>NC_090840.1:82436457-83834957 GCF_028021215.1 Eschrichtius robustus
CTCATTTATGATATGGGATCTAAAAAAAACTGAACTCATAGGTAGAGAGAACAGATTGGTGGTTGACAGAGGAGACAGGGGTAGGAGGTGGATGAAATGGGTAAAGATGGTGAAAACGTTAAAAAAACAAGTTGGACATTCTCTGTCGCAGGTCAGAACCCAGGTGGCCAGATGTCCAGTCCTGGGTCCTGTTCTCCCCACACCACCCCAGTGTGTCAGCCCCCAGAGAGCAGACTCAGGTGTGATCCATTCATTCTTGCACCCTCATTGTACCTGATGCTCATGAACGACACTACACCTTTATGCATATTTTATATGCTTACACATATTTTCATATTTATTTTAATGCATGTATAAAAACATATGTTTTTATAAATGTGAGGCACTCCTCTAAGTGCTGCAAATACAAAAATAATGTTCTCACAGACTAAACATTTTAGTGGTGATAACAAAAATAAACAAATTCTCAAATAAGAAAAATATGTCCTCTACAGAAAATTAAAATAGGCTGGTGTGAGAGTGACAGGATGTCTACTTTGGGGTGGATGATTAGGGCACAAGAGATTTTTTTTTTTTTTTGAAAAATCAACCTCGTGCAAGCTTTTGAGTGTCCAAGCGCCTCAGTGGCCTGGAGCCAGGCTGGTTCTGCTTTGGATCATTCAGGGTTCAGATGCACTTGTAGCAGTGCCCGCTCCAGCCAAGAGACAGCACTCCCGGACCCCAACGCCCCGCTCAGACAAGCAGGAGGAAATCTGAACCTCAGAAAGGCTTGAGTACCTTCTCTACCTCCGTCTAAAGCAGGAAGCAGCCGGGCAATGAGTGCCTGTAACATCCCCCTCAGGGGGAAGCAACCATCTCCCAGGGCTATGGGCTCTGCAGGATGGGGATGAAGATGGGGATGGGGGTGGGGATGGGGATGGGGGTGGGGAAGGGGGTGGGGATGGGGGTGGGGATGGGGAAGGGGGTGGGGATGGGGATGGGGGTGGGGAAGGGGGTGGGGATGGGGGTGGGGATGGGGAAGGGGGTGGGGATGGGGGTGGGGATGGGGAAGGGGGTGGGGATGGGGGTGGGGATGGGGAAGGGGGTGGGGATGGGGGTGGGGATGGGGAAGGGGGTGGGGATGGGGGTGGGGATGGGGAAGGGGGTGGGGATGGGGATGGGGGTGGGGATGGGGAAGGGGGTGGGGATGGGGGTGGGGATGGGGAAGGGGGTGGGGATGGGGGTGGGGATGGGGAAGGGGGTGGGGATGGGGGTGGGGGTGGGGAAGGGGGTGGGGATGGGGGTGGGGGTGGGGAAGGGGATGGGGATGGGGAAGGGGATGGGGATGGGGAAGGGGGTGGGGATGGGGAAGGGGGTGGGGATGGGGAAGGGGTGGGGAAGGGGGTGGGGATGGGGAAGGGGTGGGGAAGGGGGTGGGGATGGGGAAGGGGTGGGGATGGGGAAGGGGTGGGGAAGGGGTGGGGATGGGGAAGGGGTGGGGAAGGGGGTGGGGATGGGGAAGGGGTGGGGAAGGGGGTGGGGATGGGGAAGGGGTGGGGAAGGGGGTGGGGATGGGGAAGCGGTGGGGAAGGGGGTGGGGATGGGGAAGGGGGTGGTGATGGGGAAGGGGGTGGGGATGGGGAAGGGGTGGGGAAGGGGGTGGGGATGGGGAAGGGGTGGGGAAGGGGGTGGGGATGGGGAAGGGGTGGGGAAGGGGGTGGGGATGGGGAAGGGGTGGGGAAGGAGGTGGGGATGGGGAAGGGGGTGGGGATGGGGAAGGGGGTGGGGATGGGGAAGGGGTGGGGAAGGGGGTGGGGATGGGGAAGGGGTGGGGAAGGGGGTGGGGATGGGGAAGGGGTGGGGATGGGGAAGGGGTGGGGATGGGGAAGGGGTGGGGAAGGGGGTGGGGATGGGGGTGGGGATGGGGATGGAGGTGGGGATGGGGATGGGGGTGGGGGTGGGGAAGGGGGTGGGGGTGGGGAAGGGGGTGGGGATGGGGAAGGGGTGGGGAAGGGGGTGGGGATGGGGAAGGGGTGGGGAAGGGGGTGGGGATGGGGAAGGGGTGGGGAAGGGGGTGGGGATGGGGAAGGGGTGGGGAAGGGGGTGGGGATGGGGAAGGGGTGGGGAAGGGGGTGGGGATGGGGAAGGGGTGGGGAAGGGGGTGGGGATGGGGAAGGGGTGGGGAAGGGGGTGGGGATGGGGAAGGGGTGGGGATGGGGAAGGGGTGGGGAAGGGGGTGGGGATGGGGCAGGGGTGGGGAAGGGGGTGGGGATGGGGAAGGGGTGGGGAAGGGGGTGGGGATGGGGAAGGGGTGGGGAAGGGGGTGGGGATGGGGAAGGGGGTGGGGATGGGGAAGGGGTGGGGAAGGGGGTGGGGATGGGGAAGGGGTGGGGAAGGGGCTGGGGATGGGGAAGGGGTGGGGAAGGGGGTGGGGATGGGGATGGAGGTGGGGATGGGGGTGGGGGTGGGGAAGGGGGTGGGGATGGGGATGGGGGTGGGGAAGGGGGTGGGGATGGGGGTGGGGAAGGGGGTGGGGAAGGGGGTGGGGATGGGGGTGGGGAAGGGGGTGGGGAAGGGGGTGGGGATGGGGGTGGGGAAGGGGGTGGGGATGGGGGTGGGGATGGGGATGGAGGTGGGGATAGGGATGGGGGTGGGGATGGGGGATGGGGGTGGGGAAGGGGGGATGGGGAATGGGGGTGGGGATGGGGATGGGGGTGGGATGGGGAAGAGAGTGCCTGGCTCCTGACTCTCCCCTTTCACTACGTCATTGTCGAAAAATACCAGCTTTGTCCAGAATGAATGCATTCACCTCGCCAGAGATTACACTGTCTGCCGGTTGCTAATCTCTAAAATAAAGGGCCCGGACCCCTTTCCCCACCCCGTGCTTTAGTCTCAGTATCTCAATTCCCAGGTCCCTGTGGCTTGTCACTGTCTCGTCTCTTGTCACAGCCTGAGCTCTGACATTAGCAGCTCTCAGAGTGACGTTTCAATTGAAGCAGGAAGCGGCAGGTCACCGTGTGGGAAGGAGGGGGATCCTGTTTTGAGTCAGTCATCATCCTGTCTCAGGCCTTCCTGACTCAGCCACAGCCTGACTGAACAGGAAGCTGCCCCCCAGCCCACGCCACCATCACCGTTTGTCGTTGTCTGTCCACAGGTAAAGCCACGGAGGAGCAACACCCCCGGCATGGCGCCGCTCAAGTCAGGGGATCACCAAGGACACCGGAGGGACGGGGTCCCCAAGGACACGCCTGGCCATCGTACCCCATTCACTGGAGGATGCAGGACGCGGGAGGAGCCCTCCTCTGCCCCGGCACACCCTGTGTTAACACCCTCACCCCCCGCCTTGCGACTCTCGGCTCACCCTCCCCTGCTAGACACTGGGTCTCTCAGGCCACGGGCTCTGCCTCTGTTCCAGCGTCCCCCCTGCCTGGCAGACCACCTGGCCCAGGACAGGTGCTCCTCCCAGCCACGCCCACACCCCCCCCACCCGGTCTGGGCCACGCCCTTTTCCCTTGCTCTTTTGGTCACTGCCATCATCCCCCACAACTGGTCTCCTCCGGCTGCAGTCTGTTCTCAACACAGTGGCCAGATGGATGCGTTTAGAACGTAACCTGCGCCACGGCACGCCTGCACCCCAAATCCTGAATGAACAAATTACAACCAGAAATGTATGAGACAGTCCAGGAAACGGTGAACCCAAAATGAACACACGAAGAAGCTTTTTCATAGATTTAGGTGGGATGACGGTATTAAGGTTTTGTTTCTTTTATGTACGTGCTGAAATATTTAGAGACACAATGTGATGCTGTTTGAAATTGCTTCAAACTAACCCAGCAGTGGGTGGAGGTGGGTGAGGTGGGTGAGTCACCCACTGGCCAGTGACTTGGTGAAATGAGCTTGGGGGATAAGGGGGTTTACTTCACTTTTCTTTCTATTTTTGTGTATGTTTAATTTTTTTCATAATAAAACATTTTTGAACACACTCAATAGCCCCACGTGGCTCACGGTAAAAGCCAAGATCCTCACGATGGCCCACGAGGCCTGACATGGACCTGCTCCCAGTTTTAGGACTTCGCCTCCTCCATGCTGGGCCCTTGCTCGCTCCGGCCACATAGGTCTCTGTGCTGACACACAAGCATCCGCCTGCCCCAGGGCCTTAGCTCTAGCTGTTTCCTCTGCCTGCTCTGCTCTCCCCCCAGCTACCCGTACAGCCAACTCCCTCACCTCCTGAGAACCCGCCAAAACAGGACTTTCTCCATGGGTCTTCCAGCATTGTTTATTTAAATGCTAATTAGTAATGATTCTTTTCCTTGCCTACCAGAATGTAAACATCTTGAAGGCAGGGATCTTTATTCTTCTCACTGAAGGATCCCACTTGCCTAGAACAATGCCCATCACCCAGTAAATGATGAAGAAATATTTGCTGAATGAATGAATTTGTGGAAGGAAGGAAAAGGGAGCAAAGAAGATGCAGGGATGGGAGAAGGGCTAGTAGAAGAAAAATGGCAGAGATGGGAAAGGACAAGAGAAACAGAAAGAGAAGAGAAATCAGTCCAGGGTCCTCGAAGGATGCTGGCAGAGGTTGAAGTAAAAGCCACGTCCGTGGCCCTTTTACTTACAGATGCGCTTAGGAGCTGGAGACCAGGGAGCCCGAATAAAAGCAGATGGATATGAGCCAGTGTCCAGAGGCAGGACGTCCTCTCGGGCAGGGGGGGTACTCCCTGTGTCTGAATTACTCTCTTCAGTGTCCCATCTGTTCCTGCTGAAATCCGCTCACTCCTGCGAGGCTGCCTCAAATACCACGCTCCCTGTTCCCAGCCCCATGGCCTCTCTCCACTGAGCTCCCTCTGTCCTCTCTACACTTATAGTCCTTATTGGTCCCCACGGAGGCATCTGGCTTCCCTGTTCATGGGTCTCAAGTCCCACAGGCTGTGAGCTCCCGGGGGAGGAGACCATAATCTCTTCAGGGACCCCAGAGCATTTAGCACAGCACCTGTGCTTCGTCAGGGCACTCGTGGGCTTTGCTGGCTGACTGATGCATGGAAGGGAAGAAGGGAGGAAAGGAGAAGAAGGCCCTAGAGACACACGGTCCCGTGTGTGCGTCCCTGAGAGGCACTGGTGGCTGGGCCTGCTGTTCGTCCGTGGACAGAGGGACGGCAGCCCTTCCCCAGCAGTGTCAGGAGGCCTGGTGCTTAGATGGAGCTCAGCGACTCAGTACGTGCGCCCCTACCCCCGTCCTACCCTGACTGTTTCTCTTAGACGGAGCTCAGCGACTCAGCATGTGCGCCCCTACCCCCGTCCTACCCTGACTGCTTCTCTGGGTCCCCCTCTTTTACTCCTCAAATCCCCACTCTTGGGGCACACGTCCAATCCCCAAGGCCCCTGGCCGGTGTGAGATTTGGACCAGGCCCTGCCCCCGCTGCACGGGCGGCTGGTACTATTACTCTCAGGGGTTAGAGGTGTTTCTGGGAAGGACAGCAACCGTCCCTGGGCAGCACATGAACACTTTCTGGGGTGCCAGGAAGTCATGGCCAAGGAAGCGCGGCCTAGACAGGCAAGCCCAGGCAAGATTTGTCCCCTCTCCCCTTAATAAGGGCCAATTAAATAAAGATATAGATTAAAAAAAAAAACAAACAACCTCTGCAGTCATGCTTGCATCAAGAGTTCCACTCACCGTCTAACACTGTATTAGGAAAAGTAACACTTGGAGCAGTTCAAGGTAAGATGAGATAAGGGTCATCTAAACGTCAGTCACAGAAGGCCACAGGATTGCTGTTTTCTCCTAAGACTGTGCATGAGTGTGTCAGGAGAACGAGCGCCGTGACAGCTGCCACATCCTGCTGCCCACAAAGGGCCCCATGCTGGGCACTATTTCTCACAACAACTCAGCCGGCTGGGTTGCCTTCCCACCATAACAAAGTAAACAGGCTCAGAGAGGTTGGGTGTCTTAAAGGGTCACACAGCTGCTGAGAAGTAGAGCTGAGCTTCAAACCCAGGTGCGTCTTGCTGCAAAGTCCAGGATCCTCACTCCATACAGAGGCAAAGGCAACCCAGCTTTGACCCATCTGACTGACAGTGAAACTGAGGCCAGGGCTGGTGATGTTGAGTGGGAGGTGACATATCCAAGGTCTTCTAGTAGGATAAGTGACTTCTCCCACCCGCCCTACCTTCATGACACCCTGCCATGCTTCAGAGCTAGCCTTCACAATAAGCTTCCCTTAGAATCTTGAGATTTCAAGATTGTTATAGGATGCAGAGGTGCCTGGAAACCAAAAGAGGAAGTTCACTGGTGGGTAGGACAGGCTGGAGTCCGTGCTGAGTCACAGGAACAGGTCAGCCCACTTCAGAACTGAGGAGGCACAGTGTCATCAGTGGGCCCAACCACCTTAGACAGAGTGAATCCCAGCACATCTGTGACACCATCTGCTTCACTGAGCTACGGCATCTCCAGGCCATATGTGAAGCCATACACGGGACTGCGGCAGCCTCTGCCAGGTGCCAGGACCCTCATTTCCACCCATCTGTCAGGTCACCCGGCCTCTGAACTAAAACCTCCAAGGGCAATGAGCTCACTACCACCAGGGGCTGCCTCACCGTCTCTGGATGCTTGTGCCCTGGGGCTGTTTTCTTAAGTGAACCAGTAAAAGATGCTACAAGCTTCACTATTCACAATAGCCAAGCCATGGAAACAACCTAAATCTCCATCGACAGACAAACGGATAAAGATGTGGTGTATACATACAATGGAATATTACACAGCCATAAAAAAGAATGAAATAATGCCATTTGCAGCAACATGGATGGACCTAGAGATTATCATACTAAGTGAAGTGAGTCAGAAAGAGAAGTACAAATATCATATGATAGCACTTACATGTGGAATCTAAAATATGACACAAGGGGCTTCCCTCGTGGCACAGTGGTTAAGAATCCGCCTGTCAACGCAGGGGACATGGGTTTGAGCCCTGGTCTAGGAAGATCCCACATGCTCCAGAGCAACTAAGCCTGTGCACCACAACTACTGAGCCTGTGCTCTAGAGCCCGCGAGCCACAACTACTGAGCCCACATGCCACAACTACTGAAGCCCACGCGCCTAGAGCCCGTGCTCTGCACAAGAGAAGCCACTGCAATGAGAAGCCCGCGCACCGCAACGAAGAGTAGCCCCCGCTCGCTGCGACTAGAGAAAGCCTGTGCACAGCAACCGAGACCCAATGCAGCCAAAAATAAATAAATAAAATAAATTTATTAAAAAAATAAATAAAATAAAATATGACACAAATGAACTTATCTACGAAACAGACCCACAGACATAGAGAACAGACTTGTGGTTGCCAAGGGGGAGGAGGGCGGGGAGGGGATGGAGTGGGAGTTTAGGGTTAGCACATGCAAACTAGTATATATAGAGTGGATAACAACAAGGTCCTACTGTAGAGCACAGGGAATTATATTCCGTATTCTGTGATAAACCATAATGGACAAGAAAATGAAAAAGGATGTATATATATGGATAACTGAATCACTTTGTTGTACTGCAAAAATTAACGTTGTAGATCAACAGTATACGTGAATAAAACAAACTAAAAAAAATATGTTACAAGCTTAAGGGCTCGAGGTCAGGAAATGTGAGTTGAGTCCTTACTCTGTGCCAGGCACCTGCTGGGAACTGAAGACAGAGCTGAGGTCAGTCCCAGTTTGCCATGAGGGCACTGAGCAGAGAGATGCCACACCCTCTACCTTAAAACACAGTGTCAGGAGCTGTGCTTACTGGTGGATTCAAACCCATAAGGTGTGCACCGTCTGGATAAAAAGACAAGGGCTAAATGAAATGAAATGAAATGAAATACCATGAGAAATTATGATATGGTATTCAAAAATAATGTAGATGTTTAGATTGGAGCAGCTAACAGCCTATTGGCAGACCTCTATTCTTTCACTGCTGTTTTTTCTTATTCTTTCCTTAAGACTTAGCTCAAACATTACCACTTTCAGGAAGCCCTGGCTGGCCCCCAGGTTGGGTCAGTTGCCCCTTCCCTGTGTTCTCTCAGTACTGGGCGTCCTTCTACTGGGGCTCTGATCACACAGGGACGTGAGTTTCTATATACATGACTCATGGCAGACCACAGACTCATCTGCATGAGATGACCCAGGACCCAACTCAAGGCTGAACATGTAGCCCATCCTCAACCACTGTTGATGAACTCAATCTAACCCTTCAATCTGCTTCCAATATTCATTCCAAGCTCCCAAGACTGGGGCCATCTCCTCTGTCTGAGCAGCTAAAATGGGGGGTGGGGGCAGTGCGGCTGAGTTGGGGCACCAGAAAGGAAAGACACTTTACTTACTCGGAGACCTGGCAAACCAGGAGGTCCATCCTTGCCTCCTGGACCCATCAGACCCTTTAAAGGAGGAGAAAGGGGAAAAAACAAGAGAGACAGACCATGGTAAATACAGAGTAAAGACCACAGGATATACTTCGCCCTGTCACTCTCATTGGGTAGGAAAATACCATCCCATTCCAGTGGGGAAACTGGGAGGTTAGAAGGGAAAAAAACACCCTATTCCCTCAAATCTATAACACTTAAAATATGTGCACCTATCTGATGTAATTAAGTGTGATTAACAACCAAGATGTAGGCACCATCATTCACACTTTAAAGATGAGTCCAATAAGGACCAAAGGCCTTGCATCAGTGCTTTGTAAAAAGTGCGCACGAAAGAGGTGCCTGGAATCCAAGTGTCTTTAGCTCTAAGCCTGGGGCCTTTGCCCCTGTATCTTGCTAGTTCAGCAATAACTGGCTTGAGTTTTCTGACTCTCCATCAACTGCGATATGCAAAATGACAGTCTGGATAAATAAATGAAATCACCTGAGGAAGATCAATTTCCACAAAGCAAAAAAACACAAACAAACAAAAAACAAAAAACAAACTGGTGCAGGAAGAGGTCATACTGACCTAAGTAAAATCCTGCCCCCTAACACCTCACTAGGTACCTGCTGCCTGACCTCAGACAAGTCACCGGGCATCTGTGGACCTCAGTTAGTGCATCTCCAACGTGAGGATAATAAACCTTCCTACCGAGTGGTTGTTAGGACCACATGAAGGATGGGTACAAAACCCCTGACAAAGCACCTCCTGACAGCACCCTGATTTATACCCAAATGTATAATGAGGTCACGTAGAATACGGCATGAAATGTGAATGGGAAAATGAAAACTTCAGCTCTAACTGTGACTCTTATCACCAACTTTACGGGTGAATTTGGGCCAGAAATTCCCTCTCTGTGCTTCAATTTCCTCATCTTCAATAATATGATTATCATGCAAACAGCTACTATCGCCACATTTTGCATAACTATTAAGTGATGGAATTGTATTTAGGTCTAAGGTCTTTTCCCTTAATAACACCATAAAAGTGAATACATGAATGGACAAACTGTAGTAATTAAAGGTTTAAATCTCCCTTCCTCACAAGGATTACTGCAGTGAGCTCAGGGCACACATCAAGGGAAGGAAGACCCTGCAGAAGTGAGTTTTCATTAAGCATCAAGAGATGTCTCACATTTGGTCTGCCCAGCTGGCCCTTCTTTATTACACTTAACCAAACATTGCTAAAACTACCAGAACTGTTTCATCTTGGGGAAAGAATCAAAGATGCAAGCCTCCTCAACAAGGATGGAGAATGCCACACACTGTTTCCATTTAGAGAATGGGGTACATTTTCCTCTTTCTGGGATTGCTAAACACAAACTCAAAATTTTCCATTCTCAACAGAAGTCACTGAAGCCAGGTTCTCGATTTGATTCAATCCAAAGAATATTTAGGGAGCAACTGCACTGAGGAAGGCCCTGGGCTAGGTGCTGGTGGGGATTCAAAAAAGACAGAAATAACAATTGATATCAGTATTGGGCTTAATAAGGCTTCACAGAACAGTGCTTCTTACATTAACTCATTTAACCCTCACAGCACATTTATGTAGGAAATGATGTCGATGACGGTGATTTCCAACTTAGGAAAGCAGAAGAGGATAAGAGGGGTAGAGTTCAAAAACACAAAGCTACTTGGTGGATGAACTGGGACATGAAACCAGATGCTCTGGCTCCTAACCCCAAGTGCCTTCCATGGCCACATTGCTCCTTATGAGCTCAGACTGCAGTCAGGTCCCACTCTGATGTCCCTCTTGAATATCTGTCAGGGGGGTCACTCCTTCATAAGCACGTATTAAGTTCCCACCATGTGATAAACATGTGGATTTACAGACAGGAGAGATATTGGCTGTGGCCTTAAGAACCTCCCACTCCTGGTCTCTCATCACTGTTCCCCACTTTTCACAAGGTCTCTAGGTAGGCTGTTGGGTTTCTGAACTCCTTCCAAGGGAATTTCATCACCAACATCATGCATTGTACTCAATCCCATTCGATCAAGAGTATCTAGCCCAGAGGACCTCTTCAGAACCCTGGACAGCTCCACGGGGCTGCAGGGTTGAGGTAGTCTGGTGTTTGCAAGTACTGAGGGTTCAGGACCCTCTCCTTGTCCTGTACAATGGGTCACAGGAATGACACATGCAGAGAATTCTCATCAATCATCTAGAGATTGCAAGTGTTTACTCACAATTATTTCTTTTTCACACTCCTTTCACATGGATCAGTCCATGTGCTTTCATCCCTGTATCTCCAGCCTTAATATTTCGATTGCTATAAAATAAAGTATGTGACCACAAGTGTTTGAGGTTTCTTCCTTCTCTCCCTCCCTCATCTACCATAACAAAGTTTACATGAGGGGGAAGGACTGCCCATTATTACATCCCAGATCCCAGAGTGAGAGATCAAGAAGGCTGCCTCATGAATTAAGCAGGGCTGAGCACTCCTAGCTTCTTATCCCTTAGTGGGAGCCACGAAGTAAAGTAATTCTCCTCTGTGCATCTCAGAGGATATACTGCTGCATTGTGCACTCAGGAATGAAAAGAGCATGGACCAGTCTGTCAGACAGATCTGGGTTCAAAGCTCAGTTCTGCTTCTTAGCTGTATAACTTTGTGCAAGCTACTTAGTATCTCTGTACCAATGTCTTCATTGGTAAAAGTAGAAAAATAACAACTTCACCCTTGCAAACTTAATATGCATGTGTTTGCATGTAAAATATACTACAGTACAGATGGTCAGTTCCTGCCAATTATGACCTGAAACATATGTGCATATATGCACAGAGAGCTAAATACTGAGAGCATACTGCATTACCTGCATTATCTACTTTAAATCTCTCAACAGTTATAACAATGGTGGAGAGCTCTGGAAACCAAGCCTTGGAAAGGTTAAGCAAGGTATCTAAGGTTGTAGAGACAGAAGGGAGCTTTTCTGACCTGAACTTTTCGATATGAAATTGTTCTAATTATACTGGAATTAAAAACATCTTCTAAGTTTCTTCTAGTTTTGTCCCAGCAAAAACATATACATTTATCCTAATGAGGAATGGGCCTTATTATAAATCCAATTATAAATCTGATTTATGGACATTTCAAGATAAGAGTTGTTTTATTTCCTTCAGTAAAACAGTCACTTGAAAGAAGCAACAGCATGTTACCAGGAGGAGCAAGGTTCAATCACTGACCTGTGGAATTTACTGTATTCTTATTAATTATCCTTAGTATCTGAACTCACATCAAAAATGATCACAGAGTCCCTTTGAATGGCCTCTTCCCAAATGGTTATTTACACATCATTAAATTCTTAACAGAGGGAGAAACCGAAGGCTGAAGTGTTCCAAACCACTGCAAAGTCGGTATTAATCAGAAACATGCGAAAAGCAAATGTGCACTGGAAATGATTCAACTGGCATTGAAGTGTCCAATGTTTTTATTCCACTTTATCTGAAAGGAAACTAAAACAGCAGACTGAACACCAGAAACCCCAATCCTGGCATGTTTGGGACTGGGGGCTCTGAAGGCAGGCTGCCTGGGCTTCAAGTCCAGTTCCACACTTGCTAACTGCATGATCCGTGCCCAGTGACTTCAGTCTTCAAGGCCCAGTTTCCTCCTGTGCTAGATGCTGACAACAACCCCTGTCACTCAGGGTGACGGGATGAGCTTCTGAAATAACGCAGAGCTCGGAAGCGAGAATGGCTATGATTTTCCAGACCTAGAGGTGTGGACCCCGGGCTGGGGAGGGATGACTTACCGGAGCGCCTGGTGGCCCAGGAGGGCCCTGGTGACCTCGTGGTCCCGGGGTTCCCTGGTAACACAAGTCAAACTAGAATTAGCCATGACTCCCCGTCCTTATGCCCCGGGCCACCACCCATGACCCTTTGCTGACTCAGAGTCTTCTTCCCAAGTTCCCAAAGGGGACCCAGAGACACAGGGTGGGAATCTGCATCCTTGGCAGAGTCAACTTGACCTGTCTCTGAAGGGCTCCACCTGAGCTCAGCAAGCAGTGCCACCCCACGCCAGTGGCCTTCCTATTTCTGCCACCACCTAAAGCCCCACGATGAGAGGACCCACATCCCTCTTACCTGCTCGCCCTTCAGGCCCTCTCTCTGCACCTGAGGGACAAACCAGATGTCAGCAAAGCTGGTGGCACCCTCTTAATAGTCACCCTCACTCCACTTCATGGCGCGTAGGCACACAGCCTGCCGGAAGGCAGCAATTTCTGACCTGTCTCTGATTTTACCCCATTTTCAGTGGGCAAAGCCTTGTATTCAGCTCGTGTCATCAGAACAGTCCCGCCTCATTCTCAGAGGCAACGATTCTCCCAGCTACACAATCCTATCAGTGTCTGAGTCCGTGATTCCAACCACGGGTGACTGCATCACTTACCACCGAGCCCGGTACCCCGGGAGGTCCTGCCGGCCCCACGGCACCCTGCGGAGAAATGACAAACGTTCCAACAGAGGGTACTTTGTTCCCTTTGTGCATATACATACACATACATACACACACACACGTGTGTGTGTACGTATATATATATATACACTTTCTTTTTCAGATTCTTTTCCATTATGGGTTATTACAAGATATTGAGTATAGTTCCCTGTACTATACAGTAGGCCCTGTTGTTTACCTATTTTATAGATAGTAGTGTGTACCTGTTAAGCCCAAACTCCTAATTTATCTCTCCCCCCTTTCCCCTTTGGTAACCATAAGTTTGTTTCCTGTATCCGTGAGTCAATTTCTGTTTTGTAAATAAGTTCATTTGTATCATTTTTTTTTAGATTCCACAAATGTGTGGTATCATATGATATCTGTCTTTCTCTCTCTGACTTACTTCACTTAATATGATAATCTCCAGCAATCCCACTCCTGGGCATGTATCCAGACAAAACTCTAATCCAAAAAGATACATGCACCCCAATGTTCACAGCAGCACTATTTATAACAGCCAAGACGTAGAAGCAACCTAAACGTCCATCGACAGATGAATGGATAAGGAAGATGTGGCACATATATACAGTGGAACAGGACTCAGCCATAAAGAGAATGAAATAATGCCGTCCGCAGAACACAGACGGACCTAGAGAGGCTCATATTAACAGAGGGTACTTTCTGCCACCTGCTCCTGCTGGTCCCCACACCCCCAAGGCCCCCGCTTACCCATGCACGTCCTCAGGACCACCTCCTTCTCTGTGCTCCAGCACACACGCCATCATGTGGGCTGACTGACTTAACAATCTCAAGTGTGCTGTCTCATTCATACTTCTGCATCAAGGTTGCAGGAGCCTTGCTCTCACTTAGGTACCCAGTGCCGACAGCTGGCTGGTGCTTTTCCCACCAGTTTCCCGCTCAAGAGCACCCCTTGCTCCACTGTTCAGTGAGCACCTGCTCGCAGCAGGCTCCGCACTACGCACATCAAGAGAGTGATCACACCCTATGGCGCGTCCTCTGCGCCCAGTCACGGGTTCAGCACGTGGTCAGCGCGCAGTAAATACTTAGCAAGTGACAACTACCACAGATGCTGTGATGAGGCCCGTCCATTGTCACCAGATCATGATGTACAGAAGTTTTGTTTTCTGCCTCCTTCTGCCTTACCGCCAGGCTCTGATGGCTGTGGCTAGGTCAGGTTTTCCAGAGCGTGGGCTACATCTTGGTTCTACATGGGGCATATCTGTCGACAGAAAAATCTTCCCTGTTACTACCCTAGTGCCCTATAGCTAAAACGAGGACACTGCTTGTAGCCAATGTTCCCACATGTAGCTTGGAGAGATGACTGCATTTTCCCTAGAGGCTCACTCAGGGAGCACAGGAAGCCTTGAAAAACTACTGTTGAATAAGTTGGCAAAGAGTAAGTGAGTTGCTGGATAAATAGGAAAGCATCTATTAAATCCTAAGGCTGAGGATTAAGAATGAAGGACTCGGGGCACGTCTGTCACCCTTCATTGCATTTGAGGTTCTATCTTATGGACAGGACCTGTTTTCTCTGACTGGTGCAGTTACAATTCTGATGGTCCCACTGCTTTCTAAGACTTGGAAAAAATCACATCTCTTTACATAGCATCAGGTGTTTTTCTAAAATCTCAATTAAGAATGTCTTTTTAAAACAGACTATTTTTAGAGCAGTTTTTAGCCACACAGCAAAGTTGCGTGGCAAGTACAGAGTTAATGAGGAGTGTCGATTTGCCTTGCTGTACCTGCCTTTCTGTCTCTCACATGCAATAACCAAGTCCTGCCTCGGAAACGTGTTTCCATTCTTGCTTTTCCTTTCCATGACACCACCACCCACATACACACGGGTGCACACACATGCTCACACACGGCACTCTTTATCACCCTATATCCTCTCTACACACTTCCACGACCTGGGTGCAAGCCCAGCTGCACGCAATCAGAACCCAGCTCGGGTGTGTCTTCTCCATTCCCCCATGAGCCTTCTTCAACTCTCCCAAGCAGAAGTCTTTTTTCCCTACACGCCCCCAAACCTTATTAATATTTTGCCAATATGATTGTTAGAAGACATTCTGAACTATACTGTAATACTTCTGTGTGGCTGTCTTAAATGTACAAAAATATAATATATATAAATATTGATATATATAAAATATATACATAAATATATATTATATATAAATGAGAGAGAGAGCTTTATGTGGCGGAATAACGAAGCTTTTGAGGTTCATACTGTATCTTTCTTCTTTTATTTACACGCTGCCTCATTATTACATTTATTTTTATTGTCTCCATTGTTGCATTTCTCATCATCATTACACCACGGAAGTGAAGTTCAATGATAGTTATGAAATCAATTAATCAACGCATGTTTTCTCACTTGCATAGGTAATGTTACAGACTATGAGATCAAATGCATTAAACCATTATTAAGGAAAACTAAGATCCTATAGTCCATCCATAAGAATTGTGTATGTATAGCTAATAGGTATCGGATCCTTTTTAAACGCCTGGCCTTGTTCCAAGGACTTGACATGACGTAAATCTTGTCCTCTCAGATACTACCCTACCTTAGAGATGAGGACGCTGAAGCACAGAGATGTTCAAGGTCAAAAAAGCTCGTCTGTCCTTGAATCACTTTCTTTCCACCACGTGGGTGCCATGTTTTTCAAAGATCTATTTTATCCCTTGGGGGAGTCAGCCTCCAAGATGGCCCCCGCCTCCTGATTCACATCCTGCGCAGGACCACACTGCACCACTGCTCGTCTATGTGGCCACTAACACACAGCAGAAGTCAGAGGCACTGCTGCAGGATGAGGTTATAAGACATGACTGTGGGTTCCCCCTGCCAGACCCCAGTCTCAGAGCGCTCACAACGCACTCTGGGGAAGTGATTTCCACTTCTGTGAGCAGCCCCAGGGAGAGGCCCGTGTAATGAGGCCAATGGCCACCAAGGAACCGAGGCTTCCAACCACCCTGTGAGTGAGCTTGGAAGTGGATTCTTCAGATGACATAACTACACCCTGGCGACAGCTCGGCCTCCTGGGAGACCCCGAGCCAGAGTAGCCCAGCCGTGCCGCTCCTAGATTCCTGGCCCTCAGAAACTGGGCGAGACCACACTTCTCAGGTTCAGGATGATTCGTTATGCAGCAGAAGATAACTAATATAACCATGGAGTCAATCCATTAAAACTCTTAATACAGAAAAGGCAGAGCATCCCCTGATATTGAGGTCTGTGGTGCATCCTCGTATGGGCAGGTAGATCTATACACCTTGGTCTGTAGCCACTGTGGCGTCTTGAACAAGACACCCTACTTCTCTGGGCCTCTGTTTTCTCATCTGTAAAGTTAGGGGGTTTAGAAGATCAGCTCTATGGTTCCAATGACTTTCTCAAATTGTAAAGCAGCTAAGCTTTGTCCCAGTGATGTTCTCTCAGAATGAGCTGAGACACATTCTATCACCTGAGAACCACTGGTTTCTCGACTCTTCCAATGAATGCCCCATATCATACCATGACCCTTGACCGTGTCTTCCCATTTCTGCTGCATTCATCATAATAAGCAATGCACAACTCAGCTGCTTACCAATCAGGAGGGGCCAAACGCCTCTATAAGTGAAGTGGAAGGTTGGAATTTATAACACACACAGACACACACACACACACACACACACACACACACACACACACAGTATTGGGAAAGAGCTGTCACCTAGATCCAAACTTTAAGACACATTCTCTCTTCAGGACTTGAAATAAACTATTTATTTTAGGATTTAGCATCCCCTCTCAAGGAACTGCAAGAATACATTAAAACCCTGACACTAGGATAACATAACAATGTAAATCTCAACTCTAAAAATACTTCGAGAGAGAATAATTAACTCAGCTAGAATTGAAGCCCAAGTGAGCAAGTTTGGAAGAGATCAATATTCTCCAGCCACCTTTCCTAAACAGAGGCTTGTTTAGCTTGTATATCTTTTTATTTATTTATAACTACACCCTGTCTGCTTCGGTAAAGAGTCAGAGCAGCCTTTTTCTTTTCCTTTATTTTCAGCATGTGCTGAGAACTCGTCTGGATCGGGCAGTGACATTCACCTGAACTCTGCAGTGTGACACTGAGAAATGCTGCATCCCTGGTCTCACCCTCCTTGGTTTAGCTGGATTCCTCCTGCTGCCCATCTCTCTCCTAGCTGGTCTCAGACCCAAAGTCTGATGTATTTCCTAAGGGCCTAAGATCTGGAAGAAAATCTTTCTCTGGTACTCAAATGCAGGGCTGTATTTCATCACTCCTCCCACTATAATCCAGAACGCAGCACACCTTCTTAGTTTCCCTCTGTGACCCTGAATGCCTGGGAAGGTTATTATCTTCATACAGTTTCATAGCACTTCACAAGTTTACAAAGAAATTTTACATGCAGTTCTTTCTGTTGAGATAAATAAATCCTAAGCAGCAAATTCACTGAGTTAAGCCTTGTTGTGAAAATGTTCTAAAATAGATGACCAGCAGGATGAGATAAAACCTTATTTTATTTATGAAATATCTAGCACATTTTCAGGAGTATAATTCTGGTTAAAAAAGAAAAAACAACTAAATGTTGCAGAGGAGAGAGAAGGAGAAAAGGAGAAAGAGGAAAAGGCGTCTGTGAGGATTTTTTTTTGCATTTGTTCATATTCTGCGTTAGTCCAAAAAGCCATTTAAGGGCAGCACAATATTTTAATATGTCCGGATGTTATATAATAGGGATTTTCGTTTGTTTTTTAAACAGATTTTTATTCCTAAAAGTAGAAAAAAAAGGTTTAAATACAATAACCAGAAATTTCTTGTAGGCTGAGTTCTAATGCCGGACTCACCACCTTTGTCTGCACTTTGTTCCCAGAACTCCAGCCTGGGCCCTCCAACACACACACCCCAGGCCCTGATTTGTTCAGCTCACACACCCGCTTGTCAAGAGCCATCTGTCACCCCAGGGCCTGGCTTACCGTTTCTCCCTGGGGCCCTGGCACGCCAGGAGGGCCGGGTCTTCCCTGGAGGAAAGAAGGAAAGGAAGGCCGTCAGGGGCAGCAGAGGAGAAGGAAGAGGCCGAGGGCAATGCGCCTCCAAATCTGTACCTGGTCTTTTCCCCAGGAGGCACCGGTCCCCTTCGACAAGGCTTCCCAGACTGCACTTATTGCTAGAAAGTTCTTCCTCAACTAACCCAATGCCACATCTCCATGTGGTCCCCTTTGGACCCATAGATGCATCTTCCCACACCATCCTACACTTGCCTTTATTTTCCACTTAACAGTGTATCTCAGAGAATATCATATCAGGACATTAGAAGCTCTATTAATTTCCACATTAATTTTATATTATTCTCCTGTATCTATTGATGAGCATTAGGGCTGTTGGTAATCTTTTACTCTCGGGGACAGGACTGCAATGAATACAGCACTTTGAACACGTGCGCATCGCCCATGGCCTTTACGTTAATGATCACGTGTCGTACTGCTGAGGTGAGAATGGATTTAACATGGTGTGCTCTCTGGAATCCCTCCACTCTGGCGTGGAGGAGCCCACGTGTGGCCGTAAGCTGGGGGCTGGTCACTAACCCTCCTGGAACCCCCAGCCGAGCAGGACAAAGGCCACAGCCCCCAGGCCCTATGAGCTCTGCACAGGTCCCAGCCCCGTCCGGCCCCTGGAGCCAATGCCTGCCTACCTGCTTTCCAGTGTCCCCGTGCTTCCCGGGGAATCCATCCAGGCCTCTCTCCCCCTGGCAAAAGAAGGAAAGAGAAGAAATGAAGAACAGAGGGACATCCCCAGGGTCAATGTCATAAAAAAGGAAAGGCCGGCAAAGGCCCTTAGTTCCCGAGCATGCTCTGTTCGCCACGAGGCACCAGGAGAGCCAAACACACACACACACACACACACACAGCAGCCTAGAGTTTATGTGTATTGGGGGTCAAGGAGCATAAGTTAAAGGTCAGGGAAACCACATTCCCATCTCTGCTTCTCATCTAAATCTGTGACCAAGTGAAGACCACACAGCCTCTTGGAGCCACACAGACTCCTTATCTCATGGGTCTACATGGGGGTCAAAAACAATAATAAATGCATGGGGCTGATAATGTAGCTCATAAAACTGTGGACACATTTTACACATCATTCATCCACCCAGGAAGTATGTATAAACGTCCACTGTTTGCAGTGCATGGTACAGACCTAAGAGTTAACTGCTGGATCACAGTGGGCTACCATCCACACAACCTCCACCCATCAGCTTATGCTCACACAGGTGCGAATCTCTTATTAGCTCTGGAATCTTGGGCAAGTTGCTTCACCTCTCTGAGATGTTTCTGTTGACTGTGTTTCCTGGGGATGAAAATTATCCCTTCTTTGAAAGATATGGATGACTAAGGAATGAGATGGCTTATCTAAAACACCTGCTTATGACAGCCAGTGGATAAATACCAATGTTCTCCTCCAAGCCATGCCCGTGATGCTGGTGTGTTCCCCTTACGGCTGACTCCTCGGGTCCAGTGTTCCTTGCTGGTGTCCTTCTCCCAGCTGGGCCCTAAGAGCTCGGCTGATGGAGAGAGATCACTCCAAAAGGTGGGTTCATGCTGGTATCAACAGCCTATGACACAGCTTCCAGAAGCCCAGGCTCCTTCTTTGAGTGCCTCAATTACAGCAACTTCTCTCGTTTCCAAGGGCTATACTTGCCGTTCTCTCTGCTGGCTCCTCGGTGCCCTCAGGGCTCATGTAAATGTCACCTCTTTGGCCTTTTAGTCCGGATTCGATGTCCTGTTCTTCCCCAGCATGGTCTCATATGTGTCCCCCTCACAGCTCTGAATCCGATTTGCATTTATTCTCCACGTGACCACCCTTCTCTCCCCTCCCCCTGGAGGACCGGGCTGGGTTCACTCTTTTCGTTGTTGTGTCCCCGGAGCCCCGCCTGGAGACGCACAGTGTGGCCCCAGCTGACACTACTGAATGGCTGCAGCACGGCACAAGAGAAGGATTCTGAGCTCTCCTTCTACTTCCCTGTAACTTTCTTTCTTAAGTTCTTTCTTTCCTTCTTTGTTGTTTTACGGTTGGTGTGTCTTCCAGGATGGCGTCTTCCTTTGCATAACTGAAGAGTCTTGGTTTTCTGCGCATCTTTGCTCTGCCAGTCCGGGGTGCCTGCCTGCAGATGCTGACTCGGTGTACCCGGCCCACCCCCTGGTGACTGCAGGGTAAGGGGGGGGGGCTTCTTTCTCTCAATCTGGGGGCAAAAACTGGTGCTTCCCACTGGACAGTTCAAGCAGAGGTCAGGGGAGGAGATGCCCAGCTCTGCCGCTCTCAGGGCGGGGCCTCAGTGAATCACTGACAACCGTCCCCGGATCCCTTGGCTCCCCATGTCCACTGACTTAGACTCCGGATAGTCCCAGCGCCTCTCCCCGTTCCGCAGGCTGCACTGCAGTTTCCACTTTGCATCTACGTAAACTGAACCATGTATATTTCCTATCCTTCAGAGATGATTTTAAAATCCTGGAACAATGATGTACGCGTTTCTATTTCCAAGCACTCATATATTAACTCTTTTAAAGTCTTTCCATCACATGAAGTTCGGGCTAAACAGAGAGGAGAGCTGCCTGCAGTTTCTCCCTCTGCCAAGTGATTCCACGTGTGCTACTGCATCTTCTTTTCCTCCGAACGCTATGGGGTTGGCAGGTTTGAGGATGACCCCGATGAGGAAATGGAGGCCCTGATGTAAGCCACTTACCCCAGCGAGGTGTGACTGCATTGGCACCAGCACCCGGATTCTCCTGACCCTCAGTCTTCTACGTCTACCACCCCGTGGGGTCTGAGCAGAGGCCCCTGGAGGACCACAAGCGTCTCTTCCATTGATTCCCAGAGCAGGTGATCTGGCAAGAACGCCAACCCCCTCATTTTACAGGTGAGGAAACTGACAACCTTAGGAGGTATAGCTTATCCAAGGTCACACAGAAACTTAGCGATGGAGCCAGGACTGAACTCAAGGCCTCCTGACTTCCATTCCAGAGCTCTCCTCGTGGCAGGCCAGCCTACTGAACGTCCCCCAGGGCACTTCCACAGGGCTCAGCAAAGGAAGGAGTGTTGACCACAAGTCCTACCTCGCAGCCCATGTCCCTATTTCTTAACAGCCTTGCACTTACTCATCAAGGTCAGTGGAGCCCAGAAGCAAGACTTCTCCCAGCTGCCACTCAGGACAGCTGCAGGGTGCAGGGCTCGGGCTCGGCTGGACGTGGCATCAGCGGTCTCTCTCCCTGCTCAGCACACAGAGGGTGGGGCAGGAGGGACGCGACTGGGGTGCTGACAGGTGTGTGTCTCCATGAGCAGGGGATGAGAGAGGGAGGGAATGAGCAGGAGAGGACGGATGAGGGACAGAGATGAGCCGAGGGACAGCAGAGACAGGGACAAAGAGGCAGAGAGATGTGGACAGGGACAGAGCCGGAAGACAGAAGACGGCATTCTGAGAGCGGGTCTTTAACTGCAACACCTTCCGAGCCCTGCTGGGACAGGAGGTGGGGCGGAAGTCACAGGGAAGAATGGGGTCAGCGTTCAAACTAGCGCGAGCACGGCCCACCAGAAGCCTGGAATATGCAAATCAAAGCAGACTCAATCCGCGTCTGCAGCATCTTCTGGGTACCAGGAGCTGAACACACACTATCCCATTTAAAATTCACATCAATCCTATGACACACTGTCCCTGCTTTCAGTAAAGGAAAATGAGTCTCAGAGATTAAGTGTGCCATCGTGGCTCACACCGCTCAAGAGAGAAGATCTGGTATTCACTGTCTCAATCCTGGGGGCTTGCGGTGAAGGCCAGGGGGCGGCGGGGGGGCTCCCCCAGGCCAGGTCCACTTGCTGTTCTAGGTCTCCGACAGCAGAGGGCACACGCAACCCGCTTAAAAGCACAAAACCCGCCCACAGCCCCTGCCATCTAGGCTGCCTAGTCTTGAGGACCCTGAAACCTCCGTGTCCCTGTGCACATTTAACGCGGGAGGGGGTGTGTGGTGTGCTTCTTCCACTGGGCACTGGCTCCATAAAGATGTAACCACACACACCCAGCACACAGGAGAAAGTCAACAAATACTCATCCCAGTAACACCTGGTGGGCAACGCTGCCAGCCTTTCCAGAGCCACGTGGATTGAAGGCCATGGTCTTACTGACGACTCAGCGTAAGACAGAGTTGGGGGCTGGTGTGGGCGGGATGCACCATGGCCACAGTCCCTTCAAAACTCCCACTTCCTTTCGTTAAACGTTCAGGGGGTGCCTACCGGGTGCTAAGTCCTGTAGCTGCTTTCGCAACTAATTTCATCGGATCCTCAGGGTCACTTCCTGAGACAGATGGTGTTACCTCTAGATGTTAGATAAGGACACAGGTCAGAGAGACTAGAAGCTGGTGTGAGGTCCCAGGGCTGACAGAGGCAGGGCCAGGGTAAGACTCTGGTCCTGCTGATTCCAAAGCTGGTGCTCTGACCGCTTCACTCCACCCCCAAGCTGGGCTTCCCTAGTCCCAAACCAGGGCGGGCAGGACCCCTGGAGCGTCCTCCCTGGGGCCTCCGGAGCTCGACAGCCACACCCACCCGAAGTTGTGTGGGGAGCGCGGTTTTCCAGATAGAAGAGCTGGGGCCGCCGCGTCCAACTTCTGGCCCCTAGGGAGTGGACCCCTCTCTTTGTGACTAACTAGATACACTGTACCATTCGCCGACTGTCCCGAGCCCAAAAGCCCCCGGACAACCCATTCGGGCCTCACTGCCCCTCAATCACTAGGAGGTCCTTGTGCCTACAGAGCCTCCACACCTCGCTGCGCCTGCAAGGCACCTTCTGGAAGATGCTTGAGGCAAGGGCTAACTCCCGGCCCCCGCCTCCCAGAGAAGGCCCTGCCAGGTGCCTGGCGGAGGTGGCCTCAGTGACGCACGGCCACTGGCTCGCTCTGGCCCAGCTCCACGTCTGGCCAAGCCAGGCAGCGGGATGCGCCTGTCTCAAGGGGCAATGGAAACTTCCTTCTTGCTGATTTCAGAAATCTGAGAGGTTCACGAGAAAATAAGCTGTTTTAAGTACTCATCAGATATAAGAACTGGAAAGGAGCCTAAGAGATCATGCAGCCCAGGCTTCTTGTTTGACAGATGGGAAAACAGAGGTGCAGAGAAGGAAACAGCTCTCCCCAGAGTCACCGAGAAAAGTCGGCAAGGGAGCCGGAGCTCAGACCCAAAGCTGAGCTCACAGGGCTCAGGTTATGCATGCCCCCATCTTTCTCTGTCCTGCTGTTTCTATACTCTCTCTCCATCTCTCTCTCTTACTCCCCACCCTCCATAAATATGGCATATGTTGCCCGGCACTGCTCTAAGCATTTTGCAGATACTCATTTAATCCTCACGGTAACCTTACGTAATAGATAGTTACTCTCAGCACTGAGGAAACCTGAGACTCAGAGGTTAACTAAACTCTCCAAAGGTCACACTGCTTGCAGATCCCAGAACTAGGACTGAAAACGCAGGCAGGCTGGCTCCAGAATCTCTGTGCGGGGCTCCCTCTATGCCACGATGCTGCTGCCTGGTGCAGCCTGGGGAGACTGACGCTGATGGGTCACCGGCTGGACTTCCTCTCCTGGGGCTCCCCTGCAGGTGGCCCCCCACTCCCCGAGCTTCCCTGCAAGGTGGCGCCTGCAGGGGGCAGGGCTGTGGCCCGTCTGAAGAAACAGTCCCGGGGGAATGTCGACTGTTCAGCCCGTGTGTCCTGCGGGGAAAGCCCAGATGGGGAGCGAGACGTTTCCAGCACCTGCTCTCCTTACAACGGGCCGCATCAGGAAACGCATCGCCTCTGGGCTCAGTTTCCCCCTCTGGACAATAACGGGAGATCTCCAGGGTTACCTATGGTCCTTTCTAGATCTGATAATTTAGAATTTTGACAGGAATGCAGCGTTTCTTGGCCGGAAAAAAAGTGTTAAGACTCCAAAAGCTTAATGGACGAGCCACCCAGCATTATATGGGAAAAGGCTGTTACTTCAAAACAGAACTTTGGGAAGAACTAAGCACTGAGTGTGCAGACTGAGTTTTCCCCCAGAAACACAGGTGGGAAAGGACACGGATGTCTGTGGATGTGTCAGTTATGTGCTGGACACTTTGATTCTGTGGTCTTATCCAAGGCTCCAACAAGATTCAGGGAGGCTGTGCATGTTTCCATTCCGCAGACGAGAACCTGAGGCTCTGGTACAGCAAGGGGCCGGCCCAGCTCCTCTGGGGCAGAGCTGGCTCCCCCTGGGCCTGCGAAGGGTCCTCAGCTCTGTACTTCAGTCTCGGCTGAAACCCTGGAAAATGCAAACTCCTCAGCAGCTCAGCTTAGACTGCCGCAACCAGGGAGCTTAGGAGACCGTCTTTCGGCGGTGCCGTGCTCCTGCTCTGCTTTCTCTCGGTGACATTTCCTGGCTTCCATGACGTGGTCCATGCAGCAGCTTCCTGTTCACCATTTCATCCACTCCGGAGGCTTCACCTAAGCCTAAGTGCTAAGATGCATCTTCTAAATCCATCCTACACATCTCTAAAAAAGTCCAAGTTCACACACCTGTTACCGAAGGTCCTCTGTAATCTGAGTCCGATCTTGGCTCCTGCATCACTCCTCATCTGGTGCCCAGTGCATCACTAGATGAGGCCTGGCCAGGTGCTCCGTGTCAGGTACTACCCCAGGGCGTGAGGGCCCCAGAGGTGTGTAAGGTGAACAGGGTGTGAGCGGCGTGCTCAAGTTGCCAGGGGGCTACAGGTGTGTGTGCGGGGCTGGGGGTGAAAGGCAAACAAATGTGATGCACGTGACCCATGAGGGTGAAAACCACAGGGGCTCCAGGGGCACGGACGTGCAAGCTCTGGGACAGGGCTGGGGACCGAGGAAGACTTCTGAGGAAGTGGCGCTTGAGCAGAGAGTGGAAGAAGGTCACACAAATATTTAAAATATTTGTAGCTGGGCGCTGGGGGGTGGGTACATGACTGGGGAATGAATGGATGAATAAACAAATGGATGAATCAACTTAACTTTTCACAAGCTCCCAGTCCGACTGCAGGCTTCTTAAGGACTGAAGTTATGCTTTTACTTTTTGGGGTTCTTTCCAGCACATTAAAAAAAAAAAAAAAAAAAAGCACTTAAAACATAGATTCAACTGGGAGGATTCCTTCCATATTCTTTCATGAGGCAGAAGACACTTGTGGGAGGTGCGTCCGGAAACCCCAGGCACTGCGTGTGAACCAGATGATGGGCAAGGGCTGGGGCCAGGCGCCTCACCGGCTTCTGCCTCAATCCAGATCCCACCGCGATTTTACAATGCAGGGGACTGAGGCCCAGTAAGGAGGCGTCTTTCGTTTCCTAATTTCCTTTTGCACACTCCAGATCAGTGCTGTGCGGCTTGAGCCCACATCTCCCGGACCCCAGGGCGTTTGGTGGCACGTGGTCCCCACGTGAAGCAAAGCAGAGTCCTCTGTGGGCGGGGGACCCTCACGCGCTCCTGCCCGTGGGCCCTCAGATGCCGTGACTGCAGGCCTGGCCCAGCCCCGGGCCTCAGGCAAGTGGCAAAGCCACAGCCTTGACCCCTCCGTGTGGGGAGCCCTTCCCAGGGGATCAAGCGTTGGGTGTCCGCGTCCTGCAGTGCTGTGTCAGCACTGCACCTGGATCTGATGGCCAAGGTCCCGGAGCTACCGGGGGGCTGCACCCACCTCCTGCCCTTACACGACCAGCCGTGTCCACGCTACTGTCCTTTGCTTCGGTTCCCACGCCTTCGATTCACCAGTTATCCTTCTTATGGGGGTCTGGTCTGAGGACACAGGACTCACCGGTTATTCGCTGACTGGTCTGCCCAAGGCCTACGGAGGGCTATCCACGCTCCAGGCTGTACGCTGGGTACTGCACACCTCACAGGACCACGAAGCGAGTTGACCCTGTGAATCCGTGTGGCCCACTCAACTCCTGGGGCCTCGAAAGCAGGGCCTGTCCTCAGTCTTCGCTGGCGCTGCCACCATCAGCGCAGGACGTGAGGCACCGGGCACTCAGTAGCGGCTGGCGGGACACTGAAAGCCTGGAGGCCAGGGCACGGGCCTGGGTCTCTGATCGTGCCCACAGGTGACAGCCAGGGGGATGTCCGCGCACCTGGGCCTTTGGCCACGGAGTCTCAGGGCCCCTCCTGCTGGTCTGGAGCTCAGCCCTACCGCCGGGTCCGTTCCCCAAACCCTGCCTGCTCCCACGGGGGCTTTCAAACGAGACCCTTGTTCCCTCGTGCACCAGAGCTGCCCATCAAGCCCTGTGCCTGGATCCTCAGTTACCCCAAGTGTCACTTTCAAGACTCTACCTTATAAAGGGAAGGAGCAGAGGCCACAGAGAGGCGCTCTACCTGTAACCAAATACACGGAGCCACATGAAATCTCTCGAAAGAACCAAGAGACGCAACTCATAATGACCACGGGGTAAGTAAGGCATTTCACTTTTTAAGCTACAGTGATTAAAATTTAATATCCAAACAAACAGAAACCATGCTTTGGAGCTGAGGTGGGGCGTTGTGCTGGCCTCTGCCCCCTCCTTCCTTCTGGAGCCTTCTGGGAAGCCACGGGGCCACGTGTTTCCAGAGCCACACAACACATTTGTTTCCTTTGACTGGAGCCTCCCTTCTGGGGGAGCAGCCTAAGGAAACCATCCTAAATTTGAAAAATAAATAAATAAAGCTATCGGTGCAAAAATGGTCACCAAAGCAGTGGTTTTAATCATGAAAAACTGGAAACAACCCTAAGTGATCAATACTAGGGGAACGGGCACATAAATGACGGTCTAGTCACACAATGGAACGCTGTGCAGCCATTTAAGATAAATCATAAAAGTCTACAGCAGCAAGGGGGGAGAGGCCCCACGCAGGAACAAGAGACAAGACGGGATGCAAAGCAGAACATGTCACGTGTGACTACACAGGAGGACACGGGACACACGAGAACGAGTCCTACAGGGAACGTGCCAAAGTGGCCACCGCAGTCGTAGCAGGATGGTGGAAATAGAGGCTGGATTTTCCCTATTTTCCAAATATACTGAAATAAAATTAAGTTCCTTAATAATTCAGACATTCCCTATAAAACTAGAGTAACATTTACTCTAGGAAGATGGAACAGGGTAGCTGCTGAAAATGGAACATGGCCAATTTCTAGCTCTTGATCTGAAGGAGCCCCATGAACAGATGGGCCTGGGGTTCCTGAGAATTCGACGCCAGCTGCTGTCTGGCGAGGTCAGGGGGGATATGCGGTCCTTACCCCCACCCAGCAGAACCC
This sequence comes from Eschrichtius robustus, assembly GCF_028021215.1. Classification (NCBI taxonomy): domain Eukaryota; kingdom Metazoa; phylum Chordata; class Mammalia; order Artiodactyla; family Eschrichtiidae; genus Eschrichtius; species Eschrichtius robustus. Next base: position 82,463,597 of record NC_090840.1, read on the forward strand.
CGAGCCTTCTACTGCCTTAGCACCCATAGAAGGATCTGGTCTGAGGATTACCTGTGACCCAGTAGCCTCCCTACGAAGGCACGGCCAGCCTCAGCCCGCCCTGACCACGTCACCTCGGTGGCAACGTGCGTTTACGAGTCTCAGCTGAGGTCAGGTCACACCACTTGATGCATGAGGCTAAACGTGGGTCCCCAAGGCCACGACTGTCGCCACGCTCCCTCCCTCCGTGGGAGAGTCAGGTAATCGAGGTGTGGAGAACTCGTGCAACTTGCCGAGGGAGATATGAGTCCACGGCAGCAACCGGAACTGAGTCCGGATCCAAAGGCTCTTTCAAAACCTCTCTGGCCAGGAAACCCGAAACCCTGTCTCTGCGAGGGGACTGCAGCCCCCGCAGGTACCGAGCCCACAGCCTTCTGGGCCCAGAGCTTACATTCAGAAGGCTGGAAACTAATGCCTCCTCTGCACTGGCCTTCACCTGCCACCGCGCGCACGCACGCACACACGCGTGCACACACACATCGTCTATGGAAAGCTGCACTGACTGACTGAAGCAGATTGGACATACCTTTTCTCCTCGGGCTCCCTTTTCACCTCGTTCTCCATGGAGACCCTGGGGAAGATGGGAAGGTGAGTAACAGGACAGCCCCGTCCAGCTTCTCTGGGCTGAGTCTGAGGCCCGTGGGCAGCCTGCCTGCCTGGGAAGGCGGTGACGGTCTGTCTCCCGTGCAGCCTCAGTCCGCACAGCGGCCTGCACTCCCCCCTCAGGCCTGGGCGGCGAGCCGGGTGCCCCCCCTGCGTGAGACGTGAGCTCCCGGGGCTGGTCCCCCCGCCTGGATCATCCAGGTCCTCCCTGTTAAGACCTGAACCCACCCTGGTCCCTGAGCTCACCTGGTCAAGCGCAGGAAGGTGGCCTTGGAGTCAGTCCCCACTGCCACCCAGAGCCTGTGATTCCATCTGATCATGGAATGGCGGAGCAGCCCAACACTGAGCCTGAGACTCTGGGCCCCTTTACGCCACATTCCTCCACCTCCCCCAGGGACAGGGCCGCTGCCCCTCCCTCCATCCACCCCACCGTCCTCAGGAGCAACACCTAGAACCTGCACTAAGGACTCCCTCCCCTCTGTGAGCAGACGTGATGGAAACGCCAGCCAAGGTGTTGGCTTCTCTGACCCCAGGATTCAAATTACAGTCCCTGCCCCGCCCGCCTACCGTCCATCCTCTGCACCAGGCTTCACTTTCCTCAAGCACTCAGCCCCACAGGACACATCCTTGGTCTCCCCCAAGCAGAATGCCAGCCCCACGAGGGCGGTGCCTCCTTTCCTTCAATACCGTGCCCCACGGTCCGGAAGGGCAGCTGCCGCTTGATGTCCGTAAACACTTGTCGAATAAGTGAGCCAATGAATGGCTACACCAATCCCTTGGTTTGCACAAGAATCTTGCAGAAGTTCTACCTGAAGGCTACTGCCCCACATTACAGTGCAGAGATCAGAATGCACGTGTGTCTGCTCCTCTGAGATGTGCAGGGTGTGCAGTGAGCTGCCGGGTCACCAGCACCCCAGCTGGTGGAAGCACGGCTTCTCCCGGGCAGGAATGCAGCTTGGTGCACGGCCCTGCTGGAGAGGCCTGAGTATGTCCTGTGTTACTAGGTGAATGTCCTGCGTCCCCTCTCTCTCCACTCCCTTCCTGGAGAAGGGACCCTTGGACGCTCTATGAAAAAGATGTTAAGGGGGGAAGAGACTGCCCAGGCCTGCTTGTGGATTCCAGGAATAATACATGCATCTTTGGTGCCTGGAGAAGAGGCACAGGGCCAGAGCGCAGGACGCTCTCCCAGAAGGCAGACGGTCTGCGGACCACTTAGGCCTTTGGAGGCAGCTGGATATACAGGCCATTCTAACTCCATCCAAATATTTTGGCCAGATACACAGAGATCAGAGGTTCTGAATGCCCCTGAGGCAATGCAGGCTGCCTTGTTTGAAAACGACCTTTAACACTGCTTCTTTCATTTGGAGATCATCTCAAATCTTTCTTAACAAGAACCAAGAACAAGGTTAGAGGCCCAAGAAGACACTTGCTCCAATATACCATATCTACTTCTTCATCGCTTTATTCATGGGGCACTTGGTCACTAAACATCCCATGTGTCTGGCACTGTTCTAGGGGCTGGGAATTTATAATAAAGACTCCACCCCCTTCTGGAGCGGCTGACTAGACAGGTTGGTAAAAATGGCTTCTTTAGGTCAAGTGTCAGAAATACCTGGGCTGCTGGGTAAAAATGCAGAGTCCTGGGCTCCACACAAACCTGTTGCTTTAGCTGGGAATGCGGCCCTGGGAACGTGCATTTAAACGTGATCTCCAAGAGATCCTTTAAGTACCATAACGTGTAAGCATTTCTGGTCTAAGAAGAGTCACCCATGCTTCACTGCCATGTCCTCCGTGTACAGATGTGGGATGGGGACCTGTCAGAGTCTGGGTCCCAGTCCCTGGAAGAGGCGACAGAGCCCCTTCCGCACAGCTGCCTCTACTTACAGGAGCTCCGACGGGGCCGGGAGGTCCGGGAAGTCCAGGAGGTCCTTGGGATCCCTGCAGAAGAGTGTTCACACAAAAAAGGTTGGGAATGGCAAGAAGAGGCAGGAGCAGAGGCCACACTCGGTCAGCAACCATGTTCAGGGCTGAGAGGGTTGCTTCTCACCCACCACGTGCCACCGTGCCGCCCGCACAAGGCCTCCCTGAGACACCCCTCCACCTCCGCTGCTGCCCGCCCCACGCAGAGCTCATGCCATCCCCTGCCTGGTGGAGCCAGGATTCACACGCAACTCTGCTCGACTTCGAGGAACAGGAAACAGTGTGCTGCCTCTGAGCCATCGTAAGGCCAGTGCGGCCGTCTCGCTTCCACGTGCCCCGCGGCCCGCGGCCATGCCAGGATCTGGCCAGGACGTGTGCACGGCTCCCGGTCACATGACTGACTCCCTCAGCGCATCACTCACACTTCGCCGTGGGGCCGGCACAGCCCAGACGAGTCCTGACAAAGCCCGACAGGAGCCTGCAGGGCCTGGAGGCCCCTCTGCTGCCTGGACCATGGGCTGCTATGGTTTCTAGGCTACTAAATGGGCAATACGTGTTAAAATCTATTAAAATTAAAATGTTCTTTTCCTCAACCAAAGGTATCCCAATTTTTGTCATCTAGCCTACTGAAATAAAAATACAGTATACGTAAGAGAAATGCGTGCACGTGCACACACATGTGTGTACATTTACTGATTTTAGTGAAAAACAGATGAAATTAGAAATAACCTTGAGGGCCACAAACAGAGGAAAAGTTATGTAAATTACGACACATCCATATCATGGAATAATATGCACTGATTAAGAGAATAGGTGGTATCGATCCGTACTGGTGTGGAAGGATATGTCTCTTGTTAAAAAGATAAATGGCAGAGTACGGTACGATTCATTTTCTGTAAGACTTTAGGAAACATCACGGATGTGTGGACATACACACATGAGCCCGGGTGTGGTGCATGAGGAGCGTAGGTAGGGAACCCATTTGGGCATCACCTCTACACCTAAGGAGATGTTACCCACAAAGTTCGTTCTGCATCAAGATCTGTGCACCAGGAACATGAGAGGAATAACTCGAAGCAACACTTACCCGCATGCCCACCTCCCCGGGCAGCCCCGGCTCTCCTGGCTCTCCCGGCTCCCCCTGCACGCACAGAATAACATGTGGTCACAACCCGGGGGACACAGGCCCAGGCACCCGGGGCATCTCTTCCTGGCACTAGAACTCGGCACGGAAACGATGTAACCACTGGTGAGCGGAGACCCGGCTCCCCCAGAGACTCTTTCTACAAGCAAAGGAGCTTATCTTCACTGCGGGTGTTCATCACCTCAACCCCCATCCACTCCTGCTGCTGGTCCAACAAAACTCAGCTGAGACAGAACAGTGGAGCAAGCAGAGCGGCTCGCGTGCCCACCAGGCGCCGCCAAGAACCCGAGCCGATTTCCATTTGGGTTCTTGCTGGAGAAGAGGACCCCTTTATCCTGGATCAGACTGACCCGCCTGAGCTGAGATCACTTTTTGCCTGGGGTCCTAGAGTGTGTTCCAACTCAGAGGCTGCGGGTGCAGAGGTGGAGTCGGGGTGCCCCCCAGAGGGAGGCCGGCTGGCCATTCAGGCTGCTGCTGGGGTCTCACCGACTCCTTGAGCTGTGAACTGGGGACTTGGGAACCGAGTCCCTCAGCTTGGACCTCGACTTGGTTCCAGGTCTAGGCACTGGACAAGACCTCCCATGCAGGACTGCTTGTCAACTAAGTGAGAAAACAGCTCCCAGGGACACACAGGTGATGCCTGGTGGCAACGGCTGCTGCTGGTGATGTTATAATCATCAGGCTGGCCCCCGGGGACCTGGGAAGATCCTGGTACAAACAAGCCCCAGCTCAGGCCTGGCCCTGGCAAAGGCCAGCCCACTCGAGGACAGGGGCCTCTGATCAGGAGGTCCCCAGCCCGGTGCTGCCCCGTGGGAACAGACGTACCCGCATGCCTTTGCTGCCGTCTCTCCCAGGGGGACCCGACAGGCCCAGGGAACCCTAAGACGAGAGAAAGAGAACGGCAATTAGGACACGGTGAGGACAGCACTGGAGACAGGCTCTCAGGATTCTGGTGCAGCGGAGAAAGTGCCAGACACGACCTGTGGCCAAGACACCACTACTCAGAGGGCAATTCACAGACCTGCAGCCTGGGCGCCTCCTGGGAGAGGGTGAGAAATGCAGATTCTCAGGCTTCACTGGAGGCCTACTGTACCTACTGTACCAGGGTCCATGTTTTAACAAGACCCCCCAGGGGGTACGTACGCACCTGACAGTGGGAGTGAGACGCCCTGCCCCGCCCGCCCCTAACTCGCCGTGTGGCTCACCCCCTCCAGGACCGGGGTCACACACGTCAGCACAGCAGCAGGCCAGAGCAGGGTTCTTGAGCTGGGCCCCATCAGCACTGGGCTGATGATTCTTTGTTCGGGGGTGGGGAGGCTGCCTTGGGTGTTGCAGGATGTCCTGCAGCATCCTGAGGTGCCAGTAGCACTCCCCAGGTGTGACAGCCCAAAATGCCTCCAGATATTGCCAAACGTCCCCTGGGAGGTAAAAATCACACCAGTTGAGAACCACTGGGCTAGACCAGGTATTAAAAATGTTTCTTAAGCTGGGGCAAACTCCATTCTAATGAACTGTGCAGAAGCACGTGACAGGCACGCTCATGGAGCAGCTGTGGGGACCCGCTCGTCCCCCGCAACCATGCCTCCTGGAGATGGACTGGGGGCAACTCAACAACAGGGAAATCCAGGAGCCCTTCGCGCCTGTCCAGCTCCCGCACCACCTGATTCAAATCAAAGGATTCCACCACGACCTTCATCCCAGCTGCCCCCTCCCCATCAATTTTCCGGGGGACACTGAGCAAGTCAGTGCCTCTTTCTGGGCTTTTCCATCTGTGAAATGACGATGCTGGACATTCAATGAATGACTGAACTGATGAATCTGTAAGTATATTTAGAAAACACTAAGGGCTGGACCCTGTAGGATGTCTTCATATATTGCGCTATTTAGTACTCATAATAAGCCCTTGAGACAGGTCTTATTTTCTGAAAGACACAACACACGTTATACATTTCTAGTTTTTACCTATAAATTAAGATGCAACCGTGTATGTATGTATACACACACACACACACACACACACACACACACACACTTTTAAAACTTCTACAAAGTGCCTTCCATGGTCTCAACATTCTAAGTTGTTGTGATATTGGAGAGAAAAACAGACAGACATCTCTGGCCCAGCTCCGCACCTTTCTAGCTGCGTGACCCCAAAGGCAGCCACTCTGAAAGGCTGTGTGGCGCTCGCCCCTCGTCCAAGCGTGGAGGGTGACACCAGCAGGGTCGCTGGGAGGATGAGGGGGCTGGGGCAGTAAAGCACACCCCCTGCTGGGGGGACACCTCTACCCCCGGCACGCTGTCATCATGGCCACACGAGGTGCCCTCTCCTGCCGTCACCCAGCAATTTAACGGTGCCCACAGGGCGCCTGTGCTCCCACGAAACACTGATTTGCTGGGAAGTGGTTTCTGGTTCTTCAGCTTGGGGCCGGGAGGGTTTAGTCCTGGACACTAAGGAGATCAGTTAATCTGAGTGGAACCTTCCAGAGGGGATGTCGCAGGCAAGGCAGCCTGGGGGGGCGGGACTTCAGGGACTTGGCAGGCTGAGTGTAACCTTGGTGCTCCTGCAACCATCCCTTAGAGGAGGGTGGGCCAGTTTGGACAAATTACTTGATCTCAGAGTCTCGGTCTCGCTTTCTGTAAAAAACGGAAATAACTACAGACACCGTGGAGCTTGCGTTAAGTATGAAGTGTCTCTGCGGGGGTTCGTATAACATTTCCAAAGCTGGTCTGGACGATACCTGTTTGATTTGTAGTTAGTGTGTGATGGGGTGGGGGGAAGACTGCTGGGTTCTTGGGTCAAATAAGCTTGTGAAGTGCAGTTAAATAAAGTTAAACATGCTCCTTCACAGCAGGTTGCCTTGAAGCCTTAAACTTGCTCTGTGGATGGCGGTTCTGCACAGTGTCCTTGCCCGCCTGACCTGCCCCTGGGGCGCAGGTGCGGGGACCCTGCACCTCCTCGGGGGCAAAACCGAGTCCTTCACCCACGTGCGTCCAGGGGACCAGGCTGCCATCAGCAGGGGTTCAAAAGCGTTAAAAGGGAGTTAGTTATTGAGCAAGAAGAAGAAAGACGGAGACAGTCTCTGATTGGCAAGCCTTGTACTTAGGTGGGATTTCCGAAGCGGAGAGACTTTCTCGTTGGTCTTAGGGAACATCTGACTCTCCCTGGCTGGACACGAAGGCAGGCGAACAGTCTGGGTATTTTCACAGAGGAAGGATTGTTCGATATCGAGGGGCCAGGGTTCTCTGCAGTGGCCGTTTCCTCAGGACAGGCGGGAGCTGATGAGGTGCTTTCTGGGGTCCAACTGTCTCCACTGTCCCTGTAAGGGCAGGGCAGCTGTGGCCGGAGATTTCTCAGCCTCTGTTTCCACACCCACACAGCAGGCATGAATGCCCTGCCTGCCTGTGCCTCTATCTGACTATTCTGAAACTCAACCGAGGATGAAAGAGGCAACCAGTACAGATGCAAGTGATTTCTGCAATGCACAGTGACAACCAGACACCAACTAGCATCGCTATCGTTAGCGCTAATGGCAGAACCAGCAGTAATATTAACGGGATACTGAAGATAACGTTAAGGAAATATTACAGATGTGCTGCCGGCGGCCAGTCTTCGCTGCACGTTCACGACCTGCCAGGTTCTGAGCGCTTTACCCTCATCGGTGCGCTCGACCCGTCCTCACAACAATTCCACAGGGAGATGCAACTGCTACCTACGTTTCAGAGTTTACGACATGGAGACACAGGGATTCAGTACTCTGCAAAGTTACAGCGTGTGTAGTGGGAGATCAGACTTGGGGCCCCGAGCCTGCCTTGTCGTCTGCCAGCACTTGGCACGTGCACGCACGGCCCCGCTTGGATGCTCGGCCACCCTGTGGGCTAAGCGTTCCATGCTGTCTTCACATGCAGCCCGTGAGCACAGAGGGACCCTGACTTTCTGGCGGCTACCCAGCAGTTCCATGGCCTGGTGAGCAGCTTGGGGCAGCTGAGGCCTGGGCACCCAGCCTTGCTCTCCCTCCCCAGGGATCAAGGTCAGCCCCACTCAGCTTCAGCCAGCCGTCCTTCCCTGGGAAAGCATCAGAGCGTCCCCAAAGGCCTCGCAGGAGGCAGGAGCTCTGCCCCAAGCCAGGATGCTGGGGGTCAGCGACAGGTGGGCTCAGCTCCCAGACGCCCTGTCTCCAAGGCCACGTTTTATCTCCTGCCCCATCCTGCTCTGATCTTCGCAAAAGGCTGTGTGCTTCCAGATGGCAGGGACCAGCCTACTTAACTCTGCTTCCTTACAACACTAGGGATAAATTCACAACTTCCCAAAAGGAGACGCTTCCCATAGTGCCCCCCCTCTAGGATCAGCCCTCCTGGGGTGACGCGGTGTGGAGCTTGCCCCAGGGGTGGGTTACCCAGTCCTTGAAAGCCCAGCCCGTCTTCTGGCTGCTGCAGGTGGGGGGTCCCGCAGCTGCAGGCAGGGAAGGGGGGGTCTAGGTGGGCTCCTGCCTCAGGAATACAGCAGGGAGAGCAGCAGGGCATGGAGTTTCCAGGACCATCTAATAAAGGAAGCCAGGAGAGAAGACCAGAGGACAATGCCAGAGGGAACTCCAGAGAGTTCTGGAACCTCCCCTGTGCCCACAGTTGTCACATGTCCAGCTCTGTTGGCACTTTCCAGTAGAGGCCCAGCAAGTATCTGTGTGAGTCTCTGTCATCACAAGACGGGAGCTCCATGAGATGGGAATCAGGGCTCCGTCACCTCCGTGTGAGCCGCGCCCACGTGGCCCCAGGCCCCACAAGTGTTCCCTGTGCTCTAACTCCTTCCCCAGAGCCCTGTGGGAATGAGCCCTGGGGGTATGAAACCCCCAGGGACAAAGGGAACAGCAAACTGTTACAGGAAAACAACAGTCTCAAGAGCCAGTAAGTTGCAGCTTCAAATCCTGTTCCGTCACTCAGTACTAATGGCCTGGGTCAAGTTAGCGAAACACCGCGAGTCTCAGTTTACATCTGTAAGTAGGCGTCATAAACTTCCTGCAGGATTTGTGCTTCCCGAGGACAGGGACAGCTTGGCAAGTTGGCTTAGAGCACTGGTAGTCAAAGAAACTGAGACTCTTTAGAGATGAATATTTTCTTTGTCTGAGAAGGTAACATCTTTTTTTTTTTTTTTTTTTAATCTTATTTGAATCATAGTTAGGATAACCAAGCTGGCACTGCAAACAGACACATTCTGAGAAATTCCACTTTCAAGTCATGATGCGGTCCAGGCATTTCATTAGATGGGTTCCTGCCACTGAAAACTGTGTCCCCAAGGAAAAGTCAACATGACCCGCATATTTCATGTTTCAGTGTCACCTCCTCTTAACATCACAGAATACCACCATGCCCCCGTGACACACTTTCCAGAGTCCTCTACCTGGACTCAGCTGCCTGCAGATGTTCTGAAGAGAGAGAGATACAGCCCTAAGCCGTCCGCTGACATCCCAGCAGGAAAGTCATGCTGCCACTCTGAACCTCAGTTTCATCTTTCCTAAGATAGAGGTTCATGCTGCTTCCAGACGAGAAAATGAATGTGGATATAACTGGTAGACTATAAAATATTATTAAAATGCCCGTTGTTTATATTCTGTTGAGAACTAAGAACACTTTCACAAGTCCATAAGGTGGCTCAAAGAAAGGAGTGGGGAACAGACTGGAGGTTGCCCTGGAACTGGAAAGGTCGGGCACAGGAGATCTTTAAAGGGAATATGTGTAGCTCAGGATCCACAGTCAAGTACAAAAAAACAGGAAAGTGGAGGGAGGGAGGGAGGGAGGGAGGAAGGGAGGTAGGTAGGAAGGGAAAAAAGGAAGGAAGGGAGGAAAGAAAGGAGGGAGGGAGGGAGGGAGGGAAGAGAGAAAGAGAAAGAGAAAGATGAGAGAGAGGGGGAGGGGAGGGGAGGAGAGGAGAGGAGAGGAGAGGAGAGGAGCAGACTGAGAGGAGGGTCTGGATTCGCATGAAGCCTCTGCTGCCCGTTAGCTGAGCAGAACAAGTGACTTCCCCTCCTGGGTCTCAGCTTCATCGTCCATAAACAGGGTGATGCAAGGAGTAATAGTACCTCTGGCCCAAGGTGGTTTGTAAGATGCCTTGAGACAATGCTTTGGAAAATGCTTTGTACACAGGGAAATTTGAAAGAAGCATCAAGTTCTGTTAGTTGGAGTAAACTATCTGGAACCTCTGTTCTTCACCTGTAAAAAGGAATCACTCAGCTTAAGAAGATGACCATATACACATATACGATGGAACAGTACTCAGCCATAAAAAATAACAAAATAATGCCATTTGCAGCAATGTGGATGCAACTAGAGATTATCATACTAAATGAAGTAAGAAAGAGAAAGACAAATACCATATGATATCACTTATATGTGGAATCTAAAATATGACACCAATGAGCCCATCTACGAAACAGAAACAGACTCACAGACCTAGAGAACAGACTGGTAGTTACCAAAGTGGGGGGGGGGGGTGGTGGGGGAGGGATGGAGTGGGAGTTTGAGGTTAGCAGACGCAAACTATTACATATAGAACGGACAAACAACAAGGTCCTACTGCACAGCACAGGGAACTATGTTCAATATCCTGGGATAAACCATAATGGAAAAGAACATAAAAAAGAATGTATATATGTGTATAACTAAGTCCCTTTGCTGTACAGTAGAAATTAACACAAGGTTGTAAATCAACTATACTTCAATAAAAAAATTTTTTAAATAAACAAAATACATTTTGTTTCATCTTTATGATATGTCACAGTCATTATGGAATTGAATTAATAAAATCTGGATGAAAAACTTAAAAAAAAGAAAATGACCATAGATGATGCATGTGAAACCCATTACAGGTGAAACCAGGGCTCGGGGAAGAGAGGCTTTCCCCCAGTTCACACTGGCAGCTGTGACTCAAAATCGGGGCCCTGATTCCAAGCCAAGGCTCTGACCTCTCTTCTGGCCTCCCCCTCACGCACACACGCACTGCCTCAGTAATCTCACTGGGAGCCCCCGGTGGGTACCACGTGCAGGAAATTATCCACCCATATGCCCACGTGTCAGAACCAGAGCTCTAGGAATTACCTGGTTACTTCACTGGGCAAAATAGACAAGAGAGAACAGATTATTTCCCCTGTTCTTTCGATTAATTAAATATCAGAGCTTTCCCCCGAAATACGGACGAAGACATTGCTTCGCTGCGAGAGGTGCCATGTTAGTACCCCTCTCCTTCCACTGGTAGAGCCGGAGCAGGCCCTAGGGTGGGGCTGAGGAGTCCTCTGGGCAGTGGTCCTCTGGGTGTGGTTCCCGGGCCAGAAACGTCAGCATCACCTGCGCCTTGTCAGAAGGGCAGATTCTCTGGCCTCACCACAGCCCCACTGAGTCAGACCGACCGGGAGCGGGGCCTGGCACAGTGGTTTAACAAGCCCTCAAGGGGGTTTGGGCACCTTGGTCAAGTTTGAGAACCACTTCTCTGTGATGTCAGAATACATGAGCTCACTTCCTGGCTTGGCCACACAGAGAGAGAAAGTCACTTGCACCTGGTCACACGGTTAATAGGCCTGTAAAATGAGGACAACCATCTCTACCCCAAAACTGAGTAGCTTGTGTGTGAGTCAGTCCTGGCAGACAGTAGTAGTTGTAAATATGGGGGACCGTTATTATTCTTAGATGCTCTGCAAATTATTTTGGATGAACTGAAGAAAGGAAAAGACACCTTACACCTCTACGGCAGCCCACCTGGAACACGCTTTCTAATAACACTCCCCAGGCTCCCTGAGGCTTTGGGAGTTACAGAAGTCCTCCTTGGGGGAGGCAGGGAACACCGGCATTTCCCAGCTGTCAGCCGGCCCTGGGGATAAGACCTCATTGACGCAGAGGACGCAGAAGATGTCACTTGGTGTAAAAGGTGGAAAACTATGCTGGTATCACGGTAATTATACTGAACATTTATGAGCACTTTTTACAAATGTAAGTCATTTATTTTCATTAGTTCATTTCATCCTCGTTGTAACCCTCTGAGGCCAGTAGAATTATAGTCGCCAATTTATAGGTGAGGAAAGCACGGGTTGCAGGGGTTGAGTAACTGACTTGCCCAGTGTCCACAGCTGCTAAGTGGCCGAGCTGGGATCTGAGTCCAGCCGGTCGGTGTCTAGGGTGCATGCCCTTGGCCTCCCCTGCCCTCCCAGCCCAGCTGCCTAGCAGTCCAGCATTTACCCTCCCATAAATGCTCTCCCCTCCTGTATGAAGCCCTTGGCCCTGTGGCTGGGCCATGAAACTTGGCAAGAGCCTGAGTGTCAGGCGAGGCTGGAAAAAGTGCAGACTTTCCTATTCCAGCTCTGCCTGGGGCCGTGAGAACCCGTGAACTCAAAACTTCCCCAACGTGTCCTGCAGCACCACGGACAGGGTCTGCGGTATCTTTATTCTAACTCCCAGCATTTTGCCCCAACCTACAAGGCTATTTGAGGGCACATAAGCAGCTGAACCTATTTTCCCCTAAACCCTTTAATTATGATAAAAATAGAAGGCACTCGACCACAGTTATCCAAGTCGATAACCATGAATAATGCACATTAAGGCACAGGCTAAGAATAGGAGTCGGGGGCGCTGATTAAGCCAGCTGTGAAAAAAGAGAATGAGACCCAGAGCCAGAGGCAAATGGCATAAATTCATCTTAGAGGTTTCACACATACAAGCACACACATATAATTTATACTTTATGGCTAAGAGGCTCTATAATGTAGTCACTGCATAAAATAAGTCGATTCCTACAAAGGTACATGGGTTTTGAGGGTCAAGAATTCTCAGATAAAAGCATCCCTTTTGGGGGAGGGCAGGGAACCGGCACTGTCCAGTGCAGTGGTTAGGAATGGGGGGTGTAGGGTCGGACAGACACAACCTCAGCCCCTCACCCCCCACTCTGTGCCCTTGGGCATGCTCCAGACTCCTTCAAGGAGCTGCAGGAGGCTGGTACTCATAAAGTCAACAGCTGGCAGGTATCGAGTGGTCAGTAAAAGGCTGATGTCATGATTCTTTCCACTACAAGGCACCTTCTTTGAGACAAAGTCGCTCGACTGTTGCAGACAAAATCACCAAGTGCTGGCCACTGAGTTCTCCACGGCTGCCACTGCTAACGCCCTCACCCATCCCTTCAGACAGAATCTGCGAAGTAAGTGTCTCCATCATCCCCTGCAACGGCACACGTCTCACCTACACCAGAACCCCGTGCTATGTAGAAGCACCTTATGCTTTCTGAGGGCGTTTCTTGGTCACTGCTCTGGAAAGGAGGCACTGGGAAGAAAATCCGTATGTAGCAGACCCCGCGCTTCACTCCCCCCACCCACCTGTACGGTCCATCTCCACCTCCACGAAATCCTCTCGTCTCGCAATTTCAAGTACAGCCTGCCGTTGAAAGACACCAAAGAAAAAACTCACTCAGGTGGGAAGGACTCAGTCTTTCACACTGTGGATGGCACAAGGTGTGTGTGTCACGTTGAGACCAGAGAAGTGTCACTGTGAGAGCAGGTCTGACTGTCCCACGAAGTGGGACGTGCACTGCGGTGGTGCTTCACAGGAAGGGCTCTCAGCCAGCTCAGACCTCAGGCGGCGGGCTAATCAGGACCACGGGAGCGGAGCGTCCCCGCCACCCCGCCTCTCTGCCCTGTGAGCTCTGCAGTGATGCAGGTATTTTTCTAGACACTCTTCACCCTCCACCCCTCCACCCGCCTTGACTCTCAGTGCAGATGGCTGGATTAATCCCACTCCAAAGTTCATGTCCGTCATTCTGCTGTCCTTCTCCAGCTCTCCAGCACAGGACTAGATCTAAACTGGGTAGGTGTTACACTTTTGAACAAACCAGAGCTCACTATAAACTACTTCGTCCTCTTCCTATAGCTTCTACAGTGAAAACATCGATGTGTAGGAGCATTTTCCTAAGTCTCGGCGCCCTTTTCCATGACACGATGATGGTGATACCCTCCACCTGCCCTCACCGGGAGGACTGAGTGAGACAATGACTGTGGAACCACCTGGCTCCGGGCTTGACGCCCGAAGGGTACCGCATCAGAAGCCTCTCCGGGATTCCACAGGAGAAGGGAGCGGTGGACGTGCAAGGAGGAGGAATCAAGGCCGGGGAGGTGGAAACACGGACCCAGAGATGGACCCAGAACTGGCAGGAGACGGAGAAGGGGCAGGGTCGCTCGGGGCCAACACGCAGGGGACTTGATCCTCCAAGTACCACAGAGCGGCTGAGCAGGGATCTGTAGGGAATGGTGTGACCACAGCAGCGTTTAAAAATCAAACGCAAATTCACGTGCATTTGCATGTTTCAAATAGGACAGCAAGAATGAGCCAAAAGGAAGCCATCTGGAGCTGAGGAATCCGAGGCGCCCCGCCCCACCACGGGGCACATGAGTCCCCCAGCGCTCTTCAAGCCACTGCCTTGCCTGAGAGGCTGGACCTTCATTCAGGTCCACAGCAATGCCGGGGAGACTGCTTTGTCCAATTTCAAATCACCAGAGAACAGGAGGCACCAGGCTTCTCAGGGGCCTGGTTTGGAATAAGCATGTGGGGAACCTACTTCTCTCAGACCTGGGGACCAGCCCACCTCAGCTGACAGCTCCAAACCTGGCCTTCTAACAACCCTCCTTAGTTCCATCAAGATGGCCGTGGCCTCCTTCCTCGGTTTCCCAATCGGCACCTTATTTGTTTAACTTCACGGTGAACCAACCCATAAGGACTTCCCCCATGATGACCTGCACTCGGCTCCGGCATCCGCTGCAGGGCATTTGGCTGAAGTTTCTAGAGACAGCATCCCAGGAAGTCAGAACAGCCTCTGCTATTTGTCTGGCTCAGATTCCTCTTTCCCCGTCAGGTTTATGGTCCCCATAAAAATGGAAGAAAGCCATAAAAGACAAGGAACCGATGTTTGCGTGACCTAAAATTCTGTCTGCTACTGAGTCAACCAGCCCAATAAAATTCAGCTGAGTTCCTTCTATTTGCTCGCATAGTTTTTCTGGGGCACCGCACTGTGAAATCCAAGCACAAAATCCATACAAAGTTTCATATACTGCCATACGGATTTCTGTGAAAATGCTGAAGAAAGGACTTTTTGGTGGTTGTTGTTCTGGTTTCTTCCCCCCCCCCCACCCCCGCCCCAAGTGCTGAGTACACAGTTGCTGACCCAAGCATGGCTTTATGGGACACTTTGCCACAATTCCATCCCCTGTGGCTCCCAAGGGCCCCCACCATCTACAAGGTGTGAGCCAGACTTGATGAGGGGCTGCAAGCCCTCTCCCTGCTCTGTCCTCTGTTACTCTCCACTCGAGGGCAACGGGGGGCGGGGCAGTCTCCTCAGCACCAGGTCTAGGCTGGTCTCTACCTGAGGGCCGCCTTCTACATCCTATCCCAACTCTAATTCAAATGTTAATACCAGCAGCTGCTCGTAAAGAAAGCAAAGAGCCCCAGTAGGAAATGCATTGCCCTGTGTGCCTGAGCAGCGGGCGATGTTGGCTTAGGGGAGCCTGGACTCCGCCCTGCAACGTCATCTACAAGGGTCCACGCTGGGCCCAGCCTGTGTGTGTCACCTTTGCCTTACCCCACCTGGCTCTTTGCACGGCTGCAGGGATATCCGGGCTCTCATCGCACAGCCCCAGGCCCTGGGGGAAAGAACACCGTCCCCGGGCTTCTCAGTGAAAGTACTGAGTCTGTCGTTCTGTTTGGACTAACGTAGATAATGTGTCCGAATTGACCATCACGCTCAGAGAATCCAGTGCCCGGGCGGCTTAGACCTGATTCCCGCTAATGCTTTCTCATCTGCCAGGTGCTCTGCTAAGTTCTTGCCGTGGATGCAATCAGTTAACCCTCACTTCAGTCTTACAAGAGCCTATTATTGTTACTATTCTCCTCAGTGTACATATGAGAAAACAGGCACCGAGAGCTGTAATGACCTTTCCAAGGTCACACAGCAGGACACGGGCAGTGCCAGGTTCCCAAAGCCTGACCCTCAGCCGCTGCCATGTTCTGTCATCTGGGACCAGCTGTCACAGTGTCCAGGATTCAGCAAATGCCCCACGCTGGGAGAGAGGACTCTTCCCTCCAAAATAATACTGCTTTTGGATTTCACGCATGAACAACTGTAAATATACTATTATTTTTTATTTTTTCATCATATTAAGTTTAAGCTCTAGTTGTTAGTTAAATGTTTATGTTTTGCAAAAGTACTAATGTTATAGCAACATAAAGAGCAACTAACAAGGCATGAAATATCCCAAATCCCACTACCCCAGTGCACTGGCTATTCTCGCTGCACACGCATTTTGTGTGTGAGCGCATATGGTTTCCTATTCTACTATTTCATTTACGCCATGTTGCGTGCACATCTACATATATAAGGGCTTCCTAATTTTCACTTATGTCTTTCTGGTTGAAGAAATGCAATTTTCCATCAGGTTGTTTCCATTTTTTGCTGCGGTTGGTCATTGTTAAGAGTACTTATAAGGAACAGAGTCAGCTTGAGGTCGTTTTGTTTCTGTTTTTCCCTTCACTGGAACTGTGCTTACGATAATTTCCTAGATATTTTTTAGTTTCATTCTCTAAGCACCCCCAGCAGTACAACACCGAGTATCCTGGGAAACCCTCAAGGTGCAGTGCTGATGTGACCGGTGTCCTAGGCAGGGTCTCCTGACAGCGTCATCACCCTCTGAGTGTGTTAACAGGGTGGAGGATGGATGTGGCACAACAGACTCGATTAAGGACCAGGAAGAAGAAGAAACACTCATGATTAGATAACCACGTGACCAGAATGTGTGTGCATGTCTCCTCTGCTGAATTGGTGAGTGAGCCTCCGGGGGAGGCCCAAGCCATGTTTTACAGCTCTGTGAACCCACCACTCTCCCACGTACTAGGTACTCGAATGCTGTTTACTGAAGAAGCACATCTGTCACTCTTTTATGGGTTTTAGCAATAGCTTCTAGCAGACAAAAGAACGGAATAAAGATAAGGGACAGAGTTTTACATGCGCTGCCACGTGCCAGGGACTAAGCCAGGTGCTGTCACAGGCACTGCCAACCTCCTATAAGCCCCACAACAGCCCTAAGGGGGTGGGCATCAATGGCCCCACTTTACAGATGAGGAAGCTGAGGCTCAGAGAGGCACCACCCAACGCTCACCCAGCCACTGCAGAGCTGGGATCCAAACCAGGTCTGCCCAACTCCCCGAACCTGCTTTCTTTCCATCACCTGAGCCCACATTTGAGCACAAAACGAAAGCTCTCTTTGCCCTCGTTCCCCCAGGCACTAGATTCCTAAGGGAAAGAGGAACTCCCCCAAAGGGCAGAGATCTCCCCAGTATCACACGGACCCCTGCAGAGGAAAACTGGAGCGACGCTCTGGCTTCCAGACACCAGAGGGCGCTGTGGGTCCAGGAAGGGACGACAACGCAGCCTCTCTGTGGGGTTCCTCCCCTGAAGGCTCTGGTCACCCAGAGCAGAAGGCCCCTCGGGATGCGAAAGGAAGCTCACTGGATACCACGCACTTTGGCCTTGTTTTTGTCGTTTCTGAGTTTTTTTTCTACCGCGGGGCTCATGGACCACATCTCCATGGAAAAGACTCAGTGTCCAGCCATAGGAAACCTTATACCAACATCTTCACTGTGCTTATTAATTTACTTTGTCAACATGGAAGGACCAAGGGTGGGAAGGGCACGGAAGTCATCACCCCTCCCTGCTCCCCCTGACTCCCCCCAAAACTGGTCCAAACCAGCCCATCAGCATTGGCCCAAACCAGCCCATCAGCACTGGTCCAAACCATGATGATGCTGATGATGATACCCTCTCCTCCCCCTCCCCCTCCCCCTCCATCATCATCCTCATCACCAAGACAGCACTGCCAACGACGATGGGGCGACAAGAACAGCAGCACCAGCCATCATGAGGGCTTGCTACGTGAGGCACTGCGTTAACCTTCCCAGCAACCTCACATGGTAGGAACTACTATCACTCCCTTTCTCACTCTTACAGAAAAGGAACCTGAGGCTCCACATGAAGTGGAGCCAGAATTTGAAGCTGAACCTTTCTGACTGCAGAGTCTGTGACCATTCTACTGGCTCTTGGTCCTGGATGACGGAGGTCCACACTCCATCCATCCATTCACTCCTTAGGCAAGCATTTATTTAGTGCCAGCTGTCTTCCAGACGCTGTGAAGGAGGGTCCATGCCTATCTCTCTCTCCTTCCGTGCCCCCAACACCTGGGCTATGCGCAGATCTTTTCAGGCGGCCCCTAAAAGCCTGCTTCCCCCTTTCCCTGAGCCCGATTTCATACATATTAAAACACTGAGGGAGCTTTGTCCCAAGAACCCGTGGTGAATGTGGGGTGGAACAGGAACCAGAGAGAAGGCTGGCTTCCAAAATGAGGGGCAGAGGCAGCCCAGGAACAAAGCACCACACAACGGTCTTGGGCATTTGGTGGGGGGTGCTGGGAAAGTCAGGAGGCCAAGAGCTCTGGCAGTGTTTCAGCTGTGTGACACTGGGCCAGTCACTCACCTTCTCTGAGCCTCAGTTTCCTCAGCTGCAGGAAAAGGAGTAATTCAATCAGCCTTGCAGCTTCCCTTCACGAGTGATTGTGTTTTCTAGCCATCTTACTAACTGTGACCTTGGGCAGGTCACTTGACCTCTAAGCTATGCTCTCTCATCTGTGAAAAGGGCATAGCCGTGCCTTCCCTGAAGCACTGTCTTAATAATGAGACATAAAGCATGGAACACAGCTTACACGGTGCCTGGTCCTCAGATAGGCCAATGCACATTGTCACAGTGGCTGATTACATCACCAAAAATTTAAAAAAAAAACACAGAACAAACCACAGCAAGATTCAGCGTCACATGATTTCTGGACACATCGGGCTCCAGTCCGTCCAATCCCCTTGGTACTCTGCGACTGCTTTCGAGAGAACATTCAAGCAAAAAAGCCAGTTAAGCTCTGTCCAAGTGCATGAGTCACCAGTGGCCTTCTCCCCTCTGTGGATCCTGTTGTCCCCTTGACTCTCCCTGGCCTCGCTGCATCGTGGAGGGGAAGCAGAGACTCCAAGTTACAGAAGACAGCCCCAGGGACTCAGGCTGGGGGTAGGCTGATGACCAAGTCTCAGAACTGCCACCTGCAAGGTCCCTTATGCATCTTCACATCCCACCCCTTCGTTTCCACAGATGAGGGAGCAGAGACCCGGAGACGGAGGTGACTCATCCCGAATCACACAGCTCAGATGTGGCACAATCTAGACTCAGACTTTGCTAAAAATGCTCAACCGCAGGAGAATGTCAACCAAGGACGGAGACAGGAGTGCCAGAGTCTATTCAGCTACGCGTCTCTCCTGCCAGCACCGGATGTGTGAGGGGGTCTCCGGGCTGGGACTGTGGCCCGGCAGCTTCAGGTCCTGAGCGCAGCGCTGCAGCCTGGGCTTTGGGGCACCGGGGAGGTGCCTCCAGAAGCAGAAGGCTGCCTGTCCTGAGCTCAACCAGAACAGACGGGGCAGAGATGCAGCTGCTGCTCATGGGAGAAAGGGGGCCTGTCAGTTTCTCCTGGTGGCGCCAGCACATGAGAAGGACAGCACGTCACTCAGAGGACGAGCCGGCCCAGGAGCTGCATGTTGGTCTTGCCTGGGAAGCACGACCCAAGCTGAGCGCCCTGACTTCAAGGGCTCTGGCAGCCCCAGTCCTGAACCCGAGGAACATGTGGGTGTCCTGTTAATACCCTGTGCCCGGGTTCTGGGCTCTTAGGAACCGAACATGATGGCAACTATCAAAGCTGAGCGCCTAGGTTCCAGGTGCTGTGCTTTGAGACCACACAGGAATCGTGGAAGATGGTGGCGCCGGTCCTACTGTAGGCAGCGGGAGACCCAGACTCAAATGGCAGAGCTTGGGAACAGCCTCGACTGACCCAGGTCTGCCTGGTGCAAAGCTCGTTGTTACGCTGTGTGTCACACTGTCTCTCAAACGGCTTTGTATTCCTGTGCAGTAGTTATTATGTGTGCGTGTGTGTGCCTGTGCTTTTAACAGAGGTTAAAAAAGAGAAGTTCATTGTGGAATAAAGGAAGACACAAAGAAAAGTAAGGGAAAAAATAAATACCCTCACAGTTTTGCCACCCGCAGACAACCAGTGGTTAACAATGGGGGTTTGCCCCCAGAATCAGCCTCCCTCTCTGAGTCTCACACACACACCATAAACACAACCGGGGTCATACTGTATAGATATTTTGCAATGTGTTTTCATTAAAAATTAACAAAATGCTATCTTCATTTTCTGGGTCGTTAATCATCCTTCTAAATGTGACTTTGTGTCCCTAAATGCCACTGTATTATTTAGCTGTACAATAACTCATGTTACCTTTTGCCCACTGCAGAGCATTACAGTTGTTTCCAGGCTGGCTTATAAATCACGCTGTAATTACGAAACGTGTGGGTATGTACTTGTGCACAGCCTTGATTTATCTCCTTAGAGTAAATCTCTAGACATGAACGGACTAAATAAAAGGTGCTACACGGAGAGAACGAGCTGGGCACATGAAAGCTCTGTTTCCATAGTAACTTGACAGAGTGGCACCTGCCTTATTCCATCAGCCCTAACGCAAGGGGTTGACGTGAGCCCCCCTCTGAGTAACGATATCCTTCTGGGGTCCAATGCCCTGCATTCTGAGTCTACAAGTGCCTAGACTCCGGCAAAATAACCAACATAAATGTACGTTACAAAGTACTGTGGCTGTCTCTCCTGGGAAATGGGAGATGTAGTTTTAATCGCTGGTGTGAGTGGAAAATGGCATTTTTAGTGACTGCTTTTTATTTCTCCTTCTAGGCTGACACCTTAAGAAAGCTTTCCTCTTTAGAAGGAATCCCCTCTTTCCCAGGATCTGTCGAGCTTGTACATCATCATCACGACTGATGAAGGTTAAAGAAGGTGCAACATTCATATCCAGGGAGAATGTGAATAGGCCTCCATTCCTCTGCCTGTCTAGTCCTGCGTCCACCCATGACTCTGTCCCTCATCATCTTGCCTTCGTACTTCTGCAACAATCTCCCGACTATTCCCCAAGTTCCTCTGGTCTGCCCCGCTCTCACGTCTATCGGCACCTGCTATCCGAACCTTCTCAGCATGTCTGATCACGTACAGACCGTCCAAGGCCTTCCCATCACTGCAAACAAGGCCTGAACACATTTTGATATTGAATGCCCCGCATGTTGGTCCTCAAACCACGTCTGCAGCTCTGCATCCCAATTTCCATGAGCGCCATTAAGTACCCTCTGCTCTAAGCACTGTGAACCATCCACGTCCTAAACAAGCCCTTCCTTCCCTCCCACTTCACACACTGAGGCACTCAGCCCAGGAAACCTCTTCCCCTCCCACCCAAATTCTTACCAGGCAGCACCACGGCAGCACACAACTCTCCCAAACCCAAGTCCCCCATCCCGTTCCCGGGCCACATCCACGGCCCTTGGAGGAGTGAGAAAGCAGGGAGGTGCTTACCTTTTCACCCTTTTCTCCTTGGACAGAAGGTCCTCTGCCCTGGAAAAGCAAAGCAGAAGGCAAAGGTTTTCTACGAAGTATCTCCACGGCATGACATCACACATGGCAGATGTGCCCTGGGATTCAAAATGATGGGCTGCTTTCTCATAAGCCCTGCCAAGGAGCCTCTAAAAGACACTATCATTTACCGAGGGTAGATTCTCGTCAGTTTTATCCCATTTAATTTTCCCAACAACTCAATATTATGGTACTATTCTTTCTTCCACATCAGCTTTATTGAGATATAATCTACAGAGCACATAATTCACCTATTTAAAGTGTAGGACTTCCCTGGTGGCACAGTGGTTAACAATCCGCCTACCAATGCAGGGGACGCGGGTTCGAGCCCCGGTCCGGGAAGATCCCACATGCCGCGGAGCAACTAAGTCCACGAGCCACAACTACTGAAGCCCGTGCACCTAGGGCCTGCGCTCCTCAATAAGAGAAGCTGCCGCAATGAGGAGCCTGCACATATCCGCAACTAGAGAAAGCCCGTGTGCAGCAACGAAGACCCAACGCAGCCAAAAATAAATAAATAAATAAATTAATTAACTAAAAATAAAGTGTACAATTCAATGGCTTTTTAGTACGTTTACTAAATGTACTAAATGTGGTGGTGCAACACCACCACAATCAACTTTCAAATGTTTTCATCACCCCAGAAGAACCCCAAACCCATTGTGGTCACTCCCCTTTTCCCCCCACCCCCCACCCCCCCCCCCGCTCTGGGCAAACCTTAATCGGTTTTCTGTTTCTATAAATTCACCTATTCTAGACATTTTATATATATGAAATCATATATGTGGGTTTTTATGACTGGCTTCATAGCCTGTGTTTTCTTAGCAAACTGTTTTCAAGGTTCACCCACCTTGCAGCATGTATCAATACCTCATTTTATTACAGAATACCATGCCATTGCATGGCTATGACACACATTTTATTTATCCGTTCATCACGTGATGAACATTTAGGTTGCTTCTACTTTTCTGTTATTATGAATAATGCTGCTATGAACATCCATGGACAAGTTTTTGTATGAACACGTGTTTTCATTTCTTTCGGTTACACACCTAGGAGTGGAATTGCTGGGTCATATAATTCCGTGTTTAACCCTTTAAGGACCACCAGACTGTTTTTCAAAGCAGCTGCATTTTACACCAGCAATGTATGAGTTACGATTTCTCCACATTCCTAGTTGTTCTACACACTATTAAAGTGGGGTGTTAAGTCTCTCATTTCAATTCTCAATGTTTGCTTCATATATCTGGGGGCTCTGTTGTTAGGTGCACATATGTTTATAATTGTTACATATTTTTAAAGGATCGACACTTTTATCATTATAAAGTGTTCCTCTTTATTTCTATTAACTTTTTTTAAAGCCTGTTTTGTCTGATATTGTTATAGTCACTCCAATTTCTAATGTTTTCTATTTGTAGAATGTGCATAGTCCGTCTTTTACTTTCAACCTATTTATATATTTGAATCTAAAGTGTGTCTCCTGTAGACACAATACAGTTGGATCTTGTTTTTATGTCCAGGCTGAAATTCTCTGCTGTTCAACTGGTTTGTTTAATACATTTACAGGCAATGCTATTTTTGATGTAGGTAGATTTACATATGCCATTTAACTTTTTGTTTTCTATGTCTCCTGACTTTTTCTGTTCCTTTATTCCTCCTTTACTGCTCTTTTTTGCATTACATGAGTTCTTTTCAGTGCAACATTTTAACCTCTTTAAGGATATTTTCACCATATAGTTCTGAATTATTTTCTTGGAGGTTGCTTGACGTTTACCATATACATCTTAACTTATCAGGATCTACTTAAGATTTACCCTAACTTACTTCCAGTGAGATTTAGAAACATACTCCTATGTGATCTATTCCTTCTTCCCCATTTTTGTGCTATTGTTGTTACAAATATTTCTTAAATACCCAATGATACACTGTCATAATTATTACTTTGAACTTGTCACTCCACTGCATTCTGGCCTCAATTATTTTTGGTGATGAGTCAGCTGATAATCTTATTGGGTTTTCCTTGTACATCAGGAATCATTTTTCTTTTTCTGCTTTCGATATTTTTGCTTTGTCTGTTAGCATTTTTTACTATGATTTTTCTAAGGATGGACCTCCTTTTGTTTTTCTTGATTGGACTTCCTGAGGCTTCTTGAACGTGTAGGTTACTGCTCTTCATCAAAGTCGGGATGTCTTCAGCCATGATCTCTCTGAATACTTTTTCTGCTCCTTTCTCTCCGCTCCTGGTACCCACGTTATGTGTGCACTGATGCACTTCACAGGCCCTCACACTTCTCTGAGGCTCTGCTCATTTTACTTCATTATTGCTTCTCTCTGATCTTCAGATTACATGATCGCTACTGATCTGTTTTCAAGAATGCTGGCTCTTTCTTCAGCCAGTTCAAACCTACCGTCACGCCTCTCGAGTGATTTTCCTTTTCATTTCAGTGACTGTACTTTAAAATTTCCATTTAGTTCTAGAATTTCCATTTGGCTCTTTTTAACAATTTCTACCTCTTTATGTTCTATACGTGATGAGATAATGTCACGATACTCCCCTCTATTTCCTTCCGAGTCGCTTCCTTTAGTCCTCTGGATATAATTACAATGGCTACTTTGCAGGCTTTGTCTGTGAGATCCGACATCTGTGCCCTCTCACAGGCAGTGTCTGTAGCCTGGTTTTTTCCTGTGTATCAGTAAAATGGGTGTTTCACTAGCCCGCACCTCACAACATTGATCTGAGGGTTAAATGAGCAAGAAATCTGTAAAACATATAGCACAGATCCCGGCACACCATGAATGCTGTTAAGTATCAGCCTCTCTTCCTATTTCCATGTTATTTTGCACAGAGCAGGTGCTTCCTACCTCTGCACAGGAGGTAGGTGTGTATGGTGTGGGTGAAAGGTGTAGCTCAGCAAGTGAGCACAAGACTCAGATTAAAATAGATTCAAATCCTGCCTCTGCCACACACAGGCAGAGCACCTGATGTGATCACGAGTGCATCACGCAAGTCTGAAAATTCTGTATCCATCCCATCTGTGAGTGATGAGCCTAAGTTTAAGAAGCTGTTCTAAGGAGTAAGGAGGGACCCACATGAAGCCCCTGTGAAGAAGGGCAGGCGGTGTTAGCTACAATCATGAGCTCTCAGATGATGGCACGGGGGTATCTGCCAGGCTAACTCTTCTAGGGGAGCGGCTCCATCTTGTCGTCGGGTTTCCCCCGAGCACTGAGAACCTAAAAGGAACTGATTATACTCACTCTCATTCACTGACCTCCTACCACGGGCCAGGCATTTTATAGACAAAGTTGTTCTTTTCTTTATTCTGCTAATGGAGCAAACGAGGTTTTCAGAGAGGTTAAGAAACCTGCTCACGGTCACACAGCTAATGAAGATTGGAGCCAGGGACGATTACTGAGGTCCACCTGACTCCGAACTTGTGCTATTGGTGCTACAAGGTGCAGTTTGAAGGATGGGTTTAGTGCTTCCACCAGGCCAGGTAACAACAGAGGAACAATAGCACTTACTTTGCTTCCGCACTGTTACAAACTGTTTACATGCGTTAACCCGTTTAATCCTCATCATGCAACTCGACAGTTAATTTTATCCTCCCCACTTTACAGATGAGGAAACTGAGGACAGAAAGGTTAAGTATCTTGGTGGAGCCAGCCTTTGCTTCCCAGCCATGTGGCTCCTAAGCCCTACTCTGCACCATGAATCATTTATCTCTGTAATTCTTCCCTGACCCACCATCCACTGTGCTCGCTCATCAACCGCAGGATCCATGAACACAGTTTGTGCTGGGCCAGATGCCGGGGATGCTGGACCGACAAACCACGAACCGAGGTATCAGGGAGTCAGCTGATGCGGGGACTGACAGGCACCAGGGATGTGGGACCACCGAGGGGGTGTGTGAGCCAGACCTGGGGTCGCAAAGATACCCTGGAGAACTATGCCCGGTTGAGTCTGAAAGGTGCGAAAACGTGAGCCAGGCAGGAAGGGGAGGTGAGGGGTAAACGGGGGTGGACAGAGGGCACAATGATTCCCGGCAGAGGAAAAACCGTATGCAACGGCCAGGGTGAGATATGACCAGTTGGGGGAGTCACCACTGCCAACCTGGAGCACAGAATTCGGGGGGTGAGGGCGGGGTGGTGCAGGGTGAGGCTGGAGCGGCCGGCAGGCCTCCTGTGCCCGTGCAGACGGGTCCCCCACGCTGGCCACGCGGAGGGGCCTTCACTCACCGTATCTCCTTTCTCTCCCTTGGGTCCAGGAGCTCCAGCCGGCCCAGGGGCTCCCATGTCCCCCTGAGGGGTGGAAACCAGAGACAAGCGTTGGGCCGGGTCCTCCGACCAACCTCTCCCACACCAGCTTCCCGTGGCCCACCTTGCCCCAGTTTTCTGGCAGCAGCCGATTTTGTCATTGCCAACTGCCCCATGAGGCCAAGCCTCCCACCCCCGGAGAGGGAAGGAGCATCTGAATAATTTTCTCAAACTCCTAAATCCCGGAACGAAGGACACCTGGAGAAAGCAAGTGGGTGACAGCATCGCACGCTTGACCCTGGGAACGGGAACGGAAGCCCCTATGCATCCTACTGGACCCAGCCAGGGCGGGGCCCCCAGGCATCCTGGAGCCTCCCTAGAAAGCTTCAGGGCCCCCCCCTCCCAGCCCCGCTCCCCCCAACCCAGCGTCCCACCCCCTGTCATGCCTCTTCCTGCTGGCTCTGAGTCCGGGGACATGGCTCCCTGGTATGTCCCTGCGTCCAGAACG
Organism: Eschrichtius robustus; assembly: GCF_028021215.1. NCBI lineage: Eukaryota > Metazoa > Chordata > Mammalia > Artiodactyla > Eschrichtiidae > Eschrichtius > Eschrichtius robustus. The sequence continues at coordinate 82,489,629 of NC_090840.1, forward strand.
GGCCTGGGCACCCAGGATCCACCAGGCCACGCCTACGGATATGACCTGAGCTACCTCTAGGTAAACGGAGCCGCTGGAATTAAGGTGTTTACCCAGCATCTTAACCACGAACAGGCTGGGACACTGGCTAAAGGGCCAGGACTGCCAATCAGCCACGGGGCAGCCAGGCTTATCTGCAGGTGGTGGGACTTGTTTCCCTCCCTAGAATCCCCTCCCTCCCACCTCATCTTCTCTCCCAGGGTCAGGGGTCGGGTTCTGCCGTCCGCACAACCCCAGATCTGTCCGACCACAGCACAGCTCGGTCACTCCGTGAACGGCCACTGCTTCAGACAAACGTTTTCTGCTTAGAGGTTCACAAACCCCCGAACAGCTTTGCTCTCTTCTTCCATCTGACAGCCCAGGAGCTGAGGTTACAGCCCAGGGGCTGCTCAGCAAGGCAGAAGCCCCTGCTCTCTTTCTCGCAGCGAACACCTGGCATCCTGGACCTCCTGTGTGTGTGTGTGCGTGTGTCTGTCTGTCTATTCTCCCCATCCTAGCACACTGCGGACAGAGAGGAGAAGGGCGAGAGAAGGGGAAGATGAAGGAGGTACACACAGAGGAAGGAAAAAGGGAGAAGACAAAAGGGACCTTAGGAGATGTTCAATGGTGATGCACTGAATGAATGTGAACATAAGTAATACAGGTGAGAGGGAGGGGGAGAAAGAGGGAGAGAGGGCGGGACAGAGGCAGGGGGAGGGGGAGGGGGAGAGGGAGGAGGGGGGAGGGAAGGGAAGGGGATGCAGTCATCGCTAGGTGTCTGCACCATCACACTCAGCCCCTTTCGAACACCAGACCAGGTCACGGCCACTGGGCAACGCTGACCTCTTCCCTCAGCCTCTGTGTGACCCCGGGCAGTGCACACCTCTCTGGGTCTCAGCTTTCCGAGACCGAAACAATGATGCAAGACGACAGCCCTGTCCAGCTCCGTAAACGCCATAAACCTGGGCAATGGTGGACAGAGAAGAGGCCGGTCCACGGCTGAGGAGGGAGGAGCCCACAAGGAGGCACCTGGCCTTGAGCAATTCGTGAGTTTGGAAAACGTGTACAGAAAGAATTCCACGCACGTCAAGCAAACAGATCGTGCATCCTGAACAAATAGACTCTTTAAAGCGCAACCCCCAAAGTTTCTGCCATATAGAGGCCTGAAAGGATTGATGCAGAGTTAGCTGACCACGGAGGGCCGAGCCTGTTGGAGCGAACAGCACCTGAGCCCGGGCATGCGTGTTCTCCTTCTCGATCACACGCTCAGGCCGAGAAATGGACGCTCTGAACCGTGAAGGGACTCAGAGGTTACGGACTTTATGCCACTTGCTCTAGCCTTCCATCTCAACAAGCTCAGAAGCAAAACCCCGCAGGACAGTAATCTAACACACCACTGTTGGGGAGTTTTTTCCTCCTTCTTACAAAGAGAGCAAATGAAAGGACCTCACGCTCTAAAGGGCTTCTCTGCCGGCTCCGGTACTGACCTTTGGGCCGGGGAGTCCCACTGGGCCATCAAAGCCCTTTTCACCCTAAAGGAAGAAAGACAAAAGAAACAAGTAAGGTTCTGTTTTAATTTCCCCCTTTCTCTCTTTACTAGTTGGCTATCCCCTCCACCTGCTCATAAGCCAGCCCCTTAGTAAGCCACGTGCCGATCAATAAGTTGGACAAAGTTCAGTGGAGCTGAGCAGCCGTTCTCAAACTGCCAACCTACATGGGGAACTCAGACGTGGCCTCCAAATACAGCCACTGGTGGAAAGATCATCCATCAATTTACCAATGCCAGCCTCAAACTCTGGGTGGCATCACCCAATAAGCCATTCCATCCATCCTTCATACCCTGGGTCCACTTATCCATCAATTCAACCACTATTTCATATAGTGGCTGAAAACAGCCATGGAAAGATTCAGCCTTTGCCGTCTGGAGTTTATGAGCGTATGGAAGTAAAGACAAGTAGGCAGTTTTAATCCAATGTGATAATTGTTATGGTCGATGGAAGAAGAGGGAAAGAAAGGGTCATAATGCCCCAAATAGCAGGGGCTAAATGAGTAGGTATTGAATGGATGGATGTGAAGAACGGAAAGGAAGGAAGGCAGGCAGGCAGGGAGGAAGGGAGGAGGGAGATCATACAGACAATAATAACGGGATCAGAAAAGGATTCTTTGGGGGTGTCTTGAAGGAAGAACAGGCATTAGCAGATTCAAAGGGGTGGCGGGAGGGAAAAGAGGTGCTAGGCGTAAGATGCTACATATGCAAATTCCAGAAGGAGAGAAAGATCGTGACTCGCAGAGGAACAGGACCTTCCTGCCCGCCTAGAAACTGGGAGGGGAAAGGGGAGTGAGATGAGGGTAGAAGGGCAACTAGGACCCACCAGGGGCCACACAGAGTGGGGACAGGTGGGGGAGGGCATCTGTGAGCCAAGCTCGGGAGGGTCAGTGGCGACCCAGCAGGTGTTTGTGAGCTGGAGAGTGAGAAGGTGGGCGGGAAGAGAGGATGGAGGCCTGCTTGACCCCAGACTTCCTCCCGAGGGGCCCCGCCAGGGCAGGGCTCCGGGGAAACCATGAACCGGGCAGCGCTAGCGTCGGCCGCCCTCCCTGGCACAGTCTGCAGGCTAGTGGGCCAAGCCCCACGCTGCTGCAGTTACCCTTTCCGTTTGGGGTTTTCAATGGAAAACAAGAATTCAAAAGGATCTGGGTTTGGACAGTTGCTTTCGTTATGACATTGATGGGTGAGAACCGGATCAACACGTCGTCTGTGGACCGCCTGAGCCTGCCAGGGGCGCGGACGAGGATCCCTGCCCAGCGCCCTGGGTGCACCCACCCTGGCTCCCTCTCTGGCTTCTCCCAATCCTAACCCAGCACCAGGCCGGAAGCCCCTAACTTCACCGACGCCCCAGACGAAGCCTCAGCTCGCAGCGTGACCGAGCTGGCTCCTCGCGGCCTCCCAGCCAGCTGGGCCATGGTTGGACAACCCCACTTGACTGAGAGCTCCTTGGGAGGGGGTCTCTGGGTGGAAAGAAGAAAGGAGCGTGTGAAGGAGAACAGAGGAGAGGGAAGAAGGGAGGGAGGAGAGGCTGCCAGGACAGGCGGCTTATTGATACAAAACTGTTAGGAAGTTCTTAAAGTGTGTCCACCCCAATGAACGTCAACCACGATTTCGTGTCTTTGTCTGTGTCTCCCAAGGCCCTCGCAAAGCTGGGGAGCAGCTCCTGCGTGCCGGCCCTGAGCTGGGAGGGGCAGGCAGAGCGATGGATACACTGAATGCTGTAGACCGAGGGCCCTGGGGCTACCAGTCGAGCAGATCTTCACGGAGACCATCTCGATTTCGTCATCCTCACATATCTGTTTATTCTGCTCAAACAGTGGAAACTTGTTTCTTGTTAAGAGGGCTGTTCGTCCACAGAAAAACAGATGAAGGCCTCAGGCACTCGAGGAGACATTTCATCTAGGCTAAAGGGCGGTGGTGGCGGTCAGAAACATACTAGGTTTTAAAATTAGAAACAAGAGGCATTAAACTCTACTCATATATGCATTTAGATCATATAGTCCAGCTAATTACAGGGAACATTGAGAAGAAAGGGATGAGGGTGTGTCCTGCAGAGCACACCTAAATCCTCAGCCGCTGCCTATGCAGAGTCTTATTCTCGAAGCAAATCTGGCTGGTTTAGTCGCACACGAGTGAAGAGGAGACCGGGAGGAGCCAGAAGCGCCTTGGGAAGACATTATGAACTTCAGGAAGATGTTCATCACAGCTGGGTCTGAGCAGCTCCCCTCCCAACGTGCACAGAAGTCAAGAAGGGAGAAGCCCAAGGAGCAAGGACAGTCCCCTGACCAGAGAGTCACCTGGAGCCTGGGGCCACCCTGCCCTGGCAGCCCACGTGCATGATGGGAAATTCCCACCTCCACTGCTGGTTCTGCTGACCACGCTGCCCCACTCAGCTCTGGGGCCCTGGGCTGGCGGCTGAAGGGGACTGTGGATGGTACCTTTTCTCCAGCTGGGCAGGAGCAGTTGATAGTCTTCAAAAACCCGATCTGTTCACTGCCGGAGGTGGGAGGCGGCTGGGGCGGGGGTGAGGGCTCCGTCAGCACGGTCACCTGGCACTGGAAGGAAAGCACAGTGGTCAGAACCTGGCTTCTTGCCCAGCACCGCTCCCTGGAGCTTCCCTGCGCAGGCAAAGGGGAGCCAGGAACCCTGAGGACACTGGAGCCTGAGCAGGGAGGGCAAGTAGCGTCTGACCGCAGGTCCTGGCACCCTGAGGCCCTGGAGTCAGACTGGCGTGGGCCAACAGTCTCAGCCAATTCACTGGCCTCTCAGCAGCCTGTGGGAACCACTTAACCCCCCTGAGCCTCGGTGCTAACCTCTGCAGAATGGGGACAAGGGCATTTCCATCAAAATGCAGTGAGGAGGAGTTAGTGGGACAGGAAGAAAGCATCCAGTTCGGAGTCTGGCACGCAGGAACCCAGCAGGTGTGCCCGTAATGACTTATTTCCGTACCCTCGCCAGCCCCCTCCCTCCCTTCTTTCTTCCCTTCCTCTCCCCCCACTCCTTCTTTCCCTTTATTCTCTCCTGCTCTTACCCATCTCCCTCCCTTTCCTTTCTCTCATCTCTCTCAACAGTCAGGCTCAGCTGGCTCCGCAGCCCCAGCCCTGGTAACGACCACCCCGGGTGCCTGTGCCCCCGCCTCGTCCTGACACAGGACACGCTGACCGAGTGCTCACTGCGTCCGGGGCCTGCGCCCGCCGAGTCCATGGATTTCAGCCTTCAACTCTGGGCGGCAGGACTATGGAAGCACCCTTGGAACTGGTATTTGGTAAACGGAGAGAGAGGGACCTGGACCGAGGCGGAGCTGGGGAGGCCCTGGGAGAGGCAGAACTGCGCCAGGGGCCCAGGAGCCTCTGCCCGCCGTTCCTGACCCCGTGTTGCCTCCTCCTGTCTTGCTGAGCAGCGCAGAGCACGGCGGCCTCCCCGCTCTGAGCGCCGGCAGCAGGGATGCCATTCCCTCCTGCCAGCCTCTGCCCCGTGCTCCCCAGAGCTGGGCCTCATCGCTCAGCTGCAGCCCCGGGGGCTGCAGACCGAGGCTGGGACAGACCTGCATGACCCGCTCCCCCAACCCACGCCCGCCAGACCAGGAAATGGAACCCTAGCGATGACCACCGGGCTCCCTCCCAGGGTGCACTGCGATGGCGGGTGTCCCCTGATCCCACCCCGGGGCCCAGGACGTCCCCTCCCTCGGGAAGCCAAGGACCCATTCCCCCCTAACCAACCCCTCCATGCAGAGTCTCTGCTCACCGGGCCCGAGGGGATGTCACAGCACGTCTCCAGTTCCGAGTGTCGGGAGTCACAGTAAATCACGATCCGCTGTAGGTCAAACTGGGAGGGAAAGCGAGGACAGAGGGTGAGTTTTGGGGGCTTTGGAACCCAGATCCTCCCTGGTTTCAGGTAGGCGCTGCTCAGGGATCAGGCCCACTTCCTCCTCAGGGTCCTGTGTGGTCTGACCCTGAGCTGAACTTCAGAGGGAGCCTAAGTCTCACGTACAGACAGCCCGTCCCTCTCCCTCTACAAGTGCGAGCCCCAAGCGCAAGGTGAGTCAGCACAGACTGGGGGCAGCGTTTTCTCCTGCTCTGAATGTGCTACAGCTCAGGCCCCTCACACACCTCCTCCCATCCACAATCCGTGGCCACTGCGTTCACTAAAGCCCCTGCCATGGTGCTGCCACCAACAGTCTCCAAAGGTTCAGAGTATCCCTGTTTTCAACTCTCTCACGTCCACGTGGTGGCTTAAGTGAACTTTTTTATATTAAAAATTTGCTTCTATCAAATAAAAGCAAAAATAAACAAATGGGACCTACTTAAGCTTATATGCTTTTGCACAGCAAATGAAACCACGGATTGCCACGTCCATGCCTCTGCACGTGGTCTCTCTTCTAGGAAAACCCCTGAAAACTAGCAACCACGCTGAGGCATCCCCTCAGGAGTTGTCGTAAAAATACACCCACAGATCTTTTGATGCTCCTCCAAGAGGTGGAGCTTCATTCCCCTCCCCACCCCCGAGTGTAGCAGGGACCTGGTCACTGGCTTCTAAGGAACAGAACATGGCAGAAGTGATGGCGTGCCACTTCGAGATCAGTTACAGAAAGACTGGCTTCTTTGTGCGTGCGCGCACGGTCTCTCTCTCTCTCTCTCTCACATCACGCAGCCTGGGGGTCACCAGCTGGCAGGCAGGGAGCTGCCCCACGGAGAAGCCCACATAGGGAGGAACCAGGGCCGCTGTCAGCAATCCAACAGCAAGGAACTGAGGCCCTCAGTCCAACAGCCCACGGGAGGCTGCCAGCAACCACCTGCATGAGCTTGGAGGTGGTGTTTCAGCCCTGTTCCAACTTCAAGATCACAGCAATAGCCAACAGCTTGACAGCGACGTTATGAGAAACCCTGAGCAAGACCCCCCCAGCTCAGCCCCTCCCAGATTCCTGAACCACAGAAACTATGAGACAATAAGTGTCTGTTGTTTTCATCCCTCTTTTCTGGGCGGGGGTGGGGGGGATATTTGTTATGCAGCAACTGATAACTGATACACATCCTCTACTGTCAAGAAGAGTTCACGGGGTCTCTTCTCCACCACTTGGCTCCTTGTACATACAGCTAATACTGAATATACCAGACTGCATGGTAATCATACATTTGTGTGTCCATCTTCCCCCTGGGCTCACCACCCTGACCCACAGCCCTCAAACACACTGAGCTCTCTTTTCCCAGCTGCTTTTCCCTCCAGCTCCTCACAAGGCTGGCTCCTCTCACCTTTCACCTCTGTAACCACCCATCAGAGCCCAGGCCCTCCCTGTCACTTGTCATCCTGTACATCCTCATAAAAGCAATGACTACAATGCCTCCTTTGTGTGCATTTCTCAGTTTACTTTTTAAACTGTGTTTCTCCAATTAGAACAGCAGTTCTGTGAGGCAGGCCTCTCCTATCTCTTGTGTTTCTCTGTACCCCCAGCCCCAGAGCACTTCCTGACATAGCAGATGTCCCGAGGCATAGAATGAATGGTTCAGTGGATACACCACGCATGGACAAACATTTATCGAATGGAAATTGAGCTAAATCAACGGATGCTCATTTTATTAACACCAACGTTGAATGCTCCCAGCCTTGCACCTCCCCTGTGCCCTTCTGCGGTCTGTGCTGCATTTGAAGGCCCTGAGCAAGCTGGCCAGGCAGCTCGACCTCACCCTCCTGGCTTTGGGACAGGCCCCGGCAGGTGTAAGCCCTCACCCCACAGACTCAACTCAGCAGAAACAGTAACAATTCCAGTTGTCTGTCTGTTGTATTTCCTGTAGAGACACCAGCCCACAGACAGGAGAAAATGACAAAACACAAAATCATGCTTTGGAACAAGGCCTATTTTAAAGAGAGGGTCCTGCTTTCTACATTAGCAAGCGTACATGCTCAGCGGCTGGGTCTGTCTGGCAAGGCCGCAGGGACAGAGGTGGAGAAGGAAGGCAAGGTCAGGGTCAGGGAGGAGCACAGGTGGCCTGGGGCCTGCACAAGTGCACTCAGGGTGGGCGGCAGGGCCTGGGAGCCAGGAGGGGTCCCTTCCAACAGCCTGGAATCCCACCATTCCCTGTCCCACCTTCCTCCCTCTCCCCTCCCTCCACCATGTCAGGGAGCCCACCTCCTGATGCCCCTCTGCCCCCACCCCCTGGGATCTCTGCTCCCGTTTACAACCTCAGCAATTCCAGGCTGAACTACTGCAGGGTCCTCTCTCCAGCCCCAGTTTCCCTCCGTGTCCACCATGTGCAGCTTGGTGACCCTTTCCTGGCTACAGTGTGGAAACCGATCAGGGCGCAGAGAGCTTAGGATCTGAGATCAGCTGGGCCCGGGTCTGAGCCTCAGCCCTGCTCTTCTCTCAGAGCGGCTGGTCAAGGCACCCAATCCCCTGAGCCTCGGTTTCCTCTTCTGTCAGACGGAGATGCTGACATGACTCCTAGGGCACCGTGAAGACCAGGTGAGGCCAGACACAGGCGTCCACGGCAGGTGGAGCTGCAGGGTGCCGTGGTCTCTCCCCACCGTGTTCAAGCCTGAGCTACGTGGTCACAAGTGCCCCAGCCTACGCTTCTGGAAGGTTTACGAAGGAGTGCGGGGTTCATTGATGCTCCCTCCATGTAGTTCATCAGGATTCATTTTTAATCTAGAAACCCAGCACGAAACAGGAAGGGGGCACAGTATTCCTCTGACAAACGTCAGGCTCTGCGATTCCCCGGCACTGGGTACAACGTGGACCCTCAGCTAATGGCAACGGGCCAGAGGAGGAGAGAGTGGGAGCCAGCCCAGACCCCAGACTCCACACTGTGGGTTAAAAGGGCCCAGTGAAGGGCCCAATGTGACCATCGAATCTGAGAGGCAGCGCGGGACAGGACCTGGAGGCCCAGACTCACGTAAAGGCAGAACTTCCAAGCAGACGGTGAGGTCTGCAACCCCGCCTGCTAATTCTGCCACTTTGAGGGAGTGATTCAATCTCTGTGCTGAACGTCCTTACAGAATGGGGACAATGCGGTGAGTGAGGTCACAGCCTGCAGCGTGGAGGAACTAGTCAGCCCGTGAGAACTTCTGGGAACACGGTGGGTGGCACAGAGCAAGGGGCTGGTTGGCGCCTGCGGCTCTGACACCCACCGGCGCCCCTGCTCAGACTCTGGGTGGGCTCTGCGCCTGCCCCCCGCCACTACCGGGGCGGAAGGAGGGCAAACGCGGCCCCAGCCCCCTTCTGCCCAGTCGAGCCTGAATGCTCTTGTCTCCGGAGGACTCTTCTTTACCCAAAACTGAATCGCGGCTTTGGGTCTGGTGCAGAGCAGCGAAGCAGGCAGCCCACCAGCTCCAGGGCACTGAGCAGGGGAAGGGGCGCCGCTCTGGGTTTGTGCTGCTCCAAGCGAGAGAGCGGGGGCTGGTCCCGAGCGCGAGAACCAGCCACGCAATGAACCCAGAGAGCTGGAGGGCATCAGAAATTAATCCCTCTGGTTCCTGAGAGGGGCTATGGCTTCTCAGCGACCAGCTCCATCCCCTGGGATTTGGAGCTGGGCAGGCCTGGGACACAGGAGCGGGAAACGGAGGGAAGGCTGGCAGGGCCTCCGGGGAGTCACGCGGGAGGGGTCCCAGCATGGCAGGTCCCAGACCAGCTTGACCCCCAGAGCCCAGGAGCACCCCTTCCCGGCCCCGGGTCCCAAGGGTTTGAGTCTCCTCTCCCCGCAGCTCGGAGACGGGCTCCCTGCCCACCAGCCTAGATGCCCATTGACTTGCCTGGCCATTTCTCTTGCACATTCCTCAGCAGAGAGTCACCCGGGAGCCAGGATCCCCAGGCCAGCCCCCAGCCCTGCCCCCTTTCCCAGCCCAGGCCCTGGCCTCTCACCTCCTTCCCTAACAGGGCTCACCCGCCTTCTCCTTCCATCCACCCTGCTCTCTGCAGCCCCAGGGAACGTCCTCCAGTACAGCCCTGAGCTCTCCCCACCCTCCTCAACCTTTGCTGCCCCTTCACCTACAGGTGGATCCCAGGCCCTGTGCACTAGAAAGGCCTGGCCCTGCCTCCTGCCCCGCCCCGCCCGCCCCCCCACCGTGCTTCAGCTCCCGCCACCTCCCGTCCTGCGTGCGCACAGACAGATCCAGTTCATCCTTCCAGGCTCATGCCAGAAGTCACTTGCCTCCAGGAAGCCACCCCTGCCTACCCCCTCCTGTCTTCCCCCATCCGCCTACCCTGTTCGTCTAAGGTCGGATGCCTCTCCTCTGGGTCCCAGAATATCTGATGCTTACTGTTATCAAAAAAGTAATTCAAAGAGACTGGAAAGATCTCAATGTGATCCTTTCCTTTTATATGAGACCATAAGCGGCTTAAAGTCAGAGTCTTAAAGTCTTTCTCTATTCATTAAACATAGTGTTGAGACACAAGACGGAAAGAGCAGTCACCACCCACTGGGGCGCTCCTATCCACCCGGGACACTCAGGCAGCACCTGCTTGATCACATGAACCCCACAGCACAACACGAGGCACTAACATGAGTCCCACTGACGCTGCCCACGCGGACTGGAAGGGCCAGGCGGCAGGTTTGGGGCAGCCGGTGCGCATTTACCGCTTTCCATCCCTGGCATATACATGTGACAGAACTCATCAAAATACGTACTTAAGATCTGTGCATTTTACTATATATGATTAGGCCTCAATAAAGAATAAAATAAAATATGTGTTTATTGAGTGAATTAATTTAGCTTCACTGAACCAAAGCTTATTTAAAAATAGGAACAGTCTACAAATTTCACGGGTGTTATGAGAATCAAATTAGGTTCTATTTTTAGTACCTGGACCACAGTAGGTGTGCATATAAGTAATATAATGAACAGTGTTATTCTATAATTAAATATGCATAACTAAAATACAGTAGTAATACTACTTACTAACATTTATTAAGTACTTATTGTGCACATGGGCTATTTGAAATGTTTTACTCATCCTATATCTCTTAATCCTCTTAATAATAAATTTCCTCTAAGCAATAACATTTCACAGACAGGAGACTGAAACTCCCAGGCTCCGCCCTTGCCAAGGTCACCCAGCCCGTGACCATGTGGTGAGCCTGGCTGACCACAGAGCAGACACTCAGATCCCCTGCCCTGCACTCCTTCATCCCCTCCCTCCCCCCAGCCAGTTTCTCAGAGGTCACCCCCAGCTCAGGATGAGCTGATCTCTGTGCATTAATTCACCCAAAACAAGGCCAGGTCTGGTGAGTCGCCCTCCCAGGAAAACCCTCTATCCCGAACTGTGAAGCCCCTGCACTCAACTCTCCTCCGTTCTACATGCCCCCAGGTGCAGGCACTTGACTGTCTAAGCCCACGTTGTCTTCCTGGAAAAAGTTTCAGGGGAACATCGCTTCCACACAATAACTGAGACTCCAAGGCACAGAGCACGCAATCCACCGGATGCTGAGCAAACCAGAACAAAATGACCCGTGGCGGGTCCAGACCAAGGTCAGAAGAAGACTCGTCACAGAAGCTGCAGAGAGCAGGTGAGAGGGGCCGAGCTCCGCATCAGTGGGACCTGCAGGAGGAGGAGTTCAGGGGGAAAGGGCCGGGTCAAGGGGCTCTGCAGAGGAACCCAGAGCACAGCAGCCCCAGTGATGCCTGCGTGGGCACCTGTGCCCTCGGCCACCCTCTCTCGCCCACCCCTAGACCGTATGATCTCTGAAGCACAGGCCACCTCTTCACCCTCACTTTCCGAACAGCTGGCACTCTTCACAGGCTTAACATGTGCCGACACCGTGCTGAGCTCCTGCCGAGGATCACTCCGTCCCATCCTCACAGCCTCCATGTCACCGGGTACCATCACTGCTTGCAGGATGGCCATCATCCCGTTAGAGTCAGGGAGATACTCAGCATCTTTAACAACCAGTAAGCACAGGCCCTGCAATCAGAAGGGCCCTGACACTGCCTGCTTCAGGCCCTTCCTTACCCTTCACTTGCTAGAGAATGGGCCACCTGGGGCGCCCCAGGGAAGGATAAGCGCCAGCAGCTGAGATGGAGATGGGGCACCGGGTGTGTGTGGGGGGCTTGGGCAGCTGCTATTTACCAACCAGCATGAGACTATTTCAGTATTTTAGCAACCAGCATAACTACACTCATGCACACAAGCTGCAATGCAATCCTGGTTACAAAACCACCACCACAACAAAACCTGAGGGTTTGACATGTTCATAACATTTCCAAGGATACACAGACACAGAACAAGGATCTGAGCCCAGGCAGGCTGGCTCCAGAGCCCACCTTCCTAATCACTGGGCTCTATTGCCTTTAACAGGCCTGAGAACTCCCCACGTGCCAGGCACCATTAGCTGCTCTCTATGCATTAGTTATCGCACACAGTCCTCACAAACACATCGACAGGGGTGAGTCACGGTCTCCATCCTACAGAAGAGAAAACAGAGGCACAGACAGCTGCAGTCACTGGCCCAGATGTTTTAGTTTCGTTTGGTTTAGCAGACCCAGAGACCTTTATTCAAGTGAAAGTAGTATGTTTGTTTTGTTTATTTATTTGGGAAGTACTAGTAGCAGAGCTGGGAAGCGAGTTAGCCAGCAAAGGGTTATTATCAAGGACACTACCACTGTGGGCAAGTGCAATTTAGACTTGCCGGGGAGCTCTGAGGGAGCCCATGGAGAAAATGCAACTTAGGGTGCTGAGAGCTGTGGGAGCTGGGGTACTGATACCCCAACTGCCACCAGTCCTTGGCTGAGGGCTGCTCCTGGGGTGTGGATAGCTGCTTGGTGTGGGCAGTGCTGTGTGTGGCCTGGGGGGTGTAGGTGGGGCGATGACCACTTCTCCTACCAGGGCTAAGTGTGTGGTGAGAGATGGTGTTTACAAGGAACCCAAGTCTGATCCCTGATCCCCTGCTTAGCACTCAGCTATATAATACAGATGGGTGCCTTAGAGGGTGTGGAATCTAATCACTTTCCTGCTTAGAAAAGATCCCAGTACCACCAAGATAGTGTAATGGTGACGGCAGTGACCATGTTCCTGATGATGACTCTTACTGAAAACCTGCAATATCACAATACCATTTCTTGAATCTTGATGTAGTCAAACTTACTCATTTTTTTTAGTTTATGGTTTGTCCTTAACAGATCAGGAAACAATATTTGCAACACATATAATAAATATATTATATAATAAATATGCAATTAGTATCCAGAGTATATAAGGATTATCTAGAAATAATTAAGAAAAGACAGACAGCATTGGGACTTCCCTGGTGGTCCAGTGGTTAAGACTGCACCTTCCGATGCAGGGGGTGCGAGTTTGATCCCTGGTCAGGGAGCTAAGATCCCACATGCCTCACAGCCAAAAAAACCAAAACATAAAACAGAAGCAGTATTGTAACAAATTCAGCAAAGACTTAAAAAAAAAATGGTCCACATTAAAAAAAAAAAAAAAATCTAAAAAAAAAAAGAAAGAAAAACAGCATCATTGTAAAAACAGGCAGATGCTATGAACTGGCATTCACCAAAGTGGAAATCAAGTAGGCGATCAAGAAACACACAGAAGTATTTCTGAGCTCAGTGGTAATCAGGGAACTGCAGATAGAACCACGATAAAATACCATCGTACGCCCATCAGATTAGCAAAACAACAACAAAAACGTTAAAAAAAAAAGTCTATCAATGTGTTGGTGAGGATCTAAGAAAATGGGTCTTTCATACGTTGCCGGTAGACACATAAATGTTCTGTCACTTTGTTGAGAAGTTAAAATATGCTGGAAAGTCAAAAATTGTTTACCCTACAATCTAATCATTGAATGCCCCAGAGAAACTCTCCCAACTGGTATATATCTCCAGCCTCAAAGGCACGTGTTACCCTATTTTCTTCATGAGGAAAGCACATCTGGAGATGTGCCAGCACGTTCAAGACCCAAGACTTGCTGGTTATGCTGGTGAAACATCAAAACAATCTAAATATTCACTAACAGGAGAACAAATAAGCAAAATGCACAATAAAATGAAGTATTATGCAGCAGCTAAAAGAAATAAAAGCTTAGACACATAATTTTGAGAGACAAAAAGCAAGACGTGACTATACATGCTGCACATTATTTACATAAATTTCAAAATACCCAGCACTCATCCAACAATCCTATGTTTGATAACAGAAATACATATATGTGTAAAAAATAAAAGAAATGGTTTTGGAAAGAGCTATCCCAGATCATGATTTGGTTACTTCTCGAGAAGCAGGGGACGCTCCCAGTCGGAAGGATCAAGCTGACTTCAGCCAGAAGACAGCACGTGAGTGTACATGTGCTACGTGTGTGCACATTCATGGTGTGTGTGTCTGTGTGTATAGATGTGGGAATGCATCTGTAGAGGAAAGAAAGATACATTAAAGCAAAGTGAAAGAAAAGAAAAAAGAATTAAGGAGGGAAAAGAAAGAACAAGGAAGGAAAGACCACTGATGGATGGAATGGTGATGGAAGGACAGCTATTACCAGCCACTGAGTCTTCCCCAGTTAATATCCCTAGTTGGTGAAATGAGGATGATTTTTACTTAGTTTCCATATACTTTCCTATATTTTCCAATTTTTTTACAATCAGAGAAGAAGGGAAAAGAGTCTAAATTTACAGGGAACTGTGTAACTCTATTTCTCTGCCCATCGATTTGTCTACATATACATGTAGATATACGTCCCGTGCCCCCAGTGCAGAGCACAGTGCCTGGCACACAGTAGGTGCTCAATATATATATGGTAAATGATTAAGTGTCTAAATAATTAAATGAATGAGTGAATGAATGAGTGATGGTGATATGGCAGTTTTCTGAGTCAGGGTCCTCCCTCCTAAGACAGTGCGAGATGATGAGCTGACAAATGATACAGGCAGGTGTAGGGGACGTCAGGAGCACCTGGCTCCTGAGGCTTCTCCCTGGTGACCCCAGGACCTGGCTGCGGAAGGCCCGCCAGTACTCACGTCGATGGGCACGCTGTCATAGAGGCGCTTGCCAATCACGGTCTTCCCCTGGATGTCGATGTTCTCCCTCTCCTCGATGGGCAATGTCTGCACCAGCGCACAGTCTATGTACAGGGAGATGTTCTGGCCCTGGATGCTCAGGGCCAACTTGTGCCAGTCCCGGTTGAAAAGGTCATGGACCCGCGGACCTTGGAAGACCACCCTGACGGCATCCGTCATGGCACCCACAGCGTTGTACTCCATGGCCTTGTTCTCGCCGTCCAGCCGGATGGACACCTGGGGAGGAGAGGACCAGGGGCCCCTTGAGCTGCATGGGACCAAGGGAGGAGAGGGCAACTGGGGAGGGGAGATCGCAGAGTCAGACCCGACAAACCTGAGTCGGATCCTGGCCGTGACCCTCACCAGCTGGTCAGCCTTGGGCAAAGCACTTCCCATCCCTAAGCCCTGGTGTCCTCCTCACTACGACGGTGTTACTGACATCTACCTTACAGGCTGTTCTACACCCTGTATTAAATGGAAGATCTGAGCTCACACGTTAATCCAGGGGTCAAAATCTCAAGTACCCGAGGGGCCATGCAGGTAAGAGCACCTTTGTGAAACTACAAGGGGACTGGTGAGGAGGGGCTTGTTCTGTGAGACCGACCAGAAACCCTGACTGGTTTCAGCTTCTTTTAAAACCGCAGGCGGCAAAACAGAATCCGCCTGTGTCTAGATAGCAGGTGCCAGTCTGAGACCCCATCCACTAACCCAAACTCTCTCTCACCTGGAAGATAAAATTGAAGCCCTGGGAGAATAAAGCAATTCGGTGGCAGGGACCTTGGCTGTCTTGTTCACTGGATTACCCTCCAGCCCTTTGCAAAATGCCTTGAAAACTCTGGAAGAAAGTTTTACTTTCCTCTGCCTTTTAAGAATGAATGAGGGGCTTCCCTGGTGGTGCAGTGGTTAAGAATTCGCCTGCCAATGCAGGGGACACGGGTTTGAGTCCTGGTCTGGGAAGATCCCACATGCCGCGGAGCAACTAAGCCCGTGCGCCGCAACTACTGAGCCTGCGCTCTAGTGCCTGTGAGCCACAACTACTGAGCCCTTGTGCCACAACTACTGAAGCCCGCACGCCTAGAGCCTGTGCTTCACAACAAGAGAAGCCACCGCAATGAGAAGCCCGCACACCACAACGAAGAGCAGCCCCCGCTTGCCACAACTAGAGAAAGCCTGCATGCAGCAGTGAAGACCCAACGCAGCCAAAAAGTAAAATAAATTAAATAAATTTTTTAAAAAATGAATGAATGAAGTAATGAATGAATGTATGCTCATCCACGTGCTTATTTTTTCAACCCTTGCACGATACTCACTGAACATCCTCTGTGACAGGCAAGCAACCTGCTAGGTGTCAGGAGTGCAGGAGTGGGCAAGATCAACACTCCCTCGGCGCACGGAGGTGGGGGACATAACGTGGCGTAGAAAATAGGTATTCACTGAGCGAATGGATAGAAGGGTATATTCTTGTCCAGTCTCCATGGGGTTAGTCTCCATCTGCCCTGATATCCACGCTCCACCTCTCTCTACCTGGATCTGGACTCCCAGACTCTGACCTTTGACTTCTTGACCTGGGCTCCGATGCCCTCTGGCTTCCAGTTAGTCTGGCCCACGGGAGTGGAAATCCAAGAGCAGGAAGAGAGAGGGGTCTGGTATTGACTCTCCTGCCCTCCCAGCTTCCCTGCGGCTCCAGACGGCCATGTTCCTCCACGCGCCAGGGCCCTTTGGGAGCTCTCCCTCCTCCACGACTCCAGAACACAACGTCTCCGCTAACCACCAACCTCTCCCTGCCCAGGCCATCCAGGCCCCGGGCAGGAGCTTCCTGCTGTTGCTAATCCCAGGACACCACAATATCTTTCATTGGTTTCCTTAACCCTGACCCTTAACCTCATCAGCTCCCTTACCCCGAGACACTTTACTAAAACACTCTTCAAAAATTTGGGTTGTCTATTGCTTGCCCACACCCAAACTGGCAAGTCATTTTTAAGCTGTGTGACCTCGGGCAGGTTTTTTAACCTCTCTGTGCTGTTTCCTCATTTGTAAAATGGCACTGATGATAGTGCCTACTTGATAGAGTTGTTATGAGAATGAAATGAATTTATAGATATGTAAAACACTTACACATCAGGCACTGTTCTAAATATTATCTATAATAAATGAAGCAAGTTCAAAGACATCACCGCAGTGAAGCCTCCTCTGACACACACGTGTAACTGGATTCTAACCTGGTCATTTGCTCTCCCATCCTCAGGCACGTGGATTTATTTATTTTTTCATAGCATTTCGGGTCAGTGTATGAAAGCATTTTGGGTCATTTATTTAATCCACCCGTTTCTTGCCTGCCCCGCCCCGCCCCGTCCTTTTAAGCAGGCACCCTGTCTCTACTGCTCATCTCTTTAACCCCAGTGGCTAGGACAACACACGCCATATAGTAGGACTCAACAGAAAGGGAATGAATGATTGAATGAATGAATGAGAGCCCCGAGGTTAAAGGAAGGAGCCCACTGCCCTGCAGGGAACCAGCCACAGTGTTTATGACACCACCCAGGTGTTCTGGTTTCTCTGTCTCGGGTCCCCCACATGGCTTCAGCACAGCCAAGGGGAACCTAAAATTTATTTCTAACTGCATTGTCTGCCGGTATGTTACGGTTAGGGTGAAAAACAAAACTATGAACCCCTGACTAATAACCTGAAACTTCTCGTAAGCATAATCTAATAATCATGATTAAACCTGGTCTCTTTCTTGAAATTAGTTTCACCTGTTTGAGCCCCGTACCCCTGAGCCACCTGGGGAGCTTCATGAGGACATGGGTTTCTCTCCAATGTTTCTATTTCTCCCAGCACCGTACAGAGCAGAGGAAGGCCCGAGTCCAAGCTGGGGGGGCCTCGGGGGGGGCACGCCACGGCTCAGATCCATCAGCAAACCCTGTTGGTTCTATTTTCAAACTACACATCCAGAATCCCATCATTTCTCCCCAGTTCCCTACGACTACTTGGTCTCAGTTATCACCTTGGGTCAAAAAGCAAGCCCCGGTTAATTTAAGAAAACTGAAATCATATCAAGCATCTTTTCCAACCACAACGCTATGGGATTAGAAATCAATTACAGGGGAAAAAACGTAAAAAACACAAACACACAGAGGCTAAACAATACTAAATAAACAAGAGATCACTGAAGAAATCATAGAGGAAATAAAAAACACCTAGAGACAAATGACAATGAAAACATGACGATCCAAAACCTATGGGATGCAGCAAAAGCAGTTCTAAGAGGGAAGTTTATAGCAATACAGTCCTACCTCAAGAAACAAGAAAAATCTCAAATAAACAATCTAACCTTACACCTAAAGGAACTAGAGAAAGAACAAACAAAACCCAAAGTTAGCAGAAGGAAAGAAATCATAAAGATGAGAGCAGAAATAAATGAAATATAAACAAAGAAAACAGTAGCAAAGATAAATAAAACTAAAAGCTGGTTCTTTCAGAAGATAAACAAAACTGATAAACTGTTAGCCAGACTCATCAAGAAAAAGAGGGAGAGGACTCAAATCAATAAAATTAGAAATGAAAAAGGAGAAGTTACAACGGACACTGCAGAAATACAAAGCATCATAACAGACTACTACAAGCAACTCTATGCCAATAAAATGGACAACCTGGAAGAAATGGACAAATTCTTAGAAAGGTATAATCTTCCAAGACTGAACCTGGAAGAAAGAGAAAATATGAACAGACCAATCACAAGTAATGAAATTGAAACTGTGATTAAAAATCTTCCAGCGAACAGAAGTCCAGGACCAGATGGCTTCACAGGTGAATTCTAGCAAACATTTAGAGAAGAGCTAACACCCACCCTTCTCAAACTCTTCCAAAAAACTGCAGAGGAAGGAACAGTCCCAAACTCATTCTACGAGGTCACCATCACCCTGATACCAAAACCAAAGATACTACAAAAAAAGAAAATTACCGACCAATATCACTGATGAATATTGAGATGCAAAAATCCTCAACAAAATACTAGCAAACAGGACCCAACAACACATTAAAAGGATCATACACCATGATCAAGTGGGATTTATGCCAGGGATGCAAGGATTCTTCAATATACGCAAATAAATCAGTGTGATACACCATATTAACAAACTGAAGAATAAAAACCATATGATCATCTCAATAGATGCAAAAAAAGCTTATGACAAAATTCAACACCTATTTATGATAAAAACTCTCCAGAAAGTGGGCATAGAGGGAACCTACCTCAACATAATAAAGGCCATATATGCCAAACCCACAGCAAACATCATTCTCAATGGTGAAAAACTGAAAGCATTTCCTCTAAGATCAGGAACGAGACAAGGATGTCCACTCTCACCACTATTATTCAACATAGTTTTGGAAGTCCTAGCCACAACAACCAGAGAAGAAAAAGAAATAAAAGGAATCCAAATCAGAAGAGAAGTAAAACTACCACTGTTTACAGATGACATACGATACATAGATAATCCTAAAGATGTCACCAGAAAACTACTAGAGCTAATCAATGAATTTGGTAAAGTTGCAGGATACAAAATTAATGCACAGAAATCTCTTGCATTCCTATACACTAACAATGAAAGATCAGAAAGAGAAATTAAGGAAACAATCCCATTCACCATTGCAACAAGAAGAATAAAATACCTAGGAATAAACCTACCTGAGGAGGTCAGAGACCTGTACTCCGAAAACTATATGACACTGATGAAAGAAATCAAAGATGACACAAACAGATGGAGAGATATACCATGTTCTTGGATTGGAAGAATCAATATTGTGAAAATGACTGTAATACCCAAAGCAATCCACAGATTCAATGCAATCCCTATCAAACCACCAATGGCAGTTTTTACAGAACTAGAACAAAAAGTCTTAAAATTTGTATGGAGACACAAAAGACCCTGAATAGCCAAAGCAATCTTGAGGGAAAAAAACGGAGCTGGAGGAATCAGACTCCCTGACTTCAGACTATACTACAAAGCTACAGTAACCAAGACAATATGGTACGGGCACAAAAACAGAAATATAGATCAATGGAACAGGATAGAAAGCCCAGAGATAAACCCACACACGTATGGTCAACAAATCTATGACAAAAGAGGCAAGGATATACAATGGAGAAAAGACAGTCTCTTCAATAAGTGGTGCTGGGAAAACTGGACAGCTACATGTAAAAGAATGAAATTAGAACATTCCCTAACACCATACACAAAAATAAACTCAAAATGGATTAAAGACCTAAATGTAAGACTGGACACGGTAAAACGCTTGGAGGAAAACATAGGAAGAACACTCTTCGACATAAATCACAGCAAGATCTTTTTTGACCCACCTCCTAGAGTAATGGAAATAAACACAAAAATAAACAAGTGGGACCTAATGAAACTTTAAAGCTTTTGCACAGCAAAGGAAACTATAAACAAGACGAAAACACAACCTTCAGAATGGGAGAAAATATTTGTAAACGAATCAATGGACAAAGGATTAATCTCCAAAATATATAAACAGCTCATGCAGCTCAATATTCAAAAAACAAACCCAATTAAAAAATGGGCAGAAGACCTAATTAGACATTTCTCCAAAGAAGACATACAGATGACCAAGAGGCACATGAAAAGCTGCTCAACCTCACTAATTATTAGAGAAATGCAACTCAAAACTACAGTGAGGTATCACCTCACACTGGTCAGAATGGGCATCATCAGAAAATCTACAAACAACAAATGCTGGAGAGGGTGTGGAGAAAAGGGAACCCTCCTGCACTGTTGGTGGGAATGTAAATTGATACAGCCGCTATGGAGAACAGTATGGAGGTTCCTCAAAAAACTAAAAATAGAACTACCATACGACCCAGCAATCCCACTACTGGGTATACACCCAGAGAAAACCATAATTCAAAAAGACACACGCACCCCAATATTCACTGCAGCACTATTTACAATAGCCAGGTCATGGAGGCAACCTAAATGCCCATCAACAGATGAATGGATAAAGAAGATATGGTACATATATACAATGGAATATTACTCAGCCATAAAAATGAACGAAATTGGGTCATTTTTAGAGACGTGGATGGACCTAGAGACTGTCATACAGAGTGAAGTAAGTCAGAAAGAGAAAAACAAATATCGTATATTAACGCATATATGTGGAATCTAGAAAAATGGTACAGATGGACCGGTTTGCAGGGCAGAAATAGAGACACAGATGTAGAGAACAAACGTGTGGACACCAAGGGGGGAAAGTAGGGCAGTGGGGGGTGGTGGTGTGATGAATTGGGGGATTGGGATTGACATGTATACACTGATGGGTATAAAATAGATAACTAATAAGGACCTGCTGTATAAAAAGTAAATAAATAAAATTAAAAAAAAAAAAAAAGAAGAAAGTGAACGTGTCTCAGAGCCCACACCAAGAAAGGACTAGACACGAGGTCTGAACCCAGGTCGTGCTGACTCTGAGCCAGTTTCCTCCACTACATCATGAACGTGCTGCTAAGAGAGCATGTGCCATAGGACAGCAGCACTGGCTGCCACCTCCCTGGCTGGGCTGAGGGTCCCTGAGACAGGAACTGGGCATTCTGCCCCACCAGGTTGACGGGCGCTTGACCGTCCAGGGAGAAGTGCAGCCCTCTGGCGGTCTGCCAGCCCCTGCAGCTGCCCTGCGCCTCTATGGACACCAGACCCTCCATCTCCCAGGCCCAGGACAGAGACCCCAGGAGAAAACACGGTGGTTGATGCCAAGCCCACGAGAAGGAGAAAGAAATCTGCCCTGAGACAAGGCGTGCTGCTCACACCTGCGGGATGCCGTACTGGTCGATGACCTGCCAGATATACCAGTCTTCTTTCCGAGACATCTTCCGGAGCCGGAAGGTGGTGACAAAGGCGTACTCATCAGGCAAGCCTTGCGGGAACACATCCCTGGAGGGAGACAAAGAGACAGATGGTGCCGGGCTGAGAGAAGAGGCTGCAAAGGAAGCCCACGCACCCCGGGGTCACGAAGTCCTGCCACTCTGACCTCCTAGGGTTCTAAAGTCCACCTGCTCGCCTGCCTTTACTGCCTTTTCCTTCAATCAGGGCCTCCATTCAACCCTCTGCTGACCCTTGCTGTGGCCCCTTCACTGTCCCGCTGCACCCACCCTCAGCCCCGTCAAATCCACCCCCGCAGTGCTCGTCTGCTTCCATCTCTCCCAGATCAATGATAAATGCTAAATTGCCACCCCGCTGCGGAGTCAAATGCGGCTGAGTGCTGCAGCCCTCACCTCTCTCTGCCTGCTGCCCCTCAGCAAGGCCACACTGTCACATCTTAGCCCGCTTGGTCCCTGCCCCACGTGCCAGGACATCCTCTGTCTCCACAGAGCACTGGTTTCCTGAGCTCGGGGGACCAGCCCCTCAAATGGGGGAATCCCTCGACCCCTGCAGCTCCAGCCCAGACAGCCCTGCACTGCCCTTCCCCCTACAAATTCAGCATGCACGTTGTTCTGCGACAGAAGCTACGGGTGTATGGTGTTGTGATGCCCCCGCCCTAGCTGAGGGCGGCCAGGCTCTCACGGGGTGACTCCTGCACCCCACTGCTCAGCGGTCGAGCAGAGGCTCCCCTGCAGACAGCGGCGGGTCTCCAGAGCTCCCCTCTTAACCGCCAGCTGTTGCCCGGCACACTGCTCACGGCGGGCCAAACCCTGCTCTGGGGGCAAAGAATGCAAGGTGCTGCCTTCTGCACTGGAGGAGGCGGAAACTGTCTGGCCAGAGAGCCAGGAAGGGAAATGAGGAGGCTTCTGGGTTTCTGGTTCTCAGACTCATGGACCCTCAGGGACCCTACGTTTGGCTGTAGAACCTGTGAGCCAAGACTGGTCCTCCCTCTGTGATCTCGGTGCACAGATCCGAGCCGGGAGTTGGCCCAGCCGTTCAGAGTCGTTCTCTGAGCTGGGATTTCACCCAGGATCACATCCAGGCACCGGGAGCAGTGCCCTTTACTCCCTCGGGCCTTTCCAGGATTCAGGGACGTCCTAGGTCACTGCCACACGGGAGGGACACGGGGCTTCCCCACCCCTCTGCACGGACACAGGCTGTGAAGCCTCAGATGGACATTGCCCTTCAATTTTTTTTTCTTATTATTGCATTAATGAGGCCAACTATGCCACTGTTCTTTTCTAAACACACTTACTTCTCAACGCACATGTATGTATAATATACAAATATGCCATGTATCTAAACACACCATATCTATATATTGATAACTATATGTTTATATCTCTATCTACAGGCACACCTCGTTTTGTTGTGCTTTAGCTTTACTGTGCTTCACACATACTGTGTTTTTTTTAAAAAATTGAAGGTTTGTGGCAACCCTGCACCAAGCAAGTCCATCAGTGCCAACGATATGTACACTGTTTTTTAAGACGTAATGCTGTTGCAAACTTAAAAGACTACAGTATGGTGTAAACATAACTTTTATACGCACTGGGAAACCAAAAAATGTGACTCTTCGTTTTGATATTCGCTTTACTGCAGTAGCCTGCAACCAAACCCGCAATATCTCCGGGGTGTGCCTCTATCTCTCTCTCTCTCTCTATTGAGGGACGAATACTTTTTCTTAGGCTGTGTATATATACAGATATACAGGAGAGGGTAAAGGGATTGGAGCTGAAGGACCTGAGTTTGAGGCCAACCTCTGCTTCCCAGGAACTATGAGATTTTGAACAGGTCACTGTCCCATTCTGAGCCTCAAATGTCGCACCAGATAAATGCCGAGAATAATACAAGCCTTGCTCCCCCCATTTTACTGTGGTGAGAAATAAGTTAGATAAGGTGTGTAAAGTGCCCTTTAAACGTTTAGCAAGTAAGAAAAATACAAATATTGAAAGTGACACCCCTTTTCATTATGAACAAAATTAACCCGTACATTAAAAATTATACATGTATGTATGTATCTGCGTAAATTGCATTAGAAATGAAAGGGATGCTATTCTCACTCAACACGTCAGAGCTCTGTCGGTTTCTGTTTCTGGTGTTTTGCCATTAAAACAAACTTGAAACCATGTAGAAATTCCTTCTCAGGACGACTCAGCGTAACATGAGCCCAAATCCATTTCCCAGAAACACTTCAGCCCCACGTCCAGAGAGCAGAGTCCAAAGCCATTGTGCTGTTTGCTCCAAACGTCCTGATGGAAAGATGGCATCCTCAGCAAGTGGGAGGCCTCTGCTGGGCTCCCCACCATGTTTGCGTAACGTGTGCTTTCCTCTCTCTGTTTTGTCCTTTCTCTATTACACGTTTGCTTTATTATTATTATTATTATTATCATCATTTTTGGCCACACCGTGCAGCTTGCAGAATCTTAGTTCCCCCACCAGGAATCGAACCTGGGCCCCCTGTGGTGGGAGTGTGGAGTCCGACCTGCCAAGGAAACCCCTTGTACGTTTGCTTTAAAGTGAAGTTGCCTGTGACTTTTTTTTTTTTTTTCTGTTTCTAAGTGGTATGGATGAATTGCACAAGTTAGGCCAAAGAAGTAAGGGGAGTTAAGTGGGAAATGGAACCTGGATTCGGTTCATCCCTGTGTGGCCCCCAAATGAGCATGGGACCAGGTGATTAAGATCACCCAGCATCTGTATCTCAGCCCCTGTGTGGACAGAACAACACCCACAGTCAGGAAGGCACGCCTCCCTTAAGGGTCCGCTGACTGTGACAATGGTCTCCATCGCAGGGTGAGGAAACAGGACCCAGAGAGAGAAACTGACCTGGCGTTTCCTCTTCTGAACCAGCACTCTCCCGGGATGCTGGCACTGTGAGCCGTGGAGGACGTTAGGGCCCGATACAGTCCTGGTGCAAGGCTGGCACTCAGAGAATGCCCACCGAGCTGAAGAAACGATTGCATGCCTGCAAAATGCAAGCTCTGAGGCCTGATGTGCCAAGCCCACCTTTGCCAGGCTAGTATCTAACGGAGGCTTCTCACTGATCGTGGACTGATTCATCCCCTCCTTTAGGCAGGCAGAGACCAGACTCAGGCCCTTCCAGGAGCTTCTCCCAGAGCTGGGGAGACAGTCTGCAAATGACTCACTGCACAATCGAGTCGCTGGCTTCAACGCTGCTGCATTTTATGCAGGAGGACAGGTTGTGAGGAGAGAGAACAAGGGGAGGCCTGGCTTAACCTCAGAGTTCGGGGGAGGCATCCTTGAAAGCAGGACAGACGAGCTGTACTCTGAAGGACAAGCAGGGTCCCAGGTAGAGGGCAGTGCGGCCAGTGACAGGCCAGGGCGAACCTGACACCAGAAAGGCAGCACGGGGCTAGATCACACACAGGGTCTTCCCAGGCCCTTGGCTTAAGAACGCTCAGAAGTAATTAAAGAGTTTTAAGATGAAGGATAATGTCAAGATAAAATACCACTTTTCATTTTCAAAAGATCATTCTGCCTGAGAGGAGCAGAGTGGAACATTTATTTTGGTGTCATCGTTAGCCCTTGACTGGAGACCCCACAGGTGTCAGACCCTGGACTAATCTTTGCATCAAGCGCCTCTCAAACGATGTTGCAAGGCGGACACATTCATCTCAGGTGAAACAGATGCCATGACTGGGGCACAGGGACCTCCAATGACTTGTGTAAGGCCAGGCACCCAGCAAACACTGAACTGGGTCTCCACTGGCCAAAACGACTACACGACTCTGGGTGGTGCTCTGCCTGCGTGTCATGCAGTGGCTGGTCCACGGTAGGTGCCGTGGATCTAAGCCATAAATGATAAACGTCTGCTGTTTACTGAACTAACAGAAAAATGCAGGCATGAATGGATGGAGGATGAACAGCACACCTGTACGGACAGGTGAGTGTAGAAGGGCCAGGGGACCAATAGCGTCAACGGCGATACATGGCTAAGAAACAGGCTGAATTCCCGGGTCAGTGATTCGGCTGCTTCCTTTCAGGGCGACCTCACCAGGCACTCTGTGGGCGAAATCCCTGCCCAGCGCTCAGTGAGCAACCATGCTGAGCAGCGCCTTCCCACCCTTGCAGAGGCGTCCCGGGCAGGTCTAGAAGGGGAAGCAACCACTCACTCAGTCCTTTGCACCACAGGGAAGGATCCCATCCGGACGTAGGAACTCTGCGCCCCGTTCTCTCTCTCCCCCAAGGTCGCCTTCACACTGAACAAATCCATCAGGTCAAAACCTGTCCAGAGAGAAGAGCCAGGAGTGAGTTTGGCCAGAGGAGCCCGGGAGACAGAGGAAAAGCACATCTGCTCTCTGGGAAGGTGGCCAGCCCGCCCTGCCCTGGGGGAGCTGGTGTGGGATTTAAGCGGAGGGAACTGTGCAAATACATCTCCCAGGTGAAAACAGAAACAACAGAGGGAGGAGACGGACAGCTTCTGTTTCCATGGCCAATTGCAGGAAACAGGCAGAGACGCTGGGGTTTCCGATGAAACATGAGCCTTCGTGAAAAGTCCTGGATCACAGGCGAGCTTGAAGTAAGCAGTCGGCCACCATTCTGGCCGTGTGACTGGCATTCAGGGAGCCCACGTGGGGACCCCCGGCTCACACAGGCTGGCTCTGCAGGCCAAGTGGCAACTTCGGCTTTCCTTCTTGCAGCCACATTTCCGCAATTCATTTGGACTTTGCTTGAGTTATAATTTAGCAGCATTTAAATGGCATGATTTTAAAGCGCGGAACATCAGAGAGAAGAAGACCGTTCGTGATACTGCATTAATGGAAAGGCGTATTTCGTTTTGTTTTGGCTCTGAGAGAGGACCTTGCTCACTGGCCACACGAAGTAATGGAAAAGACACGAACTTTGGGCTCAGGACAGCTGGCGGGACGGGGGTCATCCAGCTCAGTCACACATTTGTGTGATGCTGAGCGGGTTACAGAACCCACAAGAGCCTCAGTACTTGGTTGTGACAGAAGGCTTGACACCCGCCACCTTGGCTGTCAAGAGAATCCCAGGGCGGTCGCTCAGCCGTGGTAGGAAACCGACTCAGCAGGTCAGTTACTCACTCAGGATTCCCCACCATCAACAGCACATACTTATCCATGACCCCCTACAAAACCACCTGGACCGGTCTTGGGGGGGCTGCCTTGAGTCCTGCAGCTGGGGTCCTCAGAGGAGCCCGACCACGACGCCCACACGGAGGCAACGGTGGGAGGTACCGGCCTGACACTGCGTCCCTGGGGAAGGGGAACCTCGCGGCAGGTGAGAGGAAGCCGCCTGCGGGTGGGCACCAGGCCTCACTTGTCTCCGCATCCCCGGGCTAACACACCACTCGGCGTCAGTGGCACCTAAGGCACGAGACTTCAGGGAGGTTCTTGCTGTCTCCAACATCCTGAGGTGCTGCCATGGAAAACGGGAAACGAACTTGCAGGGCTCACATTAGGATGATTCAAACATCTTCTAACTAGATTCTGTCCTAAGAGATGATTTAGTCATTCAAATTGTATTTTGAGAGCCTCTCTGTTCCAAGCCCTGTGTAAGATGCTGCAAGGACAGAAAGGAATTAGCATCAACTGAGAGTTCCAGCAGCAGAGTCAGACAGGCCTGGGCTGTGTTCCTGACCACCAGGTCCTAGCTGTGTGACCTTAGGCAGGTTGCCTGACGTCTCTGAGCACCAATTTCTTCATCTGTAAAAAGGGGATTGTCTTTGCACCTCATAGGATTGTGGTGAAGCTTGAATATGATACAAAGCTCTTCGTACAGAGCCTGACATAGAGCGGAAGACCCACAAAATAATTTCCATATTACTTATTTCCCTTTACAGTGATTACAGCCTCTTCTCCCACTAGATTCTACCCATGGATATCATTTACGCATTCAATACATATTTTTTGAGATCCTGCTCTGTGCCAAGCATGTATGAGCACTGGAGACGCAGCTGGGAGAACTGGTGCCCTAGTGGGAGACCAAGAATAAGCACATGTCCAGCACAAATGTAAAGGACAATTTCAGGCAGTGAGGAATAATTAAACAGGATTTGATGGGAGGTGAGCAGGGGTGACCGGGCAGGCCTCAGGGGGCGGGCCACCTGAGCAGCGGCTGTTCCAGGCCTGGGGCAGGGCCTGCGATGGTCTGGGAAGGGATTCCACGCAGAGCGAGGCTGTGCTGAGACTGAGGCCCTGGGGGACTTTAGGCACCGGCCCCTCCCCAGCCCCTGCCATTCTGAGGTTGCCTAGTTCTCAGAAAATGACTAAGAGTTGCCATCAGGTCATTTCTAAACAGCATCTCACACACCAGCGAATTAACAGAATTCTCGGCACAACGTTAAATGAGACTTGGTCCTTAAGGTAGAAAACATGTGCCCAGAAGCTCCCTCATGGATGAAGACGGCATACCTTGGAACAGTGCGCTATTTAGTGCACACGGAGGCAAACGATCTAGCCTCCCCAGAGATGGTGGGGGCCCCCCCCAAGGGGCAGGCACCCCCAACGTCATCACTGGCAGCTCTGGGTTTAAGGCCTCACAGAGCCCGGCAGGTCCAGCGGGATCAGCTGGTGGACCGCACTGGGCCACACAAGGAGGGATCTCGTGAAGATCCAAAGGGCCGCCCGTGCACTGGGGCCCTGGACCTGGAAGTGACCCGCGGGGCTGGGAAGCAGAGGACAGTGGGAGGGGCTGGTGCCTGGGAATGGGGTGACTGGCCCACAAGGGTTCCATGGAAGGGACACCAAGCGGTAAAAGGCTCGTTTAGGCTCAGATTCTGTTCCCAGGAAAGGCAGAAGAGGTGGGCGCAGGTATTGGAGCCACTCTACCCTGGGTGTGAAAGCCGGCCCAGCGCCAGCTGGGGCACAGCCCCCATCCTCGCGTCTCCTTCAGCAACGACGCAAGGGTAAGGGCCCGACTTGCAGGCTCGCCGCCTCCGGGCCTCCAGGTGTCCCTGACATCTCCCCCTGCGGGAGCAACTGGGTCCCGGCGGGCTCTCCCGTTTGTCAGCACTCAGAGGCTCTCAGCGGCCTGGGAGCAAAACCCCTGGAGCGGTAACTGCCTGGACATGGGGTGGGCTGTCGCTCCAGGGAAGCAGCCACTTTCATTTAAGGAGGGAAAATGGGGACCGGAGAGCGTCTCCGTGAGACACACCTGGGCCCTCCCTGCTCTTAGACTCTGCAGCTCCACGACTCTGGTGCAACTACTCAGCCCCTGCAAACTCCCACTTCACGGGGCTGCCCAAGGCCCACAGGGGTGCGCGGGCCCCGGGGGCTCCCACTGAGTGCTGGCTCTGACTCAGAGAGCGGGCTCAAGATCTGGCGGGCACGGGCCCGATGCCGCCCAGTAAGGTGTCAGGCAGAACGGCAAAGAGGCCTGCTCCCCCACTTCACAGCTCCATCCCTGTCACTGGAAACCGCCACCTTAAGCTGGGCTTCCTTGTAGCAGTTATATGTGGGAGAATAAAAAATAGTTTTAAAAAAGCAAACATATGCTCTACTTTCTAGTTCCACTTTCATTGGCTTCCATGGATAAAAACAAAGACTTAAAACACCACAAAACTCTGAACAACAAGCAATTAACTAGGAAGCGGCAAAGGGCATTGAGAGAAAGATGAATTGCCTGCAATAAATAAAGGCCAGGAAGGAAAATGAAAAATGTTCCCGAGGTAAATGGACCCTGATGCGAGCGAGGCACCGCGAGATAAAGCGGCGATTGTTTAATGTAGAAGCTGCAAGGATGCACCTCCCCGAAGTCACAGACTCAGCTGAACCAGGTGGTATCGGGGACACCGTGACGATCGCCCCGAGTCCTTCAAAGGTCCGTGATAGACAAAGCTTTGCCGGACCCCCAGGCACGGAAGTTACTCCCGGGTCTTTCGTGGGTCTGGCCGAGGTGCACACGGTTTATGTGTCCCCAGGAGAAGGTGAGCAATTTGAAGGATGGGACCTGATCTGATTCATGTTTCCATCCCTAAAAAAGTAAGAGCTCTGGTTGTCGTTCTTAACTGAGGCACCGTCAGTGGAAAGAGGGAAGGAGAGAAGGAAGGAATTCACTAAACCATTAAGGGCCTCCTCCATCTTAGATGCCCTGTTGGCTGCTCCAATGATCAACAGGACAAAATCCCAGCCCCAACCCCCAAAAGTTTAGTGTCTACAGGGAAACAGGCACAGAGAGAAGCTGTGCTGGTATCATGGGTAAATGAGAAGGAGGGGGAATGGCTGGGCTTGTATAACAGCACATGGAATATTTTCCCTGCCCAGCTGAGGAGCAATCAGGGAAGGCTTCCCAGAGGAGGCAAGGCCTGGCCTGAATTTAAAGAACAAATAAAATCTGGGCAGACACAGATGGAAGGAAGGGCATCCAAGGTAACTGGATGTGCAAAGGTCCCCGGACCTGAGTCACCGAGGTTCTTTCTGAGAATCCCACTATTTCGGGATGTCAGGAGGCATGGTTAGGGGAGTGAGCTAGGCAGGGGCAGATCAGGCTGGGCTCTGTCGGCCACGCGAGGCGGTTTGAGTTTCTTCCTACAGGCAGTGGGGAGCCTCGGAAGGGCTGTAAAGCAAGGGAGAAACACAATCTTGTTTCTATGCTCAAAGACCATTCTGGCAGTGGGGATGGAGGATCCGGGAGACCGGTGAGGACTAGACTCGGAAACACAGGCCTGGGGGGGAGGGAGGGAAGGAGCACAGAGCTGAGACCATCCGAGATGCTCGCGACGTGGCGACGGTTATCTGGAGGTCGGAACCCAGGTAGGAGGAGAGAGACGTTAAGGATGTCTGTGGCCAAATCTCAGAGCTGGACCGTGGCCAGCACTTTCTTGCAGCCTGAAATAGCTGACCCCCCAGGAATGCTGTATAACACCTTTAGTCACTAGAATTTGCAGAACATTCCGTTTTTAGAGCCGGGAGGGGTCCTCAGAGAGATCATGTTGGATGTATTGTTGCGTAAGTGGGGAAACTGAATCTCAGAGAGTCGGGTGATGGACCCAGGCCGCCTGGCTGGGGAGCAGCAGGGCCAGACCCACGCCTCCAAACTGCTTTGTCTGTTCTGTTCCCCGTCCTCACTGTTCCAGCCCAGATAAGCCCTAAAAATAGCTGGAGTCATTTAAGGAACCGCCTGGAGGTGAGGCTTTGGGGAACTGCATTTTTTACAAAAGCTGCTCCGATTACCCGACTGCGTTTAAGTTGGCAAGTATGCGGTGCCATCTCTCCCTAACTCTGGTCTCAGCTCCAGCTGGCAGGAGCCTTTTTTCTGGTCTGGTTATAATTAGAGGAGACGATAGATCCCGCAGGCTCTCTGCTCTCAGAGCTGCACAAGCAGGGCATCTGCACCGCGTGCTTAAGGAATGCCCACCCAGCACTGTGATTTACTTCCTGGGGGCCTCGGAGCCCACCAAGGGGAGGCGAGGTTCCAGGCTCCACTGGCAGCAGATCCACACAGCGGATTCCGCACAGAGGGTCCCGTTTCCATCCAGTCACCACAAGACTCCACAGCGGGATCCTCACAGGCCAGAGCCAAAAGGATTTGTTCCCAGCTTGCATAAGCACACATGTGCGCACACAGACATGCACGCACGCACACGCATGCACACACACACACACACACACACACACACACACACACACACACACATTCTGAATCTTCCCAGCCAGAATCAGTTATTCTTCAGTGGAAAAAAATACTGGGGGCTCTTCAGTCCGTAGAACGAGAGGAAAGCTCATTCTGATTTACAGACGATAAGGCAGATGAAATGGTGTTCATTTGTGCCTCCTCCCTCCCTCCCTCTCTTCCTTCCGATGGGCTGGATGTGAGCCCTGACTCCGCCACAAACGCAGGCAAATTACTTAATGTGTCTGTACCTGTTTCCCCAGCTACAAAAGACACAATGGTGCTGGTCTCCTACACTGTTAAGGGTTAACTGAGAAAATAAGTGCAAATCCCTTGGCGTGCAAGGACGTGGTAAGCACGTAAGTGCTGGTAAGCATCAGTCATTACTATTTCTGTTATTAACGGTATTACTGTCATAACTTCCCTTCTATGAACAGACACACTGGATAATGAATTATTTACGGGAGATACCGTTACGAAGGATTCATCGCTCAGGAAGCCCAATATGGATAATGCAGCAAGGCAAAGATCTGCTTTCCAGTGACTTCAGAGGAAGTTACCCCGGGGCAGAACCGGCAGGCCCAGCCAGGCTCGAGGGATGGAGAATAGATTATCCAGAGCCAGAGCTCCGCCGGGTATTACCAAGGCAATCAGTGGGGACATCTGTGTTCCCAGCAGTTTTGCCCTTTGGACGGTGACTCAGCTATAAATATTTTCACCTCAAGGTAGCTGCATTAATGCAGTGACTAGGGTGGAAGTCGTCTTGCGCTCAGGAGTTAGACAAAGACATCCTGATAGAGAGAGCACCTCACTGAGCACTGACTACAGCCCAGGCGCTCCCCAAGAAGTGCTAGCTTATCTGGGAGACGCTCGATCGAGAAGGGACAGCAGGGAGGGAGGCACGGCAGCTGATGAGGAGAGCGGCACCAAGCCGGCTGCCCCCGCGGGGACGTGCTGGGAAGTGGGTCAAGGAGCCGGGTGTTTCTTTACCGACGCTCACTGGTTGAGGGCTGGGTCACTCCCGAGGAGTGTTAACCCCCTGGCACATTTCACCTGCCGTGCACACAGGGAGCATAGCCTTCTGCTGTTCTAGAAACATCCCTCAGGCGCCAGGGTGCAAATGCTTGCGTGTTCGCATGGGCAGGCAAACCTGGGCAGGGTCCCTGGGGAAGGGCAGGGCACTGCAGCACCTATAAGACACGGGGTTCTGATGGCCCGGGGCTCACTGCCTTGGATGGGAGACGGACTGCACTGCTTAGACATGGACCCGAGACGCTCTGGGGTGGAGAGACGGGGCTCCTGACCCGGCCGGCGTTGGTGAGGAGAGCAGGGC
The DNA here is from genome assembly GCF_028021215.1 of Eschrichtius robustus. NCBI lineage: Eukaryota > Metazoa > Chordata > Mammalia > Artiodactyla > Eschrichtiidae > Eschrichtius > Eschrichtius robustus. Next base: position 82,522,036 of record NC_090840.1, read on the forward strand.
GGGTGTCCTGGAGGGGGAGGAAAGCTTCCCTGAGATCCTGCACTTGGGAGTGTTCAGCTGGACGCCTGGCCACAGGGAGTAGTCAGCGGATGCTCACCACCATCAGGGCGAGGAGGAAGCCGGCTCAGCCATCCCCCACGCACCCCAGCTACCCCGTCGTGGTCGTGTACAGAGACAGCCTCTGCGGAGTTCATTTCTGCTGCTGGCTCCGCAGTCGTGTGTCTCTCTGTTCCCTCATCCATTGATTCACTCATGTATTTAGGACTCTGATTCACTCCCAAATGCATTTATTTATTCACCCTTTGCCCGGCTGCCAATCACTCACTCACCATGTCGCTCACTCCACTGCATTCTCTACCGACCCTACAGCATCACCACCCGCTCCCAGAGGGAACACGTGAATGGTCTTCCCTGTTGGATGGTTCGTTGATGGGAGCTGCGACCTGCACAGTTCAGACCATCCTATTAGGACTGTGGTGAAGGACAGGAATGAGGACAGCACCAGCAAGGCTACCCTTGAATCAAGGAGGGTCATGGTCAAGTCCAGCAAAACGCGCAGCAAAGCAAGCCGTGCAGGGTGGCTGTTACTCTCTTACCTGTGATTTCCTTGCTTTCGCCATTGGTGTGCTTAAAGCGATCTCCTTCTACACGAACGCTGGGGCAGAGCACGTCTGAGGAAAGCAAGAGGAAACAGAGATTGATGAGCAAACGCAGCCCATGGTTCCTCCATGGCACGTGACGTCATCGGGACCCCGCGCCAACCCCCCCCGCATGCAGGACGTCCAGCATGGGGCAGATGCAGAGGCAGCGCCACAATGACGGAGTGTTTCATTTACTCCCAAATGTACTTGTTAAGCATCGGCTCTGCCAATGCTGTGCTCATACAGGGATGAGATAAGAACAGGCGTGGTCCCCACCCACAAGGAGCTCACAGTCGTCCATCAGAGGGAGTCAGACACGGAAATCCATGTGATCAATGGGGTCGTAAGTGACAGAAGTGGGTCTGGGTTGCTAAGGCACTCAGGACACAGATCCAACACCTAGCCCAGCCTGGGGAGGTCGGGGAAGCTTTCCTGGAAAGGTGATGTTTGAGGTTTCCCTTAAAGGAACAGTAAGACTCAGCCAGATGGACAAAAGACCAAAAGGCGATACAGGCAGAGGGAACTTCATTCATAAAGGCAGGAACTTATAGATGAAAATCCCAAGCCAGCAGGGTGCCAATGAAACAGGAAATGTGCTGGGGGCCCACCTGCAAGGTGTCTGTTATGCCGCCCCAGGGAGCTTTAGGTGCAATTCCAGAAGCAGGCATAATCCCAGAAGAAGCAAGACTGCTCAGTTACACAAAGGCAATGGAGTCACTCACACAGTGAAACATACTTCATTATACGATATTACATAAATGTCTTATTATACGATATTACATAAAAGTCTTATCTGAATGTCTTCATGATTTCTCACGTTAAAAAAACAGTTGCAAGGAAAAGGGATTCTTTAAGTTGCCCTAAAATTCCCAGAAAGAAACTTACGGTTTCTTTCAAAGGGGAACGGGTAGGGGAGGGATAAATTAGGAGCTTGGGATTAGCAGATACAAACTACTATATATAAAATAGATAAACAACAAGGACCTACTGTATAGCACAGGGAACTATATTCAATGTCTTATAATAACCTAACATGGAAAAGAATCTGAAAAAGAATATGTGTGCGTGCGTGTGTGTGTAACTTAATCACTTTGCTGTACACCTGAAACTAACACAACATTGTAAGTCAATTATACTTCAATTTTTAAGAATCCCGGAAAGAGCACCAACTGCCAGCGTTAAGGTTCCAGGCCCAGGTGTCGGCTCCGTTGCAAGTCTCCTCACCTCTCTGTCGGTGTCAGCATGTGTGACATGGGACACCTTACAAACTACACACTTGTTGCCGGGCTGCCGGGAGGACAGAGCAAGATCAAGCCGTAACAGGACTTCAATGCGGCACCGGAGGCAACTTAGTACAAATACTGCCCTTGAAGCAATCTGGTTACCATATACATTACTATAATAATCACACGTTATTAGGCAGTCCTGCCGTCCCATCAGTTCCGTGTGCAGTAATCTCTTTTCATACGTTTCCACAAATGTTTCACCGCGGGACCAGTTTGAGGCCCCTCTTCCAATCAGCAGTGAGGGGAAAGAATGAGATCCTCCCTGATTTGGGAGGAGGTATTTTTAGTGTTTATCCCAAAGGCACCAGAGGTCTGACAAGCCCCAAGGAAGGAGTTATTTTGGAAACAGCACGGAGCTGTCTGTCTACAACCAGATATGCAAGAGGATGCCAGCAGCGCGCAGTGTTTAGACGGTGCCGCCCAGGACAGCGGCAGCTGCGGGTGACGGCCAATTGCTTTACGGTTGGCAGGCCGCCAGAGGGGCTGGCTGGGACCGTGCGTCATTTAAAATGAGTTGACTCAGAAGGTTGTAGCCTTGATTATGAGCAAACCTCTGGAGGCTGACGGCTGGGGCTCAGGGCAGGCAAAGCTACTGAGCCTTGTCTCTGCAAATATCCCGAGGGGACGCCCTGATTCCCAAACCGGGATGGTGAAAGATAGTCCGAAAGCCATGACCACAGAAGAGATCGAAACGTTTCAAAGATGTTAGCGCTTGCCCAAACTGCTTCAACAAATCAGTCCCCAAACCACCTGCCAATCCCCTTTTGGGGCCATCACCAAGCCTCATACACTCCAAAGCCTCAAGGGGGAATTTATAGCTGACTTAGTAAGTCAGGACAAATGGCTCCCAAAATACCCCCTGCAGCCAGGCTCCCCAGGGAAGAGGGGGCCCCAGAGGTTCACCTCTTGGCAGGGAGGGGAGTTAGCATCTAAAGTCCCTCTCAGCCCGTAACTACATCCCTTTGGCCAAGATACGCCCACATCTTGGATAATGATCTATTTATTTCCACGTTAACTCATTTATTCGAACTGAAATACTTACAGAGCTCCAGACACATTCCAGGCACGGAGCTAGTTCCAGGGACACGTAAGTGGGATAATAGATAAGACACCGCCCCTATCTTCAGGGCGCTCGTGGGCTGTGACGAGGACTGGGGACAGGTAAGCTCAAGGAAGCGTCAGCGCTGCCGTGGCGTCCTGTGTCCCCCTGCTTCACGGGCTCCTCCTCCTCAACCCTTGCTTCCACTCGCCCTAGCCTGGGTAAGGAGCCCTCGGCAGGGCCCCATGTCCTAGAGCTGATGGCACCATGCTGAAGGCACTGACTGGCATGGCTGTCTCCCCGGGGAGCCTGGACACCCGGCTGAGCCTCAGTCCAGCTGTAGGTCCACTGCCTTCACGGCTCCAGGCACAGAACAGGCCTCGAGTCTGTGCTGAACAGAACGACCAGTGACGCCTGAGCCAGGAAGTAAAGGCTGAGTGGCGGCCTGGACGCCTCTCGGGCGTGGGCTGCATCATGATGTTGACAATCCGGTGAGAAGATCGCACAGGCTTCAGGGCTCCTGCCACTGAGGTGTCGCACACACTGTTAGCTGCCACCCGAATACCCGTTTCCCACTCCTTCCTTGCTGAAAGACTGTCACTTTTATGCAGAATGGCAGCATTTTCAGCCTATGGAGAAAAGCTGTGGCTGGTCGGTCTAAGCCAATTATTGTGATTCTGTTCCCCACCTTTCCAGCCGCCCTTCCAGCGAGGGATGGACCTGTGACCCAGTTCTGGCCAAGGACATAAATACCAGAAGCGTGCTTGGTTGAGGAGGGGTGGCGTCTTAAAAAGCTTTTGCTTTTCCCAATGTAAGGGGACAGATAGGAAGAAGGGATTGGCAGGTGTACTTTCCCTTCTTCCTCCTTCAAACGTGGGACATAACATCTGCAGGACTGTCTAGAATGGAGGAGAGAGGAACTCCAGCTACCCCCAAGCCTATGTGAAAAGCATAAGAAAAAGAAACTCATTTTCCCGGTAAAGAAGCTACTGACAAACTGGATTACCTTCACTTAACCAATCAATACAGATTTATAGGTAATCATTCAGGATCAACATAAAAAGTAGTTCTGGAATTAAGGATAAGGGTAAGTTCTCAGGAATCAAAACGTGTGTTTAATTAGCTCTTGGTTAGTTGGTTGATTTTCCTTCTTGAAAGTGTGAAAACACAAAATAGACATGGCTGATTACAAAGCCCCGGTTCCCCTGGAGTTCATTTACCGTCACCCACTGCCATTCGTACTCCCTCATCTTTCAGGAAGGCAGAACATTCTAGACTTCTGGAGAGCAACAAGATCCCTTTCCACAGTATGAGATCTTTTTCACCAGAAGCCTTCAACAGAGGCCAAGTCTTGGTTGATCAGGGCTGCTGCTGCCAGGGGGACACACCATGAATTCACTGCAGTTTCCCGGGAAAAACGCTTCAAGCTGCCCTCAGTCTACCAAATGGCAAAAGGGGAGAGTGTGTCTGAGCATCAGGGGAGGAGGGTTTGCACAAGGTGGTCTCTGCCGTCCTTCTGCTTTGTGCTGAACACCCATGGTTCTGTCTAGAGAAGATGTGCCATGCTGTCCCCTGGCTCCCTGTCCCCTGGCTCTCAGCCAAGAGTTTCTCCAGTTGGGAAAAAAAGGGTGCTGTCAATTACTGAGTGCCTACTGTGTGCCATTCACCCACCTGGAAATTTTACCCACAACAACCATCTGAGGAGGTAGACTTTGTTTCTGTTACACGGATGTTAAGAACTGAGGCTAAGAGAGGTTAAGAAACTCACCAGATAGGAGGAGTATCTGGGTTTGAATGAAGGTCTACCTGTGTCTAGAATGTCGGAGGGGAGACGGTTCCCCGGCCTAGCTGAGCAGCACCAGGAGAAGCAAGGAGCAGAGCGCCGCGGGAGGAAGCAATCAGTGAGGCCCATCCATCACCGCCCGGCAGTCGCTGCTGAGTGCAGCTCACCACAGATGGGATGATGACATTCCAAGTGGGCAGGGGAAGAGGCAGAGGAGGAGAGAGATGAATCAGACCCCCGGCAGACTCATGGCACAGTTCCTCAGCGGCTCCGAGGCCAGCCAGGAAATCGTCCACACACCCCTACTGTGGGGAGCCAGGCCCCAAGGTCCCAGGGTCGATACGAATAATTAGAATCGTAAGGGCTTCCAAGACTGCGTGCCCACACGTCCAGATACTGTGCTGGGTGCACGATGTGGACAGTTTCTGCTCTGCCGGGGGATGGAGTTATCCCCGTGGTCAGGAGACAGATGTAGAGGGCTTGCTCTGCACAGACCTTGTGCTAGGCATGTCGAATCCATCAGCACGTTGACTGAGCTCCCCCTACAGCTTTACGGGACAGGTGCTGCCGTTTGCAGATGCGGAAAGAAAGGCACACAGAAGTCAGCAAGACGTCCAAGGCCACAGAGCTAGCAAATGGCAAAGTCAGCATGCTGGCCCCAGCCTCTGGCTCTGGACCACTACAGCATGCATGCAGTCTCTTCAAGGTCACCTGCCCAAGGCCACCCAGCACAAAGGCGCCCAAGTCTGTCTCCAAAGCCTGCAGGGACAGCCAGCCAGCATGCTACTTCCTGAGGCAGCCCTTCTGCCTCGGGACACCCCTGACACGTACAAGGGGCTTCTGCACCCAGAGGTTTCACGTGCTCTCCGAGTTCTGCCCATCGGGTCCATCTGCTTGTGCCCACTTACACCTGGCTCTGGGCAGGGCACTGGGGAACCTGGGGTGGGCAGACGGCAAGACCCTGCCCTTGAGTGTGTCCTCTGCTGGCACCAAATCCAGAACAGGTCCCGTGTCTCTCACAAAAGCCGGTTAGATGTTTCAAGACCGTCAGCGTCCTCCTCTCTCCAATCTTCTCCAGCTGAGCAACCCTGGCTCCCTGGCAGCTCCCTCACCCGGAGGAGAAAGAGCGGAAAGAATAAGATCCCAACGGGGGCAGTTAAGAATCTAAGCGCACACTCACTGTAGACTCACAGCTCCCGAGGGCACGGCCAAGGCATGTTCCCGCTGACAGATGCCAGTGTTCAGCATCCTGACACACGTCCGTGTAGTTATCATGCCCATTTTTCAGATGAGAAAACTGAGTCTAAGAGAGCTTAGATGACCTGCGCAAAGCACACCCCTAGTTAGTGGTGGAAACAGAATTCAAACTCAGTATGACTCTAGCACTCTCGTACTCGCTACGACAAACTGACGTATATACACAGGGGTCTGGAAGAACATATATGACACAAACTAACTGTGGTTACCTCTGGGGGGCAGAACTTGAAGTGGTTTTTATTTCCTTTTTCCCTTTCTGCATTTTCAAATTTGTTTTAAAGGTCTGAACATGATTCACTAGTACAGTGTTTGTAGGTTATCAGTGTCATTCTTTTTTTTTAATAGTAGGCCTGAGCCTTGCCCTGGGGCCCTCACTGCTGAGGCAGCAGGAGGCTCTAGGGGAGGGGGCAGCGGGATGGCCAGGGACAGGCAGGCAGCCATGAGGGCTGTTTCCAGAGGTGAACTGGAGCCCTGGAGGACAGCTGGTGCAGACATCCCCAGGAGGTCTGGGGGATGGCAGGGGCCTTGTGGGGCTCAATATGCACTTCTGGACCCAAGAGCTGCCGGTCAGGGGGACAGGCCCCCATTTTCAAGGGAGCCACCGTGGAGACAGACAGACAGACAGCAGGACAGACGAGAGAGAGCTCTGTGCCACGGCCAGCAAATACCTGCAGATGCTGGGAGGGTTCACTGGTGGGGGCTGAGGACACAGGGACACCCTAACCAGCAACGAGCACGTTCTTTGGAGTCACTAAAATCCTGGCGCATGTCATGAGCTCCCTGCAGCTCTCAGCAAGGGCAGGCCGGGGCCTCCCTCCACCCATTTGCAAAATGGTGAGGAAGAAAAGGGAAGTGCTGGACCTGCCCTGTGCACCACCTACCAGCTACTTTGGACAGTTATGTGCTCTGATTTCACAGCAACCCTGCAATATGGGCATGCTGATGCATGGGGAAGCCAAAGCTCAGAGACGTTAAGTAATTTATCCAACATCACACAGCCAGCAAGTGGCAGAGGCAGGAATCAAGCCAGGTAGTGAGGCTTGGACATCGAGCACTGGACCACTATTCTACACACACATCTGAGCCTTAGAAAGCACCCTGGGTATGAGTATAATAACAACCAGCCAGTCATCGGATAGCTCCACTGCCTTGAGGTCACACACAGGGTCTCATCCAATGCTCTCACAGGGCAGATATTAGCATCCGTTCTTTACAGGTGAACAAGGAGCTTTCCCCATTTTTAAAAAAAAACACACAAAAAACCAACAAAAAACAAAAAAAAACCACCTAAAGATTGTTATTAGCTGCATCCCAGGGCCATGGTGTGGACCGTGTGAGGAGCAAAGAGGACAACCCAGGGTCCAGGTTCCACCTCCACCTCCTATTCTAGAACTTTCTGGAGATTCCCGGCCTGCATTTCCCTTCTAGGTCAAAGTGAATTGGTCCCCAGAGGCCCCAGATCCCCTCGCCCATTGATGCCCACCTCCCAGGTCCCTTAGGCTGGAGGGAGGGTGTGGTCAGGGTGCCCAGTCTATGGGGGAATGAAGGCTAAGTGTTTTAGAGGCAGCCCGGTGGTAAGAGACAAAGTACTGCTAGAAAGAAACCCCCACCCCCGGCCTGCTGACAGCAGGATCACCAGGTCCGGGAGACCAGGGCCACCCATCCTCTGTCTCAGGAAGAGCACGTAGAGCGAGAGAGCGGTGAGGAGAGGCTACCAGGCGCCCTCCCGAGCACACGCCTGCTTGCTGGGGTACAGTGAAGCGGGGATGGGGCCAGAGGGGGAAGTGCTCCCCAAGGCTGGGGAGGGGCAAGGTCTGGAGCCTGCAGACACCCACCACCCACGTCAGTTTCTCCTCCTGTGTCTGTTTCCAGACCCAGAAGCAGGCGTAAAAGTTTGTGGGATTTTTCCCCATCCAAGGTCATCCTGAAGACTAAATGGACCAGTGGATGCGGAGTTCACGGCCTGATGCCTGGCACCCAATACGAGCTTGTTCGTTCCTTCACTCATTCAGCCAACACGTATTTGCACAGCGCCCGACCCACACGTCCTGCCATAAGGAGCAAACGTGTACACACGCAGACGAGGGGGCCCCGCCCTGTCGGAGGGACGAGCCAGACAGAGGAGAGGGCAGAGAGGAAACGCAGAGACGGACACAGGGAAGCGAGCCAGCTGCCACGAGTGATCAGTGCCGCTGGGGACACGTCGGTGACGTGGGGGCCAGGATGCACGTGGGGTGCGCCGGCCTGGGAAGACCTCCTGGCTGGGTGAGCTCCGGGCTGAGAGCTAAGGAGGGCGTGAGCAGCCACGGGACGCGAGCAAAGGGAAGAAGGTCCCAGCGAGGGCAGAGCCCTGAGGAGGAAGGGGCTCTCGGGCGCAGAGGTGGGAGGGGGACCGAGCCCTGCAGCACAGCCCAGGGCGCGGAGACAGGAGAGGTGGGTCAGGGGAAGCCTCACAACCCCAGGCGGCGTCTGTAATTCAGGGCAGGGAAGAGATGGCGCTGCCCAGATACAAGGGGCCCGTGATCCAGGCCAGGGGCAGTGAGACTCCTGCAAAGAGGGCGTGGTTTCGATTGTCCCCGACTACTTGGACCTCTTTCCCTCCTGGGGACTGTCCCGTGGGCAGAGCACCAGTAGGTGTCACCAGAGACTGCGAGGACCTCCTGTAGGACTGGCAAGAGGAGCCTGGGGCAGTGGGACGGCAGGAGGTAGGCAGAGCCCTCGGCCAGCCTGAACAGGTGCCAGGGCCCAGCTCAGCCTAGCAGTGACCTTTAGCGCCTGGTGTCTGAGAAGCACCTAAATGCAAACCTCCTTCCCTTCGCGCCACGTCCGACGAGTGCCTGCCACGCACCTGGCGCTGAGCCGAGCCAGGGCACACGCTAAGGGGCCCGCGGAGCTCAGGGAGCTGCCGTCCAGCAGACAAGATGGAAACTGGTCAAGTAAGGCCTTGATGTCTCCAAGAACTCTGTGATTATAACCCCTGAAAGGTACTGAGGCCAGTGGGGGGATGAAAACAGTGGGATCAAAGGGTGTCTCCACTGAGATTTGAGGGATGAGTCAGAGGCGAGTAGGTGAGAGCGGGAGAAGGGTGACCCATCGGGGGTGCAGGCCCGGGTCCGAGGGTCGGGGAGCATGGACACCATGGCCAGAATGGCAGGCAGGGAGACGAGGTGGAGCAGGGGGCGGGGCCGGGAGGGGCGGGGGGTGATGGGTCCTGGCAGGAGGTGCCCCTCTGCCTGGGGGCCTGACGCTGGTGGGCAGGGGTGGAGGTGGACGGACAGGTGAGGAGGCTACCGCAGTGGACACTGGCGGCTTCGAGCCACGCGGCGGGGGCGAAGCAGGGAGAAGTGCTCAGACCCCGGTCTCTCTGGAAAGCAGAGTGGGCAGGCTGGTGGCCGAATGGGTGAGGAGTGTCCCAGAAAGAAAGAATGTTCTGTCCTGAGCACCTGGAACCCTGCAGGAAGAACCCATTTGGAACCAGAAAACACAAGTCCAGTTTCCGACGCTTCAAGTTTGAGATGTCTCTTAGACACCTAGCAAGCAACCGGATCTGTGAGCCTGGCCTTCAGCCTCCAAAACAAAGCTCCTGGCTTTTGATTTGGGAGTTGCTCCTTTGTAGACAGGCTTTAAAGCGCTGGGAGTGGAAGAGATGGTTCAGAGATGGAGACAGAGGAGAGAAGAGGTCCCAGGGTAGGTCCCGGCCTCCAGCTTTACACGTTGCGACATGAGAACTGACCAGCAAAGGAGGCTGAGAAGGGGACGCTGGTGGGGCAGGAGGGGCAAAGAGGAGGCCCGGAGGTCCAGAGGAGGGAGCCTTTCAGGTTACAGGATTAAGAGACCGGCCCGCCGAGTAACAGAGTTCATAACCAGGGACCCAGAGCTCAAGCCCAGGCGCGTCTCACTCCAGCATCACCCCGCTTTGCACTACAGCAGCTGCCGTATGGACGGCCAAGGAGGAAAGGCCTCGTGGGGGTGAACCTGTGCTTCCTGTGCGTGGCACCGTCTTTTCCAACCCTCTGAGGCTTGTCTGCTCCATTCTAGAACTGAATCTGCATTCTCAGTATCTACCCTTCAGGGTCCTGACAGGCACTGGACAAGAGAAAGCACACGAAGCGCCAGACTCGGTGCCAAGGCCGCCGTGATCTCACCCACTCACGTCCTCCTCCTCCTGACCACTCACCCCAGGACTGGGGTGCTGAGTGAAGCATCACCCGAACCCAGCCTGCCGTCCTTCCCAGGAACCCGGAGCTCCCGCTGGACCAGAGGCGGGAGGCGCACCCCCAAGGCTTTCTCGCATGGCGCAGGGTCCCGAGGGAGCGGGCTGCTGAGCAGGGAAGAGAAACAAGGCAAAGCAACGCCCTCCCTCCTCCTACGTGGGTTCGGAGTAGGTGGAGAAATATAAAACCAAATAAGTGGCGAAATGGGAATTTATCACATGAACGCACGGAAGGGTTGACGAGACTTCCCTGTGGCCCGTGGAGAGGAGCTGAGGCCTTCTGCCGGGAAGGCGCGGGGAGAAGGGGAGCCCACGGCGGGAAGAGGCCTCAGGAGCCCCGGCTCCAGGGGCAGCGCTGACCTGCGTGTGACCAGGACTGACCACCTCTCCCCTCCGTCTCAGGAAAGCACAGGACTGGCCAAGGGAGCCCCACGTCTCCGCACAGGCACATCCCCGGCCCCTGCGGTGTCTGTGCTTCTCACGGGAGATGGGCAAACAACATGCGGCGCTATTTACTCTGTGTACTTGCGGCCCCGTCCTCTCCATCAGCATGTGGCCTGGCTGTCAGACTGTGCCCGGACTCAGGGTCGTGTCCTCAGAATCAGAGCTCCGGTGACCGAGGCAGGCCACAGGGACAGGAGCCCCCAGAGGCAGCGGGGCCGAGCTCAGCTGTCCTGCGTCAGGCCCCTGAACGCCTGTGGGAGCAGGCAGCAAGGTGGGGACCTCTTCACCAGGTCCCAGGCCACTGGACAGGGGTGGAACTAGCCAGTCCTGATGCTCCTTTGCTCCTGGCCCCTCTGCCCGAGGGCTGGTGGAGGTGGGCTCCTGGGACGGCCACTGGCTGCGTTCCTGTGGGGACCCGGGGGAGGCTGCTGGGACATCACGGCCAGACGGCAACGCGGGGGCAGCGGTGTGGCCTGGCTCCCCCCGCCTGCCCCTCCCCGGCAAGTCCAGCGGTGAAGGCAGAGCTGTAACTGGAGACGGGGCTGAGGCCTGGGGCAAGGGTGGGGACGTCCAGCGCACACACTCCAGACGGGGCACCGCCCACGCGCTCTCCCATCCCCACCCCGGGCGCCCACGGCACACGGCCGCCTCCTCTGGGGGTCCCCGGCTGTGGATCCCCACACGCGGCCCGGGCTCTGCTTCCCCTGCCGACGCCACGCCTGGAGAGTGAAGCTGCTGTGCTCCCTCCCCTCCCAGCTGGCCTCCGCGGCTGCCCAGCCCACCAGGCCCCGCTCCTCACGAGAGCATCACTGCGCGCTGGGCCCTCCGTTCAACTCCACTCACTTGCCCCTAACTTCCAGCCTCCCTCCCACCCACCCCACGCCGGCCCTCAGACCCCTTTCTCGGGGAAGCCCGCCCCACCTGCCCGGGCCCTGGGCTGCGGCTCCAGCTCACGTTCCCTCTCCACCTTGATCCTGGTGGCGGTCATCCATTCTGGGGCGTAAGGCGGCGTCACCTCAACCTCCGCTCTGCGGCAGGGCTGGGAAGAGGACAAGGCCAGCAAGGGCCCGGGGCCCACGCCTAACGAGCCGCACCCCAGCTGCCCGGCTGGAGGGCCAGGACCTCGAGAGCGAGTCTCCTTAAACCCGGAGCCTCACCGGCCTCATCCGCATCCCACCCTGTTTCTCTGGGTCTCCGGCTCTTTCTCTGGATTTTCTACATTTATGACCTCGAAGCCACTGAAAATAGGACGAGCTCAAAACAAGGACACACTTGCTCCCGCCGTCCCACTGCTCCATCAGTGTCCCCGACTCCCTAAGTGCCTCCCCGGCCACATGCCCGGGAAATAGCTCTGAATCTCTTCCCTTCGGCCCACAGCCCTGTGCTCTTTCTCTAAAGGTAGCCCCTTCTGGGAACTTCCCTCCATCCCCACTGCCTGCCCCTGGGCCCCGCCCATCACCGCTGGTGGCCCCCCTGCAGGACGCCTCCTGGGCCAGACACACCTGAAGCACCCCCGGACTCCCCCAGCTCAGCTGCCGGCCCACCCCCGGCACCGCCTGTTTGGCGGAGACCCCCAGCCCCTCCTGCTCCTCCTCAGGGTGTCCATCACCCCTGCTGGGACAGCAGCCTGACCTGGGAGGTGAGGCCTCCGCTTCCCACTTCCGCCTCAGACGAGGCTGGCTCTCGGGACCTGGGTTCTGGCTTCCCCACCACACAGAACTCAGAGGAGTGAACGCCCTGGGGATGAAATTTCACCAGCAGAGACAGGCAAGAGCCAGCAAATGAATTCTCCACCCCTCCCCGCCCCGTCAACTATTCTGAGGGTGCAGATTCCACAAGGGCCTTTCTGCCAACATCCTCCCTGACTCACCCCAAGCTCTGGGTCGGGTGCAGCCGCTGGCACCTCAGTAATGCACCAGCCCCTCCCCTCCCGAGCCTCCCTCCTCCCCTTCCCCACGCTCCTGCAGCCCTGGGATGCAGCGCCCAGGACGAGAATCTCAATTCTGCCCCAGGTCACCCTGGACTCCTCCCACTGCCCCTGCTTTCTCTGTCCCCTAGTTGCATCCGTCCTCCCCCCAACAGCTCCGGTGAATGGAACTCATGAACAGGTAGCACCGTGCTCTGGACAGAAGGGTACATGCCGTGTGTCAACATTCACCAAGCTGGACACTTCAGATACGCCTTTCGGAAGGTTGCCTATGTCTCACTATTAAATGTAAAATGAAACAAAGTCTTCAACGGCTTGGCATTCAACTCAGAATAAAACTCCCAACACCTCCCACAGACACAGGACTCCATCCAGGAGCTGGCCTCTGCCCCCAGTCTCATCCTGTCCCTCCCCGACCTGCTCCAGGGCGCAGGCTCCCTGGTTTCTCGGTTCCTTTATGTAACCCCGATCCCGTTCCTTTATAGAAAGTTTCCTCTGCCTGGAATTCTCTTTCTGGGCCTTCTTCCTGGTGTGTCCTCAGAGGGCCCCCAAACCAGCAGACCTACAGCAAATTCCCCTCTTTCTTGTTTGTTCTTAGCCTCCCTGGTTATGTCTGACAGGGCACTTACTAAAATTTCCTGCTAGAATTTTCACTTATGTTTCAGTGTTTTTTCTATGGTTTTGTTCTCCCCTGAGATAGACGGCATGTTTATCCCACGAACTCCCAGACGCCCCTGACCTGCAGTCACAGTTTCCAGCTCACAGACAGCATTGCATCAAGATTTCCTGGACCAAAAAAAAAAAAAAAAAAAAAAATTTCCTGGACCCACGAGTAAAGTGCTGTAACAAGGCCACCAAGTGGGTTTTCTCATCCCTGTGTTTCAGACAAGGACACTGAGAGTCAGAGCACCCAGGTGCTTCCTCAAGGACAAGTGCCCGGCACCTGCTCTGTACCAGGCGCTGCTGGAAGCACTTTCGTACTTTAACATATTTAATTTTCATGGGAGAAGGTGGGACTGGTGCACCCATTCTACAGATGAGGAAGCCAAGCACAGAAGTAGCAAGTAAAGAGATGAAAATGGCAAACGCAGGACTTCAAGCCAAGGTCCATCAGCCTAAACATCCGAGCACTGACCTATGATACAAACTGCTGGGCCTCAGAAGTCGAGATGAAAAAAGAGAAAAAAAAAAAAGAGAGGGAGAGGGAGGGAGGGAGGAAGGGAGGGAAGGAGGAAGAAAATTCTCTATAGCTCAGAATTTTAAAAGATCTGCACGTTCACTACAGACTTACTGGCTCCTTTTTTTTTTTTTTTATGCTCAAGGCCCTTTGGGGCCTCCAGCCAACAACAGTCTCATGGACATCATGCTGGACACCACTGGCCAGGCCCTGCTCATCCGCCCAGTGACAACGGAAAATGCTGCAGAGGCTGACTGTTTGACACTGGAATCCTCAGTTGCTGAGCCAGGGATCCTAATTAGACGTTTCTGGTCATCCCTCCCTGAAGGTGGGCTACGGTGTCAAGTTCATGCAGAGCAAGGAGGAGGGGGAGAAGCGGACTCCGGGCGTCAATTCAGACCCCAGCCGGCCTGGGCCGCCCTCCCTGTGACCCCAGCACCTCTTCAGCGCTGGTGTCTGGGGCCTGGTCTCAATGGATCAAGGTCACTGCAGTCCATCTTACCTCTAAGTTCCAGTGTGCAAAGATACAGTGCTGAACTGGTTATTTTCACTTTCTAGGCCAAGATTTTTGCATCCGGGACAGGGAGGAGGTGTGAGACCGTGGGACTGGGCACCGGGGCTCGCTGGGCTGGACTCCGAAAGGCGGCTTTGCTTTCTCTGGGCTCTGGCCGAGGCCTCTCTGAAGTGGGGCACGTGGGGACCGGGCCTAGACTTAACTCGGGTCTCAGGATCCACAGACAGTTGCGGACTCTTTGCCACGTGCCCATGGGGGAGATATGTCCTGCCCACATCCACACAGCCGGTGGACAGCAGAGCTGGGTTTACAACCCAGGCCTGCTGTATCTCAGAAAGCATATTCTTTCAACCCCATTTTGTTGCCTCCCTGACAAAAAGGAGACAAAGAGAAAACAGAGGGGGAGGACAGGCCAAGGGACCACACCCACTCAGACCCCATGCTCCTCTTCTAAGCCACTCTGGACTTTCTCGCCCAAGCAGCCCACTTCCACTTCCAGAGGTACAGCGGTTGCCCACCTGCTCTCCCGAGTGGATCATGCAATCCCCGGGCCCAGGGGCTGTGAGGGGCAACCGTATGTGGGGTATGCGGACAGAGCTTGACCTCGTATCCTGGGGTGTCCTTGCCCCCATGAGGCCCCCATGAGTCAAGCCCAAGTGAACAGGACGTGTGAAGAGAAGGGGGCTGGGTGGACTGGGGCCAGGGTGTGACCCTCCCGGGCCGCCGTGTCCTGGATGCCACTGGAAGGGGAGGTACCACCCGTCTCCCAGGCCCACGCTAGGGGGATGGGACGTGTTTCCCGGGACAGTTTTTACACTTGATGGGTGACTTATAAATACAGACTGCACAGCAGGCAGGCTTCCTTTTGCTCTCCTGCTCCAGGCTCATGGGTCAGCGCCGCCCCCGTGCCGCGCAGGGTTCCGTCAAGGCGAGCAGAGGTCACTGGAGGTGATCAGCCCTGCATCCCGACCTCCTGTAACTGAGGGTTCCACTCCCTCCGCCAGCACAGGCTGCTCTGCCCCGGCCCATGGGTGCCTCGTGGGCAGCCCAACCCGAGCACAGGGCAGAATCTGGGGCCCAAGGCAGACGCGGGTGCAGCAGGAAACACCCAGGCCGAGCACGCGCTGAGGGACGCCGGGCCCGCCCTGCAGGGGAGCTGGCGTCCCCACCGGCCTGGCCCCCTCAGGGACCCTCCAAGAGCACCAGTTATCACTGTCCCCTCTTTGGTCACTTATCCTGACACTTATCCTGGTTGTTAGACTGATGCAAAGAACAGGAGCCTTTACTGAAAACAAGCAAACAAAAACGCACTATGTGTCCGTTACTAGATCAAGCAAAATTGGCTACTTCCAGAAAATAAGAGTAGGTATTTCACAAGTGCAGACAGACACTCAAAAGGCACTGATTTTTAATACAGCTATATTTTTCTAAGCAGCTGCATGTAGCCTGTTCCAAGGTGAGGGGCAGGAGGGAGGGGTTTTTGCTGTGCTGACCGCCCCGTCTAGGTTCACGTGTGTGTGTGTGTGTGTGTGTGTGTGTGTGTGTATGGGGGGGAGGGGGCACATGTGTACACCCATGTGTATGTATGAGTGGGCATGGGTGACTGTGTCTGTGTGCCTGTGTGTGCGTGACTTTGTGTTTCTGCTTGTGTTTGTATATGGATAAACGCAAAGAAACCAGAGTCTGTGTAATTAAAAGGACAAAGACAGACACATTTTACAGCAGAACAAGTCACGGAGAACATACTGCTTTGACAACTGTTTTCCTTCAGGCTTCCACGAAGCGTGAGGCTGTTATCAGAAGCATCGCAATTAATCAGCCACACTTCTTGGAAAGCCCCCGACATCGTGTAAGCCCCGTGCCCCACTCGCCCTCTCGCAAGTGTGAATCCAGCTCGGCCAGGACAAGGTTCACTGCAGGATGTGAGAGACACTCAGAAACGCAGAATTTCTCCATGTATTTAACTATACAGATGTGTATTTATATACAGACTGTGTATACGCGTGTATACATTTTGCAAGTGCCAATTTCACTGTGGCCACTATATTTTATCCCTTTATCAACTCAAAACGAAAGCCACTGTGGGAAATGCACAGTCGAACCTCCCTGAGCTGGAATTCCTTGCATGACGATACCAGTAAACGAGACGGTCACGCCTACGTGGATGCATTCTCTGCCTGGGATGCTACCAGGCACAAAGAGTGCCGTGGCTGGCACCGGCCCCACAGCCGGGCAGTGGCAAAGGGAGGACACAGGTTCACAGCTGACCTTCAAAGTCCTTTCTAGTCCCACTCGGCGCATGAATCCTCGTCCAAGACCTGGGATGGTAGGAGGACTTTCTAGGATACATGGGTCGCCCCTAAAACTGACAAGATGAGAAGGCACCCGTAATGCAATGGCACACGGACAGGGGAGGGGATTACGCAGGACGGTGATGGAGACACAGAAGGGAAGGGGCCTCCAGGAGGGTCCCCACCCACCCCACTCAGCACTCCATGGGACACCCTCTCCAGGGTCACCCCAGGAGTTAGTGGCAGCGACTTCAGATTCCCAGCCATCACGTCAGAACCCACTATCAGGGGTCGGCAATCTTCTTCTCTCAAGAGCCAGACGGTAGATACTTCAGATCTTGTGGGCCACGTGGTCTCTGTCACAACTACTCAGCTGGCGGTTGTGCCGACAGAGCCACAGACAACGTGTAAAGAAGCTGACGTGAAGTACATCTTCCAATAAAACTCAGTCTGTAAAACGTTCTGCCTGGTGGGATGTGGCCTGTGGGGAGGGGTTTGGCACCCCGTGCGCTAGATCAAGGACAGTCTCGCCTTCCTGGACAGGCCAGTTTCCTTTACAGAACTCACAGCAGATGAACTTCTAGACTCTGCTTGATTCCCTCCTGTGACGGGGAGCTCAGATCCAGTCATGTCATGTCTGGGAACTTTGGTTTTTGACATTTTTCATACAGATTTGCCATAAAAATACTAAGTATGATAATAACAGCACAATAAAAACAGTAAGAACCACAGTAAATTATTCACCAGGTTGGTAAATACCACAATTTTACAGATAAGGAGACCAAGGCTCAGGCAGGTGCACACTCCAGCCCAGGGACCCCCAGCTGGCAGACGGCAGAGCTGGGATTCCATCCAGCCCCCGTGCCACAGATGAGAGGTCCCGGCAGTGCTGCGCCTGAATGATGGTGGGCACTAACTCTGTGCCAGGCTACAAAGGGAGCCTTTGATGTGCGTGTTCTCTTGGCTCTAGAAAGCAGGCAGTCATATTACTGTCTTCATTTACAGGGAAAACTAAAGCTTAAACAAGTAATCTGTCAAACAGGGAAACCTGTATTTAACGGGGGCTTTTAGACCTCAGCCCATCTGCTGAACCCTGAGGCTGCATCATCGCAGCTCCCGAGGGACAGAGGGCAGGCTATGAACTCAGGCCTTCCCTGAGCTCTCATCCTGTAATCCTCTCACATGCCCGAAATTATGCGTTCTCAAAGGGGGTAATGTTGCCTCCAAGGAGGTAAAACTGGCTTCGAGGGAGCGGGTAAAAAAAAACCTCAGCGATTTCAACAGTCTGCGGCTCTCCAAAGTTCAACCTTACCCGACAGCATAAACAGACTGACAGTTAGGTGTGGTATTACCATTCCAGAGAAGGAGGCAATTAGAGGACAAAAACCACTTATACAGCAAGTCCCCTACAGTAAACCTTCAAGTTGCGAACTTCCAAAGATGCAAACGCGCATCTGGTTCCAGCAAGGAGCCAGAACCCGTGCCATCAGCGTCAGGCGTGAGTGAAATGGCAGCTTGCCCTCCGCCTCCTATCGCTGACGACCCTTCAGCTCTACCATCTCCCACCTCCTCTCCCTCCTCCCGTCAGTAACTCTTCTGGCCTGTTCACCCGATGATGCCAGCCCCTGTTTGCCAGCTGCTGTACTGTACTACTGTACTTTTCCAGGTACTGTACTGTAAGATTAACAATGTTTCATCTTTAGTGTGTTTGTTTTTATGTATTATTTGTGTGAAAAGTATTATAAACCTAGTACAGTACAGTACTGTATAGCCGATTGTGTTGGTTGGGTACCTAGCCCAACTTTGCTGGACTTAACGAACAAACTGGACTCACGAACGCGCTCTCGGAACGGAACCTGTTTGTGTGCAGGAGACTTACTGTATAGGTTCCCTCAAAAGGAGGTCGGGAAATACTGCCTTAAGTGAAGCGTATAAGCTCAGTCACCTTTCTGAAAAGTAATATATACATACACATATACACACACAGATAGAGACAGATGAAAATATAAACATACATACATAAAAATCATACACACCACAAAGGTACATGGTAAGAGCAGACAGTCGTAGAGCGTGTGCTCAGGGCCACCACTGTGCTAAGCGCTTTCCACGTCCCAACCCTTAGATCTTCACAACACTCTACAAGGTAGAAATCTCACCATCATCCTCTTTGTACCAATGAACATGCAAGGCAGAAAGAGGTTAGGGAACTGGCCTGAAGCTTCACCCAGGGAGAGGAGGCAGGGCTGGGCCGCTGCAGGCACTGGGGCTGAACCAGCATGCGCCACGGCCTCCGCCGCCAGCCCACGGGCTGCACTGTGGGAATCACGGTGCACATGCAAACCTCCTCTGGGAATGCACCTGCCGGGACAAATCCACACGGAGCTCAGTACTAAAAGTGCTGCCGCCATGAGAAACCAGAACCCAGAAGCAGAGAGAGCGACGGGCAGGCTGGGGAGAACTCAGGACACGAGGGTGCCTGCCCCTCACGTGGGGCGGGACACACGGGTTAGAAAGTGTGGACGAGATGAGCCGCGTCCCCTGGACCAGCGGAGGCTGGAGGCAGAAGAGCTGGGGTTTTTACAGGGGGTCACGCAGATGCAGCCGAGAAAGGAGTCAGGCAGGAGCCTCGTCAGGCTTGGGCCTGGCTGGGCAGAGCTGGGAGACTATTTCTTCTTCCTTGATGCACACAAATGAAAAATTAACGACGGGTGGGGTTTAGTTTTCCATCACTTTCAGTAATTTTCTAATAAAATTCCCCAGTACATAATCAGAATTAAGTAACCTGATGACTATTTCCAGGGGGTGACCTCAGTCATGACAAGTTTACCCGGGAGGCGCTCCCAGTGACCTCTGGGCCAAGGGCGGGGCCCCAGCCCTGCTTCCCGAGGCTGGTGTGGCCCCGAGAGCCAGGCCACAGGCATCCGCGTGGCAGCTCCTAACCCACAGCTGAGGCGGCCGCTGATTCTGCCCGGGCTTCAGGCCCACCCAGAGGACAAGCTGGGCGGGTCGCCTCGTGGGAACACGTGCTCCCAGATACATGTGTGTGTATGAGAGGGTATGTACGATTTATGGGGGGGTGGTGTATGTGTGGTGCATGTGCATAGGCACGCACGCACGTATGTGTGTGCTGAGTTCACCTCTGAGTCTCCAGGCCACGCAGAGGGACGTGGGGATGGAGACAGGGGTGGGGACAGGAGGACTTGGTCACTGGGGACAAGGCCACCAGCAGGGCTGTCCCCTCTCTGATGACTACGAGACTCAGGTCCTGAGGGAGACGGACCCAAAGAAACTCCCAGGCTGGACACGCCACCCAGACATGCCAACAGCCAGCCCCAGGCTCCCCGTGGGTGTTATCTCTGGGCCGTCGAGGGGACAGCCTATTCCAGGGGGTTGAGGTGCGCTCTGTTTCTGGCTGGTTCCTGGCCTCCTCCTGGCATGTGGACTTGGGAGAGTTGAGCTGCAGAGCTAAGCCCTCGACATGTGCCCCCGACAGTGGGGGTGGTAACAACGCTCCCCTCGTGGGCACTGTGACTGCCCCTGCCGCCAGCCTGGCCCCCGGCACCTGCTCCTCCAGCATCAGGACCACGCCTCCTGCAAGCCCTTGGCTTTGGCACTTGCCTCTCCCTGGAACTCTGGGCCCATGGATCTTTTCCTGGATCAACTCAGGCCTTCCTAAACCTCCCACCTGAGACCCTTTGTCACATGGCCCTGCTCTACTCCCTTCAAAGCACTTACCACGCTATGAAATCACCTTCCCGCTTACTTGATTTTTTTTTTTTCTCCATCTCCCTTCCTTTCTGGAAAGTATTGCCCTAAAAGCAGGATCGCAGGTGAATCATTCACCATCGTGATCCCCTCGCCTCACAACAATGTCTGGGAGATAAGAGGGGAACAAACAATCTGTGCTGAAGAAAAAGCCAACAGTGCAGTAAAGACCCCTGAGACCTGCACCGCTGTGAGCTGGTGTCCTGCAAGGTCTATCTAGCCTGGTCCCAGTGACACAAATAAGTTGTGTTATTTACTCAAACTGTTTTCTGCTACAAGAAGAAAAAAGCATAGAACAGATTTTCAAGCGAACCTAACGATTCCCTCATCTGAAGGTGCAGTGGTCTGTGACAGCCACGGTCAAAAGCAAGAAAGAGCCTCTCAAGGAATCTCAGCACCCGCCCGCAGACTGACCTCACTTACGATCACAGCGGCTGAATCTGTGAGCGGGTCTAACCAGTACAGGAAGCTGAGACTCTCCTCGGAGTGGCAGGGGACACACGCAGAGTCACGCACTCTCAAAATGCGGGGCTGGGGTAGAGATGCCGACGTTTTTCCAGTGTGAACTGCAGGAGAACAATAAAATCCATCCCCGCCTCACACCAAACAAGCCTCTCTCTCTCCCTCCCTCTCTCTCTCCCTCTCTCTCTCTGTGTGTCGTCGTGGAAAGTATTGCATCCAGTAGACAAAACTCACTGGAACAGCACATGGACACACAACACACAGAGAGAGAGGGAGGCTTTGTGTCATGAACCAGAGAGGCACAAGGGGCCGCTTCTGTGCCCTCATCCACACTAACACCCAAGGGCTAAAGGGCAGGCAGAGGGGAGTCAGGGCCACAAACAGCGTCCCCAGAATAGAAGTAGGCAGAGGCTCCCCCAGCTGCGGCCACTGGCATGCCACAAGCTCACTGACAGCCACACCACCAGCTATATAAAGGTTGTTTCGTGGCCACGACTGAGCCTGGGGGAGAGAAAGCTCTTAATTACAGACGAGGCTCTGGGGCTGGGCCTCCGCCCCATGCTCTGCGGGAAGCCAGGCTGAGGTCCAGTCCCCTGGGAACTTCATCAGGTCACAGAGGGGCAGGAACTGATGCCGTGACACGGAGGTGCTTCCCTGGATGAGCCCAAGGCCAGGGGGACAGTGAGCCACGGGCTAGAGCAGATCTCAGGGGAGGCCACTGGGTGAGGCCACGGGAGTCGCGATGCTAGAAAATGCATCTCTGATGACACTGCCATGCATGACTGCTGCTGCTGCTGTCGCTATTCCACTCCTAGGTGTGCACGTGATCTTTCGTTTATGGAACAGGGATGATGATTTCTTCAAGTACAGTGAGCTTCATTTGTCATTTCAACAAACAGCCACTGGTCACCGTGCATGAGCCAGGCCTGGGCCAGGCACTGGGCGGGCTCAATAATTAGACATCCAATAGGATTACAGAAGGATAGCTTGAAAAAACTCAGACTCGCAGGCAGCAGATTCTGAGCTATGTGAAGAGCTGAAAGCCTGGTTCCCTGTGATCCCGGAGAAGCCACTCAGCCCCTCAGTGCCATCAGCAACAGAAGAGGAAAAAGCAGAAAACTGATTTAGGGGGCTGGGGTGAGGCTTCAATGCCGTGGTGGATTTAAACGTGCTTCCTAAACATCCACGGTGACCAGAAAGAACTCAGGCCCTGCGCTCAAACAGAACGGGGTTAAACTCCCAGCTCTGCTCCCTGCCGGCGGGGCCTCCTCGGGGAGGGATCCTAAGCAGCCACCTCACCGACCAATCAGGAGTGGCTAAGGTATCAACGCCAACGTAAGTGTTGTGCACATTACTTCTGAGAACGGATGGACACACAGGGTAAGCCATAAATGTGTTAGAGAAAAATCAACTGGTAGCACTAAGTTATCCTATTTGCAGCTATGACTTAGGAAGCAGGCTATGCCCAGGAATTCTGCTCTAGGCGGTGGTGAACGACGGCATCCTGAGGCCTGAGAAAAAGGACAGGTCAGGTCCACGGGTGGTCCAGGAGCAATCTGGACAAAGAGAAGCTTCCGCAATGGCCACCCTGAAGAAGCGCTGCCCAATCCCAGGCCTGGTCCTGTCCCCACGTCACCCCTCCTCTGCTCACACGGTCACTCCCAGCTGGGCTTCCAGGCCAGACCAGCCACTGCCTCCAGACCCCAGCCTGTGCTGCCTCAGGAGCGGGGCCGCCACACTGGCCCCTCGCTTCCTGTGCACTGACCTGGGGCTCAGCTTCCCCTCTGTCCCCCAGAACTGCCCTTCCCCCCTTCTGTAGCCAGGCTGGCTGGAAAGCATGGGCTCTAGAAGCAACCAAACCTCAGTTTTCCGGCTGCAGCACCAGCATCACAGAAGAAGAAAAAGGGAAAAGGAGGAGGAAGCAGAAGAGGAGAAGAGCCTCACAGGTAAGCGTCATACGTAAAGTTAGATCTTCTAGGAGCCGCAATTTTTAAAAAGTAGAAAGAACCAGGTGAGATTGATTTTAGGAATATATTGTATAAACCCTAAATTTCCGAAATATTATCATTTAAATATGTAATCAATATATATAAAAAAATATGCATGAGATGCTTTACTCTCTTTTTCATGCCACGCCCACAAAATCTGGCGTGTATGTCACTCACAGCACTTCTCAGTTCAGACCAGCCCCAGATTGGTCAGTGCCCACATGCGATGGCCGGCACGGGTCTAGAGCACTGGTGGCTTCCCCACGTGCAAAACGCCAGCAGGGACACCCACCCCCCGGCCACGCCAACCGGGCTGGGTGGGGACAGAGCGAGAGTGTAACGCAAAGACCCTCATCAGCCTTCAGAGCCTTTGGTGCCCAGAGAACAGCAGACTCTCTCAGTGCTGTTTACCGCCCAGGGAGCCGGGTCAGGGCCCTCTTCCTCCGCATCTGTCCTGTCATGGGAAGATTCAGCTCATCCCGGCCTGCCTCCTCCAGACCCTCACCAGCCTTCAAAATCCAAACAGACATTTCTCCAAAGAAGATGTACAGATTGCCAACACACACATGAAAGGATGCTCAACATCACTAATCATTAGAGAAATGCAAGTCAAAACTACAACGAGGGGCTTCCCTGGTGGTGCAGTGGTTGAGAATCCGCCTGCCAATGCAGGGGACACAGGTTCGAGCCCTGGTCTGGGAAGATCCCACATGCCGCGGAGCAACTGGGCCCGTGAGCCACATTACTGAGCCTGTGCGTCTGGAGCCTGTGCTCCCCAACAAGAGAGGCCACGATAGTGAGAGGTCCGTGCACCGCGATGAAGAATGGCCCCCGCTCGCCGCAACTAGAGAAAGCCCTCGCACAGAAATGAAGACCCAACACAGCCAAAAATAAATAAATAAATTAATTTAAAAAACCCAAAAACAAACAAACAAACAAAAAAAACAATTGATCACAAATACAGTCCTCCAGTTTAAAAAAAAAAAAAAAAAAAACTACAACGAGGCATCACCTCACACCAGTCAGAATGGTCATCATCAAAAAAGCTACAAACAATAAATGCTGAAGAGGGTGTGGAGAAAACGGAACCCTCTTGCCCTGTTAGTGGGAATGTAAATTGATACAGCCACTATGGAGAACAGTATGAAGGTTCCTTAAAAAACTAAAAATAGAACTACCATAAAACCCAGCAATCCCACTACTAGGCATATATCCTGAGAAAACCATAATTCAAAAAGAGTCATGTACCACAGTGTTCATTGCAGCACTATTTACAATAGCCAGGACATGGAAGCAACCTAAGTGTCCATCGACAGATGAATGGATAAAGAAGATGTGACACATATATACAGTGGAATATTACTCAGCCATAAAAAGAAATGAAATCGAGTTATTTGTAGTGAGGTGGACGGACCTAGAGTCTGTCATACAGAGTGAAGTAAGTCAGAAAGAGAAAAAGAAATATGTATGCTAACACATATATACGGAATCTAAAAAAAAAAAAAAAAAAAAAAAAAAGGTTCTGAAGAACCATTGCAGGACAGGAATAAAGACGCAGACGCAGAGAATGGACTTGAGGACACGGGGAGGGGGAAGGGTAAGCTGGGACGAAGTGAGAGAGTGGCATGGACATATATACACTACCAAATATAAAACAGATAGCTAGTGGGAAGCAGCCACAAAGCACAGGGAGATCAGCTTGGTGCTTTGTGACCACCTAGAGGGGTGGGATAGGGAGGGTGGGAGGGAGACGCAAGAGAGAGGAGATATGGGGATATACGTATATGTATAGCTGATTCACTTTCTTATAAAGCAGAAACTAACACACCATTGTAAAACAATTATATTCCAATAAAGATGTTTAAAAAAATAAAATAAAGGTTTTGTTTTTAAAGGGGAAAAAAAAAATCCAACCGTTTGTCTCTGCTTACCAAAATACGCAAAAGTGAAACACTCAGTTATTGCTGGCTATGAGTTCAGATTTGCTGAATACTCTGATTCTTTGCATTTGCGAGGCAGTAGATCATTGCGTGAGTGCTTCTGATGTGCACAGCACAACAAGTACAATAGCAAGCACAGAACTAACTGCCAGGCCGCTGCTCTTGATTTCTTTTAAACAATATTTAGGCAGCTCCTCCTACATACCAGGCTCTGTTTCAGGCACTGGCACCGCAAGAAACAGACTTTCCCTCGTGAAGCTTATATTCTTATATGTGAAGGCAGCTCCTAGGCAGATAAACTAACAGAAATTTCCAGTGGCAGGTGGTAACCAGCATGCACAGTCCATGGTGTAATAATCTGTCACTGTCCTGCTGCCTCCAGTAGATAAAAGCTTCTCAAGGACAAAAGAAGATCAGATCCATCACTGCATCCTGGACACCTGGCGTGTGCCCAGCAGAGGACTCACTCATGTGTGATTGCTGAATGAATGAGTGAACGAACGAATGGATGGATGGATGGACTGAACTGAACCAATGCTTACAACACGTGGTTGGGTTGAAGTTGAATGAATGAACGGATTAGCTGTTGAATGAATGAATGAATGAGGGGGTTGGGTGGACTGATCATGACACCAAAACCCCACATTGTTAGTCTACGATTTCGCAGATCATCAGTGTGAAGCCCCTGTCAGAACAGCTCTGATTCAGGCCGTGAAGTCACCCATAGGTACCCTCCCTGTGCCAAAAGATTTCTAGCTGTTTGGATGCTGTGATGCTCCTTGATTTAATCTACTACGTGCTTTCCACTATGTTACTGTTAGCTCTTTTATTTGTTTTGCTTTGTTTCTAATTGAAGCAATTGTGCAGAGATTTTGCTTCGTCTGTCCCCAGAACAGAGCAGACCCTCTCAGCCTACAGCTGTATTTACAAAACGGATTCCCTTTAGATGACTAAGAATAACTTGAATCTTCCTCTATTCAGGCATTCGGAGAAGCCTGTCTAGAGAGAATCGTGGGTTTCTCCTAATGTTATCACGGTGGATGTGTGGCGTGCTGGGTGGGCTTGCAGCCCTTTCCCCGTGGGTACAGCCCCCGGTGTTTCTGCCTGGGTCAGACCCCTTTCCTTGAGGGAGGAGAGGCGGTAATTAACTCCACTCCCCAGCGTCAAACAGGGTCCTGTGGTTTAGGCCCCAGACAGTCAGCCTGTTTCCACTTGGAGGCCACAGCGATGGGCTGGGAACAGTCGCAGGGCCTACAGGGGTCCAGTCAGACTGAACCCGGGCCTGTGGGTCACCCTCTCCTCTCCTGGGTCCAAGGACTCTCGCGACTCCGAGGTCACTCAGAGCTGTCTTGTGCTGGCAGCTCCTTTTCCCTCCCACACCCCTGCTCTCCTTCTCTGTCTTGCTCTGAGCCCAGGAGGCTGGCCCCTGTCACCGTATCACCTGGCCCCTTTGCTGACCGGTGTCGGATGAGGTCAGGCCAACGGGAAGTGCCAGCCAAGCGGGCAGGGAGTGAGGCAGGGGCTCCTTTCCCGCTCCCTCTGGGTCATGGATGAGTGGGCAGCCGTGCTCCTCCCTGAGGTGAGGAGACTACAGCTCATGACGGGCAGCCCCTCCCCACCCACGGGCCCCAGCATCATTTCCATCCCTGCTACCAGCTGGCTTCTCCTGCTGCTGGTTCCCGGTGCCTCGGCATCCCTCGGTGACCTCAGTCTTCCCTAAACAGAACCCCCACCAGCATCTCTTCAGTCAACACTGGTCACTGCCGGGACCCCGACACACACATCAGCTAAGATCAGAATTAACACCAAGAAAGAAGAGCCTAGCAACAGGGAGAGCGAGAGGGCCTGGTCTCACCGCTCGAGGCTGCCTGACCTCTGGCCTCTTCATCCTGTGTGACGTCAGTTTGCTTTACGCTTTAAGCAAGTTAGAGTGGGGTTTTCTGTTACCTGTGATCATCGTCCCTGACTCAGACCCAAGGTCAGTGGTGCTGAAATCTGTGTTCTGGGGGCACAGGGGGATGAGGCCAGCATGCGGAGGCTGAAGGCCCGGACCCTGTGCCCAGCCCCGCCGTTGTATTAACCGGGCAACGTGACCCAGTGACCTGACCTCTCCAGGGTTGTCGGAACCAGTCCCAAAACCATCCCCTGGGCACAGAAGTTCTTCAGAATCTAGATTCTGCTCTGCCAAGATGCAGAACCAGTTTGAACCCAGGCTGGCAGGATGACGAAATGCCAGAGGGTAGGGTCTAGAAGCAGCCTTGCTTCCTAGGTCCCTGGATCAAGGCTCTGGGATGGCAGTTGGGCGCTCATGGACCCTGAGCCACCACGTTGGATGTCTGCCCCTTGGCTAGGCCCGTGACCTAGCGTCAGGCCCTTGTCAGCCCGGATTTCTTGAGCATATGCACCTAGATCCAGCCTTCGCCTGGCCCTGCCTGGGCTGTTCCTTCTGCCTTCCTCCTCTTCCCCAGTGTGGCCCCATCACCTCTCCGGCCTACCGCTGAGGGCCCAGAAGCCCATGATCTCAGCATTCTAAATGCCCTCAGCAGCAAAAAGAAGAGCATCTGTATCTTAGGAGGTTGTAATGAGGGTCAAATGAAGTCACTAAGGAAGTCTATGGCCAATGAATTGCACACTGTAGAGTAGGTGACTGTCTCTCAGCCCTCTGGGCATCAATTTCCTCATCTGTAAAATGGGCCTCGGCATCAATGTGCCATCCACCCCACCACCATTCTCTGAATTTCCCCAGCAGTCTTGTGAAGGGGCTCCCTTTTGCTTGCTGTCCTGCCAGCATTCCATTCTGCATAATGATCTGACCATGTCACGCCCTGCAAAGAACCCTCCAATGCCTCGCCTTGCACACAAGGCCCTCCTTTATCTAGGCCTTGACAATCACACAAAGCCACCATCCTCCACTCTGCTCCTTTCCTCTGGCCATTTCCAGTTCATTGACTAAGTGCGGCCACCTCATCCTGAAGCTCGCGCTCTGTCTTCTAGACTAAGTGTCACCTCCTCCAGGAAGCCCTCCCTCTTCTCAGGGTCACCATCCACCAAAACCACAGCAGGACCCCACCCATCACATTCCTTTTTTGGTGTCTTTTCCACCATCTAGACTAGGAAAGCTTTAGGGCAGGTGCTGTGTCATATCTTTTTCTATAGGCTCAGAAGTCAGCACGAGGCCACACAAACATTAGACCCCCAGTAAGTATCTATGAATAAGTAAGCAGAGAAAAAGCCGCAGAGCGGTAAAGAAACCGAGGGCATCCAGTCTCAGATATGAGTCAGCTGCAAGCCCGGCCCAGCCCTGGGACAAGGCCCCTGCCTCTCTGGCCAGCTCCTCTCACTGCCCGTCCTTCCTCCACTGCCCCAGGCCCCTGCCCCTGCCTAGGTGCGACCCTCTGGGCTGCCCCACCCAGGGCGCAGTCCCCCAGAAAAGTCAGCAAGACAGAGGCTGACACTCTGCTCCCTGCCCCTGCCTGGGCCCTGGAGGCAGAAGTTGTCCGGCAAGGAGGAAATATCACCCCAGTGAAGCAGGCAGAGGCTGAACCTGCAGAAAGGCTGGCACAAGAGAAACTCACTTCACTCCTCCTGTCCTGGAGAGGGGGCTGGCCTCAGAATGACCCCACTAGGGTCCTGGAGGTCAGCCGTCCAGGTCAGAGCCCCAGGGGCCACTGGATCTCTGCCCGTTGTCTGCCCCCTCCGCCCACATACTCCTTCCTCTCCCATCCTCCATCCCCAGCCACAGTCAAGATTCCAGGCAAATAACTCGGAGGCCTCGGGTGATCTCAGGGGGCACCAGGTCAAGAGCCCTCGGCCTCTGGGACCAGCAGTGGGCTCCTCGGACTCCGCTGTCCTGCCGGCATTCCATTCTGCACAAAGATCTGACCATGTCACGCCCTGCCCAGACTGACTCGGGCAGTTCCCAAAGGCGGTCTGTGACCCCGTTCTTCCATGACCTCTCACTGCGACCCCTCAGGAGAGAAGCAGGACCCGACATCTCTCAGCTCTGCGTGCAGATATTCTGGCGAGGCCTCTGCAGGCACCTGCTCTGACTTAACAGCCCTGGGAGGCCAGTGGATGGTCCCTATTGCAGACATGAAGCTGCAACTCAAGAGACGTAACCAGTCTCCGAGTATCTCAGACTGGGCGGGGGTCAGAACCCAGCTCTCTTTAATTTTCTTTCCACCTCTGCCTCCCTGGACGCGGGGCCCACGGGGCAGGACCCTGGGTGATGGGCCCGGACTGGGGGTGGGGAATTCTCAGTTACTGAGCTGGCCGGGTGGCCTCGGGCCCCCCCTCTGCGGTGCAGCCGGGTCCCGCCCCGCCCCGCCCCGCCCCGCGCGCGGGTCCCTACTCACTCTCGCACAGGCGGCGCCGCAGCTTGCCCCAGATCTTGTCGATGGCGTCGAAGTCCGACACGTGGAAGACGTGCGCGGCCCTGGGCTCGGAGGCGATCTCCTCCAGCTCCTCCCGCAGCGCCTCGCCCACGCCCACGGCGAAGATGCGGATGCCCGCGCGGTGCGCGGCAGCGGCGGCGGGCAGCACCAGGTCCTGGCTGCGGCCGTCGGTCAGCAGGATGGCCACCTGCTTGAAGGCGCGGTCCCCGGGGCGGCCGCCGGCCCACGGCGCGAAGCTGTGCCGCGTGACGTAGCGCAGCGCGTCGCCCGTGTGCGTGTGGCCGCCGTGGTAGGCCAGCTGCCGCGCCGCCGCCTTGACCTCGGCCCGTGAGCCGAAGCGGCCCAGCTCGAAGGCAGTGGTCGGCCGGTCGCTGTAGTGCACGACGCCCACGCGGGTGCGGTCCGGGCCCACCTCGAACGTGTCCACCAGGTTGGCCACCCACTGCCGGACCTTCTCGAAGTTCTCCTTGCCCACGCTCGAGGAGGCGTCCAGGAGGAAGACCAGGTCGTAGTGGACGCTTTTGCAACCTGCAGGGGCGACAAGAAGGGCGACGGGGGCCGCTGGGTCGCGGGAAGGGCACGGTCCTTGTGGGCGGGAGGCGTGGTCATCCGGGTCTCGCCGACCTGCCTCGGGGCCCCGCCCACTCGGCCTCGCGCGGGGTCGGGGGCGTGGCCTCGACTGCTGCCTTAAAGCCCCAACCTCTGGTCCCTAAAGGTCACGTGACCAGAAGTCTCCCCGAGGTGGCTGTGAGGTTCAGCTGCCTATAGATATAGTTAACATATATATTTATATATATAGCTAATATGTATATTTATACAAGTGGATACCGTATATAATTGTATATAAAATATACTAATATAGAACTATATAATTATATGTAGTTTATATATATTTCTAAAAGTGAATAACATATACAATTATATATAATATACTATGTAATGATATATAAAATATATCATATACATAATTATATATAATTATATATGTATATAAGTGAATAATACATATATAATTATATATTACGTATTATATAGACGTTATATAAATATATATGATTATATATATAGTTTATATATTTATATAAGTGAGTAACAATCATGGAACACTACCGTACCCGTTTCTTTATTCCCATTATTTTCGTTCAAAAGTGACTTCGTTATCTTTCAAACTTACTATAAATAATGCACGCCCATTTCAGAAACAGCAGAAAAGGCAATCAAAAAATCTTTAAACGCTCGTATTTCCATCTGCTCAGAGATAACTACTGCTAGTCCACGGTGTATTTATTTATGTTCTGTTTCCATATAGTTATCGATGGAAGTGGGCCTGTACCAGACGCACTGATATATAAGTTGGTTTTACCACATCCAGCGATGCTCTGGGAGCCCATTTCCAGTGTGATAATGCCGGTTTCTATGGCTGCAGAGATTCCACTGCAGGGATGAGCATAATTTACTTATAGCCAGTCCTCTCTTGTCAGATGGTTAAACAGTTCCAAGTATTTCACTATTAGAAATCATATAAGATAGACTGCATTCATATATTTTAGAAGCTCTATAGTGCTCTATAAAAAATATGCTTATACTTTTACAAATATAAATTTTATATAAGCTATGTGATGCTTTTGATTAAACAAAATGCAGCACTATATAATTTATTTCTGATCCTCAGGGCAGCCCTATGCAGAGAGCTTGCTCGTCCCCATTTCACAGTTAGATAATATGAGGAAAAGTGTCTTCTAAACTCCAAAGTGCTGCACAAATATACAGGAGAACCATCAAAATGCCCTTGTCTCGAGTTTTCTGGAATCTGAGTCTTGGCCATGCCAACAGCAGCAGCTGATCAGGCTTTGGGAACACCTGGCACAAGCATCTGATTAGTGAAAATAAAATAAAAACAAACCAAAAGAAGAAAAAGAGTCCCACTTTGTTAAACTGTCCAACTGGCAAAAGTCAGAAAGACCGTGGTAGCCAGTTAGAACATAAGGAGAGTGCCTTTGTGGGCTCAAGAAGTGGCTATGGGGTTTGTCACCCCATTGTCAGGGTCCTAAAAGCCTTTTGCAGAAGAGGGTATCTTTGGATCCACCAATTCCAGATTCAGTGATTTAACTGAAGCAAACTAGCAGATAAATGGAAGGGGAAAAAAATAAAGATGTATAAGGAAGTTCATGGCAGCACTGCCAAGCAAAATTCTGGAGACCACCTCCATGATCACCCATAGGGAACTACTTAAATACTCCTCCTGTGCTCATTCAGTGGGATGCCAGGAAGCCACCACAGCCATGGCCGGGCCCTACAGGAACCCTTATTTACCAATGTGGATACATTTTCCACTCTGTTGTTGGGCATGAAAAGCATGTGTGTCTCTGTGTACCACTGTGTATTCAGGAGAGAAGCTACAAAAAGAAACATGGCTTATTTCTGGCAAGTAGAACCATAAGTGAATTGTATTCTTTTGTACTTCTGATTTTGTGTTTACAAGCAATGCATTATGTTCAAAAAACAGAAAAACAATAAAGCTAGGTATATTTATACACACACACACAACTACTTCTTATTCTGCCCTGAGCCAGTGCCTCCCTTGAATTTTCCACATCTACCTTCCCCTCTAGTTTATAAAATCCAAGTCCGATCCGCAGAGGAGCTGAGATGAATCCCTGCCTTCGCAGGATTGATCCCCTAACAGGATTAGAGCTTTAGAAGTGTGTCCACCCAGATGTGTGGACTCAGAGATAATTCCTGGGGAGTGTTTCTCCTTGACACAAAAGGTCATCCTTTTGTCTTTGGGACAATGATGTCCCAGCCTGATCAGAATAATTGTTGCTACGGGCCAGGGAGGGCCCGCCCTGCGGCTGTAATCCTCTAGGCTGCAGAAGGTTCATATGTGCAAGAGGCCTCGCCAAGGGGCCACTTTCTCCTGGAGGCCAGGGAACAGGCTGGGTCTTGAGCAGGTGAGAATGAAGAGAGATGTGGTGGGAACGGTCCTGGCTTCTGGCCTCGGCTCTGCCACAGGCAAGGGCCCTGTGACCCGGCAGGCGACTGCTTCCCCTGGGCCGCCACTCTGTGAAATGAGGGCACGGACAGAAGGTCCTTGGGCCTTTCCACTTCTGAATTTGATAATCCTGGGTACCGCCTGGGCACGTGGGGTCATCCCAGGGGACACAGAAAGCTCCTAGGAAGCCCCACATTCCTCCCATGAAAACCAGGACGCCCACACTCATCACTGTCTTTCTAGACAGCCGGGCTTTGTGAGGCTCAGGCAAAGCAGAACTTTGTAAAACGATGGAGAAACGCAAGCCTCTGGGGTCTGTTGTTTGTTTTTCGTCTTCTTTGGAGGCCCCGGATAAAGGGCTTGGCTCTGGCTCAGCACTTCTTGTGTCCCCCAGCCTCACGGGGATGGGGGTAAGGGGATAGGAGCCTCTCTCTTTTTTTTCCAACCCTTTTTTAAATTGAAGTATAGTCCATTTACAATATTGTGTTAGTTTCAGGTGTATAGCAAAGTGATTCGGTTATGCATATAGATGTATATATCTATATTCTTTTTAAAAATTCTTTTCCATTATAGATTATTACAAGATATCGAATATAGTTCCCTGTGCTATAAGTAGGTCCTTGTTGTTTACCTATTTTATATACAGCAGTGGGCATCTGTTACCTTAGTTCCTCATCTGTAAAACGGGGGCAGCATTTTACACCCAGCCATATAGTGACAGGCGCTCTCCCTGAGACCTGGTCCAGCTGTGTGCCGTGGACGCAGTGCGCGGGCTCTGGGCTGGGTGCTGTGACACAGACCAGACCAGCTCAGGTCCCTGACCCCTTCCGCATGTCCCCCACTGACAGTGACTCCTCCCAGGAGGCCCTCAGACAGGTGGGCAAACCCTCCTGTCACTTCTCACCCCTTCCCGCCCGGGCCTTCTCTGCTACAATAACTTCCCCGCTTCCCGTCCACTCACTGTCCCAGCCGCCTCTTCCGGCTGGACTCCAGGGCATCCAACGCCCCCCAGGATGTGGTCCAACGTCCTCACAGAGCCAGACAACGCAGCAGGGCACTAACCTGCCCACTGTCCCCAAACCCTGTATGCGCTCAACGGAGACACACCCTCAACACATTCTATGATTGACACAAGATGTGTGTTGAAGCAACCTAAATGTCCATCAACAGAGGAATGGATAAAGAAGATGGGGTACATATATACAGTGGAGTATTACTCAGCCATAAAAAGGAACGAAATAGTGCCATTTGCAGAGACGTGGATAGACCTAGAGACTGTCATACAGAGTGAAGTCAGAAAGAGAAAAACAACCATCATATAATACCACTTATATGTGGAATCTAGAAAAATGGTACAGATGAACTAATTTGCAAAGCAGAAATAGAGACACAGGTATAAAGAACAGACTTAAGGATACCAAGAGGGGAAGGAGGGGGGATGCGATGAATTGGGAGATTGGGATTGACATACACACACTACTGTGTATAAAATAGATAACTAATGAGAAGCTACTTTATAGCACAGGGAACTCTACTCAATGCTCTGTGGTGACCTGAATGGGAAGGAAATCTAAAAAAGAGGGGATATTTGTATACGTATAGCTGATTCACTTTGCTGTACAGCAGAAACTAACACAACATTGCAAAGCAACTATACTCCAATAAAAATTAAAAAAAAAAAAAGAAAAAGGTGTGTGTTCACTGTCACACACATACTCACGCACACATGCACACGCCCCAGCTGCACAACTGATTATGACACACACCAGCTGGGGGACAGCTGACACCTCCCCTGTGATGACCCGCACTCTCTCACGCACAGGCGCTAGCCCACCCCGAGGCCCACGCCCACACGCGCACAGACGCGCACACAGACGGCTCTGTCTTCGGCCTGGCACCGCCTCCAGCCCCACCTGCCCTCTGGGCCTGACAGCTGCTGTCCCCACTCCAGAGCAGCAGCGTCCAGAGGAGATGGGCCACGACGCTCCCTTGCAGGCTGCCCATGGCTCTCTCGTGCTTGGGAACAAGCGTTGCTGGGCCAGGAAGAGACGCCGTTAGGGTCTACTGGAACATGTCCTGTGTGGAGAAAGACACGCCTTTAGAGGAGGGCCCTTGAGCTGAGAAGCTGCAGGAAGTAACCTCTGGGCCTCACGTGGGAGGAATTCCCCAGACCCAGCCTCCCCCTCCTCTTCGCTGCTCAGACTCCACTCTTCACACAGCCAAAGGTGTGACTTTCTAAGAGCAAAGCCCAGTGTTACCTCCCGGTCACTGATTCATCCATCCCTCCCCCCACATCCATCCATTAGCAAATTCGTGTTAAGGACCTGCCAGGCCCCACGTTATCGGCTCCCTAAGGCTATGGCCTGTTACAGTAAGATCATTATTCTGATCATATTTTCTACTTTTAGACATTAATAGGCTGTTTTATTTGTTTAACGTGTCACAAGAGGACATCTCTGTACCTAAGTCTTTGCCCCTATTTAATTATTTTCTTACAGTAGGTTTGTGGGAAAATACTTAGGGTGTCCTATGGGTTTTGAAAGGACCCTGATATGAATTGTCAACCTGCTTTTCAAAAAGGTTGTACCATTTCCGCTGCCTCAAGCAGTGTGGGAGTGTGTGTGGGGGCCCCTCTCACCACGTACCTGGCAGCACAGAAGTAGCATCGTTCCTTTGATCTTTGCTAACTCAGTTGGACAGACACCACTTCTTGCTTTCTATGCATTTCTTTGATCCGTGAGGTATATTAGCTAAATTATTTCCCCTCCTGTATATTTTATTTTCATGTGGATGGCCATTTCAAAAAGTATTTGTCATTGCTCACTCCAAGATGCAGGAAAAGGAAACAGCTTATAGATTTGACCATTGATTGATTCATTCACAAACATTTACCAGTGGCCCTCACGTGCCAGGTTCTGAGGGCAGGCAGATGAATGACACCAAACCCTCCCTCACTGACACCTGGGAGACAGGTAAGACACAGGCCAGGGCAAAGTAGGATAGAATGACACCGGTAGAGGGAAATGGGGAGGGTTATGGGAGCATGGGGACAGTAGGGGGATTGCCGTGTGACCATTTCAGGAGAAGGTCAGATGACGTGTTCCTATGTATAGAAAACCCTAAAAATTACAAAAGCTGTTAGAACCAATAAACGAATTCAGCAAAGTTGCAGAATGAAAAATCAACATTTAAAAATCCATTGCATTTCTGTCCACTAGCAGTGAACAATCCATAGAGAAATTAAGAAGAATAATTCTACTTACGATAGCATCAAAAAATAGCATAAAATACTTAGGAATAAACTGAACCAAGGAGGTGCAAGACTTGTACACTGAAAACTGCAAATCACTGCTGAAAGAAATTAAAGAAGACCTAAATACATGGAAAGACATCTTCTGTTATTGCTTAATGATTACAGAGTTTCTGTCTGGGGTGATGAAAATGTTCTGGAAATAGTGCTGATGGTTACACAACATCTGAATGGAATTAGTGCTACTGAATCACACACTTAAAATGGTAAATTTTATGTTATTTACTTTTTACCACAATAAACCCAATAAAAGATGTCCATATCCTAATCTCTGTGAATATGTTACGTTACATGGCAAGGAAGAATTGAAGTTACAGGTGGAATTAAGATTACTAATCACTTGACCTTAAAATATGGAGGTTAACTTGAAGTATCTGGGCGGGCTCAGTGTAATCACAAGGGTCCTTACAAATGGAAGAGTCTGGGTCAGAACCAGAGTGACGGCAACCTAAGAAAGACTTGATTGGCCATTGTTGGCTTTGAAGATGGAGGAAGGGACCACAAGCTAAGGAATGCAGGTGACCTCTAGAAGCTGGACAAGGCAAGGGAAGGGATTCTCCCCTACGGACTTCTAAGGGAACAACCCTGCCAACCCCTTGATTTTAGCCCAGTGAGACCCATTTTGGAATTCAATTCAATTGAGAACTTTACGATAATAAATCTGTGTTGTTCTAAGCCACAAAGTTTGGGGTGATTTGTCATAGCATCCACAGAATACTGAATGGTGATGAGAGTTGAGGGGAATGGAGGACCCAGTGGATGCTAGGGGCGTGGTGAGTGGTCCCTCCTGGCAATCTCCCACCCAACCCCCTTCTCTTCGCCTGCCTCCTACAAATGTATGTTCAGGCCCTTTTCTCTGGACTAAATTATGTCCCCCAAATTCATATGTTGAAACCCTGTCCCTCAGTGTGATGGCATTTGGTGGTGGGGCCTTTGGGAGGTGATCAGGTTTAGATGAGGTCATGAGAGTGTGGCCCCGTTATGGGATTAGTGCCCTTATAAGAAGAAGAGGGACTTCCCTGGTGGTCCAGTGGTTAAAACTCTGCACTCCCAATGCAGGGGGTCCGGGTTCGATCCCTGGTCAGGGAACTAGATCCCACATGCGTGTCACACAAAAGAGCCCGCATACCACAACTAAAGAGCTGGTGCAGCCAAATAAATAAATAAATATTTTCAAAAAAAAGAAGAAGAAGAGATGTCAGGAGCTCCTCCCTCTACTGAAGGCGGACCGGTTGGCCTGACCGCAGAAACAGGCAGCGGATTCTGTAATAGCCCAGGAGCATCCCCACACCTGGGCCGAGGCCGGCCCAACCCCACATCCCGGGCGGCAGCACAGCACGCTCAGCCCTCTCGCATCTCCACCACCCGCCAGCGCCAAAAAGACAGAAGCAGCTTCCGTCGGTTCTAGTGTAGATGGGGGCAGAGCTCGCCGGGTGGTCAGGAGGGTGGAGCCTCAAACCAGAGTGCCTGGTGGTACAAATCCCGGTCATTCACCAGCTCATTCATTCAGCTCATTCATTCACTCTGCGACCTCAGAGAGACACCTAATCTCTCTGTGCCTTAACGTCCTCACTTGAGGAGCGGAGAGAATGACAAAACCTACCACAGCGGGTTGTCACGAGGGGGTCATTATAGAGATTAAATAATATCAATAAGACTGCAGGTAAAGCCTTAGCCCAACCTTAAGGCCACATCACTGACGTGAGCCAGAGCTGGCACTCCAACCCATACCTGCTTCCTCAGCCCACCCGCCGCCCAAGGGTGCCTGGTACCTGGGGTAAAACCCGGCGTCACTGGAGGGCCTCCACGCTGTAGACGCCACACATCCCATCTCTATAAAAACCCCGCCAGCAAGCTGGGGCCGAGAAGGGGGTAGGTGCCCCCAGCACACCCTGCTGGTGAAGGGCAGAGCTGTGTGTGAAAGCAGATCCACGGGACTCGGAAATATTCTTAATTGGAAGCTCCTGCCCCCCAGAAAAAGCAGGTGTGGGCTCCTGCTTAATTGGAAGCTCCCCTAGGGCCAGTCTATGCCCACCACTGTCCCAGTGAATATTTGCGGAGTTGAAAATCCACAGTCCTGATGTCAGGTTCTCCAGAGAAAAGGCTGGGGAAACACGTGTGTGCCGTGAACCAGGCAACTTTTAGCAACATCTCTGCAAGTCAGTACCGCTGGCGCCACCCTCCTGAAAATGAACCTGGGATCAGGGAGCACAGACAACTCCGCTAGGCACCCAGGCCAGCAAAGATGGAGCTGGACCTGCCATCAGGCCTGAATGACGCCAAAGTTCACGCTCTTTCCAGCACTAACCTTTAACACATATCGCACGCTTACGAAGCTCCAGGAGCTATTCCCAGGGCTTCATACATAATAACTCATTTAATCTGAAAGACAGGTATCATGAGACCCATTTTACAGGGTAAGAAACTGAGGCACAAAGAGCTTAGGAAACTGCTTGTGACCTCACACCTAGTAGCCGGGATTCAGCCCCAGGTAATCACAGGCCCACACTTGTAATCAAACAACAACATGGCTTCTTGGGAATCTGGCTGGAGCAACACTTATTTCTTAAGCACAGAAACAACGTGGGAAACAAGCAAAGGATATAGTCAAAAACCAAGCCATGCATCCCCCAGAGGAAAGAGAATGGCCTTCTTCACCCGTTGGTGTGATGGATTCCACTAAGTGATTTTCAAACTTTGAACCAGCCTTGCGTACCTGGATCCCTCCTACTTGGCCGTGGCCTAGAACTCTTTTTACACATTGTCTTATTTGCTTCGCTAATATTTTGTTGAGGGTTTTTGCATTTTTGTTCATGAGAGATATTGGTCAGTCATTTTCTTTTCTCGGAATGCCTTTGTTTGATTTGGGATTAGGGTGATGCTGGCATCACGGCATGAGATAGGAAACGTTCCCTGTGTTTCTACCTTCTGGAAGATACTGTAGAGAAGAGAATAACTGGAGTGTTCATAACAAAATGCCCACTGAGGAGGCAGGCCTGGTATGGAATTCTGTTCGTTAGCCGCATAAATGAGCATCCCATCCCCATAAGATGGGAGGGTCACTACCCAATAGGGGATGCCGTGAGGGTTACACGAAATAACTTCTACAAAGCATGCAGCGCAGATGCTGGCCCAGAGCAGGTGCACAGCAAGTGTGAGATCTGTGTCAGTCAGCTTCCCCGCCCACTCCAAACCACCTCAGGCTGCAGTCCCAACAAGCATGGGTACCATGATTCCATTTCTCTCTCACCAGCTCTTTCCAGGGTCTGGCTGCCAAGCTGGCACGAAGCAGGCCACACCCTGTCCCTGGAGGCACGGCTCTGCCATTAGTCTCCAAAAGTCCAGCAATTAATTTACTGAGCTGAGCTCCTTCCACAAGCCGGCCCATCGCCATAGTAACCAGCCTTCCCTATTCAGGGACTCCGAGGTAGGGGAGAAAAGACACCGAGCAGAAAGCAATTTAGAGGGAGGAAATGAGATTTGGCACATTGCGAGGGCAGCCTGGGCAGAGTGCGAGCTCTGTCTGCTTCAGAGGGTCTGGCCGCTGCCCACTGGGGGTGGGGACTGCGTGGAATGAGGCACCACTGATGTGTTGCTGCGGCGACGGGCGATGCTCTGGGCAGGAATCTGGGGGAGACATAAAAGCCTGGTGTGCTGTGTCCAGGCCACTGAGCTGGGTCCTTCTGAGCCTCTGCTGTGCTGTCTGTAAGGCAAACTGCACTTGCTGGTCAAGAGGGGCAGAGGGAGCTGGGCAGCTCCTGTCTCTACGGAAGCTCTAGAGCCCAGCTGCCTGGGAACTGCTGCAGAGCCCACCTCCTGGATTCAAACCCCTGCCCTGTGTGACCTGGAACAAGCCCTCTTCGGTCACCAAACAGACCGAGCACCTTCTGTACCCAGGTCCCGCGCAGACGTTGACTGCTCCCGGGGTGGCTGGCACGACGATGAAGCTTCTATACCAGAACCCCTGTGTTCAAAGTCCAGTTCTGCCTGTGACTCGCTGTGTAAACCAGGGGAAGTCACTTAACCTCTCTGGACCTCAGCCCTTTCATGTACGAGTGGGGATAACATCTACGTCACTGGCTATTGGGAGAATTAAACACATCACTACATGTAAAAAAGCTTAGAACACTGTCTGATCACAGCGGGTCTTAAGGCATACTATCTTTGTGACTTTCCAATCCTCTGTTTCCTCACCTATAAAATGGGAACAATAGTCCCTACTTCATAGATCTGTGGGAGAGATTACGTGAGGCAATGGGAGTGATAATCCTTTACAAAGTAAAACGTTGACCATTATTGCCATTATCAACATCAAGGGGAGAATTGTCAGTTTGAGCTACTCAGAGAACTCAGCCGATGTTGACTGCATAGGGGTACCACGGCCTTCATTGTTTTATTCCCTAATTCAATCATGCCCTGAATGCATGTCAAGTACTTACTAAGTGCCAGGCACATGGACTAGGACACTTTGTCCAAGGAGCTTGAGACCTAATGGTGGAGACAGACAAGCAAGTAGATGCTTACATTTCCATGTGGTCAGTGTTCTGATAGAGGGAAGGACTTGACTCAGGCCTGACAATCAGGGAAGGCTTCCTGGAGGAGGGAACGCCTGATCCGAGCCGGGAAAGATGGGTGGAGAGGAGGCTGGGGGACAAGAGTTGCCTTCACCAGGAGCAGCCTGCCTCCCTTCCAGTATCACTGTGGGATGAGCAAAAAATAAATTATTTAGAGAAGGAGGTGAAAGGAATGGTGAAAATTCAGGCTGGAGCAGAAGGCAGGAACTCACGTTAATAAAGGCAGTTGAGGGACTTGTACAGTGACCCAGGAAAAGGGGTCAGATTTTGCCCCTGAGACCAGTGGATGTCCTCATGCATGGGAGTGGTCTATACTGATGCGATTTAGAAAACCCTGTTGAGAAGGATGGATGGAGTAGGGGGACCAATGAGAAGGTTAGTGCAACATCCAGAAAGAGATGCTGACAACCTTTCCTAAGACAGTAGCAGGTCAAGTGGTCCAGCTGCAGACTCCGTGACACCAGGGGACTGGCAGGAAGCGGAGGGACAGAGGGAGGAGAGAGTCTGGCAGGAAGCCCAGATTTCCAGTTTGAGCATCTGGGAGCCAGTCACTGAGTGGAGTGGGGATGGTGAGCTCGGGCAGATCATAGTGAGTGAGTCTGAGACACCTGGAAGAGAGCCAGGTGGAGAAGTCAAAGACGGACAGACATCTGAGTCTAGAGCTCAGAAGAGAAATTGGGGCTGGAGGTCCCCCTGGAAAAGTGAAGAGGGAGTGGACGACAGAGCTCTGAGGGGAAGCAGTGTGTAGCCAGAGTCGGGGCAAGGAGAGAAGTCAAGGGTCCCCCTTGACATATTGGGGTCGGCCTCACTTTCAATTACTACCCCTTAGTCATAGACGTGCACATGCTGTAGTACTTCTGTACCTTTGGTTTCTTCCCCTGATCCAGTGTTTTCCTGTGACTTTTACGGTGGAGAATTCTCTGAGGTATACTTTTAGCTAAAAATGAACAAACAAAACCTTCAAGAGATTAAAACGATAAGCCACAGAGCAGGAGAAAACATTTGCAAAAGATACAGCTGATAAAGAACTGCCATCCAAAATACACCATAAACTCTTAAAACTCAACAATAAGAAAACAAATAACCTGATTTTTAACATGGGCCTATCATCTCAACAGACATCTCGCCAAAGAAGATACACAGATGGAAAATAAGCGTATGAAAAGATGCTCCTCATCACCTGTCATCAGGGAAACGCAAATGAAAACAGCAACGAGATACCGTGACACCCCTATTAGAATGGCCAAAATCCGGAACACTGACAACACCAAATGCTGGTGAGGGTGTGGAGCAACAGGAACTCTTCTTCATTGCTGGTGGGAACGCAGGATGGTGCAGCCACTTTGGAAGATAGTTCGGTGCTTTCTTACAAAACTAAACATATTCTTACCATAGGATCCAGCAATCACGCTCCTTGGTATTTTTTTTTTTTTTTAATTATATGTATGTTTGGTATGATGTTAACTGTTTTTGTTTGTTTGTTTGTTTGTTTTTATTGATTGATTGATTTATGGCTGTGTTGGGTCTTCGTTTCTGTGCGAGGGCCTTCTCTAGTTGTGGCAAGCGGGGGCCACTCTTCATCGCGGTGTGCGGGCCTCCCACCGTCGCGGCCCCTCTTGTTGCGGAGCACAGGCTCCAGACGCGCAGGCTCAGTAGTTGTGGCTCGCGGGCCTAGCCACTCCGCGGCACGTGGGATCTTCCCAGACCAGGGCTCGAACCCGCGTCCCCTGCATCGGCAGGCAGATTCTCAACCGCTGCGCCACCAGGGAAGCCCCGCTCCTTGGTATTTATCTAAAGGAGTTGAAAACTTATGTCCACACAAAAAAACCTGCACGTGGATGTTTATAGTGCCTTTATGCATAATTGCCAAAACTTAGAAGCAACCAAGATATTCTTCAGGAGGTGAATCAAGAAACTGTGGAATGGAATACACATTCCATTGTATGTATGTATGTATTCCATACAATGGAATATTATTCAGTGCTAAAAAGAAATGAGCTATCAAACCATGAAAAGACATGGAGGAGCCTTAAATGCATATTATTAAGTGAAAGAAGCCAATCTGAAAAGGCTACATACAGTATGATTCCAACTATATGACATTCTGGAAAAGGCAAAACTATGGAGACAAGAAAAAGATCCGTGGTTTCCAGGAGTGTGAGGGGAGGGAGGGATGAACAGGAAGAGCACAGAGGGTTTTTAGGGCAGTGAAAATACATGTCCAAACCCACAGAATGGCAGCTGATCCAGCAGGCTGTGCGGTAACAGATATGGTGAACATACAAAGGCACAAATGATATAAATGGTAGCCAGAGCCATGCTGTGGTTTCATCTGAATGGTTTTCTCTCTTCAGAGCAAGCTGACAAAATGGTTATTACAACTGAGGAATCTCAAGTTCAGGAAGGTTAAGAAACATGTCCCAAATCATACACCCAGGAAGTTATAGAACTGGAGTTTAGTCCTAGGCCACTACCATCCTAAATCCTGCATCCTTTTAACTTAACCACAGAGGACGGGTCTCTGTCCTCTATAGAATGGAAGAACTTGCTTGGGTGTCTCACAGAAGAGGAGGGAAGAAAAGAGCTCGGGCCTTCAGGAGCCTTTGGTCCTAATAACCAGGAAGAACACCCATCCAGTCCTCACGTCCTCTCCATTCAGACGTCACAGATTCAAATGGAATCAACTTAAGCCCCACGCTGCCAAAACGCAGGATTAACCTGATTGAAGGAGATGGAAATAGAGTGAGAAATGTGTTTTCCTAACCTCCTTCTGCATGCTATGGAATTCAAAAATATTTCCTATCAGTTCTTTTTTTTCCCTTAGAAGAGGCCAGATGCCAGTCGTGTTTCTCTGCCAGTTGCTAAAAACTGTGAATGAAACTCAAGCCCTATCTCCTCTTGTAACAAAGGAGATTTCTTAAACTGGCCCCCAAAAGGACTTGAAAGGCCCATCGTCCTCCTGAAGCCATTGCCCGCTCCTTCACCCTTCCCCACAGCCTGATTAACTAATCCAACATTTATCCATCGAGTCCCAGACTAGACAGCAGGCGTTGTTTTAATCACTGGGTGTGGCGACATCTCTGCCTCCTTGGAGCTGACTTTCTAGGGAGGGAAGAGAGAAACTAAACCAAGAAACGAACAAATACCCACATGGTTTCCGAGAGTAATAATTGATTTGAACACAACAGGGTTATGGGATAGAAGGGGACGTGGTGGGCAGGACAGTTTCTACACTTTGTACAAGGAAAGTCTCTGCTGAGTTGGGGACATCTGAACTGAGATCTGACGAATGAGATGGAGCCGGCCACTCAGAAAGACGGGTGGGGGGAGGAGGAAAAGGCCTCTATCAAGTCTCGGATTTCTGCCACCAACAGCCTTGGGAGTGGCCTCCAGACCTCAGGCCGGCCCCTGACCTCAGCATCTGCACGTCCTCCTAAGAACCAAATGAGGCTCCCAACGCACAAATGTGATCTTTAGCCTCGTGGGTGCAGTGGCCCCTCGCTGCCTGTGACAGAGCGCAGGGTCCTCGTCACAGACCTTCAGGCACCGGCTGGTACCCAACTCTCCGGCCTCCCCTCTGTCACCTGCTTGCATGTCTGCTTGGCCCTCTGTGAACAGGGGAGAAGACAGTGGGAGAGCTGCGAGTACCGGGGCAGGGGCGGGGCAGCCCGCACTCCCAGGACGCCGCGTGGCGAGGATGAGGGAGTTTCCCATGAGTCAAACGAACATCACAAAAGGAAGCTGGGTTTGGGTTATTGGGCTGGCACCCAACCGAGAGAGCTGTTTGCACAACAAGGAGACTCCAGCGGGTACGCAGCCACAGAGGGCACTGCCAGGGCAGACGTGGAAGGGGCAGGGGAGAGATCTCCCAGGGTGGGGGGCTCCAAGCTGAGGAGGTGCCATTAGAGAACCACCACTTGGGTACCTGAAACACAGTGAAGCGTGGGTGGCAAGGACAGCCAGGAAAGGGCTCCCCTGCAGCCACTGAAGTAGGGCCTGCTGCCCCCCAACCTCCCCCTTCATCTTCACCCCGACCCTCCAGAGACAGAGGAAGAAGGAGCGAGAGAGCCCACTGCCCCCTTCCCTACTCAGGTCCCTCAGGACAATGCTTAGCCTCAGCGGTGACGGGGGGGAGGGCAAAGAGCTTTAATGTGAATACAGGATGAAACTCTGTGAATGTGAATACAGGATGTGAATACAGGATGAAACTGTGAATACAGGGTGAAACTGTGAATACAGGGTGAAACTCTGTGGATTTCATAATGTGAATGTGAACGTGAATACAGGATGAAACTCTGTGAATGTGAATACAGGATGAAACTCTGACACTGGAACAGACTGGACTAGCCCTTGCAGCCCCTGAAAGTGAACAAATAGTTGTGCGATTTGGTCAAGATTGGTTACGGGACAAGACAAGGGGTGTTGACCTAACAGGGCTGGAAGCATGGATGGGGAAACATAAAACCGTTCCACGCTCCTGAGCTGTCGAGCGTCAGATGTCCGGGTGGCTACCTGAGCATTACTGCTATTAATCACCCCCTGCGTGTGACTGTCAGGCCTGACGGGG
The DNA here is from genome assembly GCF_028021215.1 of Eschrichtius robustus. Classification (NCBI taxonomy): domain Eukaryota; kingdom Metazoa; phylum Chordata; class Mammalia; order Artiodactyla; family Eschrichtiidae; genus Eschrichtius; species Eschrichtius robustus. The sequence goes on from NC_090840.1 coordinate 82,566,603, forward strand.
GAATAAGAAACCTGTTCCCTACCGCTAATCCACTCAAGGCTGGTGGCCCTCCCAGTCAGAACGGATGTGTGCCTGAACCCAATGAAGATTCACCAAACATCAATCACACAGCAGGTGCAGAGTCAGGATATTTATCTTCTCAGCCACAAGGAATCCCCACGGTGGCCTGATGTGCTCAGAGTTACTGCTCCCTTTCACGGACTGGAAACCCGAGGCCAGGGCATCGCTCAAGGCCACGCGGTTATAAAGTGGCGGAGGCTGATTTGCAGTGACATGGATGGACCTAGAGATGATCATGCTAAGTGAAGTAAGCAGGACAGAGAAAGACAAATACCATATGATATCGCTTACATGTGGAATCTAAAAACATGATACAAATGAACCTATTTACAAAACAGAAACAGACTCACAGACATAGAAAACAAACTGATGGTTCCCAAAGGGGAAGGGTGGGGGGGAGGGATAGATTGGGAGGTTGGGATTAACATATACACATCCTACCATATATAAAATAGGTAATCAACAAGTTATATACATAACTGAGACACTTTGCTGTACACCTGAAACTAACACAACACTGTAAATCAACTATACTTCAAGTTAAAAAATCCAAATAAATAAATAAATAAAATGGCAGAGGCTGATTCACTTTCTGGGCCACCCAACTCCCGGGGTTGCTGGCTGCCTCCTAAAGGGAAGCAGGGTGTAAGTGGAAACAGGAGTCTAGGACAGACTGTGGGCCCTTGAATGTCAGTGGTCTGAGTTCTGTGCTTCAAGTAACATGTAGCAAAACACTCCTCAATTTTGAATCACATGTGAGTTCCACAAAGGTGGAGACTAATGAGCTTCACGTGGAGTTGGGAGCGAAGGGCCGTATAACTTGGGCCCGTGTGGATCCCAGAAATGGAGACCCTGTCCGTGTGGTCCCCTCTGAGTCCCCGCACACCAGTAAGAGTCTCCTGCCTGGTCCCACTGTTGCCTACGCCTTCCAAGACTCCCTTCTCCAGGCAGAAGAATCCGTATCTTGTCTTGGTGAGAAGGTCTCTCCTACCCTTGGCCAATGTGGTTCACGTGAGGGGACCCCATGGCCCGGCGAGCGGGGTGGTGGGTGGTGGTAGGAGACCAGACCAGGCCAACTTGGACTCCACATCCCTACTAGATAGTGGAATTTGACAAGGGACAAGCATATAATCCAAGCTGGGCCTATTAGGGCCATCCCTGGGAACTCTGCTGGAGTTTCGGGGAAGAGAGGTACATTTCTGGGGAGTTGCTAAGTTTGGAGATGCGGAAGGCTGTTTGTCATGACATGGGGGGATCCTGATGGAGAAGAAGGCCACCCACTGAGGCGAACGAGACAAGCTCTGTCACTCGAGCACCTTAGCCCCACGTTGCCCAAAGTCCAGAAAGCACCCAGAGCTTTTGTGTTGGGGATAAATATTTCCCCAGCCCCATTTTCTAAACCTAAGCCAATCTGAGCTGGGATTTTACAGGGTCCTGAGGACACAGAAAGATATTTCTGTTTAACATATTTTGAGTAGCGTCTGGTCCGGTGAAGCAATGCATATAAATAGTGCCAGAGCACCCACACTGATTTGGGAGGTGCTGACCCAGAAAGGCTCCCCTTTTCCTGGGGGAGGATAATAAGGAGCCATAAGCAGCGCCTCCCCCGTGAGATTTGAGACAGGACAGTAGACGGAGCGCCGTGGGCCAGACGGGCTGTAGTCTGGCTCCTGTCTTCGGCACTGTGGGACCTCAGCTACTGTCTCTGAGCTTCAGCGCCTCGTCTGTAACAAGGGGATTAACCCAGCCTCACCAGCTGGTTGCAAGGATTAGGGTCCCTACCACAGAGGCTGGCTGCCTAGTCAATGGCAGCCATAAAAAGACTTAAAACTTTAAAAAGGTGCAAGCGCTCAAATAAAGGAAGTTATTGCTACCAGAGAATCCTTTTCGGCATTTATTTCATACTGGCAGTACTTTCTGTACCACCACATAACCCAGTTCAGAGACCTCTCTATCTGAGAGAGTGGTCCACCCCGAAACTCCCCCATCACCCCATGCCTGAATCCCCTCTCGGCCCCTCTCATGCTTTCATTTAGGTCTCGGTGTCCCCAGTAACCAGGTGCTGGCAACTCTGCAAGGCGCTAAGTGTATCTCAGAATTCTACACTGTTGGAGCAGGAGGGAGCTTGAGAGATGTTAACCGTCTTCAGATAAGGAAGCTGAAGGAAGGCTCAGGCCCTGGATTCCCCTTCCCAGTCGGAGCGGTTTCACACAGGCAGCCCCCTCGGCGGCTGGACCATTTGGACCCCCTACCTTAAGAGACCTTGTAGTCTCAAATCCAAGCTCCCCGCTCAGCCCTGAGGGCACGCACCTCCCAGAACCCCTGAAGACACTTTCCCTTTTGAGGGTGAGACTCTGACATCTGACATCTGATTGTCAACCCCGTGTGTTATACTCTGTGCGTCTGCAAAGGGCCTTGCTCACCCTGAGCACAGATGTCATCAGAGGAGACAGGTCTGCTCACATTATTTCCCAGCTGAAAGCCTTCTCCTTAGGCCTTTTTCAGTCTGGTACCAATCTCTTTTTCCACGTTCATGGTCTCCACCCACTCCTCACAAACCTAATTCTCCAACCGCAGCGACTTCCCTCTCTTTCTGCAACACCCCAGCATTTTCTTTTCCTAAATCCTAGCCATTGCCTCTGTTGTTACCTCTGAGATGATGTCTTTTCCTTGCCAGGCAGTCTCCTACTCATCCTTCAAAACCCAGCGTATGTGCCTTCTCCCCTGTGAAGGCTTCTCTGATTCCCCACTGTCTTCTTCAGGCTCCCACAGACCCTCGGTTTTTCTCACCGCACAAGTGATATTAAAACCGACCTACTTATCCGTCTGTCTTCTCCACGGAGCTCCTCAGACTTAGGGGTTATGTCTCTGGTCTCTCTTTCTCGGCGCCTGGAACAGTGATAGGCACAGAGCAGGCGCTCCTCTTATCAGCATAACAATAGGTGAGTGTCTCAACTAACTTAACTCTATATTTAACTTAGGTAATAAAAGGGCGTTCCCTTTTACTTTTTCTAAAAAAACATTTTAAAAAAATAATCTTGCAACTTCTACTTCCTGAGAACAGACGAAGCATGTGGGTTATGAGCACAGGAGTTACTGCCTCTGCCTAGTCACAAAGGGTGTTTCTTTTCTTCTCAGAAATCTCCTCAGATCCTACCAGGACCCCGTCGCTCTGCAGGCAGGAGCAGGCGGGAAGGTCAGGGATGCGTGGGGAGGGACCAGGAACGGGGGCCCTGCAGGATGAGTTTTCTTCCCAGGAATCGATTTACAAATGTGCCCGGCACAGTGGGACAAGAGAGATTCACGAGCCATCTCGACCCGGGGCCCCAGCTCCCTGCCCAAGGGAGCTTACGCCTCTGGCGTCACTGTCCCTCTCCAAGGGGGAAAGGAAGCTCCGGGAATTTCTCCCATCAAGGGGTGCCCCCTGTGGGAGGGACCTCTGCTCATGCCCTCTGTGGTTTGCTGTATCGAGTAAAGTCGGGTTATCTAAACCCCATCTGAGCATTTATTGGTGGGAGAATTCCACAGGAGGAACAGAAGAAAAGCCTCTTGAAAGGTTCTGTCTGAGGAAAGAACCACTGCAAACCCCATCCTCCTTCCTTTTCACCTGAAGAACCACCCAGCTGATCGACACTTGCTAACGCCCTCATGCCTTTATCCAGCCAGGGACTTGCTCTCTCACTCACTGCTTCGTGAATCGGCTCCCTTGCCTGTCCCTCCAGGCAGCCGCGCATTTCTGCACCCACACCCTCCCTCCCTGACTCAGCACCCACCCACTCATCCCACACAGATGCTCACTCACGCGCAGGCACGGCACCCCTCCCCACTCCCACCCAGGTCTACGCCGGGGCTGCAGGGATGGAGATAAACAAGGCAGAGTTTCTGCCTTCAGAACGGTACACGGTAGCTGGGCAGGCCCCAGGAGGAACAAGGCATTTAAACATAGTGTGGGGAATTCTCTGCTTTCCTGCAAGACTCAGCATTACCCCGCCAGGAAGCCTTACGGGAAAGCCCAGCCTTAGCACACAGCACTGTGACACAGGGAAGGGAAGGAAGCATAGAGGAAAGAGGCTTCTGCTCTTTTCTGGCCGTTTGTCCTTAGCCGGCCACTTAACTCTCTAGGTCTCTCCTCATACATGAAGTGATTACTAACTACCTGTAGGATTGCTGCAAAAGCTACCTGGGGGGAGTGTGTAAGCACGCAGGGCCAAGGTCTGCATTCTGCTAAGTGTTGCTGCACGGCGAGCGGTTGGCTGGGGAGTCCTCTGCAGCACAGAGCACCTGAACCCTCCCCTGAGCACCGTGAGCAGCTTGGCCTCTGGGCTGCGGGATGTCTGCCCCTTGATTCCCTAGGCACACCTGACCCGCAGCAGGCATTCGGAGCGTGTTAAATGGACGACCGGATACACCCCTGGGGGAACTGACCAACCAAAGAGACAAGGGATTATAGGTATTTGTGTACAGCCAGTGCGTCACTTGAGGGAGAGGGTGATCAGGTGGGTCGAGGCACCTTCTTTTCTAGCGCAGGAACAGTCTGGTGTGGCTGACAGGGAATCCTGGGGCCTGTACGACCTTTGAAAGGTCCTAGAAAATTGACCTACCAGGCATTAAGGATGTCAGACCAACTCACTGACCAGAGGTTCCCAGGCCCTGAACTGACCCGTATCATGTTTTCTCCAGTGATTCCTGGACTCGAGCACAGAGATGCTCTAAAAGGCACTGAACCACACAGCTAGCCAAAGAAGGGCCAGATTCAGACCCAAGCCAGACTTATACACACCAACACGGCCCCGTCCGTGAATCCAGGCCCCCTGAGCTCAGTGGGGCTCCCAACAATGCCCAAGGTCCAGAGCTGCCTGGTCATCACTCAGACCCCCCTATTGATGGGGAAGGAGAAGCATCCATCATGCGTGTCTGTAGGTGGAATGCTGTGCCAGACCTCGTAAATATCAGTACCGCTTTTCCAATTTTGATATTTCATTATTTTATTGTGATTTAAACCAAGTTGTAATTTCGTTAATCCAATACTACATGCCAGGCACTTGATTATCACCATTTTGAAATTACCTCCTTCCACAAAGATTTCTGGAGTTCCTACTGTGTCCAGCATTGTACAGACACTGGTAGTTCAGAGATAAGAAATATAAAACCCAAGAACTCCAGGAACTCATTGCCTAGTGGCAGAAACAGACCAGCCCACGGTGGATTACAGCAGTTGATGATGTAGAGCTGTCGCAGCATGGGGTGCTGGGGGCGAAGCACGCCAGGCAACCCAAGATGCAAGGAGAGCCCACGCTGACTTGCCCACAGCAACTCAGGAGCAAGGGAAAAAGCTGGGATGCCATTAGGTGTTTCTTCAGAGGCCTGGAAACATCCCACCCAGGGTCCCATCCCGCACATCAGCTTTGCTGAAGGCAAATGGGGACCATGGCACCACCGCCCAGTGGCCTCACAGCAAGCATTAGATCAGGCAAAACATACCTGAATTCAACCTTTCAATTATAAACAGAGTACTTCCTATGAGCCAGACACTGCACTAGGTAAACATGTTTTAGTATTCACTGTGATTATCCTCCAACTGCTCAAATGCTGGAGTTTGATTGATGTGTATGTTTGGATATAAAATTCTGAAAGGGTATTTGTCAGAGCGTTACTATTGGGTAAGCTGGGGGGATGAGAACACAGGGCTGTTGTCAACATTGTTGCCCTTGTAAAAATACGCTTTCATTACTTTCATAATTTAAAACATTCTAATGAGAAATATTTTTAAAAAAGAACAAAGATCGTCTAAATGGTGTATTTGCCTCTTTGGATAAATTCTATACCTTTACCTTATACACTAAGGCCATGTGGAATTTTGGTTCAGGGTATGAGTTTTGCACTAAGACGTGGGTTTGAATCCCAGTTCTGCGGCTTACTAATTGTGGGACTGAATGTCCATAAGCCTCAGTCTATCCATCTGTACAGGGGGTAGCGGCATAGCCGAGTCACAGGAGTAAGTGATGTGAGACTGCATAGTACACAGCCTGGCACCCTCTGGCATCCAATCTCAGGCTCAGGGTCACATTATTTTTGTTTCTACAGGTGTCAAAAATGTCATGGGAAAAGGGATTTCAATTATTCTAAGTACCTCCAAAACCATGAATTAAGGGCTGGCAGACGGAGGTGGCAGGGAGAGAGCTTTCGTCTTAATGAGGTATCTAGTGATGTACTGGACTCCCTTGGGAGGTGGTGATTCCTCTGTCCCTGGACAGAAGAAGGTGGACAAATGCTGGGGGACAAGATTCAGTCACTGGATAAGGAGATTGGGCAAGGTGGCCGTGATGGTCATCTTACAGCCTTCAGATGCAAGAGCCTATAAAGGGAATCCCCCAGCCACTCGGCTGCCGGGCAGTCAAGGCCAGCTCCAACTGGCTCAGATCTGCCAGGATGCAGTTAAAGAAAAGGTTTCTCCTTCGAGAGAGTTCCAACCAAAGGACGGTGTAAATTGCTATTTTTTTTCTCAAAATTGTATTATGAACCAAACTTTTAAAAATGAAAATGATATTCTCATCTCTACCAGAATGTAGACAGAATTAGTTAGAAGTAGTGAGCATCCAGTAACTGGGAGGGTACAAGCAAAGGCAAGTGGGCAGCAGGAGGGAACTTAACCATCCGATGGGGTTTGTCCCCGAGGGTTCTGACAATGTCCACGACCACGGCGGGCTGGTGGCTCCGCGCATTCCCTGGGTCTCGGCCAAGACTTCCCTTTGTCTGGGCCACGATGTTACTCGGCTTTCAGCCTCTCCTGAATGCTCAGTCCCAAACCTCCTGAGAGCCATTAAAATGGCCATGCCCTTTGACCCAGAAATCCTATTCCTTGGGAATAATCTGCCGGACCGCATCGAAAAGGGGCCGAAGTCACGTGCAGAAAGATGCTAGCTGCGGTGGCCAGCGAGAACGGTGAGCACGTCAGGGCTCATCCACTTGAAGGGATTCTAAGAAGCAATAAAAAATGGTGCTTACTAAAATCACAAAGAAAGTGACCGATTTTGCTAAATAGTAAAGCTGAGGAATGGTACATGTCACAACATTCATTCATTCAACTCTGCATTCATGTGGTCATTTACTCATTGCAAAGTGCAAGGCGGAGAGGTCAGTGTGGCCGCCTGGCCTCGGTCTGGTCTTCTCAGACACCAACCCCACCTCCAACACACACACACCACATACACACACACACACACACACACACACACACACACACACACACACAGAGGCATGCATGCATGCACCCACAATGTCGAGTCCTGGGCGGGAAGACCAAAGGGCCAACCTCTCTATGCCCAGGTACCTCTCGGTAGACCTGTATTTGAGACCCACCTCTGTCTCTAACTACAAAGCAGGCGAGTCACTCACATTCTCCTGGACTCTGTTCCTTCATCTGTAAAATGGGGGAATTATACTTTTCCCATCTTGCCATATCCCTCTTCCTTGATTTTTTTTTTTGTTATTTTCTTTTTATTCACAAAAATATTCTTGTTATTTTAATTTTATTTAATAAAAATTATTAAAAATTAAAGTTATTTTTGTCAGGCAACCTGCCATGTCTTCAATTCTTGAGTAGGAGGTTTGGCTAAATATCCTCAGGGACAATTCCCACCCTAAAAAAATCCCCATGGGCCTTTCTCATTCTGGTTCTCCCCGGCCGGCCTGCATTAGTAATGATGGCTCCTTCTGTTGATGTGGCAAGGGTTTTGATCTCCCAGACGTAGCTTTGAATCCTGACTCTTGTATTCTCTCTACCTGCCCTCAGGTAAGTCATTCGAACTCTCTCCTTCCGTTTCCTTGTTCACAAAACCGAGATATGAATGATCCACATAGAGTTCACCGTCCTGACCCAAGTGACCACACAACCTGTGTTGGCCTCTATCAGCAGCAGCACTGAAGAAGCGAAGCGGGCAGAAGGGAATCAGCAGAATTCTAGGGCTGGAAAGGAAGCATTTAGGAAGGGTAGGATCTCAAGCTGGGAAAAGACCTTAAATGTTCACCTGGCCATCAAAGTTCAGATTAGCCCCTCACCAGCACTGCGAAATGGCCATCCAACCTCAGTTTAAACCCCTCCGGCACTTGGGGCCCACCCGCCAGTGAGCGGATCCAGGGGGGTGGATCTGCCCCAATCTTCCTATTGGACTGGAATCCAGTGTCCAATGAAACTTCGGCCCCTGGCCCTCCTTCCACCCTCTGGGGACCAAGAGAACCGATCAGCCACCTCTCCCCAGCGTCCCTCCAGATTCCCATGGCCACATGCTTTCTTTCCTCCACACCACAGCATCTTTCCTACGGTCGCACTGACCTTTCCCTGTGAGCCACGCCTCTGTTCCCAGGACATCCTGCTTTCTCTCCTCTGAAAGTGCCTTCACTTACCTGCAACCCTCTTAGAATGGACTCAGACCGAGAGAGAGAGAACCTGAATCATCCAGTCCAGAGCCAGCAAACCCCCTGCACGTCACACAGACAACCGGGCGTGACCAGAGGGCACGTGCCTGGCTGCAGTGGGCGGCTCCTCGGAAGGCCTCCCGGGGACGCAAGCCAAAAGCTGTCCCATCTTCTCATTTTTCAAGAGAAGCCAGAGATTAAGATGCGTACATGACATCTCCTGAACGTTTTATGCTGGCGAGTAATTAAAACAAATGTAAAATAACCTAAGAAGCATTAAAACTGTCTGTGGGCTGGACCAGCCTGTGGGCCACTTCTTTAACCGTTTTGTTAATATGAAGAAACTTTTGAGAATCTGATGAAACTTTGAAGAAGCCCCATAAAAAAACAGTTACAAACAAATTTCTGCTCCCAGTTGAAAGGCCCCATGGATCCCCCGGAGGCACTCCTGGATCCCCAGGAAAGGAAACCCTCATCTCTTCCAGCCTCTTGCCAGACCTGGGAGGCCCAACAAACACAAGGTGACAATTTCCCAAAGTCACGCAGGTGGCCCCCGAGTAGCAGCGTGACAAGGAGATCTAGGGTGGGGTGAGGGTGTTTCCTCCCCACAACCACTGATGCCATCCCCTCCCCAGATCTGGGAAGCAGAGCAAACTAAGATGCACCACATGCCAGCGAGGTCCTAGGCACTCACAGAGCTCTTCCTGCGTCATTTCGTCACCTCCACTTGGCAGGTGAGGAAACTGAAGCTCACTGGGTACAGTCCCCCCAGCTCAGGGCAGCCAGAGAAAGCGACTGAGTTAGGACCAGAAGGCCAGACGAGCAGCAAAGCTCCTGCCCTTCACCTGCATCTACGCCAGCTGGCCAGCACACCCCACTCGGCCTGCCTCTAGCAATGCACAAGCCGTGGAGCTTAGAACTTTCCCGGAACAACTCATGAACTAAACTAGAAAGGGCCTGAAGATGCGGCCCATCACCGGGCGGGGGGGCTCTCACAGCTCAAATCTGGCCTCCTAGGATTTTGCCGGGTGTACGTCCTCAATGAGACACAGACAGACTGGGGCCTGAATGACCTGTACAGAGACAGGGGTGCCCTACATGGTTCTGGAAGATGACAAGTAATGAAGTTCTGGGGAGGGAGACGGGGCACAGAGCGTCAGGACGAGGCCGGTTGGGCTGCCTCCTTCTAGACATGCCTGATAAGTGTGTCCCCTGTCTGTCATCTCTGAGTCTGGACTTGAGTGGGGAGAGGGAAGGGCACATTTTCCAATAAGGTGACTAATTCCAGTTACACTCTATAACCTGGTACAAGAAACCCGGGTCTGCTACAGAGGATGGATTTGCAGAAAAAGAACAAAAACACCTTCCTGGGCCAGAGGATGTTGGGAGAGGCGAAATCCACTGCTCAGACAGGAAAGAGATTTAAATTTAGACCAACATGCAAAGTTCCCGGACAGTAAATACAAAACCAAAGGGCAGCTATTCTTCCCCACTTCACTCTCTTTGTGACTTTTTTTGTTTGTCCTGTTTTTTGTTTTTTTCAGTCTTTCTGGCTCTTACTCCAAATTTCTTACTGGAAAGTTGAAAGAAGCTGGGATATCTCAACAACTCTAAAAGCAGCAATCGGAAACAAGCCCGGCATCTGACACGCTGCCCTCAGCCCTGGGCTCCTGCCTCCTGGGGCTGCTCAACTATGATCCAACAGGTGCCTTCTCACCGACTTTGCTCCTTTCTACTAGAAAGCTCAGGCAAAGCACAGACCCACCTCGCAGGACCGAGGTCACTCCCTGACGAGCTCAGCGTGTTCTGGCTCCAGAAGGAAACAGATCCTAGTTAGGAGAGGGCACTGTCCCCAGGGCGCACGCCCCCAGGACTCTCCCCTCCTGGTCATGGGGAGATGGGGCGGGGAGGGAAGCCTGAAGCCCCGTGACCTCCTGCAGCCCCCAACGGAGACGAGAAGCCGGCCTTACCTGGCGGGGGGAGAAGCTCAGAGGGATGTCAGCTAGGGTCCGAGTCCTGGCGGATCCACAGGAAGCAGTGTCTGGAGAAGACGCCAGCCCCAGGCAGCCCCCTCCTGAGGGTCACCTGCCAGCGACCCCCCCCCACCCTTCCCCCAAATCTAGCAAACTGACTCTCCAGATAAGACTTGTAATAGGTCTGGGGGCCCCCCGCAGGCCAGGGGTCCGGAGAGAGAGCTAGTTTTCAAACAGATAACTAAATAAATACAGTAAAAAGGTAAGGCTTGGCACTCAGAGAATAAAATAGAAAGTGTGTGAGAAACAGAAAAATAGGGAAAGGGGAGACACTTCTTTGGGGAGAAATGCAGCAGCCGCAGCCAGCCCAGCTGCTGCGCAGGAACAAAGCTGCTCGGTCCCCCCCGGGGGCGAAGGGGCCAGAGCGGTGGGATCCCCAGCCAGGAGCGCGGAGGGCGGAGCCCGGCGATGGGCGGGGCGAGGAGGGGCGGGGCGAGGGGCGGGGGGAGCGGAGAAGGAGACGCTTGGTCCCGGAGCGGGAGGGGCCGGAGGGGCGGGAGGCCTCCCGGAAGAAAGAAGAGGCAGCGAGGCTGCGTGCCTGCGGGGGACGGGGGCAGGGGGCAGGGGGCAGAGGGCAGGGCCCTGGGGAGGGGTCAGGGGAGCCGGAACGGCGTAGGGCTCCAGGCGGTAAAGAGGAAGCCCAGGACAGAGCCCGACAACGCTCCGTCCAGTTATAGACTTCAGTGGATATTTTGGTCCCTCTTACAGCCGGGTCTGAAATAGCCCCCTCCCTGGGCAGCTGCCTGCAAGTTTGGAAAGTTTGGAGGGGCAGGGGGACGGAGGTTTGGGGCTTTGCTTTTGTCCCGCACAGGGAGTCCCACTCCTGTCCCAGCACCTACCTGTCTCTTCCTGCAGGTGGCCCCCTTTACTGGCTCTCAGGACATCCTGGGGGAGGGGTGGATTGATGTCCTTACTCGGAGATGAGGACTGTGAAAGTTCAGAGGGAGCCTCTGTCACCTGCCAGGGCCCCTCGGCAGAGCAGGGATGGGGGCCCAGGTGGGTCTGATGAGAACACTTTCCTTCCTAAAGGGCTTCCCAGACTCCAAAAGCAGAGAAGGAACAGGTGCTGGCCCTGGGGGCTCTTCTACTTTTTCTTGCTGACTTCTGTTCCTAAAAATGGGCCAGGCATGGGTATTTTGAACTAGATGAGAACATGGCTTAATTTGTATGACCTCCCTCACCCCTCTTCCACTCCCAATCAGGCTCCTAAACTCTGGGGCGTCTTTATTTGGCCACCTGCTGGGTAGCAGGGATTTAATAAACAGGCAGTATGGGGCTCATCTGTGACCCAGGGAATCCTCGGCCATTGGCCCCTTCCTTCCTCTCCTCCTAATTTCCCAGTACCCCACGACAGTTCATTCCACGCATGGTTGCTGAGGGCGCAATTGGTACCAGGCAGAGTGTCAGGTGCCAGCTAAATGGAATGCAGGAGGCGTGCTGGGGAGGGCAGGCCCTGCTGTGGGATGGCAATGCACTGAGACAGGTGCCCTGGCTATCAGAGTCACAGGTAGGGTGGGGAGGCGGGGAAGAGAGTGATCGCACCTGCGTGAGAAGGCTGCAGGGCACAGTCACTTAACACATGGGCATCACGGGCCCAGTGAGTGCCCAGGCGCAGGTAGCGGGGTGAGCCCAGGAGGGGTTGCCTAGGCGCATCCTCACAGGGAGACAGACAGAAAACAGGGAAGCAGACCATCACGTTGACTGACCATGTTATCCTAAGTGCAAAGGAGACAGAGAAGAGGGACGAGTCAGAGAATGAATGGGCGGGGGGGCAGACTCTAGATTCAGCACGAGGAGGCCGAGACTAGAGATGGGCGCGTCCCCTGCCCCACCCTGTGCGAAGGAGGGGGCCAGGGCTAGCAGGGTGCCCAGAGCTCACGGGACATGGGGACCGTCCAGGCAGAGTGAAGGACTCAAGCGTGGAGTTGAGGACCCTTGTGGCCGGGGGCCAGGCTGGAGAGGGGAGCAGGGCACAGGTGATTGACGGGCACTGGGGTGGCCTGCAGGAGAGCGTGGACTCGAGCCGGATGACCAGGAGTCTCTGAAGTGCTTAGGGGGGCAGGGGCATGGCCAGTGGGAGGGGCATCATAGAGCCCATGGGCAGTGGCAGGGAGATGAGCTGGGAAACCATTCAGTCTCAGAGAGAGAGAGCACAGTAGGCTCACTAGAACAGCAAGTGCCAAGCCCCACAGTGAAAACGAGCTTGCACACTGGAGGGGCAGCCCAGTGGGGTCCCCGGAATAGCCTCTCCCCTCTGACGACCCTTGAGACCTAGTGAGGGAGGTCTGGCCCACGGGAACAGAATGCCCCCTGCACCACTGGGAATGTCTCTGGGTCCCTGCCCTGCAGCTGTCCTGCCACCCAGCGCTCTCCCCCTGCTCCAGGCCCCAGGCCTCGCCGTGACTGAATTTGTCCTCACCATCGCCAGTGAACAGTGTCCTCCCTGCCACACCCTAACCCTCAACCTCCCACCTTCCCTTCTGCTGCTGTCACTGTGAAACTGTGATAAAACCCTCCTTGGGTTGGAGAAGCCCCTGGAGACCAGAGGCCTCCCCCTGCAGCTCTCCCTTCTTGCCTGAGCGCCCAAAAGACCAGAGAAGAGGCCAGAGCCTGGCCCACCTCAGCGGCCCACTTTCCAGCCCCTCCTCCAGACCAAATCTGTTCACGAAAACGGATCCGTGTTTTCACAAGGCCATGCTCTGCCTCCAAGAAGTGGACGCTAGGATTCGCTTTGTTCCTCCACCTCTGCAAAGAGAGGCCATGAGGCTGCAGGGGTGAGGAGAGGGCTCTGGAAAGACAATTCCAGAAAGTGCTCTGTCTCACCTCCTTCCCCTTCTGGACTCTTTCTCTGCCAGCATGACAAACTGTTCACATTTCTGAGACGTATTAAACAGAAATAGAAAATATGTGCATCACTATGCACACAAAAATATATGGCTATGCATTAGACGAAGAGTTAGAAAATGTGCCCCTGTGACTTAACTTCTTCTCATTTCTACCACCCATTTTATCACGGTGATAATTAACGCCACAGGTAAACATACACAATAACTTTAAGGCCATTGCCAGCCACAATTCATATTTCTGTGTGGAAATATCATGGGATCGTCTGCTCAGGGTTTCCCAAAGCTGCAATCCAGGTACTGAAGGCCACATTTCCTCCTGAAGTTTCTGGGTAGGAGTCAGCTGCCGAGCTCATTTGGGTTGTTGGCGTTTGTTCCTTCCTTGCCTTGTAGCACGGAGATCCCTGTTTTCTCGCTCCCTGTCAGCACCAAGGGTGGCCCCCAGCATCCCTCTGGGAGGCTGGCGCTCTCCATCAGTAGCTCACAAGGTAGCTGTTTGCTTCTTCCTGGTCCAGCCCAGATGGAGTACGGCCCTCTCGTGTCTTTTTCTACCTTCTTTTGCCACCAGCCAGAGAAAGTCTTATGATTTCAGGAGCTCATGGGATTAGATGAGGCTCCCCCAGATAATCTCAGATAACCTCCCTTTATTCATGTCAATTGGGCCCCATAACATAACACAATCACTAGAGTGATATCTCGTCACATGCTGACATTCCAGGGGTTAGGGAGGGACATTTTCCTGGGAGTCATCGTTCTGACCGACCACGCCCTTTTTTCAAAATTCTGCACTTACTGAAATTTGTAATTATTCTTTTTCTTCCTCTTAAAAAAAAACTTGTTTGTTTCCTGCATTTTTATTTGACTCCAATCTCTGTGAGGACAGTAAATGTATCTTCTTGTTCACTGCTATGTCCCCAAGTCTAGCATGGTGCTTGGCATATAACAGGTATGAATGATATTTGTGAAATGCATGAATGAGTGAAGGAATGAATGAATGATGGTCTAAATGACTCGCACAGGGCCAGGTGGTAAGTTTTAAATCAGATATGGTTGACATGTTAGGATGCACAAGACTGAAAAGTTAAAAAAGATGAAAGTCACGGAAAAGTGATGGGGCCAGATTGGTGTAGTTGGGAGGGTGCCTGGGGACAGTGGGGCATGTTTGGAATGGATTCTGGGCAGAATCCTCCCTCCACCCACCAGCCTCCAGAGGGATCCTTCGAAAATTAAATCCAATGTCTTTATCTCTGCTGCAAACCCTTCTGTGGGGCTTCCCCTTATGCTTAGAATCAATTCTGAAACCCCAGGCCACCATGGTCCTTCACACACTGCCCAGATCCCTGTTCTCCCCGCCTTCTACCTCTGGACCCTTACCATGGAGCTCCAGCCACAGTGGCCTCCCTGCCTTTCGTCCAAGCCGGAGCCCCACTTCACGTTCAGGACTTTCTCGTGGCTGTCCCTCCCATGAGAGCCCTCCTCAGTGGTCACATTCTCCTCCATGGAGGGCTCAGATCAGAGGCCCCCTCCTCAGCGAGGCCTTCACACCACCTCATCTATGTTTACTGCAGTATTGAGCATGATATCCAAGGTACAGAAAAAACCTGAATGTCCACTGATGGATGGATGGATGGATAAAGACAGTGTGGTACTTACATACGATGGAATATTATTCAGCCTTGAAAAGGAAGGAAATCCTGCCACATGTGACAGCACGGATGGATCTTCAGGACATTCTGCTCAGTGAAACAGGCAAGTTGCAGAAGGACAAACCACTGTATGATGCCACTGATCTGAGGTACCTAGAATAGTCAGATACATAGAAGGTGGGCACAGAATGGTGGTTGCCATGATCTGGGGGAGGACGAAATGGGCAGTGCTGTTCAGTGGGTATAAAGTTTCACTGAAGCAAGATGAATCAGTTTTAGAGTCTACATAACAATGTGCACAATATGGTATCAATATTACACAACTTAAACATGTGTTTAAGAGGGTAGATCTCATGTTAAGTGTCCTGACCATAATAAACTTAAAAAAAAATCCAAACCAGCCCCGCATCTCTCTCTGCTCCCCGCTTGGTTTTGTGATTCTCCAAGGCCCCTAGTCCTTTCTGACAGCGTATTTTATGTTTGTGTGTTTCCTCTTTGCCTCCCCAACCAGAAACAAGATCCAAGAGGCTGGGAAGTTCTGTTGCATCCTTTGTGCTCAGGACAGCGTCGGGCCTAGAGCAGGGAAGAGCTGATCAGTGAGTGGACTCAGTCATGAGCCCGATGCTTCCTCCTGAGACACCCTAACTTCTCCAGGAGAGAGAGCAAATAATAATAACAACTAAACAACAGCGACGTCAGTCACCACGGCCATGGATTAGGTACCCGTGGGCTACATACACTTCCAGACGCTTGTGTGTCACTTCTGAGCCCAGCTGGCAGGGTGACGGGCTCAGCCTCCTCTCACGAATACAGAAACGGAGGCTTGGTTGTTGAGAAACTTGCCAGAGTTGTTCACCTGACTTCAAATCTAGGTCTGTCTTCTTCTAGAAACTTGTGTTTTCTTCTACATATCCCAGCCTGAAGCATGACTTTAAAAGTTTCTTTTTTAGTGTGAAAATGCTCCAATTTCTGAAAAGTGGGTTGCAATGGTCTGCTGAGAAATCAAATGCTGGTTTCCTGGCAACTCAGAATCTCCTTCCTCCTGGGTCTTGCCCTGTGTTCCATTCAGGGTAATTCAGCCAAAAAGACTGTGTCACTAGCTAATGGTGTGATCCTGCCAAAGCCACTTAACCAATTCCTGAGTCAGTTTCTTGCCCTGGGTGTGAACCCAGGCCCCAGGCTTCCCTGTTTTAGAAGTTGGGTCAGTTACACCAACATCAATAATTCCTTCCCTCTGTGGAGTCCCCTCCTAAGATTCCTGAGCACCCCAGGGTGATGTGATGGCCCACATCCAGGGACCTTCCCTGTCGGCCCTCATCTTCTTGGTTGGCAGCATCTCAAGCCATATACATCTATTTTCCAGGTGAGGGAAGCTAAGTTCAGAGGTTAACTTGTTCTGTCTCAGAGCACGTAAAGGCTGAACCATTCCCTGATTGTGAAGTCAATTAAATGATGTGCAGTGGATCAAAGACAACCAGAAGTAATATCATTAAACATGGCAGCAATTATACTTCCAGGAATGTATTCCTCATCAGCAAAGGTATATTCCCAAGAATGTTCAGATCAGCGCTGTTTACAAAAGAATTGGCAGTAGTCAAAATGTCCAACACTAGGGGATCGGATGAAACAAATGATGGAAAGTCATCCAAGTGGTGATATAAAGTTATGCTCATTACCATGTAGAGACACCCAGGCTGTACTGTTCAATGGGGGAAAAAAAATAAAGCAGATTAGCAAAGCAGGGCTCCCCGCTTATCGTTCCAAACATCTGTATTGAAGAGATGATTTTGTAGCTTTCACAATATCTTCTGTTCATTCAAGTATGTTCTGTCGGGTACAGACCCAGACACATCCTATTCTGTAAAATGAGAGCATACTCCTTACACATACCATTCTGTAGCTTGATGTTTGGCACCTAACACTGTGTCTTGGGCACCTGTCAATGTCCGTTCCTTTAGATCGACCTTATTCTGTTCATGGCCCCCTTGCTTTCCACCTGTTCTCTAATTCCACACACATTAGATGCCCATCACATGCCAGGAAGAGCTTCACTAAGCTTGATGAATGGAAGGATAGTAATTTCCATCATGATACCGCAACGGACAGATGGCTATTCCCACTTTTTTATTCAGTTTTAGCGTGCTGCGGTAAACATCTTTGTATGTATATCTCATTCTGTTCTCTACCTGTTTGTGAGTTAGGCAGGAGGGGTCCTAGAAGTGGCCCCAGGTGGTTAAGGATGGGTACAACTTATTTTCTGATAGATATATTTTTCTTGGATACCTTAAATGTTAGAGCCCATTAAAGAAATATGGACTTTACCCTGGACAGGGCAAGAGCCACAGGGGGGGCTTTGGAGATGGGAGGCTGATGTATAAACCGGAGTTTTAGGAAAGAGGGAAAAGTCAGGGAGTCGCATGTGTGGAGTGTCTAGTATCTGCTCAGCACTTCCAGAGCTGGTTATGGCCAGCCCACGGTGCTCCATGAATATACTTGATGTGAATGAACGAATGACGATACGGAGTGTCCTGTCATCCCCATTGTAAAGATGAGAAAACAAACGGGTTTACGACTTCCTCCACACCCCGCTGCCGGGGAGTGCTTGCTGCTGCTCAGAGGTCAGTCTGCATCCACACGTGGGCAGCTGGGAGGGGGAGGGCACCAGGGCCAGGAGCCCAGTGAGGATGGACCGCTCACAGGGTTGCCATCTGGTGATGGATGCCTGTGGAGCGAGAGCTCGAAACGCAGGACAGAGGAGTAATGCCCGTCTGAACTTTCCAGAGACAGTCCTGGCTGCATGGAATGGCATTATCTGTCCCAGTTGTTCAAGAAAAACAAATCCACTTTCCTAAATTACACGGCTGTTTGTATTATAGGGATTACACATCCTCCCCCATCTGCTGGGCAAGCGTCCACTGTGCTGGGCCTGCGGCTTTGCAGCATCAATTATGCTGACAAACTGCCTGTGTTCACATGCCCAGCCTGGCTGCGCGCTCACCCACCTTCGCTGGGAGTGAGAAGGGTGCCGACAAATATTTACAGAGTGAAAGTAAACTGGGCGGGATTACAGAGTGAAAGTAAACTGGGCGGGAGCTTGGACAACGGATTAGCCCAGCCCTCAGGCTATCTGGACGAGGAAAGGGCTGGAAGGGGCCCCCTTTTGTCTGCAAGGGTTGGGGAGGGGGCCCCATACATGGTCTCGGAGGGAGGCCTTGAAGTCCAAGCATCATGCCCGGCAAGGACACAGGGCAGAGTTGGGAGACTTCACTTTGTAGCTACTATTTATTTATTTATTTATTTATTCATTCATTCATTCATTCATTCATTCATTCATTTATTTATTTATTTATTTATTTATTTATTTATTTTTGGCTGTGTTGGGTCTTCGGTTCCTGCGAGGGCTTTCTCTAGTTGCGGCAAGCGGGGGCCACTCTTCATCGCGGTGCGGGGACCGCTCTTCATCGCGGTGCACGGGCCTTTCACTATCGCGGCCCCTCCCGTTGCGGGGCACAGGCTCCAGACGCGCAGGCTCAGTAGTTGTGGCTCACGGGCCCAGCTGCTCCGTGGCATGTGGGATCTTCCCAGACCAGGGCTCGAACCCGTGTCCCCTGCATTGGCAGGCAGATTCTCAACCGCTGCGCCACCAGGGAAGCCCGGGAGACTTCACTTTGAATCCTGTATTGTGGTACCTGTACCGTGGGTTCAAGGATGTAGTTCAAGGGTGACTAAAATGTAGTTTCCTAACATAAATGAGATCTCTTCTGTGAAATTAGCCACAAGTGCCAGCACTTAGTAGGTGCTCAGAGAAGCTAGCCATTGTCCTCTGTTGAGCCACATGGTCTTAGGAGAGTGGTCTGCACGTGGGGCGCGGGCAGCGCTGAGAGTGAACGAGGAGAGGCGTGTGGGTACAGCAGAAATGCAGGCAGCCCCAGGCTAACACGCATGACTCAGTGATTGGTGCCCACTCTCGGCCCTGCTCTCAGGTAAGGCACCTGCAATTTTCACCCTCTGTGGGGTCAGGGTTAGTTAGGTGAGCGCTGGGAAACTGCCTGCCTCTTGGCGTTTCAGAATTTCTCTGTTCTCATTCAATTGCATAAGACAGACGTACATTTCACTATCTATTTTTGCTTTATTGTGACATTTCAGACCACTTAAAACACTGCTTTTCTTTAACTTTGCTTTTACGGGACCCCATATTTTATGTGGTCAAATTTGGGGGGGCCCCTACTTATCTCCTTACTGTAGATTTTTAATTGTGTTTCACTTTCTGTTTATTTTTTAATGACTTTTTTTTTTTAAAAGAGCAGTTTTAGGTTCCCAGCAAAATTGAGAGGAAGGTACAGAGATTTCCCACCTGCCCCACACATGCACAGCCTCCCCATTACCAACATCCCCACCAGAGTGGTGTTTTGTTATAAGTAATGGACCTGCTTGGACATATAAGATCACCTGAAGTCCACAGTTTATATTAGGGTTTACTCTTGGTATTGCATGTGCTGTGAGTTTGGATATATGTATAATGGTGTCTATCCGTAATTATAACATCATACAGTGTTTACTCTGCCCTAAGAATCTTCTGTGTCCCACCTATTCATCTCCCGCCACACTACTGCCAGCCACTGATCTTTTTATATGGCTCCATGGTTATGCCTTTTCCAGAGTGTCATGTAGTTGGAATCATACAGTATGTCACCTTTTCAGATTGGCTCCTTTCACTTAGTAATATGCATTTAAGCTTCCTCCGTGCCTTTTCATGGCTTGATAGCTCATTTCTTTTTAGTGATGAATAATATTCCATTGTCTGGATGGACCACAGTTTATTTATCCATTCACCTACTAAAGGACATCTTGGTTGCTTCTAAGTATTGGCAATTATGAATAAAGTTACTATAAACATTAATGTGTAGTTTTTTGTGTGGACATAAGCTTTCGGCTCCTTTGGGTAAATACCAAGGTGTGCAGTTGTTGGACCATACGGTAAGAGTATATTTAGTTTAGTAAGAAACCACCAAACTATCTTCCAAAGTGGCTTTACCATTCTGCATTCCCACCAGCAGTGAATGAGAGTTCCTGTTGCTCCACACCCTCACCAGCATTCGGTGTTGTCAGGGTTCTGGTATAATAGGTATATAGTGGTATCTCATTGTTGTTTTAATTTGCATTTCCCTGATGACAGATGATGTGAAGCATCTTTTCGTATGCTTATTTTCCCTCTATATATCTTCTTTGGTGAGGTGTCTGTTAAGATCTTTGGCCCATTTTTTAATCAGGTTGTTTGTTTTCTTGCTGTTGGGTTTTACGAGTTCTTTGTATATTTTAGGTAACCGGTCCTTTATCAGATGTATCTTTTGCAAGTATTTCCTCCCACTCTATGGCTTTTCTTCTCATTCTCTTGTCATTGTCTTTTGCAGAGCAGAAGTTTTTAATTTTAACAAGGTCCAGCTTATCGATTATCTCTTTCATGGATCGTGTCTTTGGTGTTGTATCTAAAAATGCATCACCCTACCCAAGATCATCTTGGTTTGCCCCTATATTATCTTTTAGGAGTTTTATAGTTTTGCAGTTTACATTTATGTGCATGATCCATTTTGAGTTAATTTGTATGAAGGGTGTGAGATTCATTTTTTTGCATGTGAATGTCCAGTTGTTCCAGCACCAATCATTGAAAAGACTATGATTGACCCATTCTCTTGTCTTCTGTCAAAGATCAGTTGACTATATTTATGGGTCTATTTCTGGGCTCTCTATTCTGTTCCAGTGGTCTATTTATCTATTCGTTCACCAGTACCACACTGTTTTGATTACTGTAGCTTTATAGTAAGTCTTAAAGTTGGGTAGTGTCAATCCTCCAGTTTTATTATTCTTCAGTATTCTGTTTTCTCTTCTGGGTCTTTTGCCTCTCTATATAAACTTTAGGTCAGTTTATTTTTATAATAACCTTAAAAGTTTTATGTGGGGGTATGTCATAATATTTAAAATACATTAGTAATCAGAGACACACCCATACATAGTTTATAAATTAAAGTACACTAATGAGATATATGCTCCATTTTTCATGAATGGGGTGCCTTTTGGAGAACACCGTTCTGGAATATCAGACCTAGAAAAGGCCATAGCAAATTTAGGCAACTCACTTTCCAATTTTAATGAGCTTCAGATTTGGCTGACATACCCCAGAGGTTCTGGCTCCAAGATTTGGGGTAAAACCCGTCACCTGCTTTTCGACAAATCCTTGCATGAATCTCATGGATGATTTCTTCCACCACACTTGGAGGACCCATGCACCAGTTTATCCCTTGCCTTTATAGAGGCAGAAGCAGATGTTGGAAGGGGGAGTGCCCTGTCTGAGGTCACAGGGCTAGGAGGTAGCAGGTGACACTGGGACCCAGGGCTCAGAGCCTGAGTTAACAAAGATACGGTCCAAGTACCTCATCCCTTCTCTTAGCTCTGTGGCCCTGGCACATCCTTCAGGCTGCCTACCCAACCGTCCTCACTGCTCTTTGCCCTGTGGAATCTCTTCTTTGCTTACAGCATTAGTGGATCACAGAGGATCAAATGGCTTTTCCTCCTGGATAACTATTGTTTTTGTAAGAGAAGCCTTCTGAGAATCAAAGATCTCATTATAAGGAATTATGTCCCCACCCCGACCCTCCCTTGAGCTTCTGTGCTATTTGTCTGTGGATTTCTTTTAATAGTGGCATCTGGTCTTCAGAATCACCTGGGAAAATTGAAATGAGATTCAAAGCCCCCAGCTCCCACAATTCCAATTTAGAAGGTCTGCTTCACTTAATCCTCACACCCTCCTTGAGAGTTAGGAGAAACTGGAGGCTCAGAGAGGTTGAGTCACTTACCCCAGTTCTCACAGCTGGAGAATAGCAGGCCCAGAATCGAGCCTGAGTCTGAGTTCTTTTACACATCAGGAGGCCAGCACACACAGCCAGCCTCCTGAGGAAGGAGTCTCACTTTTAAAAAGAAGTGGCTACAAAACACATATTGTAGATGAGGCCCAAGGTCAGCACCAGAATAGCCAGGAAGACTGAGTTCTGTCACAAAGGTTAGCATGAAGGGTCAGCTGGTGTTAAGACCCCTCCTGTCTCCAGTTAGGAGCAGACTCAGGGCTTGGTCTGAGTTGAGGTTGCAGGTGGAGGTCGGGGACCAGGGAAGGAAGAGCTGAAGGGGCTGGAGCCAGGTGGCTGGATGTGACGGTGGAGACCTTCCTTGCTGTCCTGACTCAGCCAAGAGTGGGAGGCTGGTGAGATGGGGACATGGAATCAGGGGGTGCAATTTTAAGGCACGACCAGATGTGGTTAGGGGTAGAACCAATGAAACGCTTCCAACCTGGGAGGAAAAGTGCTGTTAGGAAAGACTTTTCTAATGACAGGTCAGCTGCTCTGCTCCAAAACCCAGGCCCCTCAGAGCACTTCCGAGGCCTGCTGCCCTCCCAACCCCAACTTGCTCCACCACCAAAGCCCAGCCCAGCCCAGCTTTCTACACCCACAGCCCTGTCCCCTCCGTGACATAAGCACCTTTCCTCTCCACTGATGCAAGATGACCTGTTCAGGTCAACCTGGTAAATGACCTTCAGATTCAAAGCCAGTAGGATGAGGCCAAAGCCGGGCGGGAGTTGCCGTGGGAAAGTGGAGGCCCCATGAACCAGAGGGTGGGCACTGACTCCATGCTCCAGGCAAGAAGTGCCCCCTCTTTTCTCCATACTTGAAGGCGCCCTTCTTCCTCTGGGTACAATACAGTGAATAAGCCCGGGATTCCAGGCCGGGCAGGGCACTCATGCTTTGTGTCGGCCATAATGAGGGGTTTTCAGTGGGCCACGGGCCTCACAGCACAGGGTTCACGTGGCTAAAGACACTGTTGGGGAGGGGGCAGAGGTTTCTGGGACTTTCTCAGAAAACAGTTCAACAGGGAGCCTGTGCCCTTAGAGAAGGCCAGCCTGGCTCGGGCCCCTGGCAGCTTCCCAGAAGAGCCCGTATCCCAGGTGGCTAGTGAGCCCCGCTGAAGCCGAGCAGGGCCTGTGTGGGCCAGGGGCCGGGGCTGGATGGGGCAGGAGAACTGAGCTGCATCCTCGCTTTCACACCAACTCACTGCTCTGGCCTCTGTCTCCACACCTGTAAAAGGAGAGTTAGAAGAAAATCCTCCCAATTCCCTTTCAACTTTAAAACATGCTGTTCAGGTCTTCCCTGGTGGCACAGTGGTTGAGAATCTGCCTGCCGATGCAGGGGACACGGGTTCGAGCCCTGGTCTGGGAAGATCCCACATGCCGCGGAGCAGCTAGGCCCGTGAGCCACAACTACTGAGCCTGCGCGTCGGGAGCCTGTGCTCCGCAACAAGAGGGGCCGCGACGGTGGGAGGCCCGCGCACCGCGATGAAGAGTGGCCCCCGCTTGCCACAACTAGAGAAGGCCCTCGCACAGAAACGAAGACCCAACACGGCCAAAAATAAATAAATAAATAATAATTAAAAAGCTCTTTGTGTCTTTAAAACAAACAAACAAACAAACAAACAAAAAACACGCTGTTCAGGATTGGCTACATTTTATGCAGGATCTAGCTCAAAATGAAAATGTAGGGTGCCTTTTTCAAACAGCAGGAGAAAAATGCTGTCAAAGGTACGACTATCAAGTTTTTTTCTTTCTTTTATGATCTCTCTCTTGAGTTATTTTTGTGGGTTTTATTTGCTATTTAATGTCACCCTAAATAAAGAAAAATAAAATTGTATATTGCTAGTGTGAATTTTACCAGCCATCTTTATACTGTGCAATGCCAGTTTTAAGTGCAAATGTAAGAGTGTTTAAATCATGTACAGAATTACCGAAATTACAATTCATATTTCGTAGCTTGTGACATGCATATGTATTTTGATCTTACCAGATGATGGAAATGCTGCACAAAAGTAACTTAACCGGGGACTTCCCTGGTGGCGCAGTGGTTAAGAATCTGCCTGCCAATGCAGGAGACATGGGTTTGAGCCCTGGTCCAGGAAGATCCCACATGCCGCGGAACAACTAAGCCCGTGCGCCACAACTACTGAGCCTGTGCTCTAGAGCCTGTGAGCCACAACTACTGAGCCCGCATGCCACAACTACTGAAGCGTGCACGCCTAGAGCCGGTGCTCCACAACAAGAGAAGCCACCGCAATGAGAAGCCCGCGCACCGCAACGAAGAGTAGCCCCCGCTCGCTGCAACTAGAGGAAGCCCAGGTGCAGCAATGAGGACCCAACACCGCCAAAAATAAATAAGTAAATAAATAAATAAGTTTAAAAAAAAAGAATCACTATAAAAAAAAGTTACTTAACCATTTTTATTTCACGCCTTGGCATGTGCACGTTTTACAACACGCTCTGGCTTCTGCTTACTGATGAGGAAGAAGGACTAAAGGAAAAGGAACTCTGGTTTGCCCTCTCTCTTCTGTGTCTTCTAGTTCGTCACTTTCAGCCTAGTGGTTGACTTGAACAGGGAAGTAACAGGAGTAGGAAGGCTGAGATAGTCTCCTGTTCGTTCATGTTTCTTAGAATGACCACCGCATCCCTCTGCGTTGAAGTGGGGTCTGTGTCTCCCCTTACCCAGTATAGATGGAACACATGGACCCTATGCTCCCTGGGAGTCCACTGAGCTCCAATAGCTTGTGGGTCCTCTGCAATTCTGTGCTCCTGGGGCATTGAAGAGCGATATGCACGTGGGACAGGGGGGCGCACATTGTGCTTGTCTTCTGTGTTCACACACGTGCTCCATCGTCCCACCAGACTTCACTTACAAAACAAAGTTCAAAGATAAAATTGCAGAAAGATTCAAGATGGCAACAGCAGGGCCAAACCAAGTATGAGGTCATATTAGGGTTCTCTAGAGAAATAGAACCAAAAACATATCTATTCATCAAACTATCTATCTATCAATCAAGGAACTGGCTTACAATTATGGAGGCTGAGAAGTCTCACGACCTACTCTCTGAAGTTGGATGCCACCCCAGGAAACCCAGTGGTGCAATTCCAGTCCAAGGGCAGGAGGAGACCCACGCTCCAGCTCAAGGAGTCAGGCAACGAGAGGATTCTCCCATCTTCTACCTTTTCGTTCCAATCAGGCCCTCAGTGGATTGAATGGTGCTCACCCCCCTCTGAGAGGGCACTCTTACTCCACCGATTCAGATGTTAATGTCTTCTAGAAACACCCTCCCAGACACACCCAGAATAACCTTTAACCAGACAGCAGGGCGTCTCAAAGTCCAATTAGGGTGATACAGAAAATTAACCATCGCGAGGTCCTTCTGAGTGTGGGGTCCTATGTGTCTGCACGGGTCCCCTGCATGAAGCTGGCCTGGCCACTGCTGCCAGTCACTGCCACTCCTCTGGAGGATTTATCTGGCTCTGCTTGTATTAGAACCTTCCACACAGGCTGATAAAACAGAGACACACATATCCACCTTGTGCTGGGAGACCTTAGGCAAATGTCTTTCACACTCTGAGCCTCATCTTCCTTCTCATCTGTACGATGGGGATACTGATACTATTGCATCAGTTGTGAGAAGAACATGCACAAGTGGCTGGACCTCTCTTTTTTCTAAATGAATTTTTATTGAAGTGTAGTTGATTTCCAGTGTTGTACAGCAAAGTGAATCTATTATGCATATACATATATCCACTCTTTTTTAGATTCTGTTCCCCTATAGGTCATTACAGAGTATTGAGTAGAGTTCCCCATGCTCTACAGTAGGTTCTTATTAGGTATCTATTTCTATATATAGTAGCGTGTATATGTCAATCCCAATCTCCCAAGTGGCTGAACCTCTCTAAGCTTCAGTTTCCTCATCTGGAAAACATTCTTTTTTGTTATTAGGGTTAAATTAAATTAGACGACACATGTAAAATATCTGGCACATACTGCAGCCCTATTTTAATAATTATCGTAAATAAGAGCATCTCCCCAGGTGTGTGGGGAGCAACAGCAAGGGCCCATGGTCTGTAGGGGTTCTCAGAGTCAGGCAGAGTCAGGCAGGACAGAGGTGTGGTCCCAAATACTTGGTCTGGGGCAGGATCAGAGAGTTGTTGGAGTTCAAGGGGACCACCGGCTTGCAGGACCGCAGCCGAGCTCTCTGGATCCCAGGACTGGCCTCCAGCCCTGGACAGGAGCTAAGGCCCTGGACAGGAAACTGAGGCAGAAATGCAGTTTCTTGACCAGGTGGAGGTTGTAGGCCATGGATTTGGGATGCAGATGCCCAAGGCTCCCCCAGCCCCACCGCAGGGAGCATTGGATACTAAGCACGAGGGGGTAATTTGTTTCGAGACTCCTTACGGACGAGAGTGTGTTTCTCTCTCCAGCCCTGGTCCCTGTCAGGACTGGCTTAGAGGAATATTTCTATGTCTTCTTTGAGATGTAAATACACATTTCAGGAAAAAGAAGGAGGAGGAGGAGGAGAAGGAGAAGAAGGAGAAGGAGAAGGAGAAGGAGAAGAAGGAGAAGGAGAAGGAGAAGAAGAAGGAGAAGGGGAAAGGAGGGGGAGGGGCGGGGAGGAGAAAGAATAGTAACAACAAAAACATGATGATTTCGGAAATACCAAGTTAAACAAATTTCAACCAATTCTTTTTTTTTTTTTAATAATTTACATAAGTTTTTAATTACTAGTTGTTTCTGAGGTTTTTTTAAAAAAATTAATTAATTAATTAAATTTTGTCTGTGCTGGGTCTTCGTTTCTGTGTGAGGGCTTTCTCCAGTTGCGGCGAGTGGGGGCCACTCTTCATCGCGGTGCGCGGGCCTCTCACTATCGCGGCCTCTCCCGTTGCGGAGCACAGGCCCCAGACGCGCAGGCTCAGCAATTGTGGCTCATGGGCCTAGTTGCTCCGCGGCATGTGGGATCTTCCCAGACCAGGGCTCGAACCCGTGTCCCCTGCACTAGCAGGCGGACTCCCAACCACTGCGCCACCAGGGAAGCCCTCAACCAATTCTTTATATGAGAACCCACAGCATCATTAATAGACCCCAAGCTTTGTGAATCTCCGGCAGCGTGTCCCAGACCCATTTGCACAGGCACTGTTTTCCAGGAAGCGCTTTGCAGAGCACAGTTAGGCGATTCCAATACCCCGGAGATCTGGTGAGGCTGGAGCCGCTGGTGGGGAACGTCTGGGCCCGCCAGGCGGAGGAGCAGGGGTGGGGCGGGGGCCCCTTCTGAACATCCCTTGGAGGGACCCAGAGTTTTGAAAGCATGAGAAAAAAAAAGGCAGGATGCGAAGAGACGTGCACGCCGCTGTTCCGGGGAGGATGCTGGTGTGGGCGCCACATCTGATTGCTGCAGGGTTGCAGGTGGTCATTACCCTTCCACAGAAGCCAGCCTGGCGGGGACATCAAACACGAGAGGCAGTAGAGCATTTCTGGGAGGGCCACGTCTAATTCCCATGCCAGCCTGACAGACTCGCCACCGCCCAAGCCCAGCCACATCTCCCCCTCAGGTCTCCGGGCTCCTCCCCTGAGACCTGGCTGGCTCTGCTTCTCCAGAAGCCCGATGCCTTCTCCTCCCAGGGCAAAGTCCCACAGCATCCCACAGCTGGCCTCCCCAAACCTCTCCTTGTTCCTAGGGATGGGCGCATGACTCACCTGTCCCACCCCAAATTTCTCTGGGAAGGTGCTGTTATCGACAAGAGGAACCCAACAAGGGTTGCATCTGAGGAAAGTGACGGGTCACTCGGCAGCACTCTTATTTGCCCACTGACTCTAAGAAACTCTGCCTTTTCCTCCCTTGGAGCCCAGGGAACTGCTCAGTGGATGAGAATTCAGTGCTCTATATTCAAGTCCAGGACTTGGGGAGATTTAGTAAGATTGCTGCCCCTCGGTGAGCCTCAGATTCTCAGAAAACAAAAGTGCTGGAAGCCAGCTTCCAGCAGGTTCATCACATAAATAAGGAGCTAATTGATACAGAAGAACGTTGGCCTGGGCCCTTTGGTTTGGTTCCCAAGGGGAGAACTTGAACCTGTGACTGGAAGTGCAGGGAGAAGGGCATCCGCTCAGAGGGAAGCACGTTCAATCCCGACACACAGGGAAGCGTCTGAACAAAGTATCACACAGGCCAAGGCACAAATCCTGGCAAATCTCTATCTGAATTGCAGCATTCTCACTTCCCTAACCCTGTGACCAAGGGCAACTTCCTCAACAAGGTAAACCTCAGGTTCTTGTCTGTAGAATGTAGATACAATCAATTACTGTGCTAATCATTGGCCATTCATCCATCATCACTAACCAGACAGCACCGAAGCAGGACAGCAGCACCTGCGAGGGGTAAAGCAGTTGAGGTCAGAGTTTATTCATGTGATGGAGCTGCTTCTGGATGCAGTGAGCTGCCCGAAGAAAGCGGGTGAGCACTGAGAAGGGAAGTGCAGGGGAAAGGGTCCTCCTGGGTCCTCTGGGCCCCGCTTGGTCACTCAGGGACTCAGGCCAGTCTAGGACTGTGACCCCGGTCTGGACCCTGGAGTGGAGCTCTTCCTGTGGGCTCATAAGAGAAGCCAAGTCAGTGCAAGAGGGGACGGATGGGCTAAGAGAGGGGGCAGCAGGGGAAAGATCCATCCAAGAGGCAGCTTAAGGGAACATGTGCAGGACGAGGGGGAAGCAATGCTTCCGCCAGGGCTGATTCCCGACAGGAGTGTGCCCCCTGGTGGGTTATAGGGGTAATGACCCCACCGAGGCCTAAGGCTCCTTTCTGAGTCGGCCTGGTCCCATCTGGTTGGGGCTGTCTGGTGTGGTCTTAAACACCAAAGCACATGCCTTATTAGGAATGGCGGGAAAGCTGGAATGAATTGTGGAGGGGAGGTGGTTAATTTGCTATATTTGGAAGACCCAAACGTACTCCCATCCCAAGAACTTCAGAGTGAACTCTTCCCAGAAATCCACCCTCCACTCCCAGGCCACCTCACCCCCTCCATTGCTCACGAGGACGTCCTGCCCTCTCCCACTCTGGGCTCTGGTTCTTATGCTAAAGACTGAGCCATGTTCAGACTCAGGGCTCCTACAGCCCCAAAACAGCAGATCTGGTGAGTGGCTCACTCCCTTTGACATGGGTTTGTAGCATAATTCCTGATGATGGACACATTGTTTTAACAGGATGAGGCCAGTGGTGAATTAGTGCCCTTAGGAGCTGGCAGTCACTTTCTTTCTGAGCATTCCCAACACCAGCTGGTTTCCATGGCACTCAGGATTCTGTGCTCTTGCTGGCACCTGCCCCCTTCAGGGACAGTTGCTGCTCATGGGCCATGCTGAGAGGGAAGTACCCACCATAAGCACCACCCACACCACACTCACTGCCTAGGACGGACACTTCGACTGGCTGTGGCCACTCCTAGGATGCCCGTGACCTATGGTCCATGTGGCTGACACCACAGATACCCAGCCACTTAGCTTCTCTCTCTTGGGAACCCAGCGGGACTAAGCAACAGGCTCCTGGTACCAGTACTGAAGAGCCACGTACAGAGAGGGGACTATGCACAAGGCCAGAGGGTGGGGAGATGGACTTGGTTATATTTCTGGCTTGTGATGGTTAGTTTTGCATCAGCTTGGCTAGACCACAGTGACCGGATATGTGGTCAAACATTCTGAATGTTTCTGTGAAGGTGTTTGGGGATGAGACCTACATTTAAGTTGGTGGAAATTTGAGGGAAGCAGATTGTCCTCCATCCCATGGGTGGGCCTTGTATAATCAGTCGAAGGCCTGAATAGAACAAAAGACTGATCTCCTCCAAGCAAGAGGGAATTCTGCTGCAGACGGTCTTTGGACTTGAGCTGCAACATCAGCTCTTCCTGGCTCTCCAGCCTGCAAGACCACATTGCAGACTTTGGACTTGCCAGCCTCCACACTTACATGAACCAATTCCTTTATATTCTCTCTCTCTCTCTCTCTCTCTCTATATATATATATGTGTGTGTGTGTGTGTGTGTGTGTATAAATAATATATATATCTCATGATACATATATATTTCCTATCGGCTCTGTTTCTTTGGAGAACCATGACCAATACACCGGCTGACATGTCTCTTCTATTTCTTTGTCACTAAACTTTGAGAAAACAATATTCCTTCTTCTCCTTTTTCTTCCTCCATAAAATCTGCTAGTAATCAACTTCATTTAACAAATAATTTTTATGATTATAATATCAGTTTCAGGTTTTTACAGGATTATTAAGCCAATGATGATAACATTTAATAGGTTGTGTTATTTGGGACATTGTTATTGTTTCTCGTAACGTCTCTGTCAAGATCATTGTATAAGATGGGTATGAGAGTGGTATTTGGAGGCTCAGGCAGACAGGGGGAGGCGTTTTCTCTACATGTGGCATGGAAAGCTTTGGTCCTTCCTCCTTATCCATCACAGTCTGAGTTTTCAGCAATGTATTTGCAGAGTATTGTGATTAATGGTGTTTTCTTGTGCTCTTCTAACTGCCAGGATGACAGTTGGGCTGTTCACACGTGTGTGGATGTGTGCATGTGTGCAAACACATATGTGATGTTGGTGTAGTCATTTGTCCAGGGATAAAATTAGAACCTGAGTTCCAAACTTCCCTGTGAACCCACTGATCTGGTGACTACTGGCCACCTGAATGCCTCAGTTTGGGAGTCTCGAGCAACCTCACGCTAGGTAGGATTTGGATTGTGTTTATCTTTTCATCCCCAGCCCCTAACATGGGAACTGGGCACACAGGGGGCCATGGGGAATAATTCATTCAATGAGTATGCATTGAGCACCTATTATCTGCTTGGCGGTGTTCTAACTGGACTTTCCCTTAAGATGGTAGAAGTCAATGATGGGTAAATAAATGACCAGGGTAATTTCTCACAGTTGCACCAGTTAGAAGTAGAGTGGTGACCTAGGGTAAGTCAGGACACCTGTCCTGGGGAGTAGTGTTAGCACAGGCCCCTGGGTGCCTGCAGTCACGTGGCTTTATAGAGTGTTTTTCTGCAGGAAAATAGCTTGCTTCCTGCACATGTCAAATCTGATGATAATTCACCAGGTGTCATTTAGAGACAATGAAAGGAAGTCAGCAAGCCGAATGTAGAAGGTATTTTGTGTGACCAACACAGTGTGAGACACAGGTCCCAAAATCTACCTCAGTTCTCTCGGACACCAGTCCCATTTTGTAGTTAGGAAATTTAATTATTTCATACTTATATTTACTTGTAAGTCTTTTTCAGGAGTGTATTATTGAATTTATACTTATGAATACATTTATAAATTTATAATTTATAAATAAATGTATATTTATAAATAAATTCCAGAAGAAATCCAGGAATTTTCAGAGACTCAAGGAAGACGTTTGTTTTCAGTTTTCTCATATGTGTACACTTCTAATTTTTCTCTTCCTACAAAACAGATGCCATAGAAACTGTGTAGTCAACTAAAATGTTTACAATTAAAATCTTCCCAAAGTTTAACCTCACAAATATTCACTATGAACAATTTGTTGTATTTTCTGAGACTTTTTTTAAATTAAGAAAAAGTTGTTTTGAACATTATTGAGAATATATAGGAAGTGTCCAACTATATCATGGTTTGATCACTTAATTTTATAAGTATTGGCCAACATCATTACAAACACATCCTAAATATTATTTCAAATTCCTGTACCAAGTCCCATAACATGAATAATATAAATATTATTTAGGTTGTAAACAATATAATCATCTTAGTAAATCATTTTCCACTTACTGAGCATTTTGGTTGATTTCCAGTATTATGGAAAAATATTGCAAACTCATTGCATCATCTGACTGCTTTTCCTTCAGCTAAGGCTTAAACCAAAGGACAAGGCTCTTTTCCCCTCAGAGCATGGAGGTAAGTGGTCCAGCTTCATGGCCTAGGTTCCCTCGGCTGCTTTCTCCGCCTACCTCTCAGCCCTGAGATTGGATAAAACCAGTGTCAAGGCCCTATTTAGTCCTCTAAGGCCAGGCAACTACAAACTTGATAATGTCACACGAGGAGGCTCTGACTTGTGGTCTGGATGTCTGACAATGGCCTTTAAATGTCACTTCATTGAGATTTCCTTTGTCATTATTATAATAGTTCCCTTCCTTTCTTGCGCTGTAAGAAATGGGCATTAAATCTGACTTCAAACCCTCAAGATAACCAATTTGTTAAGCCAGTGTGGGAGGGTGATTCAGCAGTGCCCATAAATCTGAGGCTCTGACTCCCCTTGATAAGCTCATCTTGCACCAACCCCCTGGAGATGTGGCTTTGGTACGTCCTCAACACCTACTATGTGCTGGGCGCTACTCTAGGCTCTGTGGGCACACAGAGGAAGAGACATGGTCCCTGTCGTCAAAAAGCTCAGCATACAGAAGAGACAGAGAAGAACGGTGATCATTAAGATGTAGAAGGTTGAGATATTGGCTAAAAGAAGCATCAGATGATTTGAAAATGTCCTGCAGGTGCTTTTTATCCAGGCTGGGAGTACCCATAAAGCTTACTCGAGACTAAGTTGAATCTTTAAATGGTGAGGTTGGGGTAGGGAGATAGGTACAAAGATGCATCAGGGAACAAGTGCCAGCGCCTGCAGAAGTCCATCACGTCACTAGCAACTTGTGCTAATTTAGTGATTTCTCTGCCACACAGCGGCAGGACAGGAAAGCAGAGATAAATCCCTTTGAGTCATACGAATCCTTCACAGAGTGCACTGCAGAGACCCCTTCCCCCTGAAGGCTGACAGTGGGACAGTTGTCCTCCAAAGATAGAATACAGGGAAAGAGAGCAGATAGAAATCCCTCTGAAGTAGCCCAAGCGTTTGCTGAGTGCGGTAACTGCAGGGTTCCCTGAAGGCTGAGGTCAGGGTCACAAGGCAGAGGGAGATCCCCTGAGGTATAGAAATCCAGGGGTGGGACTGGAGGAAGAAAATAACTCCCAGGGACCCCAAAAGCTCATATCTGAGGTGAGGAAGAGATTAAGAGAGAGAGACAGGGAGAGACCTACCACAGTCAAAAAGTTGGCAGCTATACTATAAACATAAAGAGATCACTAGAGTTTTTGCAGTGCATACCTCAAGGAAATGCCTTCTTACCTTTTAAAAAATAACTGAAGCCAATTGTTCAGCAAATCTAAACGGCAGTGCAGAAATCGCAGTGTAAATACGGATTAACTTCACTGGGTACCACCTCCCACCCCTCCTCTCAGCCTAGCAGCCTATCGGGAAGAGTACGCTATTTCCTGCGGGTGAATATTTTTTAGTTAAATCTCTGCTACTCATCTATACACAATGTTTGACATAAAATCAAGAGTTATAAAATTTAAAAAGAGGTAAGAAACTGTGACCCATAGTATAGAAAGGAAGCAATGCTTTTCTAAGTAGCCCATCGTGAAAAAAAGAAGTGAAAAGGAATCACAATGGAAATTAGAAAAGACTTCTCACAGAGTTTTAAGGAAAATACAACATGAAAAACATCACTGACTTAGGTGGTGATCATTTCTCAATATACAGACCTATATCAAACCGCTATGTTTTACACCTGAAACTAATACAGTGATATAGGTCAATTATACCTCTATAAAAATGTTTTCATTAAAAAATTAAAAATTATTTTGTAAGACCACTGGAAATTTTTTTTTAAAAGTCAGAGATAGGAAAAAACTGTGGTATGTAGCTAAAGGGGTGCTTAGAGGAAAGCGTTCGGCTTTAATGCAAATATTAGGGGAAAATTGTAAAATCAATAACCCAAGCTTCCAGGTTAAGAAACTCAAAAACTCAGAGCAAACTGAATATTAAGTCAATTTTAAAAATGAAATAAAAATAAGAGCAACAATCAACAAGCTACAGAAAGCGTGAAGAGAGAGAGAAGGGGCCACACAAAGTCTCAGTGAGTGAGGGGCAGGGCCAGGGCTGACCACACCCCCCCCCGGGGCTGGAATGGGGGTCACTTCTTCCTCCACGAGTCTCTCAGCAGCCTGGAAGGAAGCAGAGATGCAAGTGGGAAGGGGGCAGGCCTCAGGGATGGGGATGCAGGAAGGAAGGGCCATGCAGAGGCCAGCATCGTGTCCTTAGATTATCCAAGACTCTCAATTCTCTCAGCCATCAAGGAAGTAACTCATTCTGGCAGCTCTGCTAGTTAAAAATTGTGTTTCCGTGGGCAAAGCATTAGCCTCTCCGCACTTAATTTCACCCCCTGTAAGATAGGGGCGGGCACGGAGATGGCAGTGCCCGGTCTGCCTGGCTGCTCTGAGGACTGACGAGGGGAACATGGGTTACGGACCCGACATGGGGCGGGCACACCACCCGGGGGACTGTCGTCTGAAGCGGGAGAGCTGGAGGCTGAGGCCGCGCCACCCGTACGTCCTTCCTCCAGCCCGCCTCTCCTGGCTCTCCTGTGCCTTCTCCTCCCGACCCAGTCCCCCTTGGACGCCAGGGCCACCCGCACGCTGAGCCCGAGGCTGCCTTTCTGAGCTTGAGCAGTGCAAAGGGAACGCGTGCAAAACCTGTAACTGGCAGCGAGCCAAGAGCCAGGCGCTCTCTGGGGCCAACCCAAGTGACAGCTAAGCCGCAGCGTGAAGGCCAGTTGAACACAGGGACGGCCAGGACCTTACGAGCTCCAGGCGACACCGTCTCAATTCCCAAGGAGCGCTCCCTCTCTGTCTGTCTGTCTCTCTCTGTGTCTCTGTCTTTCTGTCTCTATATCTCTATCTCTGTCTCTGTCCATCTCTCTGTCTCGCTCTGTGTTTCTGTCTCTCTCCATCTCTGTGTGTATGTCTCTCTCTTTCTGTCTCTCTGTCTCTTTGTCTTTCTGTCTCTATACTTCTGTCTCTCTCTCTCTGCGTCTCTGTTCCTCTCCAGTGGAAAGCTAAATGACAGCATCGGCTAAACCACTCCAGGTTGCGTTTCCTCCCCCTCCCTACCCTCCCCCCGGTGAGCTCCCTCAGTTTCAGGAGGCCGGGGGCTCAGAATGCAGATCCCCAAAAGGAGGGCAGCACAGCCACACACCCACCAAAATCCCCTGCACCTTGTGTCTGTGACCCTGGGCTGCGCACACACACACACACACACACATACAAACACGCACACACACACACCCTGCTGGCCCCTCTGCACTCTCCCCCTGGCCCCCGCCCTGGCCTGCTCCCCACACTGCCTTGGCCTGAGGGGGCTGGTCTCAGCAGCTCTGATTCTACCACCCCAGCCCTGGGCTTCAGCTGCACTGGGCACCGGGGCTGGCCTGCCCCCGGGGCCCGCTCCCCTCCCCGTGCACCTCGCCAGCCAGCTGGGGCCCTGCCCCACTCCCACCCCCAGACCTGGCCCTCCATCTCCTGCTCCCCAGACCCTCCAGCACACAGACCCATACCCGGATCAACACATGTGTGTGACAGCAGCTCAGACCAAGGCTTGCTGTTGCCCAGGGGATGGGACCAGAGATGACTGCCTTCTCAGAAAGGGAAGGCCAAGCTGGAGAAGGCCCTTTACAAATGCCCCCGATAAAGCTGCCCTGGAAGGGACATAGATGAGCAAAACCCAAATACCTGAATACGTGCCTCCTGCTGATGCAATGGTACAGAGTCAGGACAGGCCCGCTTACGGGGAGCCCATGTCAGTTTCTCCAGGGAAGAAGGACAGAACTCGTGGCCTTCAGGTCAGACTTGACCTTTAAGATTTTCATTCTCATTGTTGTTATTATTATTATTACCTGTGTGGTACTGAAAAACAATCTGAATTCATTATCGCATCTCAAAATTTCACATTCAAGCTCCAGTAGGCAGCTTCTCGGTGAGGCCACACTGTGCCCGCAGGGCAGGACGGCCTGGAGCCGAGGGCCCCCCACCCTCAGAAGGAGGGGCGTGTCATGGTTTGTCACAGTTAGTGCCCCCGCCCCCGTCTCTCCGTCCTCAGGCAGCATCTGGCCTACCTGTATGATTGCGTTTACAACATCTGCTTTGAAACATCCCCTGCTGCGTCAGATGAGGAAGATGAGCCCCTGGTGGGGAGGGTGAGGAAGGGTCTTGCCAAGTCGTCATCTGAGCTGGATCTGGAGCAGCCGCCCACGCCAGAGACCTCTGACTCTGTGGTACTGTGTCCCTCGAGAGCCAGCTCCAATTCTACAACCCACGTCCAGAAGCCACTCGGGCCATCACAGCCCTGTTGTCTCTAAAGCCCAGACCCCGTGCTGTCTTTGCTACCCTCTCAGTCATGACTCATCCACTACCATTTACATTCTGCGAGTATTTATTGTTGCCCCATATATGCTGGATGCTATGCTAGGTCCCAGGAGGGATAACAATATGAATCACGCATAACCCTGCCATTCAGGGGCTGACCGGTGTAGAAGAGCGAGCCCAGGATTTGAATTCTGCTATGATTCTGCCCAGCTTTGGGGGGTTGAATGAGCGAGTCATTCAACAGCTCTGAGCCTCAGTTTCCTCTTGTGTGATGTGAGGGCTGTGATTCCTTCCCCTCCGGGTTGTGAGAGCACGCGTGTGATCGCAGGGCACAGCTGTGATGTGTTTGCTCTCGCATCCGTCCACGCCTGCATACTCTCCCGTGCATGGCGGGGACCTGCCTTCCCCAGGCGTCCTGGTTCCTGACTTCCCAGTGGGGAAGGCCAGCAGGATGCCAAGAGCGAGACTGGAGGGCAGCTGGAAGAGGTGCGGCCGGGTATTTCTCCCCTTCCTCCTTCTCTGAGCACAGTCTGGCCATACTGTCTCCTCTACTGTCCCAGGGCATCTACCATGGCTTTAGTTGCTGCCAGAAAACCCTGGTTCCCAGGATCTGCTGGCATACCTTTGGTTTGTAGAAATACCCTTACAGTTTAATTTTCTATCCGGCCTCTGGGGAAAACTCAGAGAATGTATGCACACAACAAGCTCGCCACCAAAGGGGGGCCTATGTTCACAGCTGCAAAGAACAGTCCATAAATTCACCGTCCAGTTCTCTGCTCTGTGTTCCATTGTGAAGCACAGTTTCTGGTTTCCTTAAGAAAAAGTGTCTCTTTGTCATACTGGACTTTGCAATGCTTGTGTTTTCCAAAAGGAAATTATGAAAACAGCTGGCTTTACTACCATAAACAGCGGACGAATTCCAATCTTAACTCGGGCAGAAGACAGGGCCTGCTGAGATATGTAAGACCCAGGAGGCTCGGACAAACCCAGGGACGTCTGCGTATTGTCTTAGGATCCCAGGATGCAGGAATGATGAGGGGTCTGGGGGTCATCCGCTTCAACCTGCACCTGTTCCTTGGGGACCTGCTCCTCAGCCTCCTTTTCTGGGCGGCTTCGGCTTGGATGCCTCCAGTAGTGGAGAACTCAGTACTTTCCTTGACAGCCTTTCACTTGCTGGGACAACTTGAGCTGCCAGAAGATCCTATTGGAGAGGGCGGATCCTCTGCAGTTTCACCCACGGAGCCTTCTCCTTCCCAGCCGTGTGTGCTCTCCACGATGCCCATCTCCGTTTGAAGTCAGGACCCTCCCAGCACGCTGTCACTACCCATTCCTCCAGGTTTCCGATGGGCCTGTGACCTTGGGTGAGTCATATAACATCTCTGAGCCTCGCTCAGAAGGTAAGATAAGAATAGCTCTTGCCTCGATTCAGATACTCAAGGGACGTACACATGTCGAGTGGCTGGAAGGCCCCAGGAACACGGCACTCAGCACACCTGTGGGTCAGCGTTACTATCCTGCTGTCGGGACTTCCGCTATTAATAACAGTCACGGGCAGCCCCATTCCCCTGACAGCTGCTTGTTTTATTAAGGCTGCAAAGTGCTGACTCTTCACATCACCCTCCACTGAAATCGCCCCTCTCCGAGCTTCACTTTCCTGGAGATAAAATTAGAACTACTATACGTGCTCAAAGATCTGAGGCCAAGGTTTAATGATTTAATGTGTGGGAAAGTGCTGACATGACTCTAGATTCAAAGCACCTTGACGTCCTTCCTCCTTCCTTCTTAGATATAAGTGCCTACTCCAGGGTAGACCAAAAAAATAAAAATAAATAAAAATCGCGAGCCTAATACACAACCTGAACGTCAAAAGAATTGATCTATTTTATTGGCGTATAATCCATATACCATAAAATTCACCATTTTAAAGTGTGTATTTCAGGGTTTTGCAATATTAACAGAGTTGTATGACATCACCCCTCTCTAATTCCAGAATAGTTTCATCACCCCCAAAAGAAACCCGTCCCCGTCAGCAGTCACTCCCCTCCCCCACCCTGTCTAGCCCCTACGACCACTAATCTCCTTTCTGTCCCCATAGATTTGCCTACTCTGGGTGTTTCATATAAGTGGCATCATTGAGTGTGTCACCTTTTGTGGCTGATTTCTTCCACTTAATGTAATGTTTCCAAGGTTCATCCATGTCGTAGCGCTGGATTTTGGAAGGGAATTCACCGTCATAACCAGAGTACTGTTCCCACCTTGGAAATGGGAGGCCTAAGACATGAGCTGTTTCGCTCCAGGCCACCTGGAAAAGGGCAGCAGCTCCCCTGACTCTTGGCCTGCAGTCAGACCAATCCAGACTGAAGCTGCTCTATGGAAGCATTTTCCCTCCCCCTCCTGCCACCTTGCCCTCCAGGGTGCCTTCCCCAGAGACTTCCTGATGGTAGTTTGGAGTGACTTAGTTGCAGGTTTGAAACCAGCTCACAATGTGTTGATTGTGTGCAAATACTGAGAGCCCGGAGCCTCGGTTTGTTCATCTGTGAAATGAAGATCCTGATAGCACCTTCCTCATGGGGCTCTTGTGAGTATTAAATGAGGTAGTACCTGTCTAGCCCTTAGTGCGATACCCTTGGATGTTGAATGACCCACAAATTTTGGTGGTGCTGTCATCTGTAAAATGGGGTGAGTGAAATTCAGCTCGCAGCTGTATCTGGAGATGGGAGTAGAGGCAATTCCGACAGG
Source organism: Eschrichtius robustus (assembly GCF_028021215.1). Taxonomy (NCBI): domain Eukaryota; kingdom Metazoa; phylum Chordata; class Mammalia; order Artiodactyla; family Eschrichtiidae; genus Eschrichtius; species Eschrichtius robustus. Next base: position 82,605,447 of record NC_090840.1, read on the forward strand.
CTGGCACGGAGCTGGCCATGTGCCGGCTGCTCTTATTACTGTCCTCATTAGAATCATTTTTCTCTAAAGCTCTAGCTACAGCGCTGCCTCCCCCCATCCCGGACGTCCAAGCCACGTGCAGGCCATTGCATAAGTCCAGGTGATGCTCTTCCAGCCAAGTTTTGAAGTCAGTTCTAGAGAGGGGCTAAGGTCTGGCCTCATGGGAGCCCAGAGCCGGTCACATCTGCCTGCTCCCGGTGGCCACCTTGGCTGCCTGTTCCGCTGGCTCTCGCCGGCCTCCTGCACTGCCTCAAGCCACTCAGGGCAAGAAGGCCTGGGGGAGGGGGAGGGGGGGTGGAGAGCCCAGCCACAGTGACTGTACCCTCCCAGCAGTCTGCATTTAGATGATGCGGTATTCAGACCAAACTCTGTTGTCATCTTTCCCAGCACAAAGCTCAGGGTTGCCAGGCACTGCTTGCGTCCCTGGGCAGGCTGCCAGGGTCACACTGCAGCACTGGTGACATTTGCTTGCTGTGGGTTTTGAACCAACCTGACACTCTGTTCCTCCCCATGCCCTCCAGGTGGTCTGTCTTCTCCCGGTCAGCACCATCCAACATGCAAGAGTCTCAGATTCCATTTTCCTTATAAACAGCACCCCCTCAATGGATCCAAGGCTCAGTGGTCCCTTCATTAACCACAGACAGAATGACTCCCTTTCATCTCCATTCAGAACATTTTCACAGTTCACTGTAATCATTTGTTTACTTTTCTGCCTTTGCCAACCCAGAGGGCAGAAGATGATCTGATGTCAACTCTCTGTGACAGCTAACCGGGCTCTCTGGGCCCAGAGCAGGGAGAGCTAAGGGCTGCAGACGTCAAGGAAAGCTCCATAGCAGGGATGAGCTCTAATCCAGGCCTGGGAGCATGGGGACAATTTGTACAGCTGCTGAATGGAAGAGGTATTCCAGGAGGGAGCACTGACATGGACAAACGAACAAAGGAATATTCGGGAAAGGCCTTCGTAGAGTTTAACTCTTTAGAGTTGGAAGGTTGGAGAGGATCCTAGGGGCAGACCAGCGGGCAGACCAGCAAATGCTTGAGATGCCTGGCCAAGAGGTCGAACAGATCCTATTTGTCAAAGGGGGAGAGAAGGAAGGGAACTTTCATTGCTTGCATGAAACTGTCCCGAAATTGTCCTAAAAACTTTAAAATAGAGCTTTATATACAACATCACCCCTGTACAGAATGAGAAAATTTAGGTTCAAAAAGCCTAATTGATATCACCCAACTAGAAATCGGCCAAAGTAATTGTAATTAATTAATTATAAGACACCAGATCTGGTAACATCAAAAATTCTTGAACTTTTCGTTGTATCGATATTTAACATCTATAAGAAGATGATGTCACAGATATGTGTCGATATAGATATATAGCTATAACCTTTCTGATTTTATAATGACTTTCCCTAGTGTTATTCTTGAGCAACTTTAAATAACTTACCTGGCAAGACATAAATCATGGCAAATTTAAAATGACTTTATTTTTTTCCTCTTGAATGCCAACCCCACAGTCCTGTTTGCAGGGCTAAAAAAAGTAAGGAGAGATATTCAAGCCCTGTTCCTCTTGGCTAACTGGGGATTTATTACTGGTTCGTTTGCTCACAATGGCAGGGGGCAGACCCATCCTTCTGCTTCTGGGCTGTGAGCTTCTAATTGGAATGTGCGTTGTGTAATGAGGTTTACTATTTATGAGCTGCTTCATGAAAGGGCAAACTCCAAAGACAAAATGGTATTTTCATGTATTTATTATTTTATCTGTGGCATGAGATGGAATAGAAGGGCAAAATCAAGGTGAGCTTTTAGAAGTGTCTCCATACCAGGGGTTTGGTCTTCACTCATTTCCACGCCTTCATTTCTCCGTAAGGATTTGCTGACTTCTTCAGGAAATACAGAGGAAGAAGTGATTCCTTCTTAAGGCGAATTCCAGAGAAGGCTCTGTGGAGGAGATGACATCTGAATTGGGCCCTGGAGGATGAGAATTCTGATGCATTGAGTTGGGGACAGAAAGGCAAAGAAGGAGAAGAGAACATTTTCTGGTTAAGCTGGGAGAGCCATGGGTCAATTCACCCACCAATCAATCATCTGAAACATGTGTGTGGGCACCGGTATCCGCCAGGCGCTGCTCTAGGTAGACATGATGCAATGAGTTAGAACCAGAAGCAGCTTCTACGTTCAGAGGACGGAGCCTGAGGGAGGACAGTGGCGAGGGGCACACAGCGTGCAGGACCACCAGGCCTCTACCTTGGCTCATAAGGGATAATCACGTTAGCAGAATAAATAAGTAAAAGAGGAATCGTCCCTCTCAGTGTCTCATGGTCCTGCTTGCCACTTGCTTCCTCTGACATTGTTTACATTGACCTTAACTATCACCACGTCTGTCATTTTTTTTTTTTTGTCCTTGCCGCGCTGACTGTGGGATCTTAGTTCCCTGACCAGGGATCGAATCCACGCCCCCTGCAGTGGAAGCGTGGAGTCTTAACCACTGGACCTCCGGGGAAGTCCCTTGTAACTTAAACATGGAGGGGCCTCCACGTGGAGGCTGGTTGTATGGGGGCAGCTCTCCTCCAGGAAAGCCTGTGCCCCCGAAAGTTCTTAGTTTTCAGTGGGACACAGCCAGGTGGATACAGGAAGAAATGGAACACAGGTGTTACCAACCCCAGCAAGGGTCCTTCTTCCTGGTGTCAATGGAGCCAGTAGAACGAGACCAAGCTGGGTTCAGAAGCAAAGGAAAGCTCCGTGCTTTGATCAGAGAAGGCAGAGGCACGGGTGGGGCTCTAGGGCGCATGCTCCCCCACCACCTCCAGGCCGTGGGCGGGGCTGCTTCTGGGGATCTGGCAAGGGAGGGGCGGGGTTCTCGCGGGGTGGGCGGGCGCAGGCGCAGGCGCAGGCGCAGGCGCAGGCGCAGGCGCAGGCGCAGGCGCAGGCGCAGGCGCAGGCGCAGGCGCAGGCGCAGGCGCAGGCGCAGCTGCACGGCTCCCCGCTCCAGCTGGCAGTGCCACGTGCGGTGCCTCTGCGCACGGCCCGCTGCCGCCGCTGCCATCTTGGATTGAGGGTCGGGTGCAGCGTCTCTGCACACGGCGGGAGAGCTGAAGTGTGGGCTCAGCCGTGTTGCACCAGGATTTCTAGTCTGAAGCGTCCAGTGCGCGGCCTCTGGCCGCGGCCGCCCTGAGAGTGAGTGAAACTAGACTAAGCGCAAAGGAAAAGAAAAGGTTAGACTTTGTTTTACTACTCAGACGCTATTTTTATTCCCTGGGTTTTGCCGGTGGCACAGGGTGGGAAGAGGTGGGGAGAGCTTTGTTCTGGGTGCCGTGAACGCAGAGAGGAAAGCCTGAGAGCTCTTCTCTGACCTGCCAGTCACAGCTTACCTGGGATGAGGGGGAAGGAAAGGTCTCTGATGAGATCTCGGCCCATGCCCTCCAGCCAGTCCCCGCCAGGAATGCACCTGCATTGAACGAGGGGGCTTGGTAACCTTCCGGTGGGGGAGTCACTGTCAGAGTGTGCTGGAAGAGACTCACGTAGGGTTGGGGTCTGTGTTAGGCGGTATGGGAAGGAGTTAAGGAAGTGGGCTTTGCTCTGGACTGGATGCAGTGAAAAAGCAGGTAATCCTAGTTTTGGGTATCCTACCTATATCTTACCTGTAGGGAGCTCTCCCCTGTGGAAGGGAGATTGGAGTGAGGCTGTGTTATCTCAATGGGTCCTTTGCCTAGAGCTGCAAATGTCAATCAGATGAAACCGGGTTAGGTGTAGCAGAGCAGAAACTTTATTCATCGATCAAGGAATGGAGGAGGGAGAGGGCGTGCTCTAAAAACACCTTCTCCCCGAGGGAAGGGGAGTGAGGGAATTTTAAGAGGTAGGAGGCAGGCATGTCATCAGGGAACGAGGAAGGGGGCAGAGATTTCCAGGGACAGCCAGGGCATGTGAAGTCTTCCCTGCTTCTCTGCACAAGGCACGAATTGTGCCTAGCAGAGTACAGATCCCCCCATTGGGCAGAGATCTTAGCATAATGATGAAGCAAAGGTAGCTTCCGGACGGCTCGAGGTCTCTTCTGCGTAGGCTGGCTCCTGTGGTCAGGGCGGAGTAGGTTCAGGCACATGTCTCTTAAAGCACAGCTGCAAAACATCTCTGTCAAACCCCAGGTGCTTTTTTTTTTTTTTTAAAGATTTATTTTATTATTTACTTATTTATTTAATTTATTTTTGGCTGTGTCGGCTCTTAGTTGCAGCATGCGGGCTCTTTGTTGCGACACACAGGCTTCCCTCTAGTTGTGGCGTGTGGGTTTTCTGTCTCTAGTTGTGGCGCGCAGGCTCCACGGCTCGTGGGCTCTGTAGTTTGCGGCACGCAGGCTCTCTAGTTGAGGCGCATGAGCTCAGTTGTTGTGGCGTGCGGGCTTAGTTGCCCTGTGGCATGTAGGATCTTAGTTCCCTGACCAGAGATCAAACCCACATCTCCTGCATTGTAAGGCGGATTCTTTACCACTGCACCACCAGGGAAGTCTCAACCCCAGGTGCTTTTGAAACAAACGTAGAGATAAATCAAGGCAAGGATCCTTCAGCTCTCAGGGGAAGGTGGGGTGACAGCTACAGCTATGATTCCAAAGAAGCAGCAGTCACTCCGTAAACCACGATGGGGGATGTTTGTACATTTTTGTGGTTTGGATAAAGTTCTTGTTCATGATTATGCAATGGTCTTGTTTGTCTTGATCTGTCACGGGCAGAGTGGCCTTATCTGGTGTTGATATTCTGTGAAATGTTTGGATTCAGCAAGAGGACACCAGGCCAGCTGCCAGATGCCAGGGGTTGCCTTCTATTTCTTAGCTCTGAGGTCACACCTAGACTTTGGGAGTTGTTAGTTTGGTGGCTTGACTAGAGAGACGGCATATGCATAGACTCGGCAGGGAGAGAGGAGTGACCATCCGGGGAAGCACAGGGGCTCAGCGGCTTGAAGCAGGAGTGAGCTTAGGGTGAGAGGGTGGTAGGTGCTGGGCAGGTTGGAAGGAGCCTGTCACGAGGGTCTGGCTTAGGCATTTGGACTTGGGGCTGCAAACGAAGCTGGGAGCTAGGAAGAAGAGTCACATGGTCTAATTTGCCTTTTATACAAGTCACTTGCTACACTGGAGGTGGATGCAGGGAAATCTGAATGTTCAAGTTGAGGGGCAAAAGGTGCTGAGAAAACGGGGTCAGAGACCTTGATCTGCTGCACTCGACCGTGTCATACTTGAGAGCACACAGAGGCCCCACCTGCCCAGGTAGATGGTCTCCCCACTACCTTTGAAATAAGCAGCCAAAGAGGCTCTTGAGAAGAAGAATTTAAGCTGATAACCAAAGCCCAGTGTAGTCTGAACTCCTTCAGTTCACAGAAGGGTCTTTGTCAAAACTGCCTCCAGACAGGACTTCTTGTCTGGTAGAGATGGCATTTATCCTTTGGGTATAACAGCCTGCCTTCCTCCCTCCCTCCCTCCCTCCCTCCCTCCCTTCCTTCTTTCCTTCCTTTCCTTTCCTTTCCTTTCTTTCCTTCTTTCTTTCTTCTTAAGATATTCTTCAAATATCATAATGACTAAAATACCTTTCCTAAAATTCAGTAATTTAGTCCAAATGTCATTCCAGTGTAGGTACTCTCTCTTCTTTCGAGTTGTCTGTTTAGATCTTCTCTTTGCTGTTGACATTACTCAATATCACAACATTGGGTCCAGATGTGATTTTCTGTGTATTTATCTGTGTTGGGACTTGCATGCCTCCTGAGTCTGAGTGTTTATGTCCTTCGGCAGTTCTGGGAAATTCTCAATTTTTCTGGTCATTACCTCATTACATATTGACCCCATTGTTATCTTGTTCCTATTAGATGTATGTCATGCCTCCTTTTCCCATGATCCCTGTGAATTTACATTTCATATTTTTCTGTCTCTATCTCTCTGGATTATGTTTAGAGTAATATCGAAGTGTTATCACAGCTAATATCTAAAACACCTTATTATATCATCATCTTTTTCAAATGTCACTTTTGCCCATTCATTAACTTTATTTAAAATTTCAATGACTGCATTTTTCTTTCTGGGTGTTCTATTTGCCTGCTGTTCTGTTCCTAGTATATTACTGTTTTCTCACAGTTTTAAGTCCATCTCTCATTTCTTTATTTATTTTAAATGTACTTAAAAAATTTATTTATTTATTTATTTATTTATTAATTTATTATTTTTTGGCTGCGTTGGGTCTTTGTTGCTGTGCGCCGGCTTTCTCTAGTTGCGGCGAGCAGGGGCTACTTTTAGTTGTGGGGCACGGGCTTCTCACTGTGGTGGCTTCTCTTGTTGCGGAGCACGGGCTCTAGGCCCGCGGGCTTCAGTAGCTGTGGCGCCCAGGCTTCCATAAACTCTTAAGTATTATTTATCTGAAGTTCTTAGAAGTCTTAGTAATTGTGTACCTATCTACTCTAACTTCTTGTTTATGCAATATGCATATGTATTGAGCGTTGTATTGTGCTTATATATTACCAATGACACATTGTTTCTCTATGCATTTGGTCAGTTTAGATGTTCAGACTGAACTGGACCTGGATTGTACCTCACCCTAGATCAGCTTGGCCCCTTCTGCCCCCCTCCTTCCAGCTCTTAGCCACACATCTTGTTTCCTTGCAAATGTGCCCTGGCGATGTCTTGTGTACTTCGTGCTGTTGGAAAGGTCTCATCAAAGCTGCCACAGTACAAGTTCCCACAGGCCTGGGAGCCCTGACATGCACCGTCACCTGATGAGGGAGAAATCGTACACGTACGCATGGGTGGGACTGGCCCGCCAGGGGCTCCTGCTTCCCAGGGGTTTCCTGCAGGGTCTAGAGGACAATCCCAGGAGACTGAGGTCCCTAATGAACTGTCGAGTGTACTCCGTCCGGTGGAGAAAGGAGACCGGGATGAGCCCGCAGGTAAATCTCTCACCCTTCCTCCTCCTTGAAGATAAAGTGCTTCCACGTGGCCCTTCCCCACTGGGCTTTGTGTGAAGCAGTGTCTAGCTCGGAAGTGCATCCTCTTAAAATTTCTGTGCACAGGGAAGAGTGTGTCACCTAACAACATGGGCGTTTGGGGTTGTGAGGTAGTTTTGACAGTGTTCATAACGTACATTCCTGTACAAGTTTTCTTATCTGAGTTATGGGTGTCATTTGTGTGAATAATGATACGTTGTGTGAATAAATATTTGCATTGTAGGACAGTGAATAACTTAGCCTAGTTACAAAAATAATATATATTATTAGACACCATCCCCTACCCCAACCGAGATGAAAAGTAATCTCGAAGAGCAGATGTGCAGAAGCTGCCTTCTGTGAATCCGGATTCTCTTTTTCCTTTGGGCAGTTTATGGTGGGAGGCGCTTCTCAGAGGAAATCACATCGGTTGGTGTCCAGAGGCCAGGATTTGATCTCAGCTTTGTCCTTACTGATTCTATGACCCTGGGCTAGTTAATTAACCCTCCTCTTGTATTTTTTTTCTTATTTGGAAACTACGAGTCGTATGTGGTAGGGTTGTTGTGAGGCCTGGGGTCGTAGGAAGGCAGGTTGCTTGGCACGGTCCCTGGCATTTAGGGTGGCCTCCATAAATGGGAGCTGTTGTGGTGGACCGTTCCCTACCGCAGCCCTGATGTGGAAGCCTCGGCATTCAAGTCCCTTTGCAAATCAGTTAGTCATTTCAGTGCAACAGACTTTCGTCAAGCACTGTCTGCTTGGCTCACAGTATAGGCTCTGGGGATCATACAAATGAAGAAACTGCTCGGCAGTGGGGGAAGAAAATTCCACTAAAATTAGAGCCTAGATCTCTTTGAGTTAAGAGCAAAATGTCACTTATTTCTAAGCGTCGTTTCCAGGGAGCAGGTAACAGAAACTTTGTGGAGGCGTTTGTGAAAACAGACAGAGGACTTGCTGTCTGGTACCTTTGGGCAAAGTATACAACGACATTCCTTCTAGAGAGATTCAGGAAAGGGCACCATCTTCAGGTGGACAAATTAGACAGGTGACCCCCGATGGGTGGACACCACTGGGACAGGGTGTTGCTTGGTGAGCAGAGCATAGGCAGGGTTTCAGTGGCCACATGCTTGGTCCGGTTGGGGACCTTTGCGCAGTGCACAGATCAGGAGCTGGGTTCCTTCCAGAAGCCCTCGGGGAGAATGTGGTCTTGCCCTTTCCAGTTCCTGGAGGCTGCCTGCACTCCTTTGCTCGTGACCCTTATCCTCCATCTTCACACCCAGCCACAGTCTGACCCCTCGTGCGTTCTCACATTCCTTTGTAATGATAACCAGGAGAAGTTTCCAGCTTTTAAAGATCCAGATGATTAGACTGGGCCCGCCTGGTTAATCCAGGTACCTGCCCCCCACACCCCCCGTCTCAAGGTCCTTAGCTGTAATCACATGTGCAAAGTTTCTTTTTCCACGTAAGGGCATATATTCACAGGTTCTAGGTATGACGTCATGGACATCTTTGGGGGGCCATTATTTTGCCTCCTCCAGTACCTCCAGCCAGGAAGGAACTGAGGCCCTCAGACCAAAGTCCAGAAGAAGCTGAAGGCTGCCAGCAGCCACATGGACCAGGAACAGCCCCTTCCCCAGACCAGCCTCAGATGAGCCCAGCCCCAGTTGAGACCTTATCTGAACTAAGAATGCCTGGACCCCTGACCCACATGGATGGAGATAATACATGTGTGTCATTTGAAGCACCAAAGATTGTGATAGTATTATTCTACAGCAGTAGTTGGCTAATACATTATACAAAAACCTATTGCCTGTTTCTCCGAACCCATCTACCATTGCCCTTCCCTCAATTTATACATGTTTACATTCGCAGAAACACACACACACACACACACAACCACCTACGATAACTATACACTTTTAGTTCTTTACACAAAACACAGGGTTTCACGCCTCTGTGCTGTGAAATTAAATGAAGATTTCCCAAATGAAAGTAAGCAAAGGCTATTTACTTTGAACTTGCTCTAGCAAGGGAGTCACCCACCATCACGGGCGTTTGGCAGAGAATCCAAAGCTGGCAGAGGAGTGGGAAAGCTTTATAGTGTCGAAAAAACAAAGGCCTCCAGGGTGCCCTGATTGGAGGCTGTTGGCCTGGAGAAGCTGGAGGTGGACTAACCACCTGCAGTGGGACATGTGACTGTTTAGAGGTGAATATTATCTTTATTCCAGTTGGTCCTAAGCTAGAAATGGGGGCAGAAATTAGGGGGGCTGTCAGTTATTAACCAAGACCTGGCCATCTGGAGCTGATTGTTATAAGGGTTATTGGTTGGCTTCCAGGGTTGGTTGCTGCAAATTGCGGATTGGAGTTACCTTTCATATACACACACACACACGCGCACACACGTGTACACGCACACACATGCACTCCCACACGCGCACACACGTGCACACGCACACACATGCGCACATAAACACCCCCGCACTCACGCGTGCACACACACACACTCACACACACACGTGTTTGTCCGTTTGTATATTGAGTCTCACAGCACTTTTTCATGTACGGTTCTCTCTACCCAGAGTGCCCATCCCTACCCAGCTGCCAAACCCACATGCAACTGTCAGAACTCTGCTTCAGTGTAACGACTTCCGGGAGGCCTGCTGGCGATCACTCTGCCTTCCGTCATCTCTCTGTAGTATGTCCACATCAGCATCAAGTGTTCCACGCCGCATTATTTTACTGGCATATGTTTTTCTCCCCAACTTGATTATGAGCTCTATTTCTCCAGTGTCCAGCCCATGGCCTAGTACCTAGGTGCTCAGTAAAGGCCTGTTAAATAGTTATAAAAATAGGGCCAGTGACAAAGCAAATATTCCTATATTCTCCATCCAATCCAATGGTTTCATTTCCCTGTTAACCTGAAGCCATGGAGTCATGCAGTCTTGAAATTGGAAGGTATCCAGCTCATCTTAGCCTACTGCCAGGAAAGAGGAGAGGATTGACAGAGATTCTTGCCCAAATTCCCACAGGGGGAAGAGTCCAAAGCCTAGGTTCTTTCTGGTTTTCCATGCATCCTAGAGACCTGTGGATGCTGGAGGGCTAGAGCCAGAGTGCAGGGGTCAGGAGCCTCTCAGTGAGTAAAACAGATGCTGGCGCATAGAGGCTGTTGTTTACATACAAGAGTGCACTCATGAATAAGGGAAAATCACTCACCATCTAGCAACTACTATGATTCACACTTTCCAAGGAATTAATAGCATAATCCAGGAAGGCACTGGACAAAAGGCTGGCGCTGCGGAAGTATGTGAGTGCACTGCTTTTCTCTGTCTGCGTTCTCATTAGCCCCCTGTTATGAAAACACAGTTATAAATATTCAAAGTGGTGTGTATAAATCTGTTTTCATATAAGGAACCCGATAGGAAATGTAGGCCCACAGCTGTTACTTCTTTGACTTCTTTGATCCTCAACCCAGGTGAGCAGGCATGTTCCGAACTTTTCTTTCTTTTTGATTCAATTCAGGTCCCTGTATGGTTAATTAAAAACAACGGCATCATCTCTGCTGTGATGGAACAGTCCCATCGCAGCAATCCATCGTGCTGATTAGCAAAGGGAAGAGGGATTTGTCTGTTTCCAAATTGTCTATTCTAAAACTGGTATAATTCAGAGGAGACGCACCAAGCAAAATCCAACACGCAAAAGTTTGTTTGGAAAATGATACTTTATGAATTTTCAGCTGTAACTTGGATTTCTTCAGATTTGAGCCTCTTGCATGATTATTGTTGCTGCAAAGTAATAATTAATAACCTAATAATATTTATGTTAGCAATAATAATAGTAATAATAATAGTAGTAGGTAGCATTTTGGAATGTGTATTCTGTCCTACATCGTCATTTCTCCAAGTGTGTTCATACAACACTACTTGTTTTTTTTTAAAAGTATTTGTTTATTTATTTATTTATGGCTGTGTTGGGTCTTCGTTTCTGTGCGAGGGCTTTCTCCAGTTGCGGCGAGCGGGGGCCACTCTTCATCGCGGTGCGCGGGCCTCTCACTATCGTGGCCTCTCTTGTTGCGGAGCACAGGCTGCAGACGCGCAGGCTCAGTAGTTGTGGCTCACGGGCTTAGTTGCTCCACGGCATGTGGGATCTTCCCAGACCAGGGCTCGAACCCGTGTCCCCTGCATTGGCAGGCAGATTCTTAACCACTGCACCACCAGGGAAGCTTGACCTTAACTTTTTATGTTTGTGAGAGTTATTCATGTTTTCTGTGTAATTATTCCAGTTACTATGGCTGCATAATAAGTCATCCCAAAATTCAGTAACATAAAACAACCATCTGTTGTACTTATAGGTTCAGAACTTTGGACAGAGCACAGTACGGTGGGCTTGTCTACACCCCACTATACCTGAGGCCTCAGCTGACAGTCAGTCTTCTACATTCTCTTGTCTGGGGGTGGATTCTAGTTGCCAGCTGAGACCTTAGCTCCTACACATGGGGTCTCCATGTGAGTTGGGCTTCATAATACAGTGTCCAAGTTTCAAAACTGAGGGTTCTGAAAGGGTAAGAGAGCACAGCAGAAGTTGTACCTAACTTTACTACCTGGCTTCCAAGTTTGAAGTCACATAGCATCACCTTTACTGTATTATGTTGGTCAAGGCAACTGCAAAGTTTTGCCCAGGATCAAAAAAAGGGGGGAAAACCCCCCTCACTTCTCATGGAAGAGGGTTAACATCTTGCTGTAAGAAAAACATGTGGGATGGAATATATATTGATGATTGCTGATGTACATTTGAGTTGTTTCTAGATTAGGTATTATAACTAAATCTACAGAAAACATCTTTGTATATATATTTTGATACACATATGCATTTATTTCTATTGAGTATATTGAATGGAATTGCTCAGTCATAGAGTACTGGCATACCATCTTTAGCAATTAGAACTAAAAATTTTCCATAGTGTTTGGGCAAATCTGTGTGTATATTGGCAAAATATGAATACTGTAGTTGCTCCACATCCTTATCATTACAAGTGAAATGGGCTGGTAAGCAAGCTGTGGATGGATTTTAGGGAGCCCTGCATCCAGGCCTTAGGGTTCACACTTTTCCCTCAAAGCCAGGGGTTTTAAGCTGGAGGTTTTCCATGCAAAACCTGTGGTGTTGCCGAGGCTGCTGTTGCTTTTAACTGACTTTGGATAACTTTAGAAAGGGCATAATTCACTCTCCAGTGTTCTAAGATAGTTACTATTCTGTAATTTCTCACCGCGTTCCATCCCAGAATTATTCACTTTACTCCTGAAAGCATTTATTTTAAAAGTCCCCAGATAAGCAAAATGAAGCACAGTATTGTTGGAGAAAAAATATTAACATATAAAGTAAACATATTTTTAAAAGAGCAAGAAGATAATAAATTTAAACTTCAGAATGAAACTTAACCTTTGCAGGGAGGTGGAGGATGGGACAGATGGTAGCACCCAGGTTGAGTCAGTGCTATATTAATTTGGGTAGTAGGTTCATGGGTAATTTTTTCTTTTTGCTTTGTCATTTACATATATTACATATACTGTTTGTACTTATTTTTGTACCTGTATATGCATTTATTAATTCAATCATTGTATCAGACAGTGGTCTTAGGTATAAATTATTACATGACAAAAAATTAAGCCCAGGAGAAAACCATAATTTGAAAAGAGGTATGTACCCCAGTGTTCATTGCAGCAATATTTACAATAGCCAAGACGTGAGGCAAAATAAATGTCCATTGACAGATGAATGGATAAAGAAGATGTGGTACATCTATACAATGGAATATTACTCAGCCATAAAATAGAATGGAATAATGCCATTTGTAGCAACATGGATGGGCCTAGAGATTATTATATTAAGTGAAGTAAGCTAGACAGAGAAAGACAAATATCATAGGATATTGCTTATATGTGGAATCTAAAAAGAATGATACAAATGAACTTATATACAAAACAGAAATAGACCCACAGGCATAGAAAACAAACTTATGGTTACCAAAGGGGAAAGGGGAGAGGGATAAAAAAATTAAGCCCTATATTTCATAAAATTCGTGCATGTGTACAGTGATATTTATGGGAGGAAATCTGTGAATATGAGAGGCATAATAAGATAAAAAGAAGAGAGATACATAAGCCTTCTTGTAGTAAAAATGGGAATATTCTGTCTTTTCCTTAACACAAACTGGGCTGGTTATTTAATTAAACATGGATTTCTTCCAAAATGAAATATTTGAAGACAAAATATTTAAGGGTGTTGGATGCTGGAAATGTGCCCAGATCTGGTTGAAAGCAGCCCAGAAAAAGGGTGAAAACAGGGAAGAGAGGGAGCAGTGGTGGCTGAGGGGAGATTTACACAGGCAGGCAATTTCCTGCTCTGATATTTTTCACAAAGGCCCATTCCCAAATGGAGACTCCAACTTTGAACACTGGGTGTTGTCATTTTCTACAGAGAACTTGAAGCTAATAGTTATTGTAGACTCGTTATAACCATGAACCACAGGCTTTTTCAATCCATTTCTTCTTTCACTCGGCAGATGCTCAGTATTTACTGAACAGAAGTCAGGTGTCATTGGATTTAAAGTCTGTGAAGTCTGTGCTAGTGTCCATATTTTACAGACGGGAAAACTGAGGCTCAGAGATGTGAAGTAGCTTCGTGGTGGGGCGGCTTGCATTCAGTAGTTTCCAAATGTGGGTCATAACAAAGTCCACATGCTCTTCTGACCATGTGACCCACCACTGCCCCATCAGGAGGAGCGTATATCCCCTCTGCTTGAAACCTGGTGGATCTCAGTGACTGCTGGGACCAATGCAGTGTAGCAGAAGTGACCCCGTGTGACTTAGGGTCATGAAAGGAAATAAAGTTTCTTCCTGACTCTTTCTTGAGACACTTGCTCTTAGAACCCAGCCACCTTGCCTTGAGGAAGCCCATGCTACATGGACAGCCCTGGTGACAATCCCAGCTAAGGTCGTAGCCAATAACCAGCACCAACCGACGGACACAGGAGTGAGAAAGCCTTCAGCAAGGCTCCATCTCAGCCACATCTGACTGCAGCCGGGTGAGAGACCGCGAGTGAGAGCCCTTAACCGAGTCCAGTCGACCCCCAGACCACAAGAAGAAGTGGTAGTAGTAGTAGTTGTAATAAAATTGGGTTTTTTAAATTGCACTAAGTTTGGGGTGGTTTGTCGCCCAGTGAAACTATGGGCACTAAGCCCCATGCTCAGAAGCTTACACTCATTCATATTATAAAAGATGCCATTAGTACCTCTAGAAAATGGCCATGTTCTTGCTTACAGTTCCTTACAATTCCACTGATATTCCTAAGATTTTCGTTCATCAGATTTCATCTTCTTTTCATGTATGAAATGCTAGGACCTGTTGACCCAGGTTGAATAATAATTAACACCATTCTATCTCAGGGACTCAGAGTCTGACGAAACAGACTCACACATAGATGGATCATTAGAAAGCAACATGGGAATGGCAGGGTCATGGCAGATGGTGGTGGGACAAGCTATAGGGAGGGACGCCAAGGAGGGGCAACATCAGGATGAGGGCAGTTGACCAGAAAGAAAGCTTCCTGAAGAAGAGGTCAGCTAAGCAAAACCTTGAAGAAATAAAATAAGTTGAAGGCAAGGGAAAGAATTCCCAAAAGGATGACACAAATCTTGCGGAGGCGGAGAAGCAAAAACTACTTTAGTGCATGAAAGAGCAAATATCTCAGCATTACTTTAATGGCCTTGGAGGCCAGGTGTGGCAGGAGAGCTGGCCTGGCAGTCTGGCGGTCCGGTGCTACTTTCCACAGTGCCTTCCTCAGGACTGGGTTTTCAGAAGTACTGCATAAGGGGTAGGGAGTGCAGCAAAAAGACAGTTTGTCCTGCATGTGAATCATCTACTAAAATACAGTTGCCCAAGCCCTGTCCTCCAGTGTTCTCATTCTGTGATTCTGGGTCGGGATCTAAGAATTCTGATTAAAGAGGGGAAGAAAAAAGCTTCACCCAGTGAAGCTTTTTTCATTCAGTTTGAAACTGCTTGAGCCAGTGGGATCCACTGAGGGATTTTAGGAGGAGGACAGAGTCGTGTGTTGGAAATGACGGTTCATTGAGCAGTTTGGAGCACAGAGTGGGAAGAGGTGGGGTCTAGGGGCAGGAGAGCAGTCAAGTCGACAGGCCAGGTGAGAGCCGGGGAGCAGCAAACCAGGGCAGCGATGCTGGGGGGAGAGGAGATGGCGTCAGTCACGGTCAGACCAGGCAGCTGGCAGGGCTGGTGGTGGGCAGCCGGTGGAGGGAGGTCAGGCCGTCAAGGAGGACGTGCAGTCTGGGCTCAGGTGAGACGGGACGCACTGGGGCTGTCAGCTAGGATGAAGGGTGACAGAACAGGTGCCACAGGAAGCCCCGACCTCCAGGGAACAAGAATTGTTCTTATAACATGAAAAATAATGATTCCTAATTTTTAAAAAAAGTTAAATTAATGACAGGCCAGGAAAAGTTTTTTTCCAGCTTCCAAAATGAACACATGATTTATATCAGTAATAAAGAATAAAATTCCTGAAAATAAAATATAAAAGACACTAAATGGAGTAGAAATATGAGCTGAGGCTATAAATAGGCCACTGACAGATGGGGAAGTCAAAATTACTAACACGTTTATTAAAAACGTTCAGACTCAGTAATTTAAAAATGCTAATTTAAACAAAGGTACAACTTTTTATCCTGACAACAATGGCAAGGAGGTACAATTCAGGGGGTACAATTCAAGGGGTACTGATGACCTGCCAGGATGGGCAGGCTGGACGGGTCCAGCCGTGCTGGAGGGAATACAGGCGGAATCAGTGGAAATAAAAAGGCGCGTAGCCAGTGATGCAGCAAGGAGCTGCTCTGCAGGGAACAGATATACGGAGGCGCATGTCAGCTTTGTCTGTGAGAGCAGGCGTTAGAAGAAGCCCAGCTGCCCTTCAGTGGAGAAAGAGACAGACAAGCTGTGTGAACGCACTAGGGACATGAAGCAGTCAGAAGCAGCAAACCAGAGGAACATGCCACCCCACGGCTCCATCTTAAAAGCGCTGAGCGAACTCTCAGCATGATGTCATTGATACACATTCAGACTGCGTACCCAGAAAACAACATTACACATTTTCCAAGGATACCCCCATATTCAGGGAATGACACCACACATAGCAGTTACCTGCTGGGGAGGCAAGGGGGTGTAATTGAGGAAGGAGTGGGGGAAGAATCAGAACACAGAGAGAGAGGGAGGGAGAAGAGAGAAGGGAGGCGAGGGCAAGCCTGAAGTGACTTTTGTGCCGATCTTGGCATGTCATGGACTTAGGGATACAATCACGTGAGGTTTCTGCAGCCTCGAAGATCAGAGCCAAGGGAAGGTCTAGCAGAGAAGCTATTGATGACGTTGAGTTTGACGTGACTATGGGACCCGCGGCTGTTGAAATTCAGGAAGCACGTGGAGAGGTACAACTGGAGCTCACGAGAGGCGAAGAATCTGGGGAGAAAGCCGGACACAGTCCAAGAAGAATCCACGAGGAAGAGTGAGATACCCCTGGGAGGGGTCATAGGGTAAGCTGGCGAGTCCAGGAGCTGAGAACACCTGTCATCAATGGGCAGGACGCAGATGGGGGGGCTGCCCAGGAGACCAGGAGGCCGCGGTGTGAGGACACTAGGGGGAGGGAAGAGTGGCTGGTGGGACAAGCGTTTCCGGGGGGCTGAGGGAGCAGCACTGGAGGCAGCGTGCAGGCCCCGTGAGATACGGGCTGAAACCATCGTCTGCACTGGTCCAGGACCTATTACTCTTATCACTAGGCAGGTGGTACATGGGTTTGAGTGGGTGGGATTAGGGGCTGTGGTGCAAAGGAGAGGTACAGAGGAGCAAGGAGGGGTCCCTCTCCCTCTTCTGCCACTGACAAGGTGTGTGAGTCATCCTTCAAGTCATTTCTCATCTCTGGATCTCAGTTTTGTGGAGGCGAAGCATTGGTAATTCTTGCTTTGTGCACCATCCTCCTATGGCTTCTATTAGATGGCATATATGGAAGTCCTTTTATACTTCATGTTGCTCTGAGCATAACTCTGACAACTACTGCTCTACTTTCTGTCTTTGGATTTTTCTTTTCTGGATGTTTTATATAAATGGAAGCAAACACTATGTGTTCCTTTGTGACTGGCCTCTTTCACTTGGTGCAGTTTTTTTCAAGTTCCTTTCATTCCTTTGTTAATTTATCCTCAAATATCTCTCAAGTGTTTACTATGTCCGGGTTGGGATGTTTTGAAGACAGCTAATCGTCTTAGTCTCTGACCACTTGGGGAATTGGACCACAGATATTTCAGAATCAATGGGTTCCTCAGAATGTCTGGTTCACCTCTGTCAATCTACAGATGAGGATGCAGAGGGCAAGAGAAGCACAGTGACGCCCCCGAAGTCTCAGAGTGAGGGAGAGGCAGAGGCAGGGCGGGGGCCAGCCCTCCTGATTCTCTGAGCATCCCTGATGGCCCCCTGCAAGTCACACAGAACGGCGGGGGTCTTCTCATTGCAAATCTTGTGCAGTTCTCCCCAACATTTAGTTCTCAGAAAGAGCGGCCATATAAATTATCTGAGGGCAAAAGCAAAGACAGTGTGGGATAATGGAAAATATCTGAACTCAGGGCCAAAATAAGCATTTTCCAGTTCCGTCATTCCTGCGACTCAGAGTGTGAGGAAGTTACTCTCCCTCTCTGGCCTCAGGAAAACGCAAGAATCTCTCTAAGATCCCTCCCATCTCTAGTATTCGTCAGTTGAGGTAGCACAAAGAACCTATTCTCCAAGCTCACAAAATGTTCTGCTTTTAGCTCTCTGACGTCAATTCATGGGAACTAAGCGATACTGTCGCCCATTCTCATTTCCATTGAGAAGCCAGTGGGGTGTCCACCGAGCTTGAGCTTCGGGGAGAGGAAATGGGTTTGGAGTTCTTGCCTTGGAGGTACATGGGATCCATGAAATGGGGCGGGGCCTGGCTCCACACGTGGGGCTCCCTTCAGTCTATGGAGAAGCACAGGCAGCAAATCGCAGAACCCTTTCCTCCGGCAAGACGGACCCGCCTACCTTCTGATGACAATGTGCACGGCTCCTTCGGCCTTTGGCTGTTGCCTCCTGTGGGTCTTCCAGGCTCCCCCTTCTCCGTGGTGTAGGATGCGGAATTCCGAGCTGTGTAACAAGACAGGGAGCTGGATTTTGACTTCATTGGGAAAAACATTAGGGCAGATCCATTCAAGACTTGCTCCGTACTGTGTGGTGCCTTGTTAACTGCTTTTTACTCACTTTGTTTAATGCCTACAACAGCACCATAGCCCCATGTTATAGATCAGGAAAGAGCTGGAAGTTGAAGCATGATACCTCAGGCTGCACCCAGGCACGGGGTGGAGGCAGGGCTCCAAACTAGTCTGACACCAGAGCCCGAGCTCTGATCTGCCACATGAAAGGACACCTTCCACTGTGATCTGGGAAGGATGCTCACCAAATACCAAGCCGGCCAGTCATCCAATTTCCCGAATCAGCATCTACAGAAGATGAGAGGGGAAGACAAGCGAGCTTCTAATGCGTGTTTAAATTTCGACAATCTGTGCTCCCAAGTGGTGGGGCTGGGTTTAAAACTCAGGATTTTGACTGCATGGTGCAGTGATGGCACCACTGACGCAGCCTGCACCTCAGCACGACCTTCCTCCATCCAGGCAGGTGGTAGGAGCTGCCCCGGGAAGCACAGCACACTTTGTCACTTCAAATATACATATATATATTTCAAGGGTTTGGCAATGAATTTTGTAAAAGCTACCCCACCCCACCCCTGAAATCAGTTTGACGTTTTTCTTAGACTCTAGAGGAGTGTGTCAGCTGCGATCTTTTCCTAAATCCGGTGGAACTGATAGTAATAACTCCATGGCTTGCCAGTTCCCACGGCATCACTGAGCAGCTGACCCTGCTCGTGCCCACTGCAGAGGTGCACCTTCCTGCCATTCTCTGATGGCACGCAACATCTGGGAGCACCATGGAGCCTGATTTGGCGGTTCTAGAGGTTCTGTATCATGGTCTGGCTTGCTGGAAAGGGTTAATTGCAGAGATTCAGCTTAGCAAGAACTCACCCCTTCAGTTAATGGTAGGAAATTATTCACCTATCTATTAATTCCCTCCCACCTCTTCCGTGCCAGAGACCGAAGGCAATGGTGAGCAGAGGCAGACTCGGTGTCTGTACCCAATAGGGCTCCCCCAACAAGCTCACTGGCAAAATCATGTGACACGCCAGGAGCTGGTGACAGGTGAGGGGTTGTATTAGGGACAGGGGGGTCTGATGCAGGTGGATTAGAGCATTTATCTTTGAGAAGGAGGTAACATAGGTCACGAAGACCTGAGAGTGAGCTTCTGGGCCAGGAAAAATGTTGTTCTGAGTCCTAAAATCACTGAGAACCCAAACAAAAGGTTTTAAGCAGGAGTGAGGATGGGAGATGTGATCAGATATATGTTGTGAAATAAGGTACCCAAAAAAGTTTGTGGAACAAACACAACTTGGAAGCTGGGATACGTGCAGATTCCTGGGTCCAGAATGACCAGGATCTGAGTTAGTGCTAAGGTCTCATCCACATCATCACGCCCCAAGCAGGGAGAACTCGGGATGCTGGGTTCCAACAGTGATATAGCACATGCACCCTGCCTTGGTATCTTTGAGCGGACACATTCTTTTTCTTTTCTTTTCTTTTTTTTTTTTGAGGATACATTTTTTATAAGTAACAAATTCCAGATCAAACTGGCCTAGACAATAATAGAGAATGGGATTTAGGACCAGTTGAATAGCACTACCTCTGTGTCTCTGCAATTCCCTTTATTCTGCCCATCTCTGCATGTCTGCTTTCTTCTTGTGTTGCCTTTTCTCATAGTGGGGAAACAATGGCAGTTGGTCAAGTTCCAAATTTTGCATTTTTAGACCCTAAATAAGATCCTGTTTCTCAGAATTCCCTGCAAAATCCTGAGTTCATAAACCGCTCTCTGTGGCTGGCAGAAAAATCAGGCATCTACTGGCCTATGCTAGTCAACACGGCAAAGAGGATAGAATTAATCTTTCTGGTTAAATGCCCCTGGAGCTTAGGGTGAGTTTGCGACCCCACTGCGATCCCAATGGCAAAGTGGGTTGGGAATTGGAAGGGCAAACACAATGTCCTGAACGGTGAATGTCTATACTTCTGCTCTCACTATCAGCTAATGAAAGAAGGAATCTGACTGTTTCAGCTACGCGCCACCACCTTGTTTGCAGCTCTTCCACCAAGATGCACCGTTGCCTACCACCAGCCTGATGCTTGAATGTCCCTGAGGAAGGGCCCTTCCCGGGTTGAGGCTGCTTTGACTCATTGTAGGGAGTCACATTGTAAAGATTATGAACACCCCAGCTCGGAGCTGCAGTCTGAGATGTCTTCAGCAGAAGTTATGGGTGTGGCAGGCACCCAGAACAAACGGGTCTTTAATATAGTGGGGGCCGATCTTGACCCCCCCCAGGAGAGAAGGTTCGTTTCCTGCACAGGGCGAGCTTCCTTCATTAAAGGGCTTCAAGGCAAAGCCGGATGACCACTAGGTGGCGCTGTTGAGGATCATCAAATTGTCAGCCGGCGTGGGACCAGATTACCTCCTTGTTACTTTGAATCTGTAACTACAGTATTATTTAATGATTCCCCTTATTTTGTTGAAGATGCCCTCTGTGAGATCCGTATTTCTCATTCCATTAATTGTTTCGATATTGTCTTCTGGGAAAAAGACTTGGCAGCATTTCAGAACTCAGGAGCAATCAAAACAGAATTTTCTTTTTTCCCGCAATTGTCTTGCTTATGTCAGATTTTTACTTAAAGTCACAGGATGTGAAAGTCGAAGTGCTCCTTTGAGATGTGGAGGCTGAGACACAGAGAAGGGAAGGGATTTAGCGATGGAGACACAGGGATTAGGGGAAAAAGCAAGTCGGGAGCCCAGGTGTCGTGACCACCAGGGTGAGTTCTTTTCCTCCTCACCATGAGTCCCCTCAATGCCTGTCACACGTGAGGCTACATCCTGCCCCGTGCTTCCCACTTGTTGGCCCTCTCTGGCCATGCCCGGCCCTTTGTCTGATGCACGTCCCCACCAACCTCTCAGAACTCCGTCCGGGAGTCAGCCACTCTGCACGGTGTCCCTGACCCCTAGCATCTGAGACTGGACGCCTCCCCACGTGTTCTCCTCTGTTACTCTGTGCAGTCTTCCCTCCCGACCTCGTGAAACTTGATAGGACGTGGTCATGCACAGTGCATCCTTTCTCTGGAATGCTGCTTCTTAAGGACAAGGACCCTTCACTGATTCATATTTCTATGAATGCCTAGAGTTTTAGGCATTGTAGTGGCTCAAACAGTGCTTGCTGGATGGCTGAATAAGTGAATGATTAAAAACTGAAATAATCAAATTGAACTCATACACACACTGTCATTTCAGCGAACATCCCTCTGCAAAGATGAATGAAAACAAAGCAGTGCTGTTGAAAAGAACCGTGTGTGTGAGGGACTTCCCTGGTGGCTCAGTGGTTAAGAATCTGCCAGCCAACGCAGGGGACACAGGTCCGAGCCCTGGTCCGGGAAGATTCCCACATGCCGTGGAGCAACTAAGCCCGTGCACTGCAACTACTGAGCCAGCGCTCTAGAGCCCGCGAGCCACAACCACTGAGCTCGTGTGCCACAACTACCGAAGCCCGCGCGTCTAGAGCCCGTGTTCTGCAACAAGAGAAGCCACCGCAGTGAGAAGCCTGTGCACCGCAACGAAGAGTAGCCCCCGCTCGCCACAACTAGGGAAAGCCTACACACAGCAACGAAGACCCAATGCAGCCAAAAAATAAATAAATTTATTTTTTTAAAAAAAGAACCGTGTGTGATCTCTAGACACTGAGAAGTGAAGATGTCCAAACCATTAACTGAATGATGTGTCAGAGAGTATATGTAGAAAGATCCTGCTGTTCTCAAACAAGAAGGAATTATATCAGCAATAAAATGTATGTGTGGATGAATATATATCTATTTTAGTATAAGCATGTGTTATGTGTGAGTCTATATTTAGCCATATTTTAAATTATGAATCAGAGTCTGAAGTTTTTGCTTAAAACTTTGCAGTGACTTTCTTCTGCACTTAGACTGTTATCTAATTCACTGGCTGAGGCTCTGTGTGACGTGGACCCCAGTTCCCCTGTACCTCACTCCACCCGTCCCCACTCTCTACACTCCAGCCACTCTGCTTGGGGGCTGAATGCACTAAGCTTGATCTTTTTCAGTGCCTTTGCTTTTTCTCCCCAGCTCACTCTTACCTCATGCTTTAAAATGTCTGATTCTTTTGTATTATTTGGATCTCAATTTCTGAGACAGACAGGCTCTGATCACCCTTTCCAGGACAGCCCTCTTCCCAGGCACTGTCCTCCATCTCTACCTGTGGGTTGGATGCTGCTGTTGATTCATTCACTTCTTGTCTGCCTTCATCACTGGGATATAAAGTCCATGGAAGGAGAGACCTTGCCTGTCTTGTTGTCTTATCCTGGTATCTAGCAGAGTATTCCAGCACACAGTAGGACATCAGTGAGCATATGCAGAAGGAATAAAGCACAGATATAATGTAAGTCCATAAAAATTGTGAGAATTATATATTAAACTCTTTATAGTGGTTATCTCTGGGAATGGAAGGAGAAGGAAATTATAGTGTTTTTATTATACCTGACAATGCCTAACAAATATTTCACATGAACACATTTGGATTTGGTGAGAATAAATTCTTTTTTAAATGTTTCATTTTGGTTTTTACTTCTTTTTTACATTAAGCTATTATTTTTCCCCAGAATTGTAATCTAGACATGGTCCGATAAACCTTTAAGCATAAATAGAAAAGGTCCTCTGATGATGTAACGTGGATCATGTCCTTGACATCCTTGAAAGCTTTCACAGGCACATGAAAGGAAAAAATAGAATCATGATGTTGGAAGGGACCCGCTGGTAACCTAATCCAGCTCCCTTACTTTACTAATGAGGGAACTGAATCTCTAAAATGCAGGTACTTCAAAAGTAGAAAGATAAATGTATGGTAAATTGGAGTTCTGACTCTGTAACTAATTACTGGGTAACCTTGGACTGGTCTTCTGTCTCCTCTGAGCCAGTTTTCTATACTTTTAATATATGAGTGGGGGGGTGGAGGACTTCCAGTGGTAGCCCAGTGGTTAAGACTCCGTGCTCCCAGTGCGGGGGGCACTGGTTTGATCCCTGGTCGAACTAAGATCCCACATGCTGTAGGACATGGCCTAAAAAAAAATTTTTTTGTAATTAAAAAGAAAATATGAGGGGGAGGGGTTGTCTTGCTGACCTCTAAGGATCTGTTCTGTTCTACCAACCCATGCTCCTACTGATGACTTAATAAAACAAGTCCTACATGACAAATTCAGACTATCCATTTCTAAATATCTGAAAATGTAACCAAGATTAATTTCCTAAGTTATTGGTTAGAGACAGGACACACTACTTCTGAATTTAAGGGAGGTAAAGAAAGGAAGATAAGGATGTGACCACTCTGAGCACACCTCCCAGGTAGGATGTAGGAAATCTCAAGAGACAGTTCTCACTACCGTAAAAACCAAGAACAAGCTGCATAAACAAAGCGATTTTAATTGTTTAAAGATCAGAGATCTACCCATGCAGAATGAAATAAATGCTAGAGAGGGATGAATGCTTCCCAGGAGAGTCCCCACCTGTTTTCACCTCGGGGGGTAGGGAAGAAGGAAGAGTGAACCTGACATGAAAGGTGGTAAAAAGAAATCAGCACAAACTTTAACGGACACTTAATGGCCACATGTCAGCTGATATGATGGGCTGGAATTCCTAGGTGCCCCCATCACTAAGCTTGTGGTAGCCCCCTGCCACTGTTTTCCCACACAACTCTCACCAAGGGCACATAGTGGTATGCGGAAGTCTGGAGATGGGTAGGAGAGCCAAGAGACATCTTCTAGGTAAGGTGAAAGCTTTCCCGCATACAAATGCTTGCTTTGGTTGGAGGCGGGGCAGGAGAGTGAGAGATTACCGCCAGGCATGTAAGGCTTTCACTGAGTGTGAGGTAGCAGGTGGCTGAAGGTTGGGGGCAAAGAAGCAGAATGGAGATGGATCTCCCCAGAAGCAAAAGGCTGGAAGCAGGATGGCAGAATAAAGGGGCTCGAAAGTCTGTGGCCAAGCTTTTTGATCAGAGAGAAAGCTGCTTTGACTCAGAAAATTGGCAGATAGGTAGAAAAGCATAAAGAGGTCTTTGGAGTTCTACCAGTAGTTGCATCCTAAAAGCTGAATATATTCTGAGGATAATTATTATTTTTTAACCTACTGTTTGTGTGCATATAATAAAAAATTAATATTATGACATATAAGGAGTCAAACCAACCCAAATCAGGTAACACAACGTTGAATAGAAGCAGACCCGTAGATAGCCCAGAGGTTGGAATTAGCAGACAGGGCTTTAACGTAGCTATGAAAAATACGTGAAAATAATCTAGCGGACAAGGTAGAGAAAAGACACCTAATGGAAATTCAGATCTACAGGAAAAATAAGAGAATATCAGACACTATAAATATGTACATAAATATATGAAAAATCTTACTCTGTACATTTTTCATTAAAACAACGATTGTAGAAAGCAGAAATAACAAAGTATTGTGTGGTTTGTAAAATCTGTAAGTGAAGTATAGAGCACAAAATCAGGAAAGAAGGAATGGAATATATATGCAAAAATTCATAACAAAATATTAGTAAAATGAATCTAATGACCAAGTGAAGTTTATCTCAGAACTGTAAGGTGTGTTCAGCATTTGGGAATCAATCAACGTAATTCACCAAATTGAGTATCAATCAATTATACTTCAATTAAAAGAAGAGTATCCGGATATCCCTGGTGGTCCAGAGGTTAGGACTTGGCGCTTTCACTGACGCAGGCCCGGGTTCTATCCCTGGATGGGGAACTAAGATACTGCAAACCGCATGGTGTGACCAAAAAAAAAGAGGAGTATCAACGAGAAAAATCATATGACCATTTTAATGCAAGAATGGAAATTATTTTATATAATTTAATAACTATTCATGATGACAATCAACATCAATCAGAAATAGAAGGTAACATGTTCAATCTGATAATGGACATCTGCAAAAATCACAACAATTATTATACCTGAAAGTAAAATATTGAATGCTTTCCTTCCATCACTGAGTATCAGGCAAGGACACCCATTCTCACCTTTTATATGCAACCTTGAACTGGAAGTCTCAGAGCAATAGGCAAGAGATGGGGAGAAGACAAACATTACAAAGGAGGAATTCAAACTCTTCATTCTCAAGGACATGATTGTATATACTTAAAACTCTAGGGACTCTAAAAAAGAAAAGTAGAACAGATAAGTGAATTTCACAAGGTCAACTTGCTAAACGATTGAGTATCCATATGAAGAAAAAAAACCCCCTAAATCTCTGCTTCAGTCATACAGACACACTAGTGTAAATTTGAAATGAATCATAGACTAAATTTTAAAAGCTAGAGCCATAAAACTTGTAAAAGAACACATATCATATGTATGCAACCTTCATGTAGGCATAGATATCTGAGGACACAAAAGCACCAACCCTAAAAAAAAAGTTAAGAGAAAAATTGGGCTTCAACAGATTGTTGTTTCAATGTGATCATCAAATGACATCTGTAAGTAAATTAATAGGTAAGCTGCAGACTGGGAAAAAAGTCTTGCAATGCCTGTGTGACAAAAGACTTAAATCCACACTATAAAAGAACATTTAAAAAATCAATGATGAAAAGGCAGACCACAGACACTTCCTGACAGCTCTTTTGTACAGAACAAAAGTGCTGAGTGAACTCCCGTGGCTTCAGAGAAGGCCCTAAGGCAGACAACAAAAAGACTCCAAGGTGGTTGCTATTCACAAGTCTTACAGGTGTGGTTGAAATCAGAGCCTGAGCAAAAGCCACCTGGGGCACCAAAAGCATCTTTGATAGACAAGTTCAACTCCCATATACACTCCTGTGGCGCTCACAGAATTAAGCTGAATGAAACTGCTGCCAATGTATTTTCTGAGTTTAAATCTTCCTTAAGAATATGGGGGACTAATAAGGAAGAGAGAGAGAAAAGCACAGCAGAAGGGCAGGAGCTGGGCCACGAGATCAGGATCCTAAATAACTAAGAGGAATATACCACCGCAAATAGGAGGATAAGGATATTTCTGTTGACTTTTTAGTAAGACTAAACAGAGGCACTGTAGACTTATGTAGAGTGAGCTAGACTGGATCAAAATCATCTCTTTAGCAAAACATCTCACAAACAACAAACAAGAAATAAATGAAGTTCACCAAAGCGAAGAGAGAGGGCCAGCAAAATCAATAATATAAACAAAAATTGCCCATTCCAGTTATTTATATGGGACAGTGCAAAAATAATTTTAAATGAGAATATTTAGGGTGCTGCATGCTACAATTTAGGTTTAAAAATAAAAACAATGACTCCAATGATGGGGGAAGGGTGTTCAGTGAGAAGTTGAAATGTTCAAATGTCCTTAGGATTATAGGAATGAACATAGAAATATTTAATAGTAACTGAGATTTAATTAAAATACATTTAGATATTTATGTTAAAATAAGGGTATTTACTACACGAAGAGATGCACAATAGGTTCCAAACATCAGAGAATAAGGGAATTACAGGCTCCTTTGTCTCTGAGGAAAAGAGAGAAGAATTATCTCAAGGTTTCCTCGGGCCAGCGTGGCTTCGCTGCATGCTTCTGGCTCTGGGTCCCCCAGGAGGTAGCCCTCAAGCCCACGGCTGCCATCAGCTCAAATTCCAAGTTCACGTGGCTGTTGGACTGAGACCTCAGGTACTGGCCACGTGGACTATGCAGTGTCCTCAAGACACGGCAGCTGGCTGGCCGCACGTGGGTAATCTGGGAGAATGAGGGAGAGTGGGTGAGAATAGCCCGAATGGAAGCCGCGGTCTGTGTGTGAGCTAGTCTCAGATGCACCATCATTTCTGCTGTAATCTGTTTATTGGAAGCGAGTCACTGGAGCCAACCCATACTCAGCATGGAGGGATTACACAGGGCGTGTGTACCAGGAGGAGATCACGGGGCAGGGGAGAGGGAATCTTAGAGGTTGCCTATCGCCGTGTGTGTGTGTGTGTGTGTGTGTGTGTGTGTGTGTGTGTGTGTGTGTGTGCAGGGGAGAGGGAATCTTAGAGGTTGCCTATCGCCGTGTGTGTGTGTGTGTGTGTGTGTGTGTGTGTGTGTGCGCGCAGGGGAGAGGGAATCTTAGAGGTTGCCTATCGCCGTGTGTGTGTGTGTGTGTGTGTGTGTGTGTGGTGTGCTGGTGTCGAATAAAACCACAAACCCAAGCTTAGGTAGGGAGAGACTAAGGATTATTGCAAGAAGGGAAAGAACTGTTGCAGTACAGAGATGAACCACGAAAGCTGCAAGCATCTCAAAAATCAGACAAAAAGGGTTTTTGGTTTTTGTTTTATAGGGAAAAGCAAAGGAGTCTAGAAGAACCGGTGTTTGGGAAGGTTTTCCCTAGGGCCAGCTTATCCTCAGGAGGGTCCTAAAGGGAGGCTCCAGCTGAGGGTGGGTCAAAGTTCAGGAACTGGGGAAGGAGAGAAATTGCGCTGAACTTTGGTTAAAGAGGACTTGTTCTCATTGATCTGTGCGGACAAGCAGCTCGGCGAATCATCGTGGGGCGAATAATGGGGACGTGGAGGGTGTGTGTTTGGCCTTGGGAGGGTAGCATCAGGCATCCAGGGGTCTCATCTAAGTCTTACGGGGAGGGGGTTTCTTGCAGTGAGCTGGTCCCTGGAGCTGGTGGGGAGGGTGAATTCTTTAAGTGTCTCTGTTTTCCAGGATCACAGACTCGGTAAAATTCACCGTTGTCAGTGACAGAGACATAGTTTGGTCTCACGGAAAGCTAACTGACACTGTCATGGGTCTTGAGAGATGGTTAGAATTTCAGTAGATTTAGAGACCCCAGGTTTAAGCAGCTTTAGGTGTGCTCAGCTGCTGGTATAACAGCATCTACTTCACGGGCGCTTAAGGAAGAGGACGTGTAATCACCGCACTTAACAAGAAGTGTGCAGGTGGGCATTGCCAGCCTCGCTCCAGAGGCTGGGCCATACCTGGATTCTGGGTGGGTCTCTGCCATCCTCTTGACCTTTTCTTCAACATTGTAAGGTCATTGCTGCTCTGAGCACCTGCCCTCATGCAGAAGTTTCTCAAGAAGGAGAGAAGTAGGTCAGACAAAAAAGGGGCTTTGCTTTGTCAAAGAGAAAAGGCTGTCACAGAAGAGACATCACAGGCTTCCTTGCCATCCCCTGACCCCCTTAGCGTGAGCATCCAGGAAGGGGAGGGATGTGAGCGTCAGATAAGGGAGAATGGCATGGCCGGGACTCCCCTAAATCGTGAGACCCCTCCTCTGGCTGCCGCCCCCCAAATCAGGGTCACTGTCACCTGAGGGAACAAAGAGTTTTGTTAGCAGGAATGGAAGGGTGAAGGGTGGTCACGAATGGCCAAGCAAACTCAGCGTCTGCCCCAGGGCACTTCAGACAGAGGCCCTTCTGCGTGGTTCAGAACACCTGGAGAAGCACTGACACGCAGGCTGCCGGCCCCGCTCGGGGCTGCCGGCTCAGTGGCTCTGAGATGGGGTCCCAGCATGTGCAGTTCTGGAATGTTCCCAGGAAGTGCTGATGTGCTGATCTGGGAAGAAGCCTTTGAGAACCACTGGTTGTAGGCCAAGCTTGAGGCCCGGAAATTGCTGTTTCAAATGTGGAGAATATGGATTAATTAGGGGCTGAATGTGTGGGATCCGTCCACGTTCCGTGCACCCCACAGAACGGCGAGTCCGATGGTCAGTGGAGAAGTTTAGAATTTACTCTCACTATGGTCTAGATCACCTTGTCCAATAGAAGTATAATGTGAGCCACAGGGTAATTTTAAATTTTCTTGTAGACACATTTAAAAAAGAAGAAAATGTGAAATTAATTTTAATATTTTATCGAACCTATGTAAAATGCAATTAATATAAAATTATTAATGAGATACTTTACATTTTTTAAATTAAGTCTTTAAAAGCCATGTGTATTTTCTAACGTGTTTCAGTTCCTACAGTTTCTACTAGCAACATTTCAAGTGCTCTGTAGTCACATGTAGCTAGTGGCTACAGTATTAAACACTAGGTATGTATTGCATGAATTTATATAGAGGTTTTCCTTGACCCCCCAGCTTAAGGTCCTTCCCACAACACTGCCACCCCAAGGACTACGGAATCGGGGTCCAGAAGACCGTTTGCAGTGGTTTTGGTAAGAGGGCCTGAAGCCCTGGGAGTCACAGCTTTGGCGAGCAGAAGATAACTGGTTTTGTTACATGAACTCCTGCCGTTTCTGTTACATTATCTCTCACGTCAGTCCCCTCGTTAGCTGACCCTGTTAAAAGTGTTCTTGGTCTTAAATATGCAAAAATAAACAAAGACCACCCAAATGAGAACAGTTAGAGGCTATCTACTCATAACTTGCGATGGCAAAAGATTCAGCTACTCTCACTTGTATGTGGCAGAGACTCAAAGGCGAGCAGAGGAGTGGGGAAGCTTTATAAGCCTTGATCGGTGGTGGCTGGGACCGGGAAGCTAGTAGGTTGACTAGAAATGGGTGTCTTGTGGTCGGTTTAGGTGCGTATTTGGCTTTTTCTGGTTGGTCCTGGATTAGAAGTAGGGGCAAAAAATGGAGAAGCTGGTGGTGATCGACCAAGTCCTGGCTGTTTTGGAAGGGTTCTGCAGAGGTGGCCTCCTAGCCGGATGTTGCCAAGGTCGTGGGACAGAGCTCCATCGTCATGTAAGGTTGGCCATTGTCCATTGGTATGTTTCGTCTCTGCTGTAAGCCAGAACCTCGATTTTATTGTAGCTGATCATCACTGAAGTGTTGCAACCCAGTTGTCAAGAGTTGTCTTCCTGGAAGTGTGGGGGCTCCAGGCTTCATCACGTCCTGTTGTTTTCTTAAACCACCGCCTGAAGGGGCACCATGGTGTAATGAGAGGGGCGTGCATGCTGGGCCCAGCTCTGCGATGTATAATTTGTGGACTTTGGGGAAGTCTGTTCACCCTCTGGGCCTCAATTCCCTCATCTGTAAAATGGTACAAAATTCTAGTAGCCCTGCATCCCCCCAAAGGAGATAACTTTTAGTCTAAATGGCTGGACATTTTTTGTTATTGCTACAGACATAAAGGTGAATGAAACATAGGCCTGCTTTCAAGGAGTTCCTAAATCTAAGAACTGAACTAGACCTGAGAGCACAGATGATGACAGCAGTCATGTTGATCTGGATGATGGTGATGATGATAATGGGGATGAGGACCGTCATGGGAGTTATGATAGTACTGGTGAAGATGATAGTGCGGATGAGGATGAGGATGATTGATGGGTATGATGAGGATGAGGACCATCATGAGAATGACGATGATGTTGGTGATGATGATGATGGTGTTGATGATTATGAGGACGATGGGGTTGAAAATGAGGGTGATGAGGATGATGATGGTGGTAATGAGGGTGATGGTGATAAGATGATGACCATCATGAGAATGACGATGATGTTGCTGCTGCTGCTGATGGTGTTAATCATGCTGATGATGGGGATGATGGTAATGATACTGTTGATGGTGATCATGGTGCTGCTGCTGTTGATAGAGATGATGACGTCTTGGTAATGATGATGGTGATGTTGATGGTGACAGTGGCTAGGCATTGAGCGTAGCTTCTGTGCCAGGCACTGTGCTGAGATATTTACATGTTTTGCTGCATTTTCTTCAGACGTCTTAGAACAGCTACCATAGCTATCTGCATGTTTATGAAGAGGGAGCTGAGATTTAGAGAGATTATGGAAATTGCTCAAAATCACATTCCTAGCTGGTTGTGAAATCTGGATTTTAATGTTAGCGCTTTTGTTCCAGAGTGGGACCTAATAACCACTTTGCTCACCTGCCTCATTCTGTGCTGTTTTCTAAAACGTGATGTGCTCTTACAGAAGTATGTGAACGGGGGAACACAAGGAGGCAGGCGATTCTACAGAGCAGGATGAGTCTGAAAAAGCATCACGGACATGTGCATTTAACCTAACCTTCAGACATCCAAGAGAAATAGAAGTGGGGGGATGGTCATTCCCAGCAGAGCCAACTGGAAATATACTACGGTGAGGGGCCGTGGTCCTAACTGGGACAATTTGAAACAATTATGGCTGAGATGGGAAATGAAGCTTTTTTTTTTTTTAATAAATTTATTTATTTTTGGCTGCATTGGGTCTTCGTTGCTGAGCGCAGGCTTTCTCTAATTGCGGCGAGCGGGGGCTACTCTTCGTTGCGGTGCTTGGGCTTCTCACTGTGGTGGCTTCTCTTGTTGCGGAGCAAGGGCTCTAGGCACGCGGGCTTCAGTGGTTGTGGCTCGCAGGCTCAGAAGTTGTGGCTCGCAGGCTCTAGGGCGCAAGCTCAGTAGTTGTGGCGCACGGGCTTAGTTGCTCCACGGCATGTGGGGTCTTCCCGGACCAGGGCTCGAACCCGTGTCCCCTGCATTGGCAGGCGGATTCTTAACCACTGCGCCACCAGGGAAGTCCCAGAAATAAAGCTTTGAAGATTGTTTTGGGCCAGGTGGTTATGAGCACTGAGTTCCTGTTAAGAGACTTAAGAGTCTATGGTGCCTCTAATTTGCGGGGTCCAGTTTAAGGTTAGGGCCAGTTCATGATTAAAAATTTTAAATGCCTTGATTTAAGACCTTAGACACCACCGGGCACACTGCTCTGGTGCTTGGCCAGAAAAAGCACCACACAGAGCTTTTGTGTTACTTTGTCTAAATTCCTCCTCCAGCACAATGTGGTGAATCTTAAGCATATTGATTTTTTTCCTGGGGCCTCAAGATCTCACCTCACAACTCGTTTTGTGAGAAGCCATGCAACCCTGTAAGAACATGAAGTAAGTTCAGGCCTACGGCTGTCCAACCCATGCAGACAAAAGTGCCTTTGCTCCAACTGAAGCAGCAAAGTCTGCAGGAATTCTTCCACATCCAATTACCACTTCCAGTTAGTTCCTATAACTAAGCAGAACATGTCCTTTTTCATTTTGTCTCAGAGAACTCATTTGGGTTACTTTGCTGAATTAAAATTTTTTTCCCAAGGCATGAGGATAAGAAATTCTCTACAAGTGCAATACCACGTACTAGATTTTCTAGAACAAAGTTTAGTCTGCCTTAAAAATGATCAATTTGGTCTGCTCTTAGGATATAGAAATGACTTACATTTTTTAAAGAACAGTCTCCTATCTTCAAAATTTTATAATCCAATCTAAGCAAGGGCACCCTATCACATTAACAACCTTAAACATAGTTTGGGGAAAAAAAGTAAAGTTTTGTATTTACATGCATGAGTGTATATTCCGGATGTCTGGGTCTGATTTAGGGCACGGTGGGAGTCCTTTCACCCCAGGAGCTGTTTGCTGTTCACTGGGGCTGAGGTAGAGGGTATTCTTCCCGGGGCGAGGTGGGTGGAGGAAGCTGGGTGACCTCTGTGGATGACCACACAGTGATTCCTCTGATGGTCATTTCTCCTCGTGTCTCTTCCCCGTGAGGTAATGGGAAGGTTCTAGATGGGAGGAAACTGGTCTCCTTCCCTCATGTGGCCTCGTCCTACATCTGGCCCTGTGGTTGGTATTCCATAGAAGGACATAGAAAAGAAAGGGAGGAAGGGGGACAAAGGTGAGAGGAGAAGAAAAAAGAGTGGATGGAAATAAGTGGGAGAAGGAAGAGGAAGTGGTGGGCCCAGGGAGGCATGATCTGGGCCCTCCAGCAGGCGCCTTGGAAACCTGGCACCGTCCATCCAAAGGGGACCAGGCCCCTTAGCCAATTGCATTCCTTTCTATAATGTTAAGTCAAAACCCCACCATCATCTAAGCTGCACTGTCCTATGGACCCAAGAGTGCCAGAGAACAGTAATAATAACTAACATCCAGTATTGCATGCGAAGCCCTATGTGTGCAACACTACACTTTTCAAAGAATGGGCACCTCTTTTTCCCATTGAATCATGGGCTACTTCAACTTCCCACTAATGTTCTTTCTAAATATCAATGTTCACAGCAACCTCCAAATACAAGTATCATCATTACCTCCTTGAAATTTTTCGTTTAAGCACACTGAAGATCAGAGAGCTTAGGTAATTTGCTTAGAGTCACAGAGCTGAGACCTTAGAGCATGTTCCCCTCGTTACAAATCCTGAGAGTCAACCTGCAGGAGTCCTGCAGGAGGCCTCCCCTCACATCCCCCCATCAGGTCAGCCTGCCTGAATCAGGTGTCCTGGGCTTCACTCAGTACAGTTAAAGTACTGTGAACTGAAATTTGAACCATGTGTCACAGACTAGCATTATTTAACTAAACGCTGGTAATGGATTTATGCATATTGAAACTGCGTGAAACAAGACCTGCCTTACTTTACTGGAGTTTCCTGAGCCAGACAACTTGTCTCAAGGGGCCTAATATCAAAAAGAAAACAAGCAGAATGTCACAGTGGCTCCGCCCCTGGTCTGTAACCCCTGAGTCTTTCCCCACCCTCTCATCCTATAGGTGAGGAAACTGAGGCCTGGAGGGGTCAAAGTGCTGGCTCTGGTCATCCCGTGGCTTGTTGCCTGACGGCACAAGGCAACAAAGCTCGAGTGTATTTGTAAGTCTCTCCGGAACGTTGGTGAAAAGTCTGCTCAGTGATTGTAAATTATCTCCGCCTCCATCTCTGGGCTGTGCCACTGACCTGGCTCCAAAGGGCTGCTGGCCAGGAAGGCCCCCATGGTCCTCATTTTCCAGATCTCTACCCCTCGGTGTAGGAAGATGAAGCCCAGATGCAGGGACTGCCTCGGGTTGTCACAGATCACAAGCCAGTGGAGGTTTCTGCCTTGTGTGTGTGTATGTATATGTGTGTGTGTTTAGTGAATAATTTTCCCTTTATCACATGTAAAATGGTTTCTACAACACAGAGTTGTTTCATATTCTAACTGTAATAATAAGCACTTACAAGTCTTGTGTCATCATTCATATATGACATATATATATATAATTTACTTATTAAATCCTGATCTAGAACCTCTTGAGGGAGTCATAATTGCATTCATTTTGCAGATGAAAATTATGTAATCTTTTCAGAAAATAATAATAACAACAACATTAACTGGCATCCTTGGATAAGAACCCAGTTAGGGACACTGGGCAGTAAATCCTAATGAAAACAAGACTGGAATCCTAATGCCCGCTTCCCCCTGTGAGGCAGGCAGCCTGCTGTCCGGGTGGAAGGGGAGGCCGGCGGGCACTCAGGGACCAGCAGCAGGGAGCCTGCCGTACAGGAGGCGCCCTGGGCCCTGCATTGCTGAGAGACC
This sequence comes from Eschrichtius robustus, assembly GCF_028021215.1. Classification (NCBI taxonomy): domain Eukaryota; kingdom Metazoa; phylum Chordata; class Mammalia; order Artiodactyla; family Eschrichtiidae; genus Eschrichtius; species Eschrichtius robustus. Next base: position 82,639,922 of record NC_090840.1, read on the forward strand.
TTGGCTGGGGCGCGGGTGTGAGGGGAGGGAGAGAGCTGGGCACCGCGTGGGGGGGGAAGGCTTAGGGCACAGAGGCGACACGTGAGGGCTGGGCGTGAGGTTCCTAAGCCACTGACCTACCCAGTGCTGCAGGACAGGGGGAGGGAGAGGGAAGGGCTTGGGGCTGGAACCCGGCTCAGATATCCCCAGCATCCCTTGGAGGTGACGGTCCAGTGACCTGGGCCTAGCAAGACACAGCACCAGCCTCTCTGAGGAAGAAACTAGTCCCACTGGGCAACCCTTTCCTACTGCGAGCCGGGGAGGGGAGGTGGAGGAGGGGGAGGGGAGGGAGAAGAGTGGGTGCTGGGGGCCGGCAGCCGTGGAGTCTGTGACAGGGCCCCTCCTCCGCCAGGCTGAGGGCAAGGACCTGTGATGAGAGGTGCGGAGACCCAGTCGTGGCTCTGGAGGTTCTGGAAATGGAAGCCGCAGGTCATCCCCTCGCCAATTCCACTCTCATTTCGAGGCGATGATGGTATAACCCGAGGTGAAGTCACTTTTTCAGCATTTAATCTGGGCCATTTGGGACCACCCAGGTCGGTGTGGTGGGAAGGGGAGGAGCTCTGCGAGGCTGTTGCCTGATGCTCGGCAGGTCAGTGGCCCTTAGAACAGCTGCAGTGAGGACCGTGGTGAGTGATGACGGACTGTATTAATTGACCAACATCGTCTTAATCAAGCTCCACAAAACCCTCAGTTAAGTAGTAATTAATCACTAAGAGAGATGCTCAGATTGACGATGGGGCAGGATGGCAGTTGCAGGAGGGACAGAGCGGACAGGTGAAGCGCCTTTGTCTGGGTCCCAATTGTGTATGGAACGTGATTTCTCTAAACTGGCCTGATAATAAAAATCAGCAGAGGCACTTATTAAAGTTACAGATGCTAGGGTCCCTCAACTGGGCATTCTGAGATTCAAGTTTGGAAAACGTTACAGTAAACTAAACTGCATCAGGAGAACCCTGTGCTAGACAATACCCTGGGAGTCCCTGGTTGTAGGCTTCCCTTATAGCTGCCGATGGCCGGCAGGGGGCAGCAAAGAGCTTCCACGTGTTGAAATCCGTCCGCGTGCTGTGGCCGCGATGAGAGCCTGTGAAGGCGTCACCGGGGGAGTTTCCCGGGGTGGCGCTGGAGCATCGGCAGCTCGGCCCGAGGTTGGTCGGTAGGCAGGGCACAGGTGGGCCTTGCACCTACGGAAGATGCGGGGTTCCTAAACAGTTTCAGCTGGGGAAGCAATAGGTCTCCTGTGTTTTCGGAAGCTCAGTGTGGCGGCTGCAGGGCAGGTTCTGGCAATACAATGGCGGGGGTGCCGGCAGGGGCGTATTAGGGAGGGTCTTCACCTCCTATTGCGCGTGCAGCGCCGGGCAGGCAGCTTAAGCTCCAGGCTGCTGTTTAATGTGCAAAATGGGAGGAATGATAGGATTCACTTCATACGGTTTTTACTAAATGAATTAATCCACTTAAACTGCTTAGTGTGATGTCTGCCAAGTGCTTAACTACTGATTAAATGTTAACGGTTAGTAATATCTTTATTGTAATTACAGAGACTTTTGTGGTCTCATTCACAGGACGTGGCGAGAGGCTGGCTGTGAGGTGAGAGTGGGGTGGAGGCCAGACGTGGAGCAGGTTTTCAGGGGGGGCAGTCAGACCCAGCTGGGGCCCCGTCCCCGTGAGGATGGAGTTACTGGGGGTCTGAGAGTTGACAGTGACAAGAGGAGACTGTGTCCAGGGGGCATCAGAGTCTCCCAGAGAGATGACCAAACAAACGATTGAATGTCAGGTTAGAATAAACTTGGAAAAGAGGAGGAAAGTGAGATCGGAACTGCCATTCAAGGGTTTAAGGCTACTCGGCAGGTATGGGGGGGGCAGGTGAGCCTAGGCAGGTGTGAGGGGGACTTCCCATCGCACTGTGATTTGTTTATAAGTAGACATAGGAAACTTACACATAATAAAATTAATAGCAGGTAATGTTCATTGATGGTAAGCCATCAGGCACTCTTATCTGCATCATCTCCTCTTCCTCTGCAATCACCCTACAAATGGGTATCATCCCCACTTTGCAACAAGGAACATGGAGCGCAGGTTGTTGAAGCAGCTTCTTTAAGGTGTCACAGCTAATAAGGGCTCAAACCCAGCTGATCTGAGTCCAACTCCCACCTTCAGAGATATCTGGGCAGGGCTCTGCTTTAGGAATTTGAATTTTAAAAACAGCCTTATAGAGGTACACCTGGTATTCATAAACTGCGCATATTTAATGTTACAGTCTGATGAGCTTGCCCATATGTATACACCCGAGAAACCATCGCCACAATCACGGTTATAAGCATATCCATTACCTCCAAAAGTGTCTTTGTGCCCCTTGGGTATTTTTGTTTGTTTTTATGTTAAGACCGTGTAACACAAGATCCACACTCTTGACAGCTATCTTAAGTGCTCCATACATTGTTGTTAACTACAGGCCCTGTGTTGCACAGCAGGTCTCTAGAACTTTTTCATCGTGCATCACTGACAGGTTAGCCCGTAGGGCGGCCTGGAGGAGGGGAGAGAGCAGAAGGAGGGGCGGGCGTGGTGGTGAGGGCCTGCTGCAGGGGAACTTAGAGACCAAATCTCCAGAAACTCTGATCAATGAAGAAGGCAGAGACGTAACAACAGTAGCTTCTTTTACTGTGCTTTACCTGAAAGCCTCCCATAATTGCACCCCAAAACCCTCACCCCTAAACAACATCTTTTGTCTTTCACTGGAGGTGGTGTTTAAGGTGTGGATGGGCCATTTTAACAAGTTGCTCAGTTTTCCTGCCTCTCTCCCATGTATTGAATATGTAGGAGGGATACATGTTACTAAGCTTCTGTTTGCTTTTCTCCTGTTAGTGTGTCTTTTATGGGATCCTCAGCCGAAAACCTAGAAGGGTGGAGGGAAATGAGTTTTCCTCCGCTTATATACTGGTATTTTAGAGACAGTTGTTGGGCAGGAATACATGTTTAAGTTCCTTAATCCTGTTAAGTTACTCACTGCTTTCCTCTCCTTTAGGATGTAAATGTGTTGAATCTCATCACTAGATTTTTTGAAATTGAGCCATCTTTTCTTTTTTGCAGAAATATGTTACCATTTCAAATAGATCACTCATAAATGCCAGTGACCTTAACGCTCTAACAGAGCTTTAGGTTAGAGTCTGCCAGGAGAAGTGTTTTGTAGGAGCTGTCACGTATCTTTAGGATAAAACCACATTCCTAATTATCTAATTCTCCTCTTTATAATTCTTCGGTGCCTCTCTTTTGTTCTCTGAATTTCAAGCTCTTCTGAGTATATCCAGGGCCCTTCACACTTTATGATCTCATCCCTCATCTGTCTTCTCTTCTAAGCCTCTCATATGCAGCCAATCACTATAGCTTGATAATTGTCATCTTTAAATGTTTCTTTAATCCAATCCCTATTTTCCATATTTAGAATCCTTGCTTCAGTTCAAGCCTCAAAGCCTTTATCTCAGCACCATTCTAAATGGGTTCAAGAATCATTGTTGTAAGACAGAGACGGGAGTCTATCTCTTAGTTGTTCAAAATCCTAAAGTGGGTCTCCTTCCCCCCACAAGATAAGAGCAAACTCGTCAGTACAGCACAGCCATGACCAGGTTCCTGTCCGTGGGACACATTTCCCCGGGAAGACCGTCTGGGTGACAATTTGCAGTGCACACCTATGGCTGCATGGTGAAGCCTGTTCTCAAAGGGAGCTCACTTCCCTCTCCGTGAAGGGGATCTGGGTCTGTGAACTGACTCCTACCTGGGAATCTGGCAAAAGGCCACACATCCCTCTCCCCACGCTCCCACTGCCACTCTGGTATCTCAAATCAAGCATATGTCTGCCAGGTCTGAAATGTTCCTGTATATATTGCAGTGTAAGAGGCTGAGCATGTAGTTAAGTCCAAGTATGTCTGTGACCAGGTCGCCGTCATTGCGTTGTCCCACCTGTAAAATCAGGCCTCATCTTGCTTCCCCTGGCTTACTGTGGAAATCATGCCTCCCGTTCAGGAGGGCAGTGTCCTCATGACCCAATCACCTCCCAGAGGCTCCATCTCCTAACAGCGTCGCATTGGGGGTTAGGTTCCAACACCTGACTTTGGGGGCGGGGGAGACACAAACATTCAGGTCATAGCCGTCAAGCTGGCACAATCCAGTGTTGTATTCACCTTCCACCATCTAATGCCCTCAGAGCACTTTGCCATTCATGTGGTTTCGGCTGTGTCAACAAACACTGGAAAGATTCGGCAACAGTTGGTGTGTTACACCTCCTCCTGCGGCAAGGCCTCTATTTCCACACCTTGGCTTTGCTGGAATAAAACTCTTGTTATCAGTCCGAAGCACAGGGTGCCCATGGGTGGGCGGAGTCTGGAAGGAGAGTCGACAGCCCCCTGTGAATCAACCACCCTGTGTGACGCCAACAGAGTTCTTTATAAATATACCTTTAAATGCAGGGAGAGGCGGGTTTCTGTACACTTGAGAGAGGGTTGCTTTCACTGCAAGGAATGACGAGAGGGATTTGAGAGTTCAAGGTCCTCAGCTTGTATGTGCCTGCCCCGATGTGCCGTCCCTTGGGGTCCCCTCTCTCCCCATCAGTTCCGGTTCCCTTAACTTGGCACAAGAGACCAAAGAGAATTATCATCTAACGGTCACTATAATTCAGTGGTCCTTACAGACTCTCTGTTTGACGCACATTCACCTGCAGCCGCAGGAGATAAGGGCTGCTTTCGAACTGCCCTAGACACCTTTTGATTTTCTACCTGCAGCCTGAGTTGAGAATTCAAGGCTTTGAAGCTGCCAGCCCATGTTTCAGTATTTCTAATCAGCATTGTCAACTCAGCTCCTAAGTGGCATACAGTAATTAATTACTGAAGCAACAACTTGCCCTCTACGTGCACCCACCAAGCCAGCTGCAGAGGAAATCCCCTACACACAGCGCTTATCAGTGTCCCATTTGCCCTTGGTGAGAGATTATATGTTCACGTGTTAAATAGGGGGCCCAGCAGCACACTCCCTTCTGGCCACCAGAGCCATGTGTGTGCTCTAGTGGTGCCTCCGGACGTGGGCTATGTGGACCCTTCTGTTAACGGCGGGGATAACTGCCGTGGGTGTGCAGGTAGGTGGGGCTGGCCCCTGGCCAGCTGGCTGTCTGTCTTTGCCTCTTTCGGTGGCTGCCAGCCCACTGGTGGGCAAGGCCAGGTCCCAGGGCAGCTGGCCATGGGGCCCTTGGAGCCGGAGGCTGGTGGCAGCCCATTGGTGGACAGGTGAGCCCCTGGCACCGATAGGCTAGAGAGAGGACTCCAAAATGGCACCTGCCAGCACCAGTGCCCTTGTGGTAGAGTGAGCTCCCCAATGGGAGGCCCCAGTAGCCCCCTGCCTCTTCAGGAGGCTCTCAAGATGAACAGATGGGTCTGACTCAGGCTCCTTTCAAACTGCTGCTTTTGTGCTGGGACTCAGAGCATGTGAGATTTTGTGCAGGCCCTTTAAGAGCAGATTCTGTTTGCTGCAGCCCTCCAGATCTTCCATACGCAAACCCCGCCGGCCTTCACAGCCGGGTATTCTGGGGGCTCATCTTCCTTGTTCAGGACCCCTGGGTTGGGAGCCCAGTGTGGCGGCTTGAGACCCCTCACTCCTCGGGGAGGACCTCTGCAATTTTGACTGTCCTCCTGCTTGTGGGTCGCCTACCCAAGGCGTGGGTCTTGAGTATACTGCGTCTCCTGCCTGTCTCGTGGATCCTTCTGTGTATCTTCAGTTGTGGAAAATCTTTTCTGCTAGTCTTCGGGTTGTTCTTATAGATAGTTGCTCTGTAATTACGACTGTAAACCGTTGTAATTTTGGTGTGCCTGGGGAGGAGGGGAACTCAGGGTCTTCCTACTCTGCCATTCGGCCACACTCTATGATCATACATTTAATAACTAAAAAGCATTCTAAAAATAAACTTTCTTTTATTTGAGCCAAAAATTCAGGCCTCAAAGTGTCCAAATAAAAAATGTACAGCCGGATGAGTTTTCACAAAGTAAAAATTGACCAAGTCTCCACCACCCGTTAAGGAAAAAAATAAGACCAGTAACATTGCCCCTCACGGCTCCTCTGGATTCCCTTCCAGTCACAACACTTACCCCCAAAGAGAACCACAACCCTGGTTTCTGCCATCAAAGATGAATTTTTCCTGTATTTAAAATACACGTGCACACACGTACATACATGCCCAATGTGCGCATACACGCACATACACAATACACATGCACACACCCACAATACACATATACGCTCACACACATATACAATACAGTGTGTACCTCATTGTGTCTGGGTTTGCTCATTCAACATTATCTTTCTGAGATTTATCTCTGCTGCCTATATCAAAAAAATCTGTGTCTATATCATAGCATTAAGCCATTCTTCAAGTTACCTTTTAGAATTTATAACAATTTTCCTTTTAAATTTAGATCTATAATCTATCTGGAATGAATTTTATGTATCCAATGAAGAAGGAATCAATATTCATAGTTTTAAAATATGGATATCCAATTTATCCAGAATAATTCATTTATTTTATTGCATTTATGTGGGTGTGTGTTTAGCGGAAATTTTTATTCCATTCCATTCCTCTATTTGCCTATTTCTGCACCTATTAGTGTACTGTCTTAATTATTTAACTTTATATAAATCTTAATATTTGGTAGTGAGAATTCTCCATGTTTGTTCTACTTCTTCAAGATTGTCTTGGCTATTTTTGGCTATTTGTATTTACATAAAAATGACTCAGATAAAGGAAGCACTACCCAATTTGATTTTGGATTCACCTCATTTTGTTTTTAATTTCTCTAAGATTTTTGTCCCCAAATTCTAATTTCCTTGACAGATTATCAATGCCAATAAGTAAACAAATACACACACATATCCAATGCACTGTGCTTCCTGGAACACACGCACTTTTGTAGTCTCCGGTCACATTGACTGCTACCTTGGCTTGGCCACGAGGCTAACTTTTAGCTCCTGAAACAGCAAAATCATGGATACTGAGGCTTGATCTCCGGGAAAACTTGCTTTTGGGATGCTTCCTTTTCGAACCTAGGTGCAATGCTGTGCAACCTAGCCACCTGGAGAGGCCATGCTGGGAACTGAAGACTTGGCTAAGGTCCCAGCCAACAGCCCGCGCTAACTTGCCCGCCGCGGGAGGAGGCCTCCCTGGAAGTAGGACCTCCAGCCCTCTTCGAGCTTCCCCCGCTGCAGCCACATCCCCAGTTGAAGGAGCTCGAGAAAATGAATGATTTTGGTTAGATTAGGCCTCTAAATTTGGGGGTAGTTCTTTATACACTCATGGAATATATGTATGTGTTTGTGTGTGTGTGTGCAAATTTTGGGTGATTTATTACACATTTATAGAATTGTGATGTGCAGTGAAATTATATATAAACTCTTCTAGTTATTCTTGGAAGGAGTGTTGGCCTAACAGTTTTTCACAGTCAGAGGTGCAAATATAATTGAAGAACAGTTTTCTACAGTGAATGGCATAGAATAGAAATAGGATTGAAGCACTGTGAATAATTGGACACTATGCCCCATTAATCCAATCCATTCAGTAAAGACAGGGCAGGCTAGACCGTATAAAATGCGTTACTGTAATGGTAGTTTTGCTGATAGTACGAGGATTGTGGTTGTTCTCAGGCACTTATATGGTTGGTGAATAACAAGCCCTTGGAGTCACTGAGTTGCAGATTGTGTAAATATATGTTGTATGTCATGTTTCTCATTTCCATTATATAATGGGAGGAGAACCTAAGAGAATATATGCAGATGATCCTACAAGTGAATTATATTTTTTAGGTAATTATACTCTTAGAATTGACATATTTACATTTTAGAAATGTTCGTCAGGAACGTAGCAGGTCACATATGTTCCAGTTAAATGATCTTTTCTCCCCTTCTCCTGGTAAACACAGTGAGGATTCTTTGATGTACCTCAAATGATTTAGACGTGTGCCACAAGCAATCTGAGACTAATAACCGTTAACATGCTGAGGTTTGCAAATTATAGACTTTATAAATAACTTAGAGCAATTCAAGGTTATCTCTGTAAAATTCTACTTGATTGCATTTTGATGTCTCCTTCAAATTATGTGCTGTAGATTTTCTATCCACCACCCTCCCCCCACCCACCATTCTCTCTACTCTTTCCACTTTGCTCCAAGCTCACAGGGGAGCATTGGCAAGGGATCTGAGGGAAGGGAGGTGGTAAAGTCAGGGTCTTGATTCTTTTGACTCTCTCTGCAAGATCTCTGCAGGTTGACTGTGTCCTTGACAACCACAGTGCATCTTAGATGCTGTTCCCCACACAGCGTCCCCTCCCTCTGGGATCTAGTAACTGTACCTCCACTAACCCTGCAGGCTTAGGGGTGCCGCGTCTCACCGTTGTCACCAGATTCTGGATGGGATCTTCCCTCCTGACCCCCTAAATCCTGCCCACAGGATGAAATGGTTCCTTGTACAAATCGTTCCCATGTATATTCTCCTTAAATATATGTGTGCTGTCTCTTTTCTGCCAGGGTGTCAAGGAAAGTTAAGATGATTTATTTCTCAGCATAGTTTACTTACAAATCTGGGTTAACTTGCGGGATTGGTGTCTGAACTTGACGTCATCCATCATGAGCCAAACACTGGTCTGAAAAACAAAGTTCAACCTCTGAGTTGAGTCCCGTGCAGCCCTTCAGAAGTAACAAATTATAACAATGGCATCTGTCTATTGTAATAAATAGTGGGTCCTAGAATTTCTGAATGTCCGCTCTGGAAAGAGACTCAGAGCCCATCTGACCTCACTCCTTTCTTTATGTGGGAAAACTAAGGTCCAGAAAGCGGGCATCCCTTTCCCAGTATCACGGTGTGAGTGGGTCTAAATGCTACCAGCAGGAAGGCTGCATGTTGAGAAGAGACATTCGTGGACTGAGAATCTGGAGTTTGGTTTCTACCAATTCACTCAAGTGAACATCAAGCAGCAAATACAAGTGCCTCGTTCTAGAAGTGAGCAAGGCACACATCATTCCTGCCGTCAGGCAACTTCCATCCTTACGGGGAAGGCGGAAAGTTAAAAGATAACCAGATCATTATAATTTGTCACTACGACTGTGAGTGAGACAAATAAGCAACAGCAGAGACACCTCCTTTAGGAAGCAGTTGGGGAAGACCTTTTTGCTGCAAAGGTGATACTTAAGCACATACCCAAATGGCTCAGTGAGGTCACCTCCTGCATGTTCTTATGGAGCGCCTACTGTGTACCAAGCTCTGTGCTGTGTGCTGGGACTTAGAACCACCAGGCCTTGTATCTTAGTAAAGAAAGAGATGGTCCATTTCAAAGACTGAGGCTCTGAAATGCCAAGGGTTATGATGGCCACCGACAAGACACACTGAACATCCACAAAGGGGTGTTCAGTGTACTTGGGAGGTCAGGGCAGGATCCCCGAGAAGGTCTGGCTCACGGCTGGGTAGCAATCAAGTGAAAGAATAGGGGAAGAAATAGCATTCTGGGACCCAAAGCAAAAGCACGTGGGTGTGCCAGGGTCCCACGGGAGGCACATGGAGGCTTCAAGGACCAAAAGGTCCAGGGGTTACAAGCTCAGGGAGTAAAGGAAAGCCTGGGGCAAGGTGAGGCTGGAGAGAGGTGGGGAGCCAGCAACACAGGGTTTTCCAGGTCCTGTTAAAGAATTTTGCTGTTAACCTTAGAGCACTGGGAGGTACTAAACCTCCTTAGGGGCGTGTGTGTGTATTTATGTGTATGCACGTGTGTTTGTGTGTAGGCATGCACTCAGACACAATGATTACTCTGCCTTTAACATGAGTGAAAAGAAGATAATTATGTGAGGAACCGGGGCGGTGGGGGGAACACTGGCCAGGCAGTCAGAACATCGTGTGCAAAGGCCCTGAGATCAGAAGAGCTTTGCACATTTCTTTGAGGAATTAAAGAAGACCAATTGGTTGGAGCATCAGGAATGAGGTAGAGAGTTTCGAGATGTTCGGGATTATGCAGGGGCCAGACCATGCTGAGCCTGTGGGCTCTGACAAGTGCTTTCAGTGATGCCCTGGGAGGCACTGATGCAGTCTCATTTCATCATTTACTGGCTGTGTGACTGGAAAAGTCCCTGGTCCTCTCAGAGCCTCGGTATCCTCATCTGTCAAATTGGGCAAACACCGCCACCGTTGTAGGGCTGCCAGGAAGACTAAATGCGGTACAACATACATGGGTGCTGTTGTCACCACCATCTCCAGTATGTCTCCTCATTTCCGTCTGCCAAAGGTCAGCACTGAACTAGGCCAGTGACTACTAAACCGTATGCATTAAATGCTACCCAGGAACTAAAAACACCGCCCTCCCCCCTGGTTCAAACCCAAGTCCACTGACCTAGAATCTGCAGGGACAGTGCCTGGGAACCTATACTTTCAAACAAACACACCAAGTGCCTGGCATTTGGAAGCCACTTGACAAGATGTCCTCAGCAGGCCCTTAGACACCAAACATTCCTTTAGTCGGTGCCCCCAACTCCGGCGCTGGGGCCCACGATGAATGTGACCCTCTGGAGGTCAACTCCGCGGCCAGTTTCCTACTCCAGGCTCTGCCAAAGACTTTGCAGATTATGTTGGATGCCTTCTCTCCCTCCCTGTTTCATAATCTAATTATCCTAGAAACCAGATGTGACAGGCTCCCTCCCAAACCCATTTAAACATCTCAAAGGGCACCGTTCAGGACCCAGCGTTTTATCCTTCGCCAGGCCCTGACCCAAGAAGCCTGGAAGATCTCTTTGTGCTAATTAGCAATGAAGTGTCCTTCTGCCACAATAATCCGATTATTGAGCCCAGGAGCAGCTGCGGACTGTCACAGTCAGACCCACATGGAGAGAGCATATCACGGGGGTCAGCCCCCTGGAATAGCACTCCCTCTCCCTACAAGCACATCTAGTGTCTGCATCTCTCTCTGTGTGCGTTTTTGAAAATGTGATGAATATAAAGGTGCCTTTCCCCAGGAAATTAAATGCATATTCGCAAAATGGTCTACCCCTTTCCAGAGCTGTGGGCCACGTCAGTCCCTTGGTGCCTCGTCTAGTGGCTGACATGAGCCAGCCACGCCGGTCACTCACTGAGCACAGCTTACTGTGTTTCCTTCCAGACCTTTTCAGGTAATGCTTTTCTTTCTAGACACATGGGATTGTACTGTAGATATTGTTCCTCAGTCTTTGAATGGATGGATAAATACAGGAAAAAGAGCCCAGAATTGGAGATGGAAGATCTGAACTCATATTCCAGCTCTACCTACCAACTACCTAAACTCGGAAATATTACTCTTTGAGATCCAGTGCCCTGCCGACCACCTGTGGGAATTGGAGGAGATGCCAGAGAGCTTCTTGCCTTGAGTCCTATCAGTTTACAGGAAGGCTCTGTGTAATTGTTCGCTGTTGGCCGCTGTTAACAATGTTGATGAGGATGGCATTTGTTGAGTACTGACTGTATTCCAGCTATTGTACTACTGGCTTGAAATGCATTAATTAATGTGATCTCAAAATGACTCTTAAGGTAGGTAAAAAGTCCAAGGATTTTGTAAGTAATTTGGTAGAAAAGCCTGGCTAGAAATGGCGTGATATTATTTATAGTTTTCATTTATTTTGTTCTTATGAATGTTCACGTCTCCCCGCAAAAACAGTAATGAGTTTTATTAGAGTCATGCCCTTGATCCCTTTCTGGCCCTTTCACAAAGTTGGAAACAGGCATGGTATTATATTAAACTTCTAAACTTTGAAAATATCCTGAATTCTGAAACATTTCTGGGCCCAAAGATTTTGGATAAGGGATTTGGGCTTGCCTATTTTATACTCATTTTAAAGTTGATCAAACTGAGACTCAGAAGGGTTTAAGTACTTTCCCCAAATCAGTTGGTAAGTAAGCAGGCTGCGATTTGAACCAAGAGCTGTCAGACACCATAGACCATTCTGTTTCCACTAGATTATGCATGTTAAAAGTGATCTGAAAATTAGACAGTGACCCCTGCATGTTCTTTCTGCCTCTGATTTCTGTGGATCTCAGGCTGAAGCACCTCTTATTTATAGTCTGTGTCTCCAGGGCAGCTGTGCTTCATCTTAGCTTTTATGTAACAAACTTATCGCCTAATTTGGAATCCAGGAGCAAATAATCATTAAGTTTTTCTGATATGCTTTGGGTAAGGCACCTACCTGTCAGGGTCAGCACTGTATTTAGGAAACTGAATTACATTTACAGGGTTCAACTGAATACCCTGCAAGGAAGGAAATATTTACGGAAGTGAGGGAAGCATTAAGAGAACTGCGACAGGATGTAGGGTGCCCAAGACGAGCCACCCTGGGTTGCAGTTTCCACCCCTAGCTGTGAAGGGGCAAGGGGGGAATGAAGAGAGATCAGACCCCAGATGGAGTTGCAGTTTGGAGGAGAACCACTCGGCAAGGGCCACGTTGGGGGGGGGGGGTGGCAGTCACTGCTGGACTGTGGCCCAGTCAGTCTTTTATCCTGCCCTCCGGTTGTCTACTTGTGCTGCCCGACGGCCAAACCCAAATAAGAGTGAGAGGGCAAGGAGCGCAGCAGATGTAATTCATAAGGGTTCGGCCTCACACAGCCCAGCAAGTGGCAGTGAAGTGTGGACAGCGGACCTTTGGGCAGAGAATATCCAGAGCAGGTCCTGTTGTAGGATGGCGTTGTGTGTGGTCAGGTGTGTGAGCTCTGGACCCAGATGCCTCATGGATTAGTCAGCTTGGGCTGCTGTAACAAAATACCATAGACAGGGTGGCTTAAACAACAGACATTTAAAAAAAAATTATTGAAGTATAGTTGTTTTACAATGAACAACAGACATTTTTTTTTCTCACAGTTCCGGAGGTTGAAAGTCCAAGATCAGGGAGCAAGCATGGCTGAGTTCTCTTCCTGGCTTGCAGATGGCCACCAGATGGTGGAGATGTCCTCATGTGGTGGAGAGAGAGCTTTGGTGTCTCTTCCTCTTCTTATAAGGACACTAATCCCATCATGAGGACCCCACCCTCATCTAAACCTAATTCCTTCCTAAAGGTCCCCACCTACAAATACCATCACATTGGGAGTTAGGGCTTCAGCAATGAATGGGGGTGGGTACAATTCAGTCCATAGCACCTTGGTTGACTTGAAATTCCCTCATGACACTCATGAATTCACTCATTCATTTAGAAATTTTTTTTGGCATTTTAATTATCCTCATCCTCCTTTTCTATCTCTTTCTTCTAAGCAGCACTGAACAATGGGTGCTGCACATTTTACATCGTTCAGTCATAATAATGAATCACTTTATGAATGAGGCATCTGAGGCATTTTACTACTAACTCATTGAATCAAGACTGAGAAAATTTTTCTTGTGAAGAGGGCATTATGTGTATTCAGGAGAAATATTTTTATGAGTTTCCTGGGGTAGAAGTGAAATCACAAAAATGTCCTGGGATAAAGCCTTCCAAGGAGGGAGTTTCCTCTGTACATCCCTTATTTGAAGAGTATCTCATGGGCTGAGTCAATAATGGGAGTAGAATTTCATTAATGTGGAGGGATTTGAAGATGGGTTTGGGGCTGGAATCTGGAAAGAAAGGAGAGCTGGAATCAGTATCCATGAGGAGACAGGTGGAAAGAGGAACAAGGGAAAAATAAAGACAACCAACCAGCCAGTTCAGAGGCACGGGTGAGAAGGGAGTTTGAGGGTTGTTTGACCATTCTTGTGAGTTGTTTATGTATGGGGGATGCAGTGTAAACCCTCCTCCACTTGGACACTGCAGGAAAGTCTGCTGTGCTCACGGAGGCTTCAGTGCAGATGGGTTATTTCAGGGACGTCTAAGAGGGTGAGTTCTGTTCCAGGTTAGCAGGGAGTGAAAACTGCTTCAGCACATGTCAGCAAGAGAGCAGAGGGGCATCTGTGTAGCCTCTATTTTATGGACAGGCACCTTGAGGTTTGGCAAGTACCTTGTCTAAAGCTATATTACTTGTAGGTGATAGAGCTTATTCAAGTAGAATTTAGATTTGTCTGCTTTCAGTGGCTGGATTATTTACACTCTTCTGTACTGTTTCTACAGCCATCAACATTGTGATAATTGCAATAAGGTGGTACCGTAGGTGAATCATGAACAAATGCTTTCCTTAAAGAGTTATATTGTGCCCATCCCATTTCTACTTGAAAAATCAAAGGTGGCAGAAAGCTCACTGCCTCCCAAGGAGCCGGTTAGATTTCTTTTTTTAATTCGTTGGGGGTGAAACTTACTCTATAAAATAAAAAGAATTTCACTTTCAATATGAAAGTGAAGATCTCACTTTGAATCTCTTAGCCCTCATTCAAAATTTTGAGGTAGCATCAAAGAAGTATTCCCTCCAAATTATCAGAAAGTCTTTCCAGCTCTTAGAGGGGAAGTCACAGTTGACCCTTTTCTCCCCAAGGCTGAGGAGCCACAATGTTGCAAATGAATTGTTTCTATGACAACAATTCCAAGTTCCTTCTCCAAAGGTCGCCTAGGCCCGTGAATGCTCAGCCTTCAAGAATATATAAGCATTATTTGAAATGAGTACAACTTAAAAAAAATTTTATTAATATATGCACAGGATATTAGTCACCAACAGCTTGCCTTCTACTGAGCCAGAGACATGTCGGGAGAGACCTGGGGAGGGCTGTGGGTTGCCAGCTGATGGAGCAGTGGAATACAAACCGCCATCTGCTAAGTGGAAGAGAGGACCTGAGAAGTAGCTGGAGAAAGCTGGGTCTGCTTCTCACACAATCAAGAGAGGAGACAAATCACGTAGGAAAGTCTGTCCCTAGGAAGGAACCAGGCACCCCGTGGGAAATGGCAGTACCCCAGGCAGCGCTGGGATTCCCAGGGTCATGGACGTTGGCTGGCATGAGCCAGGGAGGAATGAATGGAGGCACCATCACCATCTCTTTCATTTCCTGGCTGTGGTCCCTTCACTGCCAAGGCCCACGTCATACTGAATCATTGTCAAAGGGCTGTCAGGTCCCCTGCCAAGGAGCATAAGGAGAGGCTATGGCCAAGGACCAAGCAGGACACAGAAGAGGGACGAGTGACAGCTGTGGCTGTGGAATGGCCCCTGGCAGATTTCTAGACAATTCAGCAAAAGAGCCAGAAGGTGCAACCCAGGACTCCAAGACCCACTGCAAATAGTTTAAGTTTCCACACCGGAAGAAGAGGCATTGGGTCGGTGAGATGTTGGCATTTGAGGACGGTGATGCTAGTGGTGGAGATTTGATTATGGAATCAAGTAAAAGTTCTAAATTTTCAAGATATCCTTAGAAATGTTCATGTTTTTTACTTTCAGATGTGTACAAAGAAAACAAACTACACTGATGAAGGTGGGTGTGCTGTAGACTGATTCTCAAGAAGGGCTTTGAATGAAATCAGATATACTGATTAATGTCTACTTTGACTGTATCTCCACTTCTTCTCTTTGATACCGTTAAAACATTATGTGTCATGTGAGCAACAACAAACATATGAACTACCCAGTGATAAACTCAAAGACACTATTTGGAAACAAATAAAAGCTTAAAAACAAATGGAGAGCCATACCATGTTCCTGGAGAGCTTCACTCAATCTTCTGAAAATTAAAATTTGTCCCAAATTGTTGTATAACTTAAACATAGTTCTACCTAAATCTTAATGTGATGTTATACTAGTTGGCAAAGTGATTCTAAAGGAATTCTAAACATAAACATAGGATAATATCCAAAAGGATTTTAAAAACGAAGGCCAGTGGAGGGGGCCGTCACTTGTTATATGGCACATTTACTGTAAACATAAAATAATTTAACTCCTGGTGCTGGTGTAGGAGAGAGAAGATGTAATAGAAAGAGACATAATCTATTATTTAAACTCTAATGTATGAAAGGGTAGTGGTTCAAATTTGAAGTTAAAGTGATTATTTGGTTACTTGTTAAATAGTATTTTGAAATTTGGCTGAGGGAAAAATCAGGTGTATACTCCTCTGACTTGTAAAACTGCTTGCAGAGACAATAAAGCTTGACTATAAGAAGTGTGGTAATAACAAGAAAGTATAAACATATAAAAACAGGTTTGAGTAAAATTTATAAGAATAGAATAGATATTTGAAAATTGCAAATAAAAAGATGGATGGATTTACTTAATGAAATGTTTTTCATATACACATATATGCATATGCATATGTATGTGTATCACAACGTATGTGATTAACAGAATAACACAGAGCTACTTGTATGATATGAAGAAAATTCCCCAATGAATAATTATAGAGGTAGAATAAGTAATTGGAAAAGTTATGAACAAGAAATGTCTTTACTTCATGTCCAATAAGCATAGTTAGTGTGACTGGAGGATGACACATCAAGATCTTTAATGGTATTGCAGGACTGATTGAAAAATGATACTTGGGCTTCCCTGGTGGCACAGTGGTTAAGAATCCGATTGCCTGCCAATGCGGGGGACATGGGTTCGAGCCCTGGTCCGGGAAGATCCCACATGCCCCGGAGCAACTAAGCCCGTGCGCCACAAGTTCTGAGCCTGCGCTCTAGAGCCCACGAGCCACAACTACTGAAGCCCACGCGCCTAGAGCCTGTGCTTTGCAGCAAGAAAAGCCACCACAGTGAAGAGTAGCCCCTGCTCGCCGCAACTAGAGAAAGCCCGCGTGCAGCAACAAAGACCCAACGCAGCCAAATAAACAAACAAACAAATAAATAAATAATAAAAAAAAGAAAAATGATCCTTCTGGTCTATTAAACGGTAGACCAGAAAATAGACACTTGGTAGATTAAATGTGCATTTTAATTACATGTTTGAATTCCCTATTTTGTTTCATTATGAGGAGCTGATCTTTTTAAAAAAAAATCTTCATTTAGTTAAACCAGAAATCAAAAGACAATCAGCTAGTAAACACAAAGAAATATCTACCCCATAAATCCAGAGGCAAAACAAAAGCACCGTTGATTTTTTTAAAATCGTTTTTATCCCTTGGAAATCTAAGTCAGAATATATTTAGTTTACATGGTCAAAACTGGCATTTCTGTATCTATGGTTTGCCCAGTTTGATTTTGACATTTCACATGAAAATGTGTGTTTACACTGATTTATTGCCATAATTAAAAAAAAATATATAAGCATTCTGGATCACCTTATATTCATTACAATCATGCATTATAAGCCCCAGATATAGGTGTATATTTATGGCACTACTGGCAAAATGTCCAGTTATATTGATTTAGTTTTTTCAGATTAATGAGAAAATTAAAAAGGAAATCTTAATATGTAAGCAATGTGTTGTGTCTGGTCAAGTAGAGCAAAACTGTTTTGGTGAGTTACCATCAATGCGTGTTTATTTTTTCCATATTAGGAATGAGAAGAGTGGTAAGGAAATAAAATCATATGGTGCAAAGCAGTAGAACATGTCAAAATCGAAATAACTGTCCAGGTTAGAGGCCATGGAGAGGCCTGGTTATTACTATGTTCATATAATGTTTCAAGCAAGCTTTTCTTTTATTCTAGCAAAACAATTTTTATGTTTCTCATTAATGTTGTTTATTTAAATTTTATTTGCTTCATGGTCTTATTTATGTTTCTATTATAAATTTTATTTGGTTTTATAGTTGATTCACGAGGCTTGTGCTTAATTTTCTGCACAAAGGATAATAGAGCTTTCAGATTTCCTGCCCCTTTGAATATAACCCATTGGAATGAATGCTGGATTATATCTCAGGATACCTGAGATGAGACCCCATGTCCTGGCTGGTGTCATAGGCCAGTTCCTTCCACCTTGAGGGCTTCAGTTTCCCATATGAAAAATGAGAGGTTTGAACATGAACTGTGGTCCTCAGACTTTTGGAGCATAAGAATCCCTGGAGGAGCTTGATGAACGCGCACGTTCAAGGTTTCCAGCTTCAGAGAATCCGACTTAGCGGTTTGGCGGCCCTGGAGACCCTGCCTTTGAACACACATTCTGGACCATCCTGATGTAGGTGTGATCTGGGCACACATTCAGAAGTGCCATCCTTAGGCAGTGGTTCTTATGCTGGAGGCACGGCAGAATCACCCAGCAGCTCTGAAATCATACGGATGTCTCTGGCTAAACCTAGACCAGTGTAGACTTGCCCATGTACAGGTTTTGGTTAAGAAGCTCCCTTGGTGACTCTAGGTGTAGTCAGGATTGAAAACCACTGCGCTCAAGAGATGATTTGGATCCTTTACAGTGTGAACCCGTTACGTGAGCCGGTAGCTCTGGGTCTGTTTTGCACAGTCTCAGCTTATTGACGCTGATGCTGTCGTACAGAAATGCCTGTGGGCGCTCACCTGGGCCCCACTAAGCAGCAGCACTACAAGGCAGTGGTCCCCACAGACGTTTCCCTGACCAGAGCCAATGCTGTGGCTGGTCCAGCACTTCTGGTTATTATGATTTCAAGATGCACCTCGGCATCAACCATCAGGGAACTTTCAAAAAACCAAAAACAAAGAACAAGGTTTATTACTCACAGGTCCTGGAGGGTACAATGCCCAGGTGGGTTGAGGCAGGGAGGTTGCAAGTAGAGCATGGACCTGGGCTCTGTCTTTATTGTGATCAAGGGTGCGGTGCCTAGGGTTTTGCAGGTTAACTCTTTATTGGCGAACAACATCTGAGCAAGAATTAAAGTGCGGGAAGGAAGAAACAAGTGGTCAAATGGTCAGTTATGTGAGTCAACCAGATTTCTCTGAGAAAAGGGACTTGATGGGTGGGGCAGCCTGGCCCTTTATCTAGTTGTGTAGCTGCAGTATGTTTCTTCGAGATGGGTGTCTTTGAAGTGGATGTCTTGGCAATCAAAAACTTAATGCACCACTATCAAAAAATCCAGCTGTCAGGTGCTTACACAACAGGGTTATAAAGTAAGCCAGGAGAGAGGGGTAAGTGGTGGTGGTACCAGATCCCATGTAACAGAACAAGGAAGAACATGGGAAAGGTGGGAATAGATGCAAGATGGAAGGGAAACGGATTCCTTTACCATATTCACGTCATCTCAGTCAATCCTAGGAGTTAGTGTTATTTTCTTATCCCATAGAACAGAGGAGGGAAACGTTCTCATAGAAGTGACATGACTTATTCCAGATCTCACAGACAACAAGTGGCAGAACCAGGATTTGAACTCATGTCTGTTCCACCCCAAAGCCCACCTATCACATTGCACTGGAAATCAGAAATTAGGGGGGAGGTTCCCTCACTCTTTGTGGCCCACTTTGTCCATATGCCTGGAGGGTAAATGATGTTCTAGTAGTTTCCCCTAATGACTCTGGGATAGAAAAAAATAAAACACAAACTAACTATAAAACAAGATCAGGACTTCCCTGGTGGTGCAGTGGTTAAGAATCTGCCTGCCAGTTCAGGGAACATGGGTTCAATCCCTGGTCCAGGAAGATCCCACATGCCGTGGAGCAACTAAGCCCGTGGACCACAACTCTTGAGCCTGTGCTCTAGAGCCCACCAGCCACAACTACTGAGCCCACGTGCCACAACTACTGAACCCCACATGTCTAGAGCCCGTGCTCCGCAACAGGAGAAGCCACCGCAATGAGAAGCCCGCTCACTGCAATGAAGAGTAGCCCCCGCTCGCCGCAACTAGAGAAAGCCCTCGCGCGTTAACGAAGACCCAATGCAGGCAAAAATAAAAAAAAATAAAAAAATAAAAATTGAAATAAATAAAAACAGTAAACTGCTTAAAAAACAAAAATAAAACGAGATCAGCTTACCGACAAAAGATATTTTGTATTTTTGTAAAATCATAGTCCTTTCAGTGGCCATACAACCCCTGCTTTAATACTCAATCTCCATGGGTTTGGGGTAGCTCCAGGGAAGACTCTACATTCTGTTTCCTTGTGAGACATACACCTGTACCCAAACCAACAAGGGATGTCGTAGTTAACATACTTCCATAGACCTACTCCACTTTTACAAAAACTCCAAGAACTTTTAAAGAGAAGGAAAGCAGGTAGCACCACAGGCTTTCTCTTTTGATGTGATATTTAGAAAACTATTCACCAGCATGCAGGTCACTGAAAATCGGAGGAAGTCTATAGAGGAGCCAGGATTCTGGCAATTTCCCAATTAGACACGGGAAATGTGGCTCCCACTCAAGCCACATGTTAGAACCCAGGAAGGGAGAGACAGCTGCCCTGCATGTGCTCTAATTCGCCTGTGTGTCTGTGTGGGCACATGAGAGAGAGTTTTGTGTGTGTGTGTTTTAGCTGTGCTGGAAAGGAGTTACTCCATCAGGCATCACCCTGACTGCTAATGGTGCGTCTTAGTCACGTCGCTGAGAACCTGCCACGGGCCACTGTTGGGCAGCTGGCAGGCAGGGTCACCTGAGCTCCTTAAGGATTGTTCAAGGGCCTGCGGACACTTCTGCTTGGGTTTCAGGATGTATAATATGATTATATACAGCTGGGTGGGGGAGAATTACTAAAATCTATGTTTACACGATAGCCTTGTATACATTTGTCCTGTATTTGCATGTAGAATGGTGGGGAGAGTAGGGTAAAAATATAGTGGTTATCTCTATGTGTTGGGATTTCAGTCAACACAACTGTCCCCCTCTTCTCCCTCTTCCTCCTCCTTTCCTTCCTCCTCTTTCTCCTCCTTCTCACTGCTTTTCTTTCTTTGCTGACCTGGATTTTCCATACTAGCCATTATCTATGTGCACCTGGCTTCTTCCTCCTTGTTTTCCAGGTCTCTGCCTTTCCTGTGGGACGCCTTCCTGGAGATGCCAAACTAAGGTTGTCTTCCTGCTTTGTCCTCTCTTAGCCCCCAGACCTCCTTTCCCAGAACTGTCATCCAATTTATGGCACCTAACTAAATTAAATTGTCTGTGTATCCCACTAGAATGTAAGCCCCCGAGAGCAGAGACTGTGCTCCCATCCCTAGTGCCTAATACAGCGTGCACCCGGAGCTGCCATCCAGTACCTGTTTGTTGAAATAACGGCTCTGAGACAGGGAGGCCACTGCACTGCACATCCTGGATGACAGAGGAGCATTTGATAAAGTCACGGCCTGGGTCCAAATCCTGGATCCACAGTTACTAACTTGGTGAATAAGAGTTAGTTATTTAAATTTGTGTTCCAGTTTCTTTACCTGTAAAAATGAGGACACTAATGTGAACTCTACAGGATGCACATAGGGGGTAAATAAGATGACATATGCACCATACTTCCCAAGCTAAGACGTGAGGCACAATCCGTGGAAAATGTAAGAAATGCCCAGAAAACATAATTTGAGTCCAAGTATCTGATCTGAAACAGCGAATGAACAAGTAAACCAACCTGAGTTTGACTAGATAATATCCCAGTTACAAGATTTGATCATTCTTTCATTTATATGCTAAGAATTTATTGACGTCTTTTATGCACCAAGACTGTGCTAGGTACTGGGGAGATACACACACACACACACACACACACACACACACACACACACACACACACACACACACACACACACACACACACACACACGAGTCTGTCCTCTCAGAGAGCTCTCGGACAAACGAACGCATGATTACAACACTGTGTAGAAGCTGTTATAAGGGAGTAGAAGATTGTATGAACAAGAGCCTGTATAAGTCAGGCATCAGGATGACCAGGAAGTCTTCATGGAGAAAAGCATACTTGAGCTTCGTCTTGAAGGAGAAGTAGGGATTACCCATTTTATGGAAATGGACTGTAGCATATCCAGGCTGTTGTGAACAAGGCCCTGCCTCTTAGGCCCTATGACCCAGCAGACCCAGTATTACTGGGAAAGTATTGTGGCCCGGAAGCTATCTTTAACCTCTGAAAAGCCCTGTGGGTTTGGTAATCAAGTCTTATTCTTCTTCCTTAACCTTTTTTCTTTATTTGAGGAGAAGCTCCTGGTTTGCCTCTGGGTTCTGATGAAGGCTTCACGACGAGATGGTACATGTGGATATTTCAACTGATTTAAATGTGGAAGGGGACTAGTGAGAATCCCAAGGAAATAATTACACTCATAATCAAATGAGTATAATCTGATCCAAAGAGCCATAGAATTGGACGTACACAGTAGGGTGGGGCTAGTGTGCATATGGACTTCTAGGGGATGTTTCCACCAGCTTGAAGTAGACAAGGCCCTTGAACACTACTCTGCTGGCCCTGAAGTCTGTCTGCCAGGTGTGGAGAACTGGGGTGGAAGGAAAGGTGGTCCGAGGTGTGGATCCACACAAACTCTTGGGCACAGGCGCACAAGCGGACCCTCTGATCAAGGGCTGTTGAAGTCGGGAAGGCATGCCAGAGAGGGACACTGGTGGACCCCCTCAGAATATGGATTCCTGTCTGCCTGTCTGAAGGACAAAGTCTGAGTGCCTTAGCTAACAATGCACAATGCCACGTGTAATTTGTTCTCAGATTACCTGATGTCAAACTCACCACTCTACCACACACACACTAGGTCATCATGGGCCTGAAATTCTCTATGGTTTTTGAAATGAAACACTCTTTGAGAATTATTCTTTGCACATGTGCTTCCTCCGTTGTTGTCATGACTCCTTCTCTTGGAAAACTTCTTACTCTTAAGAATCAGGCCAATGCCTTCTATTTCTCGCCCAAGAAATTAACTGATTTGCATTTTGCATTGTCATTACATTTATCCATGGCTCTGCTAAAGCTCTTACTGGATCTTTTACATGTCTGTGTTCCTGATAGATTGTGAACATCCCTATGGAAGGAAATCAGACTTAATAGCTGTCACCCAGCACCATCAAAGATGAGCAGTAAATAATACTTGTTAAAAAAAACTGGTGATAATGCAAAACAAAACAAAACAATGAAAATCTAAGATTATGCAGCCATGAGGAGAGATCAACTCAGGATCCACACACTGTAGATAACCTGAACTCACTTGGGAAGATTTTGTGAAGAGAATGTTTAAGAAGTACCCTGGCTCCCTCCCTGTAGGGGTGGCATCGTGTGATCTGGCTCAGTCCTCCACCTGTGACGCCACCTTCTCTTTAGGTGGTCCTATGCACGTGACCTCCTCCTAATGGGTTCTTGTTACCACTCTCCTTGGAACCCTGCAGACACAGGTACGATAAAGGACTCCCATAGTCACTAGCTCGAAGGTGTAGCACTAGTTTTTGTGGTTTCCCTGTACCCTGCCTACATTTTTGTAAATTGTCCCCTGTTTCAAATTATCCAATTTGAGAGTGCCATCTCTTTCCTGTCATGAACATAGCACAGTGCTTTCTGTATCATAGGTATTGATGTATTCATTTGTACAATTTTTTTTTAAATTAATTAATTTATTTTTGGCTGTGTTGGGTCTTCGTTTCTGTGTGAGGGCTTTCTCTAGTTGCGGCAAGTGGGGGCCACTCTTCATCGCGGTGCGCGGGCCTCTCACCATCACGGCCTCTCTTGTTGCGGAGCACAGGCTCCAGACGCGCAGGCTCAGTCGTTGTGGCTCACGGGCCCAGTTGCTCCGCGGCATGTGGGATCTTCCCAGACCAGGGCTCGAACCCGTGTCCCCTGCATTGGCAGGCAGATTCTCAACCACTGCGCTACCAGGGAAGCCCTGTACAATTTTTTAATGGTAAGTTTGAGGGCATGACCCATGTATGTTATTCTCTATTATTTCCCATGGTTCTTTTATCCCATTATATAGTTTTTATGAACTATTTAACAAGTATGCATGGAGGACCTCTGATCAAGGATCTGTCAAGGTGTGGGGAGTACAAAGCTTTATAAGCCAGATTTTCAGTCTAAAATGTACCATAGTCTTATTAGTGTGAGAGAACTAAGCCGGCATATATGCTACACATTATACTACACTATAAAAGGTGCTATATTAGAAATATGTAGGTACAAATACTACTGGAACTTGGGGGTAACTAGAAAGTCTACCTCTGTCAGGGGATATTCAGTACCATTTTTCAGAATATGACCGTGGAGCTGGAGATTAGGATTGGGTGTGTTGAAGTTGGCTTCCATGGGAGAGCATTTATTTAGAGGAAGCAGAGCCAAGGAACAAACCTGGGACCCAGAGAACAGCCAAGAAGCACAAATACAGTGCAGTGTTGATGACAATTGTATTCAAGTTCGGGCAGATACACAGACCCAAGAGGGGAGGTGCGAAGCGTCTGGTCTGACGGAGGAGACGTGGCCAAGGCTGATTACAAGATCAGAAGGGAAGCATCACCTGACATGGCCAAGGCTGATTACAAGATCATAAGGGAAGCATCACCTGTGGTGTAGGGTGCTTGCAGGGCAACCCTCTGAGATATGGTGACAAACAAGTGACAATAGTACGCAGTCACAGGAAAAAAGTTTCATTAGGGGGAAATTTCCAAAGCCAATGTTGATTGAGCTGCTGAAGTTGAGGCAGTAGCATATAAGACAGTGTTCCTTAACAGAGCTAAGCAGAAGGAATGAAGACTGGAAATCTGATATTCCCAGAGGTTTAGATTTTGGGGGCTCCTAGCTGATAATATCACTAGAACACAGATAAATACTTCGTAAATAATTGCATACAATGAATTTTGCATCTTCCCTTTGCAGTCAAGAGCAAGTGAATGTTAGCATGTTGAAAATTATTTTGTCAAGTAGTTAATTGAAATTCAGGAAACTGTTTTGATCTATATTTTTTCCAAATGAATTTTTCAACTATAATTAGAAGCTGTGTTCGTTGTAAGCCAGATACCTCGTCTCTTACATAGTCACAAAATGCTCACTGAAAACAAACTGTGGTACCGCCGAAGAGAACAGAGAATTAGGCAGTAGCCTGAGAGATTTTCTGAAGGAACAATTTTCTGCCTGATGAGTCTAATCTTCCGTGACAGGGTGATGGGGCTTAGAGATGGGAAGATGATGACAGGTGTAATATATCTTGACTGGAGCAAAGTTATGGATTCTTCATTGCATGACACATCTGTTTCATGTTAAAAAGATATTCTTAATGACAACCACTAGGTACGTACCCAGTCATGTTTTCTTGGATAATATTTTGTGGATGAGAGCTTGTCTATACCAAGTATAAAGAAGGATTTTCTAAAAAGATGGACTGAAATGTTGGAATTGTAGAACTCAAAAGTCATCTTCAACTCCTCCGTCACTCTGACCCATCTCACTCATCCGGCCCTCATATCCTGCCAATTCTACCACCAGGGACTCCAACGGAACTTCATACTGTGTAGACACGGTGTCTTCATGGCAACAGAATCAGAAAAACAGACTTCTGACCTGAATCTGAATACCCGATAAATATATCTCTATATATGGTACCAGAAGGAAAAAATTTTTTTTAACTTTTTCTTTTATACTGGAGTACAGTTGATCAACGATGCTGTGCTAGCCTCAGCCGTACAAGAAAGTGACTCAACTATACATCTACATGTATCTGTTCTTTGTCAGATTCTTTTGCCAATTAGGTTGTTACACAATATTGAGCAGAGTTCCCTGTGCTATACAGTCGGTCCCTGTTGGTTATCCATTTTATTTTTATTTATTTATTTTTTTTTTTTAAATAAATTTATTTATTTATTTATTTATTTATGGCCACGTTGGGTCTTCACTGCTGCGCACAGGCTTTCTCTAGTTGCAGCGAGCGGGGGCTACTCTTTGTTGCGGTGCGCTGGCTTCTCATTGCAGTGGCTTCCCTTGCTGTGGAGCACAGGCTCTAGGTGCGCGGGCTTCAGTAGTTGTGGCTCGTGGGCTCTAGAGCGCAGGCTCAGTAGTTGTGGCGCACGGACTTAGTTGCTTTGCGGCATGTGGGAATTATCCATTTTAAATATAGCAGTGTGCACATGTCAATCCCACACTCCCTAGCTCTCCCTCCTCCCCCCCCCCCCCGGTAACCATAAGTTCATTCTCTAAGTCTGTGAGCCAGAAGGAAAAATTTTAAAGATGTTGTAATGATTTTCATTTGCAGAGAAACAGAGAGGGGAGAATTCCCGGATATTGCATCTAATCACCTACTTCTCTGCGCCCCAACTGCCACTGCTTTAGTTTAGAATACCAGTGTCTATTTCCAGAGATATTGTAATAGCTTCTCAACCATGTAGTAGATAACCAAGGCTCAAATTCCTGGTGTCATCAATGACTCCTCCTCACATTTTGTACAGGATTTTCAATTGCGTGTTCATCACCACTGGACATTCTCCCTTACCTGTACTGCTGGGGAAGAACCCTCACTGGAATCTCCGCGCTATTTCAGCTAACATTCTGCTCTCAGATTACTCTTTACAGTTCTGGTCACGTAATTCCTCTGTGGGAAAAAAGTCTCTGTGGTTCCTATTGCACACCAAAATTAGTCCAGAATATGTTAATGTCCTATTACAATCTAGCTTAAATTTACCCTTTTGTTTTTAATCTCCTGGTAAATCACTCATCAGTCGATAGTCATTTTCTTAAAAATTCATGAGCACTATAGTTCTTTTTTGTGCCTCTGTATGTACTTTTTACCCTGAATGCTCATACTTTCCAATATTTATGCCTTTCTCAGAATGTGCCATGCTAAGAGAAAAGCCAAGGGCTCCCTTTTTTTTAAGTTTTTTTTTTTTTTTGGCCGTGCCACACAGCACGTGGAATCCTAGTTCCCCAACAAGGGATCGGACCCGCACCCTCTGCATTGGAAGCGTGGAGTCCTAACCACTGGACCTCAGGGAAGTCCCTAAGTACTCCCTTTTTTACATAAAGCCTTCTCTAACTCTCTGTTGGAAAAAAAGTTTTTTCATTGCAATTTAAAAATCTCATTCTTTCTTAATGGCAGTCTTAAACCATTGAAGGAACCTGGGTTTTTATTCAGAACATTTGCAAGTTTGAACAGATGAATAACAGTCTTTCATATTTTATTAGCAATACTCATGCAACTTTTTGAGAGTAGACAACAAGGATCAAGGACAAAAGGATAAAAGAGTAGATAGTACGCTATTGCAATGAGGTGGAGAGACAGAGTCTGTGCTTGGTGAGTAGCAGTAGAGGTGGTAGAAATGGTCAGATTCTGGATATATTTTAAAGATGGTGCCAAGAGAATTTGCTGCCATACGAGACACGGGGTGTAAGAGAAAGGAAATAATTTAAAATGACTCCAAGGTTACTGGTCTGAGCAACCAGAAAATTGGAATTGGCATTAACTGAGATGGGGAAAACATGGAAAGCCAGTATTTAGGGTGGAGATCAGGAGTTCAGATTTAGAGTTGTGATGTATGAGTTAACTAGTAAATATAGAATTGGAAATTTTGAGTAGGTCACTGTATATAGAGGTCTGTTATTCAGGAGGGATGTCTGGTCTGGAAATAAAATGATCTGGATAAAAAATTGGGGAGCTTCCAGTGTTATGTGATATTTGAAGCCTGTGACTCCGTAAGATCACACAAGGAGTGAATGGAGAGAAGGAGAGAGACTCGAAACTGATCTCTGTTGTACTCTGGTGTTTGTAAGTTGGGGAATGAGGATTATACAGAAGAGGAGGCTGAGACGTAGTTAGGAGAAAGACAACAGGCATGTGGCAACCTGGAAGCTAAGCACAGAAGATGTTAAGAAGAGAGGACCCATTGCTCAAATACTTCTGAAAGATAAAATTAGGTGTGGATTGGAACATGTCCATCAGGTTTCACAACATGGCAGCCCTGGGTGACTTTACAGGAACAGTTTGGTGGAGTAAGGTTGAACTCTTATTAAATTGAGTTTAGAGAAGGGCAGAGAGGAATCGGTGACAACAAGGGGATAGATTTTTTTAAGCATAATTTTAATGTATGGGAAAGATGAGCAAATTACTGGATATTTCCTTTCATATGGGCCTTAAATCCTTATAAGTAATATGTAAGTAATATGTCTTGTAACATGTAAGTATTTGATGCATTTTGTTCATGCCCTAATATTGAAAAAAAATGAAGTAAATATGCAGATATTGACATAGATGACCATGATATTATATGGGGAAGAAGCAACTAATAGAATGTCTGTATATTATGATATCATTTGTGTTTTAAAGCACCAACACTGTGTGTGTGTTCATAAATACAAAAAAAAAAAAATACAAACAGTATCTGGAAGAATGCACAATGAATTATTCATAAGAATTTTATTCAGAGAACTGGGGTTGGGTGTATGAAATAAAAAGATAATTTCCATTTTTATTATATATAGAAAATTTTTAATATGAAAAATATTAGAAAAATAAAAAGGGGATGTATAACATGGAGGGGATGTGATTCCTTAGTAAGTTGATAACAGTAAATAGAATTCATGCTTGCTCAGTTTAATGGAAGTTTGGAGTTGATGATTGGTACTGCAGCTCAGTTATGGGAAATTTGTCTAACTGTATGGTGTCCCTATCTGTCTTTTAGGGGCCTCAGTGTTCTCAAAGACACAGTGAAGGATAGCAATGAGATGGCATCTAAGCTTCTTTCTCATTCTGCATACCTATATTCTTTGACCTCAGTGTTGGGAAATATACTGGTGATGGAGGCCAGAAGTTTGCATTCTAATACTTCTTTGATCCTAAGTCATGGAGTAATTTTTGGAAATTTCTCTTTTCTGAATCTAGTCTTCTTCTTGCTGTTGGGAAAACGAGGAGCTTGAATTACATCAGTGGTTTTCAGCTTGAACCTCCCACTGCCGTGGCCAGCAGTTACCTTGGTGAGTCATCTTTATAAGCCTCAAGTTCTCATGTTTCAAAAGGATGGAAAGAACAGTGATTTCTTTGCAGGATTGTTGGATAACTATCATTCATGAAGATAACCTTTCATAAAACATTTCATAACGTTTCACGAAAATAAGTGAAGTGTTATTTATAACATTTATAAAAGCATAAAGGATAATATTGTCCCTGAGCAAATCCAAACCTGCGGAGTTCCAGGATTACAGCAGAAGTCAGCCTGATGAATGTTTTTGCTTCTTTCACATCCCCACCTAGCTTCCCTTTGAGGATGTGACACTTTACCCAGGTCTCCATTGTTGAGGGGCTTCTTACTTCAGGAGGAAGATACGCAGACATTTCAGAGGAAGACAACATATAAACTGTTATGCAAGAGAAGCTTCAAATTTCAGTTGATTTCAATGCCAAAATCTTCCTTCTAGATGAGTGCAGACCCAAATTTGAAACCAGACATGAAGAGTTTAAAGGTCAAAGCTGCTTCATCATTTCTTTTTTTAATAAGCAAATCCTGATTAAACAAACCCTTGAATAATGCAAAGCCATAAGTCATGGATGGGTCCTTAGTGTGATAGAAAAAGCTGACTTTCAGATTGTTGGACTTATAAGACATAATGTAATGACTAGGAAAGCAGGGATGTAAAATGCATTCCTCTTCACCCTAAATGAGCCCAGATATTTTTCCTTAGCTCAGACTTATAAGCATTTTAGGTTTCCATTATAATTTTTACTACCCTATTAGGAGACAGTCATTCATGACAGGGAATTTGAGTGAATTATGCAATCTCTGAAGATACACCAATATCTCATAGTCGCGTGCACGGTCTTTGATGAGCTCGCTTCCTGGAGCCATCAATAAATGCTTTAAATGCAGCCTTGACTATAGCCTTGCAATTTCCTGGAAACTGTCTCTGATGTGTTCTAATGCATGAGGAGAGAGAGTAATGCATTCCTAATCTTTGTTCTGGGTGGCAATAGTAAGAGCCAAAGGCAAGAAGAGACAGGCATTCTAGACAGAGGAACCAGCACAGGAAATGTATGGAGGAATAAATGCACAAACAGGGCATGTTTAGAAGATAATACCTTGGCTGAATTGTTTTACCTTGGTATGTTGATTGTTTCATAGATTAATACAGAATGAAGGAGAACTGAGAAAATCTCTCAAGGTCACTTCTCTTTATCTGTAATTCACACAAAGGCCTAAAGGTCTCCACTAAAATAAGAGTCAAACCTCAAAAGTTGAACCATTGGAGGGGTCCGTTTCACTGGGATACAACCATGTGCTGGCTATAAAGATGGGCACGAAAGACATGGCCCCTGTCTTTGTGGAGTTTGCACCCTGGTGAGGATCCTAAGAAGAGTCCTCAAGTAAATATCACCCAAGATCAGTGCATGAGCTTCCTACTGCTGCTCTAACAAATTACCACAAACTTAGCGGCTTATAACACATCTAATTTCCTACGGTTCTGGAGGTCAGAAGTCAGACCTGGGTTTCGCTGGACTGCAGTTGATGTGTCAGCAGGGCTGTGTTCCTTCTGGGGGGCTCTAAGGGAGAACACATTTCCTTGCCTTTTCCTGCTTCCAGAGACCACCTACATTCCTAGGCCTGTAGTCCTTTTCTCCATTCTCACAGCCAGTAGTGTATCATTGTCAAGTCTCTCTCTGACTTTCCTGCCTCCCAGTTTCACTTATAAGGACCCCTGTGGTTAGTTTTGACCCACTGTAACAACTTCCCATCTAAGCTTCTCTATTTAATCTTATCTTCAAGATCCTTTCTACATGCAAGGTAACATATTCATAGGTTCTGTGGGTTAGGGCACGGGCATCTTTGGAAGGCTACTATTCTGCAAAACTAGGGAATATTTCTCTGAGCTGAGCCTTGAAGTTTGGTTAAGATCTGAATAGACCAAATTTCCTTTCTTTTTTTTTTCCCTTGCTTCCTCCCTCCCTCCCTGCCTGCCTTCCTTCCTTACTTCGTTCCTCAGTTAATTTAGTCCAAAAGTCACTGGGAAGACGAAAGTGGATCAGTAACAGTATCCTATAGGATGGCATCAGAAACAGACCACAGAGCCATTCCAGTGGTGACTGAAATGGTAGTCTGAAATTCAGTATCAGAACAGGGTAAAAGAGGCATAGATTGGCATACAGGAATTTGAGCACATAAGTGAGTATGTTGGGAATGGGAGCCAGCTTTTCAGTGACAAGAAGGGAGGTAGAAATATGGAAAGACACCTTATGGTAACACCTCATGTATTATTCCGTAAATAGATGAGTAGGTAGTTATAGATATAAAATAATTAGATTTAAGGTGTGTGTGTTCAGGCATATGTTTCCGCTGAGAGGGACTGGGGACAAGAACACTAGGGTAGCAATTAGCGCACATTACATTTAGATCTTGGTCTCTAAATACCATGGAGGTGGAGTGCACTATCCAAGGAGCCCAGGGATTGTCAAAAGAGAAACATTTCAGTACCCCAGACAGCTCCCTGGGCAGCTCTCTCAGAGCATACTTCCTTCCAACACATCAATGTGACATCCAGCTGCAGGTCTGAGTCAGGTCCACAGAGCAGGTCGCTTCAGCACGCCAAGAGAAGCACTTCGTACCCACACTACCTGCTGCTAAAAGTGCATCCAGAAAAAAATCACATCACTCAATGATGACTAAAGAGAACATTATTTCATCTATGAAGTATAATTGCATTTCAATGGGATTAAACTGTTTGGCTTTTCGAAAATTCAAGAAGGCAGAGCCTTTGTGAAATGGAGCAGAAAACCACAAGGTAAGCAAAATCTAAGACAAAAAGCCAACAGGATGAAGTAGAAAAGGAAGTTAGACAAAAAGGGAAAAGTCACCCTGGGGACTAAAAAACATGGAGATGTAAAATTCCATAGACTCAAATAAGCAATATAGACAACAAATATGCAAAAATACCTCCAGGTTCCAGAGGAAAATAACTGAGATTAAAACCATTAGTAATTTCAAGGGAGGGGCCTATAATAATGATTCAGAGATTAAAATGTACAAATTTTAAAATTATGGAGAAATGTGTTTTCAAATTTGTTAATGAAATTTAAAATTGTTAAAAACAATCATTATATATTATTAAAAACATAAATGGCCACAAAAATACCTATGGCTATTCATCAGGGTAACCATGCACCAGAAAAAGGGAAATTCCCAGACCTTCTATTAGATACAGGCTCTATCTCTAGTCCTGGGCACCCAAAACATCACTGAATACTATTAGTCGGTTTGGGATTAGGACAGTGAGATGACAGATTTTGATTTACCTCTGTCTAATAGTTGAGTAAGTGCTCTACCACATTAGTGAACTTTCTGGGTGCCAGAGTGCAGGGCAAGTTGAAATAATCCTTTTAAAAGTAGAGAGAATTTGCTTCACCTTACATCACTCTGAAGAACAGGATAGGATACTTTGTGGATCTCTCTGGATTTTGGAGGTAACCATATACCACATTTGGGAATATTGTTCAAATCCATTTACCCATAGGGTAACCCATAGGCTGCAAGTTTTCAAATGGGCTCTGCACAAAAGAAGGCTCTGTTTTAGGTCTAGACTCTAGTTTAAACTGCTGCCTGGATCTTTCAAACCAGATAATGGTAAAGGAAGGGTGTGTGTCAGGCCACAGTGCAGGAAGAACCTTCTGGTAGACCCAGATGGAAGATATCAGTGCATGTTTCCAGGTATTTGAAGTAAGGTCATGCTCTCTTCTTTTGACTACTATTTCTTATCTAGGTTTTTTGTTGTATATATTTTTTATTTTTTGTTTTGTTTTGTTTTTTTGTAGGATTCTGTTTTATACAGATACCAAGTTGAGAGGTCTGTAAGAACCTTTTGGTTAACTACCTTGACATGATAGAAGAATTTTGTAGAGTCAACAAAAAAGAAATAACCATTTAACAATTTTATACTATTTTAATATTTTCCAATTGCTTTATAGACATTGTATCATGTGTGCCTCACAATAACCCTATGCAGTGTGTTATCATCTTTATTTATTTCACAGGTGGGCAAACTAAGGTTCAGTGAACTGATTTGTCCCAGGCACAGAGGTAGGAGGTAGCTGGGTCACCCAGTGTCCTTGGGGAAATCCGTATGACACACAGACTAGGCATTATCTAGAAGAACCTTCCACAGATAATTCAGGTTATCGTGCTGCTACTCATGCTAACACATCACAGTACTTTCAAACTCTGCTTAGTGTGTAGGTTGTTACAAAGTTTTTGAAGGTGAGTGATCCGAAGAACGTCAATATAATTAAATTCCCACCTGAAACTTGAGATGTTGGCACCACCAGTACTTTTTTATATAAAGTAGTAGGGGGAAGAAAAAGGGGGTTAAATTAATTAACCAAACGTGTGTTCTGGTTACCTTTTCTTTAGATAATTGAGGGAATAATTTAATAAATTGAAGCCTTCTTCTACCACCCCCATCTCATGTTTCCTATTCCCTCTGACAGCCTCTCAGTTAATTGAAATTTTCTTCTTGATGGTGTCATGGGATGCCTTTATTCCCACAGGATTCATATCCTTACTGGATCTTTCCTTATTGGATTGCCAAAATTTCCTATTGACTGATATTTGTGGGCTTAAGATGTCTAAGAAATAGTCAGTGCCTTTCTTGGATTTCACACGCTGTCTTTCTTGACAACGTGTTTCTTTACAGTGGTGTTTTAGTAACAGAATTTGCCCTTGGTAATCAGAATCAACCACCTCAGCAAATACAAGAAGCTCTTCTTGGTGTGGTGATGTAGCGACATAAGGAGATCAAATGCTTAAGGGGGAGTTTCCGATTCTGATTTGACAAAAATTTTACGTATAGCCTGGTCAGTAGGCATCCTCTGGGCACTAGACATCTGAACCCTCTGAGTGCAAGGCCGCATGTGTGGGAAACAAAAGGACATAGTGAGGTCGGGGTCCTAAGCTCCGGCCAGGGGGTAAGGCGCTTACAGATTTGTATCCCCCGTGGGTGATCTGTCTTAGTTTTAGTGATTCTGCCTGCTCTTACAGATCTGTCATCATTGTATTCGTTTTTTAAACTTTTATTGCTTTAGCTACATTTTATTTATTTTAAAAGTTTTTATTTAAGTATAGTTTACAATGTTGTTAATTTACAATTTACAACATTATAATTTACAGTGCTGTTAACTTCAGGTGTAAAGCAGTTATTCAGTTTTATGTATATATTCTTTTTCAGATTCTTTTCCCTTATAGGTTATTAAAAAATCCTGAGTATAGTTCCCTGTGCTACACAGTAGGTCCATCATTATATTCTTTAGAGTTCTCTTTGTCCCTTGATGAGTCATCTCCTATTCTAGTAATTCTTGAATAATTCTTTATAGTAAACGTTTCATTTTCAAAGTGCTTCGTGGTTTCTGTCTCCTGTTTGGGTCCTAACTGAAACAAATAGCTGTTGATGTAAGGGACTCATCTCATTTCGTGGGACAGCACCCCAACCTTGCACGGAGTTACCTCAAATCTGTCCTGAGTCTCAGAAGCCCATTCCATCTGTTTGTCAAGCCAGTGACTTTGTTTTATAAGGCACAGGGTGAAAAATTAATTTGTAGGTTTTAGCTCATTACGAATTCTCCTTCGCAGTAAAATGATTTCCTCAGTTAGTGTCGATGCAAAGTGGAATACTATGGTGATGAATTCCACAAGTCACTGAATGATGATGGTTCTGTTAGAAGTATTTCCTGCAGGGAAGACAAATCTGCACCTAGAATATGTATGTGTTTCTGTTAGAATAAATTGCTGCCCACTCCACTATAGAAAGGAAAAAAAGTACTACGCCTACCCCCTGGTAGCAGGATGATTGCATTTGGGGGTGGTGCTATGTCAGCAGAGTGGCCATAAAATTGACTTTCTCAAGTAGGACACTTTTGAGAATGAAAAGAGGAGCTAATGGGACATCAGGACAGAAGGGATAAACCAAGACCCTAGGGGTGAAAGTGAACACACAATTACCCTGCATGCTGGGTACTTAGCATTAGTCACTGCTAAAGACACCATCAGTACTAGGCAATAGCAGTGTCCAGCTCAGCTTGGTGAAGGATGTCCAGCTTGTAGAGCCCATGCATAGTCTTCATTCCTGATGCCACAGAATCTTTGTACCCACAGAGAAAATGCCAGGCTTCCTGGAGAAAGAGGCTGATGGACGTCCACGTGTGTTCACCTTGTCCACCTGGTTATTGAGTGTTTTCCAAATGGGTCATGTCTCCTGGTGTTTATTTAGTTTTATCATAAATGTTTTCATTCACCATGCCCTTTGTAAGAGGTCCATCCACACATCACTCCTCTATATGACACCTAATTTCCAATAGTTATTTTTTGGAAAAAAAAATATGAGCTGCCAACCAATCCATTTGCAATCACTATACAGGTTCTGCCTTTTCCACTGTATAATGAACGTATAGAAATACTACCCAAATTCTTCATTGCATAACTTTATTTTGTAACCGTCCACCGGGGCACCCTTGGGGGGCTCTCTTGCAGCTGCCATTCACTTCCAGTGATGACAGCACACTGTGCAGATTTTGAAAGAGACCCTTGCTTCTTTCCCGTTGTGTTGGCTGCCATCAGAGAGCTGCACATGATTCTGTAGGTGAGAGTTGATGGAGAAGTAGTATAGTAGTATATATTAGTCAGCTTGTGCTGATGTAACAAAATATCATAGATTGTGTAGCTGAAACAACAGAAATTTATTTTCTCACAGTTCTGGAGGCTGGAAGTCCAAGGTCAGGGTGAAGGTGTGGGTAGGTCCTAGAGGGAGTTCTCTTCCTGTCTTGCAGATGGTCACCTTCTTGCTGTGTCCTCACAAGGCATGGGGGTCAGGAGAGTGAGAGCAAGAGAGAGAGAGAGTTTCCTCTTCTTATAAGCCCACAGGCCGTAGTCCTATCAGATTATGGCTCTACTCTTACGACTTTATCTAACGTTAACTCCCAGAGACCTTATCTCTAGATACAGTCACAGTGGAGGTTAGGGCTTCAACATGGGAATTTCAGAGAGACACAATTCATTGTACAGCACAGTCAGAGAGGGTAACTTTGGAATGTGCACCGCATTCTCCTGCAGGTTACCTGTGCCTCTGAATTGGCTTTGGTCTCATTTAAATAACTTCCTTTTTTTTTTTAACATCTGTATTGGATTATAATTGCTTTACGATGGTGTGTTAGTTTCTGCTTTATAACAAAGTGAATCAGTTATACATATACATATGTTCCCATATCTCTTCCCTCTTGCGTCTCCCTCCCTCCCACCCTCCCTATCCCACCCCTCTAGGTGGTCACGGAGCAGCGAGCTGATCTCCCTGTGCTATGTGGTTGCTTCCCACTAGCTATCTGTTTTACATTTGGTAGTGTATATATGCCACTCTCTCACTTTGTCACAGCTTACCCTTCCCCCTCCCTGTGTCCTCAAGTCCATTCTCTAGTAGGTCTGCGTCTTTATTCCCGTCTTACCACTAGGTTCTTCATGACCTTTTTTTTTTTTCCCTTAGATTCCATATATATGTGTTAGCATACTGTATTTGTTTTTCTCTTTCTGACTTACTTCGCTCTGTATGACAGACCCTATGTCCATCCACCTCACTATGAATAACTCAATTTCGTTTCTTTTTATGGCTGAGTAATATTCCATTGTACATATGTGCCGCATCTTCTTTATCCATTCATCTGTTGATGGACACTTGGGTTGCTTCCATGTCCTGGCTATTGTAAATAGAGCTGCAATGAACATTGTGGTACATGAGTCTTTTTGAATGATGGTTTTCTCAGGGTATATGCCCAGTAGTGGGATTGCTGGGTCGTATGGTAGTTCTATTTTTAGTTTTTTAAAGAACCTCCACACTGTTCTCCATAGTGGCTGTATCAATTCACATTCCCACCAACAGTGCAAGAGGGTTCCCTTTTCTCCACACCCTCTCCAGCATTTATTGTTTGTAGATTTTTTGATGATGGCCATTCTGACCGGTGTGAGATGATATCTCATTGTAGTTTTGACTTGCATTTCTCTAATGATTAATGATGTTGAGCATTCTTTCACGTGTTTGTTGGCAATCTGTATATCTTCTTTGGAGAAATGTCTATTTAGGTCTTCTGCCCATTTTTGGATTGGGTTGTTTGTTTTTATGTTAGTGAGCTGCATGAGCTGCTTGTAAATTTTGGAGATTAATCCTTTGTCAGTTGCTTCATTTGCAAATATTTTCTCCCATTCTGAGGGTTGTCTTTTGGTCTTGTTTATGGTTTCCTTTGCTGTGCAAAAGGTTTTAAGTTTCATTAGGTCCCATTTGTTTATTTTTGTTTTTATTTCCATTTCTCTAGGAGCTGGGTCAAAAAGGATCTTGCTGTGATTTATGTCATAGAGTGTTCTGCCTATGTTTTCCCCTAAGAAAATAACTTCCATTTAATCAAACAACCATTTTTTATGATTTTCCAGCTCAAGTACCATTCAGCCAATAAAAGTAAACTGAAGTTGCTGACTCACATGATGGTGTCCTGAGGCATTCAATAGCTATCAGGGCCCAGGAAACTAGAGGTGCTTTTCAAAAGAAGAATCGCTGTCTCAGAAGAGGTGACGGTTTTACTCCAAAGTCCTCAATGTCTCTGCTGAGATTCATCAGTGGAGGACTTCCCAGAGGACCCATGAGTATCCCTGTCTGCCTTAGATGCTTCTAGTATCATTAGATCTACAGGAACATAAGGCTGAAGCAGCAGAACGCCTGGATCTGCTGCAGAGCCCTTTCTGGCTACAGGCTCCCAATAAAACTTAGGCTTATGGGTCACTCAATAAATGTATCAGAACATCATGCCCAAAGGTAGTGTATCTTACCACCAAAAATCAAAGAGAGTTACCGCATTGCATGTTTTTCTTGGTTGCAAAGTGCAAACATAGCAAACTGCATCTGTCTCTTTTTAAAGGAATATCCTTATACACCCCAGAACATGGGGCCATAGGAACCTTACCCATGTGGCAGACCACTGGTCTTCTGCTGGTTTTCACACCCATCCTTGGACACACATATGCCTTGCTAAATTGCTTAGCGTGTCCACTATAACCTGCTCAGCAGGGACATGTAGAATAATGTCATCAATTGACATGACCAGTGGATCCACTGTGGGATATCAAAGTGGGTGTCTGAAAGCAGAGTGTGTAGAAACAAAGCTAAGATAGAAAATCAGTATGTAAACTGAAGAAAGGAGAAGGCAAGACGGACAGAGGAAGAAGCTGACTGGCAGTGAGGCGGGACATGGGCCTCAGCCAATCCTATGGGAGCTCTGAATCTGGGACGGCCCCTCAGCTGGGTGTTTGCATTTCTCAGTCAGTCATCAGTCTTAGCCGCTTCCTGGAAGGTATATTAGTCAGGGTTCTCCAGGGAAACAGAACTAATAGGATACATATAGATATACAAGAGAAGCTTATTAGGGGCATTGGCTCATCTGATCATGAAGGCTGAGGAGTCCCCCGATCTTCTGCCGTCAAGCTGGAGAACCAGGAAAGCTGTGATATAATTCAGTCCCAGTCTGATGGCCTGAGAGCTAGGGGCTACTGGTGTAAGTCCGGGAGTCCTAAGGCCTGAGAACCAGGAGCCCCAGTGTCTCAGGGCAGAGAAGATGCAAGTCCCAACTCAAGAAGAGAGAGGCAGAATTCACCCTTCCTCTGTGTTTTCGTTCTATTTCGGGCCCTCAATGGATGGGATGATGCCCACCCACCTTGGGAAGGGTGGGTGTTCTTTACTCAGTCTACTGAATCAAATGCTAATCTCTTTTGCAAACACCCTCGCAGAACGCCCAGAATTAATGCTTTACCAGCTGTCTGGGCATCACTTAGCCTGGTCAAATTCACACCTAAAATTAACCATTGCAGAGGGCATCACTTTAGCTGGGGCAGTTCTCTATTGCTGAGGACAATTCCAGTGAGGGACACTTCTTTGACTCTTCAGCAACCAGTAGCTATGGGATGGTAACATCAGGCTTGAAGGAAAATTCAGGGCAGAGTACCGCTCTATCCACTATAAGTAGGATGATGGGGAATTGCATTGTTAGATAATATCATTAAAATATAATGATGTTGAACAGTGTGGAGGTTCCTTAAAAAACTAAAAATAGAGTTACCATATGATTTTGCAATCCCACTCCTGGGCATGTATCCAGAGAAAACTCTAATTCAAAAAGATACATGCACCCCAATGTTCATCGCAGCACTATTTACAATAGCCAAGACATGGAAGTAACCTAAGTGTCCATCAATGGATGAATGGATAAAGAAGATGTCGTGTGTATATATATATATGTATGTGTGTGTGTGTGTGTGTATATATAATGGAATATTACTCAGTCATAAAAAAGAATGAAATAATGCCATTAGCAGCAACATGGATGGACCCAGAGATTATCATACTAAGTGAAGTAAGTCAGACAGAGAAAGACAAATATCATATGATATAACTTATACTTGGAATCTAAAATATGACACAAATGGACATATCTATGAAACAGAAACAGAGTCACAGATATAGAGAACAGACTTGTGGTTACCAAAGGGAATAGCGGGGATGGTGGGGGAGAGATAAATCAGGAGTTTGGGATTAACATATGCACAGTACTATATATAACATAGGTAAACAACAAGGTATGCTATGTATAGCATAGGGAACTATGCTCAATATCTTGTAATAAACTATAATGGAAAAGAATCTGAAAAAGTATACACATATATATGTGTATATAACTGAATCATTTTTCTGTATACTTGAAACTAACACAACATTGTAAAGTAACTCTACTTCAATTAAAAAAATCAGAAAGAATAAAATATGCTGATGTCGGAATAGTAACTGAATATGTAATCTCAGAGTGTTAATGTGAAGAAAACGTAGCCAATCATAAAGTTAAATTTCATGTGTATACCACATCAATGTTTATGTCTATTTCCAATCATATTATTCCACTCAAATATTACACAAGTACTACATTATAGTTAAATCACTGTAAGTGAGAACAGTGCAAAACAGTGCACATATATTTTAAAAGTTAAGTACCTGTATTTCAAGGTTAGTGAAAGGACAAGAGTGAGCCTACAATGGAAGGTGGAAGGCCATGACTAATTTTGTTACATCCTGATTTGTGTAATCATGAGGTCTCCTGTATTAACAAAAGCTTCCATTCATTAAGAACTTGCTGTGGGGCAGACCTGTGTCAGTGCTTTTCGTGAATTATCTTATGTAGTTCTCTTATCAGATTTATCAGTCCCATTTTACATCAGAGGAACTTGATTCAAAGAAAGATTAATTAACATGCCCAAGGTCATGTAGCTGGTAAATAGAGACATAGATTTTATCCCAGGAATTCTTACACAGAGACCAAGACTGAAATGTCTGATTTGTCCAGTCAAGATACAAGGAAGACATAATGACCTACCCTATAACAGGTGGGATTATTGATGGATAAATTATTTGAAAAACACTAAGAGTTCTGCAGAAGGATCATTAGTATGCAAAGCCAGCTGTCACTGCCAGTGGCAAAGGTCAAGTGCAAGTACCTGAAGTCTCCTTAGCAAGGACCCCAGGCAGTTGGCTAATTTGCAGTTGGCTAATTTGCTGGATAAATTCTGCCCTGGAAGTCAAGAAATCATCTTCAAAGATAAGCTAGAAGACTTTTTCCAACATTTTGCAGAACTGACCAAATGGCAGAGTTTTTCTTGTGCTCATTTGCGTTCCAGGGATAGTCAGGCTTACCAAAAAATATGCTATTGTTTAACATATGCTTTATTCCTCTCACCACGTGCTTCAGAAATAAATTTTAACCTTGTGTATCAGTACAAGATACATAAGTGTATGGTGCTCTGGGAAGAGTCCAGGATTTAGAGAAGTATTCGAAACATACAATGTTTCAAAGATTGTTGTGAAATGGAATTAAGCAGATGGGGTAAACTGTAGGACCCCTTCCAACAGCTTGAGGAATAAAAAGTCGCTCCTTTTTTCTCCTTTTCACACCCAGATCCCAGAAAATCCCATATTCCATTCTTACCCAAAAACTTCAAGGACATCCTCAGTCTAAAGATACCAGATCTACTTCCAAATACCAGATGAAGATAACTCAGAGTAGCCCAATTACTCCCCAAGGAAGTTTCATTTTCTGGCTCTGTAGGTTTTGTTGCAGACTGTGGGGTGGGCTGCACAGTGTGTTCTTGTCCATAGCTTCTGGGATGCTCTTATGGGTTGCATTGTGTCCCCCCAAAAGATATGTTGAATTCCCAACACTTGGTACCTGTGGATATGAACTTATTTGGGAAGGGGGGGTGGTCTTTCTAGATATAATCAGGTTGAGATGAGTTCACACTGAGTTAGAGTGAGTCCTAATCCGAATCGATGGGTGTTCCTATAAGAACAGGAGAAAAGACTCAGAGACACAAAGAGAAGAATACGATGTGATGACAAAGGCAGATTGAAGTGATGCATCTACAA
The DNA here is from genome assembly GCF_028021215.1 of Eschrichtius robustus. Classification (NCBI taxonomy): domain Eukaryota; kingdom Metazoa; phylum Chordata; class Mammalia; order Artiodactyla; family Eschrichtiidae; genus Eschrichtius; species Eschrichtius robustus. Next base: position 82,681,121 of record NC_090840.1, read on the forward strand.
GCAAGGGACACTAAAGATGGCGACAACGCCAGAAACTACGAGAAAAACATGGATTCGATCCTCCCGGAGAGGTTTCAGAGTGAGCGTGGCCCTGCTGACTCCCTGATTTCAGACTTCTAGCCTCCAGAATGTGAGAGAAGCCCTTTCTGTTGCTTTAAGGCCGCCAGCTGTGGCACTTTGTTACTGGAGCCCTGGAAAAATGATCCAGATACTTTACTGTTCTGATTCAGCACAAACTGAGATTGAGGTGTTTTGGGGTTTGGTTTTGTATTTTTTCCTGGAGATAATCCCACTCTCTCCAACATTACCCGGGGCACAGCCCTGCATCCTTGAGCTATTTAGTTTACACTCACATTCTCAACACAACACCCCCCCCCCAAAAAAAAAAAACCAACCCTTCCTGTGCTGGGAGCTGCGTTAGTGCGGGGCAAGGATGGAGAAAGGGGTTTCCTACCATGGCAAGAGTGAGCCATTACATGCTGGTCGGAGCGGCCTCCCTCTACAACTTTGTAGCTATAGTAGTTCCATAGGCCCCATTTGATGTGCCTGCAGTAACTGGGGGTGTTTGATGAGCGTCCTGATTCCCAGGCCTCACCCCAGACCCCCAGATCCAGCCTTGGACCTCCCGGGAACTGCTGAAGCCTAGAGCAGACTGTCCGTGGGGCACACTTGCAGGAACAATCCTCTCAGCTTTGTGGACGAGCTCGGTGTGCTTGCCCGGACTTTTCTGTTAGCCAGGCCTCTGCCACAGCTGACTGATGGGATGCATGCCTTCGTCACCCAGTGAGTCTGAGAACAGGAAGCACATGGCAGCACGTGCACAGGTATGGTACTGTCCCTAGGGAGGGGGCACGCGCTCCTCCGATCCAGGCGGTGGCAGTCAGGAAGTGAAGGCACTGTGTCGTCAGTTTTTTAAAAATTGGGTAATCAGCACTTAACAGCACCATGGTGCACATTCCATGTATTAATTAGCTGGCTTATATTTCTTTTTTACTATATAAAACTGAGAATCTTAGTTTCTGGTCAGCACCATACATCTGATGTGCAGAAAGATCTGTCACTATTCAAAGAGGCTAAGACCACAGCCCCAGGTAACCTGCACCTTGACTAACTATTGGATGCAGAGCATCCACCCAAATATCAATTCCCATCCTATTCTTCATAAGTGAGTTTGGGCTAATCACTGTAGCCAGCTTATTTCCTCCACAGCTAGAAGAAAGTACTTAAACACCTCCATGCTCACCGTCCATTCTTTGGGTATTCATAACAGTTCTGGGCTTCAGCTTTTGATGGGAAAAGATAAAAAGTATTGTGGCTGTTTCTGCAATACGCTACACCTTCCAAAATGTAATAGAAAGCAGGCTGAGACACCCATGAACATAAATATCTATATTAAAATGCATAAACAAAATGCAGCATTAAAAAGTATAAGAAGCTATGAGAGTGGGGTACATTTCAGTAACCAGGGGGAGCCATAGAGACACTCTTGATGTATGTGGTCATTTCTGAACTTTGTCTTGAAGGATGATTGTATTAAGGATAATATATTTGATACTCCAGTCGAGGGAAGAAGGTGAAAAGGGGCACGTGGGTGCTCAAAAAGGATGAATCATTGGCTGTTGTGCCGTCGTGGCAGGGAAGAGAGAGGAAGAGGTGAGCAGGAAGACGAGGTAGGGAACCAAATGATGAAGGACCTTCAGAGCACATGGGAAGGTCGGTTTGGATTCGGAAGGTGATGCTAAGCCCAGGAAGGAAAAGTGGTGCGATCGGCCCAGTGTTTAGAAGGCAACCAGGAAGTTCTCCTTCATTAGGGGGAAAATGAATCAGAAGTAGTGGAGGCGATGAGGAAGCTTTGGAACTGGTCCATGACAATGACAAAGAGAAACTGAACTAGCACTGCAGTGACGGAGAGAAAGCAAAGGGAAGGTAGATAGTTGGGGAAAGAATCAGAAAAAGCAATTTTCAACAATTGGGTAATATAAACCCCCTTGGTATCTGTTTCTTCCAGACCAGGCTGCAGAAGTAAAGAATATGAATGATAGATGAAGGATATATTGATGATGCAAGTTAATAAGAATATTTTAACGGTGTGCTTAAATGAAAATTCCAGGGTTGGAGAACCAGTTAGGAGTGAGTGTGGCTAGTGGTTCAGCCCTAAGCATCATTGTTCTGTGGTTGCTTTTTAGTGATGGTTCCAGTGATGGTGAAGGGGATGGTACTGGAATACGTGGTAACAGAGTATCCGTGACACATCAGGCATCGGGAATATATCTTATAGGGCAGAGGCTCTGTTCTTGCCAAGCACTATTCTAGACCCTTGTGATACCCTAAGAAATAAACAGACAGAGAAAACCTGCCTTCTTCAAGTAGATACCTGTATCTGTCATCTTCCTTCCTGAGAACTTGCACCAAGCAGTCTAACACTGGTCCCAAGCATCCTAAGTGCTAAGACAGAGAAATGAATATCTCACCCTTAATAGCAGCAAGAGGAGCTTTGGACATTGCGTGTAAAATCATAACTCTTGCTTTCTAGAACTCTTGGGTTCTCACCCTGTCCCACGCACAGAGTAACAGCTCTCCACACACTGTCTCATCCAGTGGGCACAGCAACTTCAGCCCTGATGGCATGGGGAGCGGTAGGAGAGCTAAGGCCGGTCTGGCACGGCGCCCAGGAGGTGCCGTCCAGGAGCCGGAGATCAACAGGATATGCACTTCTGAGCTCCCCAACCGAGACATCTTGTTTTTGTTCTCTCCGTGAATTATCGTTGATGTGCCATCCAGGGTAAGCAGTCTAGGACCATTACACTGTCATCGATAGAAGCTATAAAAACAAAGTCATCAAAGAGGAATTTTGCATGTCCTTTACTAATACGAGAGGGGAAGTAGACTGCTGGCTCAGACAATGGACTCAGTGAACTCAAACTCTGGTCCACAGAGGTATATATTCAAAGAACAGAACTTACAGCTTCTCCAAGAGTTTATCTCACTCTGCACAATGACTCATATTGACCACGCTCGTGACATGAAATTCAGCAGCAGTTTATTCATTTCCATGGGGAGACGGAGCTGCCAAAATAATCAGTTCATTCTCTCACGCTGGGAAAATCCACTTGGGAGACCACATCATGAAAAATTAAATGGCGAAAGTTGATGTCTAGCACGGGGTGCTGGACATTTTATGTATCTTACCACATTTCATTCTAATAAAGTGTCTATGAGCTAAAATACCAGAAGCTTATGAAGTTTCAATACCTTTTCCAGAGCTGGTATATGGCAGAACCAGAACTTGGACCCACTTCTGTCTGTCCCCAAAGGTATTCTCACAGTACTCCACTTCTGAAAAGTTAAAATATTCCTGGAATTAATGAATTTCAATGCTGCATTTTATTGTAGGATATTTTTCCTTCTTTTAGAGTTGGGGACAGAAATGCACTGTGACTGAAAACATGGCGTCTGAAGTTAGGCTCCTGTGGTTCTCATCTTGCTTTGCTTCCTGCGTGGCTGATATTGGGCAAGTTATGTGAGTTCAGTTCTCTGAGAAGTCGTCTTTAACTATAAAAATGAGGGAAATTAGAGCCAAGTGTCTGGCATGTAGAAAGCACTCAATAAATATTAATTATTATTTGATTTTAAACCTCTGTGTTTAGGTTTTTGTGCGGACCTAAGTATCCAAGTCACTTGGAAAAATAACTAGGAGAACAAGTGCTGAATCATAAGACTGTTTAGCTTTGTAAAAAACTGCCAAACTGTCTTCCAAAATGGCTGTACCGTTTTGCATTTCCACCAACAGTGAATGAGAGTTCCTTTTGCTTTGCATCCCTGTCAGCATTTGGTATTGTCAGTTTTTTCCATTTTAGCCATTCAGATATGTTCGTAGTGGTATCTAGTTGTTTTCCTTTGCAATTTCCTAATGACATATGATATTTAGCATCTTTCTTTATATGCTTATTTGCCATCTGTATATCATCTTTGGTAAGGTGTCTGTTGAGATCTTTGCCAATTATTTTTTAACTTGGGTGTTTGCTTATCTTCTCCCAAACTGTGGCTTGGTTTTTAATTCTCTTAATGAATCTTCCTTTTTTGAACTTTGATAATTTTCATATATGAAATTAAAATACTTTTCTAAAGGAAGTAAGGCTGAAGTGCCATGCTCTCCTCTGCAGTTTAATTGCTCTCCCTCATTCCTCAAAGTGGCTATTCCTCTGAATCTGTCTCCCACTCCTGCTTTAAATTCAAATCAGTGCCACCTCCTCCCAGAAGCTACCACAATGACCTCTTTCTCCTCCAAGGCATAAGACAGTAATGGATCCCCCTGCCTTTGCTCCTCTACGTTCCTGTAACACCTTGTGAATCATCCTGCCGTCCCACGGCCCCCACTTCCTCCCTGTCTCTGAGATCATCAGTTGTGTTATGGTTTTCTCTTCATGACTCAGTTTTTCCTCCTACAATGGAAGATCCCTCTTGGCAGGTTATTTTTCTTGTTCAGTTTTGACCATCACCACCTGATACAGGGTGAGCACACAATAAAAAGGTTTGGCCAATATTGTTGAATACATAAATTTGTTTAAACTAGTGAATACATTAAATAAGCCCTTGATATATAATCAGAATAAAAGACTAGGCATTCTGCTACTGCAGACCACTTTTAGGACACATTCAGGGATTTTTTTCTTTTTAATTTTTTTGAACATCTTTACTGGAGTATAATTGCTTTACAATGGTGTGTTAGTTTCTGCATTATAACAAAGTGAATCAGCCATACGTATACACATATCCCCATACCCCCTCCTTCTTGCGTCTCCCTCCCACCCTCCCTATCCCACCCCTCTAGGTAGTCACAAAGCACTGAGCTGATCTCCCTGTGCTATGCAGCTGCTTCCCACTAGCTAGCTGTTTTACATTTGGTAGTGTATATATCTCAATGATACTCTCCCACTTCGTCCCAGCTTACACTTCCCCCTTCCTGTGTCCTCAAGTCCATTCTCTACGTCTGCATCTTTATTCCTGTCCTTCCCCTGTGTTCATCAGAACCTTTTTTTTTTTTTTTTAGATTCCATATATACGTGTTAGCATACGGTATTTGTTTTTCTCTTTCTGACTTACTTCACTCTGTATGACAGACTCTAGATCCATTCATCTCACTACAAATAGTTCAGTTTCGTTCCTCTTTATGGCTGAGTAATATTCCACTGTATATATATGTCACATCTTCTTTATCCATTCATCTGTCGATGGACACCTAGGTTGCTTCCATATCCTGGCTATTGTAAATAGTGCCGCAATAAACATTGTGGTACATGTCTCTTTTTGAATATTGGTTTTCTCAGGGTATATGCCCAGTAGTGGGATTGCTGGGTCATATGGTAGTTCTATTTTTAGTTTTTTAAGGAATCTCCGTACTGTTCTCCAGAGTGGCTGTATCAATTTACATTCCCACCAGCAGTGCAAGAGGGTTCCCTTTTCTTCACACCCACTCCAGCATTTATTGTTTGTGGATTTTTTGATCATGGCCATTCTGACCGGTGTGAGGTGATACCTCATCGTAGTTTTGATTTGCATTTCCCTAACGATTAGTGATGTTGAGCATCCTTTCATGTGTTTGTTGGCAATCTGTATATCTTCTTTGGAGAAATGTCTATTTAGGTCTTCTGCCCATTTTTGGATTGGGTTATTTGTTTTTTTGACACTGAGCTGCATGAGCTGCTTCTATATTTTGGAGATTAATCCTTTGTCAGTTGCTTCATTTACGAATATTTTCTCCCATTCTGAGGGTTGTCTTTTGGTCTTGTTTATGGTTTCCTTTGCTGTGCAAAAGCTTTTAAGTTTCATTAGGTCCCATTTGTTTATTTTTGTTTTTATTTCCATTTCTCTAGGAGGTGGGTCACAAAGGATCTTGCTGTGATTTATGTCATAGAATGTTCTGCCTATGTTTCCCTCTAAGAGTTTTATAGTGTCTGACCTTACACTTAGGTCTTTAATCCATTTTGAGTTTATTTTTGTATATGGTGTTAGGGAGTGTTCTAATTGCATTCTTTTGCATATAGCTGTTCAGTTTTCCCAGCACCACTTATTGAAGAGGCTGTCTTTCCTCCATTTTATATTCTTGCCTCCTTTATCAAAGATAAGGTGACCATATGTGCGTGGGTTTATCTCTGAGCTTTCTATCCTGTTCCATTGATCTATATTTCTATTTTTGTGCCAGGACCATACTGTCTTGATTACTGGAGCTTTGTAGTATAGTCTGAAGTCAGGGAGCCTGATTCCCCCAGCTCCGTTTTTCTTTCTCAAGGTTGCTTTGGCTATTCAGGGTCTTTTGTGTTTCCATACAAATTGTGAAATTTTTTGTTCTAGTTCTGTGAAAAATGCCAGTGGTAGTTTGATAGGGATTGCACTGAATCTGTAGATTGCTTGGGGTAGTATAGTCATTTTCACAATGTTGATTCTTCCAATCCAAGAACATAGCATATCTCTCCATCTGTTTGTATCATCTTTAATGTCTTTCATCAGTGTCTTATAATTTTCTTTTTTTTTGTCTTTCGTCCTCTTAGGTAGGTTTATTCCTAGATATTTTATTCTTTTTGTTGCAATGGTAAATAGGTCTTTTGTCTCCTTAGGTAGGTTTATTCCTAGGTACTTTATTCTTTTGGTTGCAGTGGTAAATGGGAGTGTTTCCTTAATTTCTCTTTCAGATTTTTCATCTTTAGTGTATAGGAATGCAAGAGATTTCTGTGCATTAATTTTGTATCCTGCAACTTTACCAAATTCATTGATTAGCTCTAGTAGTTTTCTGGTAGAGTCTTTAGGATTCTCTATGTATAGTATCATGTCATCTGCAAACAGTGACTGTTTTACTTCTTCTTTTCTGATTTGGATTCCTTTTATTTCTTTTTCTTTGATTGCTGTGGCTAAAACTTCCAAAACTATGTTGAATAACAGTGGTGAGAGTGGGCAGCCTTGTCTTGTTCCTGATCTGGCTGGAAATGGTTTCAGTTTTTCACCATTGAGAATGATGTTGGCTGTGGGTTTGTCATATATGGCCTTTATTATGTTGAGGTAAGTTCCCTCTATGCCTACTTTCTGGAGAGTTTTTATCAAAAATGGGTGTTGAATTTTGTCAAAAGCTTTTTCTGCATCTTTTGAGATGGTCATATGGTTTTTAATTCTTTAATTTGTAATATGGTGTATCACATTGATTGATTTGCATATATTGAAGAATCCTTGCATTCCTGGGATAAATCCCACTTGATCGTGGTGTATGATCCTTTTAATGTGCTGTTGGATTCTGTTTGCTAGTATTTTGTTGAGGATTTTGCATCTGTGTTCATCAGTGATGTTGGCCTGTAGTTTTCTTTTTTTGTGACATCTCTGTCTGGTTTTGGTATCAGGGTGATGGTGGCCTCGTAGAATGAGTTTGGGAGTGTTCTTCCCTCTGCTATATTTTGGAAGAGTTTGAGAAGAGTACGTGTTAACTCTTCTCTAAATGTTTGATAGAATTCGCCTGTGAAGCCATCTGGTCCTGGGCTTTTGTTTGTTGGAAGATTTTTAATCACAGTTTCAATTTCAGTGCTTGTGATTGGTCTGTTTATATTTTCTATTTCTTCCTGGTTCAGTCTCGGAAGGTTGTGCTTTTCTAAGAATGTGTCCATCTCTTCCAGGTTGTCCATTTTATTGGCATAGAGTTGCTTGTAGTAATCTCTCATGATCCTCTGTATTTCTGCAGTGTCAGTTGTTACTTATCCTTTTTCATATCTAATTCTGTTGATCTGAGTCTTCTCCCTTTTTTTCTGGATGAGTCTGGCTAGTGGTTTATCAATTTTGTTTATCTTCTCAAAGAACCAGCTTTTAGTTTCATTGATCTTTGCTATTGTTTCCTTCATTTCTTTTTCATTTATTTCTGACCTGATCTTTATGATTTCTTTCCTTCTGCTGGCTTTGGGGTTTTTTTCTTCTTCTTTCTCTAATTGCTTTAGGTGTAAGGTTAGGTTGTTTATTTGAGATTTTTCTTGTTTCTTGCTATAAACTTCCCTCTTAGAACTGCTTTTGCTGCATCCCATAGGTTTTGGGTCATTGTGCTTTCATTGTCATTTGTTTCTAGGTATTTTTTGATTTCCTCTTTGATTTCTTCAGTGATCTCTTGGTTATTTAGTAGCATATTGTTTAGCCTCCATGTGTTTGTATTTTTTACATGTTTTTTTCCTGTAATTGATATTTCCTGTAATTGTCTCATAGCATTGTAGTCAGAAAAGATACTTGATACGATTTCAATTTTCTTAAATTTACCAAGGCTTGATTTGTGACCCAAGATATGATCTATCCTAGAGAATGTTCCATGAACACTTGAGAAGAGTATTCTGTTGTTTTTGGATGGAATGTCCTATAAATATCAAGTCCATCTTGTTTAAAGTGTCATTTAAAGCTTGTGTTTCCTTATTTATTTTCATTTTGGATGATCTGTCGTTTGGTGAAAGTGGGGTGTTAAAGTCCCCAACTATTATTGTGTTACTGTCGATTTCCCCTTTTATGGCTGTTAGCATTTACCTTATGTATTGAGGTGCTCCTATGTTGGGTGCATAAATATTTACAATTGTTATATATTCTTGGATTGATCCCTTGATCGTTACATAGTGTCCTTCTTTGTCTCTTGTAATAGTCTTTATTTTAAAGTCTGTTTTGTCTGATATGACAATTGCTACTGCAGCTTTCTTTTGATTTCCATTTGCATGGAATATCTTTGTCCATCCCTTCACTTTCAGTCTGTATGTGTCCCAGGGTCTGAAGTGGGTCTCTTGTAGGCAGCATATATACGGGTCTTGTTTTTGTATCCATTCAGCCAGTCTGTGTCTTTTGGATGGAGCATTTAATCCGTTTACATTTAAGGTAACTAAATATCGTTATGTATGTTCCTATTACCATTTTCTTAATTGTTTTGGGTTTGTTTTTGTAGGTCTTTTCCTTCTCTTGTGTTTCCTGCCTAGAGAAGTTCCTTTAGCATTTGTTGTAAAGCTGGTTTGGTGGTGCTGAATTCTCTTAACTTTTGCTTGTCTGTAAAGGTTTTAATTTCTCTGTCAAGTCTGAATGAGATCCTTGCTGGGTAGAGTCATCTTGGTGGTAGGTTTTTCCCTTTCATTACTTTATATATGTCTTGCCACTCCCTTCTGGCTTGCCGAGTTTCTGCTAAAAAGATCAGCTGTTAACCTTATGGGGATTCCCTTGTATGTTATTTGTTGTTTTTCCCTTGCTGGTTTTAATATTTTTTCTTTGTATTTAATTTTTGATAGTTTGATTAATATGCGTCTTGGCATGTTTCTCCTTGGATTTATCCTGTATGGGACTCTCTGCACTTCTGGGACTTGGTTGACTATTTCATTTCCCATGTTAGAGAAGTTTTCAGCTATAATCTCTTCAAATATTTTCTCAGACCCTTTCTTTTTCTCTTCTTCTTCTGGGACCCCTATAATTTGAATTTTGGTGCATTTAGTGTTGTTCCAGAGGTCTCTGAGACTGTACTCAATTCTTTTCATTCTTTTTTCTTTATTCTGGTCTGCAGTAGTTACTTCCCCTATTTTATCTTCCAGGTCACTTATCCGTTCTTCTGCCTCAGTTATCCTGCTATTGATTCCTTCTAGAGAATTTTAAATTTCATTTATTGCGTTGTTCATCACTGTTTGTTTGCTCTTTAGTTCTTCTAGGTCCTTGTTAAATGTTTCTGTTATTTTCTCCATTCTGTTTCCAAAATTTTGCATCGTCTTTACTATCATTACTCTGAATTCTTTTTCAGGTAGGCTGCCTATTTCCTCTTCATTTGTTTGGTCTGGTGGGTTTTAACCTTGCTCCTTCATCTGCTGTATATTTCTCTGTCTTCTCATTTTGTTTAACTTACTGTGTTTGGGGGTCTCCTTCTTCCAGGCTGCATGTTCGTAGTTCCTGTTGTTTTTGGTGTTTGCCCCCAGTGGGTGATGTTGGTTCAGTGGCTTGTGTAGGCTTCCTGGTGGAGGGGACTGGTACCTGTGTTCTGGTTGGTGGGGCTGTATCTTGTCTTTCTTGTGGGCAGGGCCGTGTCCAATGGTGTGTTTTGGGGTGTCTGTGAAGTTAGTATGATTTTAGGCAGCCTCTCTGCTAATGGGTGGGGTTGTGTTCCTATCTTGCTAGTTGACTGGCCTGGGGCATCCAGCACTGGAGCTTGCTGGCCATTGGGTGGACCTGGGTCTTGGCGTTGAGATGGAAATCTCTGGGAGAGCTCTCGTCGATTGATATTACATGGAGCTGGGAGGTCTCTGGTGGTCTAATATCCTGAACTCGGCTCTCCCACCTCAGAGGCTCAGGCCTGACACCAGGCCAGAGCACCAAGACCCTGTCAGCCCCATGGCCAGGTACATGGGGACTTTCTTACCTTTTGGGAAGTCTGAGATCTTCTGCCAGCGTTCAGTAGGTGTTCTGTAGGAGTTGTCCACATGTAGATGTATTTTTGATGTATTTGTGGGGAGGAAGGTGATCTCCATGTCTTATTCCTCTGCCATCTTGAAGGTCCTCTCATTCAGGGTTTTAAATTCTTCTCTCAGACTGACACAACTTAATAAAATACACAGAAAGGATAGTGCATTAGTATACCTAATCTAAAAATTATTTTTTATATGCATATGAAACATTTGGAATTTTGACCAGGTACTAGATCACAAATAAATCTCAACAAGTTTGAAATATCCAAGATACAGCTTATAGGTTCTGATCACAATGAATTAAATCAAACACCAGTAATAAAATATAAAGGAACAAAATAACCTGTAGAGATAAAACAAGGCAAAACTACTCACAACTAAATGACTTAGACGTTTAAGCAATATTCACACCTATGCTAATCATAGGATAAAGAAACCGAAAGTTAATCAGTGCTTCTTTTTTTTAGAATAACTTACTGAAGATGGTGTATGGTCAATTCACCTAATTTATGAATTATTGTAAATAACACTTTTTCAGCTTGTTACATTTATGAGAAGATTTGGAACATCTCCGAAGCTTTCAAACTTTATTTCTTGGAGCCCTGATGTTCTTCAAAGGTGCCTTGGGGGCCCACAGGAGGGGCAGCAGCAGGCAGGTGCCCAAGAGAGTTCCTCCTCAGTGAGGATGATCTGGATTTCATGTAAGTAGACTCCTAACTCCTAAATTTAACATCAAAGAAATGTACTACTGTATATACTATAATTTGAAGTCCAAAGGTAATGTGGGACTTGATAGTTGCTTGATTCAGTGACTCAGTGAGATCATAGAAAACTAGTGTATATTTTTTTTCTCTCTTCACGTTGCCATGAGCTCCATGGCTTCACTCTTAGCCTCAGAGGAAATCTGCTGCAGCAGTTCCATGGGTCACATACGAGCACTAGGTCCAGCGGAAGAAGGGATAGTGCCTCTTATTAGGTTTCTCTCCTAGAAGGAAAGAAACTTTCCCCAGGGGCTTCGCTGGTGGCGCAGTGGTTAAGAATCCGCCTGTCAATGCAGGGGACATGGGTTCGAGCCCTGGACCAGGAAGATCCCACATGCCGCGGAGCAACTAAGCCCGTGCGCCACAACTACTGCCTGTGCTCTAGAGCCCACGGGCCACAACTACTGAAGCCCGCATGCCACAACTACTGAAGCCCACGCGCCTAGAGCCTGTGCTCCACAACAAGAAAAGCCACCGCAATGAGAAGCCCGCGCACCGCAACAAAGAGTAGCCCTTGCTCGCCCCAACTAGAGGAAGCCCGTGCGCAGCAAGGAAGACCCAGCACAGCCAAAAATAAAATAAATAAATTAAAAAAAAAAAAAAAAAAGAAACTTTCCCCAGAAGCCTCCATCCATCCACCCTCCCTATGTGAACTAGTCAACTCCCTGAAGACAGCATGGGATTTAACCTCCCACCAAGGAACTTTGCCATTAGCTCAGGCTGAGTCATTGATGGGCAGTTTACCTACAATTCACATGCAAGTATGTGAGTTAGTGAGGTAGTGTGTAGGTGTATCCACATCAGGTTTCATTTGGGAAAAAAAAAGTTCTATTGAAAAAAATATTTAAGTTAGGAAACTACTGGCTTTAACTGCCTCAAAGATTATTCTCAATTACCAGTCTGCAATGCATGACTCTACATACCCCAGGGGTGTAGGAGACCACACATTTAAGGCTCCATCTACGGGCTGGCACTAGATAAATAGTGGGCCACTCTCAGTTGGTTTTGAGGTGCCTGTGGCTCAGTTGGAACCTTACCTACTCCCTGTGCCGTTCTTTCTGGGGTTCCTAGCAAAAGAGAGCATTTCCCTCTCCACTGGGGAAGTTGCAAGCCAATAAGACAAAGGGTGTAACCGTGAGGGTGGGAAATCAGGAGAGCAGAGCGCAGGGTGACCCAGATGGCAGGGAGAAAGACAAGGAGCTGGCCCAGCAGGAGCTGGGGAAGGGGCCGGGTTAGAATGGGCCCCATCCAAGGTCATGTGCCTCTCAGTCATGTTTGGGTCTCTAGCCTGGGCAGGGCTATAAATAATGCCCATGCTTCAAGCAAGTAGCCCATCTGTAAGGGTTTCTCACCTTCTTTAAAAAATAAATGTTTCTATTTGGCCCTTTAAAAAATTTTTTTTTATTGGCCACGCCGCATGGCTTGCAGGATCTTAGTTCCCTGATCAGGGATCAAACCTGTGCCCCCTGTAGTGGAAGTGGGGAGTCTTAACTACTGGACCGCCAGGGAGTTCAATGTTTCTATTTGGAATGATGAAAGTATTCTAAAATTAGATTATGATGATGATTGCACAATTCTGTAAATATACTAAAAACCATCAAATTGTACACTTTAAATAGATGAGCTTTATGGTAAGTAAATTGTATCTCAGTAAAGCTCTTTAAAACAAACAAAAAATGTACAATTTTATAAAGCATATGGTCTACAGTCCTAGTACCTAGGGTTATCGTTCATCTGGGCAATCCCTCTGTCCTACTAATTCCTCATTTTCCAAACAATGAGCAAGAAACATTCCTCATTACTCTCATTTTTTATTTATATTTATGAAGGAGAGTGAAATTGACATTAATCATCTGTGATTATGAAATTTCAAATACTCATAGGATTTAACAGCAGGAATTAGGGAACCTTCGAAATCATATAGCCCAGATTTTCATTCTACGCATGAGGAATCTGAGGTCAGTGAGTCTGAGTAACTTATGAAAATGCAATGCTACTCACTCTAGGAGCCAAGACTAGAATCGGTGATTCCTGATTCTCAATCCAGGACTGTAGTCACCTCCTCTTATATTGCACTGGATTCACACCGTCAGCCAGAGACCCTGTGACATTTTAGCTTCTCCAACTGACACTCCAAGTCACTTCTTAATCCAGGACCCTCATGGGCTAATCCAGAGATTCCAGCCTGGATTTGGTAAGCATGGAAAACTTCGTAAAGGAAGTCAAGTTAAGCAAAGGCTTGAAATATGTGTGTCAGTAAGTATGAGGTTAGAGAGAAAGGATATCCCATCCAGAATAAACTGCTTGAATCAAATGCCCCAAAGGAAAACAGCTTATGAAAATTCAGCTACTTTAGTATGACTGGAGTGTAGGGCAGAAGGAAGGGTAATAAGATCAAAATGTTCCTGAATGAATGATTTTGGTCAAAATGTACCACATCACATTCAACCTAAATTATCCTGAAGGTTTCTTTACAAAATCATTTTGCCAAGTGTAGAGTGACCCTTAAAATTCTGAATGAGTCATTTTTAAATTCTGGGGACACTAGGCAGATGAGCTTAAACAAAAGTATGGAATATTAAGATCCACAAAGCTGTTATTATTTCAAATGTACTATATATCACCCTCCACAGACATGTACTTACAACCCTCAAAGTAATCTTCTATAATTACTCACCTTTACAAGAATACATTTTTGAGCTGGGACAAATACAGTACATCCAAAAGGACGAGGAGAATGGACGATGGTAATTAACAAAGAAGAAACTTGAACTATGCAAGTAACCTCGAGCCATTGTATCTCACTTCTCGCTCTTGCTCTCTCGCAGGTTCTGACCAACATAGTGAAGGTCACATGACTGTCTAGCTTAAGTACCAAGAAGGCCAGAGGGGTCCAAGGGGCAGTCACTGGGAGGTGAGGCTCAGATGAATGGTCCAGTGTGGAATTCGCCCTAGAGCATCCAGTAATAAAAGCATCTGGTGGACGCCATTATTTGGGCTTGTGGTTTCCAAGGTGAGTCATGCTGTACCTGGAGGTTGGAGCCAAGGACTCAGTGTGCTCGTGAGTGGGTGCTGTGCTCATGAACCGTGTTGAGATTGATATTTTATGGATGCCTTCTCAACCGAAACGTTAATTACATGCATACCCTTCTCTCCTGTGGGAATATATGTTTGTCCCTTGTGCTCCACAGATGCCCTCAATCCATTCCTAAATCTCCTGAGAGAGCAATGGATTCATATGCCCACATCCTATCCTGACGGGATTCAGGCTAAATTGTGAGGACAAGCCCTCATAATTTTAAGACATCCCTACATGTTAGGAGGAATAGAAGCTAGAATACGTTAAACGCACATCAACTCTGTTTGGTGATGGCTTTCAAGAGCAGGAAGCAACATTTCCTGGAGTTTTGGTAGCGGCTTCTTCCCTTGTGTCTTATATCCTTAAACATACATGTGGCCTGTCTTGCGATGATGCCAGGGCCATCATGGCAGCCCAGGGAAGGTGCTGCAGAGCCCTCTCCCAGCAGTTATGTCCTCTGCGTCCTCAGTTCTGTCTCCCAAGTCTCGTGGAGACTTAAAACACCCTCCTCATAGCCTAGACAGCAGGACAGATCATGTGAGATGTGATATCTGGGTGAAGTAAGGTTGCAGTGTTTCAGGGGCCAAATACTAGCAGAACTGGCATGGCCAATGAGGTGTGACCATTCACCTCCTTTCAACAGAACAAACATACGCATCCAACAGGGGGTGAGAAGTATCAGTGGGAGCATATCCTAGGTGTCCAGGTAGAGGAACGAATTCTAGGGTAGGTAACCGGTGATCGTACGATTTCCTGGATGGACCTATGCTCTTGGGTAGTGAATCCTTTGGATCAGTGAAATCATACAGCCAAAGAAAACAGCTTTCAATGTCAACTGTCACATAGTGAATATTATGGTAAAAGATGAAGAAGTAGCATAATCTCAACACCTTAATAAAAACAAATTAAAAATAAAATTCATCATCAGTGGTGTTATACAAAACCACAAACATATCAAGCCAATTTCTCACAAGAAATTGTTAAATTTAAGTTTCATGGGTATATTTCTTTTACTAACAAGGTGCACGTGATGTGAATTGAAAAGCGTAGGATTTTGTTAATAGTTTTGAAGAGTTAGAGCATATTTTAAAGGTAATTCTCCAACAGCGATAGACGTTTTAGGACCACTCAGAGAATTTAATCACTGTAGAGTGTGACCGTATAACACCATCAAATGCTGTCAGCTCAGTGAGGTCAAGTTCATACACAACTCCACAAATTAAGGTTTTTCCTGTGAAATTGAGGTGATATTCTTTGCCCTTTTAGTCCCCAGGTGCTATGCAAAGGATGACCCTCTCTTCATCGGTTCTATACATGAGCCACCAATGGCAAGGTTTTCATACTGCGATAAACTGCTCAACTATTGAGACCTGTTCCCCCGCCTCCCTCTCCACATGGACCCAGGTGCTGGAAGCAAGATCCTCTGAGCTTCTGGAAGGCCCCTGCTGCCCGCAGCAGAGGGAGGGCGAGGACCACGCCCCGGCCCAGGCAGGTACTGTTACTGTTAATTGTGGGGGAGGAGCAGAGGGTACATAAGGGGAAGCGGGAGGCGCCTCCCTGCTCATTTCGCCGGTCCGGGGCTGTGAGGGCGGTTGCGTTGCTGATGTGGGCTGGGCTGGGCTGGGCTGATGTGGGCTCTGCTGCTGGGGTTGCGTTTGCTTTGATTGGGTTTCCAGGGAGATGGGGCTGGTGGTGGGGGGGTAGGACTTTTTCTTTAGGGCAGAGTCCCTGCTTTTTCTTCTTTCTCTGGCTCTCTCCTCCCTAGGCCCGTTCTCACTACAAGACTCTCTTGCTCTCCCATCTCACTCTGGGCGGTGGGGGGGAAGGGGGAGGTGATTCAGAGGCTTCTCGCTGGCCTCTCCGAGGTGCCTGGTTCTGGTTCTGGAGGGTCTGCTGCTGGCCTCCTCACAGAAAGCCTCCTTTCTTCTGAAGCCCCCCTCTATCTTAAGCAAAAGGACCTTGAGAAGCGCACGTCCTCAGAGGGCCAGGGTGAAGCTTACGTTGCTTTACAGAAAAGAACAAGGCAGAGAGGACCCAATCCCTCCTAACCTTCTAGGGCAACAGGCTAAGGTCTCCAGAAGCCTCAGTTCGCTGTGGAAACAAAGGAGGGAGGATGGTGGATGCGGAGGGGGCACAAAAGGCTGCCCCAGAGCTTGTGAAACAAGTGTGCAGGGAGTTCCAGGGAAGGGCGCTCCAGAGGAGCTCTTCTCTCCTTTTCTTACTTTTTTTTTTTTTTTTTTAATATGGTTTTTAAAGGCACAGGCTTTTTATTTTTTTTTAAAGATTTATTGATTGATTGATTACTATGTTGGGTCCTCGTTTCTGTGCTAGGGCTTTCTCTAGTTGCGGCAAGCGGGGGCCACTCTTCATCCCGGTGCGTGGGCCTCTCACTATCACGGCCTCTCTTGTTGCGGAGCACAGGCTCCAGACGCGCAGGCTCAGTAGTTGTGGCTCACGGGCCTAGCTGCTCCGCGGCATGTGGGATCTTCCCAGACCAGGGCTCGAACCCGTGTCCCCTGCATTGGCAGGCAGATTCTCAACCACTGCGCCATCAGGGAAGCCCTTCTCTCCTTTTCTTTAGCGAAGAAGCAAGCAGGGCTGGGCTGTCCCTAAAAACTAGACCTAGAAGGAAACCAGTAACGCTGACCTCCTTAACCAGACTCTTACTTCACGTTCTCCTTTTCCAAATGGTCAGGTGGTAGTTGCCATCCCAGCACCCAGGGGTGGTCTGTCTTGAAGTGACACCTGTTTGAAGTTGAGGATTAAAAGCTTGGGCACTGGAACTTTCTCTAACCCCTTACAAAGTCTTGTATTAATAAGGCCCAGGGAGATGAGGGTCAGCCATCAAAGGGGCAGCCAATCCGCTGTGAGAACTAAACGGGCCTTTAATGTGGCAGCTGCAGGGTTCTTTGAGGATGGTGGTCCTTAATTCAAAACAGGTGCCTTAAGTATCTCCTTACAAATGAGAGCACACAAACTACCAATGGGGGCAAGTTCCGAGGGCCACCTGTGGGTGTGTGGGTGGTGTCTAGAGTTTGCTATTCCCTCAGACTCTCGCAACGAAAGTCTTCCACAAAGCATTAAGAAGAATGGTAAATTCACTGTCACTCCAGCTCAGCCTGGGACCCAAATTCCCACAGTCCCACTGCCAAATTCATTTTAATGTTAGAGTTGGCCAGCATTTCATCCTGTACTTTTAGTAACGCTTCTTACTCCTGTGAGACTGTGGAGTACACTACATCTGGGGCACATGTTGCGTGAGGACCGTGGCCTCTGTGTGGGTGAGGGACATTGCTTCTCCCTGACGCCCTGCTTCCCTCTGCAGCGGGGGAGCAGCTGTCCCCAAGGTCCTGGGGAAGCTGTGAGGTCCGGCTGCTGACGGAGGGACGGTTAGGGCCCAGGAGCGTCCGGGCAGGGGAGACAAGGCTCCCTTCTAGACCTGAGCTGATAAATTAATGTTGTGACAACTTGGACTTGAGGATGGGGTGAACATACTTGGTTTGGCACCTGTGACAACCCTGAGTCATGGGGTCCAGAGGGCCTGTGGGGCTGTCCTGGGTCAGCTTGAAATCTCCTTGATTCCCACCCCCCCTTTTCTGTCTAACAACCGTGATTATTGCAGGGAGCTATGGGCTTCAGGTTAGGAAGGTGACCCAGGATTATCTGGGTGGGCTCCAGAATCACAGGAGCCCCAGAGAAAAAGCCAAGGGGTGGAAAAGGACAGAGGGAGCAATGACAAAGACTCAGCCTGTGCTTTCTGTGGGCCCGGCAGAGGCGAGCTGCCCCACTGTGGGGGGCGCCGGGGGCCAGCTCTTCTAGTATTTCCCCTGCTGGACAACGGTGTGGGCTTCTCGCCTGTGCCCTTCTGGGTGCTGACTCTCACCATCTTAATGTAAAAAGCCTAGGTATGGGGCCTCAGTAGCTAAAGCCACCAACGTGTTTTGTTCCAAAGACCTAATAGAATTTTCTTGACCTCTTACAATCCTTTATTTAGGGGCTTCCCCTGACATCCTGTCTGCCATTCTGGTGGCTAGTGTCCTGTAGTTCCTGGAGGCCTAATCCACCTTTTCTGACTTTAGGCTTTAAGTAAAGATGGTCCCTGTACCTTTTGGACCTGAATGACCTAAATACTCTCCTCAGGGTTCCCTGGGTTCATCCCCCTTGCTGGGCGGTCTACACCTAAGATACACCCTCTACTCACCATAATATCCTTACATGGAATTTTCTCCCCTTCTCTGGCATCTATGAAACATCTCCCTAGATTTTTCTGGAAGGATTTATGACCCTGCAGGTCAGGGTAACTGGAATATCCTATGTAATGCTCCCCTGAAGGGCGGCCTTCCAGGTGAGCATCACCGAGGCCCCTGGTATACAGCCTGAAGTACTAAAATCATTGAAAGGATAGCTTCAAGGTCTCCCATCTCCCTCACCCCACAGATCCTAGGGTGTGTCTTTCTGGCCTCAGAATTTGGCTTTCTCTGCAATCTTGGGATGAATTTGCCCTGGGAGGATGGTCATCTATGTCCAGTCCTCAGATGTTCTCACCTAGAAATCATCCCAATAAGTCACACTTTGACCTACAGATATATGGCTGCTTCTCCTATCCTGTAACTGGAGGGCTCGGTTATTGTGACGTCAGGCTTTCTACATATTTTGTCTTGTAGCTACCCTACATTCTGTATAAAAGTAGAGTTTGAATTCTATCTCCCAGACTTTCCATTGACTGCCTTATGTGAAAATGTTCTCAAGGTAATTTGCCTATAAAAATGCAGCAAAATGCAGGGAACAGAAGGTGGCTGCATCAACAATCTTTTATAAGCCCTGCTTTCACTGGTCTCCTCGGTCCCTTTCAGGGATAACTCGTGCCCTTCGTGGTACCCGTTGCCATGGCATCAACTGCCCCTTGCAATCGCATATTGCCCTCTGACCTACATCTCTAGTGGGACCCTTCTGATATCTGGGCCATATATTTGAACTCAAGTCTAGACAGCCTGAATTCCAAGACCCAGTGAGATAGACATTGGGAGTACCTGGTAGGTGTCTAAACTTGCTGCATTCCTCTTTTCCCAGTCTTTGTGATAATGGCAGTTAGAAGAAATGTTAGAAGAAATGTGATGTTAAGTGTCTTCATTTTCTAGACTTAAGAGATGAGCCAGGTCATCAAACTATGAATCCAAGCCTTAAGGATGAGATAAGCCCTTTCCATTAGTCCTAGAAAAGGTCACCTTGCCTTATTTTAACAGGCGGACCCTGCCTACCCCATAATGTGCCCTCAGGTTGACTTGCATTAAGTCTACTCAAACGATCTGAGGTATCCCAACTCTGGAAACTGTCTTCACTCATCTCGTGATCGCAGAGGGTTAGAAAAGGCTCATGTTTGCATTAAAAATAAGTGAGGGAATTGAGGTCAGTGGTCCAACCTTGCTCTCCCCTCTCTGCTACACCACACAGGGATGTGTTAGCAGGCGGAGAATGAGGGATAGACGGATGAGGTTGGTGATGGGGTTTACCAGGATGGTTACGAGTGTAAAGTCCTGTAAAAAGTTTTCGACCACGTGCTGTGTTGGGTTAGGAGATAATTGCTTCTGATGAAGAGAGATGGAGAAGGGAACAACACATCCTGGGTAGTGGCAGGGCGTATCATCTTGAGGGATAATCTTTCCTGGAAGCATCTATCCTATTGTCTTAATCCCAAATTCTAAGAATTCTTCCTGAAACTCCAGTTACTTGCTTCTCCCAGCAGTACCATGAGGTTCCTCCAAGAAAATTCCTGAGAATCGTGTGTCTGGAATTGTACCTCACAATTGATCTTCAGTTTTGCAAATCTGTCTTCAGATTATTCTAGGGCATGATTTGGGGTGACCTATACTTGTGCACTTTTTTATGCATGCATTTAAATGTAATGGTCATCTCCTGCAGTCTTTCTAAAAGATGGACTGACTCGAATCTCCTCAGGCAATATTGTCCCAATTCAATGCCAAGAGGCCTGGCTGCCCAGGAGT
The DNA here is from genome assembly GCF_028021215.1 of Eschrichtius robustus. NCBI lineage: Eukaryota > Metazoa > Chordata > Mammalia > Artiodactyla > Eschrichtiidae > Eschrichtius > Eschrichtius robustus. The sequence goes on from NC_090840.1 coordinate 82,701,399, forward strand.
TTGTTCTACCCAAAGGTGTAGATTCTCTAGACATGGACAAAGACTGGGTGTCCTCCAGTCCTGTGGGTTGTGTTGGACCTGGTGCCAGACGAGAGCACAGTAGAGCCCCAGAACTCCCCTGGCTACATCACAGTACCTTAGAAGAAGCCAAACTTTTAATATCAAGTCCTGGCTTCTGGTAACACCAGGTATACTTTTAGGAATTGGTTGATTGGGGTTGAATATGATGAATCTGGACCAGGGCGTGAGGCTTATTTGTAGTAGACTTCATTTAAAGTAAAATGCAAATAGTTCTTGCTGAAGGCAAAAGTTAATATGCATCTTAGCTTCAAGAAACTGCTGCTGTTACATTGAATATTGCGTCTATCCTAACCTCTTCCTTCTGAAACCACAATTGCATGCAGGTTAGACACACCTGCATCCCACATTGCCTATGCTACTTCTGGATCTTCTGTTTTTCTCTTGACACTTACCTCACTGATTGCATCTCCTGCTTTAATTCAATTCACTGAGTTAGTAAGTTGGCGGGAAGTTTCTTGGATCCTGACTAGCAACATGGTACAGCCCACCTCCAGGACAAAGGTGGTGCCAGGTCAAAGGGATGGGAGATGTTGGAAGCTTGCAGAACCCCAGAAACTAGACCAGATCCACACACACACCTTAGGAGGAAATAACACCCCAACAGCTCGTGATTGCCACTGGGGCAGGTGTAAGTCCAAGTGCCGTTAAACACTTAAAGCTACAAAGTTGCAGGACCAACAGCCCTCAGGGGCAGTACATCCGCAGCATGTATAGAGCAGGGGAGAGTCAGCAGAGGGGAGCTCATGAGTCGTCCTGGGAGTGAAAAGCAGGAAAGTAGTTCTGCCTAAAACCCTGCAGGTCTAATTGGTGGTCAAGATGTTTCCCACAAACCAAGTAGGGAGCAAGAAACTGGGCTTCCGCCGATAAAGGTATGGCACAAGATCTGCAAAGTAACTAGGGACTCTGGAGCCCTGACGTGAACTTATTGCTGCCAGAAACTACTTAGGAGGCTCTATCTTAGAGGACAGGTGCATGGAAAGCATCTCGTTGGCCACAGTTCTTGGGAACCTGTAAAGGTAATGAAGTTTCTGCCCACCAGAAAGACAAGATCCAGCCCCCACCAACCAGAACACAGGTACCCCTCCACCAGGAAGCCTACACAAGCCACTGAACCAACTTGACCCACTGGGGGAAGACACCAAAAACAATCGGAACTATGAACCTGCAGCTGCACAAAGGAGACCCCAAACACAGTAAGTTAAGCAAAATGAGAAAACAGAGAAATATACAGCAGATGAAGGAGCAAGGTAAAAACCCACCAGACCAAACAAATGAAGAGGAAATAGGCAGCCTACTTGAAAAAGAATTCAGAGTAATGATAGTAAAGATGATCCAAAATCGTGGAAATAGAATGGAGAAAATAAAACGTTTAACAAGGACCTAGAAGAACTAAAGAGCAAACAAACAGTGATGAACAACACAATAAATGAAATTAAAAATTCTCTAGAAGGAATCAATGGCAGAATAACTGAGGCAGAAGAATGGATAAGTGACCTGGAAGATAAAATAGGGGAAATAACTACCGCAGACCAGAATAAAGAAAAAAGAATGAAAAGAATTGAGGACAGTCTCAGAGACCTCTGGAGCAACACTAAGTGCACCAACATTTGAATTATAGGGGTCCCAGAAGAAGAAGAGAAAAAAAGGGTCTGAGAAAAAATTTGAAGAGATTACAGTTGAAAACTTACCAAACATGGGAAAGGAAATAGACAATCAAGTCCAGGAAGCACAGAGTCCCATACAGGATAAATCCAAGGAGAAACATGCCAAGACGCATATTAATCAAACTATCAAATTAAATACAAAGAAAATATTAAAAGCAACAAGGGAAAAGCAACAAATAACATACAAGGGAATTCCCATAAGGTTAACAGCTGATCTTTCAGCAGAAACTCTGCAAGCCAGAAGGGAGTGGCAGGACATATATAAAGTGATGAAAGGGAAAAACCAACCAAGATGACTCTACCCAGCAAGGATCTCATTCAGATTTGACAGAGAAATTAAAACCTTTTACAGACAAGCAAAAGTTAAGAGAATTCAGCACCACCAAACCAGCTTTACAACAAATGCTAAAGGAACTTCCCTAGGCAGGAAACACAAGAGAAGAAAAAGACCTACAAAAACAAACCCAAAACAATTAAGAAAATAGGAACATACATGTCGATATTTAGTTACCTTAAATGTAAACGGATTAGAAAGACACAGACTCCATCCAAAAGACAAAGACTGGCTGAATGGATACAAAAACAAGACCCGTATATATGCTGTCTACAAGAGACCCACTTCAGACCTAGGGATACATACAGACTGAAAGTGAGGGGATGGAAAAAGATATTCCATGCACATGGAAATCAAAAGAAAGCTGGAGTAGCAATTCTTTTATCAGACAAAATAGACTTTAAAATAAAGACTATTACAAGAGACAAAGAAGGACACTACATAACGATCAAGGGATCAATCCAAGAATATATAACAATTGTAAATATTTATGCACCCGACATAGGAGCACGTCAATACATAAGACAAATGCTAACAGCCATAAAAGGGGAAATCGACAGCAACACAATCATAGTAGGGGACTTTAACACCCCACTTTCACCAATGGACAGATCATCCAAAATGAAAATAAATAAGGAAACACAAGCTTTAAATGACACATTGAACAAGATGGACTTGATATTTATAGGACATTCCATCCAAAAACAAAAGAGAATACACTTCTCAATTGCTCATGGAACATTCTCTAGGATAGATCATATCTTGGGGTCACAAATCAAGCCTTGGTAAATTTAAGAAAATTGAAATCATATCAAGTATCTTTTCTGGCCACAATGCTATGAGACTAGATATCAATTACAGAAAAAAAACCTGTAAAAAATGCAAACACATGGAGGCTAAACAATATGCTACTAAATAACCGAGAGATCACTGAAGAAATCAAAGAGGTAATCAAAAAATACCTAGAAACAAATGACAATGAGAGCACGATGACCCAAAACCTATGGGATGCAGCAAAAGCAATTCTAAGAGGGAAGTTTATAGCAATACAATCCTACCTCAAGAAACGAGAAAAATCTCAACCTAACCTAACCTTACACCTAAAGCAATTAGAGAAAGATGAACAAAAAAAACCCCAAAGTTAGCAGAAGGAAAGAAATCATAAAGATCAGATCAGAGAGAAATGAAAAAGAAATGAAGGAAACAATAGCAAAGATCAATGAAACTAAAAGCTGGTTCTTTGAGAAGATAAACAAAATTGATAAACCACTAGCCAGACTCATCAAGAAAAAAAGGGAGAAGACTCAAATCAACAGAATTAGAAATGAAAAAGGAGAAATAACAACTGACACTGCAGAAATACAGAGGATCATGAGAGATTACTACAAGCAACTCTATGCCAATAAAACGGACAACCTGGAAGAGATGGACACATTCTTAGAAAAGCAGAACCTTCCGAGACTGAACCAGGAAGAAATAGAAAATATAAACAGACCAATCACAAGCACTGAAGTTGAAACTGTGATTAAAAATCTTCCAACAAACAAAAGCCCAGGACCAGATGGCTTCACAGGCGTATTCTATTAAACATTTAGAGAAGAGCTAACACCTATTCTTCTCAAACTCTTCCAAAAGATAGCAGAGGGAGGAACACTCCCAAACTCATTCTACGAGGCCGCCATCACCCTGATACCAAAACCAGGCAAAGATGTCACAAAAAAAGAAAATTACAGACCAATATCACTGAATATAGATGCAAAAATCCTCAACAAAATACTAGCAAACAGAATCCAACAGCACATTAAAAGGATCATACACCATGATCAATGGGGTTTATCCCAGGAATGCAAGGATTCTTCACTATACGCAAATCAATCAATGTGATACACCATATTAACAAACTGAAGGATAAAAACCATATGATCATCTCAATAGATGCAGAAAATACAGAAAAAGCTTTTGACAAAAGTCAACACCCATTTATGATAAAAACTCTCCAGAAAGTAGACATAGAGGGAACTTACCTCAACATAATAAAGGCCATATATGACAAACCCACAGCCAACATCATTCTCAATGGTGAAAAACTGAAACCACTTCCTTTAAAATCAGGAACAAGACAAGGATGCCCACCCTCACCACTATTCAACATAGTTTTGGAAGTTTTAGCCACAGCAATCAAAGAAAAAGAAATAAAAGGAATCCAAATCGGAAAAGAAAACTGTCACTATTTGTAGATGTAATGATACTATACATAGAGAATCCTAAAAACTCTACCAGAAATCTACTAGAGCTAATCAATGAATCTGGTAAAGTTGCAGGATACAAAATTAATGCACAGAAATCTCTTGCATTCCTATACACTAGTGATGAAAAAACTGAAAGGGAAATTAAGGAAACACTCCCATTTACCATTGCAACAAAAAGAAGAAAATACCTAGGAGTAAACCTACCTAAGGAGACAAAAGACCTGTATGCAGAAGACTAAGACACTGATGAAAGAAATTAAAGATGATACAAACAGATGGAGAGATATACCATGTTCTTGGATTGGAAGAATCAACATTGTGAAAATGACTATACTACCCCAAGCAATCTACAGATTCAGTGCAATCCCTATCAAACTACCACTGGCATTTTTCACAGAACTAGAACAAAAAATTTCACAATTTGTATGGAAACACAAAAGACCTGAATAGCCAAAGCAATCTTGAGAAAGAAAAACGGAGCTGGAGGAATCAGGCTCCCTGACTTCAGACTATATAGTACAAAGCTCCAGTAATCAAGACAGTATGGTCCTGGCACAAAAATAGAAATATAGATCAATGGAACAGGATAGAAAGCCCAGAGATAAACCCACGCACATATGGTCACCTTATCTTTGATAAAGGAGGCAAGAATATAAAATGGAGGAAAGACAGCCTCTTCAATAAGTGGTGCTGGGAAAGCTGGACAGCTACATGTAAAAGAATGAAATTAGAACATTCCCTAACACCATACACAAAAATAAACTCAAAATGGATTAGAGACCTAAATTTAAGGTCAGACACTATAAAACTCTTAGAGGAAAAAACATAGGCAGAACACTCTATGACATAAATCACAGCAAGATCCTTTTTGACCCACCTCCTAGAGAAATGGAAATAAAAACAAAAATAAACAAATGGGACCTAATGAAACTTCAAAGCTTTTGCGCAGCAAAGGAAAACATAAACAAGGCGAAAAGACAACCCTCAGAATGGGAGAAAATATTTGCAAGAGAAGCAACTGACAAAGGATTAATCTCCAAAATATAGAAGCAGCTCATGCAGCTCAGTATCAAAACAAACAACCCAATCCAAAAATGAGCAGAAGACCTAAATAGACATTTCTGCAAAGAAGATGTACAGATTGCCAACAAACACATGAAAGGATGCTCAACATCACTAATCATTAGAGAAATGCAAATGAAAACTACAACGAGGTATCATCTCACACCGGTCAGAATGGCCATCATCAAAAAGTCTACAAACAATAAATGCTGGAGAGGGTGTGGAGAAAAGGGAACCCTCTTGCACTGTTGGTGGGAACGTAAATTGATACAGCCACTATGGAGAACAATATGGAGGTTCCTTATAAAACTAAAAATAGAACTACCATATGACCCAGCAATCCCACTACTGGGCATATACCCAGAGAAAACCATAATTCAAAAAGAGTCATGTACCACAATGTTCATTGCAGCACTATTTACAATAGCCAAGACATAGAAGCAACCTAGTTGTCTATCGACAGATGAATGGATAAAGAAGATGTGGCACACGCACAGTGGAATATTCCTCAGCCATAAAGAGAAATGAAATTGAACTATTTGTAGTGAGGTGGATGGAGTTAGAGTCTGTCATAAAGAATGAAGTAAGTCAGAAAGAGAAAAACAAATACCTTTTTCTATTAACTTAGAATTTCAGGCTCTCTGTTAGTTTTTAATAAGGAAGAGCTGGAAATAGGGTCTAGATGCAAGGTGGCCTGTGGCTAGAGACACCTAGGACTAATTGTAAAGTCAAGAAGAAAGTTCACTGGCTCTGAGGACAGGACAGGGCACTGAGGTTGCATGTACACATGCAGGTCAGGAGATTTGAAGCCAGAAAGTATGAAAGTCTAGAAGTGTGCAGTCTCTGCTCCTAGAAGCCTTTGTTCCTTTCGAGAGAATGCCTTTTTTGTCATCCTTCCTGGTCACTTAGAAACAGTGAATGATTTTTTTCATCTTAGTCAAGTTGTATAGGCCCCACTTCCCTGGTTCTCATGTACAATGTGTGTAAACTGGTTTCTAGAACCTTCAGACTTCAGATCTTGTCCTCGTTCTCTGTGATCTGCACTGGCATGCCTTTGACCTTCCTCGACTGTTTGAGGATGTCTGAGTATGAGACAAGAAAAGTGGGAGGGGAGAGTCACAGGAAGCCTTGTTTTATATCCGTATGGAGCTTGGCCTTTCTGACTTCATGGACTTGGGAGGCTGGGTACCACAGTGGGGAGCCCACCTTGTGCCCTCAACAAATGAACGCTTGTGCTCGGGGTCAATGTCTAATGGTCTTGAGGTGATTTGATCAAACCACCTTCTTGAAAAGACGAAAACTGGAGTTATGGAAATGGCGGTCTAGAGGGCTGGCCCAGAATTTCTCCCCTTTCCTTATTAACATTTAGCTTCTTTTGGGTCATAAAAACCGAGTTCTGCTGCAGATTTACCATTTGAGTTGTGTCAGCAGGAGTGAGTCTTGAGTAGGAGAGCATTTGAGGTTCTGGAGGCCAGAAGGCAAGAGAACTCTCTCCCACCTTAGTCTCTTCCCTGGCAGAGCAAACTCCATCACCGGAGGATGGGCCTGTTGGACAGGGGCCTTGTCTCACCCATGACACCAACTGGAAGGTGAATTAGCTGAGACGTGGCTGAGGTTTTCCTCGCTGTGCTGGACATTCAGCAACGTCTATGGAATTCTTGTTATAGTGTTGTGACTAGAGGGTCAGCCAGGTCCTTGTCACTGTGGGGTGCAAACTGTCCTGCAGGCTCTATGGGTACACTGCAGTGTACATGGGCCATGCCCCATGTTACCTAAAGCCCCGGCTCCTACACGCATAGATTCATTCCAGAACAGCAGGCACGCTCTGGGCTAAGTACAGGTGATGCATTAATGATGCCTTAAACGATTAAATTTTCTCATAGCCTCTAAGACTTCTGAGTTATAGAATATGCCCTGTGGAGAAGCCTGTGAGCTTTTGCTCCTGGCTTCACTTTCAAACGCTATTAATGTTGACTAGAATGTTTTATTCATGTGAGTCCTGGTTTCTTTGCAAGATTGAGGGAATGATTTGTTCTCACCTAGGTCCTATTTTGCCACGTAATAAAAGTGATGGGACAGGAGGACGGAGATCTAGGACAGCTTAACAAGGTCTAGTTTTCCAGAAGGGATTTGGGTGAGTCACCCACTGGATGTGCCTTCTCATGGGGATGAATTTTGTTAACTTCTTAAGGCCATGAAAACCAGGATGGCTGAGGATGGGTCTCGGGTATCCATGATGACGGAAGTCCTGGCTGGTAGTAGACACTTCCTTTCCCTGATAGCCACCATGGCCAGTTGTAGCCCCCGGAGTGGTCCAGAGAGGGCAGCCGGGCCTGGCCTCCATGCTGCCTTGTTTCTGGGGATCTCAGTGCTTAGCAGACAGATCAGGGACAGACGAGCAGAGCAGAACTGTGACTGAGAAGGAGCAGGATTGAAGTCTGGAGGGAAATCTCTGCCCATAAACACAAGCAAGGTGCTTTCAATCAGTCTTAGACAAGCAGGGGTTCATGTAACTGCAGGCCACCGACACAAGTCTATAGAATCTGCTTTCTTTCTGGAACTGAGACCCTCGGGAGTGGGAACGAGCCTCCCTGAGAGAGACTACATCATAGACTAAAACTGTAGTTGCAGAGGAAGGATGCCCACAACATCACTTTCTCCGGACAAATAGGATGTTTATCCGCTGTGGTCACTTTAAGAGTGGGGTGTTGAATCCAGCGCTTCCTTTTTAGGGCTCACTCAGGTTTGCACGTTCAGGTCTAAAGGCTCAGGGCTTATATGGGGCCAGCTCTCCCCTCCACTCTGATGTGCTTCTTCCCGATGGGCAGAATGAGGTCAGAGGGCAAAGAGGCCCTTTCCTGACTACCCAGGGACCAGGATGCGGGAACTGCAGACAGCGTGGGGAGAGAAACTTCAGGAAGGGATGAGATGATGGAGTCGCATTTGCCTAAGCAGGAATGTGCACCGGCTGCTCTGCCGCTGGGCGAGCGTGGGGAGGGGCGACGCCCGGCAGCCTTTGTGGAAACCAGGCATATTGGACTAAGTGCTAGTAACATGAAGAAACGCAAAAGTGGTGACGCCCATTGTCCGGGACAGGTCTCTGCAAGTTTAAGCCGTTAACATGGGATTTCCTCCATACAAAGTTCTGGTAAGATACTCCTCAGGTCCGGGTTGACCAGACCTTCCTCACAAAACACCTTGGACTCTACCCGCTCTCAGTGTGCTTCTCCAGGCTGCAGAGTTCAGCTCAGTGTAGAGCTCGGTGTGCACGCCACCGCAGTCCTGTGTCCCATGCACGTGAGGCCAAAGGAAGCCGCGTGCTTGGGAAACTCTTGGGTCCCCAGTGAGATGAAGACATCGTAGATGCATCTTTTGTTATGATCCTCCTACGAAGCCACATAAAGTATTAGTTTAAAGCCTGTTATGTCTTGAGTGGCCAATTTGACCCTTTCACCACAGTTGTGCTGGTGTAAGATCCTCATCCCAGGACGGGGAGGGCGGCTGGTGGAAGTTATCGCATTTCCTGTATCAGAGGTCCTGGCCATGTGATCAGCCTTCACTTGTCCCTGATTAGATACAGAGGTCAGGACTGGCTTAGCATCCTTTCTCCCTCCAGGTGCCTAAGGGTAGGAGAGCCTGGCCTGTCTTTGCTCCATCTAGGCTCAGATTCCTGCAGCAGGAGGGGTAGCAGCCTGCTAGGAAGAATGCAGGTTCCTGTCTGGTCCTGCATTTATATCCCTTCTGATGATTTTGCAACAGCTGCAGCCTTTCACTGGGTCTCCTGAAGGGTCTCTAGCTGGACCAGTCCTTGGAGAACACTACAAGTCCTGAGTTCACTGAAGAAATGACAGGATACGGGCCCAGCTGTGGCTTTTGGTGACTGAGTTGCAGCTTAATTGCACACTTATTCCTCACAGTGGCTTCAGGAAACTCCCAGCTTTCAAATCTGGAGTCACATGGGCACCTACAGAAGGCAGACTAACCAGGACTTCTGTCCTAGCGAGTATAACACTTCAGAGGGGCCCGAGGTTTGGAGGCGCCCAAGGGCTGCCTTGACTCCCCCCACCCTCCATCCTCTGCCAGTTGAACCACAAGGTTGGCATAACTCGCCTGAATTTGGAAATATCACTTGAAGTTTTTCCATAGTAAGAAAATGAGAAGAGCTCTCCCCGGCCTCTGCCACTGTGAGGCGTATATGTGGTGCCCATTGTATTCTGGGGTAGTGTGTAGCAGTCTGGCAGGATGGACAGACTCTGGAGGAGGGTCCTTGTTTGCGACTTGGGGATTTTAAGCCATGTGATGAGGGGAGAACGAATCCCTCATCTGGTGATCAGAGTCTCATCACAGAATCTTCAAAACTATCCCGCCTATGAAGTATTCATGGGCTAGGGGACATTTAGACTTTCCCCAAATGTGCCCAGGAGATAGGTCCTAACCTAGCCATCGCAGTTGTAAAACCTCACAGCAGGAATTGCCATCTCAGTGGTCATGGTTGAGAAGAAACTGCCCCTCCTCCTGTGTGACTTTTTTGGGGGCTAGAATATAATACTTGTATTTGAGGATTGATTGCCTTAAGCTGAGAGGCGGATGGTTTCCATGAAGTCTTACAGGGGACCTCCCTTTCCGGGAGGCCAGACTGCAGGGAATCAATCGTAGACAAGTTAACTTTTGCCTCATTTCCTCTGCACAAGACTTAAAATTGTTAGTTGATCATTCATGATTATTTCTTCCCAAAATGTAGAGTCATTCTCCTGGGCTTCCTTCCAGGAACTTTTAAAAATCTGTATTCCATCCTAAAAGATGGAGCTCTCATAGGTACCAAAGCTGTTCACTTGTTTCCATTTGTTTGGGGTTGTACAGTATTCTGTTTCCTTCGTTTTGAAAATTTCCCCTCTCTTCCCAACCTGTGAGTTCAGTTCCCACAGGACTTTATCAGGAAGCCCTGGCTGAACATGATGACCTTGACATTTTGGTGGTGTCATAGGTGGTGGCAGCATGGCCAGGTGCTTCCCTGAAAGAAATGATCCCAAGAGAGGAGAGCAGCTAGCAAACACGGGACCCTTTCCTCCCTGCCTGTCAGAGGCCAGCTGTTAGGAAATTGGTGTTTTAAGATTTTCCTCAGCCATGATGATCCCAACCTGAGGATAGTTAGAGGAGGAGCCATAGTTCACAGGAGACCCAGGCGTGAAACTTTCTACATGACCAAGATTGAGAGGAAAAATGTCAGGGCATCTCTTAAAAATAGGGACTCTAGGCATGGCTGAGGGTCTCCCGCTCAAGCAGAAAGACTACATAGCATTTCTCTGGCTTCTATTTGACTGTTCCAAGGAGAATCTATGACCTCAGTGCCTTGCCTTAGTAGCCAGGAGCCTTGTCACTAGAAATTGGGAGTCTGTCCAGGTGTCAGGCTGTGCAGTAGAGATCTGCTCAGGAACTTGACACTCATGGGTGTTGAAAGCTCGGTCACTGTGCCATGCTACTTACCTGCCTTCAGGAAAATATAATGAAAGGACCCTTCTTATTGATACGGCCTTGGAGGGCCCCCATCTCTAAATGTCTGCCCTGTCATGGATTCTACATCGTGACTGTCATAAAAGCTGCCCAAGGGTTTAACTGCCGCCTCAAGCCCTATCACAGATCAGAACTGTAGAATTGGAAACAGGGTATGTGAATGGCAATAAAGTGGTTAAGCCATACTTTTATGGCTTAACCACCAGAGTGGACATGCATAAACCAATGAAATTAATTTCAGGGCCTCTCTCAGCCAACAGAAGTGTCCTGCTTCTACTTTTCCAAATCCTACGTTGACCAGGGTGTTGGGGGTTCCTCTGTCCAAATAGACGGTCCACACCCCAGGGTCAGAACTAGTTGTTTGAGGGGCAGTGTAAGTAGTTTCCAAAGTGAAAAGAGTTGTCTCTAGAAATACACTGATTATATTGAACCCTGAAGAATGCTGTTGTGTGGCTGCCTTCTGAGGATTTTCCACTTCTGCCTAAAATGCCTTTGGCTTCAGGGCATCTTTCTGCTACTCCTAGTGCTTTATGGAGTATTCTTTCTACTCTCATATTTTGTGTTCCTTTTGTTCTTCTTCTGAGTTAACTAAATAATTCATATCACTCATTTCTTCCCATCTCCTCTCTTACCTTGTTGGATAAACCACTGAACAGTGAAAGAATATCTTAGGACGACTATAACCTGCATTCTTGGAATACTAAGGTCTAATATAAGCATTTTCTTTCATGAGTGGGAATGTAAGGGTCCTAGAGCACTAACTCCTTACCTCCCTCCTGACTTATGTGCTCTATTACTCTGCTCAGAGTAAAAATACCACATACAAAATACCACAAATTGGGTGGCTTAAACAACAAATGTATTTTCTCAGTTCTAGAGGCTAGAAGCCAAGTTCACGGTTCTGGCTAATTTGGTTTCTGGTAAGACTCTTCCTGGTTCACAGATGGTCGCCTGCTCACTCTGTCCTCACATGACAGAATGAGCTCTCTGGTGTCCCTTCTTATAGGGACTCTCACTTTATCAGACCAGAGGTCCACCATTATAACCTAATATAACCCTATTACTTCCTTCAAGGTCCCATCTCCAAATACAGCCACACTGGTTCTCAACATATTAATTTTAGTGGGACACAAACATCCAGTCCATAACATGTGCTATTACAGCTCTGAATCTGAATTCTCTGAATGTTTAGATCACTGAAGACATTAGTTAGATGTGGATTTCTGGGTGTTCCACAAAGTGGGAACAGCATGTGCAAATGCTCAGAGGACTAAGATGTCTGCATATGTAAGGAACTATATCCCATTCAGAGTTTCTGAAAATGAGGCAGGAAAGTTTGGGTGATGGTGGGGGGGTGTGGTCACACACAGCCTTGGGCATCTCTCAGTCATGGGAGTCACTGGGCCAGTAAAACGTTTATTGGTCAGATAACCTGTTCTAACTTGTGTTTTAGGAAGCTGGTTCTATCCTAACCCTTCTAGAACATCCTCCCTTCCACTGTCAAGCAAACCACTTCCGACCCTTGCCTACTCTTCCAGCGCAAGTCACCGTGTTATCTTGCCTGGGTTGTAGTGATGGCTTTCTGTCGCTCTGCTTCAACTTTGCTTCTGAGGCTTTGCCTATTCATTTTCCTGCACGATGCTACTTCCCAAATGGAGTGTTCCTCTCCCAGGAAGCCTCAGTAACAAAACAAGCTAAAATTGCTGATTCCCAGGTGCCACGAAGTCAGAGCTGCCAGGAATGAGGCATGAGAGGCTATATAGATCTATGGCAGGGGTCCCCAACCTCCGGAATCTAATGCCTGATGATCTGAGGTGGAGCTGATGTTAATAATAATACAAATAAAGTGCACAGTAAATGTAATGCACTTGAATCATCCCGAAAGCATCCCCCCCTCTCTGGTCCGTGGAAAATTTGCCTGCCACAAAACTGGTCCCTGGAGCCAAAAATGTTGGGAACCTCTGATACGAATTTTAAATCTCCCCAGGTGACTGTGATAATTGGCATGATTGCAGAAACAGTGATCTTAGATCGCAGATAAATTAGAGACCAGTGTCAAACCTGGCACATGAGTAAATGGTTATGGTGGGATTAACCCACCGGGAGAGGCAGTAAAGTGTCATGCCTCAGACCTCACTGTGGATGTCAAGGCGAATTGAACCCAGGCGTGCCTGACCCCAAGGTCTCTGTTCCTCACAAAGCCTCACCCTGCCTGTCAGGGGGAAATAGCCTTCTTCAGGGACCCCACAGGACCTGCCCTGTTCTGCTTTGCACTGTGGACATGTACGCACCTGTGCTCTCCCTGGCTTCTCAGCTCCTGACAGATGAGCACTTCCTGCCCTCTTCCCCAAGGACGCCACCCACACCTGGCACAAAGGAGATGCTCAGTCCGTGGTGCCAGATGGAATCAGTTAATCAGTCTGCTCAAGTCCCGATACAAGTTACGTTTAAGATTCTTTTCCAGAAAATGTGAAAGGAAAGTGCAGTCATCGGGTGCAGTAATCTTAAAGTTCTGAGTAAATACTTACATGGCTATAGAGTTTCATGGAAACCTAAGCAGTTATCAGTGCATGCTTCTCTACTTTCCTGTGTAACATGAGTAATACAAGTTTCCGAGTTCAAGATTGACATTTTGGTGAGACGAGGGAGAGAAAGCCACTTAATCTTGCTGAGTCTTTGAATTATAATTCAGGTGGAGTTACTTTGTTTCTAAAAGTAGAAATAAAGGGGAAAATGCTGTGAGAGCCACCTGTAAATGATAATAAATGATTATACAAATAGACAACAATGAAAAGGAGCATCATAATGACAGACAAAGAAAGGATTGTAGTGTTATTTTGGCCCCTTTGGGTTCCTGTAGTGTAACCCAGCACAGACTTGGTATCACTCATTACCTGGATCTGAAACTCTGGTCAGCCTTTTACTTGTATAAACTGAGATGAATTTTTAAATTTCTAAGTTTGAGTTTCATCAGTAAAATGGGAATGATAGGGACAAGTTTAATCTCACAGGATTATTGTGAAGATTCAATGAAAAGGTAATGCGTGTGTTATGGACTGAATATCTGTGTCCTCATCCCCCAAACTCACGTTGAAGCCCTAACCTCCAATGTCATAGTGTTAGGAGAATGGGGCTTTGGAGAGGTGATTAGGTTTAGACGAGGTCATGAGGGTGGGACCTCATGATGGGATTAGTGCCCTTAGAAGAGGAAGAGCCACCATGTGAGGATACAGCAAGGAAGAGGCCCTCCGCCAGCCAGGAGAGGGCTCTCACCAGAACCTGACCATGCTGGCACCTTGATCTTGGAGCTGTGAGAAATTCCTGTTTCAGCCATGCAGGCTGTGGCATTTCGTTATAGCATCCCAGACTGGCTAAGACAGCATGCAAAGTGCTTAGCTGTTTGGGCACATAACAAAAAATTGTAAGGATAGTAACCCTACTTGTGGAAGTCATAACATTAATGATGGAATGTGTTAATTTTGGTCTCCTTGGATTCCTAGAGTTGGCTGTGGTGATCTGTTATGTGTTCCTTAAAGCAAGCTTTGCAAAAATAACTGTTTTGAGGCTGAGGAATATATTCCTTGCCTTTTCTTCTTGTTTAACCAAACATTTTGTGGGATAGCAGCTTAATCTGTGACTTCTTATGAGGGTATGCTTTATCATACCAGCCTGATGGCGTGCTAAATGGAGTTGATAGTTCAGAAGCAGCCTGTCTGCATGCAGAAAATGGAGGCCTGGAAATTCAAAGCAGCATCTCCTAAGCCGGGGGAGTTCACGTGGTCGAGAGAGGGGGCATGTTAGCAAATTGCTTGCATGAGAGAGTCTGAGCTGCCTCATCTTTTGCTTGGCCCCCGTTCTTCATGCTTTAAAAGTCAAAAAGCATTGCGTTCCGCTAGTTAGAGCAGAATCCAGGCATGCAGACTCATGGGGCATCCTGACATAAAGTCCAGCGCCGTATCACCAAGTGCCTCAGACCTACACATTCCAGGCTATGCTGTTACCGTCTGGAGCAGGAAAAGAAAGCAGAGGGCTAAACACTGGAGAAGTGAAACCATCTCAGCCGAGGCTGCCACTGGCAAGACTCCCATGACCCTCCCTGGGTGTGGAGGGTCCCATTGCTGGAAGCCACCAGCCCTAGCGGCTCTCCCTGTTAGTGCACAGGGGGGGCGTGAGGTAGAGATGAAACCAGCATGAACCTAGGGTGCCACAGGGCCTTGCCAGTGACCAGCCAGTCCCAGATCCCTCCAGGGAATCCAAGCACCGCCGATCCCCTCCAGCTAGAGTTTGGGTGTGCAAGAAACACACTCTAACGGAGCTGGTGGCCCATAGCAGAAAGGTTTTCGGTCCAGCAGAGCCAAGTTTTAACGTCAACACCTCCACTTACCCATTGTAGATGAAACAGGGCGATTGCTTTACTTCCCTGCTTCTGTCTCCTCGCCAGCAGAGCTGGATCAGTAATGCCCACTTCATAGCACCCTTGGAGTCCGTGAGATGATGTTGCAAAAACCAGCTTGCAGAGTATGACACACTCAGATGTTAGGGTCCTTAATTCTTATTGGCTCTGTACTATATAGGTAGGTTCTATTTAAACCGGGCAACTTTGGGGGAACTTAAAAATTTTTAAACACTTTAAAACATTGAAGAGCCAGCTTCAGTTCTCATGTATAAACTGGGGGATAATAACACACCCTGAATGGTTATAAGGGTAGTATAAAAACACAATAGTATAAAGAACAAAGACCCTTGAGATACATCCGAATCCCGTATGATTAGTGTTCTTATAAAGAGACACCAGAGAGCTCACTTCTGCTCTCTTATGTGAGGACACAGTGAAAAGTTTGGGTGTCTGCAAGCCGGGTAGAACACCTTCACCAAGAACCAAATCAGCTGGCACCTTGGGCTTAGACTTGGACTTCCCATCCTCCGGTGTACACCATCTTGTTATATAGCAGCCTATGCAGACTAAGAGACACTGAGATATATCTATTAACTTAAATGTAAATGCTGTAAAGACACCAATTAAAAGATAGAAATTTTCAGTGGATTTAGAGAAAGGTCCAAGTAAGTGGTCTACATGAAGCCAACATTTTACATATAAAGATACTGAAAGGCTAAAAGTAAAGGGATGAAGAAAAACCATGCTAACACTACTCAAAAGAAAGCTAGAATAGCTATATTTCAGTCAAAGCAGATTTCAGAACAAGAAAAATTTAGCAGGGATGAAAGCGGGCATTACACAATGATAAAAGGTCAATTCTTCATGAAGTCATAATTTTAAATACATTTGCCTAATGAAGAGAACCTGGACATTCCTCAGACAAGGAACTGAAAGGAAAAACAAAGCAGCAGAAAGCCAGTAAGTTTAAAGTTGGCCTGAACAGCACTATGAATCAACTTGTCTAATCGACATCTATGGAATATTCCAACAGCAAACGAATACACTTTTCTCAAGCTTGCATGGTACATTCACCAGAATAGACCGCATTCTGGGTATAGAATACACCTTAAATTTAAAAGAACAAATCATAAAAGAATGTTCTCACACCATGACAAAATTAAGCTAGAAATCAATAACAAAGATACATGGAGAATCTCCAAACACTTGCAAATTAAACATACTTCTAAACACATGGTTCAAAGAAGTATCAAGATAAGCTTTAAAATCTTGAACTAAGTTCTACATATCAACGTGGGATGAAGCAAAAGCCATGCCTAGAGGAAAACTTATAGCATTAAATAAACATATTAGAAAAGAATAAGAGTCTAAAGTCAATAACCTGAACTTATATGTTAAACTAGAGGAATAAGATCAAATTAAAACTAGAATAATACAGCAAAAATCAACAAATTGAAATTAGGAAAGCAGAAATTCAAACCCAAAGCAGGTTATTTGAAAAGTGAACTTCTAGCCAGACTAATAAAGAAGACAAGACAAAAATTATCAGTATCAGATGAAACAGGGGTCATCACTACTGAGCCCATAGACGCTAAAAGGATAATATAAAAATGACTAACAATGCTAGGCCCGCAGTTACGGTAACTTAGATGAAGTTTACCAAATTCCTTGAAAGACAAACTACTAAAACTCAGAAAAGGAAAAATTGATAACCTGAATAGCCCTACATCTATTAAATAGAACCAATAATTAAAACCTAGGTGTACCAGACCCAGATTGCTTTGAATTCTGGTAAACATTTCAGGGAGAAATGGTATTGATTCACCAGTCTATTCCAGAAATTAGAAGCAGAGGTAACACTTAATTCGTGCTATAAGGCTAGAATTACTGGCCAGATAATATCAAAACCAGAGAAAGGCAGAATAGATGAAGCTCTGGGGATATGGTGCAATAGCAATTATTCTGTATCATATGGACTGGTGAATGTAAGATATTATGCTTTAAGTTTCTTTTGGGCATTTGAAAAATGCATAAAAGACTACACCTTAATGTTCAAGACTTAGAAAAAAATATTTAGGAGTTTGGGAGATCCCAGGATCAAATTCAGTTCAGAATGTGATGAAAGAATATAAATGTATTACACAAGTATGAATTTCACTAAGAGGGGGCAGGGGAATAAAAGCCCAAACTAAGTAACTGAGTGGAGTCTGTAGGGCTAAAGGCAGAAGGAAATGTACGTAAGCACTGTGCTCTAGTTGATAAAGTTGTTTGCCATGAGTTGTACACGGTAACAACTAACTAGGGTCAGTTGCATTATGACCAGACTGGGGTAATGCTAACAATGTTCAAGGAATAGCAGAATTATTTATCAAAGCAGCTGCAAAGATATGACCCAAACGTACTGTTAGGAACTGGGAGAGTATACCTGAGAACAGATCTTCAGGGTCCTCGAGAAGAGAAAGGTGAAAAGATGAATGAGCGTTGACATGGGGCATTCTCCCATGGCTTGGGATTTAATGCCTTGGCAAGGGTCCTTGGAGACAGTTCTACTGCGTGCTAGGAGGGATTATGAAAGCTATGAGGAAAAAATTCTCAAATGAAGAGTTGCTAAAACTGTCTTCAGGAAGCGATGGAAAGGCTCGGGCAAGAAGGCATACTAGGAAGAATCTACTGTATGAGACCAGAGAGCCCCGCCGCCCGTAGCATTCTCTGGACCCTCCCAGAGAACAGGTTTCAGTTGACTGTGCTGGGGGAGGGCCCTGGCATTGAGCCGTGCTGTCCGTTCTCAGAGGAGGGTGATGTTAGGAGATGCTTGGTCCCCTAGTGTCAGTGAGCTGATAGGATTACAGAAGAGCACAGGCCATGGAGGGACCGCGACCAATGAGCAAAATCAAGGATCAGATAATTGAGTAGATGGCACGATCACAATGACAAGCGGGGGCCTTTACCTGTAGGAATCCAACGGGCCACGGAGTTCATTAGGACAAGATGAATAGGCAGCTGACAAAGGAATTGTGTGTAAATATATATAAATGTAATACAAGATAGGCAGCCAACAAATAATTGTGTATGTATGTGTGAAAATGCACACGTGTGCATCAAGAGAAAGGGAGAGTGAGCTGAGGCCCATGGAAAGTCTTGATCCCTCAGTTTTCAGAACCGAGTCAGTTCTGAGGACATATTTATTGAGAGAGAAATAGGTTCACCTTCAGAATGGATCTAGCAATGCGTTAACACCTGGAGTTAAACAAAATCTGAGGTCACCTATAGTGATTTTTCAGTTCTTCCTCGGAGGATCCTGTAATCTTTCCAAATAATTGGACGGTGGGGAAAGACCTACTTACTTTTAGGGATTCTGGATGTAAGAGTGAACTGACATGATTCCAGGGGTCCCAAAGCCCCCCATGAGAGCAAGGACTTCTGGAGGTCAGGGGATGAATGGATCTGACCCAGCTCTGACCAGTAATAGAGTTGAATGGTCCACTGCCCCATCTGTTAGTCATGTCCCCAGTTACTAAATGCATAATCAGGATGAACAGAGCAGCTGGCCAAATGCTTACTAGTTTCTTGACCAGTGGGTTAGAAGCTATCACAGCAGGAAAGGCCCAATGGAAAGCATAAAATCGTCCCCACTCCTAGCCAAGCCTCCTGTGGAATGGAAGAGGTGATTGGTGCACTCAGAGATGGAGGAGTTGCTGGGTCCATCATAGCTCCAGACTGACCTCTTCAAAAGCCAAGTGGGTCACTACATATGATGGTGGGCATCCTCACCGTGAATGCTGGGCTACCTGGGCTGCTCTGATGATATCACAGGTAGCTAGAAGTGCCTGGAAGTTTACATCTCCCTGGGGTGCTCATAGCCAGTGACTAACTTGTGCTGGAGGTTGAAAGCCCCCTCACTTTCAGGAGGGCGTCACGTCCTCTTGGCCAGTTTTGCTCTAGCCATTGTGTGGCAATCTCAGCTTTCTGCAAAGGGGCTTTCCTGCCCCCAGGATGGGAAAGAGAAGAGTCCAATACACATTGATGAGCTCACTTGATTCTGGAATGGAGCAATGGGATCTCCTACTTAGAGATAAGGAGATAAGGAAACCAAGGTGCAGAGAAGCTAAGTGACCTACTCAAAGTCCCATCGCTAGTCAGTTGTGAGGCCAGAATATTTTTTCTTGAATACTTTCATTCCCGTTATGTAGGAGATAACTGATCACTATGAAGATGTATCTGTGGAGGTAATCTAACGCTGCACAAAATCGTGGGCAGCCCAGTGTTTGGATCTGTGCTTCCCACCTCATCCAGGTAAAAACCTGAGTCCTGTGCCCTTGTCTGTAAAGTCATCCACTGGGCAGCCTGGGGTCAGTCACCTGGGCCTTCTATGCCTCAGCCTTCTCACCTGTAAAAATGGAGGGGATTTGGTTAGATGGGCTGTAAGGTGCCTACCATTTTTCTATATTTTGTGGCCTTTAAGATGTTTCCCTTCTCTCAAAAGGAGTTAACAGGAGCATTTCTAAAACTACTTATTTTAATAACTCTCCCAGGAAAATAAGCCTCACTTACCCACACTCCCATCCTTGCCCGTTTTTTATGATGCATTGATTCATTTGTTTCCTAAATAGTAGGAGCAATGTGAAATAAGTGAGGGAAAGTGGTTAGATTGTATTTAGACACATGCGCAAAATACACAGGCACGCGCACACCCTCAACAGCAGTAACAGGAAATCTAGCTTCAAGTGAAACCCTGTCTGGATTTACCACTACCTTGCCCTGTCGGTTAATAGGGGGAGTACATCATAACCCTGATACAAGTTTGCAGGCATATCCTGTGTCTTCCGGTTTAAGAGCTATTTTTAAAACAGTAACATAAAACAGCAACGGAAACCCAGGAGAGAGAAGCATTGCTCCCCCAGAGATGAGTTGGAGGGAGGGAGTTTATTAGGAGGATAACATCCTTCAGTCCTCAGTCCTGAGCTGAGGTTTTCAGCAGGCACAGACAATATTTATTTATAATGTATATCCTGTCTCCTTCCAGAAAGTGTCAGAAGCAGCCTTTTCTTTTTCCTGTACTTTCAGGATGTGCTGGGGTTAGTCTGAGTCAGGCAGTGACCTTCACCTGAGCTCTGCATTGTGATGCTGAGTAACAGTGATGTGCCTCTGGTCTTACCTGTCTCAGTTGACTATCCAAACTATCCTCTAACCTACGGTGCTGAATCTCTCCTAAAGTGCCTATGAACCTGGGTGAAAATCATTCTTTTGTACTCAGACACAGGTCTGCATCTCACCACCCATTCCCGTTATGATACTGAGCACGATATTATACCTTCTTATTGCCCCGTTCTCTTGAAAATCAGGATTACTTAGGAATTCCAGAATGCTTACGAATGCCCCTGTATTTTCAGGTGTTCATTGTCCACCCACTGGCGTGGTCCTTTACAGGGTGCAAACGATTTTTACATGCAGTTATCTTAGCCGAGGTTCAGAACCTTTAGGTAGCTAATTCATTAACTTATCTCTTAAGTGAAATGTGCTAAAATATATGAACAGTATGAATATTTTCTTGAGTTCACTAAGGAGTGAGTAGGGTTTTAGAGTTAACATCCTGGGCGATCACTTTTCAAACCCTGGTCTGGCAGGAGGCGGAGGAGGAATAGGAGAGAATGCGCTGCCATTTCCTCATTTGTAACGTGAGCTTGAAAGAGTCTTACTTGCCTCGTGGATTTTTGTATGGATCAAAGGAAGTAACCCATGAGTCAGATTTATGATTTGTAAAATTCTACGCACAGTCAAAGGCTTATTAGCCAACAGTTAGCCATTCACTCAGTATGCAAAAAAATAATTGGATGGGAGTATACATTCCGATGGAGCCAGAGCTGGTCTTCCATTGCGGTCCTCACCTACTAGCTGAACAGTTTACTTTCTGAGTTTAGTTTTTTCATAGATGAGAGGTTGGCCTATCAGGATAAGTCACTGCCCCTTCTACGGTGGACGGAGCCCAGCGTAGCCCGCTTACCTCCAAGTTGGGCTCCTAGAGTAATGGCGTTATTCCAGGGCCTCGGCTTTGGTCCCTGTCAGAGGTTCAGAGTAGTTAAATCAACCTTGGTAAGCGGGAGCCCATGCTGTTTGGCCGGTGCGGAACTTCCATCCCTGTCTCCATGGTCATTTGGTTCAGGTGCTCTTCGTGTCAGCAACGGGGGGGCCAGTGACAGGGGGTGGCTTATGTCAATCGGCCAAGTCTTTACTCCACCAATTCAAATGCTGATCTCTTGGCCTAGAGTTGGGAGACCTCAGTATTCGCTCTAGTTGGGTCAGTCCCTGGCCCCACCAGAGCAATCCCCCACCTCTGAGCCTCAGCTTCCTCTTTGCACAGCAAGGAAGTTGGGTTATAAGATTGCTATGGTATCACTGATTCTAACATCTTACGATTGATAGAAAGCTCGGTATTTGTGCAGTAAACTAAAATGAATTCCTGTGCCTTGAGCACCTGCCAGGTGCCAGCTCCTAAACTAGCAGTGTGCATGCATTATTTAATTCTTACAGCAGTCTTGTGAAGAATAAGTCCTATTTTTACAGAAAAAGGAAACTGACAGAATTGGAACGATCGATCCTGGCTCTGCCTCTTCCCTACTGTGTGGACTTGAACGCACTTCTTAACCCCTCTGAGCCTCAGACTGGAGGCCAATGAGTGATGGTTCTAGTGCTGTCCGCCAGCAGAGGTCCAGTAAGTCTGCTGGCTGAATCTTTGACTCCCTCAGTAGAGGGAGCTCACAGGTCACGTGGAGCAATCAGCTTTGGCACCTGCATGCAAGATGCACATGGCTGCATTTTTTCCCATGTTTCTGAATTTGGGATGCGTCCTATGATCTGAACATCTATTGTGTGAGCCTCCTGTGCGTGTACGAGCAAGGGTCATGCCTGTATGTGAGCAGCATGCGTGAGGGGGTCTGTGTGCCTGGTTCTCCACCTTCCCTACCACATACAAGCCCGTGTTAATAAAACTCGGGAATTTGACAACCATCAGCATGTTAGTGAAGACATGCCTTAACATCTTCCCCGCTGTGGGTTGGGAAAAACTTCTTCTACCCTCTTATGTCAGTTTAATTCTTAGAACCTAAGACAGAGTAACAGGAGAAAAACATGCAAATTTAATATCTTTACACATACATGGGAGTCTTCAGAAGGAAAATGAACACCCGAAGAAGCTGTTAGTCCAAAAAACCTTTCACATCTTTTTACACACAGGATGATTGTGGGGATGTGAGCAGACAAAGGGGCTTGGTCTTAGGGCAGCAAAATGTGGGCAACAGGCAGGAAATATACGGGGGAAAGAAATGGAAGATGAGGGTTATTTTAGTAGGTTGGTTTATATAGGCTCATTTTGGTGTTGTCGCCCTATCTCTGGTGATAAGAATGTTCTTTTGCTGCTGTAGTGCAGGTACCTTTCTCCGGAAAACTTTGTGACCTGCATTTAGGGCAGAAAGGGGTAGGTCAGTAGCCCTTCCTGCATCTGCATTTAGGGCAGAAAGGGGTAGGTCAGTAGCCCTTCCTGCATCTGCTATTTCTCAAGTGCTTGCAGCTCAAAATAATATGCTAAGGTGGCATATGTTGGGGTGGCATATTCTGAACCCCTTCACCAGAAATTAGCTGCACTCACCCTCATCCTAACTGAGGCTTTATGGCACAGGAAAGCACGTCTGGTCCTCTTCCTTCTCTTTATAAGGTCTCACAATCCAGCTTAAATCATTGCTGCTATGTCTCTTTACCTCCAGTGGTCTCTCCATCTACTGTTTCAGCTATTCCTCTTCTACAGTCAGTGGCTTTATCTTTACAAGATAAAGTCCAGACTCTCCAGCTGGCAGTGAGGGTCCTCTTGGGCTCCGTACACACCTTCTCCTCCTCACCCACTATGCCTCCATCAGATGTTGGTGCCCTCCATCCATCAGACACATCCTGCCTCCCTGCCTGGCCATGTCCATGTTCAGTTTCAATATCAGCCAACCGTAACTGGTAGGCAGCACAGTACTGGGAGGAGAGTTTGAGGTGGGGACAGATTAACCTTGTTTCAAATTCTATGAGGTCCGTAGCGATATTGGACAAACTGCTAACATCTTGAGCTGTTTTTACTCGTAAAATGAGAGTCATGTGTGTAGCTACTTGAGAGTTTGGGGGTCAGGATTTATAAGCTACCATAGGAAAATTGCCAGGTGTGTAATAGATAACAGTGCATGGTGTGTATATATAATTATTATAACCCAATTCAACTGCCATTATGAAGATGGTCCAGATCTCCTATTCTCTCTCTCATCTCATCCAAAATAATCTCTCTTAAAACCCAGTAACTTTATCTGTTCCTCCCCCAGGTCTCAGTTCTCTCTACCCTGCACTTGGCATGTCTGGCCTTCTCTATTAGGCTGTGAGCACAATTCTCATTTGATTCAATTTTATATTCTCCAGAGGGCTTGGCAGACAGGAAAGGCTCAATGAACACTCAAGAGATGAACAAATAAATGGATTGCTTTGGCTGATTCCATTACAACTATGGGATTGTCATTCCACAAGCATAGCTTGAGCAACAATTCTGCTCAGAATTCTCTGGGGTTACAATAATGACTCAGAGACAGCTCAATCAGCAGAGCCCACACAGACCCAATTACAATCCCACACTACAAAACAAGAAATCTGTGCTCTTTCCAGGTGGTCTAAGGATGAACCCAAAGGGTTCTTTCGGAAGAAGTAGTTGTGTTACCTAAAGTTACCTTGGTTAGTCTTGCTTTCCAAATGTCACCAAAAATCCATGTCCAGGACCAACGCCCTCCAAATAATGGCATGGTGTCATAGGAAAAGCTTTGTTATTCTCAGCGGAAGTTGTAAACAAGCCACTTTATAAAAGTAATCTTTCATGAATATATAGCCAGAATTTCACAACTCGGCATTTGAGAGCTCAAGTTGTAAACAGTCTCTTGGTTCTTGAGATGTGAAATCCACAGCTGAAGAGGGGGGATCTCCCTAGACTCTCCCCATTGTTTACGATGGTGGGTTCTGGGTCAGTAAGTATTTAATAAATGGATCAGTGAATGTGTCTCCTCAGCACCCAGCCCCTCACCCAGGAAAGGTTGCTTAATAAATGCTAATTGAGCTCAGACTCATTTGAAGTCCCTGCCAAGACTCAGAATTGTTGTTTGGATGTGAAGGCCCTTCTGACGAGATATGACAGTTAGAATCGAAATGGGAAGGATGCGGGTGACCCCACACCGGTCGGATGGATCATGAGTGCAGTCCCTTCAAACCTGACTGCTGCTTGTTGAATTCTTATGACACGTCTACCAGGTGCCAACTGTTATTTTCATTCATTTATGTAATCCTCAGAACATCTCTAAGAGGTTAGTATTCACCCTAATTTTGAGGTGGGAGACTAGACATATTAAGAATGTTTGAACAATCTAAGATCTAGTAAGCGGTAAAGTCAAGGCAGGAGTCCAGGTTTGGACTTGAAAGCCAATGCTCTTAGCGTTTTCCTGGAATTTCCTGTCAAGTATAGGAAGGAACTTCCCAAAACCTGATTCCTATTACCCGAGCTTCCTATCACCAAGTCAGATGCAGAACACTTTGGAAAATCTCGTTTCTTGTAAAACTGACTACTCACCAACCAGCAAAACTATTTTGGACAGAACGTATTTTCCTAGACAGAGTAGAGACTTGAGCATACAACTTCTCGCCCGACTAATGAATAGACTGTTCGTTGTGATACCAGCCACACTTGAATTCACGAAGTTAGCTTTTGCGGTATTTCAAGTCTATCAGCTGACGCAGTCTATTGTCCTCTAGGCCACCTGCCATGCTCTAGTCCCTCAAATCAGGATCACCTGTTCCAAAGAACCCCCTACCCCTCTAGCTGTGTCCAGGGCTGCATCTTTTTAAAGAGCCTGACACATGAGCTGGGCTCTGTTCCCTTTGCTACAAACATCTGGAAATGCTGTAGGAGTTCAGAGCCCGCCATCCCAAAATATGTCTCTCTGGCACGTTGAGTGTTTGGAGTTAAAGGCGCTTGAGGAAGCACCTGCAAGAAAAATACTGACTTTTTCTTCAGAGCAAGAAAATCACACGTGAAATAGATCCTCCCTATTCTGGTCTCCTCATTTGACAGATGGGGAAACTGAGGTAGAGTGGGGAATGGCTCTCCTTGGATCACAGGGCACACCAAGTGCACAGCTGAGGGCGTGTGCAGATCTGATGCAGCCAGAGCTCCTGCTCTGTGTCACTATGATGTGTCTCACCCTAACCCTGCTGCCCAAGGTGCAGGCTGGGAGTGTCCTAACCTGGAGATGCCCACGTGCAGTCGGGGCCACTGACCAGGTCCTCCGCAGTGGACCACAAACAGGCATGGTGTTCTACTGCGCCCATTTCCTGGCTTCCCCACTCCCAGAGGGAGTCTGGGCTTCCCTAGAAACACTGTGGGGCCTGAGGCCAAATGTAGAAAATAAACATCCTGGGCTTCTCAAGTGCATTTGGGGATGGCAGAGGAGGTACACGGGTCCGAGGGGACAGATGACCTTGGGGCCGATCTAACGCTTCATGCTCTGGCCATAGAAGGTGAGCAGGACGTTCTGGGCTTCAGTTCCTCCATCTCTAAAATGTGGGATTCTTACTGGATTGTCTTTAACATCCCTATCAGGTCTATCATGCTCTGATGTGTGGCTTCAAGGTAAAAATTTGGCTTTGCCAATTAATTACATATGCATAGACTCAATTCCTGCTGAAGGACAAGAGGGGAAATAGAAGGAATATATATTGAACTGTCATCATGTACTAGACAAATGCAGGTGTCACCCAGCTCTTCCTTCAGTGAGGAACTGGTGACTTCAGCTCCTAGAAATCCTGCCAGCAAAAGCCTTCAGCTGTCATCTCCTTCAGGATTTTCTTGAGCTGCTGAAACCCAAATGGTCTGTCACGTTACAGGCCTCTTCCCTAATCCTGACACCTTTGGTTCCTCCTCCTTGCCATATGGGTCTGGTTCCAAGATGTTAAACATCGCACACGTGCTAACCATTCAACTGTTAGTTACCCGCTTATTAACATGATGACACTTAGCAAGGGTTGCCGTGTGGCAAGCCCTGTGCTGAGCTCTGGGGACTTCAGACGTGGCCCCTACAAGCGTTTGTGACATTTCCTTTGAGGATGTCAGTTGCTCCCACTGAGTCATTAGGCCCTGATGGCAGGGCTTGTGCCTCAGGAACAGGGGCTACTCGTGACCGGGTACTGACCACTGGGGCCAGGTGCTCAGCAGACACGTCCCAGACTGGGTGATTCGGCCCCGGTGACACACACCAGGCTAGGGGCTGAGCCTGAACCTTCGGACGGTGGCCGCCATCTAACTCCTCGTTCCCAGCCTTTCTCTTCCACCTGGTACGTGAATCACACCTGAGCACCACACCTGTAGACCCTGGATCTCAGCCCTCCTCTTGTCTCTCCGTAACCCACCGGTTCCCCAAACCCGGGTCACGACGGAACACGAGGCTTGAATCCCTTCCCGACTACTTGGACCCCACGTCTGTGCAGTCAGTCGAGGCTGCCTTGTGCCTGAATCTCCAGTGACGCCTGATACCACGTGGAGGTCTCCACATGTAAAGAAGAACATAGGACTTAGGGAATGATAACTAGGAAGCAAATGTATACATAAAGGTGGCCAGTCTCCCATACAGAGAAATCCAAATCCAAACAAGGAGGGTTTTCTGCTTGTTAAAGTATCGGTGGCTGAAGGAGAAAATAAAACACAAAATTGCTGGAGTTAGGGTAAAACTCTCCTTGTCCCTCTTTTATTGTAATGACTATTTTGGAAAGCAATTTGGCAAAGACTTCCCAGACACAAAGAAATATTCATATTCTTTGACCCAATAATTCACCTCTGGGAACTGAGCCTAAGGATCTAATTCCTTGTCTGAGAAAGAAAGCAACATCTATGTATAAATATATTCCCTGAGGCATTTTTAATGGGGAGAAACTAGAAAGAGCCTTAAATAATCAATAACAGGGAAATAGGTATATAAATTATAGTATATACACTCAGCTCCTTTAAATGAGTTAAGAAAACTCTAAAATAACATGGAAAGATACCTATACCATGATGTAAGCAGGAAAAAATGGGATAAAAAAATATACAGTATGATTTTATCTATGTAAAAGTTGAAATATATAAGAATGTCCTGAGGCCACTGCAAAGAATATAAGCGTTGTGATGGCGGGGGGGAAGAGGGAAAGATGTTGTAGGCTATTCTCTGGTTTTCAAGTGTCTAACGTGCAGCTGTATTACTTTAAAATGGTAAAAATCCTTGTAATTAAATTTAGAAATACGTATTGAGGGATGGCTGAGTTAAGGGGATAAGAGGAAGGTTTTACTCCCTGGAGAAACAGCTGGACATTTCAATGACCATCCTTCTTAGAGAAGATTTGGCGTTAGCTACGCAGGAAGACCCATGTCTTGGCTAAAATTTGTCTCTAAGAAAAAGTCCTGCCTAACCTCCTTGTGGTAAGACTCGGCCGGAAAGTTGTTTAAAAAAGTAACTTCCGTTGTATTTCCTTGAGCAATAGCGAGAAGCTATTTTTAGAGCTAGATGCCTGATCTTGCATACCTGTTTCAGTGCTTGTTAAAAGAGCTAAGACAGCAGACCACTCTGGAAGCAGAAAATTCCCATCACGACCCTCCTGGTACATGTCTATCAGCTTAGAGTCCACAGAGCACTTTTACCTCCAATGACCTACAAATATTCTGTCAGAGAAAACAGTTTCTCAGTCTTTATACTACTGGGGACACTACAACTGTGAGAGAGCAAGTGACCCATCCAAGGTCACTCAACTTTCAAGTGAGTAAGTTAAGAAGGAATGAGAAGTGAGCCTAAGTTCAGTGAGAAATTGGGGTGAGTAGACTATATTTTCACTTCCCCTCTACAATGTATTAACTGTGTGTTTGTTAAATTAGTGGCTTCATCTCTCTTCCTCAGGTTGTCTGTTTATTAACCAGAGATAATAGAATGTATTTCTTCATTTTTATCTTGGCAACCAGGCGATGTATATATGACTGTCAGTTGATGTTACAGCATCTTTAGTTCACTTATACTTCATCATAAACAGTCATAAATATGTGCACTGGTGAGTTTACACTGAAATTCGAAGGGAAATTATTGCTTTAAGGAAATCACATCTCAGAGTTGGTCGAGAAGCATTCCAATCAGAAAACACCTCCAGGTGTGGGTACTTGGGAAGCTTTACCTTTGATCAATACTAAGTGTTTTTCTAATTAATGTGTTGGATACGGGAAACAGACCCTCTTATGAAATCGGTGGGATCCGTGATGTATATAGCCAGAGATGTTCTAAATAGTTATCCGCGCTGCACAAGCCCAGTTAAAGAACTGAAAACACTCTCTAGCTTGAATCCTTAGGGAGGGCAACTAAAGTTTGATCCCTAAGTGACTGTCAAGGGTTGATTTAAGGCCCTGAAAATACATGTTCAAATCCTAATCTCTAGTACTTGTGAATGTAACCCTATTTGGAAATAAGATCTCTTCAAATGCAATCGCATTAGGATGAGGGCCTGTTGGATTCAGTGAACTAGGGTTCAAGGTTTTAGTTCGATGGCCGTTTTCCTTTCAGAAGAAGGGAACTTGGACACAGACCCTGAGATACATCGGGACGAAAACCATGTGAAGATGGCTGCAGAGATTGGAGGGAATCATGTAAAAGCCAAGGACCGGCAACAGCTACCAGCAGCTGGGAGAGGGGCATGGAAGAGACCCTTCCTCGGGGCCTCCGGAAGGAGCCAAGTCTGCTGACACCTTGATTTCCAACTTCCAGCCTCCAGAACCGTGATTCAATTTTTTGAGTCACCCGGTTTGTGGCAATTTGTTATGGCACCTTCAAGAACTAATGCAATGACCCTGTGTCTGGTGTGGGGTAGAAGAATTCTCACTGTCTGATGCTGGCCAAAAGGGTAACATAGGTCTATTTCCGGAATATTGTTTTGACTTCCAGTTAACCTTTCACGCAAGGCATGGCTGGATCAGTTAACACGACGAACAACTAGGGCCACCCAGCACACACGTGTCCAAGCCACCCACTGCACTAGAGAGCCTAGCGGTGGCTTCAGTGATGGGCTGGCAGTGACAGTGGCCACCCGGCTGTTTCTGTGAGCTAGTAACCAGGAAGCTCAGGTCCCCAAGGCTTTTTTTTTTTTTTTTTTTTTTTAACCAGAAGAAACAAAGGATGTTTATTTCTGTACAAAATTGTTGAATCAGGTCTGAAGAAAACTTTTATCAACATTTGACATAAATTCCATATAAAAACTTTTATAGCAATATTAGTCCTTAAGAAATAAGAAAATAATATATTTTAAAGTCACTTTTGTAATAATGTAATTCTTCCAGCAGTTCTTACCACCCAAGGCTTTTAGGGAGCTTCTGGTCTATGCCTTGTCTGCGTCTGCTTGTGTTGAGAATTGAGGAAACCAAGGCACAGTTAGTCAAGAACTTTGTCCACGTCCAGTGGGAAATCGGCCTCAGAGAC
The DNA here is from genome assembly GCF_028021215.1 of Eschrichtius robustus. Classification (NCBI taxonomy): domain Eukaryota; kingdom Metazoa; phylum Chordata; class Mammalia; order Artiodactyla; family Eschrichtiidae; genus Eschrichtius; species Eschrichtius robustus. The sequence goes on from NC_090840.1 coordinate 82,731,239, forward strand.
ACCCCTCGGCCCCAGCCTGGGCTCTGCGGACACCCTCCTCCACATTCTCGGACATTCTTTCCAGGAGCCACTGTGGAGCCTCAGCCCCACTGGGCCCTCACCCCCCTTCCTCACGCTGGTCTCTGGTCTGGTGTCCCCTGACTCTATTCTCCAAAACAGGGCCTTGAGCAGCTCCGCCTGGAGCCTGCTGCCCGGGACCTAAGTACAGGACATCAGGAGCCCGCATCCCTCCTGGCCTGCAACGCAAGGATGCAAGACACACACACGGGAGGTGCTCTGACAAGCAGTTGACATAGCCGTGGCTCACAGCTCCTCCCGGGCAGGTGCCCACAGGCCGGGCTGCCAGCAGGCGCCGACCCTGCGGGAGAGCTGTGAACACCACCGGCTGCAGTGAGCTCGTGGGGGGTGGGGGAGGCGGACATCCTCACCCTCCCGCTTCCCCTGTGTGTCGGGGGGGTGGGCAGTGTCTTAAAAAAGGAGGCAGAGCCTGCCCAGGCCTGCTTCTTGGCTCCAGGAGATGATGCTTGTATCCCGAGGTTTCAGGTTTTTCTGTCACTCTCGAGTGCGATTCGGCTCAGCTTAAACACCTTTTGAAACAGCCGATGCAGCCCCTGACCAGGAGATGAAAGGGAATGAACACTTAGTGGGCAGCTGCCCTGCACTGCCCTCCTCACCATGTGGCATTTTCTACTCCCGGCCCCACTGCAGGTATTATCCTCCCCGTGTTCTAACGTGGGGATGAGGGAGCTCAGAGAACAAGTGAGTTCACCAGGGATGCAGTGACTCAGTCATTCAGTAAACATCGAGCATACACCACGTACTAAATACTGTTCTGTACTGTCACTGGGACAGTTTAACTGAAACACTGGACTTAGAAATCAGATCCTCCTGCATTCGAATTCAGGCTTGGCCCACCTCTTACTTGCTGTAATGCCTAGTGGGAGTTCCTTCATCTTCCTAAGCCTTTGTTGTCACCTCTGTTCATCGGGGACACCGATGCCTCAAATGAGACTAGGGTGACACATCATCTCAGGCCAGCCGCGTATGAATGGCACAGCAAGTACTAGGAAGTAATCAAGTAGAATAAAGGACATCGGTCTTCCTGAAAGTTGTTGCAGGGAGAAGGCGTTGAGAGGAAGGACGTTTGAGAAAAACCCGACGTGATGGGCTGTATTTACTCAGAAGCTCTAAATAGAACTGATGGTGTTTCAAAACTGAGAGTGCAGGAAGATGCTGGCGAGCTTTTAAAAAGCAGATCCCAGGCTCCACTCCAGAGATGCTCAAGTATCTTGTACGTACCAGCGAATCAGTTTCGTAAGCATCTGAAATCATTCTTTGGAGATGATGAGCCTATAGACTATCCTCCGAGAAATCCTGGTGGAGACACGTGCATTCAGAACAACTGTGTTCATTCTGGAGCTCTAACCTTCCACCTCCGTGCCCCTGGGCAGGTCGCTTAAGGTCTCTGAGTTTCAGACTCAATAAAACTTGGCTTACCATTGTTTTCAAACGATCATTATTAGGGACTGTAAAGCACATTGTAAAAATGTTAGCTGTTTCCATAGAGGGTGAGTCATGGCTCCACCTCCCTGTTGGAAACGGGTCTGAACAGACCCCTTCAGCTGGGGGCAGAAGGAAGGGCCTCGGGGGTGGTGGGGGGGGTGCTGCATGACCAAGTTAGTCACGGCTGATAGCAAGGATTGTGGCTTAGACAGATACTTTGAACGCAAACCTTTCACTTAACGGTGTTGTCTGACTGACTCACGGTGTGGTTAATTTAAAAAGTACCTATCTGCTCTGAATCTGAAGAGATTAGGTGAGTGGAATAAGTCACTCGGCCTCCCAAATCTCAGGTTTATACCTGTAACAAGGGAGTTAGTGATGTTTCCAGATTTTGCTTGTGAAAATGTTTTGGATGCTGACGTAAGTGACACTGGGCATCACTCTTAAGGGGAGGATTCTGGGCCCGCATTTTCTCTTCTGTGAAACAGAAATCAGTATTTCGAATGTAGCTTACTACTGAGGTTAAGAGGATGGGACCAGATAATGAATGTGAAATGCTCTGAAAACTAAAGAGTTGGGTAAGTGTATAGGAAAACACTTCCATTAATTCCAGGGGTAACGGAGGCTCACATAGCCTCTTCATTGAGATTGCCTGGCCTTTCCAGGCACCTTCTGGTTCTGAGATGCCATCCAAAAATTCCCCCCACTGTTCCCCCTGTGGAGGGCTTACATCAAGGAAGAAATTCACCAGCCACCCCACTTCTCAGCACCTGGGGGTCCAAGGACTGCCTGCACCAAAGGGACAAGACCTAGAAAAGTCAGATGAAGACTTCCTGGTGTCTTTCAGTTTATTATCAGTTTTCATTATTGAATTTTCATGAAGAAATTGCTTTGTTATTGGTATGCAGTTACATTATTATGCTAGAATCTGTTTCATCTGTTTGGAAGAAGATACAAACAGTCTTGAGTGGCAATTTGTGCAGATGTGAAGGTCCTCCGCTTGGTAAGTTCTGGGTAACGAAGCTTTGACAGCACAGCACTGACAGCCAGGTCAGGATCTGACCCCAGATCTTTCTTACTATCTGGAGAGCTAATACTACTTGCCTCGGGTTACCTAGTTACCAATTCCTAGCTTTCTCATCTGTAGAATGCAATATCTACCTTCTGGAGTCATACGAAGATTAAAGTCATGAATATATGTATATGTATGTAATCAGACAGTAACTGCTAAGAAATAGTATAGAAATAGAAATAGTATTTCTAATAGTATAGTTGTAAAGTAAATGACTGTGGAGGAAAGAGGATTAGACATACGTACAATGAGCCAAGGAGTGATGTGCTTCTAAAACACCCCGAGTAAAGCATATTTTCTAACAGGATTTTCCGAGCTGGAATTTCTCAAGCTTTAGTGAACATGCAAATTACCTGCGGGAACTAGTTAAAAGGCAGATTCTGATTCGATAGATCTGAGGTGGATCCTGAGATGCTGCAGTTCTAATAAGCTCCCAGGTGATGCCAAGGCTCCTGGTCCATGGCCCGTACTTTGAATAGTGAGGGCATCTTAACAAGAGACCCCTGCAGTTTGTATGCCCGTTGAGAAGCTCTGTGCTACATCTCAAGAAGCTGTGGGCATTATACTAGAAGGAATCCTTAGGGTGACTCTAAGAGCTAGGACTTGGTCAGCTGTGGGCCAGCCTCTGGGAATAAAATACGTTGACTCGGAGGGTACAGACGATGCCATTAGGTGTACAAATGTCAGTAGTTCTCCAGGGTCAGCACAACTAGAGCTCATCTTGAGTGTTTCCATATGGGATAGTCCTTTATTTAATCCTCACATTAACACCAAGGCAGGAACAATTATAATGGCCAACCTACAGATGATGAAAGCAAGGCTTACGGGGTTATGGTCTCGTGGGCTCCACGGCTGGGTTTGGATAAATATGTTCAAAGTCCACAGGCTCAGGCTGCCCTGCTGTGCCTCCTGGTTCAGCACCCTGACAACCACGAGGGAAGCAGAGGGGCGTGCATACTGGGGTGTGATGGCCAGTGACCTTGACCTGGCCTCAGCCCTGGGCACCTCTGGGTCATCCCTCTGTGCCCTGCACTTGAAACTGAAGCATGGAGCCCAGCTGCCCCTGGGGGCCTGGCCCCAGTCCCTTGGTAAAAGCACCTGAGCATCAGACAGAGCTGGAGGAAAAATGCAGGCTGTCCTATTCCTCCTCTGTCTGGGGCCGTGAGATCCTGAACTGAAAACTCCATGGCCTTCGTCACGGTGGACAGGCCTAGGGCACCTGTGAAACTTTAATTCCCAGCCATTTTGCCCCAGCCCTGAAAGGCTATGTGAGGGCACGCAGCAGCTAAACTTATTTTCCCCTAAACCCTTTAATTCTGATAGAAAAATAGAAGGCTCTCAACCACAGTCATCCAACTTGATAACCATGGATAATGTACATTAATGCATAGGCTAAGGATAGGAGTAGGGGGCGCCGATAAAGCCAGCCGTGAGCAACCAGGATCGGGGTAAACTGTATGTGTGGGACTTCTACGATATTTATCCGAACACACGTCACCCGTATCTTCAGATGCTGAGGCTGGACCAGCGCCATCACCTGGGGTGAACTTCCTGTGGGGGCGGGGCGTGGGGAAGCCCAGCAGTCTGCTTCACCAAGTCCTCCAGGAGATTCTGATGCTCTGCGAGTCACGGTTTTATTTCAAATGCTGACTTCACATGTCAGCAATTTCACCAGACCTTAAAATACCTGAGGAATGGGAGGAAACAGTATTGGCTAGCACAGGGGTTAGGGGTGGGAGATTTGGGGTCAAGACAGTCCCACTCATGGCACCTGCTAGTTGTGTGGCCTTGGGCAAGTCACAACTTGTCTAGAGTTGTTGGGGGAGCTCAGGAGAAGCTCTGCTGATGCTCAGGTCGGAATGTCATGTAGTAATAGCTCCATGACAGTTACTGTCTCCATGCAATGCCTTCTTTTAAGCAAGAAATCACTATTTTCTACCACGCAACATCAAAGTGTTGGCCAACCAATTCTTGATGGTCTGCAAGTCTTTGTCCTGCTGTTGCCAGTGCCTCCATTGTGTGCCTTCAGAAAGAATGGGAGAAACAGGATGTGTCACTTGTCCCTGTCATACCATTTATTTTGCCTGTACTGTTACCCAGGGAAGTATAAGTCCTCTTCTGGTGTCTGGAGCCCAAACAAATTCACCGCTGAGGGGCAGAGGGTCTTTGAGGAAAAGACTGTTGTCTGAGCTCCTCCCTTCCCTCCACCACCCACCCATATAATGGACCAGATAGCCTCCACGGTCGACTTCTGGCTCCCAAACTTCTTTGAATCTCAGAATTTCAAACATAACTTCACTTTGAACCAGAACCTGGATTTTTCTGTTTTTCAAAGTCCCTTTGCTCACATGCTGTTTACACTGTAAGTGGAAGCCCATGTCACATTGAAATCAGAGACGTTGATGTCGTAGAGCCATGTAGCCACGTGGGACTTGGCAGGAAGCCCCAGGGGTCGCTACGGCTGTTCTGGAGGAAAGCCACCTCAGGCAGGATCAGACCAGTGACTGGCCCGAGACCTCCTGCCTGATTCGATGCTGAGTTGAGTGGGGACATCACCGCTAGCTACTGCCTCTGCCAGGTGAGCCTCATGGCAGGATGACCTCTAAAACCTCACAAGGACTCCCTACAAATAAAACTGAGTTCTGTTTTCTAGACACTTCCCCACCTGCTTTCGTGGAGCTCCATCAGTGGTTCTCAGTGGAAGGGGAGACACTGGGCAATGTCTAAAGACATTTTTGGTTTTCACCACTGGGTAGAGGCCAGGGATGCTCTAAACATCCTACAATGCACAGGACAGCCCCCTGCAACAAAGGTTTATCCAGTCGAAAATGTCAATACTGTTAAAATTGAGAAACCCTGAGCTTAACTTCTACTGAGCTAAATAAAGTGTTGCCTGCCTCTTCCAGGAAGAATCTGGGCCTGCCTCTACTTCCCCAAGGGGATGTACGTGCTCTTGCTCTGGGCTTCCATTGAGGCTATCAGAGCCCTCACCCTGTTTCATCCATTAAACTGTAGCTCTTGGTCACTGTTTCCTCTTATAGATGGGGAGGTCCTTCCAGGAAAGAACTAGGATCAGGTCATTTTCCTTTTTTTTTTTTTTTTTTAACCTCAGGTGCAGAGTGTTGAGTTAATCATATCAACTAGTTAATAGAACTTACCGTCCTTGGTCTACACAGCATCTAACAAAGGTTTGGCACCAAGTAGACAATATTCATGCAATCAATGATACATCTGGAGATTGTAACTCCGAAGATTGTAACACTTGTTTTCCTGTTGCAACTACTTGGCATGAAAAACAATGTTCAAAAAGACATCTGGTGCCCTGAAAACTGCAGGACTCTCCCATGCTGTGGGGCATGGATTTGGGGCAGGGCTGAGGCAGGTACTGGTTCAGGCTCTCAGGTACTGGCTTCTACTTAAACCAGTGGCTGAACTTGGGTCACCACACCTCTGCAAGATCACCTGCCTCGAAGTCTGTGACAGCGTGGGAGGGATCCTTTTTTGCTTCTCATAACTTGAAGATTTCGAAGCAACACTTGAGATGGACAAAGCAGTTTTAGGGACCTCGGGAGACCTGGATTTAGAACCAGAATTGCCTGAGGTCCCGGTGGTGGCCCCACACATGCTCAGTTGGTGGATATGAATCCATGTCTTGCACAGCCTTCCTAATTAGAGCCTTGGGTTCTCTTTCCTGATCATCTATTGGGTTGGCCAAAAAGTTCGTTCAGGTTGGTCCATAACATCATACAGAAAAACCGGAATGAACTTTTTGGCCAGCCCATACGTAGCCCCTTACCTGTGTGGCGAGCCATTGCACTGGGCCTTGGTGCTTGCTTGTAGAACACACATATGCTGATTCCTGATGCACCAGACATCTGGGACTCTGTTTTGGAGCACTCGGAAAAGCCATAGGAAAGTAGCTGCCTCTGAACGTAGAACATCCTTGTCTATTGTCTCAGCTTGGAGACTCCCCTTTCCCCACTCTCATCCCCTGCCATGTTTATGGTCCTATAAAGGAAAATGAACTTAGGGATGTGCAATCCAACTAACTCAGTTAGTTGCTGAGTCAACTAACTCAATAAAATTCAGCTGAATTTCTTTTATTTGCTTACTGAACTTTTTCCAGCCTCACAAGCGTGAAATTGGAGCATAAAATCCATATGAGGTTTTATTTATTGCTGCATGCAGTTCAGTGAAGATGCTGAAGAAGTGGCTTCTTGGTAATGCTGCTCCCAGCCACATCTGAGTTTCTGATGGCTTACATAAGCATGTCTCTAGGGGACATGCTGCCTTCTGTCCCCACAACTTCCCTGTGAATCTCAAAGGTCTCTATGGGATAAAATCCAGGCACTCGGGTACTTACACACCCCCCCAGACCTGCTCTGTAACATCACCTATTACTGTCTACTCCATGGAAATTGGGACTGGTTAAAAGCTAACGCAGTCCCATATCCAAGCCTTTTCAGTCTGTAAAGCCTCTCCTAGCCCTCACTCGACTCAAACTACATGATGATGGTGATGAGAAAATTATGGTGATGATACTAAGACATCAAATAACGCTAACTCTACATAATAAGCTCTTTCCATATATAATATTAACTTCCGTAAGCTTCACAAGAACCATTTAAGTCAAGTCCCATTATGATCTAACAGTACCAAGAAGGACGCTGAGTCACAAGGGTTTAAGTATTGCTGAAAGTTGAACAGCAAACCAGGTGTGGACTTGAATCTAGGCATTTGGGCTCCAAAGCCTATGTTCTTAATCCGTGGGCTGTTCCATCTCCAGGGATGACTACAGCTTTTCTACTTTCATTATTCAGGGAACGTGTCACCAGCTCCGAGATGGCAGCACAAACCACCCAACCCAGAAGGCGTCTGTCACCATTCTGAAGTTACATCACATTCTGTCCTCACTCTTGCACAATTGAGAATAAACTGTAAATTATTCACTTTGTATTAGGATTAGGATCTTTACATAAAATTTGTATGCATCTTTATATAAAAGTATGGTCCTCATTTTTTATAATGTTAGTACAAGACCATGTCCCAAATCACATTATCCTAATACATTAGTTTCTTTCATTGTATATACATGCTTTTTAGGTGTAAATATGTGCAACTTCATACTCTGCTCTTATTTGTATTTAATTGCGTACACATTTCTTTCAGTGTCTTCCTGATTCTAACTTTGTATGGCTGCGTAATAGTCCCTCTGACTGATGTAATTCTATTTACCATTAGATTATGTCCATCTTTTTGTGTCCTTTACCAGGTCCCGTTAACAACATCCTCTATGTGACTTCAATTTCTTTTTAAAATTTTTATCAAAATTATTTGCTTAGAATAATTTCTTGGGAGTGTAATACTGGGTCAAAGCCCATGGCATACTTAATTTAATTCCCTAATTGTTCTTTTCGAGATGCAGGAGATTCAAGTTAACCCCTAAGGGATTTTGCTCGTGTGATCATTGCTGCCACCTACCTCCCATAGGTACCCTATGGACCGGGTGTGGTTATTAGAACTATTAACTCCTCTTCCGTCTCTGAAGCAAGGATGGGACTATAATGAGAACACAGCCTAGCTAGCTTAACGATACATTAAGATTAACTTTCACGCAACCATCTTAAAAACAAAGTTATTTTCTTGCACAGCTCTTTCTCTCCATCAGGTTTATGAGCTCCTGTGGGGGCAGGTTTTAGAGATCTGTGAACCCATCACTCTTCAGCGCTTAGCTAACATCTATGGAGAGATTGAGACTTTTTTCTGGACTTTAGCAATTTCATCTAGCTGAGAAAGGAAAATGTTGAAGTCAAGGTAACTAATTGTTTGATGTGAACCTACTGGGTGCTAGGAATTGCTCAGGGTGCTTCCGCATGCATTATCTGTCCTCTTTAATCTCACAACACAATTCCGAGGAAACTGAGACTCAAAGAGCCTAGGCAAATAATTGTGGATCATCCAGCAAGTTCATGGTACAGCCAGATCCATTACATGAGGCCACATTTGAGTGCAATGAGAGGGCTCCCCTTGTCCTCCTTCCCTCCCTCGTAGATCTCCAGGCTCCCAAGGGAAGCAAGACAGGCCAGAGGATGGAGGAAATCTCAGGAGCCTCCCTTCAGCCGCAACACCTGCGCAAAGGAAGCGGAGTGAACGCTTGGGCTCTAAGCCACCAGAGGGCGCTGCATGCCCAGGAAGCAGCAGCCACGGGCATTCCCCTCCGGCGTTCTTCCATCAAGTCTGGCTCTGGTCTCTAGAGCAGAGGGTCTCTCAGGATTCACTGAAATAGAACTCAGTGGAAATAGCACAATTTAGAAAAGGCAACAAAACCACCCACGTCCTTGTCTACTCACAGATTGCGTAGCCTGGTGGAATCCTCCCTCCACAGCGCGGTAACCCTGATGAGTCAGCTGCCCCCAGAAGGCAGGCTTCCACCAACGTCCGCCCCAGCTTATGCGGTTGTATTTCTGAAGGTCAAAGACTAGACATCTGGAGAGGGTCTAGTGCAGGCCAGTGCAGCCCCTGGCCCCTCTCCCAGCCCCTCTGACAGACTCAGCTGACTCAGGCCAGGACTGTTGACCAGATTTAATCACTGTCGTCATGATACTGAAAATCCTAGTCACAGAATAACATACACAAGAGCTAACGTTTATCTTCCCAACAATCATATTGATAAGAACGATGATTACCCTCTTTTAGAGAAAAGGAAACAAACTCAAAAGAGTTGAGCCACTAACGTGAGTCAAAGCCAGCATTTGAAGTCAAGTCTGTCCGGTGCTAATCTGCGGTCTTTATACTGAATGGAGCTGCCTTTTGGTCCTCAGCTCACGATCTGGATGTATGGAAGTTGGGATTCTTTTTCATTTGCTCGTTTATTCAACAAATTGTTTATTTGCTTTATTGAGGTATGCCTGATATACAAAAAACTGCATACATCTAACGTGTACATCTTGATGAGTTTGGACATACGGTTACACCTGTGATACCCTCACCATGACCAAAGTACTAACATGTTCCTCACTTCCAAAGATGTCCTTGTGTTCTTTTGCGTGTTTTGGTTTTGTTCTGGTGAGAACACTTAATATGAGATCTCTCCTCTAAACATATTTTAAAGCATACATATTTTTAAAGTGCACCTACTTTTAACCTGTGGTTATTGTTAACTAAAGTTACTATGCTGTACAGTGGGTCTCTAGGATTTATTCATCTCACATAACAAAAACTTTATACCCATTGAAAAACAATCCCCCCTCCCCCCACCACTCTATTCTCATAGTGTTCTCTTATCGTCCTTTGTATTTCTGTGGCATCTGTTCTAATGTCTCCTGTTTCATTTCTAAATTTATTTATGTGAATCAATTTTTTCTTGATTTTATCGTTTTTTTAAAAACCAGCTCTTATTTTCATTGATCTCTTCTATTGTTCTAGCCTTTATTTCATTTATTTCTGCTCTAATCTTATTTCTTCCTTCTGCTAACTTTGGGCTTAGTTTGTTCTTTCTCTAGTTCCTTGAGGTATAAAGTTAGCTTGTTTATGTGATATATTTCTTAATGTAGGCCTTTATGGCTATAACTTTCCTCTCAGTACTGCTTTTGTTAGCACCTACTGTATGCCCATTTACTCTGAGTATACAGACAATATAATCTGACATGGAGTCTGATCTGAACTATGGCGAGTCTCACACCAAGTTTGTTCCAAGTACTCTAGTCGGGAACCAAGAAGACAGAGAGTAACTCCCACAGACAGGCAATGAGGGCAAGGGAGGTGACCAGTAATAACAAGATACGAAAAAACAAACCAACAAAAGAAACACCTGGAGCTTGCTTTGCAGGTACTCAGGAAAGCAGCCTGCCTCTGCTTCCTCCCTCTCACCAAGGCCGCCTGGATCCACACCCTCCTCTTATCTGCTTCCACATCCCCAGCTCAGGCTGCAGGTCTCTCTTTGGGGATCACTCCCTGATCTTGCTATTGAGGCAGATTTCTCCTATGAAACCTTGTAATGATGGATGGACACGCCTAGATCTGTGGACACCACTGAACATAGTGGAGGCTAGTTTCTAAAACGAGGGGCAGAGGCCCAGTGACATGGCCTCAAGCAGTAGCCTCGGAGCACGTGATGAAAGATGCCAAGATGCCAAGGAGAGGCAGCACCCCTCCTGGATCTGGAAGAGCAGGTCTCAAATGTGAGACCCTCAGACCTCTTACTCACCATCTTGAAACCTCGGTTTCCTCACTTGTAATAGGAAAGAAATGGGCTTTAGAAAGAGTTCCAGCTTGTTTCAATAATAATCATCGACTGCACTTTACAGCCCACTTACTAGCTGCATTGACAGCTGGCCATCTCTAAATCTCTCAATCCCATCTCTAAAGTAAATATCCTCTTCCTTGAAATGAGGATAACATTAATATTCCTGAAGCATTGATGTAGGAATTAGATAAAATTAGTAGCATACCTTGCCCTTGGTTAGCATAGAGTGGGGATCCCATACATGATACTCATAGCTGAAATTAGCAAAATAAAGGTTGATAACAGAAAACTAAAATCAGAAATATAATTTCTTGGGGAGTCAGATTCCACGCTGATGAATTTCCTCGGCAGAGAGAACTTCTGACTCTTCAGCAAACGGGGGCCCCCTCCATACTCATGAGTCACCACTGCCTCTCCTGGCCTGGGGTGCTCCAGCCCCCACTTCCCTGGCAGAGGGGTGAGGGCGGGCCAAGGCTGATCAATGGGGCTGCAGAGCGATGGGGCCGGGGGCAGAGTGACTGTTCACCTGACGAGACGAGGAGTTTAGACAAGATGACGCATGAAGGCCCTGCCAGGTGGGGAGATCTGAGACTCGGCAGAGGCCAAGCCCAGGGAAGTGACTCACCCCAAATCATCAGCGAAGACTAGGCAGAGCTTGAGTTTAAACGTTGCGTAAATCGATGCCCAGCTGCGAGAGAGGGTTGCTGAGGACTGGACTGGAAGTCAGAGGGCGTCCAAATGCCAGTCCTGCCAGGACCTGGATCAGAATATGTGCTTCCTGTGCGGGGGTTTCAGAGGTGGCGCCATGTTTGCGTTTCTGGGTTTTGCATGTGGTGATAAGGTAAGGTCTGAGATCCTCAGGGAGTTGTCCCCAGGAATGGAGAATGGGTGAGAACAGAGACCACCCTTCCGGCTGAAGGAGAAACGATGCCCGCCTATCTCGACTCAGGTCATCATCGTCACCATCATCGTGCACAGGAAAGAACTTTCAGAGCAGGAGAGGCTGGTCCGTGGAGCACACAGGGAAAGCAGAGCTGTAGAGGCCAACACGGTGGCCCTGCCAGCGGGTGCTGCCCCGGTCCTCGGCGTCCCAAGCCCTGGGACCCCAGCAGCCTCACACCCTGGGGCCAGGCCACCAATCAGCATCCTTTGCTATGAGTCACAAGTCACATCTGCATGAGTCCCTGCAGAGAAGAAAACTGGAATATCATCATGGTTCTCTAACAACAGTAATAACAGATCCCTATTTGAGCATTAATGATGTGCTAAGGGCTTTTGCACTTTATCTCACGAAAATTGTGTAAGGGAGTTCTCATGATTCCCCGTTTTTGAATAAACAGAACGCAAACAGTGGTGAACTGCCTTTTAAAATCTAAGATCTGAGAGTTAGAAATTGGCAGAGTGTTGATTTAAACAAGGTCTGCCTCGTTTTAAGTGTGTTTTCTAGGATACTCTGCTGTCTCAAATTTTTTCAATATCCTTTTGTCATATTTCAATATGAAATGTGTAAACATGCATTTTATAAAGTATAAAAGTATAAACATATAAACATATACTTCCTATAAGTATAAACATAATATATGTTCATTGTGGAATAAGTAGAAAATTAAAATAATATAAGGACCGTCGCTCTGGGATAAATAATGTTAAAAATTTCAGTTATTTTCCCCCAGTTTCTCTGTCTCCCCTGCCCGCCCTCACACATTCAATGCTGATACAGACTTTCCAGTCTGCTTTGTAAGATGAAAATATTGTCTGCATTTTATCTATCATTACCTATTTTACCAAATGTAAATTGAAGTCATTGCAGGCTATAACCACTATTTGGTTAGACCACAATTTTACCACTTCCCCCACTGCAAGACATTTTCATGGTTTCCAGTTTCACTCACAAATTACACCGTAAGAAACATTTGTGCCTGCAAATATTTGTGTGCACGTATCTGATTGTTTCCTGAATTCATAATTCTACTTCTATGGATTTGTTCAAAGGTTCTCGGTATTTCGGCAGCTTTCTCCCTCTCCACCTACAGGGAGAAAATGGGCTTGTCACACTAACATGAGTCTGCCAGTGTGAAGGGCTGTTTTTCACTGAAATGTTATAAAGTGGATTTGGTTCACGTACCCACTCCTGTGCGGTTAGCTAATGTGAGCGCCCCTCTGAGACAAAACACAGCCCCTGTGGGCTGTTGAAACCGTCTCTGTGAACCTGCAAGTCCCTGGAGGCTGGAGAATTAATCACGTGACTGCTCCCTCGCAAGGCTTCCTGCCTGCCAGGCTCTCCTGAGAAGATGCACATTCATCAGGCAATTGCTTTCAGACTCGAACCATTGTCTCAAAGGAAAGCAATTGCTGATTGATGAGAAAGGAGAAATGGCCTTCTGAGTGTGCCTCTGCCTTTTATAAACTCCATGGACACAAATCCAGGCAGTTCCTTCCCTCGCAGGAGGAGTTACGTGCATCCTAAGACCCACATGACTCACGGATGGTGCGGCGTGAAGCTCAGGAAAAACTTATAGGAGCCCCAAGGTCCCATCCACTTCTCCCTTCCTACCCAGTCCTGCTGTCACCCCCTGAAATACATCTTTGCAAACTCTCGAAACCCTGTGTTAACCTCCTGACTTTCCCAAATTCATCCAGCCTCTCCCATCTCAGTTCTGATGGTGAAGTGCCCAGTGGGTCTCTCTGCTAAAAGAACTATTCCCAGAAATTCCAGTTTTGGTCAAACTCCTTTTGTTGCTTCTGATTATGGGGGAAAAGCCCAGACGCTGCCTTGTTGTTCATGGTCCATGGTTCATGTTGTTCATGAACCATGAATCACATGGTTCAATGTGGATGATGGACCACTTCTCCAGTGTAATTATTTCCTGCTCCTTACAAAGGCCATTGGGAAGTACCAGCTTCTCCATTTATTTTGAACTGTCCTGTTCCCAACTCAGTTCTCACCATTTCTCCTCTCCTTATTTGATTTATGGTTTTTACTCCACATACCTCTTGTAGCTCCTTTTGTGGAGCTGCCCAATGACCTGCCTGTATCAGCTCTGTTTCTGGACTTCATCAGAAATGCCACCTGCTGTACTGAAATCTCTCCTGAGAACTTCTGCTTCCAGCCATGAAGGAGTGGCTGGAAACAGAGCAGTGAATGAGCCAAGAACAAATAGAAAATCCAGGTAGGATGCTGAAAGATCTGCTCAAAGGTGGCAGACAGCTACGGCAGCATTCAGGATCGAAGAGCAAGATTTTTGCAAGCAGGGAACTGCAGAAAAATAAGCCCACCTTCTGTACCTGCCTCTCCATCTGTGTATTTGCTGATTCATACTTCAGGGTGAGCAGATGAGAATCCCATATGCAAGAACCGGCAGAGGGTTGCTGCTAGAAGGCAGAGAAGCCAGCAGAAAGGGAAATCTCACGGGGCAGGAGAGGCAAAAGAAAAAATGGAATTTGGGGCTGTCGAGGCAGCCAGGACTTAGGATCCAGAGAGCAGTGGGCCCAACACTCATCTGGTTTCTCTAAAAGTGTTGATGTTCTTAAAGTGAACAGGCAAGGGTCTACGAAGTGCAGAATAAGCCACTGAAGAAATGGGATAACATTAAGCATGATCTCAAGGTGCTGAGAAGACAAAACTTGGAGTTCACAGCCCACGACGGAGGATCGGTCCTAATAAAATCACCAGGTCATCAGCTGAAACCCATGAGTCAGGATGAATCTAAGGTTGAACTAGCCTTACAAGCACTAGAGAGAAATCTCAGGTGATTTGACCTCACTTGGTCTACCTGGTAAAGGTGACACCCTCGGAGGCTCCATGACATTCCGTACGCACAGGCAGACAGTTACTGTGAAACATCACCAGGCGTGTCAACAAACAGCATCAAAAGGGAAAAGAAGGACAATAGGAACAGACCCTGGTGACTTTGTTGGAATCCCCGGGGACAAGGTCTTCAAAGGAACTGTAATCATTATGGGTAAGAAAACACACGACAAGGTGGGGAATTTCACCAGACAATTAGGCGGAATAAAAAGAATAAACCTAAAATTTGGCCATTACAAGAATTCGGCCTTGAAAAAGAAGGAAGTCCTGCCATTAGTGACAACATGGGTGAATGTGGAACACGTGACGCTGAGTGAAATAAGCCAGGCACACAAGGACAAAAATGCATGATTCCACTTATAAGAGGAATCTAAAGTAGAGTCGTAGAAGCAGAGAATACAGTGGTGGTGACCAGCGGCTGGGGGCAGGAGGAGTTGCTGTCCAATGGGTATAAAGTTTAATTCGTGCAAGATAAATAAGTTCCAGAGATTTGCCAACACGGTGCCTGCAGTTAATAACACAATTCTGTGCATCTCAAAATTAAGAGGGTAGATCTGTTACGTGTGCTTCCAAAAAACCAACCAAACAAACAATAAAAAAGGATGCAAGGAAACTTGGGGAGGTGCTAGTATGTGTATTACCTTGATTGTCATGACAGTATCATGGATATTTATACTTGCTCAGACTCAGATTGTACATATTTAATGTGTGCAGTTCTACAGATATCAATTAAGCTGTAAATATATAAAGAAAATAGACATGTTCAAAGGCACATTCAGTGAGAAACATAAATGACACAGTAAGAAGCCACGTAACTTCCGTTTCTCTCTAGGAAGCCATGAGGGGGAAATGAAGAAGTTGAGCTTGCCAACAAATTTTGGGCAGCCACTGGTGGAGGTCATGGGTCAGGGTCAAGGCCATGCTACTCTGTCAGGGTGTCTCCTGTTAACATTTATTTGCACACGAGAATTGGCCATAGGAGCAAAATGACAATCTGTGGTTTTCCTTCCTACCACTTCCCTTTTCTTTTTCTATTTTTTAAAAATTCATTTGAATTTTTCTTATTATTTGGCAGAGTTTAAGGGTCATTATTTTATATTGAACAGAAGAATGGGAGAAAGAACTGTGCTCAACAGTTCTGCATAAAATGAAAGGTAATTAAAAAAAAATTTTAACAGAGGACATGATGTGCGTTGTGGGAGTGGAGTAATTGAAGCGGCATAGTCTTTGGGGAGGTTGGCAAGGAGTTTGAATGCAAGCACTGTCTCCTCCTAGCTGGGGGGAGTGGCCTGGTTACATAACACAACCGAGCTGGCTGGACCATTGCGATGTGGGGCTGAGGATGCCTACCTCCCAGGGCTGTCGGGAGATTCCATTGAAATAAGGTACATAAAACACATAACGTCACACAACAAGTCAAAACTGCATTGCTTTTCTTATGATTGTAACTTCCTGTCATCATCATTACTCCCCTCACATCTGATGGTGCTGCAAAATCTGCCAGACCAGTCCTGACCTTCCCAGGGCGGGGGGTGGGCAGGCTGCCCTTGAACAAGCTGAAGTTCATTCAGCTTTGTCTCCTGAGCGCTTCCTCCCCACGAAACCCCCTTCTGATGCTGTTTGTAGTTTAGAGGGCACTTGATGAGACCTTTGAGACATATTATTTTACAGTGAAATGCACCCTTGCGGTGGACAGTTCCGGGAGGTTGCTCTAAGGTGCAGGGCTCACGTTGCGCTCTGTGTGAGAAATGGGGGGCCGGCAGCGGCTGTGTCTAGCGTCGGGGTGAAAAGTTGGAGCACTGGAGTCAGGTGTGGGTTGTGGTCCGTGCCCATTACTTCATATCTGTGTTAACTCAGGTGAGTCCCCAGACGCTGCCGAGCCTCAGTTTCCTCATCTGGAAAATGGGAGAAATAGTGATGTGAAACTCATAGGATTGTTATGAAGCTGAAGTAGGATGACACACACAAATCCCTTTATGTAGTGCCTGAGACTTAGTTAATAGCCAATAAATCATAGTTTAAAAATGATTATTTTACTATTCTCAATATCACTGTCATTTTCACATAGGGAAGTATTTGCGGATGCTAAATTCCAACCAAGACATCATTCTTTTGCTTTCTTATTCACCAGATATTTCTGAGTGCCCACTGTGGAGATGAAGTGGGCAGCAGGACAAAGTCCCTGCTTTCATGGAATGTTTAGAATTTATTGGGGGGATACCAGTAGTGAACATGGTAAAAACAAACAAACAAAAATACATATGTAATTTCAAGCAGGGACAAGAGCCACATCAGTCAGTGGGAGTAGGGTTTGCAGATTGATCAGGTGAGAATGAGCAGATGGTCAGGTGGACCTGACTGGGGAGGGAGCTTTGGACAGAGGCCTAAACCTCTCAGGAACAGATCAAGTGATGGTCCCCAGAAGAGGGTTCAGGGCAGAGGGATGTGAAGCTGCTGGTGAATTGCAGACTGGAGCCTGTAGGGCCTCTCCCAGTCTATTTTCTGATTCTCTGAAAATAACTATATGGAGTCCTTTCAAATAATCTTTTTTTTTCCAGATTTTTCCGTTTTTCAGATGGAACTTATTACATCACGTTAAATAACTTTGGGACCTTCAGAGACCCCAAACAAAACAAAACGGGGGCTGAGTTAATTTCCTAACAGATCTGGGTGTAAACACATCCCAGGCCCCTGCCTGTGGGCACTAGAATCACAAAACAGGGGCCCCTTCCTTTCACACCCCCAGTGAATGGACTAGAAATCCCCACCTTAGGCTGATTTTTTTTCCCCCTCAACATTTTCATGGAGAGGAGAAGAAAAGGTATTAAAAAAAAAAAGCTGTATTTCTAGTATCTCTTACCACAAATTTTTTTTAAGCTGTGCTTCCTGGATACCGAATAAAAAAGTAAACCTAAACATGAAAAACTTTGAACAGCAAGCAATTAACAAGGTGGCAGCAAAGGGCACAGAGAGAAAGATGAATTGTCTGAAATAAATAAGGGCCAGGAAGGAAAATGAAAAATGTTCCTGATTTGAGGCACCGCGAGATAAAGAGGCAATTGTTTAATGCAGAAACGATGAGAAGGCGTCTCACTCAAGCCCCAAAGTCACCAAATCACGTGGCTTCGAGACCTGCTGGGGGATGTTTAACTGCTTGTTGATGGGTAGCATCTCCTCTGTGACCGGCACCACCGTGTGCTTCTCCGCTCATCCTGGAAGGTCCTCATGGAGACGGTCTTTCCTGACTCCCCACAGGGGTAGTTGCTTCAAATCTGTAACAACTCAGGGTGTACAGAAACATCACTGGTCATTTCTCTCCCTCTCACTAGATGGTAAGCTGGAAGGGGGTTTCATTCGCTCCTAAAAGTGTACATTTTTGTTTGTTTAGGCACTCTTGTTCAAAGAAAATTGAGAAGAGAGAGCAGGTGGAGACAGAAGAAAGGAATCCAGTGGATATTCATCCACTAATGCCTTCTACTCCGGGCACACCTCAGACAACTTGGCTCGAGTTCCAAAGCACCACAAGTGCTTGTCACATGGGACTTCCCTGGAGGCGCAGTGGTTAAGAATCCGCCTGCCAATGCAGGGGACATGGGTTCGAGTCCTGGTCCGGGAAGATCCCACATGCCGCGGAGCAACTAAGCCTGTGCGCCACAACTACCGAGCCTGCGCTCTAGAGCCCACGAGCCACAACTACTGAAGCCTGGTCGTCTAGACCCTGTGCTCCACAACAAGAGAAGCCACCGCAATGAGAAGCCCGTTCACCACGACGAAGAGTAGCCCCTGCTCGCTGCAACTAGAGACAGCCCGCGCGCAGCAACGAAGACACAATGCAGACAAAAAAAAAAAAAAAAGCGAGTCACATGAATGTTTTGGTTTCCCGGTGCATATAAAAATTATGTTTGCTGTATACTGAAGTCTGTTAAGTGTGCAATAGCATTATGTCTAAAAAAAGTGTTGTTTAAAAATGCATTATTGCTAAAAAATGCTAACCATCCTTTGTTCCTTCAGTGAGTCATAATCTTTTTGCAAAAGTAACATCAAACATCGCTGCTCACGGATCACCGTCGCAAATACAATAATGCAAAAGTTTGAAATATTGTGAGAATTCCCAAAATGGGACAAAGAGGTACAAAGTGAGCAAATGCTGTTGGGAGAATCAGGCCAGCAGACTTGCTCAGCACAGGGTTGCCACAAAACTTTCAAGTTGTAAAAAACAAAACAAAATGAAAAACAAAAACACACACAACACCACAGTATTGCAAAGCACCGTAAAGCGAAGTGCAGTAAAATGAGGTGTGCCTGTATTCGCTCATATTCCAATAGTTAACAAGACAAAAATCTCTGTTTTCCATGAGTTCAATATCTAGAGAGAAAAACAAATAACACAAATCCATCATTTCGGTGTAATGGGGAAGTGATTAGCTGGGGATGTCCAAGATGCTGTAGGAGCACACAGGTTATTTTCCTCACCCAGCTGAGAAATCAAGGAGGGCTTCCAGGAGGAGTAAAGACCTGATCTGAATTTGGAAGAATCGGTCAAAGCTGATCAGGTAAAGGGGAATGCTACGTAGCTGTGTGAGCAAAGGCCCCAGGGCCTGAGTGGGTCAGGTTCCTTCTGGAAATAGCAGCTGTTTCTGGATGGCAAGAACTCAACGGCAGGTGTGGAAGGGCCGGCAGAACCCCCTGGGGATGATGTGGAGGAGGCGCCAGATGGGGGTGTTTGACTCCCACCCTCTGCAGGCAGTGGGGAGCCATGGGACGATTTTAAGCTTGTGGAGGGCAGGAGGCATGACCAGAGCCACATGGTAGGATGTCATTCTGCCAGCTGGGTATGGCGTGAGCAAGGCAAGACTGGAAGTGGACCATTAGGAGACCATCGAAGAAGCTCCTGTGAAGTAACGGTGACTTTCTCCTGGGCAGCGGCCAGGGCAGTGGTATCACGTAGTTGGCTTGGAGAGAGATCAAAGGGTAGAATGAATTAGAATCCATGGGATGTGGGGTTGAGGGTAAGAAGGATCCGGGATGTGTGTGGTTAAGTTTAAGACTTGCACCATATATACATTTGTAATTAAACTTGAAATAATTAGCATTCCAGACCAGTTGTATGAGATGTTTACTAACTAGAAGTCATAGAACTGTGAATAGTTCGAGTGGAATCTTTTAACCTGACAACCTGACCTCCTATTTGTACCAGGAGCAGGGCCAGCTACGTCATTTTCAGGGCCCAATACAAAAAGAAAATATGGGGCCCCTTGTTTAAAAAAAAAAAAAAAAAAAAAAAACTGGAAAAAAGTGCCAATCAACATACTAAAATGAAGCTTTTTTCCCCTCTGGGTTTCCTCCTGTTATGGTGTTTGTTAACTTGCTTTTTATGTCATTCCAGGTAAATAAAAACTAAAACTGTAAGCTATTAGCATGAATTTTACTCTTTTTGTAATGTGCGATGCTAGTTTTAAACGCCAGTATCAGAGCATTTAACTCATAGGCAGAATCACCAAAGTGACACAATTGATATTGCATAGCTTGTAGATGCTTATGTATTTCATTCTTACCAGTGTCAACTGAAAAAAAAAAAAAAAGCACAACCTAAAAGTTGAGAGTTATGTTTTATTCAGCAGAAAAAGCTGAGGACTTAAGCCGGGACCCAGCATCTCAGAGAGCTCTGAGGGATTGCTCTAGATAGGCAAGGCGGGGAGCCAGGATCTTCAGGAGTTTCTGCAACAAAGACCAGGTAGTTGGAACATCAAAAGATTACTGTGAAAGAAAACCGGGTATCTCAATTTAAGGTATTTAGGGCTTTTCTATATATGGGAAGATGCAGGAGTCTGGGCTCACTGAAGTCATTCCTTTGATATTCCTCTCAGCCATCTGGGGCCAGTATCCTGTGCTTTCTCATCCTGAGTTCCCTCGGGGCTCACTGTGGAGGGCAGGCAGGCCAGGCCTCCAGTTCAGAGATGAATGCATGTAGCTGAGTAGATGCTACTCTTGAGCATCTTATATGCTGGATGGGGAGACAGATGGGGAAGTGAATAATCATGATATGGTGGGATCAGGGTTATTAAGTGGGTGGCATTTGAGCTGGGCTTTGAGGGATGAGTAAGAGTTCACCGGCTGGACAAGGCGAGGAAGTACACAGAGATCACAGAGAATACAATAAACAAAATCAGATATCACTCCTTTTGGCCTCAGTAGGCGTTGCACTGCTGCCAAACACACGATGTTTTAGCAGAGGTAGGACCTTTCTGCTGGGCTGGGAAGCATGATGAGCATGATGGTAAGAGGTCTGGTCAGTTAGGAGAGAGCTTTGTGATAAATCAGCGTTTGAGGAGAACCACTCTAGTGGCAGGTCTGCAAGAAGGAAGGTAGGGAGGCGGGCTGTGCTCGAAGGGTCTAACGGCTTTGCAGGCGAGAAACTGCAGAACTAAGGTTACCTACTTCACCTCGCCGATGCCATCGTCCTTGTGTATTTCCCCAGCTCAGTGAGGGGCACCAGGATGGACTTTGTCTTCTAAAAGTCAGAAGCCTAGACTCTTCCCTGGGGATCAATACATCCCCCACTTTTATATCCTGGCTCAGCTGCATTCCATTCTATATTCTGCTTACGTGTTTTTTTCCAAAGAGTTTACAAGTTGTTTTCTAAAGAGCTCTTCCTCCGTAAATCTCTATCTCAGGCTCTGCTTCTAGAGGATGAAACCCAGGATGGCTGTACCAGGAGAGACCCCAAGAGGCAGACTGAGATGGGCTTCTGGCGGTGGGGTCACCCACCACTGAGACGGCACGAGGACCCCTCAGGCCAGTGAGGAGTACGGTTCTTGGCATGCTATGCAGTAGGGGCGCAGATGCTAAGAGCCTCACCTGTGGTGAGATGGGATGGAATGCAGGTGGACAGGTGTGCACCGGCTGGGAGAAATAATCAGGAACGAAACAGTTAAAGTGCATGCATGGCTGGTGCAGGGAGCAACTGAGGCATCAAAGAGCAAGGAACAGGCTTGGGTCAGTTAACAGCCAACTGAAAGCAGAGCGGGAGAGCCAGAGGCATTCTTGGCAGCATCTGAAGACCCATCCATCGCTTTGCAGCGGGAGGGCAGACAGAGCTGATTATCAGGCACGGGATTTAATTCAAGCTTCTCTCTGTCATCATCATAATCAGCCTAGACAATTCTATGACCACGGGGGGCCCTGATGGGGAAGGGGTTAGGGTTGAGATTGAGACGTGGGGACATCTGGGCAGATGTACTGAAAACCCTGAGTTCCCAGAACCTCTAAACACTCTGTCCCTGAAGAAACGGCCCAACTGTGCCAGAGACTCAAAGAAGGCAGAGCCCCCTGTGGGACGATGTTTGCTCTCCAGGTTGGTCCCACCACTGCTCCCAGACACCAGACCCGCCTCTAGGGTAGAGCCTACGGCACAGCCCACCAGGGCTGATGGCTGAGAAGAATTATAGTACTCCAAAGGGGCTGCGGAGCGTGGCTCTCGCGTATCAGCAGGAGTCCTGAAGACACGCCTGGGAGTGCTGGATGGAGAGGCACAGATAATAAGGCTAGTTAAGAAAGAATTTGTCAACACAGGATGTAACCCCCTTGTGGGGGACTTACTTGGGACATGATTCTAATATCCTACTGGAGTGCCACGGGGAAGCTTGGAAGCAACGACAGCCCACCTAAATGAAGCAGAGACACCAAAACTGCTGTGACGGATGAAGAGGAAAAGATCGAAGGCTCGGAGAAGTGGGTATGATGGAAGGGATGGGTCCCGCGAGACTTGGAAATCCACAGGCTGGCAATTTTCCTGAGGGGGCGTCAGGCCCCTGTCATCAGCAAGGCAAGGGGGGACGTGAAGGATCCCAGCTCAAGACCTGGGTGATGCCGTCCACTGTAGGCTGGGGTGACAGTAGGGGATGCTGGTACAGAGCCAGGCTTCCCGTGGCAATAGCGATGAGAGAATCCCAGGGCAGCAGAGGCCGGGGCCGCACCAGCCTTCAGAAGTCAGCTGGACATCATTGCCTTAAAGGGCCGTGAGGCTGGAAATGTATAAGGCCGCCTAACCTGCAGGCAGCTATGAAGATGGCTCTAAGGATATATGATCTTGGCGGCCAGAGAGATGCGCCACTAGCAGAACTATTGTTTAATATATTTTATCACAAAAGGTCAAGGATGGATGAGCATAGGACTGGGGTTAGCCACCCCCATGGAAAGTCAAAATCTCTTGCCCAGTTTTTACACCCGAGACGATTCAAAGACCCAAAACACATCAACTACAGGAGAGGCCAGGTCTCATGAAGAAAGGTCCTGCAATGCCAGGTCAAGTAGTTGCAGTAATGATTTCTCCATCCTTTCCCAAAGTGAACTGTGGTCAATTGCTTGGTGACCATACTCTGCTCTGGGTACAGAATCCACGCTGACCCCGATACCAGTGGCCTGAAGCACCATCAAGGCTCCCTGCAGAGTAGGGGCACCTGGGAAAATCCAACCTAAGACAAAAACCTTCTATAGAATTCTGAACAGAAAATGTGACCTGTGCTTACCCTAAGATGGTCCACTGGTGTGAGTTAAAGCCCGCACAGAAAAGTACTTATGGTTTTATAATTACATCTGACAAAGGCAAAGATGAGAAAAGGGTTATTGATGCTAAATCCAGGTAAAATTAACGTCAGAATCAGGAAAAATATATACAGAGGTAAATGACATGTGAATTGTCGATTCTTACCTGTGCTTTCCTTGGTTTCTCCACCAGCATGCTGAAAGAGGTCCACCCACATGCTGAGGAAAGCATACCTGGGAAAAGTAAGAGGAAACCGGCAGATCAATGAACAGAAGTCACTCACTGTCACCTTGAGAAAGGTACCCCCAGCATACGGTGTGAGGACCATTCTATTCCTACAGCAAAGGCAGAGGGAGCTGACGGGCCTATGTTTATCCATCCTCTTCCTTTTTCAGGCATTTGCTAAACATTGACTGTGGCGTCTCTGGGGGTAAAATATGAACAGGGAATAGGCTACCCACCAGGAGCTCATAGACTAGCTGTGTTTTGGTGTCCCCAAGACCACCCTCAGTCACATGTTTCACTAGAAGGACTCACCGACTTCAGCAAAGCCATTACTATAACTCAGAGTTACAATTTAATACGGTTACCAGTTGTAACTCAGAGTTACAATTTGGTACAGTGAAAAAATATAGCTTAAAATCAGCAGTGGAAAAGACGTGTAGGGCAGAGTCCAGGAGATTCCAGGACTAGTCTCCAGGTGTCTTCTCCCAGTGGAGTTGTGTGGACAGCATTTAATTCTCAGTGGCGAGGCATGACAACCCACATGGAATATAGCCCACCAGCGAAGCTCGCCCTGGCTTTGATGCCCAGGGTTTTTACTGGGGAGTCAATTCAGACGTAGGCATGGCTGACCAGCCCCTCCAGAAACTAAGATGTTATCACATGGCTAAGGCCCCACCATAAATCACATTGTTACCATAGACTCTCTGGTATGGCCCTAGGGTCCCAGGTAAGCAAGAATGTTCTTATTAGGCCAGACATTCCGAGGGCTTAGAGGTGACCTCCCAGGAGGCAGGCAAAGGTCTGACTTTGGAAAGTGTAGGATGCAGACACCTGCTGAGTTGATTCTGTACTGAACACTGTTTTCACCGGGGCTTTCCTGGGTCTACGGCTTGCAGACAGCCGATCTCGAGACATCTCAGCCTCCATAATCATGTGAGCCAATACCTTATAATACCTTAAAATAGATCCCTTTCTTTCTTCCCACCAGTACCTATTTGCTTAAATCACTGAAGTTGAGACGTCTGTTTCTGCCAGTTGAATAGCTTTGTAGTCTTGTGACCCTTTACTTCCAAGGTCATTGAATGGATCTGGGTGCTGGCTTTCCTCCCAGAGTTCTAGAACCAGTTAATGAGAGGCTGGTAAAAATAAATGCCTTGTTTTCTGGTAAAGGAGAAAGGAACTGACTAGAATATTGTTGTCATCCAATAGTCTCAGGTCCAGCTGGCGATCATTTAGGATCAATCAGAGAAATAATCCTTTTACCGAGAGAAGGATGAGTTATCAGGATTCAGGACTGTATCTAATTAGTTCTTGGTGGGTTGAATTTTCTCCTTCGAATATGAGGGATGAAAGGGAGGCATCTGCTTACCATGAACTTGGCCACTAGGAAGCATCCTTTTCTAGGGCCATAGTTTTCTACCCATTTACTTTAGCTTCCATAGTTTTCTCTACCCACTTACTTTATTTTCCCTCGGATCTTGTAGGACTAAAACCCTCCTGGAATCCCAGAGGAGAAAAAGACGACTCCAATCAGGGGTGAGCTCCCCTTTACTAGAAGCAATCAAGCAGATGGCAGGTACCTTTTGTACACAGCTGCTGCTCTGAGGAAAATTCTATTGTAGCTGTGAAGCACGGCTCTCCTACAGCATCTGGCGTCAACCGTGTGACCTGTAGCAAGCCATTTTACCTGGGACTCATTTTCCTTGGTGGCAAAATGGGAGGGTGCATGTTGTATAGGTGGGAGGATGCATGGCATTGCACAGGGTGTCTCTGAAGACCATCTACCTTCAGTCATCCTTAGACAGTCTTTCTGCAGAGCAGACAAACACACCCAGCCTCTGGTCTGTCCTTTGCCCCCGTTTCTGAGTTGCCTGGATATTCCTCTAACAGTCACATGGCAGTGCCAGCACTGAGAGGGTGTCCTCTGAGCACTGGGATGGGTACTTTCCAGACAACAGCCATCACAGGGGCAGATTTCTTTTCTCATTGCACAAATTAAAAAAAATAAATAAATAAAAGTTTGGAGGTTAAACAGTAGAGAATTAGGTAAATTCTGCCAAGTGGAAAGTCATATTTTAAAATTCAGGCGCATTCAACATGCAGGCTGGAGACCAGGCAGGGGATCATCGGGACCAGTAGAAGCTCAGGAAGGATGCCCAGAAGGCCCTGCTGGGTACCAGACAGGAAACAATCACTGCCCATCCATCACCTCCCGGCAGTCGCTGCTGAGTGCAGCTCACCACAGATGAGATGATGACATTCCAAGTGGGCAGGGGAAGAGGCGGAGGAGGAGAGAGATGAATCAGACCCCCGGCAGACTCACGGCACAGTTCCTCCGCAGCTGTGAGGCCAGCCAGCCAACACCGGGATTGGCAGGAGGGTCAGAAGTGATGATCACAGTAGCCACACGATGGCTACCAGGGACTGGGGCTCAGAGATGATCGCCGTCTGACAGTACAGTACAGATGGGCAAGCAGAGGCTCCAAGGCTCCGAAGCAGGGGCTTCCTGACGTCACACAGCGGGCATGGGCAGCCCCTGAACACGAGTTTGCCTGCCTGCCATTCCCCCCTTGGGCAGCTCTGCTGTGGACCAAGATCTTCGAGAACTTGAAACTGACTTCCCACTCCTTTAGAGTTTTTCATCTAATACTACTCTCAGAATTAATCTGTTCATTTGTTCAGTCATTCATTTCTTCACCAAACAAACATTTCTTGGATGCTTGCCAGGCATCGGGTGCCACACTGAGAATGGGAGGGCAAGTTTGCCCCCTTTTGCTTACAAAGGTTGTTGACAGGGATTAAAAGAGTCCCCTTTTCTTCAGGCCAAGCTTCCCTCACCCAGGTAGACCTGCAGAATGACAAGTAATGTGAAGGGTCAAATCCAAATTTGATAAACAATTCACACGCACACACACACCCTACACCCTAGTCTTCAGCACGATGTCTGGCATGTAATAGTGGCTCAAACAATATTCTGAATGGATGCATCTCTGCACATCTGTGCTGGCTTTTACTGAGCTCTCACAAACCAGCACTTTACCTGTATCATCCATTTCCTTTGCTGACAGGGTCCCCATATTGCAGACAGACAGGCACACCTCGTTTTATTGCACTTCACAGATGTTGCATTTTTGTTTTACAGATTGAAGTTTTGTGGCAACCCTGCGTCGAGCAAGCCCACCAGTGCCATTTTTCCAATAGCATTTGCTCACCTCATGTTTCTGTGTCACATTTTGGGAATTCTTTCAATAGTTCAACCTTTTTCATTATTATATTTGTTCTGGTGATCTGTGACCAGCAATCTTTGCTTCTACCGCAACTCACTGAAGGCTCAGGTGATGGTCAGCATTTTTAGCAATAAAGTATTTTTTGATTGAGGTATATACATTGTTTTCTTAAATAATGCTATTGCACACTCAATAGACTGCAATATAATAGAAACAAAACTTGTATAGGCACTGGGAAACCAAAAATGTTTGTGTGACTTGCTTTATTGCAGTGGTCTGGAAGTGGACCCGTAATATCTCCGAGATACACTGTACTAACACTGTCATTTTGAGGTAAGAAAATTGAGGCTGTGAGCGAGGCTTACTCAAGGTCAACAGATAGTAAGTGGTTGGAACAGGATTCAAACTCAGTGTAGTTCCAGAAGTCTCCTTCATATCACCACACCACTCCACTTACAGGGAACTTCTAAAATAAGTCCGGAAGAATACACTTGAAGATGTCGACAGTGGTGGCCCTTGGGGTGCTTTTTACATTCTTTTTGCTAATCTGCATTCTCAAGTTTGCTCAAAAAGCATCGCTCACAGGCTTAAATCTCTTATACAAGTATACTACTCATAGTTTCTAACCTGGCACGTATAAGTGCCCAAGAAATGGGCATAATGATCACAGTTTGCCAAATTTGGGGGAAATTAAGGTAAAGTACATGGTGATCTGCCACAGAGCTTGGTTTTGTTGCAGACGCTTTCTGATGCCCTTTCTTTCTATTGCTAAGAAAGGAGAGACCACGTCCTAGCTCAGACTTTTCTCAGCAGCAAATACCAGAGCCCTGGGTTTGGGGAAACGTTTTGCAGACAGCCCCGCCCCCGCCATGGTGTTGGAACAGAGGAGAACCCGTCAGCTGGACCATCACATGTCCCACTGCCCGCATGTATGGCAGACCCGTTAGCAGGACCCTGGAGATGGGAGGAAGTTAGGGCCAGGCAGGGGGTCCGGGACTGGCCCTGCGGGGGCTGCCTGCTGACAGCTCCGCCTCCTCCCACCCATGTACACAGCGTGGTCCAGCTGCAGATGCACACGACACGTGAAGAACGAACGCTTCTCTGGTGAGTGGATGAAGCCCCGGCACTCCACCCCACTGAGAGAGAGGATGTCAAGACCCCAAATTATCACTGTGTGCCTTCGGCTTCTCAAAGCCCTTTGATGTGAATCAAAAGAGAAGGAAGAGAAAAGAGAGTTGCAGAGCATTTCCCTGGATGAAAAGGGCTCTGGGCGGCCATCCCAGGCAGCCCTCAGAAAGCTCCAGGCAGCCTGGGGTAGGAGCCTGGGAAACAGGGAAAGTGAAGAGAAGTCACATTTCTCAGTACCAAGGTGTGGTTCGCCGGCTGCGAATTCAGGTGCTTTAGCCCTCCCACCCCCACTTGGCTCAACTGATTTTCACAGCAGCTCTGTAAGTTGAGTGATCTTCCACCTACGAAATGAGAGGCCCAGAGAGGTGAAGTCATTTATCCACTATCACACAGCTGAAGCAGCAGAGGAGTGTTTGCACCGGGCTCCTGGCTTTAGAGCTGGCTCCTTTCTGATAAGTGTCTGGTGAATTAATGGTTGTCTAATGATGCAGACACTGAATTTAATCCTCACATACCAGAGAGGGAGATGAAATAATTAGTTTTTTTTTTTGATGTTTGGGGAAAACTGATGCCCAGAAAATGGAAGCGAGTTGGCCATGGTCACAGCCCCCGGACGAGACAGAATTGGGATCAGAGCCAGGACCCCTGAGTCACGTGCAGACCTCTTTCCACACAGGTGATGGCACACAATTAAACATTCTTTTTTTTTTTTTTTTTTTTGGATGGGGAGATGGGGAGGGGCATTGCAGGGGAGAGAAAGATTTTCCTTAAACAAAACCTTTCTCCAAAGTCCAAAATGTAGAACAGACAAGGGGCAGGGGCATGGTCTTGCCCACCGCAGTCTCTAAGGAGCGTCCTGGAGCGCATTTTAAAAGCCACCCCCTGGTCCCTTAGCACGCAGACTCAGACTTGGAAAGCCCACGAGCAGCACTTGATTATCAGCTTCTAGTTGTCAATCAGCTACGCATGCCAGCTACCCAGGACCGCACACGATACCCATATTACGCTATTGAACCCTCACGACAATCCCGCAAAGCAGTTCTGATAAATGCGGACGGGTGTGCGCTGGATTTGCCTCTGATCTAGGGAACGCATGAGGCCGGGGAGTGGCTTCTGGGCAGTAACCCTTGACCAATACACTAGACAGAAGGGTGTAAGAGGCTGGTGAGAAAACGAGGCCGGAGCTTCTCTGCCCGGGGGAACCCCCCCACCCCCAGCTTTCTTCCCAGACACGCCCAAATGGGTGAGGGGCGGAAGGAAACTGTGCTTGGGTAGCTGCTGGGCCTTGGATGGATGGAGATTGTGCATCTCCTGTCTGTGTCCCTCACTGTGACTAAGTGATGAAAGTCTAAGTTTGCAAACCTGCGTTCACTATGTGTCAACACAAGAGCAGAAAAATGGGTCCCTGCCCTCGTGGGGCTCACATTCTAGTGCGAGAGACAGACGTAACTAGGACCTGCCATTGGCCCATGACTTTGTTCATTTCTTGAGCTGATGGCCGCTGTTGGGAACTAAGGAGAGTGATGCAGGGGCGGGCTTGGGGCAGAGGCCACACACTGGGGCAGCCCTGCGGGGAGGTGGCTTGTGAACAGAGACCCTAGGACGGAAACGAGCCTGCAGGATAAGAATGTCCAAGGCAGAAGGACCAGTAAGGGCCTCCATGGGTCCCAGAACAGAGAGTGCATGGAGGAAGGGGCCCAGGTAAGAGGACACTGACAGAGGCCAGGCCACGTGGGGTCTTGTCACCGAGGTGCTCAGCTTGGATTCATCCTAAGCTAAAGGGAAACCAAGGGCAGGCTTTGAGCCAGCAGGCTTTTTACCTCCTGTTTGTCTTCTCAGAGATTCTCCCAGCTGCTGAATTGCCGTGTGGTCCGTGGGGTGCACGAGCGGTAGCAGAAGCCCATCCCAGCGGTGGGTGAGCGATGCAGCCATGGGGGGCGCTGTCCTTATTAGCTGTAATGCTGGGGTGTCATAAGCTCCAGCTCCCAACACCCTGCGATTCCAGAAGTCTCAGGGTTTCCTCCTCCCCACGGACCAGGCACCAACCAGTAGGTGTCACCAGAGACAAAGTCTTCGCCATTGGTGCAGATGGTGGAGAGGGTCTTGCAGGATTCGTAGTGTATCCCGGGGATCATTAGACATTGTTAGCGCCAACAAATGTGCAAAGCAAGTACCTCCATTATTCCAAGGAGAAAACAGCCTCAGTGAGGTTTCATGAGTCACCCAAAGGTAACAAAGCTCCGCATTGGTGGGCTCAGGATTCGAGCTGGTGTTTGACTGATGCCCAAGCCCCATCTTCCCAGCACGTGGAGCGTTTATACAGAAGGAGAAACCCCACGCCAATGTGGGGGGAAGGGGCCACCTCTTCTGAGAGGCTACCGTCAGGGGGAGCTTCTGGGGGGCGCCGTGAATCATCCCGCTAAGCGGAATTTGTGGCATTCTGATAACAGCCAGGGGTGGTGGCAGCCATGTATCAATCACAGACCAGCAGGGTTCAGAGGTGGTGCCCATCAGGACCCTAGACATTCATGTTCATGTTCATTCACGTTGGGATGTGGCGATGGTTAAGGTGATAATAAATATCAGCTCATGGGCTCTCCATTCTTTAACAAGATTCAAACCCACCCCATGCTGGCTCATGCCTCACTGGATCCCTTTGTTCACAAAATATTTATCCAACTTCCACTATAAGCAGCCCTCCTCCTGGCTGCTAGGAAAAGAGCAGCGAACAGAAGACAGCAAGCCCTGCCCTCTTGAGGGTCACTTTCCACCTGCTGGATTTAGTTTAATTTTTTCAACTTCCCCAGGCGGGTATAATTACCCTCATTTTACAGATGGGCAAACTGAGGCTGAGAGATTTAACAGCCCACCCAAGACACACAGCTAGGAGGTGGCGGAGACAGGATTCAAACGCCGATCTGGCTGACTCTTGGGGGCTTGTTTCTACCCTCAGTCACGACACACCCCCCCCGGGAAGGGCGATGGGCAGCAATGAGCCCTGGGGAGCCTGAGCTCATTTGAGCCCCAAGGAACAGAAGTTCTACTGCTCACACATGGGCCTGTCTGTATGAACTGATGTCTGTTACTCCCCTACAACGCACTGGGTACTTTAACAGGTGCGTCATATACCCCACTGTCTCCAGGTTTGACCATCCTATGAGTTACATCCCCGTTTTGCTTAAGAAGAAGGTGATGCTCAGAGAGGATTAAGCCCCTGACCACAGCCATAGAATTAGGCTTGCAACACAGAACCCTCTATCTGTGTCCCCTGGCTCTGCCTCCCAGGGGAGGAAAGACCAGAGGAGGGAGGACACATCTTGATGGCAGGCACTGTGCTAAGTGTTTCTCCACTGAGCATTCGTGGACTTGAACCTGGAGAGTGTGGGTTCCAGCCCACCTGGCCTACTTGTTGGCTGTGTCTCAGCCATTTAACCTCTGTGTGAAGTGGGTACTATGCTAATATCTACGCAATTTCCTCCTCGGGTGACTGGCTGGTGAGTAACAGTCACACAAAGGGAGGCTTTTCCAGCAAGCATACAGCATCGTGTGAGTGGTGCTGAAGTCTGAGACGCTTGCGGAAGGTGTGGGCAGATTTGGGCTCCGAGGGCCCTCAGCGGCTGCTCCTCCGGGGCCCTACTACACCCACCTTTCTGATGGCACTTGGGAGGGGTCACAGCAGACACCACGCAACTCCAGCCTGGGAGGTGCTCTTTGGAACATCACCATCATGGCTTCTCCCTGGAGCCCGAAGCATCCTGGCTCACAGGCTGTGGGGGAGGGGAGGGGAGGGGAGGGGAGGGGAGGGGCTTTCCCTGCAGGGCCCCCGTTCATGCAGGTGCTCTGGGTCCTTTCTGAAGAGTTCCACCTGCTGGAACTTCTCCAGGTCCTCTTGGCCCCTGCTGGCAGAGACAGGTGTAAGATGAGGACCACGTTGCCGTGGAATTTTGCTACCGGAAGGCAGAGGAGAAGGAAGATTCAGGACAAACGTGTTGTGCAGTGAGGAATGAAGCTGAAAGGCACCCGCTTCGGGGTCAGAGAACTAGTTTAAGTGCCTTCGCTGCCTCGCATTAGCCGGGTCAAGTACCTGCTCTCCTGGAACCTCGGCTTCCCCAGCCGTTGTACGACACGTGGGGAAGATAATGGCCCCGCAGGCAGAGACGCTGAAAATGTCAAAGGATAATAAGCATTTACTGGGCGCCCATTAGGCACTTTAAGTAATGTTGGTGTTGGTTGTTCTTGCGAAATTGCCTTTTTCTTGTTACAACCAATACGCTGGCCATCAGAAGAGTCTGAAGAAACAGGCAAGACAAAATGTTCACCCACTTATCCAGAAACAATCAATGCGAATATAAAAATACGTGTAATTTCAGATCATTTTCTACTTGAATATGATTACTCACCAAAAGAATGGAATCATAGCATACATACCTATTTATAACCTGCTTTTTTCTCCACTTAACAATCTATCATGACCATTTTCCCAGCTCAGTAAACTCATTTCTACTATGGCCTTACTGTGACCACAGGTGTTTTAGTACATGGATGTGCTCAACATTACTGAGCTGATTCCTAGGTGTTCAAAATTAAGTGGTTTCCAGTGCTTCTGTAAGAAAGAGCATTACATTAAAAAGCATTCTCTTCTTTATTCCCAATACTCACACGACAATCTTGTGAGGTGGGCATAATCACATTCATTTTTAAAATTATATAATATTGGAAAGCGTGTTATAAGACATCACAGAGATATGGCATCAAAGGTTTGTTATGAAGAGGCCCCAGCCTCACCTTTTCTTGGGCATGATAATACCCATAACAGCAGCTGAAAGCCTCTGGAAACACCTTGCAAAAGCTCTCTCTCTTTCACACACACACACACACACACACACACACACACACACACTGAAACAATATAGTAATATACCCAATTAGCAAAGATCAAAAGTCTAAGGATATTCATGATGAGTGAGGATATGAGAATACTGGTATTCACATGCTCTACCAGAAAGGCGTGTCAGCTGCCACAATCTTTGGGGAGGTTGTAAAAGTCCTTATGAGATGGGTGTTTTCCCTTTGAACAATTCCAAGTCTTATGATTTAAACTAAAGAAAACAAAAAGAAAAAAACAGACATAAGAATGTTCACTACAATACTGCTAAGGACAAAAATTTAAAATATGAAAAAGCCCAAATAACCATCCATATGGCAATGGGAATGGTTAAATGCACACACACACACATATACATATACAGTGGAATTCCAGGCAGCTCTTAAAATGGTGGCTATAAAAGTGTATTTGTATTTATCAATATGAGAAAATGTTTCCAAAATATTGTTGACTGAAAGCCTTATGTGTAATATGATAATCTTCTTAGTAAGAAAAACATACTTGTGTACCTATATAAGCATATATGTGATAATGCTTGGAAGAATATGCTTGAGAAACAATAGTGCTCAAATCTAGGAAGATAAGATCATAAAGAATATTTTCGTATTCTCTGGCATTTTCTAAATACATTGTGTGAATAATTTATTAACTTTAAAAAGGAAAAATCAGCAAAGCTTTGAACACACAATGCATGCGTGTATGTGTGTGTATCGACTTTCAAATCTGATCTTGGGCCCATTTTACTCTTCATTCTTTCCCCCCTGCATCTTTCTATTTTGCTTTTATTTCTTAACAGCTTTATTGAGGTATAATTTGCATCAAATAAAGTTCACCAATTTTGTAATTCTACAGTTTGGTGAGATTTGGCAATATATACACAGTCATGAAACTACCATCACAGTCATGATATAGAACATTTCCACCACCACCAAGAATTCCCTCTGATCTTTTCTGTCACTACGCATTTACAGTATTTATCAGTATGGTTTGGTTAAAATCTACTGTCTTGCTATTCATTTTCTATTTGTTCCATCTGTTTTCTATCACTTTTTTCCTTTTCCTGCCTTCTTTTGGATCAATTTTTTATTTCATTTTATTTCCACTAATGTCTCAGCTATACCTCTTAGTTTTACTTTTTTTTAAAGTGGGCATTCTAGGGTTTCAAATAATATTAAATCTCTTCATATATTCGCACTTCACATAACTTTAAAACGCTGACAGTATGCCTCCGATATCCTTTCCTGGCCTTCATGCTCTAGTTCTTATACATTTAACTGCTATGTTTGGTTTAAATCCCACAATTGAAATTACGTTTGCTTTAAACATTCAATTATCTGTGAAAGGTACTGAAAATAAGATATATCATATCTTCACTCAAATATTTACCATTTATGGTCCTTTCATAAGGACCTTTGTGTGAAGGGTATAATATGCCTTTTTTCTTTGGGTGCTTTAAGATTTTTATCACTGGTTTCCAACAATTTGATTATAAGATGTCCTGATAGTTTAAAATTTTTTCTTGCTTGTTGTATGTGAACTCTCTTTTTTGGATTTATGGTTTTTACCATTTGGAAAATTTCCAGACATTATTTTACACACTTATTTTTGGCCTCTCTCTTCTAAGGACTGCAACTGCATGTATGTTAAATAAATTGATATTATGAAGACGGCCCCTGATTCTCTACTCATTACTTTCCTCCTTTTTTCTTCCCTGTGCTTTGTTTTGAACAGTTGCTATGTGTTCAGCTTACTGATAGTTTCTTCAAGTGTATTCTGTTGTTAATTCCAACCAATATTTTTCATTTCTGATACTGTATTTTTTATCTCTAGAAGCATTTTTAAGATATTGTAATATTTTCCATTTCTCTCTATCGTATTTGTTATTATCTATCTTCTTAATATATGGCACAGATTTATAATAGCATTTTAATGCCTTATCTGATCATCTCTGTTATTCCTATGTCAGTTTCTATTGGTTGATTTTTCTTCTGGTTCTCAGTTGTATTTTCCTGCTTCTTTGCCTACTTGATAGGTTTGATCGAATTCCAGACATTGCATTGGTGCTGGATTTTGTAGTATTTCTTTAAATAGTGTAGGCTTGGTTCTGGCATGCAGTTAAGTTTTTGAGATCGGTCATCCCTTTGAGGCTTGCTTTTCAGCTTTTTAAGGGCAAGTCCTAAGAGCCTTTAGACTAGAGCAGATTTAGCCACCTCACTAAAGCAATGCCATCTTGTATACTCTACCGAAAGCCTGAGCAATACAAAGTCAGATCAGTCACCAGCCAAAAACTAATGAGGCTTCCTCTGCAGATCTCAAGGGTTCTCTCTCTGAAGCGCTCTTCTCTTTTGATATTTTGCTCCACAAATTCTGTCCCCTTGACCACCCCACCACTTCTTATTCCTATCTTCTCAACTTAATGTAACTGCTGGGCTCTTCTTGGTTCACCCCTCTCTTCACTGCAGCCTGGAAGCTGCCATTAGGTTATAAACTCAGAATTGCAGGGCTCACTTTGCTTTCCTTTATTCACATCTTCAGGGAACTCAGTCCTGTGCTTCATGTTTCCAATGTCTAAGACTCATTATATGTATATATATCATGTGTATACTCATTAGGGGTATATTACTTTATATAATATATATATATATATCCAAATGAAATATATATTCAGTTTTCTAATTGTTTAAAGTGGAAAATAAATTTGGACCCTTTTACTCTCTCCTGGTCATAAATGGAAGTCTCCTAAATTTCTTTCAAATCCATGTCAAAATCTGTATGCTGCTGAGCTGAGCGAAATCCCTGCCTTGGCAGAATTGGTCACTAATAGAATAAAAGCAGTTTGAGTGTGTTTGCCCAGTTGCTAGACCGAGAGATCTTTCTTGGGAGCTTTTCTTCTTGACACAGAAGCCTGTCCTTTTGTCTTGAGGGCAATGGCGTCTCCAGCGCCTTCAGGATAATTGTGGCCCAGGGCCAGGCAGGGCTCAGTCTCGGGGGCTTTAATCCTACAGCAAATTTGTTTTAAGGCTGCAAAGGGTTTATGAGTTCAGGAGGCCTCACCAAAGAGCCCTCTGTAGCTTTTAAAAATTGTCTCCTAAAGGCCCAGGAATGGACTAAATTGTGAGTATGTGAGAATAAAGTGTGATGTGGCAGAAACATTTCTAAAAGAAGCCATCAACTGTCCTGGCTTCTGGCCCCTGTGACTTTGGACGACTCACCACATCCCTCTGGGACTCCATTTCCTCCACTATGTGAATACAAGTTTGAGTACGACCATTTCGACAGTCCTTAGAACTGTGTGAAACTGCACCTGTGCATTCAAGTGTGAAGGTGGGGTTCTCTCAGTTGGCTTGTAAAACTATATACTGAAATTCATTTTGCACACATGTTAAAGGGGGCATTGTAGATGGAACTGTATCCCCACCAAATTGATATGTTGAAGGCTTAACTTCCAGTAGCTCAGAATATGACCTTGACTGAAAATAGGATTATTGCTGATGTAATTAGTAAAGTTAAGCTGAGGTTATACTGGAGGTTATACTGGAGTCGGGGGCCCCTTAATCCAATGTCATTAAAAAGGGGAACTTTAGGCACAGACATGCATGCACGTAGAACCCTGTGTGAAAGGAAAAGCAGAGCTGAGGGTAATGTTTCTACAAGTCAAGGAACTCCAAAGATTGCCACAAAACCAGGAGAAGCTGAGGGTTCCTTCACAGCCTCAGAAGGAACCAACCCGGCCCACACCTTGATCTTAGACTTCCAGCCTTCAGAACGATGAGATAATACATTTCTGTTTTTTAAGCCACCCATTTCGTGGTAGGCAGCCCTCACAAACTAATAAGGGAGAAATCCATGACATAACTTAGATTTCACTGTCCAGACTCCTGTAAGGCTCCAGCCAAAGTCATCATCATCACCACCAACAGAAAATGTTATAAATTGTAAAAGGTACATAAATGTGAGGACTTTGTATTTTATTTTGAGGTTCAAGTGAGCTAGTTTGAACTTGGAGAAGGCTTACCCTGGGTTCTTTACCCAGTTTACTGTGTGCCTTTGTGTAAATTACTGAACATCTCTGTACTTCAGGAGAATGGGGGAAACAATCTCAGAGTATTAACGTTGTGACAGATTCTTAGGAAATGGCCCCAATGACCATGCCTCCCTCAGTACCCCCATTTGTGCAGGTTTCTCCCATGGCGAATCAGGCTGTCTTTCTGGACCAGTGGAACACAGTGGGTAGGATATTATGCAACTTCCAGAGCATAGGCTGGAAGAGGTGTTGCAGCTTTTTGCTTTTGCTGTCTGGGAACTCGGCCCTGACAGCACCTTGTAAGGAAGCCAGTTTAGCCTACAGGAGGATGGGCAGCGACACGGAGGAGAAATGAGGTGCCCAGCCAACAGCCAGCACCAGGTGCCGGACCTGCCAGGCCAGCCAGCCTCCCAGCTGAGGCAGCCACGTGAGGGAGCACAGCCAAAACCACAGAGGAGACACCTCGCCAGCCCACAGAACTGTGGGAAACAAAAACCCTTGCTATTTGTTTTAAGCCCTGTGTGTAGAAGTGGCTTGTTACACAGCCATAGCCAGCTTAAACAAGTATGAAGATTAAATGAGAAAAAAAAAGTATATATAATATATGTATATATAGGTTTGTAAAATCTAGGTATATATAAGATGTATACATAATGTATATGTATATAATATATGTATACATATATGTATATATAATATGTGTGTATATAATATATGTTATATATGTGTGTGCAATCTATGTATATGTAATCTGCATATTTGTATAGGTATGTATGTAACATCTATGTACTAAGAGATATCTATCTATAGGTAGGTAGATAGATAGATAATCTCCTAATACAGTTCCTAACACACAGAAGGCTCTCACTTAATAGCAGCTACCACAATGCAAAAAAAAGAAAAATATGGAATGTTCAGTTTTAAGAGTTCAGCTGTTGCGACAGGGCTCCAGGTAATTTCTCTGACCTTAGTTGGCGCTACAATAATAGTAGTAGGAGTGGGACAGGCCTGCATGGAAACCTCCTGACAAGGAGGCAGGACGGGGCCCGACCACTCCAGGAGTCCAGAGGTACAAACCACCATCACAAACAGCCCCAAAGCCCGAGCGCCAAGCGAGCCCAGGAGCGTCACATGGTCAGTGCAGGGCCCACCGACGTCGGGAGAGGCGTAGAAAGCTAGAGCTCACACTCGCTTGCTGGCTGTGCAACCTTGAGCTAGTTACCCCGCATGCCTGAATCCCACTTGTCTCCTGAGTGAGTGAAGATGCTGAGGTGAGGATGGTGGTGACTTCCTCATCTCTGACAAGATCCAGAGGTGGACGGGGTTAGACGGCATCCCCTTAACCTCACGGCCCCGGGCAGAGAGTCCTCTGCAAACACGCCAACCCCAAGGTCCACGCCTGTGGCTGAGGGGATCCCTCCAGCGGCAGGAAGTTGGGGGTGTCCTCGTTGAAAACTCCCAGCTGTTAGGGAGTTCTTTTTGAATTGAGCTGAAGTTAATCTCTCGGTTCCTAGTTCTCTCTCTGGAAGCAAATTCAGAGCCACAAATGCTGGCCACCCTCGGTGCGTGGAGTCTTGCCACACCTGGTCATCACTTAAACACTAGGACAGCACTTAGCAAGTCGCGTGTCATGGTGACATGGTGACACAGCCCCCTTCCCCTCCCAGGAGCGGCAGCCAGAGGGTGTCCCACCCTCTCTGTGTCCACCTCACTGAGCACATACATGCCTGATGCACATTACATGCTTCTACAGCATTACCGGCCCCTTCCATACAAGGGTCCCTTGTGTGGAAGCGGGTAGTCAGGGAAGGCTTTCCAGGTGAGGAGACCCCGGAGCCAGGTATTCCCTGGAGTTTTGAGGGGAAGCTTTGTCATCTACGCCACCCACAGTGGCCCCTGAGGACGGAGTGCCAGCCTGGGTGTCTCTGTACCTGCAGCTCCAATCAGGGCATCTTGCTCGGAGCCATGAATCATTCCGAATGATTTGAAAGATTCAGAGAATGATGTTTTAAGTGATCTCAAAGCCCTACATTTCCACAAGGGCAGGAATGTAATTTGGGGGAAAGAAAAAATTTACAATCTCTGAATATTATTTTACTTTAAAATATATCTTATAATACACCTACAATCTTTTTGGAGGATTTTCAGAAAGAGAAAAATATTAAGTGGTTGACAAGGGATTAAGTTAAGAGCAAATTTCATCTATCTAACAGGTCTCTGATAAAGTACTGAATATTAGGCAGGCATGCAAAATCATCCTGGGGGGAATGGAGAGGTGGGCAAAGTGATACATGACAAAGGCACACTGAGAGTTAGCACATTGCAGCCTGAGGGCCCGCACACCACATGTTACCCTGGGCCAGGGCCTTGTGATGATGAAAACCATGGGCAGAAGCAAGGAGCTTACCGATGTGTGTGTGTGTGTTTTCTTTCTGCAATGTTTTCCCGAATCATATGTTACATCAATGAATCATTAGGTGTTTTTTTAAATTTAATAGCTTTATTGAGGTATAATTTATGTAACATAAAATTCATGTGTTTTACAAGCACAATTAAATGATTTTATTATATTTCCAGAGTTGCGCAACTCTCTCCATCATCCGGTTTTAGATCATTTCTATCAGCCCATCAGGATCCTTCACAACCAATTGTAATCACTTCTCATTTCCATCCCCAGACCTAGGCGAGTATTAATCTACTTTCTGTCTCTGTAGATTTTTGACATTTCATATGAATAGCACCATATAATAAGCCTTTGCCTATCGCTTCTTTCACTTGGCATAATGTTTTTGAAGTTCATCCTGCAGCACGTATCAATACTTTATTCCTTTTTCTTGCTGAATAGTATGCCATTGTATGAATGTACCACATTTTCTTTATCCATTTAGCCCTTGGTGGACATTCGGATTATTTTCACCTTTTGGGTTCAAGGAATAATGCTGCTATGAACATTCCCGTCTAACTCTTTGTGTAGACCTGTCTCAATTCCTCTTGGGTAGATTCCCAGGAGCAGAACTGCTGGGTCATATGGTAAATCTACACTTAGCTTTTTAAGAAACTGTCAAACTGTTTTCCAAAGTGGCTGCACTGTTTTACATTCTACACGTGGAGTAAGAGAATTCTGGTCTCCCCATATCTTCACCAACACTTGTTTTTACGTGTCTTTTTGATTATTGCCACCCAAGTGGGTGTTAAGTCATATATCATTGGGGTTTTAATCTTCATTCCCTTAATAAATAATGATGTTCGGTATCTCTTCATGAGTCAGTAGATTTTTGCTACAGTAATGAACTATCTCAAAACTTAGTAGATTAAGACAACTACTGTTCATTTATCCTAAAATTTGGGTTGGGTTCCACTGGTGTCCCTTCTGTTTTCAGCTCTACTGAGACATGTCTCTATAGCGGTTGCAGTTTGCCTGGGGCTGGCCGGTCCACGATGGCTTCAGCTGGATTAGCTGGTATCTGTGCTGTGGTCCCTCTTCTCCAGCACTGTCCAGGGTTTGTTCACACGGCCACTGGGCCTGCCCCTAAGAGAATGAACAGAAATGTGCAAGTTCTCTCCAGTCCCGGGCTCCGGGGCACACTGCCCCTTCTACGTGCAAATCAAGCAAGTACTTGGCAAGTCACTGGACCTCTCTGTGTCTCAGCTCCCTCACCTGTTAAACAGAGCTAACAATAGAGACTTCATAGGGTTGTCAGAGGAATTATATGAGGTATCACATGACAAGAACTTAGACAGTGCCCAGCACCCCTAAGTGTGCACTCCCTGCTATTTTTCTTATTTTTCAATCCTCAGTTTCTTCACCTGTTAAATGCAGTCGATAACCCCTACCTCACAAGTTTGCAAGGATCACGTGAGATAAATGGAGGTGGGGATATTTTACAAAGTGAAATTCACTATGTGATGTTTGCTGTCCTTGTATTTATAACAGAACACTATGGAGAAGGATATCAGTCTGAGCTACACCGTGGACACCGATGGTGGTACTGGGGATTTCATTGTCCTTTTTGTGGTCACTCATTCATTCATGGGCTAACTATGGGCTGGGCATTCATTGTGTGCTGGGCACGCTGTCTAAAGCACAGCCTGCATTGAGCTTGAAGTCCAGTGATGGAGGCAGAATAAGATCATTAAATATGATGGAGTTAGTGTACGGAGCCCAAGATGAGGCTTATCAAACCCAGTCTAGGGAGAAGAGGAAAAGTTTCCTGGAAGAGGCAATGCCTGAACTGAGCTCAGAAGGATGGCTGGGGAGTGGGCAGGTGGGCAAGGCTGTGCACCAGTAATAACATTCCCCTCTTCCTAAATCCCTCACAGGACGAGCGAGAGCACGTGGCGTATTCTAGAGGGAAGCCGAGTGTCTCAGAATTGGAAGGTGATGGGCTGGCGAGAGCTCAGGCTGGAGAGGTAAGGTGGGATTCACGGGGAGAGAAGGCTTTCACATTTGAAGAAAGGCATCTACTAAGGCAGCCTGAGCCTTCCTTTGTGACTTAGAGAAGGAGCTCGTGCTTTACCAGGAAGGCCTCTGGGGACCAGGGCAAGTCTGCAGGCACGGAGGCTTCCTTTGATTTGCTTCCAGGCAGAGATCCACAGCAATATTAGAGAGCACAGGCTACAACAGAGGAGGGACCAGGAAGGGGGCTGATGCAGCGGTCTTAGAAAAGGCACAGAAAAGGGGAGAGGCACCTGTTCAAGCAGAAGACTCCAGGGCGTGGTGGGAAGTAGGTTGCGGAAGATGTGTAGGGAGGAGTCCGGCTTGAGTGACTGGGTGCC
Source organism: Eschrichtius robustus (assembly GCF_028021215.1). Lineage (NCBI taxonomy): Eukaryota > Metazoa > Chordata > Mammalia > Artiodactyla > Eschrichtiidae > Eschrichtius > Eschrichtius robustus. Next base: position 82,772,677 of record NC_090840.1, read on the forward strand.
AGTTACTGAGGGAAGGCAACACGGGCTTGGAGCAGGTGGAGGGCAGTAACGAGTTCAGGTTCAGACACCTTGATTTTCAGGTGTCTGTGGGACATCCCAGGGAGGCCATCCAAGGGCAAGTGAATACATACATGTGTTCTTCAGGAGAAACAATCTAGGCTGGAGATGGATTTGGGAGACATTATCATAAAGGATACCAATGGATGCCTGGAAGCAGTGAGGGAAAGAAGAGGAGGAACAGAAGCCAGAAGGAATCTCTGGGTTATTTTCGCTATACTTTCACCCCAAACCAGGGAAAGCTTACATTTCTTCTCCATCATTCACTTTCTTTCCCTGACTTTTCACTGACTTTTGTGGTGGAGAGTACAGTGCAGTGTGTTTTGACACACATAAAATACTGAGTAGAACAGGGTGTGCGCAGGTGGAGAATCATTTTCATAATTCTTGGTTCTGGTCCTCAGCACCCCAGGAGGTTTACATAGGTAAGCTCGTTTAATACCCTTAGGAGGCATCCAGTAAGACGGCCAGCATCACCCCTTCTTTACAGCTTAGAAGACTAATGCTCAGAGATGGCAAGTAATTTGTTCAAGGTCACAGAGCTATCTAGCAAAAGAGCTAAGGTTTGAGACCCCCAAGAAGGGACGGGGGAAGGGCAGAGAGACAAAATCGGTCAATTCTACTCAATATTCTGTAATGACCTATATGGGAAAGAATCTAAAAAAAGAGTGGATATATGTATATGTATAACTGATTCACTTTACTGTACACCTGAAACTAACACAATATTGTAAAACAACTATACTCCAATAAAAATGTTTTTAAAAATCGGTGCCTGCTATGAGCCGACACTCTACACGTTACTTCATATAATCACCAAAGTCCCTCCAGGAGGAAAGACCACAAGACAGGTCCTGTGAGGCAAGGCTTGTGCTCCCTTCCCCACCCCCGTGCTCAGCACACACTGCCTACAGCCATATTGGATGGGCGAATGGATGGATGGATGGATGGATGGATGAGCTTAAGTGAACAGCCACAACAGAAAAACGGGATTTTTGAGCCATAAAATCTGTCACTATGCTGCAAATTACAGCCAAATTAGCAACAGAACTAAGCTGGCTCAGACTTCTTTGTGGACTGGTCATCATTCACCAAGTGTATGTAGTGAACAACGTAGGAACGGGGTAAAGATAGTCTCATCTGTCTCCCAGGGTTCCCTCGTACATTTCCGTCTGGCCCAGAAATAGAAACAATCCAGCAGCTCCTCTGTCATTCTAAAGAGCATGGAAATGGATTTATACTGGGAAACATTCAAGAGGGGGAGCCAGTGATCATGAAGGTTTTTCATTTCATTTCCCTTAAGAGATATTATGCTTTGGGATTGAGTGTGATCAGACAACCTTGTCCCAAATGCCCGTCACCCTTATTTCAAAGGTGCCAGTTGGGACGGGTGTATTTTGAATACAATTGAGAAGAGTCTAGGAAACCCAGAAAAAGAGCAACCCCCCAGCAGAATCAACAAATGGGGTGGGGAGTGGGGGGTCACTGATGATATTCATCACTCTCAGAGGTTTTTTACTTATTTTAAAATAAACTTTGCAAGGTACATTTTAGTGTACAGTTTGAAGAGTCTTGATAAATAAGTACACCATCAAGATATAGTTACAAAATCTTATAACTTGTATAGTTTCTCCTCCACTTTTTCCAGCCCAGGCAACCACTGATGGCTTTTTGTTACTTCAGTGCTCGATTTGTTTTTCCTAGAGTTTTCTATAGTTGGAATCATACAGTATCGTTTTGTGTCTGGCTTCTTTTGTTCAACATAATGGTTTTGGAATTCATCTGGAGTGTGTACGTCAGTAGCTCCATCTATTTTTATTGGCAGGTTGTATTCTATTCTATGAATTGCCACAATTTGTCTATTCACCAGGTGATTATTATTTAGCCACAAATTCTGGTCATAATAAATCCTTTCATAAATAGGTTGCTGAATGTGCAGCCATAGATTTTATAAAAAGCTATAGTGGTGAAGTGGATACACATTCAATTAGGACACTGATTTTTTTTTTTTTTTTTAGTTTGATTTTGAGCTTATGCTATCAACATGAAACAATGACATTTGCATCTTAGATTCAGTTGCAAAATGTAAGGAACAATACTACCCCATCAAAAGCCATTTACTCAGCTTTATGAATGAATTTTTCATTTGATATTTGAGCAGATTACGCTTTTAAAGTTCAGATTGGCTGTCTGTCTGGTGCTCTAAACCCTAAATGATTAATAGCTTTCTTCTTTACTTTAGGTCTTATAGAGTTTGTCTCCTTACTGATAGACTTTCTGAAAACTAAAACCATTGATCATTTAAATAATTTTTAATGTTAAGCTGATACTTTAAAAATGTTTGCTTTTTTCCCCTTTCTTTTTCTCTCATTCTTTGTAAAAAAAATAAAAAATAAACTGCCTAGTATGAACACATATCAGGTGGCTTAAACAAGCAGGGTTAGTTCTTTTTCTTTCTTAAATTAATAGACTTTTTCTTTTGAGCAGTTTTAGGTTCAGAGTACAATTGAAGGGAAAGTATGAAGGGATCCCACACACCTCATCCCCAGAGCACTACCATCAACATTCCCCACCAAAGTGGTACATTTGTCACAATTGATAACCCTACATGGACACATTATTATCACTCAAATTCAAATTTTATATTACGGTTCACTCACTATACATTCTCTGGTTTTGGACAAATGTATAATGACATGTGTCCACAATTACACTATCATCCAGAGCAGTTTCACTGCCCTCAAAATCCTCTGTGATTCACCTCTTCATCCCTTTCACTCTCCACTCCCCTGACAACCATTGACGATTTTACTGTTTCCCTAGTTTTAATTCTCCAAAGTCTCATATAGTTGGAATCAGAATGTGTAGCCTTTTCTGTTTGGCTTCTTTTACTTAGTAACATAGTCTTAGTCTTTTCATGGCTTGATAGCTCACTTCTTTTTAGCACTGATTAATATTCCACTATATGGATGGACCACAACTTTTTATCCATTCACCTACTGAAGGATATCTCAGTTGCTTCCAATTTTTGACAATTATGAATAAAGTTGTAGTAATATCTGTGTGTAGATTTTTGTGTGGATGTAAGTTTTCAACTCATTTGGGTAGATACGATGGAGCATAAGTGCTGGATTGTATGGTAAGAGTATGTTTAGTTTTGTAAGAAACACAAACACAAGTGTCTCATAAAAGCTTGGAATTGACTGCCTTTGGCTAACATATAGAATATCAGGATGCATAGTTACTTCATTATCAGAGAAAATCATCCTTCACACCTGTTTTACAGATAGGAAAACGAAGAAATAACTTGAACAAGTCTCCCTAAAATAGTGCGAAATGAACTGAAAACCAGACTTTGTGAGTGAACTGTACCTTTACTGTCAAGACAGAGGGTCTGTATCCACGTATGAATTTTCACAACACAAAGCATCAAAGCATAGATTGCTGTAGTAGCCCCTCCTCCCCTCCCATATGTCTCACAATAAGATGACAGGAGTAATTGTTCTGCTTGGGCTCATAATTCTAAAGATAAGACCACAGATTAGCTACTTATCTCATTTATGAATCCTGGTCAATCTGTGCCCCAAACACTGTAAGACTCACTCTTGCCTCAAGTCAACAGCCCCCTTTCTGAGACAGTCCAGAGGGGACGCTCATATGAAGCCGATCTTTGACTGGCCACCAGTTTCCCTGGTCATCTTTGTACGGGGTCTTCCACAAAGGTAATTTCACTTTTAAACAATGGATGTGATATGGAGGATTTTTAAGCCTTCAAAGACCCATTATTTCAATACTTCACTTGATAATATCAGCTTCCTCTTTGCTCCATTTTCTTTTCGTTTTAAGAGTGGAGAAAATTGCACATAAAGATGAGATTTGGGGTTAGAATTCATTTATTCCTTTTCATAAAATTGCAGACTTCTCTTTTAAGAAACGACATCTGTGTCTAGCAAAACATGAAGTAGGATTCGCAATGTCTCTCTGCTCCTGGAACCCAGACTCTTCAGTTAGAAGCAAATGATCAGTTGCCTGGAGTCCTTGGTCTTGTGTGATGCCAGCCTTCACCTGCCCTGGCCCTCGCTCGTATCTGGGCCCTGGGTGGCACCACACAGGGGTCGGCCATGGTGATGTCGTCCCAGCCTGGCTCTGGGGGAACCTCGCCAGGGTTTCACAGGAGGGCCCGCACAAGGGCCTCTTCAGATGATGTCTGGGCAAAAGCAGTTATGACTGCAAGTTGAATAAGTGATTTCCCCCATGGAGCTGAGGCGGTAATCTTTTCTGCCCTCACCTTAATGGAATAAAAAGGGCCCATGTGTCTTAATTTCCTCTGGGAGGAGGGGGTGGGGTGTTTGGAATGCATGATCTAGTGAAGGAGATTCGGGGTCAGCCCCCTCCCCCATCGCAGGCTCTTCTCCCTTCAGCCACCTCCGGAGGGATCATTTTAAAATATAAATCAAATTGCATCACCCTTCCTGGAAAGCCTTCAAAGCCTTTTCTTCACACAGAAAATCAAATCTCAAGTCCTTCCTATGTCCTTTGAGTTCCTAGCGATTTGTCCAAGGGCCCATTTTCAACCATTTTCCACTCAATGTGCTCCAGCCAGCTGTTCTTCCAAAACATCCAAAGCTCCCCCACTTCGGGGCATCACAGGCTGCACTTCTTCAGACGTCCTGCACCCTCACTTCCTTCAGGTCTCTGCTCCAAACTCACCTCCTTCCATAGTCCTTCCCTGACCATCCCTTTTAAGCCAACAACGGAATCACACCCTATCTCCTAGCCCTGGATGTCTTCTCTTACTAGCAATCATCACCCCTTTGCAATATGCTCTGTACCATCAAAATCTCCCACTCAAATATGAAATCCCCGAGAGCAGGCGCCATACACCCAGCACTTAGAACAGCGCCTGACACTCAGAAGGCGCTAACCACTACACTTGTGGAATGAATGAAGTCCATACAGCCTACGTCTGTCTCCTGCTGAGGGTCTCAAGGTTCGTTGGGGGAAGAAACCGATAAGAATCATCACACCCTGCTCAACATCACTAATCATTAGAGAAATGCAAATCAAAACTACAATGAGGTATCACCTCACACCGGTCAGATTGGCCATCATCAAAAAGTCTTCAAACAATAAATGCCCGGAGAGGGTGCGGAGAAAAGGGAACCCTCTTGCACTGTTGGTGGGAATGTAAATTGATGCAGCCACTATGGAGAACAGTATGGAGGTTCCTTAAAAAACTAAAAATAGAACTACCATACAACCCAGCAATCCCACTACTGAGCATATACCCTGAGAAAACCGTAATTTAAAAAGAGTCATGTACCGCAATGTTCATTGCAGCACTATTTACAATAGCCAGGACATGGAAGCAACCTAAGCGTCCATCGACAGATGAATGGATAAAGAAGATGTGGCACATATATACAATGGAATATTAGCCATAAAAAGAAACGTAATTGAGTTATTTACAGTGAGGTTGGATGGATCTAGAGTCTGTCCTACAGAGTGAAGTAAGTCAGAAAGAGAAAAACAAATACCGTATGCTAACACATATATATGGAATCTAAAAAAAAAAAAAAAAAGGTTCTGAAGAACCTAGGGGCAGGACAGTAATAAAGACACAGACGTGGAGAGTGGACTTGAAGACGTGGGGAGGGGGAGGGGTGGGCTGGGACGAGGTGAGAGAGTGGCATTGACATATATACACATTACCAAATGTAGAATGGATGGCTGGTGGGAAGCAGCCGCATAGCACAGGGAGATCAGCTCGGTGCTTTGTGACCACCTAGAGGGGTGGGATAGGGAGGGTGTGAGGGAGACGCAAGAGGGAAGAGATATGGGGATACATGTATACGTATGGCTGATTCACTTTGTTATACAGCAGAAGCTAATGCACCACTGTAGAGCAATTATACTCCAATAAAGATATTGAAAAAAAAAAAAGAATCATCACACCCACATCCCATGTGCTGGGTGTCTTGCTCACAGGGTGTCTGATACTCACACACCCCTGAGCAATGGAGACAAAGGAGACACTGAAGCCAGTTCTTCGGCAATTTGAATTTCAATTCAATTGAGCCCAAAGTGCCTCATCCAGCCACCTGGGCAAACATAGCGTCGGTTTCTTTCCCCAGGCTTTAAAGAGGACAGAAGCAGGTGCTTCAATAACTGAATCTCAAATCCTCTGAGCCCCCTGCCCACTCCTGCCCTTGAACAAGCTTCCCTCTTCTAGAATTTCTGGGCATCCTCAGAAGGTGGGAGGTGACCCACGTCCATGGATCGACCCTGTTCCTCTTGCCATCACGGCAGGCAGCTTCAGGCCTCCACAGGCCCCGAGACCCAGTGCCGAGGACCTGACCTTGAGACTTCTGTGGCTTCCCCATAAGGGCCAGTCTGGCTGTGCTGCGGCTTCGACGAGTCAGGCTGCCTCGGCTTTGTTTTTCACTGAGGGGGAGATTCAATCTTTGCTGCCGATGACAGAATCCCCGTGATCCTCATGGGCCTGTGTCTTTAGAATCGAGAGAGACTCTCTTTCTCTTGGAAAAGGTTCTCTTTAGAAGAGAGGAGGAACAAGTAGCCACCATCTGTGCTGTTGCCCTTTTCCAGTCCATGTCCGCCTCGGGGACCAGGCCGCAGTGTTTGACCTCGCTCTTACCTGCCTTTGAGTTCCCAGCTCCCTCAGACATGGCTTGTTCCCATCGCCTGGTTCTTCTCAAGTAAGAATCATACCTGCTATTTACTGAATATTGTGAGCTTACGGCGAACCTACGCGAGCTGATCAATTTCCATTCATTGATCATATCTTATTCTTGTAACAACCCCTTGGGGCTGGAAACTCCTATCTCAAGATGAGGAAACTGAGATTTACTGAGATTCAGAGGTTTTCTGGTTCACGGCCTTGAGGCGGGTGAGTGGCTGAGCCATGTCATGGCTTCAAAATTAATCAAGAAACAAGAGCATTCAATGTAAACATGAAAGACTTTTTTTCCCTGGCACCTAGGAATATAGTCTCTATATTTTCTAATACAGTCTCTATGGGCAAAGATGTATGCACAAGAATGTTCGTCTTGGCACTACTTATAATTGTGAAAAATTAGCAATAACCTAAATAGCAACACAAACAAGCGATGAAAACTCCATGTAATGAAATATTAGGCAGTCGTGAGGAATGGTGGTGCGGAGCTGTGCTGATTTTCATGTAAATTTGCCTAATGCGTATCGTTGAATGAAAAATGCAGATTTTACGACCAGTCGCCCGTCTCATTCTCTAGAAGTTAATGCCAAAGTGTTTCTTCTACAGCTTTACAGATATTTTCCGGGCATTTGAAGGAATTCAGATGCAGAGAGAGCAAAGGAGAATAAATCTGTTTTAAAAAATAGAAAAAAAAAAACCTGTATATGCTGTTCTGCAACTTGCTTTTTTCACTTCATCTCGAGCATCAGTCAATTTCAGTTGATTGAGATCTGTCTTTTTTTAAAAAAATTATTTATTTATTTATTTATGGCTGTGTTGGGTCTTCGTTTCTGTGCGAGGGCTTTCTCTCTAGTTGCGGCGAGTGGGGGCCACTCTTCATCGCCGTGCGCGGGCCTCTCACTATCGCGGCCTCTCTTGTTGCAGAGCACAGGCTCCAGATGCACAGGCTCAGTAATTGTGGCTCACGGGCCCAGTTGCTCCGCGGCATGTGGGATCTTCCCAGACCAGGGCTTGAACCCGTGTCCCCTGCATTGGCAGGCAGGTTCTCAACCACTGCGCCACCATGGAAGCCCCGAGATCTGTCGTTTTTGTTGAAATGGTCACACTGCATTTTATTTATTTATTCAACATTTATTGAGAGCCTATTACATGCCGGGTGCCGTGCTAAGCTCTAGAAAGCTTTTCTCAGATAGTTGAGTATACTGTTGTTTATTTTTCTCTTCCTCCATTGATGGATATTTTTCTTTTATTTTTCCTGTTACAAACAACACTGCCACAAATTTCCATGTATGTATGTACTGCTCTGTTGTGTGTCTCTAGACTAAATTCCTAGAAATGACATTACTTGGCCAGAGAGTAAGCACAGCTTCAATTTCGATAGAATTTTTTTCCTGGACATCTTAACTGTGAGAGTCCAAACAGTAAAGGAATGTGGGCTTTTTCCAGTACACGGGAAGAAGCTGATGGGGATTTCAGAACAGAGAAGTCAGTTTGTAAAGTGGATCTCAGCAAAGAAGAAAAGGAAGAAAACCACGGTGTAAGGAGGACGTACGCCATACTTGGCATGTTCCATAGATCAGCAAATGTTTTCCTCTCTACAACTGTGTTTCCCAAGAAGCAACATGATAGGTGTCAAAAAATGTTTGAGTAGCATGTGGGGTAGATGTTGTGATCCCCACTCTGCGGGTGAAGCCGAGGGGATTAGAACCTTGTTCAATCCCACCCAGCCTGCCAGGGATAGGATTGCCGCCCAGAGGTCACCGAGTCCTCCTGCAGGACAGGTCAGAGGTAAGGAGCATGGTGCCGGGAGATGACTGCGGACTTGTTTGCAGTGCTGCCCTCCTGGGATGAAAGTCTTAGAGCAAAAGCTAGAAAAGCAAGGACAGAGCGATAACGTCCTGGCTATGGAGTGGCATTCCCCATCCCTCTTGTTTAAGAAAAAAGATAATTCCACTTTCCTAAATCGCATGCCCCTCTCTGTATTATAGGTATCACTCTTCCTTCCCTGTCTGCTGTACAAGCATCCTTTGCCCCGGCCCTCTGGCTGGGCAGTATCAATCATTTTGACAAATTGCAAAAGCTCACATTTCCTGCCTGGCTTCTCACTGGCCCACCTTTGCCAGGAGAGGGAAAGACTCCTGACTAACATTCAGAGCATGGAAAGTAATAGGGCTGGGCTGCAGAAACCAGTGGAGATTTGGAGCCAGTTATGATGGCTCATAAGGGCTACGTGTGAGCTCCCCTTCCCAGTTCCTCAGTGACGGCATCCCATTGGGAGCTTGCATTTGATCATGGTGGTAGTATTTACTTCATGAAAATTGGCAAATGCAAGAAAGCAGAGCCTTTTTTTTCCCCTGAAGAGTCGTTAAACACGTACCGCTGATGCAAACCGTAGAGGAGCCTTAGCTTGCAACTACTGGTTTCTGCCCAAGACCAGAAACTGGAGTCGACATATGATATCACTTATACATGGAATCTAACATATGACACAAATGAACCTATCTATGAAACAGAAACAGAACCGTGGACATAGAGAACAGACTGGTGGTTGCCAAGGGGGAGGGGGTTGGGGGAGGGATGGAGTGGGAGGCTGGGGTCAGCAGATGTAAGCTGTTATATAGAGAATGGATAAACAACAAGGTCCTACAGTATAGCGCAGAGAGCTATATTCAATATCCTATGATAAACCATAATAGAAAAGAATATTAAAAAAAAAAGTATATATGTGTATAACTGAATCACTTTGCTGTACTGCAGAAATTAACACAACATTGTCAATCAACTGTACTTCAATAAAAAAAATATTGATTAAAGAAACCGGTGTTGGAAGCACCTGGCCCCATTTGCACAGGTGTAGATGACCACCACCCAGGGCTCACCTGCATGCCTGGTCGACCCAGGTATTTACATGCTTGTGGTATGAAGCGGGGACTAGATCTCCATTTGCAGATGAGAAAACTGAGGTCCAGCGAGACAAGCACTAGCCGAAAGCTCCTTTCTCCCACAAGCTCTGAGCGCCCAGTCTGTCTGCCTCTCGAGGTTCACCCCTTTTCACTCCCTCCCTCAAACGACTTCAAGACTCACATCCCTCTGGCTTTGCACAAACTCAGTTCTGTTCCTCCTTAATTGCTAAGTGCTTTTCTCTCTTCCTGATCCCACAGAGAGAGTTACTGGCCCACAGAAGTGAATGCACCGAGAGACAGCTCGGTGGTCAGGCTTGGGTCAGGAAGGGCTCTGGCTTGGAATCTCTGTCATTCTCCCCAGCCCTGGCCTCCTCCAGGTGACACTTTATCCCTGAGGGTAGAAGTTGGCTGCAGCAGCCCTGGGCCTCCAATCCAAAGAAAAAACAACTCTTGGTCCCTGTGGTATCTCTCTTAAGAGCTGGGATGCTCCTTTCTCAAAAGTACCCCTCAGGGACCTCCCTGGCGGTCCAGTGGTTAAGACTCTGTGGTTCCAATGCAGGGGGGCGCGGGGTTCGATCCCTGGTTAGGTAACTAAGATCCCACATGCCATGAGGCACGGCCAAAAAAAAAAAAGATTTTTTCTTTTAATTCTTTTTTAAATGCCCCCCAAACCTCCCTCTCACAGCTGACTGTTCCCCATGAGACAAACCCTATGACCAGAGGAATCACATCACCTGTGGCTGAGTCCTTTCTTTCTGAATGAATCACTAGCAAAATGTATGGTTTTAGCCTGAATAACCTGTGTCTGCCCTGGAGCTGGGAGCGGGGTCAGCATCTCTTTAAGCGCCCAGGAATGTAGGGGAGAGGGGGCATCTATTAACACCAGGTACTGCAAACAAGGAGGAGGTGGGATCAATGTTCACTAAGCAGCTATCTTTTTTACCTACAGCCCGGATCCCTTTCCAGCACTTAGTAAACACTGAAACAATGTCTGTTTCAGTGTGACTCACTTGTTACCCTCTTGTGTCCTGCAGGGCGTGTCTCAGTCTGAGCCTAGGTGAATGCCTAGCCAGGAGGGACCAGCTCCCTGTGTCTGCAACTTATCTGCCCATAGTCCATCATCAGAGTTTGGAAGCTCGTTGGAGATCCTGGGGGAGGTGGATGGCCTCTGCCTTGCTCCAAATACAGTTGACCCTCCGAATCCATGGGTTCTGAATCTGTGGATTCAACCAAACACGGATCAAAAATACATATGTTTTTTAAATTCCAGAAAGTTCCACAAGGCAAAACTTGTAAGTCAGCAAATATTCATGTAGCATTAACATTGTATTTACAACTGTTTACACAGAATTTACATTGTATTAGGTATTATAAGTAATCTAGAGATGATTAAAAGTATACAGAGGATGTGCATAGGTTATATGTAAATACTATGCCATTTTATATATGGGGCTGGAGCATTCATGAATTTTGGTCTCTGCAGAGATCCTGGGACTAATCCCCCATAGATACCAAGAGACAACTGTATGGCCTTTCCCACTGTTCACCTGAAGTATGAATTTCTTGCCTAGGAGGCTTCAGAGCTAAAGCAAACCCTTGACAATGAGGGAGATGGTGCTGTACCCCTGGGCCAGTTGCCTCCTCTCAACATCCCTGCAAGCGAGAGCTTAAACCCGCATACCAGCCTTCCTAGGGTTCCCTCCTTATCCCCTTCCCATTCTCTCCAAGGACCACCTCTCCATCCCTCCCCACAAGTCTCCTCTGTCCAATGTCAACAGTTCAGCCTCTGGGACTCAGTGGAAGACACTCCCTCCTCCACCCCAATTCTGCTGCTGGATGGGGAGAGTGACACCCAGTCTTGGGAATGGAGGAGAGGAGACGGTGATGAATTCCCACTTTGGGCTTCACTTTTTTTCTTTTTAACGTCTTTTAAAAAAATATGTCCTGCACCACTAGGATTAGTTTCTTGCCAAAATACTCATAAAACTTACATAAGAGCTTCCTACTGTTTGCAAATATAGCCTTGACTTTACAATGATAAAAGAGTATTTGCCCGTCTCCAACCCCACGTTATGATATAAATTTACATAACCATGGAGGGTAGTGTTGCCAATCCCTCATCTCTAATTGCAGGGCCTGTGTCCTGGCTGGGGAGGAGCAGGGGACATAGGTGTCAAGAAAGAATGAATAAATGAGTGAATGAAATTGCATCTCCTGCCCTTGAGGAGCCCATAGTCCAATAAAGCATTTCAGAGAGATGCACTGAATTGCAATCCAGTGCCGCGAGTGTTATGACTAAATCCTGCGTTAGGCAGTGGGAGACTTTCCTGTAGGAAGTAATCTCCTCCTGGAACAAGGATTAGAAGGTGTTCACAAGGAAGGAGGCAGTCAAGCTGGGGCTCCAAGGATGAACAGGAATTTTCAAGTTGGCAAGGCAGTGATGGATATTCCCACCAGAGAAGGCAGCCTATCTTAATGAGTAACTGACTTAGAATTTGAATCAAGTCTTTCTTCCAAGAATTATACCCCACTCATCACACTGTATCCTGGAGATTCCTGGAATCAGTATCCATATTAGATTTACTCACTATCTAGCAAACTCATTACAACAAGCCCAAGAGCCCTACTTTCAGGTGCTCAGTTTTAACAGCTGTGTATGTACCTTCTAGACTTTTCTCTGCACTCATATAATCACACCGCTACCTATAATCAAATCAATATATTGAGATGCAAATTTTTTCTTTTACATATTTGCAGCTACTTTCTATCAAGAGAAATAAGTACGTTGCAGCATAATAAGTATACTGTACTTGCATTTTTCCAGGATTTTTCACCCTGCCACACAAAATTCGGCAAAGATATCATTGTACGTTCTTACAGGCTGATAATTTTATTCCTGTAGTAGATATTCCCCAAAGTGGATTATTGGGTCAAAAGTTAGATACATTTTTAATTTTAATAGAACAGATTACTTTCTGAAATGACCCCAGTAATTTATAATCCCATCAGCGATATTTGAAAATACTTTTTTCCCTAATCCTTTGCCAGCCATGAATTTTATAAATCCTATTAATTTCTGTCAGCTGGATGGTCAGAAGTTCTAGCTCACAGTTAAATATGTTCCCGTTTCCCTGACTCTGCATGAGGTTGAGAATGGAGTTGGCTTTTGCTCTTGAGTCGGCAGCTGGTGGGGTCTCTCCCTGCAGTGGAGGAGGGGACACGCCTGTAGGTCAGGAGCTTCACACCCCACATGTGTGCCATTCCTCCTACTATGTCTATGGCAGATGGCACCAGTCAACCATGGCTTCCTCTTCTTTCAAAATAATATACAAGAGAAATTGTAACCCCTGTGCACTGCTGGTGGGAATGTAAAACAGTGAAAGCTACAAAAAACAGTATGGCGCTTCCCCCAAAATTTAAAATAGAACTACCATATGATCCAGCAATCCCACTTCTGAGTATATACCCCCAAAGAATTCAAAGCAGGGACTCCAAAAAATATCTGCACACCCACTTGCATAGCAGCACTGTTCAAAATAGCCAAGAGGTGGAAGAAACCCAAATGTCCATCCACGGATGGATGGATAAACAAAATGTGGTACTTACTACAATGGAATATTATTCAGCCTTAAAAAGGAAGGAAATTCTGACTCACGGGCAACATGGATGAACCTTGAGGACATTATGCTCAGTGAAAGAAGCCAGGCACAGCAGGACAAATACCATATGATTCCACTTATATGAGTTACCTAGAGTAGTCAGGTTCATAGAAACAGAAGTAGATGGTGGTAGGGGGGAATGAGTGGGAAGTTCTCGTTTAATGGGTATAGATTTTCAATTTGGGAAGATGAGAAGAGTTCTGGGGATGGATGACGTTGATGGTGGAACAAAAATGTGAATGTACTTAATGCCATTGAAGTGTACACCTAAAAATGATTAAAATGGTAGATTTTATGTTCTGTGTATTTTACCAAACTTTAAAAATATAAAATAACATGAAACACAGGAGAGGTTGTATGTATATATATATATATATACATATATTCAACTTATAGAGTACAATAATATAAAAACAGCCAGAACCCACCGCCCAAAAAAGGAGCTAGAACATTGCTAATTCTCCTGTACCTATTTGTGAATATAACTCTTACATAAATTCTGTGCTCCGCAGCAAGAGAAGCGACCGCAATGAGAAACCCACGCACCGCAACGAAGAGTAGACCCCGCTCGCCGCAATTAGAGAAAGCCCGTGCGCAGCAACAAAGACCCAACACAGCCAAAAATAAATAAATTACATAAATAAATTTATTATTTTTTTTAAAAAGTAGAATGTTGAATAATGTACCAGGACCTAGAGGGAGGTGTCCCTGGGTGTGGCACAGGATCTATCCATGGTCCTTTTCCCTTCAAGATTTTTCATTCATTGATTCTTTCACTCACTCTTGAACTTATTAATTCATTCAACTGTCCTCTATTATTCCTGCGTTAACCGACAGATTTCCTGCTCAGCATACATTAGACGGATGAAACCTCAAAAACTCAATGTCAATCCTACTTAGCTTCATTAATCAATGAGGAAATTGAGACATGAAGAGTTCAGGTAACTTTCTCAAGGTCAGAGAGCCAGGCCATTTGAGCTGTGACTAGAATTCGGGACTCCTGTTTGTCTTTGGGACCATGATTCATCCATAATCAAGCCCAAGGCTGAATGACTCTAAATTCACACAACACAGCTGGCCTATTACATCTTCATCCCACTGCCCCTGGAGTACTTCACACCCCTGGCTTCTCCCAGGGTACCACAGCAGGTATCAGCTGGGCTCATGGCTCCATTCCCATCACTCCACATTGTTGGTTCCATGAATAAAAGCCAGACTCAGCCTCCCGTACAAGTCCCTCCCAATCCCTGGGCCTTTGGCTGTTTCCCTAGACCCGCACGGTTCCACTTGTCTTCTTTCTCTCTAGCCTCATGGAAGCACTACCCCATATATGCCCCCTGCTCTCGTTTGGAGACAGAGAGTCTTAGCATCCAGTTCTGCTTTTAACTAACATGAGTTGGTTTCTTTGGGCTCTATTCGTAATGCCCCTGAGCTCAGTTTATGCTTCTATGAAGAGGGGATCATAAGAGCACCAGCCTCCTGACTGGTTTAAATTCATGCAAGTAAGGAACCTAGCGTGTTGTAGGGCTCATTGTAAGCACCCAATTTACATTCACTTCGGTGGATGTCACTGATGTCTTTAGCCCTGCCACGTGCTGCCCTCTCTGCCTGGTGCACCCTCCCATCCACCTCCATCCCCCCAACCCACATCACTGGCAAGCCTTGTTCATTTTAAACACTCAGCTTGTTTCTCTAGGGGGCCCAACCTGGGTGGGTGGGTGGTCCCATCTGGGCTTTTGTAGCACCAAATGCTTCCTTCAGCAAAGCACGGATCGCCCTGCACTGTGGCTGTCACTCATTGTCACTCTCCATCCTTGACCTCTGAGCTCCATCCATGTAGTCACATCTCTGCATCTATGTGCTCTGTGCTCGGTGCACAGCAGGGGCTAAAGATGTGTTTACTGAATGAATGAATGAGTGAACCAACACAAGGTTCACGTCACTCATACTTTCAAGGGATGGCAGAGCTGTGGAGTTATTGATGCTCTGGGATCCTTCTTCCACAATTACATTAAAAGCTCGATTATCTTGGAGATTGGAAATAGATTACATCTCCATCTGGAATGAACAAGACAAGCAGATCATTAGAATAATGACTAAGGATATACAATCTCTGACATTTAAAGGACACTGTTCGAAGCCGGGCCCCAAGTCACTGACTCCTCCAAGTGACATTTCAAGTTTGGAGGGTCAGAGCATCATGGAACTAAATGAGGCCTCGGAGGTGATCTCATCCGACCAGCTCTTTCTATACTGGAGGAGGCTGAGGGCGAGGGGAGAGGAAACTTGACCAAGGGAGGTTTAAAAAGCACTGTGCCCGAGGCTGATTTTCTAGCTCTCACGTAAATGACAGCGTTCTGTGACATTCACAGCCACCTGTGCACCAACCACACTAAGCTTCTACACACAGCACAGGTCTGACGTCATCTGAGCCACGAACCTCCTCACCCTTCTGTCTGAGTTATTCTTCTGCCAGAAAAGGTCTCTTACCTTTAAATAGGGCGCAGCAATTTGCACACTGTCATACAGGGCTTTTCAGAGAACCAGCTGTGGTCCACGCAACCCCACCAGGAGTGAACAACAGGAAGTGTGTTTCTTGTTTCATCTGATGATTTCAATCTGCATCCTTTTTCTGTAATAAACTGTAACCATGAGTAGAACAGCTTTTCTGAGTTCTGTGAGTCCTTCTAGTGAATCGTTGAACATGAGGGTTGTCTTGGGGGGACCCAGATACAGCAGCCTACTCTGTTTATCAACATATTGCACACATGTTGAGGGCGCCATATCAAGATGGACAGAGCATGGTCTGGACCGGGGGTACGGATTTTGTCCGTGAGCTTTAACTGTATAAGAACCCCAAACTTAGTGGCTCACACAACAATTATTTATGTCGTCGTGCTTTTGTAGCTTTCAATTTGGGTTCGTCTCAGCCTGCCTGTTTTTCTGCTCTCAGTTGGGCTCACTCATGTGGTCAAATACCAATCAGCTGGTGGTTCCGCTTCAGGGGTTGGCTGGATGCCAGATAGGGCAGTGGGGGAGACTGGACGGTGTGTCTCTCTTCATCCAGCAGGCTTGTCACATGCAGTAGGATTCCAATTGCTCCAAGGCAGAGCCCCAGTGGGCAAGCACTCGAGTCTCTGCTTGCTTCATGTTTGCTAATATCCCACTGACCAAAGCTAGTCCCACAGCCAACCCAGACTCTAGGGGCAGAGAAATAGACTCTGTACATCAGAACGTTGCTAGGCATGGATACAGGGAAGGGAAGAATTTGCAGCCGTTTTTATAACTCACCCCACTGGGACACCAGGAGCTCCCAGGAGCCTGGCGTCACAGGACAGGGAAGTGACAGCAGGCTCTGAGCTGGGTGACTGAAAGCCAGCAGACTTCAGCACACTCTTTTTGGCAGTCCCCACCTGGTGCAAGGTTGCTCCAGCAGCTGAGTCAATAAAAACGATAAATTCCCCACCACTCACCACACATCAGCAAACCACAGTTTATTGTTTGGTTTAAAAAATAAATAAGGACAGTTATTCCAATGGCATCAAACCCTATCAGAAGTGCCTCACACTCATTGCTTTACAAAATCCCTTCCAAATCTCTCATGCCATTGTGTCCTCGGGGTAATTTTATGAGTTAGGAGCTGTTCTCCTCTATTTTTAGATGAGGAAATTGAGGCGTGGAGAAGCAATATAAGTGCCCACCCAGATTCATATTCTATGTGTGATTCCAACACCACTCTCTCAGCGCGCTGCTGGGCCGCCTTTAATTCAGCATCATAGGCACTGCTCCCCTTTTATAGATGAGGAGGTAGAGGCTTCCAGCAGTTGGTAAATAAGTGGCCATGACACCCCTGAGAGTCACTGCCTCTGTGTGCTACAGCATTCATCACGCACTTATTAATTCCTGTGGGTGCTCGTCCATAGCAAAGGCATGGAACAGGCAGCAGCAACATGCCCAGGGCTTTCTTTTAAGGAGGGCCAAGGCATTAAAAATACATCTTTGCAGGTTTTTGCTCTTTTGTTTGTTTGGGTTTAGGTATCATATAAGGATCCATAGATATGGGCAAGAAAAATTTCCTTTCAAGTAGGTAATTCAGAATATGTGCCATCAAGGGGAATAGTCGCACAGTTTGGAGGGAAAAACAAAAAAAGAAAGAGACAAGTACAACCAGCTGGTTTGCGGGCATAATTGCAATGCTCAGAACACTGGCCTCTCCCAGGGATAACGCTGGACCCTGGGGCCAGGGAGAGGAATATTCCAATACCAGTTTCTGCCTGGAAGACCCGCCAGATGGATAGCGAGATGGAGGATGGAAACAGAGGGGCTGGGGAGGGAGCCGATAGTGGACTCCTTTCAAAAGTGGGTCTGTTCTTCTCGCAAGTTAGGATATTGGGGAAGGTGCCCTTGCTCTTGACTTTCACCTGCCACCCCGAACCAGAGTGATGCATCCTGCTCTTGGTCACGTGACTTGCCAACACTGCCCACTGGCCTGGGAAGAGTTTTACCCTCCTGTGGACTTGCGGACTTTGGCCTTTGGAACGCTGAGGAGTGGATGTTGACCCATTTCAACATGAAACGTTCAGAGTTGCCCCTTTTCTTTGTTTCCTTTGCCCCTGTGATGCTCCCGCCACAAGGAGCAGACTCAGCTGTGGGAGGCGACTGGTCCCAGGAGAACGCGACGCTGGAGCAAAGCTGAACTTGACCCCAACCCTACAAATGAGAAATAGAAATATTTGCAGCTTGAAGCCACTGAGGTTTTAGATGTTTATTTTTAGGTGAACCTAAAAAAAAGAAAAAGCTGATCAAGGTGCATGCTTTGCTGGCCGGAAGACCCCTGCTCTGTGCTCTGACGTCAAGGTTTGTGTACCCCTTGACCTGGTCCATCCAGGAGGCATGTCTCTTTCTAGGACTGGGCCCCAATTTGCCCAGTCCTGGTGCCAACAGGTGATCAATTCTAGGCGTATCGTTGGCCCTAGGGTGGACCCACACAGTTCACTCATCTGTTTAAGACAATATTGAGGTGGGGGTCCCCTAAAATGTACCTATCGTGGCACTTATTGTGTAGGGGCACTTTACACAATCCACATCATCAACTCTCCTACCCTCTGGAAGAGCAGATATTAGTAAGCTGTGTAATAAGAGCAGCATTATGCATGGCATGCCCCCTTCCCCCACCCCCTGCTCTGAACCAGGTGAGATGAGCAGGGCTGCAGGCACAGCCAGGAGCTCGAGTGGCCGGCCCAGAGCCCACTGCTGGAGGAAGAAAGTGGCCAAGCTGTTTTGTGGGTCACTTGGCTTCATATGTGGGCACAAGTCAATAGTAGACTCCTCAGTAAATGGGAAAAAATTATACCATGTCATTCTGGGGGTGGTTGTGAAGATTTATTCCGATAACATTGTCAAACACGGACACACAGAGGCAGTCAGTCACGGAAGATGTTGGTATGATTCCTGCTGGAATTATTAGCCTCATCACCATAGAGAGAGGGGAGTTGGTGGTAAGCACGTCAGGCTACCTGCACCCACCTCCCCTCCTCTCCCCCTGCCCCCTGCCCTTACCTCTGATCTGCTCCCTGTTAACTAACCCACTCCCTCCTGGGTGCCAGTCCTACATCACACAGAGTCCAGGGTGATGATACACTTAGCTGGAGCAGCACAATTAAAATCCGTCTTCTCTCAGTACACGGTGTCCCCCGTTATCTGAAAGCAGAGCGTTCCTATGAAATCTTTCCTAAGCCAAAACGGTGTAAAACAAAGAAGCAATTGCCTTAGGACACATCTTGCTAATGGATGCACAACATAAATCAAGGTACAGCACAGACACAGTTCAAAGCTTACAGCGGCTCGATGATCAGATGCTGAGTATGGTTCCCGGGAAAGAAGGGAGCTTGGCGGGGCTGCTCTCGCTGCTTTGTGTACTCACTGCCTCTGTAACAGCTTAGCTGCCTGCCAAACAGACACTGAATGTGATTTTCACTCTCGTCTTTTTTCGGAAAAGTGAAAATCCTCTTCTGTTAGCAAAAACAGGTACTACTGTAAGTCTTTCATAAAAGCGAAATGGTGTAAAATGAACTTTCAAAAAGCAGGGCGTACCTGTATGTAGCCCTCTTAAAGGCCTTCCTAGCGTCAGCCCCCTCCACCCCCCCCACTCCCCAGATGCTCTCTGGAGAGACCAAAAGAGTAATTAAACAGCTCTTTGGAAACTAACTGTGGCACTTATGGTAAACACAGGGAAAAGCCAAAATCTCTTTAGCTTGAGTCAGTACACCGACCTCTTGGGAGGCTACATATACATAGAGACACATGTGCACCCCTGCTCACAACATTCTGGAAGGGCAAAGACAGAAAACAGATGAGCCCCTCGCCACAGGCAGAGTGGACAAGTGGGGGTCATCGAGGGATCTGCTGGCCCCAAAGCAGACTCATCTGTCTTAGTTCAGGCTGCTATAAAAGAATGCCACAGACTGGCCAGCTTAAACAGCAAACATATATTTCTCAGAGTTCTGGAGGCTTGCAGGCCCGTGATCAGTGTGCTTGCATGGTCTGGTTCTGGTGAGGGCCCCTTTCCCATTTATAGATGGCCACTTTCTTGCTGTGTCCCTGTGTGGTCAAGAGAGAGGGCTAGTTCTCTTCCTCTTTACATAAGGGCACTAATCCCATCATGGGGGCCCCACCCACATGCCCTAATCACCCCCCCAAAGGTCATACCTACAAATACCATCACATGGGGCGTTAGAGTTTCAGCATATGGGTTTGGGAGGACAAAGCATGCAGTCCTTATTATCACCTTAGCAGAACCTCATTTCTCATCCTCTAGGACAGAAGTTGAAAACTGGCAGCCTGAAGGTCAAACTAGCCTCCCAGATTATGTCTCATTTGTCCCAGGTATTGAAAGATATATTGATTTAGTGACTGATATTTAATGGTGAAACTATTTCTCAGAAGAATCTAGATGCCAAGTTTGTCTTTAGAAGCAAGACTCTCTGGGAACACTCTTTGTACTTTCCCACTTGGCCACCGTGGGCTGGAGCTGCTGCCTCTCTAAAAGGGGCACATGACCCTCCCATTTGCCACCTCCCCTCCCCCTCCCAACCCAGAGTGTCATTTGATATCTAACACCCATATCCAGGGCTGCTTCTCTCATAGCTATAACCCAACTAACCCATTTATCATTTGAATTTGTAACCTGCCCTTGAAGACAATCCCCTCTTTTAATAGATAGGGAAACCACAGCCCAGAAATCAGAAGTGTGGTGAGACTGGTGCATGACGCATAAACATGGAAAATGCCATTTTCACAAATTCTTTTCCTTCAAGGTCCACATGGTATCTCCAGAAACATTCTGGCACACAAAACGCTCTCTCCTCTGAACTTTAAAGCACTCTGGTGGTGAGGACTTCCAAGCTCTATAGAATGACCAAATAAGGAATGGCACAGACAAAGATATGGGATACCTTTGTCCGCTTCCTGTTCCCTGTCCCTTCTCCCTGTGCCAGGGGTTTTGAAATGTGGTCCTGGTAAGGGATACAGGGTGAACACACCACCTGTGAGAATTCTGGGGCTGCTCATCAAATTCAGGGCATAATTGATTTGACAGCCATTTCCCAAGTAAGTCCATGGCCCTGTTTCTCTTCTTTGCAGACAGTGAGTTCCTCAGAAGTAAAGCTGACTCCCCAGGGAGATCCTGGAGAAACAAATGTGGTCATTAGACAGGAGTGTCTGCTCAGCCAGAATTCAGAGCAGGACTGGGACTCCTTTTCATTTCAGAAGGTTAAAAAAATGGTTCTTCTTTATTTCTCTGTTGAGCCACTGGGGGAGAATTTGGAAAATTTATACAAACAGACAATAAGCTTGCTATCAAAGGGGGAACGGTGTTCCCAGCTGGGAAGAACAATTGGCAACTTCTCCATTCTGGGCTCTGTTTATCCTTTCATTGTGATGCATAATCACAGTTTCCTTAAGAAGTTCTGTGATTCTTAATCAGAGTTGACTTTGATAATCTTGCACTCTCTGGGAGAGAACAAGCAAGCGGTTGCCTTTACCTGCTAGCAGATTAACCCCAATCTTGCTTCTTGCAAAAAGCACAGAAGTTCAGTTGAAGGTGCTGAAACATTACCAGAGAATCCCAGAGAGTGAGAAGCACAGGGATTTCCTTTTTTAATTTTTTATTTATTTATTTATTTTTGGCTGCGCTGGGTCTTCGTTTCTGCGCGAGGGCTTTCTCTAGTTGCGCCAAGCGGGGGCCACTCTTCATCGCCGTGCGCGGGCCTCTCACCGTCGCGGCCTCTCTCGTTGCGGAGCACGGGCTCCAGACGCGCAGGCGCAGTAGTTGTGGCTCACGGGCCCAGTTGCTCCGCGGCACGTGGGATCTTCCCAGACCGGGGCTCGAACCCGTGTGCCCTGCATCGGCAGGCGGACTCTCAACCGCTGCGCCACCACGGAAGCCCATGGGACGTTTATCTCCTCTCTATGGAGCCTCGTCCTCAGCAACCAGCCGGCTCGTTTGCTTCCACCTTCTGCACGCATGTCTCTCACGCCGAACACCGAACTGAATCTCGGAGACAGAGTTTTGGGTGAAGTAGAAAAGAACAGCTTTATCGCTTTGCCAGGCAAAGGGGACCACAGCGGGTTAATGCCCTCAAAACCATCTATCCCGACCTGGAGGGAGTAGTGAGGAGTTTTATCCTGTTGGTTCAAAGAGGAGGGCGTGATCAGCTCGTGGACACTCTCCTGATTGGTTGGTGGTGACGTAAGTGGGAGGCAGCATCCTCAACCTTCCGGTTCCACCCGACCTGGGGACTACGTGCTTGTGGGCAGCAGACAGTTAACTTCTCCCACCTGGTGAGGGTTTCAGTACCTGCAAAACAGCTCAAAGGTATTGTTATGTGTATCTCTTTTTTTTTTTTTTTTTAACTTTTTAATGTGGGAATTTTCAAATACATTATGTGTATCTCTTGAGGGGAACCAGGACCCTGCCCCAAGGCTGCACTATTGTTTCTTGACTGTTCCTCCCTCATCTCTGCATCCCCTCTCCCTTCCCTGATTAGCAACTGTTTGAACCTGCCCATTGGAACTCAGGGAAGGTCATGGAGGCCGAATGAAGCCTATTTCCTACAAACAAAAAAATGCGGGACACAGAAAGGCTTTTGTGCCCAGGAGCCCCACAGGGTCCTGCTCAGTTTCATCTCCACCAGGGATGGGGCGCCCACCCCACTCCCTGAAAGACCATGATCACACTGGGCAACTGCAGCTGCCAGAGGCTGTTGTCTTTTGTTTAAAAAAAAACGTAGGTGCTTCTGCCAGTTCTATCCCTGTCCTTCTCCTCCCCTCTGAAGGGCACATCTGCTACACACTCTTCGGGTAGATCCTTCCTTTGCACGTTACAAATAACCTCCCTCTCCCAGACCTCTCTCTGAGGATTGGCATAGCTTGTGACCTTGGCCAAGACATTTAACCTCTCTGAGCTTCAATTTCCCCATCAGGAAAACTGGGATAATAATAATAATAATAATAATAATAATAATAATAATAATAATACTCATCTATGGGGTTTTCACAATGATTCAGTTAGATAATACATGTACGGTATAGTTTTTATAAGAGTTCCTGGCATAAAATGACTTCTCTGTTAGCTAATGATTCATCGTCATCATCATCAGCAGCATCTTTAACATCCTCATCATGCTGCCTGAAAAAAAATGCACAAACTAAAAGTTGAGAATTCTGTTGTACTTGATGGACATACTGAGGACTTAAGCCCAGGAGACAGCTTCTCAGATGCTCTGAGGGGCTGTTCCGAAGAGGTCAGGGAGGAGCCAGGATACAGAGGAGTGTTTGCAATAAAAACCAGGTGGTTGGAACATCAAAAGATGACTGTTAATTAAAGAAAAAGCAAACATCTCAAGTTAATGAATTTAGCACTTTTCTATGTACCAGAAAATGCAAGAGTCTGGGCTCATTGAAATCATTCCTTTGATGTGCACTTTAACTATCTAGGGCCAGTATCCTGTTCTTTTCTGTCCTGAATCCCCTCAGGGTACGCTGTTGGGGACACTGCAGTGACTGATGGATTGATGGCTGCAATATCCTTTGTTTGCTAATATGGCAGGCGTCATTCTTTGTCCACAATCATCATCATCAACAACGTCATTATCATTTTCTTATAAATGGTAATAAACAACCCTGGATCCCTCTACATTTTCTCCTTTGCCTTGGCATATGAACTCTTGATTGTCGCAGTTGCCTTACAGTGGAAATGTTCCTAAGACGAGTCACTCAGCACACTGACCCTTGGTTCCCCCAGCTTTAATTGGGGAAACTAATGTGTAAAAGCACCTTGCATGTCGGCTGACCCAGAGCAGAGGCTGTGACAGCATCAGGCTCCCAGTTGATCTCCACTCTCCTCTGGGGCATTACTTGTTTGGTCTTTGCTTCTTTCAAAGCACTCAGATCACTGCCATGAACACCTAGAGGGACCAACAATTGCTCTTGGGATGGAGTTCACCATATTTTTATTCCTTCTCTGCATAATAACAGTCTGGTGATGTCAGGGTCCATGTGATAGCTCCCACTGAACAAGTAAGGAGGCCATGGGGTGAACTGATTATCTCAAGGCCTCCCTTTAAAGCAAAGCTCCACCTACCATTCTCAGATAGCAGGATTCCACAGGGTAGTAGGATGGAGCATGGCATTCTTTGACACCTCCACTCTTCCAGCCCCACTCTTCCAGCCAATTGCGTAAAATCACAAGCTGCTGAGTTATAGACACAATATCTTTCAGCCTCAGTCTCCTCATCTCATTGAAAGGGGGTCATAGCAGTACCCACATCACAGAGCCATGAGTGTTGGATGAGATAACCCCTCTCAGTGCTAGCACAGCCCATCTTAGTAGTAAACACTCAATAAACTGGCCATTTTTCATCTTAAAATGGGCTTAACAACATTCACAACACAGCTCTCATAGAGAGAGTTTTACAGAGCCTGGCGGGCAGAGTCTGGCAGAGACCAAGGGCTGGTTCTGCATCATATCAGCTTTACTAGCATTTTGCTCCAAAGCTCTGGCGCTATGCCCACCACATCTGAGCCACCTGCGGTCAGTTCTATGTTTGATGGGCAGAGTTGGCAGCTTCTCTGACTCTGACACGCTTCCAAAAAAGTTTTCAAGCTGGATTCCAGACAGCAGCTCCGGACTGTCCACTCGGGAACCCAGAGCCACACGCAGGCTGCGCATGCCGGCCCCAGAGCCTTCCCTCTGCCAGCCTGGCACTTCTGTGCTCAAGGCCTGGGGGCTGAAGAGCGCTCAGGTGGTGGATAATTACCCCACATGCTGCTGCCTGCATGTAGATGAGGCATTATTCAAATCCAGCCTCTCTCCAAAGAGCTTTGTCATCTTCCTGGACCCCAGAACGTGCAGCCACAGAACACCCACCCCTGGCAGCCTGGGAGTGGGCTGTGTGTGTGTGTGTTGGGGGGGGGGGGTGGATGCAGTCAGAGAGGCTGTTTCCTGTGATGTTTCAGCCTAGCTGGGGCCCTTGCTCCTGCCTACCCTCTTCTCATGGCCTCTAACCTTGGCACTGGTTCCTTTCAAGGAAGGGACAAGGAAGGGAGGGAGGGAAGGAAGGAAGGAAGGGAGGAAGGAGAAAGAAGGAGAAGCAGAGAGGAAGAGACGACAAAGGGAGAGAGGGAGGAAGGAAGGAGGGAGAATTTTCTGCATGCCCACAGATTTCTGTCTGCCCTTGATGCCCTCAGACTTTCCTCCCTTCCTTCTGTAAATGAAAAGTGTTGCCTGTGATATCAGTAAACAAAGGATGTTGCAGCCATCAAGCCATCACATTACAGCAGCCCTGATGGCAGCATCAGGCCCTCAGCCACTGCAGCGCCCCCCAGTGGTGCACCTTGAGCCCAGATTTTCACATCTTCCCATATATAGAAAGTTGCTAAATTCATTAACTAGAGATGTCTGGTTTTCTTTAACAGTAATCTTTTGATGTTCCGACTACCTGGTTTTGTGACAAAACCCGTATACATCCTGGCTCCTCCCTGACCTCTTCAGATCAGTCCCTCAGAGCTGTCTTGAGAGTCCTGTCTCCTGGGCTGGAAGTCCTCAGAAGGTCCTCCAAATAAAACATAATTCTCAGCTTTTAGGCTGTGTATGTTTTTCAGTCGACACCTCCGTAATGATGGCCAGGAGTGCAGAAGGGGCCCCGGAGTCTGCACCAAGCCTTCCCTCCCTTCCTGTAAACACAGTGTCACCTCCAGTCTCCACCCAAGAGAGCGTCAGTGACACTCAAGCCTGTAAGCGTCCATGTCCCAGGCCACGTGTGCCTTGTGTTCTAGACGCCAGGTACCGCGATGATACACATCATTGTGGAAACTGGGAACTCCGCCACCAGACCCCTTCAGGGCCGGACTTGCTGCCCAGACTTGCTTGCACCGGGGAGCGGGCTCAGCAGGCAGCCTCCAGCTCTCAGCCCCTTCAGGGTCCGGCTCAGCTGCAGAGGGCCTCCGTGTCCGAGGCCACGCCCCTCTGGGGACAGTCCACCCTGGTGACTGAGCAAGGCAGCGGAGGGGCCCGCTGATGGGCCAGCCTCACTCTGGAGCTCCCTGCAGAGGCAGCCGAGGCCCTGTGGGGCGTTCACTGCAGTTTGGCCCCTTCCCACTCCAGTCACCTGCAACTGTGAAGGGCTCGTAGGATAACGGTGTTGGTTGGTCATTGCTGGGCAATGCAGAAGGGTAACAACGGCTGGGAGCAGGAAGAGGCAGCTGAGAGGCAGGTCTGAATACAGAACGCTCTCTGTACGCCAAGGAGTTCTCAGCCCCTGCAGTTGAAAGGTGGAGAAAGCTGAGGACCAAGACATCATAGAGCGGCTGAACTTCCAAGACCTTTGGGGAAAACTGGGACCCTGCCCATGGATGTCCCTCAAAGATTCAAACTTTCCAAACTGCTCAGGGTCTTCTGAAGCCGCAGACTCGGCACCCCTCCCTATCAGGACACAGCACCCCCAAGGCTGGAAGGCAATGCGGAGACCTCTGCTTCTAAGGCTACGCATTTGCCCTCAGGAACTACCCCCCATCTCCTGTTCTGGTCACTGGACCAATAATTAGGGCTAGGTCACAGCATAGCCCAGCAAGGATGGCTCTCAGAAGCCCAGAGAAAATGGTGACCCACACTCAACCAGCTGAAATGTCAGAATGGTCACAGCTGACAGAGAAAGAAAGGGTTCAGTGGCTCAGGAAGGGGGCATACGCTGGAATGGATGTGCTGTATGTGGACGGAAGACTCACCAGGTCCTAACCTTCCAAGAGGCAACCCAGAAGACAGGGCAATTACTAAGGCCATAAGGAATGTGACAGCTAGAGGGTCATCAGTATACTAAAAAATGTCAGAGGTGGTTCTCCTCTCTAAGCCAGGGCTTGTGAAATTCACCCATGATGTTTTCTATAGTTGTGGTTTACTCATTCTCATTGTTAGTATGTAATCTATTTACTGAACATACCACCTTATTTATCCATCCTACTGTAGATAGACATTGGGTGGTTTCCATTTTGGGGCTATTGTAAAAACTGCTGCTTTGAACGTGCTTGTTCGTATGATTTGATAAATATATGTATACAATTCTTTCAGGAATATACGTAAGAATGGAATTGCTAAGTCTTAGAGCATGCCACTGTCTAAGATGGTTGAAACAGTTCGTACCTCCAGAGTAACATACAAGTTCCATTGCTTCACCTCTTTACCAATACTTCATATTGCCAATATTTATCAATTTAGCCCTTCATGGGCTGGTGTGTGGTATTATGTCATTGTATCTTTAAGTTTTATCCCTTTGGTGACTAATAAAATTGGCCACCTTTTCCAAAATTTATCATCCATTGGTGAAGTCTCTGTTCAAGACTTTTGCACAAATTTCTATTGGATTCCATATGTTTTTCTTTTTTTTTTTTTTAATATGCCAGGTATAAGTCCTTTGTAAGATATATAGTTTACAAAGACCTTCTCCCGAGGATTGTGTTTTCACTGACTCAGTGGTGCTTTAGGTGTGTGGTACACAGCCATGGATTTTGTGAAGACATTCTTTTTTAGTCCCATCAGGAAGGACAACTAAAACCGTCTTTTTTTAATTTCGGAAGAACACCTGTATATGATTACAGTCTTACCCAGTATGTTAACTTTCTGCTCCCTTAAATATGAGAATCTGATTGTCTGGACATTCTACGTTGATTTAACACATCAGTGGCGTCTTGCTAATTGGACAGGATGCCCAAGATAATGGCAAGAACGTTGAAGAAGAAACTCTGTAAAAAATGTGTGCCCCAACGTGCGGGAAATAAACCATATTAAATATTTAAGGATCTAGTGCTCTGCGACAGTCTGGGACTAGTGACATTTTTAAGGATCTAGTGGCCTGGGGCATTCTGGAACTTTCCTACCAAAGAAAATGCCAAATTATTGCACCCACACTCCCCTGCACCACTAAGAAGGAAGCATGGTGTCTACTAGCCCTCACTGAGTTCTGTAGGAAGTGCACACCCTGCTCTTGGAATGCTGCTCCAACCTGCTTACCCTGCGACACAGAAGGCTGCCAGCTTTGAGTGGGACCAGACCAGGAACGGACTGTGCAGCAGGTCCAAGCTGTAGTGCCGTGCACTGTCACTCAGCCCTATGACCCGACAGACCCTAAGGTACTAGAAATATCTGTGGTGGGAAAAGATACTGCGTGAGGTTTATGACAAAGCCCTAATCAAAGGAGATTCACAACATGGACCTTATGTGTCTGGAGCAAGGCCATGCCAGTAAACAGCTAGATGTGCATCTAAATTAGCAAGATGCCAGGGTGACACTTGGTCCTGGTAGGGAAGGAACACCTGATCCCAGGGCATCAACTGACCAGGTGGCCAGAATTTCCCCTAAATGTAACCACGGTAAGTAACCTCGGTGGCAGGAACGGAGGCTATGCAGGGACCCTACAGCACGGGTTCTGCTCGCCAAGGGTGCCCTACCTTCTGCAGCCACAGATTTCCATGATGTCAACAACCAAGGTCAACACTGAGCCTCTGAGA
Organism: Eschrichtius robustus; assembly: GCF_028021215.1. NCBI lineage: Eukaryota > Metazoa > Chordata > Mammalia > Artiodactyla > Eschrichtiidae > Eschrichtius > Eschrichtius robustus. The sequence continues at coordinate 82,801,050 of NC_090840.1, forward strand.
CTGCACCATTTCTCAAAGAGATCGACCACCCACTTGGTGTCAAGTATAATTCCACTGGAGCCCTTCCTCCCTGGAAGGGGTGTAAATCATCCTGATTGAAATTGACACGTTTTGATAGGGAGGCCCTCGGCCAGAACCGTTATCACACGGCTCACGGGACATTTGCTCTTCCTCACCTGGAGAGGGCTGCCTCTCCCAGGACACTCCCCCTCCCCAGCTGCAGCCCACATCCAGTGAGCGGCCGGCGCTGGGGTACCAAGACCTGGCCCCCATGTCTCTAATCCGAGGGCCCATCCTGGGTGCGGAGCACCGCGAGGCCTCTGATGCGACCACACCGCAGGCCAACACCTCACTCTGCGTAGCCCGCCATCCCTCACGCGCTTAGAGGTTCTGTTCCTGAGAGCTGTGTCAGTGGCCCCTGCAAGGAAACCTCCCTCCCAACATCTTTTTCTGGGGAACACGACCTATGACAGGCATTGTCCACACCTGTGAAAGAGCAAAAAGAAGGGAGACAACAGCCCTGCGGATTTGAGAAAGGGTTTTCAGGGGGAGGACACAGCAGGTGGAGGGGACAGAGCTGCCCCGGAGGAGGCAGTGAGCCCAGCTTATTCCGGAAGAAAGAAGGAGGCCAGTGAACAAGGATGAACAGAGGAGACAAGGGGAGAGGGTGGGGCGCGGGACGGGGAAGCGGGCCGGCTCGTGGGAAAGAAAATTAGCTTCTCCGGTGAGAGAGAGAGAGAAGGCGGCATTGGCGGTGTGAACAGAGTTACATGGTGTCAGACTTGCATTTCACGAAAATAGCTCCGGCTGCCAGGTTGATGTCAGCTGTTGGGGTAAGAGTCCAGCAGGGGCCAGTTAGGTGGCTATCACAAGGATCCAGGAGAGAGAAGGAGTCAAAGTCCTGATCCCCTACCGCCTGTGGGGTCACTTGTAACACCTTCCCTATGTTACAGACAAGGGACACAGAGTCGGGCGACGCCAAGGACTGGCAGGTAAGAAGTAAGCTAAGACAGAACCCCGCGGGGCTCGCCTCCCGCCTCTGGACCACTTCTCATCGTGTACCAGCATAACTACCGACCCCTGTCACGGCCACCCCTGGGCTGCAGGTGCCAGCCTCTAGGCATCTTTCGAAGCCTGCTTGGCCCACGGTGCGCTCATCTCGGGTCAGGGGTGGAACTCCATTGCATTTTTCCTTCCATCCTCTTCTCTGGGGAAAGGAGGACCTGAGGAATGAACGAACAAACTAATCAATCGTCTCGGTTCATCCCCACAAACACTCTCTAAGGTAGGTTTTCTAATGTTCCCATCTTACAGAGGAGGCTGACACTCGGGGAGGCTAAGGATCTTGCCTAACTAGGTCAAGACACGACATGAATCCAGATCCAACTCCAAATCCCAAACTTGGTTTTGAATCACAGCTAAATGGGTAACGGGCATAAAAATATTTGGGAAAAAAAGGCTGTGAAAAATATTGTTCTAAACTGAATATATATGTATATATACCCACACACACACACACATACGTACACACACACACAAACACACACACACGGTAACTCTATTCCTTACATGCGAGGTATAAATGTATGTCTTTAAAGCACACGTCTCTGTGTGTGTACACATTTAGTAGGTGTCAGTTTCTGTACTAAGGTTTCATGCGCAGCACCTCTTAAAATGCTATCGAACCTGTGATTGGCATCCCCATTTTAAAAGCAAGGGCAGGGTCTGGCGATGACAAGCCTCCTAACCTTGCATCTAGGGTCACAGAGTTGCTATCCGTGTGATGTTGAAGACAGGCCAGCCTGACGTTTGACCATTATGTATCTGTAGAACATTGCTAGGTGCTGTGTTCTGTAAGGATAGGATACACCTGTATGTATTATATGCTCTACATGGGGATGTTACATATGAATCCATACGTGTGTGTAGAGATGGTGTGCTACCATCTGCATGTAGGCTTCATGCTTTCATATCTGTTTAATGCGAAGGGATTGTTATGGGCTGAACGTTTGTTTCCCTCCAAAATTCCTATGCTGAAGCCCTAGCCCCCGGTGTGATGAATGGTATTTGGATGTCGGGCCTTTGGTAGGCAGTTTGAGATGAGGTGATGAAGGTGGGAATCCCATGACCAGATTAGTGCCCTTATAAGAAGAGGAAGAGAGAGAGAGAGAGATCTCTCCAGGAGCACACACTGAGGAAAGGCCATGTGAGCACACAGTGAGAAAGTACCTGTCTGCAAGCCAGGAAGAGGGCCCTCACCAGACGCCACATCTGCCAGCACCTGGAGCTCAGATTACCCAGCCCCCAGAGCTGTGAGAAGTAAATGTTTGTTGTCTAAGCTGCCCAGGCTATGGTATTCTTGTTATAGCAGCCCAAGCTAAGATAGGGATCTATATGATATATACATATGCATATAGGGAGATAACTTTTGCTGGTTTAGGAGTAGAATTATTTTTGTAGTCCTTTAATGTTCCTTTGCATAGCTCACCTGGCATAACATTAATCACGGCAAGCTTAAAATGACATTAAATTCAATTTTCTTCCCTCTTGAATGCCAGCCACACAGCTTATTTACAAGGAGCACCAAACAAAAGTGGAGGAAGAGAAAAACAGGTTCAATCAATTTCCCTTCTTGCTAATTGGGGATTTATTGCTGGTTGGTTCGCTCACAATGGCAGGGGGGAAGAACCATCCTTCAGTTTCTGGGCCCCAGATGCCAATTGGAATCTGAGTTTATTTTCTATGGCTGTCTCATAAAGGAACAGAGAGCTGAAGACAAAACAATACTTTTATCTCTTTATTATTTTCTCTGTAGCATGAGAGGCACTTCCTAGGATGTGGTGGGCTTACCCCTCAGTCTGCTGCACTCGGCAGGGGGGCAGGGTGTGGCTACTCTCAATGTGTATTTTTAGGAGAAATGTCCCATAGACTTGTGTTCAGTTACCTATTTCTGGACTCACATATTCATATTTTGATGAACTTCTGCAGACTCCCTATTAAGCAGGAGACCCGTGCTGGGCCCCGTGGGGGACAGGACACCCCCAGCCTGCAGGGAGCTGACCGTGTAGGAGAGAACCAGGCCCTACAGCCTTGTGCGTGTTCTACTGGACGTGGCAACAGGGGCTGTGGGAGACTGCGGGGAGGGGAGGGACAGATCCATCTTCCTAGGGATTCCGAGGAGGTCAATTCACCGAGCTTTGAAGGGCATATAGAAGTCCAGGGGTAAAGAAGAGGGCAAGGGCTCTCCAGAAGGGGGCCTGGGAGCCAGGAGGTGCCACGTGGGGGGAAGCAAGTGGCTGGTGAGGATGGAGTGGGATTGGATGGAGCTGGGTGGCTTCGGCACCCCCATCCCCCCAGGTGGCCTTCAGTCCCCATGGAGAGACTTCAACTGTGTTTGCGTCCAGGGCAGATGGAGCCCTACGGGGTCCTACAGAGGGGAGCAGATCAGGGACCCCAAAGGGGAGGTTTAAAGCCACTGCCGGAGGCGGGTTGAGGAGGGAAGAGTGTGGCGGGGTGGGGGGGGCGGTTGAAGGAGAGGCTGGGGCTGGGAGTCAAAAGATGGAGCCAGGTTGGGAGGGGGAGAGAGCGGGAAACGCCTTCCTTTCTGGATTACAGGGCTTCTGGCCCCCAGGGCTTCGAGAGCATGGGTGAGCGCCAGCAGTGCGCTTACTGCCGCTCAGGAGATGAATGAGGCTAACTCACCAACAGGTGGGGAAAAAATGGCCGTGCCCACTGCCCTCTACAGCTGACAAAATGCGTTCCCACTGAGACCCCGCTGGAGCCTCACAGCAGCCCTCAGACACATGTGGTACCTGCATCGAGCAGACAAGGACACACAGCTCCTGATTTGCGGCGTCTGGACCCTCCCCAGCTCAGCCCTGCACTCACCTCCCCCCGCTTGTCCACCCCCCCCCCCCCAGCTTCGGGAAGCGCTTCGCTGGACGCACTAGGTCAGCCTCCACTGTGTGTTCCTGGCCTCACCCCTTCCTGACCGGGCCCCGCCTCCCCCTCCTCTTCTTCCCCAGTGAGCTGCGTCGTCGCCATCAGAGTCCAAATGCTCCGGCCTGGTTTCCAATCCCTCCTCCTTCCTGGGGTCCTGGGGTCTGCTGTCCCCACTGCCTGGACCAGTAACCCACCTGCTCCTAACCACTTACAGCTCAGGTCTTCTGTAGCCGAAACGCCCCTGTAACTAAAGTCCACTCCCCATCCGCATTCATCACCTTTACAACTTGATTCAATTTCAGAAATTACACACTGATCCATGTGATTATTGTTTAGGGCCTCCTACCTACCTTCATAGGCCTAGGGCTGTAGAGTTATTCTGAGGGAACTCACAGAATATACCAAAAATTTGGCCAGCAGTAACTGATCAAAAAGTACTTTAATGAAAACATGAATTTACGAAGGTCACAGAGAGTTGAGGTAGAGGTAAGATTTTTAAAAAAAGGTTCTGGCTCTGGTCTTGTGCTCTTGTGATGAAATCACACCACCTTCCCGTTGCCTTGAGCAAATCAGTCTGTGCTCTGGGGTCTAAATCAGCTCACCTGTAACTGGAAGTGTTTACAGTCAATGAACCACCTGGTCTTTTTCTACCTGGCATCCAACAGCCTGTGGAAGGTTACTGCCTGGTGGTCCACTACTATCATTGGCATCCGCAGAGTCCATCAGCGGCCGGCCACACAGGAAAGATAATGACTCAGGTACCACTGGTTTATTTGAATGAGCAGTCGGCCTGTTGGCCAGACTGATTAACTCCAGCGTTTTCTTTAGGTCCCTCTGGTCAGGGAAGCTCACCTCTGTCCATAAGTGGGTCCTAGAAGTCTGAGCTGGAAGGGATCTCAGGGACTGGTCACCTGGAACAGCCAACATGTGACACTCGTGCCAGGGCTCCCATGCTGTGCACTGACAGGCATCACTAATAGATCACAACACTCTTTTCTGCTGGGCTAGGACTAAATGCTCACATCTTTCAAAACACAGCGCTGCAGGTAGCCATTAACAATCAATTTGCCACAACCTGTCAGATGAAAGCTGAAGCAGTGAGGGTGCCTGGCTGGAACAGATGCCCCCTCAGCTGGAAATGTGGGAGAGACTTTGAATGACGCGAGTCTGTGCGGAAGGGACCCTAACAAAGGATGCCGAGTCGTGGGACCAGCAGCAGTGGGTGGGGGGAGATATCGCCACCCCTAAAGAAGAAGGGGAAGGGAGGGCTTGACATCAAGAACTGGGTTTAAAGCCAGAGCGTGGCAGAGATGGATGCAGGCACAGGAGCCACAGCAGGGCAGGGGCAGAGGGGCAAATACCCCAGTACTCTTTCCTCTGCCCCCTCACCTCCAGCCGCCATTGGTCAACTTACCTGCAAGCCAGGAGGCTGTGACTCCTAATGACAATCTCACTATTGTCACCCAGTATTGCAGGGCACAGAGCAGGACAGGGAGAGACTGAGAATGGCGCATTCTGGATGTGGCCTGGGGAACAGGTCTGGTTTGGGGTCAGGTTCCCTTAAAGCAGAGCCTGAGACAGGGATTTGGGATCACGTAACTTGTTAAGGGAGAGATCCCCAGCTCAAATGCTGTCACAGAGAAGCAATCCAGCTCCTAGGAAAGCGAAGATGCATGGTGAAGGGACCTTCAGAAATGCCCTCTGTAAGTTAACAGCAGACCCTAGATAAGAACCCAGAGGCGGACTCCCAGTCTAGGGCTTGCTTCTAGAATCCGTGCTGCCAAGAAACCTGGGGGAGTTAGGCCTAAAGACCAACAGAACTCACTGGATACAAGAATATGCATGTAAATAATGGAAAATCACTCATGACCTAAGTGACTATTTGGGACTGGCTGTGTCCAAGGAATAAGAGCACATGCCCAGGAAGACTGGTAGAAAGGCTGGTACTGTTGAATGCTGGGAACCTGCCATTTGTTTTCTGTTTGTATTTCTTTACCTCATCTTGTGGAAAGAGACAATTAAAAATTCTAAGTGGTATTTGCATCCTTGGGTACCTTTGTCACCGGTCCTTGAAGATTTGGTATGTTTGGGGTGTGAGTCCGTCTGTGCCCATTTGGAGACTGGTCTCCACTTTTCCCACTTCCCTCAAATCCCTGTATGGTTAATTAAAAGCAATGGTATCATCTCTGCTGTGACATGGCAGGATCACATCTCTACAATCCATCATCCTAATGAGCAAGGAGAGAAAGGATTTGTCTACTTTCGATTTGTATGTTTTAAACCTAGCAAAATTCACGGGAGATGGGGCTGACTCAATCCAGCATGAAATTCTGTTTGGAAAATTGTTCGTGAATTTTGAAACATGATCTCAGGGCTGTTCAGATTCGGGCTCCCTGTATGATTTCAACTGGTAAATAAGTAATGAAACAACAGTAATAATTCTGAAAATAATACTAAGAGCAGATACTAATTTTAGTGCCTATGGAGGGATTTCTCAGTACTTCCCAAAGTGTGTTCCAGCATCACTAGACCTTCAAGATGTCCCTTGACAAAATGACTGCGTACATTTCACATACGAGGCCCATGACAGATGCCGCTTGGAGACTCATAATATCCAGAGACTATGAGAAGCTCTGAGGAGTTCTGCAGTTTTGTAAAAAAAAAAAAAAAAGAGTCATCGAAGTTGACTTATTTGAAAATGGAATTCATTTGTGGAATATTTAATATAAGAGTTCTATTCAACACAACCTTTAACTATAAAAGTTCCCAGCTAGGCAACCACCATATTGCAGGTGAGGAAAATGAGGCCTGGAGTGACCCTGGAAATTGAACCCACTTCTGTCTGACTCCCAGCCCCCATGACGCCATGCCAGCAGCACGTACTTGGGTCTGTGCCTGTACGGGCAGTTCAAGTTCAAGTTCACTCCTCACCCTCATTGTGTGGCGGCTGTTCACCAGGCCAGCACAGCCAGGGACATCAGGAGGGGAAGGGGGGCAGAGAAGAAAAGAAGCATTTCCTGAACATCTCTGGGTACCAGACACTGTACTCGGCCCAGAGAATACAGAGATGCAAAGATGTGGGTTCCTACTTTTTGGGGGCTCACCATCCAGAAGGAGAAAGAAATGAATAACCCAGCTTGTTATAAAAGCAATTCTTTGGAGCCAGACAGCCCTGAAGTCCATTGAATGCCCACTGTGTGCCTGGCCGTGTGCTGAGCACAACCATTCTGAGTGTCCAAGGGATTCTGATGGTCCTGGAATATCCCAAGTCTAGATCTTCTACAAACAGTACCCGTGAGTCCTCTGAAGGCCAGCTCCCGTCCACAGTGCAGAAGTCCTTCCTGCCAGGTGTCCCAAGTAACCTTGGAGCTTCACCAGAGCTGCCTGATTACCTCTCTCCCATTCAAGGAGAAGGAATCGTTCTCTGTTGACTCACAGGCAGCACCGGGCCAGGCCACCTGCTGGCTTTCAGGAGAGGGCAGAGGGGAAGCTCTGGGGAGGTACTCAGGTGACAGCCCCTCCTGGGAAGGGTGCCCGTGCCACATCTGCGGGGGCCTGGGGCTCATTGTTCAAGCTCCAGTAGGCTCTGTGAGCAGGGGTAAGACCAGATGCCACCATGTTAATCAAGGCTGTCACTTTAATGGAAGCAATGATGTTATTACTTTATTCGTTGGTTAACTCATTCACACTTTCTTCCTTTGCAGCTTTCTGTCCATTTCGCTTTTTCTTTTCCAGTACAAAACGGAGGTGATGATACCTATCTTGGTGGGTCATTGTCATGGTAAATGGCGAGGTCAGTGAGAGCCTGCCTCAAGTTCCGCCACCAGAAAGGACTCAGTAGGTTTGATGTTTCTGGATGTTTGCACCTGTCAGGCCTCTAATTGCCCAGACTTGTCTCCAGCTGTCACTAACCAAACTGACCTTTCCTCCAGACTCCACGCTCTTTGCTGGAGGGAGCTATCAGGAAAATAAGAAATCCAAGGTTGTCCCCATCTGGGATAACAGATGATCCCAATTTGCCCAGGACTGAGGGGTTCCCAGGAAGTGAGACATTTAGTTCTAAAATAGGAGCTCAAAAAAAAAGATAGGGCTTCCCTGGCGGTCCAGTGGTTAGGACTCTGTGCTTCCAACGCAGGGGGTGCGGGTTCAATCCCTGGTCAGGGAACTAAGATCCCACATGCCTCGTGCTGTGGCCTAAATAAATAAATAAATAAATAAACAAAAATAGATAAAATAGGAGCAGTCTCAGGCAAGCCGGGAAGAGCTGGTCACCCCACCCCCAATCATCAAATAGGCTGGAAGAGAACCAATAAGGGAAGCCCCAAAGGTACTCAAAGTCCTGTCTACCTGTGGAGAATACACTCATTGCTCTTGATTTGCAAAAGTTTAGACCGCTCGACACCATTCCAATAGTCACAGTCAAGCAGAGCCCCCTCCCCAGAGGCAGAGGTTCAGGTAAGACCTGGATCAGCCACCTGCAGTCCCTGAGCTCTGGGACAGAGCACTTCACTTGGCCTCACTTCTTCATCTACATTTACTTTGCGAATATCTTGTTCCAGATTGTGGATCTATATTCATGAGTAGCTTGGCCTGAATTTTTCAGTCTTGTGCTGTCGTTACCTGGTTTGGACATGAAGTTGTATTCATTCACCTCACAAATGAGTTGGGGATGAGTTCTATTCTATGGAAGCATTTGTACAAAATTGGAATTTTATATATATATTTCCCTCGTGCTTGGGAGGGCCCTAGAGACGTTTGAGTCTTATTTTTCAAGAAAATTTTCATGTATGTCATTTATTGACATACTGCATTCATAAGAGACATATCTTTAATGTCTTAGCATTTGTAGTTATGTCCCATTTTAATTCCTAATGCTTATGTTTACCCTGTCATTTTTTTCTTGATGAGTATTATCAGATGTTGTCTAAAATACTAGCACTTCAAAGAAACAAATATTGCTGTTTTATATTTGTTTTCTAAGTCACTATATTCTAGTCTTATATTTAGGTATTTCACATACATTAGGAGGTGGTAGGGGAGAATTGTCTTGTCCTTTTTTCAAACTTCTTAATGCTTAACTTATGTTGTAAGGTTTTCTTTTTTCCCAACAAAAAATACCACGGTTTGGTGTATAATACTTTCATTATTAGCAATGTACAAGATACTGACAATTTTCTATTACAATTTCCCGTTTGAACCGTGAGTTCAAATTACACTTGATGTAATTTCAGATTCTTTTGAGGATGCGAAAGATAAAAGCTGTTTGCCCTTCCCAGTCTATTCACCCCTCTTCCACCCTGTTCTCTGCCCAGCAAGCTGACAGACGTGGACCATAGCAACAGGCTCCAGGGCCCCCTGGCTTCTCCTTGGAAGGAGCTAAGAGAGATGAAGGAGAGTGATGTCAGATATATACTCTCTGGGCACATATCACATCCTGAAAGGATGCTGTCTGTGTTTGCCTACCTGCTTCTTTATTTTCTGTCTCCCCAGTGATAAGGTAAGTTCCATGACGGCAAACTCTCCCAGCATCAAGCCTGGAACCTGGCATGGATTGACGCTCCTGAGGGTTAAGAGTTGAAGAAGAATTTATAGATCACGGAGCCCAACTCCCTCCTGGCGCATGTGAGGAAACTGAGCCCAGAGAGGTGAGAAGGCTTGTCGATGGCCAAGTGTCTCATCAGAGGCAGAGCCTGTACGCACCCCCAGATCCCCGGGCTCTTTCTGATAAAGCATGAGGCGCCTGGAAAGAAGGCAGGAGAGGGATGGGGGCAGGCCACACCCGGACACAGCCCAGAGGAACAGGTGTAGCCATTCTCCAAGCAAAGGAGGAGGACGCACCTGCAAATCTGAATCACTGATGCGATTTCTTCTCCTAAGTTCCACAAAGAGCCTCTGATTTCTATGCCTCGTGTATCCAGCCTGCACAAACGGTCAGTTAATTAAATGAGGCCACAACAGCCAAATGGCCTGGAAGCTGTCCGTTCCTACTGCCAAACCTCTAAGTTCTTCGTGGCTGGGATTTTGAAAATATTCAATAGAAAAACAAAGTTTCCCAAGAAGCTGAGAGAAAGCTATTTTCCTGAGGTCAAATTAAATGTGCAGTGACTGCCAGGGACAGATGCCTAACTCACAATCTCAGAGCAGCCAGGGCCACAGACGGTAGTCTTGGAGGCTGGGATGCGGGGCATTCCATTTACCTTCCCCCTCCACTGATCCTCCAGGGACCATCACTAAAGCCCAACAGTGAAATATACCGACATTTTGCAACAAACCACTGTGAGCTGTAGTAGGGAGGGAGGACCAGCAAACATTGTTGAAAAGTTGGATTCATTGTTTTAAAAATATTTAAGACTTTCCCAGGAGGATCTCTCTCATAAGTAGATTTTTCTTAACTCATAATTTGTTTTTAAAATGGCTGTTTTTAAAGAACTGGAAGCACTTAACTTTGTTTTCATTTTTTTGGGGGGGTTTTTTACTGAAGTAGAGTTGATTTACAATGTTTCAGGTATACAGCAAAGTGATTCAGTTATATAAATGTGTATATATATATTGGTGTGTGTGTGTATATTTATATATATATATATATATTTCAGATTATTTTCCATTATAGGTTATTACAAGATATTGAATACAGTTTCCTGTGCTATACAGTAGATCTTTATTGTTTATTTTATGTATAGTAGTGGGTATCTGTTAACCCCAAAGTCCTAATTTATCACCCCCCCTTTCCCCTTTGGTAACCATAAGTTTGTATTCTATGTCTGTGAGTCTATTTCTATTTTGTAAATAAGTTCATCTGTATCATATTTTAGATTCCACATATAAGTGACATCATATGATATTTGTCTTTCTCTGTCTGGCTTACTTCACTTAGTGTGATAATCTCTAGGTCCATCCATGTTGCTGCAAGTGGCATTATTTCCTTCTTTTTTATGGAGGAAGCACTCAACCTCAGATCAGATGTATGACCACATCCCACTTGTGTTCATTCCCATGCACCGTTCATTCCCATACGACACCAAGGCAATGGTGCATCCATCCCTGGTGAGTTCCTCCTTTGTGCTGGGCCCTTGCTTCCTGCTTTATATTCTTAATCCTCAAAATGCACCTTCAAGGTAAGTCCCAACCTTGGGAAGCACCTGACAGTTTTTTTCAAAACCTTTTCATGAGTTTATTTCCCATCCTCTCCTGCCATGAGCACCACAATTTCCAGGCTCATTTTAAGGGGAGAAAAACAGAGGCTCATGGAGGTTGAACTAACCTACTCGAAGTCTGTCCAGATATCACCACCAGCCTCCGAATTTGAACCTCCGCCGTCCTGTGCCTTACCCTGGGGCATGTCACATGGTACTTGTTGTTAGTTGAGTGTGTGTCTGTCTCCCCCAGGAGTCCATAAGTTTCTTGAAATAATGTCTCATTCTCTCTGCTATTGGTCATTTCTGTCTCTATGGATTGCACATCCGTAGATGCCTCATGGTTGTATGTTTGAGATGTCTGCATGCTTGTTTGATTGAATGACCTGAAATTCACCTCAATGGGAAGCCTGAAAAATAGCAACATTATCGTGGCTCTGCTGTGTGACTTTGGACAACTCACTTCCCCTCTCTGGTCCTTGGTTTTTCCACCTGCAACGTAAGTTCTTTAAACCCCGTAGTTTCTCATTTCCCACTTTGTGCCAAAGGTGTTCATCCCTCCCACTGGAGGTCCCCACCCCTGTACCCAAGGAAAGGTAAGAGACAGCGGGTCTAGGAGAGACGACAGTGGTTGGTTAATTTCACAGCCGGCACCACCAGAGGCAGATGCTTTAGAGGCAGAGCCGGAGCTGGTGAGCAGTGAGGCGGCTGGAGATGGAGACCCACGCCCAGGGAGGAGGGAAGCCATGAGGGCAGACGAGTCTCCCTCCCAGGACAGCTGCACGGAAGGAGTTCAGTGGCCCAGGAACTCCAGCGTCAAGAGGAAGAAAGTGGATAGCGAGGCCATCCAAGAAACTGAGAAGAAAAATGGCAAAAAAAAAAAAAATGAGTGAAGCAGAAGAACTTGTCATGAAGAAAGCTGAGGAGGAGGGACTTTCAAAATCCTTCATGGGCAGCAACAGCCTCAAGGCAGCAGAGGGTTGCTGCAAGATGAAGGCAGAGAGCTTTCTATGAAACGTGAGCCATGATGTTTGCTGTTAGCATGAGGGCAAGCACTGAAGTGAGGATAGGTTTGGGGTTGAAATCCCTCCCCACACCCACTTCAGCTCTGCCACCAACCCTGTCTGTGACCGTAATGTCTCTCTGACCTGTCAACCTCCAGCTTCTCTGTTGATGGGAAAAGAGTAATAACATGTGACTTGAAAGGTTTTTGTGATGCTCAAGTGAGAGAGAAAATCAGCAAGTGCTCTTGAAACTGCCCATTTGTTCTTCTAACACGTGGGTTACGGCTCACGTGAGAGATTTGGATTGTTAAGCCGTTGTTAACACCTTCTGGGTATAGCCTGTGACCCTTTTGTTAAGGCTGGATTTTCTCATCTCCAGTAAAGATATCATGAAGCTCAAGCCTATGACGTTGTCCGAGTCAATAAAAAGAGGTCTCTGAAATGCTTCCCAATGTGGATGGGATGACTTTTCGAGCCTTTGCAAGTCACTGTTCTCCATCTGACTCTTCTTGGGGCAGCAGGTGCCCTGCATTTACTTCCGCTTGTTTCTCTCTGTGGTCTGCCCCCTGCTTTTGCTCCCGGCTCTTCAGAAGTGGCAGTTGGGTTTTTTTTGGTCTTTTTGTGTCTTGTCCATAATCTGCCCCAACTGCATATGCACGCAGTTATTTTTAGTCCCTTATAGTTTCTCTGTATTTTGTTGCTGGAGCAGACGTTTGTCCAGGTGCAAGCACTGCAGCAAAGGGTCCCAGGTCCCAGGTTCCAGCCTGTCTCACAGTAACCAGCACGGTGCTTAACAACAAGAAAGAGACCCAAGACATGTGCCGAATGGCTGGATACCAGGAGAAAGAAGAAAAAGCGAGCTAGAAAAACATGAAATCAAGAGAGGTGCATTTGGCCTGAAGAACTGGAACGGTTTCCTGGTGAAAGCAACCATTGACCAGAACTTTGAAAGAAGGAAAGACTGTATGGGCAGGGAGTAGAAAAAATATTGCTGGCCTAGAGGAAAGTGTGAGCACAGCACAGGATATAGCAAATCAGGAACGTCGGCAGGTCCACCTTGTTCTTTCCAGTTGATCTTGAAAGACATATGTGCTGAGTGCTTGCCATGTGCCAGACACACGCTGGACATTTCGTCCTGCCATTGGAGTGGAAAGGACCTGAGTTCCAGACACACCCCAGGACGGCAGGTGAGTGGGTGGGCTCTGGGCTCAAACCAATATGTGTTCTAATCCCAGTCTCACCATCTATGAGAGTGTGACTTTGGGCAATTTAATGAATTTCCTGTAGCCTCTGGTTCCTCATCTACCCAGTGGAGGCAACAGTACTTCCTCAGGTGTGTGTGTGATGATTAAATGATGTCATGATGAGGAACGTGCCTAGCATGGAACATAAAAGAAGCTCAAGCAATGTGGCGCCTGCCCCTTCCATCGCAGACTAGTGACCCTGGGCAGCCACAGAGCATATCGAGGTCTTCACAGGTTCACATTTGCTCTTGGACAGTACATGCCGTGGGAAAGCAAGGCGCCATTCCTACACCAAGAGTGGAGAGAGCATTCTTCTTCTCCCAAGTCAGGTCTTTGCGGTGACCTTCAAATGGTACAACATTTCAGTACCCCAGCTCCCTTCCCCTGCCTCTATTTTTATCTCTTCTCATGTTCCTAGGATGCTGTCTTGCTGTGGTGACAGACATGAGGCTGGGTTGGGAGCAATCAGAGACAGATGGGAAGGACCTCCTGGAAGCATCCTGGCAGGAGGAGCTGGGAGGACGGTGTGTTCTTTGGCTCCACTGCTCCCCGTGGCACGACTCCAAGGCCCTTGTCCGCACGGGAGAGGAGAGCCATCACACCCTCCCTGCATCTGGGTCGGTGATGCCAAGATGCCCACCCAACAAAGCAAATTACTTTTAAGCAAGTATGCTGTTTAATTTGAAAAAATGCTCACACACGTTATATTCCACTCCAAATATATCAACCCCCATTCTTCACATCGAGGTAATATTTTTAAATTATTTAATATTTTTCATCAGAATCTATACAAAAGATGGATGCTCCAAGCATGAAACCACACATGACATTTCTTTCCTTAGCTTCAAGCACTGCTTGAAACACGTCCATCTGTCCTGGGTGAAATGTAGACCTCAGGCTGGGAAACATGAGTAGATCCAAACTTCAGATTATGAAACTAAAGCACTGATACTGGAAATCAATCCTGTCTTTTTGGACTTCATTCTCCACTTATCTTCATCAATGTTACTTACTTAATCCTCACAACAAGCCAGTAAGAGAAGAAGGAAGAAGAGGGTTGTTATTATTTCCATTTCATAGATGAGAGGACCGTGACTCAGGAAGGTGACATGATTGGGCTGCAGCCTCCCAGGTTGCCACGGCAAATTCCAGTCTAGAAAAGAAGATTCACGTAACAGCCAAAAGTGAGAGCAGCATGGCATGTGCTATGACAGAGGGGCTCTAATGGGAGCACCAAGGAGGCAGGTAATACAGCCTGGAGATTCAGGGAAGATAGTAGTGACCTATGAAAAGAGGATTCACTGCAAATTCAGGTCCAAAATGGACCAGCCAAACACAGAATGCTGTAGAATGAATGTTTGTGTCCCCCCCAGAATCCCTATGTTGAAACCTTATTCCCAAAATGATGGTATTTGGAGGTGAGGGCTTTAGGTGCTGATTAGGTCATGAAGATGGAACCCTCGTGGATGGGATTAGTGCCTTTATAAAAGAGACCCCAGAGAGCTCCCTTCCCCTTCCAAAATGTGAGGGCACAGTGAGAGGACAGCTGTCTATGAAGCAGGAAGCTGGCTTTCACCAGACACCGAATCTGCTGGTGCCTTGATCTTAGCCTTCCCAGCCTCCAGAACTGTGAGAAATCAGTTTCTGTTGTTTATGAGACAAACAGTCCATGGTATTCTGTTACAGCAGCTGAACAGACTAAGACACAAGACCGACTACTTGAATGGGATGACAACTAGACAACCCAAAGGTGATCTTGTTGGCGAGATAAAGGCTCAGAAACAAACAAACAAAAAGGAGCAAAACATAGACTGAAGAAGCTCTGTCCACCTTTCTCAAAAAAAAGAAAGGACAAGCAGACAGCTAATTTCCTTCATGCAATGCAGACACCACTTAAGTGAGTCTTAACCAAACCCAAAGAGCAGCACTAGTGAGCAGAAATTCTCCAAAGTCTGGCCTCCAGGTAAGCTTGTAGGAATCCCCATCTCTACCCCCAGACCCTCTCCGCTCCACCCAGGAAGGGTCCCCAGACCCCGACACCTGGCTGGCAGTAGGCACTGCAGTGAATGCCTCTTATCTGCTGAGTGGCTGTTTAGAGGATTCTGAACCTTGGGGAAGAGCATTTTCTGGTCTGGGGACACCTTTGGGGCAGGGACAGATACTGTTGTGCCAGGGTGAGCACCTACTTTCGAACAGTCACCCCCGTCTCACCAGAGTATGAGTAGCTCTGCCTCATGAGGATAATTTACCAAACTGGAAATTGATGA
The DNA here is from genome assembly GCF_028021215.1 of Eschrichtius robustus. Classification (NCBI taxonomy): domain Eukaryota; kingdom Metazoa; phylum Chordata; class Mammalia; order Artiodactyla; family Eschrichtiidae; genus Eschrichtius; species Eschrichtius robustus. Next base: position 82,816,640 of record NC_090840.1, read on the forward strand.
GCGGCCAAAAGCCCTGTAGGAATGAAGTCTCATTTCCTAAAGAGCAGATTGAATGCTTGGACTTCTCATTTGCAAATAAACATGGCTCATTAGCCCACACAACCAAAGGAGTTGGCTGTCCCAACAACATTAAGAAGAAATGGCGAGATGGCCCTGCTAAGTGGACAGATGGCCCTACTAGGTGAGGCCCCAGCCCTGCCATGTGAACACCTGACTGTGTAGCCAAATTCTGCCTCTATACACAGGTACCAAATTGAATCTCGGAGACAAGAGGTTTGTGTGAAGTAGAAAAGAATAGCTTTATTGTTTTGCCAGGCAAAGGGGACCACAGCGGGCTAATGCCCTCAAAACTGTATGTCCCAACCTGGAGGGGGTAGTGAGGAGTTTTATAGCAATGGTTCAAAGAGGGCGTGGTCAGCTAGTGGACACTCTTCTGATTGGTTGGTGGGGAGGTAAGTGGGAGTCGGCATCATCAACCTTCTGGCTCCACCCGGACTGGGGTCTACGTGCTTGTGGGCAGCAGACAGTTAACTTCTCCCACCTGGAGGGGGTTTCAGTATCTGCAAAACAGCTCAAAGATGTTGTTACGTGTATCCCTTGAGGGGGAACCAGGACCCTGCCCCAAGGCTGCACTATTGTTTCTTGACTGTTCCTCCCTTGTCTCTGCAGCCCCTCCCTTCCCTGATTAGCAACTGTTTGAACCTGCCCTTTGGAACTCGGGGAATGTCATGGAGGATGAATGAAGCCTATTTCCTGCAAAAAGGAATGGGGGGACACAGAGAGGCTTTTGTGCCCAGGAGCCCCGCAGGGTCCCGCTCAGTTTCAACTCCACTACTCAGGGAGGTGGTGCTGCTAGCTGAGGGGACCCTACCTCCAAGATGAGGTCTTGCTACACAAGCATATGGCTTAGCTTTTCAGCAGGTGCCCTTAACTTAGGCTGCAGACACTGTAATTTGTCTGCTCAATATCCATGTGCTGCCCATACCCCTATATTATCTGGGGAAGGATGAGCACAGCTGAAAAGAATCCTCCAGGTTCCTTGTAGCAAGATGGTCATGTGACTTAGCTCTGGCCAATTAAACTTGGGACTTTCTCTAATAAAAGGGAGAAACCACACCAGAAGATACCTGTCTTCCTTTGTGTTTTGCCTTCTCACCACCCAGAAAGCAGACGCCATCCTGCAACCCTAGGAAGAAAAGCTAAAAGGAAAGAAATATTCTGGGTTCTTAATGACTAGCTACACTAGCCCTGGATGACCTACCTTCAGGTAAAAATAAGCTTGCATTTGCTTAAGCCTGCTTTTAGCTCAGGCTGCCATCATAAAATTACTATGGACTCAGGGACTTTAAACAACAGAAATTAATTTTCTCACAATGATGGAGGCTAGAAGTCTGAGATCAAGGTGTCAGTGGGGTTAGTTTCTTCTGAGGCCTCTCTCCTTGGTTTTGTCGACTGAAAACAAAAAATGCACGAGACAAGAGTTGTAAGTTAAGTTTTATTTAGGGCAAAATGAGGACTATAGCCTGGGAGACAGCATTTCAGATAGCTCTGAGAAACTGCTCCGAAGAGGCAGGGGGAAGGTCAGTATAGATGTGATTTTGATGAACAGGGAGTCCATGCAATCAGGCACATATTTTTTGCAGAAGGTTGCTGCTAGTCTCGGGAAGGTTACTGCTAGTCACGAGGAGCAGACGTCACCATGAAGGATTTTAGTGCTTTTCTAGATACGAGGAGATGTAAGAACTGGGCTCATAAAATCTTCTCCCGAAAAAATCTAACTATCTGATGACCTGTTCTGCCAGTTTTTCCCAGAGCACAGAGAGTCTCATTCCTGATCTCCACCCAGAACTCCTTCCAGGGGGTGTTGAAGGTCAGCAGCTATAGCAGCTCATGACTTAATCCTTGTAGAGGCAGATGGCAAGTACCAGTTTGTGGTTGATGGCCTTCTCCCTGTGTCCTCCCATGGTCTTTCTTCCATGTGTGTCTGTGTCCTAATTCATCTTTGTATAAGGACACCAGCCATCCTGGATTAGGGCACATCCTAGTGACCTCAATTTAATTTAATTTCCTCTTTAATTAATAATTGGATCCCCTCTCCAAACACAGTCACATTCTGAGGTACTGGGGGGTTAGGGCATTTTGGGGAGGATGCAGTTCAGCCTCCAGTACCACCCATTGTAAGCTTTTCTGTAATTTGCTGTATCCGCACAGCTATTTGCAATGTAATAGGAAAAGAAGGCATCGTAGTTTGAGGTGCTGTTTTGTCCAGGACCGGTTTCAAGGGCAGGCAGCCGTCCTGGAAGGCACAGGTGAGTGAGAAGGGGACAAACACAAGCCTTTAGGAGGAGAGGCCCAGGTGAGAAGGTGAACTTGCCGACCAGCGGGGAGCCGTGTCCTACAAGCAGCTCTGGACTTGGGCAGCCATCAGTGGGGCTGCACTGATGGGTGACCACATTCCAGGGCCAGCACCCACTTGCCACTTGGTGCTCGTGTAACATTTGCATCTGCCCGTGACGCGTGGCCCCGACGCAGGTTACCAGGCCCGGTAGTTTGGCACCAATGAAAACAGCTGCTGTGAGTATAATCATGAGCCCTTTACCAGCCCCAGAGAATCTTGGCTAACACTTGCACGGAGGCCATGATGCAGTGAGAAACGGCGGCCACAGTAAAGTGAGGGACCAGGGCTCAGGCCCTGGAGCCAAATTCAGGCTCTGCTGCTTGCTCACTCTGTGACCTTGAGCAATTAATAACCTTCTCTGTGCCTGAGTCCTCGCCTCCAAACAGGGATGACATCACCAGACTCACCTCATTGAGTTACTATAAGGAATAAGCAATTAACATTTACAAAGCCTGCCCAGCACATCATATAGGCATTTATTTTTTTCTTTTTATTCTAGTCCCATCATTTCATCCAACACCACAGGTCCGTGGGCCAATCACTACCCTATTCTCAGCTTCTGACTCCTCATTGTCAATGTTGAGTCAGCAAATGTAGTAGGCAAGTATTTATTAAGTACCTACTGTGTACCTCGCACTAAGGTCCCTGCTGGGAGCTGAAGGCTGGTAATGCCAACCTGCTTTCCTGTAAGGTGGGGTTGTGTGGAGTAAATAAAATTGGGGCTGGGGCTTCCCTGATGGCGCGGTGGTTAAGACTCCACCTGCCAATGCAGGGGACACAGGTTCGAGCCCTGGTCCGGGAAGATCCCACATGCCGCAGAGCAACTAAGCCTGTGTGCCACAACTACTGAGCCTGCGCTCTAGAGCCCGCGAGCCACAACTACTGATGCCACGTGCCACAATTACTGAAGCCCGTGTGCCTAGAGCCCGTGCTCTGCAACAAGAGAAGCCACTGCAGTGAGAAGCCCTCGCACTGCAACCAAGAGTAGCCCCCGCTCGCCACAACTAGAGAAAGCCCGCGCACAGCAACGAAGACCCAATGCAGCCAAAAATAAATTTAAAAAAAATTGAGGCTGGTGCTGTGCACAGTTTACGAGCGGTTACTATTCTCCTCCACTGTGTGTCACTGGTATGTTTTCCAGCAGTCTGGACGGGTCACTCTGGTGGGCAGCAGGGTGGAGGTGGCCCAGAGCAGTGTAGGGATAGGAGGCAGAGAGAGACCAGATGTCAGGAGGGATGGAAGGCCCATCAGGGTCAGGCAGAGAGCACAGGCTTAGCTCAGGCCGACCCGAGTCTGAATTTTCCCTCTGCCTCTCCGCGTGAGGTTGGCCAAGTTTGCTCACGTCTCTGGCCTTGTTTTCTGGTCTGAAAGATGGAGATGAGGCCCAGTATCTGTCCTGTTCCCTCCGGTAAGGCCTGGTGGCTGGTGTGATTGGCATCTGCTCTGACTGGTTTGTGCAGTGTCATACAAGGACAAAACAAGGCCACCTCTGGGGAAAGCCATCACAGAACCTGGCACAGACCCCTCAGCCAACGTTAGACCCTTCCTTTAAGATGAGTAATTAATTGTGCATGGCTCGCGACACTGCCCTGGCAGAGGTCAACGCACTTTGACAAATGACAGTTAGAAAGGCCTGTGTTTAGGTATTAAAGGTTCTTCCTTAATTATGGAATTAGAGGCAGGTGAGCGAGAAGAAATTACCTTAAAGAGTCTCACCTGAATAAAGGACTTTTCACTCATGAAATTTCAGGGATGATCCCCTCTCACTGGGAAAGACAGTTTGTGGACAGGAAGATTTGAAATTAGTTGCTGAGATTTGTGGTTCAATGACACCTTTTCTCTCTCCTGGTAAAAGGTAACCACATGCCAAGGATGCAGGGGCAACGATAGAAGCAATTGAGCAGGTTTGAAAACTCAAAGTTACTTGCTTAATGTCTTTCTTTGCCCAAGTCAGACTTATCCTTAATACACCTTACCACGCATACACTTTCTAACTTGCTGTGTGATCTTGGGCAAATTGCTCATCCTCTCTGGTTTTGTATCTTGAAGATAATGTGGCTGGAATAGGTACCATCTGAGAGCGAGAAGGAATCTTAGGAAACATCTAGTCCACTTTCTGACCTTACAGATGAGGAAACTAAGTTCCAAAGAGAGCAAAGCGTTTACCTTCTTATTCCAGAAGTTGTTGGGCTCTAAATTCTAAACATCTCACACAACACTGCAGAAAGTGCCAATGTTAGACACACAGGGACAGCCTAAGCCAGCAGTTTTAGACTTTTCCTCGGCCATGGCTGCCAATAATGAAGATGGAAGCTGGATAAAGTGCTGCTTCAAAGCCTGTTCGTCTCCCTCAAATGAGTCTCTGTCAGGCCACGCGGGGTGAGAGGAAGGATAATGGAGTCCAATCCAAATCCCTACCCAGTGGATAAAGACGCTGGCGGCAGAGATCACCGCCTGCACAGCTGGGGGATGGGTGGGAAGAGTTTCCATCTTCCCAAGCCAGACAGCTCCATGACTCTTAAGTGGTGAGATATAGTCTCTTCTGGGTTATTTACTAAAACCAACTTTAATTCTACCTCTTGAATGGCTGTTTGGGGGCAGGAAGAGGAAATAACGGGGGTCAAGAGAGAGAACCCTGATATCAGGAAGCTAGGATCTGTCAGACAAAGAGAATTGTGGAGCTGAGAGGGGCAAAAATGTCCCTGTGTCCCCCAGCTCCTATGTACCTGGCAATATCTTAACAAATACCTTGGGGTCAAAGAAACTGCTTTTTCTGTATCATTCATAGGTTGCCCTTGCTCTGCCTGATCCTTAGATGCCATTATTCTCCAGGCTTCCAAGCACTGCGTTCTTGTCTCCCATTTGGGGGGTCATGGATCCTCCCTGGAGGACCTGATTCCCTCACCAAGAAAAGTCCCATAAGCAATTATGTGACAATGCAGATCACAATTGCAGAGAGTTCAAAACCCTTGGTCTATATACGCTGGTGAGTTCAAGTTACTCCAGGATCTTCTATACCCTATGTTCTTTAATCCAGAACTTTCCTCAAACATCAGCCTTCTGTAAGCCAAGACACCCTCCCCCATCGATACAATAGGAAAATAATTATACCACTTATACACCACATAAGCTTTTGGTATGAAATGAAATGCCCAAGGGAAAAGGCGATGGTGCTTGACAAAGTGTCCTACAGGTATCTTGGAGAAGTCTGGTCATGGTCTTCAGTGAGGAGGACCAGTCACGTAAAAGAGAAGTTGTCTTTGTCATTTTCACCCAAAAGAGCAGAATAAGGGATGGGATTTTGTGTGACAGCATATCTTAGATGAATGGAAAGGAAAATTTTCTCACAGTGAGAACTGTCCCAAAACAGAGGTTCCAAACAAGGTAAGATTCAAACATCTGCCTCTTGGCTTCTAGGGTTTATTTTGAAGGTGAGCTCTTGGCTGTCAGTCACATATTTCCAAACTCCGAGTCTAGTTGGTATGCATTTGGAAATAGGGTTCCCTCATTTATTGCAGTCTTTAGTGGAGCATTTCCTTAGGTTACAAGTATGTGTGCTGTTTCAGAATACTGTATGGCCTCTACCACTCCATGGAGCTCGGGAAATGAAATCTACCCTACAAACTAGCTCATTAGACATATGCTCATGGTGGCAGCACTTGTTTCTCCAAAAGACCTTACTCAGCTCTCTCTCTGGACAGAACAGAGGTCTGGGTAAAAGCCAAAGGTTTGGGGTCAAAGAGATCCCAAATCTTTACATACTGGTTTAATTTGAAATCATTTCCAAGAACTCTGTTTTTCTGCCACAGTTTATTCTATAAACCCTTCATTAACATACGTGGAAGTGTCACCAAAACACTCTCCGTGATTTAGAACTAAGATTCATTCCCAGTGTAGGCTCAAAGTTTATAGAAATTACAGCAATGGAGAAACAGAGACGTATTGAGTAAATCATGGGAGGAAAAGAAAATGTTTTATCGTCATAGTGAAGTTAACAAACCATCATTATTGAGTTTTCTTCAGCCATGAGTGTGCTAATTACTAATGGTGATACCTATTTGTTTACTATAACTTTTTTCCAGATCCTTGGAGGTGTTTAATTGAACTGACTCTTTCTCTGCCCCTGATGGATGTGATCCTCCTTTTACCTGAGGCTGATAAAATCAAGTCCTTGTGAAAATTGTAAGTGGAAAAAGTCGAGGGTTTTAGAGGCATCCTTCAGCAGGGGTTAGGCCCATTGGATGTGGGGAAAGAGGGAACGGGGTTTAAAACTTGAAAGTTATTAAAACTTCTTAACTCCCAATTTTTGCATCCATAAAATGATATTAATAAGAGTACCTATTGTTAGGATTTATTGAAGATTAAATGTGATCATATATTTGAAGTGCCTGGCATATTGTCAACATGTAGTAATACATCCCAAGAATGTTGGTTATCTATTCATAGTGGGTGCTACTGATTTTATTATTCAGGTGAGAGAAATTGTTTCTAAAATTATAGGGGAATGCCAAGGACCTATAATAGCCAAAACAATCTTGAAGAAAAGTCTGAAGCTCTCACACTACATGATATCACAACATAATACAAAGCTATGGTATCCAAGAGAGTGTGGCATTGGTGTAACTTGAGACAAACAGATGAATAATGGGTCAAAGGAATAGAGCAAATCATATATATCATCTGTTATTTGACATTTCGATGGAGAGAAGAATAAATTTTCAACAAATGGGACGGGAAGAACTGAATAAATATAAGAAAAATATATCACACAGCCGGAATATGGTGGGACCAAGATCTAATGCAGAATCTTTACCTCCAAAATCTATGTGCTTAAACCCTTCCCTACACTGCCATCCCAGCGTGGTGATCTGTAGAACGTTCTCATTAAATAGCCAGCCGTCTTTGTCAAGCTGCTTTCTCAAATCATTATTTACAAGGAGTGAGAGGATAAGGTGAGATGATTTCTAAGATTGCTGTAGATTTGGAGAATCTGTCCCTAAATGGTAGACCAACGACTGGATTCCAGACCTTCCTGGGCACAGCTCCCAACAGAAACTGCTTTCCCTCAGAAACCTCCATCCTGAGAACCTGGAATGAGGGTGGCCTCGGGACCCTCAGAAGCCCTTGTCACTGCAGAATAGAGACAGATCCAAAAATATCTCAAGAGCTTGGCAATGCACTTAATATAATCTCTTGCTTTGCCCCCTGAAATCAATTAGACTAATTTTTTAAACTTCAGAAGTGTCTGCAGACTACAGCCTCTCTCCAAAGTCATCAGAACATATAAAAATGATTCCATGATCAGCCAACCCCCAGACATCCGCACCTTGGTCATTCTGACTTCCTGAGACGTGCCCTTGTGCCTCTCCCTGTTCAGGCATCATAGGCAAATCCCCAATGCCAGTGTTGGAGATCACCTGGCTTTTAGATGATGTGTCCTATTATTGGAGGTTATAAAGAGTTAACTAAAGAGGCTGGCCTGGCCAGGGCTTACCCCTAACCCTACATGTATCCGTGGGAGGGTGGCAGCTCAGTATGGTGGGAGGAAACAATTACGATTTAATTCCATACTGCAAAAACGTTTCCTACAACGTACTGGGTGCTGTTTGGAAAATGATGAGGAGACAAAGTAGATCTGCCATTGCCCTCCTGGGTCTTCTAATGCATCTCCCCAGGCTTAACAGTCACAAGGGCACCTGGGGAAAGGCAAGTGATTGTACTAGAGACCAAGCATCCTAGTACAGAAAAGACAAAAGCAGTGGGAATCCTACAAGGGGGTGGCATTCAGACAGGCATGTGTTAACCGGTAACAACAGGAATGAGGTCCAGGGCTGAGGCTGCTGGTGGGTGGGGTGGGAGGGATGGCAGTTTCCAGGAGAGTCCAGAAATCAAAGGACACATCCGCTCAGGAAGGTGGATACCAGAGCATGACCTGGGGGACGTGGCACTTCAGCTGAGATCCAAAGTACAGGCGTGAGTTAATGATGGGGAAGGAATAGAAGAAGGAGGCTGTCAAGGGAGAGGAAGCACATGTGCAGAAGCCCTGTGTTGGGATGGACCACGGTACTTCCAAGGAACCGAGAGAATGCCGGTGAGGCGGGAGAGGACAGGCAGGGTGAGGTGAATCTGCGGAACTGAGTGCTGGGCTTTAGAAAAGATGTCTTCCTTCATCCTAAGCCAATGCGAAGACACTGGAGTTTTAGTTTTTAATTTATTTTATTGAAGTATAGTTGATTTACAATGTTAATTTCTGCCATACAGCAAAGTGATTCAGTTATACATATATGTATATTCTTTTTCATATTCTTTTCCGTTATGGTTTATCACGGAATATTGAATATAGTCCCCAGTGCTATATAGTTGGACCATGTTGTTTATCCATTCTATATATAGCAGCTTACATCTGCTAGGCCCAAACTCCCAATCTGTTCCTCCCCCACCCCCCTCCCCCTTGGTAACCACACGTCTGTTCTCTATGTCTGTGAGTCTGTTTAGTAAATAAGTTCCTTTGTGTCATATTTTATAGATTCCACACATAAGTGATATCATATGGTATTTGTCTTTCTCTGTGTGACTTACTTCACTTAGTATGATCATCTCTAGGTCCACCCATGTTGCTGCAAATGGCATGATTTCCTTCTTTTTTATGGCGGAGTAGTATACCATTGTATATATGTACCACATCTTCTTTATCCATTCATCTGTTGGTGGACATTTAGATTGTTTCCATGTCTTGACTATTGTGGCTAGTGCTGTTATGAACATTGGGGTGCATGTATCCTTCTGAATTAGAGTTTTGTCTAGTATATGCCCAGGAGTGGGATTGCAGGATCTTATGGTAATTCTATAATTTAGTTTCTTAAGGAACCTCCATACTGTTCTCCATAGTGGCTGTACTAACTTAATTCCCACCAACCCACCAGGGCTCTCTTTCCTCCACGCCCTCTCCAGCATTTATTGTTTGTAGACTTTTAAATGATGGCCATTCTGACCAGCCTAAGGTGATACCTCATTGTAATTTTGATTTGCATTTCTCTAACAGTTAGTGATGTTGAACATATTTTCATGTGCCTATTGGCCATCTGTATAAGACACCGGAGGTTTTAAGCAAGGGTAACGATGATGGTCTGTGTTGTAAAATGAGACTGAAATCTGTCTCTCAGAGGGAATCAACAATAGCTTGTTGAATGTGTAAATATGCATAAACAGTGTAAGCACCAAAAATGTGGGAGAAATGGATAGCGAATTGATTAGAGTGGTTTATCTGTCTGAGATGGGATTTCGGGAGGATTTTGCTTTTCCTGTTATGCACTTCTGTATCTTACAAATATTTTACATCAGTACATTTTGTCTCTTCTGAAAGGAAAATAAAGTTTTGTTTTCCTTTTTAAAAGCAAAATCTCTGCAGACAATGCCTTCTTTAGACAATAGGAATAAATTGCAAAGGAAATTGCCCTAATGTGACCCAGACTGGGACTGGGCATGCTTTAGACATAAAAAGAAAGGTCTTTTGATGATGTAATTTTAAAAGTGTCCTTGACATTCTTGAAGGTTTTAGCAGCCCCAAAGAAAAGAGAAAAATAGAATCATGTTGCTGAAAGGGACCTTACAGTTCAAATAATCCAACTTGCATATTTTACCACTGCAGGAAATGAAGCTCTGAGAAACAGATATTTCAAAGAGAAATCCACTCAATAATCAAGAGCATTTCTAAACAACAGTAATAACCCATTAGACATTTAAATTTTTAAAAAAGATTCAGTCACTAAAAGCAACAAAACTTAGGTTAACTAAGAGTAGATCTAAGCAAATGCGTGCAAGTTCATCATACAGAACATAAGAAAAAAAATTTTAAACATAAAATAAGACCTGTACAAATGAGGATCTGTATACCATGGTTAAAGATGGGAGGATTTACCATCAGGACCTACAAAATGGACTGACATATAGTAGGTGGTCCAATTATCCTAGTTCAAGTGAATTCATTGGAAATATGTCATTCCTTTCCATACATTAAGCAGAACTTACTTGCCATTCCAGGCCAAATCCTGACAAGGTTAGCTGATTGGTGGGTTGGCTTTTCTTTTTAAAATCAATTTATTGAGCTATAATTTACATTAAATATAATGATCTATTTTCAAGGGTACAGTTTGATGAGTTTTGATAAACATCTACATCAGTGTAACCACCACCCCTATCAAGACTTAGAACATTTCCACTACTCCAAAAAGTCTCACAAGGCTTTTCAGGAACTTGGCAAACTGATCTTAAAATAGACACCGCAGGGTAAAAGGTCAAGGATAGCAGAGACAATTTTCAGGAATAACAAGGGAAGGATTTTTTACCTACCAAATACAAAGATTAATTTTAAAACCACAGTACCTAAGACATAAATAAAAGGTCCAAAGGCACAGTTACAAGTTCCAGAAATAGACACACTCAGATATGAAATCTCTATATATTTTCCAAGCTATATATACCAAGCCAGTTTATTGGAATACAGCCATGTCAATTCACTTACAGATTGTTTGCGGCTGCTTTCCTGCTCCGATGGCAGAGCTGAGCAGAGACCACATGGCCCGCAAAGCCTAAATAAAGTATTTACTATCTGGCCCTTTCCTGAAAAAGCTGGCCACCCCTGCTCAAGACATTTGCTGAATTCTGAAGCTGCGTGATAGGGGAGGCTAAAATGCTGAATTATTTGTATTCCACTTTCTCATAATCATAGAAATTTAAAATTCTCTCTTTTTATCCCTCCCATCTTTTGCACAGTTTTTAGGAATTTCCGTTCTACACGTATCTATTAAATTTGGGTTCTTCATCTCATCCCGCATTTCCTTAACTTTACAGGGGATCACTTTCTTCTGCCTTTGGTATTTAGTCCAGGTCTGATGATATTAAATTGTCTCTTATTTCTTTCAAAAGTATTTTTATTTTGCCTTCATCTTTGGATCACCCCTCCATGCAGAATGGCATTTGTTAGCATTCTAGTGGTTGCTCCCTGACTCATTACAAATCAAATACAAATTATTACTTTTATCAGTTTTCTCACAATGCTAGGGCCTTGGAATATTCAAATGCTAATTACCTTTATTTTGTTGTTGTTGTTGTTTTAGATTATAACATATCAAGGACCCACATTCTAATCACTGAGTAATCACTAAAAGAATAGTAACAGATGCTGGGCTTCCCTGGTGGCACAGTGGTTAAGAATCTGCTTGCCAATGCAGGGGACACAGGTTCGATCCCTGGTCCGGGAAGATCCCACATGCCGCGGAGCAACTAAGCCCGTGCACCACAACTACTGAGCCTGCGCTCTAGAGCCCGCGAGCCACAACTACTGAGCCCGTGTGCCACAGCTACTGAAGCCCACGTGCCTAGAGCCCGTGCTCTGCAACAAGAGAAGCCACCACAGTGAGAAGCCCACATGCAGCAACGAAGACCCAATGCAGCCAAAAATAAATAAATAAATTTATTTTAAAAAATAAATAAAAGAATAGTAACAGATGTATAACTAATTTAATAGAGAAAGGAAAGAACTTTTTTAATCTAAAAGAAGGCAAAAAAATTTACAAAGAATGGAAATAGGAACATAGAATGAGCAGATGGGTCCAGTAGAGAACACATAGTAGGAAGATTGATAGAACCCCACTGTATTAGTGCTTATTTTAATTGTGAATGGATTAAATATTCACTTAAAACACTGAGATGATCAGAGTAGATACAAAAGCAAATGCAATATTACTTTTGCAGACAGGAGTCATGCTTTTATTATAAGGACACAGAAACACACAAAGCAAAGGATGGAATGTGCATATCATGTGACTACTAACCCTAAGAAAACTGGTTTACCTATACTAAAAGCAGACTTTAAGGCAAAAACATTACTAAAGAGAAAAAGACATTTCCTTAATGAAAAAGGAGCCAAATAACCTGGAAGAAATAATAATTCCAAGCCTGTATATAGCTTCAAAACACATAGAGCAAAAACTGAGAGAACCAAAATGAGAAGTAAAGAAATTCACAAGGATATTGGAAATTTTACCACACTTCTTACAATAGCTGATAGATCATACAGGAAAAAAAAAATCCATACAGATAAAGAAAATCAAAACAAAACAACAAACTTAAATTACTTGACATAGTGAACACGGCACCTATGTATACAGTCTTCTCAAGTATACATGACCACTTTCCAAAACTGACTGTATAATGGATTGCAAAACAAGGCCTTCACAAAATTCAAATGATTGCGATTATTCTTATTATATTATCTGACCACAGTAAAATTAAGCTAGAAATATATAACAAAAGGTAAATTTAAAATCACTGAACTATTTATAAGTTAAGCAATATGCTTTTAAATAATGTATGTCAAAGAAAAAAAAATCACAGCAAAAAGTAGAAACGTTTTGAACTGAACGTTAAAGATACAAGGTAGCAAAATTTTTGCAATGCAACCAAAGCAGTCCCTGGAGAGAAATATATAGCCTCAAATTCATATAATATTTGAAAGGCAGTGAAGGTAAAAATTCAATTCTATCTCAAAAAAAATTGAAAAAAAAGGAAAAATTAAAAGGAAGCATAGAAAAGGAAATAAAAAACAAACTGATAGAATAGAAAAAAATGTAAAATGAGAAAATCATCAAAGCCAAAAATGGATTCTTTGAAAATATCAATAAAATTGGTAATTCTCTAGCAATACCAATCAAAAAAAGAGTGAACATGTTTTACCAAGATCAGGAAATAAAAGGGGGAAATAAGTGCAGATCTTCATACATCACTGATGGGAAAGTAAATTGGGAAAACTACTTTGAAGAGCAGTTTGGTGATGTATACAAAATTTGACAGTTCCGTCATTCTGCATGGAGGAATGTGGCTTACGGTGGTGGTTCTGAAAACTGGATGTACCTTAGAATTGCCTGGCGTGCTAAAAATCAAATCGAACCAAAAAGATTAATGAAATTGGAATGTCAGGGGGTGGAGTGTGCATCCATTCTCTCTTCTTTTAAATTCTCTCATTTTAAAATTCTTTTAACTGTATAACCAGAGTTGAGATACACTGCCCAGGGGAAATACATGTAAATGTTTGTAGGAGATAAGAATGTTCTTTGTACTATCTGTGAGAGAGAGATAAAAAAAAAAGAAACTGTATAAATATTTATCAACAGAAACATTAATAATAAATTTGGAAATGTTCAATACTGTCATACCAGACAATGTATGAAAATGAATGAATGCCTAAATACATTACATGGATGAGTCTCACAGACACAGTAGGAAGAGTAATTTGCATTATAAGGTCAGTATGATACCAATTTCATACAGTTTGGAAAGATGCAAAAAACAAAGAACACAGCTATATGTTTGAAAGTCAGTGGAGCACGGCAGTTAAGAACACAGAATCTGGTTCAGATACCAGCTTCCTAGAGACAAGCACGACCTTAGCAATCGCAAGATTTCTGTGTGCCTCACGGTCCCCCTTTATAAAATGAGGATACTCTTACCGCCCACCTCAAAGGACTGTGGTGAAGGTTGGAAAAGCTGGCAGATGTGAAAGGCCTGGCACAGGGCAAGTGATTGGGGGCTGTCTGTTGTTACTATTTTATTACATCGCAGTACCTACAATGTTTCTTAAGAGTCCTCTTTAAGAGTATGGCAAGATGTTAGAACTGAATAGAACTGGATGGTGAGGGTACACCTGTTTTTATGCTGGTTTCTGTTCTTTCCCTCATGTTCAAAATAGTTCATAAGAAAAGCAATCTGAGGCTCAGAGGCCAAGTTCACAAGTCCCACGGCCCAAGGTCATTCAGCTGCTCACTGAAATCCAAAAGTCACCTTGCCCCAAAGATCTTGCCCCTAATTTAGCACACATGACACAAGAAATTAAACTCATAATGTGTGTAGGAATCATGTCTATTCCAACCACTGAAAACTGGCCTGCTGAAGCCATGGTTTCAAAAACGTATTGTGATTCTTTAATTAGTTTTTTTGTTGTTATTGTGTTGGGTTATGCTTTTACTTTGCTCATCTCTCCTTCATTGACTTATGACTAGGAAGCTCCATGGTTAAAAACAAACAAGCAAACAAACAACAACAACAACAAAAACACCCCTGTGACTTCCCACATCACTCAGAATAAAATGCAAAAACTACTTTCCCAAGCCCATATATAATGTCAGGCCCCTGAATACATTTCTCTCCTTATCTCCTACCGCCCTCTCCTTTGTTCCTCTGCCCTGACCGCACTCACTATGGTTTTTGTTTTGTTTCTTTGCTTTCAAATCTGCTAAGCATCCTCACATCTCAGAGTCCTGGGACTTGCTCTGCCAGGGTCCCTTCCTACAGACCCCTCTGTGGCTCACTCCTTCCCTTTCTCTGGGTCTGTGCCCAGAGGGAGAACACCTCTCTGACCACCATGGCTAAAATAGCCGTTTCCCACCATTACTCTCCACCCAGCCCAGTTTATTTGTCCTCGTGGCTCTTACTCAGGCCGGCTCCCAGCACGCACAAGAGCCAGGGCATGGATGCAAACAGAGGCCCAGTGATAATCCAGTTATTTACAAACTGCAAGCCAAACTGGCAAGCTGTTAATAAGATGTTTTCTAATCTCCTGCATTGACAAATATGCAATCATAACCACCTACCAGGTTATCTGAATCTAGAATTTTCAGACTCCTTCGAGGTCTGTACCAGAAGGCAGGGAGGGTGGGCCTCTGGTTCCCAGACTCTGTTTCACTCCCATCTTTTCTATCTCAGCTCATAGAGATCAAGGGAAATAGGCTCCACCAGTGAATTTCAACTGCCCTGTGTCTTTCCTCCTGCCAATTCACAAGGAAAGGGCTCCAGTTTTCTCTGCATGGGCAGAGCCTTTCAAGGTATCAGCTCTTCCTCACATACTGCTGCCCAACAAATGGCTCAGTGCCCGGGGTCGTGGGCACAGGCAACCACACTGAAAGAAGTCGGACGCAGAGGCAAACTGACAGGCCAGGCACAGATCTGTAGCTCAAAGACATGAAAGAGCTGGTCCAAGTCATACAATCATAATGGACTGTATCAGGCTGCAACCCAGATATGGTGGAGGGCTTAAGAATATGGACTCCTAAATCACTCGGCTCGTGGTCACATCCTGGCTCTGTCACTTCCCAGCTTTGGGACTTGGAACAAGGTATGGAACCATCCTCTGACTACTCCAGAGGGTATTTGAAGCGACTGCCTGAGTTAGCACAAGTGAGTAGAACAGCGTCAGGCAGTTATTAAACCTCCAACCGGTGTTCAGCAGTAGATTGTTGTAGCCTTGAAAGTCCTCACTCTAACCCTCCACCAAACCCTCGTGGTTTGTAATAGAATCAAAGCTGAACAGACGTATTAAATATCTCCTTGAAAATGGGTTCTGAGTTGCAGACTTTATGTTTCATAAGATTTCAGAGAAAGAAGAGGAAAGTAGGCACTGGAGGCATTCAGAAAACCTCCTAGAGGAGGTAAGACCAAGATGAGCCCAGAGGCTGGGGATGTTTGGCTGGAGAAGGACTTCCCAGGCCTTTCACACCAAGGCCACTTCACTGGAACAAGGGGTGAGTGTCCTAAGGGCAGTATTTTGTTTTTGATTTATTTTTTAAAATAAATTTATTTATTTATTTTTGGCTGTTTTGGGTCATCGTTTCTGTGCGAGGGCTTCCTCTAGTTGCGGCAAGCGGGGTCCACTCTTCATCGCGGTGCGCGGGCCTCTCATCATCGCGGCCTCTCTTGTTGCGGAGCACAGGCTCCAGACGCGCAGGCTCAGTAGTTGTGGCTCACGGGCCCAGTTGCTCCACGGCATGTGGGATCTTCCCAGACCAGGGCTCGAACCCGTGTCCCCTGCATTGGCAGGCAGATTCTCAACCACTGCGCCACCAAGGAAGCCCTTGTTTTTGATTTTAATTTTAATTTTATACAGTTGATGTACAATGTTGTTTCAGTTTCAGTTGCCCAGCAAAGTATATTCCGGTATACTATTGTGTTTTTTTTCAGACTCTTTTCCCACATAGGTTATTACAGAATACTGAGTAGAGTTCCTTGTGCTACACAGTAGGTCTTGTTGATTATCTTTTTAAAAAATTAATTAATTTATTTATTTATTTATTTTTCGTTGCATTGGGTCTTCGTTGCTGCACGCGGGCTTTCTCTAGTTGCTGCGAGCAGGGGCTACTCTTCGTTGTGGTGCGCGGGCTTCTCATTGCAGTGGCTTCTCTTCTTGTGGATCACGGGCTCTAGGAGTGCGGGCTTCAGTAGTTGTGGCTCGTGGGCTCTAGAACGCAGGCTCAGTAGTTGCGGTGGTGCATGGGCTTAGCTGCTCCGCGGCATGTGGGATCTTCCCAGATCAGGGCTCGAACCTGTGTCCCCTGCGTTGGCTGGCAGATTCTTAACCACTGCATCACCAGGGAAGCCCTGATTATCTATTTTATATATAGTAGTGTGTATATGTTTGTCCCAAATTCCTAATTTCTCTCTCTCCCCACCTTTCCCCTTTGGTAACCATAAGTTTGTTTTCTAAGTCTGTGAGTCTATTTCTGTTTTGTAAATAAGTTCATTTGTATCATTTTTTTAGATTCCACATATAAGTGATATCATATATTTGTCTTTCTCTCTCTGAATTACTTCACTTAGTATGATAATCTCTAGGTCCATCCATGTTGATGCAAATGGCATTATTTCATTCTTTTTATGGCCAAGTAATATTTCATTGTATATATGTGCCACATCTTCTTTATCCATCCATCTGTCAATGGACATTTAAGTTGCTTCCATGTCTTGGCTATTGTAAATAGTGCTGCTATGAACATAGGGGTGCATGTATCTTTTCAAATTATGGTTTTCTCCAGATATATGCCCAGGAGTGGGATTGCAGGATCATACAGTAGTTCTATTTCTAGTTTTTTAAGGAAACTCCATACTGTTCTCCATAGTGGCTGCACCAATTTACATTCCCACCAGCAGTGTAGGAGGGTTCCCTTTTCTCCACACCCTCTCCAGCATTTGTTATTTGTAGACTTTTTAATGATGGCCATCTGACCAGTGTGAGGTGATACTTCATTGTAATTTTGATTTGCATTTCTCTAATAATTACCGATGTTGAGCATCTTTTCATGTGCTTTTTGGCCATCTGTATGTCTTCTTTGGAGAAATGTCTACTTAGGTCTTCTGCACATTTTTTGGTTGGGTTGTTTGGGGTTTTTTTGTTTTTTTATATTGGGCTGTATGACCTGTTTTTATATTTTGGAGATTAACTCCTTGTAAGTCACATCATTTGCAAATATTTTCTCCCAGTCCATGGGTTGTCTTCCATTTTGTCTATGGTTTCCTTTGCTGTGCAAAAGCTTTTTAGTTTCATTAGGTCCCATTTGTTTATTTTTGTTTTTATTTTCATTACTCTAGGAGGTAGATCCAAAAAAGATATTGCTGCGATTTATGTCCAAGTGTGTTCTGCCTATGTTTTCCTCTCAGAGTTGTATAGTGTCCTGTCTTACCTTTAGGTCTCTAATCTATCTTGAGTTTTATTTTTGTGTACAGTGTTAGGGAGTGTTCTAATTTCATTCTTTTACATGCAGCTGTCCAGTTTTCCCAGCACCACTTATTGAAGAGGCTGTCTTTTCTCCACTGTATAATCTTACCTCCTTTGTCATAAGATTAATTGACCACAGACGCATGGCTTTCTATCCTGTTCCTGTGTTTGCGCTAAGGGCAGTATTTTGAAAGACACGTGCATTTGGGTGTTTAGGCGCCAGTTTAAAGAACAATCATATTAGGTTATTGTTGCAATTAAACAAGTTCCCTTCCCTGGTGTGGAGGTGGGACAGGTCTTCTCAATCATTCTGTTGATACTTCCTGCCCTTGACAAGGCTTTCTTTCCATCAGACAGCCTTCTCTTCCAAGTGGTCGTCATTTACTTGTGCTGCTTTCAAGCGAGCCTGTTAGAAACCTTACCTGGAAAGCCCACTGAAGTTTATCTGCAGGGCTTCCCAGCTCTCTCCCTAACTGGAGTTGGCCAACAATATGCTGAGGATTGATGGTCTCTGCACCAGTACCATCTTGATTCCAGTCCAGCCCCAAAGCCTGGCACACCTCATGCCCACATTGTGTTCTCTGCCATTTAACCCCTGGTGTCCTTGGGGTCAAGCTAGATTCAAGAGAATCTCTCTGCTCCTCGACTCCACCACCCCTCATTTCCTGAAGACTGGCCTAGAGAGCCACCCAGAACTTGTGTTTGAGAATTGCTGTTTAAGAACATGGTGAATTTACTATTTCAAAACCGAACCCAAGAACAAGACGGGTTGGTTTTTAAAACAGCTAGGGTTCAATTACAGTTTTATATACATATGATTTTTGTATATAATATATAGTATATATGTATTTACATTACAATTGAACATATATACACATTATTAGTAAATAATAGATATTATTTCAGTCGCTCCCTTCTAACTGATAGTCATTTCCATCTGAAAGTACCTCAGACCCTGGAAGTAAATCCTCCCCCCCACCCCCCTCCTCCACTCTCCCATGCCCAGACCCTCTTGTTTTGGTTCTGCCATATTTGGTCTTCCAGGTAAATGCTGGTGACTCCCATGCCTTTGTTCTTTATCAGTGGCTTTTCTCACCCTCACACTCCCCAGGGCAGGTCATGGTGTCCATGGTTCTATGTGCTCCACACTATTAACACTTGCCAGGGACACTTGTCGAAACCCTTCAAAAGGAAATAACTTTGTTAACACCTGGATTTTGAACTTCTAGCCTCCAGAACTACAAGAGAATACATTTCTGTTGTTTCAAGCCACCCAGTTGTGGTACTTGGTTACACAGCCCTCACAGACTAACACAGAACCCACCTATGATTCGTCTTTGACACCACATGAACATCAGGGACTCAAAGGGTGATGGCTGTTGACCTTGCATCCACCAGCCCTATCTGGATGGGCCTCTTCGCATATCTGTCTTACTTTTGGTTTTTTTTTGTAACTATTTCAACTACGTGTTAAGTTGTTCCTCCTGGATGCAAACTTCTGTAATGCTGGACCAATTGATGTAAACTTCTCACCCACCCTGAGTTTACAGTAAGTACCTGAAGCCTATAGAGGGACAGAGCATGTCACCCAAGTGAGGACAAAAGTTCCCAGGATTGTCCCCAAAGTACCCACCTCAGCAGTCCCAACTGTCTACAGTCAATCTTCTTTCTGAGAATAGACTCCCTTTGACATCAGTAATTCCCCAGAACTGCCTCTTGCAACAACGTTTATTCATTCACCCATTCAACAGATATTTATCAGGGGGAAGGAATTATATTCCAGACATTGCTCTAACTGTTATAACTGCTGGGGATACAGCAGTAGACAAAAGTGACAGAAATCCCAACCCTCATAAAATGTATGTTCTAGAAGGTGAAGCCAAACAATAAACAAACAAAAAATTTGAAAAATATAGTGTACTTTTAATTTAGTATAATATATACTATATTGTAGATATGACATAGTATATATTCTATGGAGAATAATAAATCAGAAAAAG
Source organism: Eschrichtius robustus (assembly GCF_028021215.1). NCBI lineage: Eukaryota > Metazoa > Chordata > Mammalia > Artiodactyla > Eschrichtiidae > Eschrichtius > Eschrichtius robustus. The sequence goes on from NC_090840.1 coordinate 82,836,579, forward strand.
AGGATAGGAAGCCCTGAGCGAAGGAGAGGTTTCCATTTGACTGAGTATTCTAACCAGCTTCCTCTGCAGTAATGACCAATTGCCAAATCTCACTGACTTACGACAGCAGTCATTTATTTCTCATTATGGGTCTCGAGGTCAGTTGCAGCTCTGGGTTCATTCAGACTTAGCTGGATTCCACTAATCTTCTTAGTTCAGGACTCAAGAGTGTGGGGGGCAGCCTCTAAGATGACCCCCAATGACCTCATGTCCTGATATTTACACCCCAGTATAATCTCCCTCTGAGTATAGGCTGGACTTAGTGACTCACTTCTAATAAAGGAATAGGGCAAAAACAATGGGATCTCACTCCTGAGATTAGGTTATAAAAAGACTGTATCTTCTGTCTTGCTGGCCTTTTCTTATTCTCTCTCTCTGGGTTCTCACTCTGGGGGCTGCCCTATAGAGAGGCCCCCCAACCCCATGTCAAGGAACTGATGTCTCTGGCCAACAGCCAGTGAGATTCTGCATGTCTGGTTCAGGACATGTCAGTAAATTAATGCTTTGAGTGCCCACAGGGCAGAAGACGAGAATAGGAGAGGGTGAGAGTGCCTCTCACTGGGGGTAGAAGGAAGACACCTACCAGAAGGTGGCATCCTACTAGGATGGAGGAAAACATAGAAAACACATATTTTCCACAAATTTATTCCAGGAAAATCAGATGCTGTTTTATTTCTTTTTTGGAAAGAGTGAAGTGTGATGAAGACAGGAGATATTTTTTAAGATTCCCCACCAAGGAGTTATTATTTCGAGTTGCTTTGCTATTTTTTACTGATCTGATATCTTAGGTGTCTTTTTTCACCATGGTCTTATTATTTTTTTTTCATGTGGAACTAGAAATACAACACTTGCTACTTTCCCGAAAAATCTGGTTTTTATGGTACTCAGGCACAAGACTATTTTGGGATCCCCCCACCCCGCCTTTAAATAAATCTCTGTTGATGCTTTCAGAGTGCCTTTGGGAGGGGAGAGTCAGCCCCTGAGAGGTGCTGAGACCATGCTTGGCTCAGACAGGCTCACCTGAAGGTACAGCATATGCTCCTGCAGTTATTCCCACAAACTGAAACTCAGGATTTTTAATAAGAGAACCTGTGTTCAGATCCCAGCTCTGCCACTTAAAATCTGTGTGGTTTTCAGCAAATTCCTTCATCTCTCTGGTTAATTTCCCTCACCTGAGAATGGATACACGTGATGGTACTGTTTGCATCTCCAAGTTCTGATAGACTTTAAATAACATGGTACAGAAAAAAGAACGTCCTAAGCGGGAAACTAACTTCATATAATGATGGAATGGTCATGAAGTATGAGAAGGTAAGTGAACATTCTTGGAAAAGTGTAAGATATTGTACATATATTGGATCTTGTTATTGTAACTCTGGAATGATTGGTTCCCACATTCCCAGGGAACACCGTGAAGCTGAGTGGCCAATGAGAGTTTTGGCTCTTGAAGGTAAGAGTTAAAGTTGACTCAGGGGCCTGATAACCTTTGAAATCTGACTGTGAGTCTCAGGATAACCATGTTCCTAGGTCATGCCTAACCCTGTTCTCCAACTTCATCTTTCTTCTCCCTCTTCCTTATTTCTGTCTCTTTTATGATTTTGTCTCCTTTCCTCTTATCTTTCTTCTCTGTGGCCACGATGGGGGTGCACAGCATGGGGACTGGCCACCGCGAGGGGCAGTCTCCTGACAGTGTCCATCTGAGCGCCTTCAGGGAGCACTGCACGCCTGAAGGACACCCTGCGATGACCAAGCATGGCAGGGGCAGGGGGTCTGGCCATTTCCACCCAGATCCAGATCAAGGAAGGCAGGACAACTGCCTGGGGATGAAGCTGGGGTGGGAGTTTAAGCATTAAAGGGGAGGTACAAGGTCCCCTTCCAGGTAGTCCAGACCAGAGTTTCAGAGTGTCAGGGATCAAGCTCCTGAACGGTCCCTCTGCTCCTGGGGGTGTAACTGATGACCTGGTCCTGCCCTCTGGAGAAAACCCACCACACTCTGCATCTTTATCCTTCTGCAAAGGCAGAGGGGAGCCAGCAGGAGAGGAAGTGCCTGGGGCTGGGCACCGGATCAGGCATCAGGCGGGTCAGTTCCACCGTCTAGTGAGGGAGGGGCTGGCGAGCTGAGACTTTAGGGAGGTGCAGAGATGTAATCTCACGATCGAAAATGAAAACCAGGTGGTCATGTCACCGAGCAGTGGGAGGCTGCCGTCAGCTTCCCTTTGCCAACTCCATTCTCATTTCAAGGTGATGATGATCCTCTAGGCACTGAAGTCATTTTCTTGAGATTTAATCTGGAACACAGGTTCTCCAGGACAGACTTGGTCAGGGAGTCAGGAGGAGGGGGAATGGGGCAAGAGTTCCAAGAAGTAGCATCCAGAGTCCCCAGGACCAAGGATCAAGAAAGCAGACATAGGAGTATTTTTCTTGTCTCCTTTTCTAGAGCTTTCCCCAAGGCCCCACATCCACACTCCCCTCCTTCCCCTAGATCTAAACCAGCCCCAGAGTGAATCTGATTAACACAGCCATGGCTACAGCAAGGACTTTCAAAAATTTCAGGAATTTTTTCAGTGACAATTGAACTTACCCAGAGGGCATACGCATGTTAACAGGGGTGAAAGAAGATGCCTTCAGCCAAAGAAAAAAATTTCAAGCAGTCTGAGCCCAGATCTTGTGGGACAGAAGGGTTTTGGTGTGTCCTATTTTGTGGCCGTCAGACTCCAGTTTTTATTCACCCACAGCTCTCTCCATCTCTCAAGAGGGCGAGCATTTACTGAATCCTCCAGCTGTGTGTGGGGCACGTTGCTAAGTTTTTAAACATATATGATCAGCAAGCATTTATCCTATTCAAACTTGACAACAATCCTCTGAGGCAGGTTTTAAGAAATCTCGTTTTGCCGGGGTGGGGGGGGGGCGGTGTTTGTTTATTTTATTTTTTCAGGTAAAGAGAGAGCTAGGCATTTGTCTTGCCAAGAGTGGCAAGACAGTGGCAGAACAGGAACTGGGACGTGGGTCTGGCTGACATCAACCTGCTGGGCGTTCACAAACCTTCCTGAACATAAGGGTCACCTAAGATGTTCACCAAAAATGCAGCTTCTAGAAGGAGGCCCGAGCTCAGCCTGCTGATTCAAGTCTGGGAATGATGAGCACAGCCCATCTGCCTCAGGGTAGGGGCCCCGGGCCCAGTTCCTCAGAAGCAGGTAGAAAGAAGGTGCCGGACATTCAGTGGGGAGACGTCTCAGGGTCCGCACCTGTGGGGGTAGGGAAGGGTGCAGGTCGGGCGGTAATAAGTCATGACAAGGCTTCAGTGGAACCTACTGGAAACTCTGAAGCTGGGATACCCCTTCAGAACTGGCCTGAGCTGGAAGAAGGGGACCACACCTTACACCACTTCTTGAGCAACCAGTAGGTGTGAGTTGGCCTGGGAAGTGTGGAGGATGTGACCCAGGGCCGGGCAGCCCTCTTCAGAGTGGAGAAGGTAGCCAGCAGCCTCCCCAGCTGGTGAAATGGGTCCTTTGGTGATGAAGGGGAATTGGGGCAGTGCAACAGAGCAGGAACGTCTGTATAAAATCCGCAGGAATCATGGAGTCCCAAGGGTGATTAGCATGGGGGAAGGCTATAGACTTTCTTGTGCTCACCAATAGTTTATGAGGACCAGTAGGGGGCAGCAAAGAGCTTTCCAGGTGTGACTCTGGAGCAGTAAGGTGAAGTAGGAGCTTGGTGAACAGCATCACCTGGGAAGGAACTGCAGAGTGCCCAGGGGAACCCAAGCAAGCCCAAGACTGAGCCATCAGCAGCAGAATCTGAGAAGGGATAGAAGGGTGGGACCCAGATTACAAGAAGGTATGTCACGCAAAGTAGTTGAGTGTTACCTTACAGCTGTTGGGAGACCCCCGAGTGGTTTGAAGTCCAGGAAGTGATATATTTAATGGGTTTTAGGAAGTTTTCTGACTGCAAGGAGGATGCAGGCAACAGGAAAGCAGAGGAGAGGATGCCTTATTAAAGGGCTCCACCTCTTTGCAGTCACGCAAGTTACTTAACCTCATCCAGGTCGGAAAAATTGTGGGAGGTAATAGTACTCACCTTATAGGGTTTCTATACCAAGGAAGAGAGAGGAACTATATAAGATGCTTTGCACAATGGCTGATAAATAATACCTCTTCACTAAACCTTATTAGACTTATTATTTTCATTACGATTACAAAGATGTTTGCAATTATTTAAGAGGCTGTGGTGACAAGTGGTACACTTGCTGAGGAGGATAGTGGGGCCATTCATAAAGACCAGGTGTGGAAGTGGAGGAACAAGTTTGCAGGGAGAGGAGGGGGTCTGCCCAGGAGGCAGACAGGTCTGGGGCCACTGTCCAGGTGGGATGGAGATATTAGGGATCTGAAAGTAGACGGTGTATTAGAAGGAACTATTCCTAGAGGGATATATGAGGTCACCCAGAGAGAAGACCAGCCAAATAATTAAGCATGCAATCAAAAAAGAGTTTCAGAAAAGAAAAGGACTGCAGAAAGAACCACCAGGACGCTGACATTTTAAGAAAGTGAAAGCAGGGGAAGAGCAGCCCATTGTAGAGAATGGGCCAGGCAGGTGTGAGGAGGACAGGTGAGGGTAGCAGCCCAGGAACCAGGAGAGGTGGGTTTTCAAGAAAGAGAAAGTAAACCACAAAGTAAAAGCACAGCACAGATGTCAGGCAGGATGGGGCTGGAGAGGGGAAGTGATAGGCAACTTTCCCAAGAACAACCTTAGTAAAGGCAGAGGCCCAAGTGCAGTGAGCCCAGGAGCTGGGGGTGGAGGAGGAGGAAGTGAAACACAGTCAAGGGAGACACATGGGTGGTTAGGTGGACAACCTAAAGATTTTATTAAGCTATGGGGATGGAGAGATAGATAAATGGATAGATGAATGGATGATGGATGGATGGGTGGAGGATGGGTGGATAGATAGTCTTAGACAGTCTGTCTATCTCTAGCTATAGTTTAAGTCCCACTTAAAGTCACTCTTCTAAGCACTTACCTGTATTATCTCTCTTAATTGTATGAGATGTGTATTGTTTGTCTATTTTCCTATCTCTGTGCTAATAGCACAATGTCCTAATTGCCCTATCTTTGTAATAAGATTTAATATCTGAAATTCTGCCCTTTTCTCTTCTATATATATTTTAGAATAAGCTTAAGTTCCAAGAGAAAAAAATTAGGCTATTTGGAGCTAAAATTTTAAATTAATTTAGGCATGATCAGAATCTTACAGTGAATCTACCCTTCCATGAACATAGTATATATCACCATTTATTCTGTCTTCTATTACATCCTTTAATAATATGTCAGAATTTTCTATATGATGGCCTTGCATATTTTTCCACGGTATCTAATCATATTACTAGGTCTTTTTTGCCATTACAGTTTCTAAGAAGTTATTATAGCTATGCCATTGATATATGTGAGTTCATGTTGTATCCAGCACCCCTTTGATTAGTTCTATTTTCCTTTAAGAGTTCTCTTAGACTATCCATGTAGACAACCTTATCCACTTACTTGTAAATAAGGGGAAATTTCTCTCTTCCTTTGTACTTGTTTGCAATTTTGCTCTCTTTCTTTGTAGTTCCTATGTCTCATTTTTTATTCTTCTTGTCTTACTGTGCTAAGTAGGATCTCCAGTAAATTGTTAAATAGACATGCTGGTAGGAAGTATTTGGTCCTGTTTTTAATATAATAGAAATGCTTCTAACAGGTCATCCTAAGTATGATGTTTACTATAATTTTTAAAAATACTCTTCAGTCAATTAAGGAGGCTCCCTTTTATTTCTATTTTTTTCTATAAGAGTTGTTATCATATATAGGTGTTGAATTTTATTTAATACTTTTTTTTCCATGCCAAGTGATATAACCATATCTTTTCTTCCTTAAATATGTTGAGGCTTTGCATTGCTTTAGTGAATGCTCTGGTGTTAAACCATCTTTCTGGGTTAAGATGTTGCCATTTGAAATTTATTTAAAAAAAAATTTAAAGCCAATCACCCTAACCTGTTATAATATATGGTTATGTCAAGAGCTTTTATATGTATTTTCTGAGAGGTATCATTTGTCTTCAAGATGAAACCACATATCCAGTCATCTCATTCCTCAATTTAAATCTTTCAGTGGCTCTCTATTGTCTACTGAAGACAAGATCCTTTGATGTACATGCAAGGTTCTTCATAACATGATCCTCAAATTGTATCTCCAAATTATCTGCTTATCTCTGGCATCTTTCCTTTGCTCATTGCATCTAACCTGGCATCAAAGCCTGTTAACGTTCCTCTTAAAACATATGTATTATATTATATTTAACATATATTTTATACTTTAGTAATATTTAGTATATTTAACATATTATTAATATATAATATATTTAATAATATATAATAAATCTACTATATGTGTGTGTGTGTGTGTGTATATATATATACGTAACTAAACGAAGAATCTTTCATCTAGATTGTCACAATGGGCTCCGAAACAGTTACATGGTGATGTTGTAAAATACAAATTGGTTTATGTCACTCTAAAATCCTTCATTTGGCTCAGTGGTGTGCTGGAGTCTGTTCATATCATCTTCTGAGAGTCAATTGTTAATACTCGGGAATTTCACAAGCCAGTTGTTAAACTGTTGTTAGCTTGAAATTGACCATGGTGGGATTATTTACTCTAGAAAAAAAATGGCAAATACTACAAATCAGTGAATTTTTTTTGAAGGCCAATTTTCCAGCACATCACTGAATATACTCCTTTACCCATGACATAAGGACCACAGTCCATGATCAAGTTTCTCTGTACCTTGTGCCCTGGTCAAACCTAGTTCCCAGAACTTTTGTATTTCCTTGATTTTGCAGAACCTTCCTTCTGATTATAATGCATTTCCTCTCCCGTCTGTATGCACCTCCTCCCAGACTCAATTCAATGTTCATCCCCTAAGGAAGCACTTACAGGATCCTTCTCTGCAAAAAAGGATCTCTTCAAAAAAGGATCTCTTCAGGATCTCTACAAAAAAGCACTTACATGATTCCCTAGTCATTAGTTTCTGGGCCTGTGTACTCCTTAATCTCCAAACTCCTGAAAGGCATACACTCTTCATTATTCATTCATTTATCCCCATGGTTAGTACACTGTCTAGCACATGACAGGTGGCACATAAATTCTGGCCATCTAAGAAAGGACTAAATAAAAGATGTTCCCACCTTCCTGTAGTACCCATGTTTCCCTCATTCTCACCCAATTTCCAAGCCATGATTTCCTGCCATCTCCCCCTAGGCCTGTCCTATAAAGAGAACTGCAGCATGGCACCACTTCTAATCCCACCTTTATCCGCAAAGCAGAACTGGTGAATCAACCCCAAATCCAGAGGGAAACAAAACTGAACGGAAATTTTCTCATCTGACGGAAGAGCACTAGAAAAAATCACTGGGGCAAAATCATTGAAAGAGATTATTCTAGTTATCTATTGCTGCATCACAAACTATCCCCAAATCTGGTGATTTATTTTGCTCTCAGTTTTGTGGGTCAGAGATTCAGAAGGGCCTGGGCTGGGGACTCTTATGCACTGGGTGTCCAGGGTTGCAGCTGGGGTTGGAGGACCCACTTCCAAGTTGGCCTCTTTACACACAAGTTCAGCATCTCTATGTTCTTTGGCCCCTCTGTCTCCACGGGACATGTCCTCTGCCAGGGCTTCTCCATGTGGCTTGAGCTTTTCACAGCATGGTGATCTCAGGATAGTTGTCCTTCTTCTATGGTGGCTGTCTTCCAGGAGAACAAGGCAGAAGTTGCCAATCTGAACAGGCAGTCCCAGAGCAAGCATCGGATTATATCCTGTGTAATCTATTGGTAAAAGCAGTCCCAGGCCAGTCTGAATTCAAGGAGAGAGGAAGTAGACCCCGTTATCAATGGGAAGAGTATCAGATACTTTGTGTTCATCTTTAACCTGCCACAGAGGTGACTTGCTCTTGTCTCTCTCTGATGGAAATGAGGATAGCAAAGCTACATTGGCAGGGAAATATGAAGCCCAAAGGTATCCCCCATGGAATGAGTTACTATCTCCAAACAGGTGGAGTAATACCTGGCACCAAACATTTAATCAAATCCCGAAAGGTGGTGCTGAACTTTTTTTTCTAACGTTAACCCCAAATCGATCTCAGCTGACTTAACAACCTCTCAACTCACCTCTAGCAATTCCCTAAGTCAGAAGAGTAGACAGAATCTGTTCTTCAACTGTAGCCATTAGAGAAAAAGCATTGCCTCACATATGATGAGCAGTGAGTCATGAAGTATTCTCACTACATCACAACAAATAGAAAGGATTGAGCCATCTAGCGATGATCAAAATGAAAAGAAATGGCACATAAGGCACTCAGGCAGACCATTGGAGGGTAGGCAGCAAAAATAAGCACACACACAAACACAACAAATTTTTCCCAGACATCTGGATTTCAAGGCTTTAATGCATTTCCTGAGGAATATAAACTTTAATCGCTAAAGGATTTTATGCTTACAGATCATTGCGGTTGAGGTTAAATGGGAAACAGATGGCATACTCAAAAGGGGTAAATAAAAATAATGGAGCAAATAGCCTATTAACAAAGGTGGGGGAAGCATTGCGGAAGCATGAGATGGTGAAGCACAAAGGTACAAGCAACAGCAAGAGGTCATTATGACCCAGGGGCTGAGGGGACACAGGGAAGAAACTGATGCTGGAAGCCAGTAAGAACCAGAACGGTAAGAAAGGGCTGTCTGATGAGAGCTGTGACATGGGGAGAGAAGCCCAACCACTGCCCAACTGTGGTCCAGCCTGGAGAGAGTCTTTGTAACAAGTGCCCAGACCTCCCTCTGCTCCCTTCCGATCTCCTGCTAGTACCTCTCTTGCCTGAATCCAACTGGAAGAAAGGGCCCCGGGAGCCAATGGGACATGGCCCACAGAAGGTAGCCTACTGGAACACAGTGCAGAGTGGAAAAGTATGGGAAGTGGGTCTGGAGACACAGAAGCAGATTACACAACTGAGTTGGCCTGGTAACAGTATTTGACTTAAATCTGTAATATTTGAATATATGTCAGCAGCTATATCTCTATGGAAGAAGAGTCTGGAATTATCTTTATCTTCCCCCTTTTATGTACAGAGATTTTAAAATGATGAATCCATTTTATTCTTTGTCTTAAGGTATATGGAAGATTTATTAAGTTGACATTATAGAACTCATAGGTTTATTAAGCAGAATAAACATGGTTGACTGCTGAACTATCAACATAGAGGATGGGTTTTACCTAATGATTTCTGATGAAAAGGAGAAATATTAAAGCAATTAAAGATGAGCTAATAGATATATAGGACAAAAACAAGCCAAACTAAGTATAATTGGTAGCTCTAAAGTAGAAAAACCAACAAAGGTACAGAAGACAAATTTAAAGGTAAAATACAAGGGAATTTCTCTAAAATATAAAAATGACATATGAAGATTGACATGAATCTGTAACTCAGGGAACTGTTTCAAATTTTTCAACTCCATGGCATTTCGTAGTTGATATATTGAACTCAACAATTAAAAAAAAAAATAAGGCTCAAGCAGAAAAAATAAATCACATACAAAGGAAGGCAAAACGTCAAGCAGGACTCACACATCTCCAGATCCATATTATATGTCATAAAACAAACAAGCAAACAAAAAAACACCTGATTTCCTGACTCAAAATCCATCACCTATAGTTTGTGGCACATGGCAAGGATGTGTCAAGAGAACTGTGTGTGATTCGTTAATAATGTCCATGCAGTACATACCACATGGGTCACATCACATAGAACCAATAGCACCACAGTGTTCTTGCATGTTTCACAAGCATTGTGACTATTCAAAATCATTTAAATGTTTCAGTAGATAGCAATCATTTGAAGACATTACTTTGTAATAGTGTATGTCTATGTTTAACACAACATTTCTTTTTTTTTTTTGAATTGAAGTATAGTTGATTTAGAATGTTGTGTTGGTTTCTGGTGTACAGCAAAGTGATTCAGTTATATCTATCTATCTATCTATCTATCTATCTATCTATCTATACACACACACATATTGTTTTTCAGATTCATTTCCATTATAGGTTATTACAAGACCATGAGTATAGTTCCCTATGCCATACAGTAGGGCCTTGTTGTTTATCTATTTTATATATAGTAGTGTGTATCTATTAATCCCAAACTCCTAATTTATCCTCTGCCTCCTTCCCCCATTGGTAACCATAACTTTGTTTTCTATGTTGACACATCATTTCTTAATTCCTATAGTTAAAAGAAAACTCAAAAGAATGTATCTAGATGACGTGAGAATATACCTAGATGATTAAATCATCTAATTTAATTCTAGATCACTAAACCCTCTTGTAAACTGATAGGTCTAAACTCTAGAAGTATTATTTGTCCAGAGCAGAGCAGGACACAAGAATTCCAGGAAAAATCATCTTCTCTTGCTCCTTCATGGATATTCCCTGTTGTTTAGAAGAGCTGGTCTCAAATCTGGTGTCAACTCTCTGGTGTATCTCAGTGAGCACAAGCAATCTGAGGTTAATGACCATTAAATATCTGATGTACTTTATAAATAACTTGGGGGAAAATTCAAGGTTACATCTGTGAAAGCATCCCTCTTGCTTGTATTCTCATAGGTTTTCTTAAAGTGTTATGTCGGATATCACCCACATCCTGGGGCTTGCTCTGTGCCCCAGAGGCTGACCTGAATTTCATACATCAATGGATTCTGTGGGAGATTGCAAGCGGTAGCCACAAATCCCTCCCCTCCCTGTATCCGTACCCTCTTACAGCATGGCTTTGTGGTTCTTCTCATCAAGAGGTAGAGTCTATTTCTCCACCTACCCCTCCTCCCTCAGCCCCCAGAGTCTGAACTGTCTTGTGATTTACTTTGACCTTTAGGATAGAGCAAAAGTAAAATTGTGGGAGTTCTGAGCCTGGATCTGAAAAGGCCTTGAACTTCTGCTCTCTCTTAGAACACCGACAGCACCATATGAGGAAGCCTGGGCTCCCTTCCCTGAGATTCAGAGATCAAATGGAGACAGAGGTCCAGCCGGGAGCCAGCACCAACTGCCAGACACGTGGGTGAGGCCACCTGAGCCTATCCTGCCCCAGGTGAATTGCCAGATGATGCAACCGGAGGAGCGAACTTGGGAGTGACATCGGGAGACCCGCCCAGTTGAGCCCATTCCACATTGCTGACCAACAGAATCTTAAATTTCAAGAAAATTCAGTGAAATTTCTAGGGGCCTGGTGGTCTGGGGCATGTTGATATATTCCTTCCAAGGCGAACGACAGGTTGCTGTATCTTGTCCCTCCTACGACCACAAAATAGGCACAATGCCTAGGGGATCTCTTTGGATCTTAGAGGCCACGTATGCCTAATTTTTCAGGCTACTCTGACCCATTTTCCAAGTAACGTGAAGGCTGCCCATGTTGATTAAGAACCAGAGGGAGAAAAGGCATTGGATCAGGTCAAAGCTGTCATTCAAGCTGCTCTGGGCCTTTGGCCAGGTAAGCAGCAGATCTCATGGTGTTCGAAGTCTCCGGTAGGTACAGATGATTCGTGGAGCCCTTGGCAGGCCCCACGGAAGAATCACAACATAAACCTTGAAAAATTTAGCACTCTATGCCATCCTCTTCAGATCCTATTCTTCTGAGAGTCCCTGGCTTTCTACAAGCCCTAGTGTATAGCAAATGCTTGCACACAACCCACCAAATCACTAGGCAACCTAAGGTCCCCATCATGAACTGGATGTTGTCTGATCCAATACGTTGTATAGTGTATCATGCACTGAAGCACTCCATCATCAAGCGGAAATGGTGTGTACAAGATTGGACTAATGGGAACTGAAGGCTCAAGGAAATTGCATGGGCAAGTGGCAATGATTCCCATGACTCATCCTCTGCCTACATCACCTCCCCTCCCTCAAGTTAGTACCCATCGCCTCATGGGCAATTCCCCATGACCAGTTAACTGAGGAAGAAAACAGTCAAGCCTTGTTTACAGAGAGTTCTGCACAAGTTAAGATTCTGGCACTAGCCAAAAATGGACAAAGGCAGGGCCTCAGCCATATTCAGGAGCAGACCCAGAGGAAAATCAAGGCAATAAAGGGAAATCCTTGCAGTGGCCAGAACCTCAAGCAGTGAACCTCTGGCTATCCAATTTGCCTAAAAGAAGAGATGATCAGAGGTCTACATCTACATTGGTTCATGAACATTGACTAACAGTTTGGCTGGAGAGTCGAGGACTTAAAAGTAAGATGTTTGGGAAATTGATAACAAGGAGGTCTGGGGAAGAGGTATGTGGATAGACCTCTCTGAATGGGCACAACCATGAACGTGTTTGTGTCATGTGTGAATGCGCCCCAAAGAGCAACCTCAGTAGAGGAGAGTCTTAATAATCAGGTGGATGAAATGACCCAATTCTCTGGATGTCTGTTGACCTCTTTCCCCAGTCATCTTGTCTTTAACAAATGGGCCCATGGACACAGGGCATGGCGGCAGGAATGGAGATTATGCATGGGCTCAGTGACATGGACTTACACTCATCAAAGCCAGTCTGGCTGCAGTCACTGGTGAATGCCCCCACCTGCCAACAGCATAGACCGAAAGCGAGCCCCTGCTGTGCATGGGAGTTGGGTCAAAACACTGTGGGTGGGAAGCTGCACGATTTAGTGGAGAGAACCAGGAACTAGGAATGAAGAGTTTCAGGTTTCCATTTCTTCTCCCAACAAACAAAACATGAGCAGCTACATGGATAATGAGGTGCGGACAGAGGAGAAGGTTGAAGCTGGAGTCAAGAGCTGAGGTCCTGGGTGGGCAGGGGTCAGCTGGGAGATCCTCATACAGCTTGGTGCCATTTCATGGGTTGGGGCTCTTGTGGACCGTGTTAGGAAGCCCAGACAACAATGGCCTGTGGGGTCCTGGAGGCAGTGATGCTGTCTCCTGGGAATCACTCACTAGCTCTGTGACCTTGGCTATGTCTCTGGTCCCCTCAGAACCTCGGTACCCTTATCTGTCAACTGCAGGGCTGCCCAGGAAGGTTAAATGAGATACATCATATGTAAAGTGCATGGCGCAGCGTGGGTGCTGATGTGCTTATGCTGTGATCCCAGGTGAATGTCCTTACCCCGTTTCTAGGGCTCTCAAACACCAATGTTGAACTAGGTCAGTGACTATTAAACTGAACAAGCCTCAGAGTCACCCAGGAACTTGTCTAAAATACAGACCCCTGGGGCCAAACCCAGGTCTACTGGTGTAGAATATGCAGGGGCAGGACCTGGGACCTGAACTGTCAAACAAGCACACCAGGGATTCTGATCCAAAGATGGCTCCGTGGACAGGGTTGGAAGCCACTGCACAGATGCCCTCCAGGTCCAGGGCCTGCACGCCTCAGGCTCCGGGCTGTATGGTCCTCTGGGCGTCACCTCTGCACACCACCTATTTTCAGATCCACCTCCAGGCTCTGGCCGAGTCAGTGCAGATTACAGTGGACGCCTTCTCTCTCCATCTCTCTGCTTCCTGATCTAATTATCACAACAACCAGATGTGACAGGCTCCCTCTCAAACCCATTTAAACATCTCCAAAGTCACCTCTCAGTATTCAAGCCTTCTCTAATTTTCCCTCTCCCTCCTCTAGTGGGACACCTTGGCTCCTGGTCCTCTCCCTATGCCAATTAGCAGTGAAGTATCCTTCTGCTGAAATAATCTGATTATGGGGCACTGAATCGCAGCCACAGACTGTCACAATCAAATCCTCGTCCCCAGAGAAAAGAAAGTCAACCCTCTCAGCATCCTAAGGGGTCAGCCTCCTGGAATACGACGGCATCTTCCTCGGACAGCTGTACTTCTGAGCCCTTTGGTGAGTCTGTGCCTCTCTCAGTATCTTTGAAGATGGGATGGACGTAAAGCTCTCTTTCCCCCAAAAAATGCACATGTGTGCATTGATTCATAGTCAATTTCCAGAGTTCCTGGCCCCTCGGAGACCATCCCTGGACCCCTGGCCCTACTGTGTCTCCTCAGCAGCTGACATGACCTGTCTGGACCCCACCACTCACCATGCACAGTTTATACATCCCCTTCCATACCTTTCCCTATTCCGGAATTTTCTTTCCAAAATAGTAAGTGGGATCTTACTATTCCCATCATTCCCGTTGTTCTCTTTTCACTTTACAATACTTCCTGGCCACCTTCTCTTGTCAGTAATATCCCTCCATCTATTATTTTTAATGCCCCACCAATCCCATGGTGTGGATTTTTCTTAACCATGGATGGACATTTAAATTTTTCTCCTCCACTTTCAGGCAAATCACACATCCCTAGAAGAGAGAGAATTAAGAAATCGGCATAAACAACATTGATCAGGGAAGGTTTCAGGGAAGAGAAAACAACATTTTAAAACACTGCTGACCACAGATCAAATCCCACTGAAACCAACAGACCTGCCCTAGGTCCCCCTTGCCTAGCAGAGTGCATGGTCCCCAGAATGGCCTGATTAAGGCCACCGCCATCTGGCCTCATCAACCATTCCAACCTACACCAGGAATACTGCAAACCCTGGCTTATTTATGATTTCCTGAACGTGCTGTGCCTTTCCTCCTGCTATTTCCTTTCTGGAACTCTCCGTCTTTCCCTCTCCCTTAAGCTGGAGCTCAGACTCCCTCCGGGAGCCCCACCAGAGAAATTTACATATTAAAGGCTTAAAGAGGAGCTACAGGAAAGGGACTGATTTAACTCCCATTCACATTCCGCACATTCTCCTGTCTCTTCCTTCTACACCTGGCCTCCCTCTGTGGCAGTTTCAGGGGCAGGAGAGGGAACAGGCAGGCCCAGCTCCTCCCTTCCTGTGACTTGCAAACCCTCCCTCCAATGGACAGGCCATGGTTCTGAGTATCTGAGCCACGGTCTTTTTGTGGCTTGGATTTCCTCCGGTCTGTAGTCGTCCTGGACTGTCTTAAAAAACAAAATTCCACTGAGTAGATTTTAAAGATCTTATTGGCTTTATTCAATGATTAAACCCAGCAGTATCCAATGTAGCAAATGGAAAGGAACTCTGAGGAACGGTACAAAGTGAAAGACTTTTATGGGCAGAAGGAAGCAGGACAGGGATGTTATACTAGACAAAAAAGCAGATTGGTTACGTCAAGGTCACTTTCCTTTAGGGGATGACAGGGGTCTATCCGGCAGATGACCTAACTAGTGCTGATCAGGTGATTCCTGATTGATTTATGATTCCATTTCTGAGTGAGTAATTAAGTTCCATTTCTGAGTGAGTAATTAAGTTCCATTTCTGAGTGAGTAATTCAGGTGAGTCTCCGTTTGGTAACGCAGGACTTAGCATAAGTGACTCCATTCTGGGCCTGTTGTCTTGCGTTTAACAACTGCAACAACGGTCCAGCAAGCCGGACCATCCTCCTTTTCTGAGGACACACCTTGACTCCCTTCCTTCCTCTCACCAAAGAGCTCTGCACAGGTGGGGCTGATCAATGTTTATCACCTACATCCTGGGATGGGGGTTTGGCTGAGGACAGGTCACATGACCCAAACGGCCAATCCGAATTCATCCTTGGGGGTTGCTAGTCCAGGTGCTGGAGGAGAGGCTCATTTCCCCTAAGAGTGCCGAGCTGGGACTTGCCCCGCGAAGAGGGGGAAGACGCTGAGGCCATTGACTGTGCAGAGACCAGCAGAGCTTCCCAGGTACACAGAGAGGAGGGTCAGGTGGGTGTCGGGTCCTCAGATCAAGTCCCTGAGGTGGGTGCTGCCCTTCCCTGATTCTCTGAGCTGCTCCAGACTGCTTTCCAAAGCATGGCATGGTAAATTCCTTTTCTTTTTTTTTAAACTTAAATTACTTTGACTCGGGGTCCTGACACTTGAAAATAAGCGTTGGACAATTATATACACAGTTTAGCAGCTAGATTGGTCCTTTGTGTTTAGTTAAAAGGTTCTGCGTTCTCCGAGCCCTTCCATCTCTCTGAGCTCGTCTTGTTCACCCAAGTCCAGGACAGGCATTTTTTCTGCGCCTCAAAATATGCTCAAGGACTTTTGCAGGCATTTTCCATTCAGCTTAAGATTCTCTCTGCCCAGGTCTTCTCATGGCTAGCTTCACAGCTGTGTTGCCGACATCCAAATAGTGCCTGGCGATAAATATCTGGCAGATAAATGAATGAGCAAGGTGACAAATTAAGGAATCAATATAGAGAAAAGGGCTCAGATTTTGAAACAGATGCCCTAAAATCACATCAGCTCCACCACTTACAAGCTTAGTTTTCCTTGGGAAAAATAATGTTGTGAGACTCAGTGTTGCTGCTTGCAATGGGGAAAATATTCACACACAGTATTACTTTTTTTATTTTAATAGAGTATTATTGGAGTATAATTGCTTCACATTACTGTGTTAGTTTCTGTTGTACAACAAAGTGAATCAGCCATATGCATACACATGTCCCCATATCCCCTCCTTCTTGAGCCTTCCTCCCCTCCTCCCTATCCCACCCCTCTGGGTCATAGCAAAGCACAGAGCTGATCTCCCTGTGCTATGAGGTTGCTTCCCACTAGCTATCTACTTTACATTCAGTAGTGTATATAGGTCGATGCTACTCTCACTTTACCCCAGCTTCCCCCTCCCACCCCGTGTCCTCAAGTGCATTCTCTATGTCTACATCTTTATTCCTGCCCTGCAACTAGGTTCATCAGTACCTTTTTTTTTTTATTCCATATATAGGCGTTAGCATACGGTATTTGTTTTTCTCTTTCTGACTTACTTCACTCTGTATGACAGACTCTAGGTCCATCCACCTCACTACAAATAACTCAGTTTTGTGTCTTTTTATGGCTGAGTAATATTCCATTGTCTATATGTGCCAAATCTTCTTTATCCATTCATCTGTCGATGGTCATTTAGGTTGGTTCCATGTCCTGGCTATTGTAAATAGTGCTGCAGTGAACATTGTGGTACATGTCTCTTTTCGAATTATGGTTTTCTCAGGGTATATGCCCAGTAGTGGGATTGCTGGGTCGTATGGTAGTTCTATTTTTAGTTTTTAAAGGAACCTCCACACTGTTTTCCGTAGTGGTTGTGTCAATTTACATTCCCACCAACAGTGTAGGAGGGTTCCCTTTTCTCCACACTCTTTCCAGCATTTATGGTTTCTAGATTTTTTGATAATGGCCACTCTGACAGGCGTGAGGTGATACCTCATTATAGTTTTGATTTGCATTTCTCTAATAGTTAGTGATGTTGAGCATCTTTCCATGTGCCTCTTGGCCATCTGTATGTCTTCCTTGGTGAAATGTCTATTTAGGTCTTCTGCCCATTTTAGTATTGCTTTTTGATTGATTTATTCTTTACTTCCAACAAGACTGGAAGGTGTGAAAGTTCTATGTTAACTGCAGTGTGCTGACCGTATGATAATGATGATGATGGCCACAGCCAGCAATTATTTAACTGCATGCTGTATTCTATAGACATTGTGCTGATAGCTTTATTCTGTTAATTAATTTAACCCTCACCAGGACCGTTAGGCAGGCATCAATATACCATCTTAATGATGAGAGGCTGAAGCTTAGTGATACAAGTAGTATCCTGAGGTCAGCTGGAAGTATGGAGCTTGGGATTTGAATTGATCACAATCTACAAGAAGATGCTGAGCAAAGGGCACCAAGCAGCTGGTCGATGGTTGGACTAAGTGACCTAACGGTACCTTTGAACCCTGGGATTCTGTGGACTTTGTGCTCAACCAGCTCCCACTTCTAATCCATTTCTCCAGGGCAGCTGTGCTTCCTCTAGACTGTCATTTAATCAGTTCATCACTCAGCTGGG
This sequence comes from Eschrichtius robustus, assembly GCF_028021215.1. Taxonomy (NCBI): domain Eukaryota; kingdom Metazoa; phylum Chordata; class Mammalia; order Artiodactyla; family Eschrichtiidae; genus Eschrichtius; species Eschrichtius robustus. The sequence continues at coordinate 82,854,477 of NC_090840.1, forward strand.
ACTCAAGCCACGCTGATCATAGATAGACCTTCGGGTGAATTCAGGATGTGCCATCACTGGGGAAGAGTGGTGTTGGCTTCACCTGTGGGCACTGGACCCAGGATGCCTGAACTTGAACCAGCTCTGCCTCTAACTAGCCTCACAACCTTGGGCAGGTTATTAACTTCCTTTGCCTCAATTTCGCCAGGATAAAAGGGAAAAAACAAGAGTCCCTCCTCACAGAGTGTTTGTGAAGATTCCATGAGTCAACATAACTAAAGCGCTTGGACAGATATCTGGCCCATTGTGAGCATTCGACAAACGTTCACTATTAAAAATAGAGCTATGTAGAAACGGAAAGAAAGTCAGAATTAGCAATTCTGAATTATACAACACCCCCTGGGAAAAGAAAATCAAAGTCATTTCAGGGTCAGCTCACATAGTACAATACTCTTTTGAATCCTTGAATTTCTTTTAATAGCAGTCATCTATTCACACATTCATTCAGGGGAAAAAAAGCCTTATTGAACGTGGATAAGACTCCCACCCCTCCCTCTCTCCCACCTGAGATGCATTCAATTAGTAGCATGCTGAATCAAGATGGAGAAAATTTTGTTACACAGAATTCCTCCCAGTAAGACAAGGAGGCAGCCCTGTGTGTAGTCAGGAGAAATGCTATGGTAAGACTCCTGGGCAGGGGACCAGTCTCTAAAGGTCCTTGTAAATTGCCTTCTAAGAAGGAGGTGCCCTGCTAGGAGGTGGCCCCTTTGTTTGCAGAGCGCCAGGTGGATCTGTACAGGTAAGTCTGGGGAGACTTGCTCATCTTTGCTTAATGGTGGAGGTGGGGGAGACTTTGATGATAGAATAGGGGCCGGAATCTACAAAGAAAGAGGGACTTAGAAGCTTTATGTTACCGAGGGAGCAGGTGGAGAGAACAGAGGGAAAACACACACAACTAAACAATCCCAGAAGAGGCACAGATGCTAGAAAGAAATATTCCTTCCACGCTGCTCCAAAGGGTGAGCTATAAGGAACTGGGTGAAATTTCTAAGATGACACTTATTTTTCATATAAGAGAGATTTATTTTTACACACTCGCAAGTTCAAAAATGAAAGTTACTACTTGGAGAGGTGATGAGCTCTCCAGTAATGGCATTTAAGCAGCGAGGGGTTAGTCTTGGAGGTGGAATTGGCTTGGGATTCACCTGTTTCAAAAAGAGAAAAGTTGACTCGTGATTCTAAATCGTGCGCCGAAGAGGGTGTAATCCTAGGGTCCATCCTCCATCTCCCCCGTGAAATCTTAAGGGGATAATTAAATTAAAATGAGGCTACCAGGGTGGGCCCTAATCCAATCTGTCTGGTGTCCTTATAAGAAGAGATTAGGACACAGGCACACAAAGGAAAGACCCTGCGAGGACACACAGAGAAGACGGCCATCTACAAGCCAAGGAGAGAAGCCTCAGGGGAAACCAACCCTGCTGATACCTTGATCTTGGACTCCTAGCTTCCAGAATTATGAGAGAATTAACTTCTGTTGTTTAAACTATCCAGTCTTTGGTATTTTGTTATGGCAGCCCTAGCAAATGAATACAGAGGAGAAGTGACATCTGGGCAACCTTTTTTTGACAGAAGGGGCACCTAAGCCTTGAAGAGATGTAGTGATTTGCCCCAAGGTAAACGATAAAAGGTGATTTCAACAAAGTATGTCTGATTCTAGTGCCTGTACTATTTCTGTTCTTCTGTGTTGCTTCTTAAGTGCAGGATACCATGTTCAACAACTGTAGGAAATAGTTACAGCTGAGACCCTTGAGCAAATTATTCCCTCAGTAAGCATCCCATCCCTGCTTAAATACCTCCATTGCTAGAGAGCTCCCCACCTAGTAGAGAAGCCATTTCCTTTTTTTTTTTAATTAATTTATTTTATTTTATTTACTTTTGGTCACATTGTGTCTTCATTGCTGCACGCAGGCTTTCTCTAGCTGTGGCGAGCGGGGGCTACTCTTTGTTGTGGTGCGCGGGCTTCTCATTGCGGTGGCTTCTCTTGTGGCGGAGCACAGGCTCTAGGTGCACAGGCTTCAGTAGTTGTGGTGCGTGGTCTCAGTAGTTGTGGCCCACAGGCTCTAGAGCGCGAACTCAGTAGTTGTGGTGCATGGGCTTAGTTGCTCTGCGGCATGTGGGATCTTCCCGGACCAGGGCTCGAACCCATGTCCCCTGCGTTGGCAGGCGGATTCTTAACCACCGTGCCACCAGGGAAGCCCCATTTCCATTTTTGAACATCTGAGCATGTAAAAATACATCTTCCTTATGTGGGAAATAAATGTCATCTTAGAACATTCACTCAGTTCTTTACATCTCTCTCTTTGGAACAGCATGGAAGAAGTATTTCGTTGTGTCCCTGGGAAGTGCTTCAAGTTCCATTACAGCATAGTTTTATCCATATTGTCTCTCTCTTCTCAAAACAAAGCAACGACAGTATCATGAAAGAATCCTCATATGACAATAATTCCAAATTCCTTCTTTCTAACACTAAAATTAGGTCACCAGAAAGTTGCCTAGTCCAATTAGTCAAACCATCCTTAAAAAATGGACAAGCATGATTTGAAATGAGTATAATTTGGCATCCTTACCAATTCACGGGCACAGGAAATTATTCACCCCCAGTTTGCCTTCTCCTCGAGCCAAAGACATATTGGGAGTGACCTGGAGCATGGACTTGGGCTGCCAATAGATGAAGCAATGAAGTAAAAACCACCATCTGTTAAGTGGAAATGAGAGCCCCTGAGAGGAGCCTGGAGGAAGTGGCTCGTCTCAATGCAGAACCATGAGATGGGCGCCTGCAGAAACCACAGCGAGGAGGAGTCCCGTAGGAAGCTCCATCCCCACCACGCACTCCAGCACATGGTGTGGACGGGGGAGTGTGCAGCGTGCTGCTGGAGTTCCCGGGAATGCTGGCTCTGGCCGGGATGCTCTACCAGCGGGGAGGGACGTGTGGCAGCCTCTCCCTCTTTCCCATTCCCTGGCTGTCATCCCCTTCACTCCAAGGTTCAAGACATTCCAGATCGTTGTCAAGGCCATGTCAAGGTCCCCACCAAGGAGGGAAGGAAGGGTGACGCTCTCTGAGCTAAGCTGGAGCCCAAAGTGCGACCAGTGACCACAGGGGTTATGTAAACATCACTGAAGCATTTTGACTCGATTGAGCCAAAGGACCAGAAGGTACAACCCGGGACCGAAAGATACACTGAAAATGGTTAGGCGTGCCGAGCAGAAAAGAAGAGTTTGGATGACTGACGTGCAGGCATTTAAGGAACATAATATTAGTTGTGACTATTTGACGACAAGACCTGGGAGTGATGTGTATTTTCAAATACTTTTACGCAATATATAGTTTTCTACTTTCAAATGCATGCAAATATGCAAAGAAAGCTAATAAAGAGATGCAGAGTAAAGAGTCTCAGAGAACTGGCTTTAAGTAAATTACCCCATTAAGTATTTCTTAATGGCTTCTCCGAATGTGCCTGAATATACACTACGAAGTACATTAAAACCTTTTTTCTCTCATGAGAGCAATAAAGAGGATGAAGCACCTCAATGAGCTTAAAATAAATGGACACAACTGACTTGAAAACAAACAAAATAATGAAAACCAAGAGCCGCCCCCCACCACGCACTAAAATCTGACAAAGTTTTATTGGTGGACATAATGCAGATGTGAATAAATAGGGAACTGTTACATGCTCCCAACTAGACACACTCAATATTGTGGAATTATCAGCTCTTCTCAGATTAACTTATGTTTATACAACTCCAACATAAATCTTAGTGTGACGCTATGAAATTTCACAAAGGGTTTCTAAAGTTTATCTGGAAAAAAGGAAGCATAGGATACTAGCCAAGATATTTTTTTAAAAAAGAACCCGGGGTGGAAGCTGCCTCTCCAGGTAGCAACTGTAATAAATCTAAGATAATTTGAACAGTATGGTAATGCAATATTACTAGCCCCTTGGTGCCAATACGGTCATAAACAAAAATGCATGTCAGGCCCTAATATTGCATGATGGTCTTGAGCAGGGGTCAGCGAAGTTTTCTGTAAAAGGCCAGATAATAAACGTTTAGACTTTGTAGGCCATCCAGTCTCCGTTGAAACTATTAAACTCCGCTGCTGTAGCATGAAAGCTGCCATAGACAATATAAAATGTGTGCCTGTGTTCCAATAAAACTTTATTTACAGGAACAGGCAGCAGGCTCAGTTTGGCCCACGGACTGTAGTTTGCCACCCCTGGTGTTTGCTCAAAATCTAGAATTCAATTACACGCATGTACAATTGTCATGGAACTCAGAACTTTTCAGGCTTCTGAGGTAGAACTCTGTGGTAGATTGCACACAAAAGAAAAAAAAAAAAAAGGGCCACAATTCTTTGCAGCATCTCCCAACAAGAGTGTAGTCTACTTTCCCACCCTCTGACTTGCTTTGCTGTGAGGTCACGTCATTTTAAGCCTGGGCCCCAAGAGGAGTTGCAAGCTTTTTCTGTCACTCTTAGAATTCAGTTTCCATGGCAACAGGTCTAGTTTCCCTTGTTGGAGGATTCTATGTGGAGGAGAACGCTGGTGCCCCAGTTGAGTTTCTGCTGGCCTCCAGCCATTCTGGGAGTTGAACGAATTCACCAATAAGCCCCAGTCAAGGTCAGCTAAGCCTGGATAGATAAGCAGACTACCTAGCTGAGCCCAGCCCAGGTACTGACCCACAGACTCATAACATCCACAAGTAATGTTAGGCTAAACCACTACATTTTGGGATGGTTTGTATGTAGTAAAAGCTGATTAAAACCATTCTGCCATTGAACATGTGAAACAAACTTATTTCATAATGTAGATTTTCCAAAGGTAAGAACAATTAGAAAATCAACTGTGCTTTTGTTTGTACGCTTGTTCTTAATACCTCTTTGTTTAACTAGCTTCTCCTGCTTTGATATCTGATTTGATTGCATGAATATATTTAAGAGGATTAGATTCTTCATCCCAAATATACTATGGGGACACAGGCATGATTTTGAAATACCTAATCTACTAGAACCTGTTATCAAGGCATAATCATTTTTGTTTATGACCATATTGGCACCAAGTGGCTAATAATATTGCATTAATTGCCTCAGACTAATAAAGCAGATTATCATGTGAATAATGTGTTTATGTCTGGACCAGTAGAACAAAATGATAGTAAGCTGCATGATACAAGGTTTTTCAATAGTTTAGAATGAGACACGTGAGAGGAAATTAAGTTTCCATGTGGCAAAGAGCAGTAAAGGCATGAAAAATTCAACAAGCCTTGTCCTACAGCAGCTGGGATCATCGGTGTTACAATCAGCATTTCATTCCAGCAAAATAACTGCATCTATCATACTAGTGTTGTCATTTTGAATTTCAGTGTTTTCTTGTGGTTTCAGTATTTGCTTTATAAATTTTCTTTGTTTCTGTTGCTGTGTTAGGGAGTTTGTTATTCTCTCAAAGTAAGAGCTGAGCCTTTAACTCTGCTAACCCCACTTCTGATACGATTCAGTGGAATAACCTGGATTAGATGCCAACAGACAGAGGAAATCTCTTCCCTTGTCTGGGCTTCAGTCAATAACTAAAATAAAATACTCTAACTTGAACTGTGGTTCTCAAACTTCAGTGAACCTGTTTAAAATGCATAATTATGAGCTTCATCTCCAGAAAATCTCATTAAGTAGTGGAGGGTAAGACAAAAATAAAACGTGAGGCAAAACCAACAGAATGTAAGGTAGAAATAGACAATTCACCAAAAACGGCTGAATACTTTAATGCCACATTTCAATAATGCAGAGAACAACTAGACAGAAGATAACAAGGAAGTAGAAAACTTGAACATGGTTAACCAAAACTGGACCTAACAGACATCTGTAGAATACTCCTTCCAACCCCAGCAGATACACCACCATCTCAAGCACACATTCTCCAGGATAGACCACGCATTAGGCCATAAAGCAAATCTGACTAAATTTAAAAGAAGTGAAATCATACAGAGTATGTTTTCTGACCACAGTGGAATGAAATTAGAAATCAATAACAGAAGGAAATTTGGGAAATTCACAGATATGTTGAAATGAAACAATACATTCCTAAATAACCAAGAGGTCAAAGAAAAAAATCACAGGGGAAATTAGGAAATACATTGAGATGAGTGAAAACAAAAATACAACATACCAGAGCTTATGGGATTCAGCTAAAGCAGTGTTTAGAGGGAAATTTATACCTATAACTGCTATATTAAAAAAAGAGATCCCTCAAGTTGGTAACCTAACTTCCCACCTTAAGAAAATAGAGAAATAAGTGCTAACTAAACCTGAACCAAGCAAAAGGAAGGAAATTAGATTAGCAGAGATCAATGAAATAGAGAACACAAAAACGATAGAGAAAACCAATAACTCGTTCTTTGAAAAGATCAACAAAATTGACAACCTTCTTTGTTATAAAGCAGAAACTAACACACCATTGTAAAGCAATTATACTCCAATAAAGATGTTAAAAATAAAAAAACTACACATATTCAAAAAAAAAAAAAATTGACAACCTTTAGGTAGCCTGACCAAGAGAGAATACTCAAATAACTAAAATCAGAAATGAAAGAGATGTCGCTATAGACTATACAGAAATAAAAAGTATTAAAAGGAAGTACTATGAATAAGTTTATGCCAACAGATTAAACATCCTAGATGAAATGGACAAATTCCTAAAAAGACAGACCCGCTAAAACTGACTCAAGAAGATAGAAATCTGAATAGACCTCTAACAAGAAGAGATTGAATCAGTAATTTAAAAACTTCCAACAAAAAAGTCCAGGACAAGCTCCCTTGGTGAAGTCTACCAGTCATTTAAAGAATTAACACCAATTTTTCTTGAATTCTTGCAGAAAAATAGAAGAGAACACTTACCAACTCATTCAGTGAAGCCAATATTATCCTGATACAAAAATCAAACTACAACATCACAAGAAAACTACAGATCAATATCCTTTATGAACATAGATGCAAAATCTTCAACAAATTACTAGCAAACCAAATCCAGCAACATATAAAAAGGATTATACAAGCCAACCAAGTGGGATTTATCCCAGGAATACAAGATTGGTTCAGCGTTCAAAAACTATCAATGTAGTACACCATATTAATAGAATAAAGGAAAAAAACCACGTGACCACCGCAACCGATGCAGAAAAAGCATCTGACAAAATTCAACACCGTTTTATGATAAAAACACTCAACTAATCAGAAATAGAAGAGAACATTTTCAATCTGAGAATGAACGTGTGTTTAGCAAGGTTACAAGGATACCGATCAATGTTAAAAAAAACTCCATTTCTTTTTTTTTTTCTTTTTAACATCTTTATTGGAGTATAATTGCTTTACAATGGTGTGTTAGTTTCTGCTTTATAACAAAGTGAATCAGCTGTACATATACATATATCCCCGTATCTACTCCCTGAAAAAACTCCATTTCGATATACTAGCAAGGAACCATCAAAAATTGTAATTTAAAAAAAAACAATACTATTGGGTCTTTCACTTCCAGGAAGATGGAGAATGAGTTTTTGCCTATTCCTCCCACTAAGTACAATAGAAAAACTTGGACGTTATATGCAAGGTAAACATAGAAGGACTCTGAACCATGGAGAGAAGGCAGACCAGTTAGGAACCTCAGGACTCCAGGAATGACAAGGTAGTGATCTCCCTGGGCTTTCTTTCTGCCTCATGTATCCCAGACTTGGAGCTGAAGAACACAGCAACTCAGACACCCTAGTGGCTGCAACCAAAAAACCCCAATGAAAGCCTGTTCTCTCTAGCCAAAGGGCCAGGAAAGAGGCAGCCTAGCAAGACAGAAACCTTTTAGAAAATAACCACCCAACTCCATACAGACACCCCAGGAAAAAACTGGCCACCCACCCACGGCAACATGTGGAGCTGGATTTCCTCTACCCTTTGGAGGCTGTGATGAGGTTCCCTTCCCTCTCACTGGGATGAAGACCAAGTAGGGAGCCAGGGCTGTCATCCCTGCCCACCTGTAATGAGGCATAAGTCCCCCTTCCCCAGGTCAGTGGAGGCCACATGGGCAGCCAGAACTCCCATCCCCACCCAGCAGTAAGTAGGAGACCTCTTGGGTGTCAGGGGGGATCCTGAACTTGTGCCTGCACCTGGTAGAGAAAAGCTGGTGGGAACGTAAAATGGTACAATCATGATAGAAAACAGGCTGTTTCTTAAGAAGATTAACATTCATCTGCATTTTGATCTAGCTGTTCCACCCACAGGTTGCCCCCCAACCCCAAATAAATGGAAGTTTGTGTCCACACAAAAACTTGTGTACACACACCCCTAGCCGCTTCATTTGTAATAGGCAAACACTGGAAAACAGCCCAAATATCCATCAATGGGTGAATGAATAGACACGTTTTGGTATGTCCATGCAATGAAATAGCACTTAGAATAAAGAGAAAGAAACCATTGTTACAGGCAACAACACGGATGAATCTCAAACTAATTATCCTCAGTGAAGGAAAGCCAAATGAAAGAAGTACATACTGCATGATTCCATTTTAAAAATTCACTACTCTAGGATGACAGAAAGCAGATTGGTGGTTGCCTGGGAACCTGAGAATATGAGGAAGCATGTAAGAGAGAGATCACTTAGGGAGACACAGAAAACTTGGGGGAAAGTGATGGATTTGTTCATTACCTTCATTTTCCGTGTTCATCCTTACGGACTAGAACGGGAGGGTCTGGAATATTGATAAATTAAATTAGATGCTTTTATTAGTTTTAAAAAAAGATCAATTTCTCCTCTATCTGAATTAAAAAAAAATTATAAAGGTAAGATTTGGCCCGAAATATAGGATCTTATCACTCAACACTCCTGAAAATCTTTGTACTATGAAAGCAGACCACCTTAATAAATGCGTAGTCCTATTTGCACAGGTCTGCTGGCTGAATCCTGAATGTTTCAATTCAGAAACTAGGGCCGAACACTGGAGCCAACAGAGCTGAAATTCTCTGAATCCAGGGAAACCAATTAACACCTTTGCATGCAATAAACTGGAATGCATAATGGATCATGACTTTAAATTTATTTTGATAAATGGTCCAATAATTTGAAGTTCAAATAAATAATTCATCCTCCTTTCTCCCTCAGCATGACAGCTTGGAAGATATACGATAAGCTGAAATCATGGTGCAATCTTCAGCGGGTCCTTTTACTGGATTCCAGGCTTAAAGGCATGACCGGAATGGCTCCTGAAAGGTAACATTGCCCTGTACTCTCATATTTGCCAAATAAATGAGTAAGCATAGATCTGTGGTATTGCAGTGGCCCCAGAGGTAAGAGCTGAAGCTCTACATCCCTGCTACCTCTTCACTTCCCTCTACTGTATGGAGACCTACTTGGATCATTCAATTTGGAAAACTTGCCGTGTTGCTAGACACATCACTCCTGCCTTTTTAACTAGGCCATCTCCCTTTCCAGGAATTTAGCCCAGATGCATCCAAAAGTGGGGCAAAAACATTTCGAGCTGTGTTCTTTCAATCACACGAGGCAAAATCAAAGGGCATCTTCATCCCAGGAACAGAAGCATCCATCCTCAAGAGCATTTCGTCTTGAAAATAAACCATTTGTTGATTAAATCCTTCCAGAATTAGACTAAATCTATGAGAAAAAAAAAAACATGTTCCAAACAGTATTGTGTTTTTAGAAACCTCTTCTTAACTCTCCTAAAGATGGAGAAGGGGGCAAACAAATTACATTTCATTACCAAAATACATATCCAACTCCTAACACTCATTCTACAAATTTTTATTGACCACCTACTATGTGCTGGTCACTTTTGCAGCACTGGTGATACAGCAATGAAAAAGAGAGGCAAGCATTCCTGTCCTTACAGAGGATATTCTAGTGGACACAGAGCTGGTCTGCTATAATTAAAATAAGTAAGTGTTAAAGTATAGGAGAAAATACTCCATTTTAGGGAGAGGAGTGAAGTAGGGGATGGAGATAGGGGATGCCAGGAGAGGGAAGGCTGCAATCAAAGAGATAAGGAAAGCCCACATGGAGAAGGTGAACTTGAGCATTGGGTGAAGGAGAGGAGCCACACAAATATTGAGGGAAGGGAGTTCCTGGCAGGAGAAACTGTGAGGACGGGGCACAGAAGCAGCCGCAGGGCTGCCATATTGGAGGGACTTCACGGAGGCACGTGTGGGTAAGGAAGAGACTAGACTCAGAGAGTTAATGGGTCCAGATCCCTGAGGGCCTTGACCATACGGACTTTGATCTTGCTCTGAGTGAATGTGGGAATCACTAAAAAGCTTTGAGCAAGAAATGACATGATCTGACTTGACTTGTTTTGTTTTGTTAATTGTGATGAAATATGCATTACATAAAATTTACTATCTTAACCGTTTCTAAGTGTCCAGTTCAGTAGGATTAAGTACTTTCCCCCCATTGTTGTGCAGAACTCTTTTCAGAATCTCCAGAACTCTTTTCTTTTTCTAACATCTTTATTGGAGTATAATTGCTTTACAGTGGTGTGTTAATTTCTGCTTTATAACAAAGTGAATCAGCTATACATATACGTATATCCCCATATATCTTCCCTCTTGCGTCTCCCTCCCACCCTCCCTATCCCACCCCTCTCGGTGGTCACAAAGCACCGAGCTGATCTCCCTGTGCTATGCGGCTGCTTCCCACCAGCTATCTATTTTACATTTGGTAGTGTATATATGTCCATGCCACTCTCTCACTTTGTCCCAGCTTACACTTCCCTCTCCCTGTGTCCTCAAGTCCATTCTCTACATCTGCGTCTTTATTCCTGTCCTGCCCCTAGGTTCTTCAGAACCTTTTTTTTTAGATTCCATATATATGTGTTAGCATACGGTATTTGTTTTTCTCTGTCTGACTTCACTCTGTATGACAGACTCTAGGTCCATCCACCTCACTACAAATAACTCAATTTCATTTCAGAACTCTTTTCATCTTGCAAAACTGAAACTCTGTACTCATTAAACAACATCTCCCCATTTCCGCCTTCCCCCAGCCCCTGGCAACCACCATGCTACTTTCTGTCTCTATCAATTTGACTACACAAGGTACTCCGTACTATTGGAATCATACAATATTTGTGGTATTATGACTGCTTTATTTTGCTTCAAATAATGTCTTCAAGGCTCATCCATGGTATAGCATGTGTCAGAATTTTCTTCCTTTTTGGGGCTGAATTATATTCCATTGTATGCATATATCACATTTTGCTGATCCATTTATTCATCAATGGACACTTGGGTTGTTTCTACCTTCTGGCTATTGTGAATAATGCTGCTATGAACATGGGTGTACAAACAGTTGTTTAAGACCCTGTTTTCAACTCTTTTGGATATATACTCAGAAGTGGAATTGCTGGATTGTATTGCAATTCTATGTTTAATTTTTTGAGGAACTGCTATACTATTGTCCATAGTGTTGCCTTAAGCTTTAAAAGGGCACTCTTGCTGCAGTGTTTAGGGATGGACAACAGGAGGACAAGAGTGATGTCAGGGGGGTCACCAAGAAGGCTTCTTAGATGTTTCCCTGCCAGACTCCAAGATGGAAATCTGCATGCAGAAAACTTACCAGGGATCACATTGGATTTATGTGGGGAGGGAACAAAAAATAGGATTTAGCAGAGGGACGGTTTGATCAGAGATGCAGGTGAAAAAAGCCTCATCTGATCCCAGGGGACTCAGAAGCTGGGATGGCCCTTTCATGTTGTCCAGTCTTGAGATAATAGAGCTGGGTCTTTCTGCCCCACGGTGGCCAGTCAGTGGATGCATCCTGACTCCAAGATGAAAAAGTAACTTGTACTAGGCAGCTTTCTTCAGTGGAGGACAATTCCCAGTGAGGGACTCACTGAGAGCCTTCAGCCACCACCCTTCAGCAGGGGAAGGAAGGTGGGCTCAGTTCTGAGGGGGCAAGGAGTCTGGGCAGCAGACCACAGCGCCCTCCACAGAGGCTACTGCAATGGTCTGTGTAATTGGCAATGGTGCTTGGCCAAGGATCTTAGCAGTCAAGGTGGGGAGAAGTGCTGAGTTCTTGAACCGTTTTGAACGTAGAGTAAAAATTATGTTTTGATGAATTGGATATTTGGTGTGTGATTAAAAAGAAAAAAATTAAGCCAGAATGAGCCAAGACTGTTGACCTAGCAACTAGAAAGATCAAATTACCATGACCTGGGATGGAGAAGACTATTGGAGGAGCAGATCTGGGGTGGATGCTTAGGGGTTTAATCGTGGACCTGGGAACAAGGGCCACTGTCGAGCAGGCAGTTGAATATACAAGGGTGGGTTTCCAAGCAAAGGTTGATCTGGGGTATAAATGTCAAGGTCATTAGCTTATAGATGGTATTGGAGATCAGGAGATGGCAAGAGATCATCAAGGAAATGTAGATAGAGAAGGGGAGAAGAGGTCTGAGGGCTGACTTGCGGGTTAGTCCAACTTGAGGTGGAGGAGACCCAGCACAGATGGGGAGGGGCAGTCAGTGTGTCGTCTGCTCTCCAGTTGCTACCACCACCCTAGATTCATTCCTTGTCCTCTCCAGCTGCACGTGCCCTGGAAGGCTGTCACCCACTTGATCCATCCTGTGGGCTCCCTTGCCCTCTGGCTTCCCTTTGGGTTTAGCCAGTGGGCGTCACTGTCAGGGTGTCAGAGGGTGCAGGCAGAGGGCGGAGGGAGCACTTGCTCCTCCTGCCATCCTTCCTCGGAGCAGTTCTGGCAGGGACAGCACCCCTCTAGGACCACACTGCGTGCCTCGCACCGCCTTCTTTGGCTCCAACTCCCAAGGAGGTCCCGGTAACAACCTTTGCACCCTTTGCCCCTTCAGGTCTGAGAACCGCCGACAGCTTCCTGTGGTGGTTATTCTCTTGGGTGAATAACATCCCTTTGCTCTGTCACACTTCTCTAAACAGTCCATTCATGAAAATGTCCCTTTAAAAATCCCTGCTATTTCATCTGTATCTGCCAAGACCCCAACAAATGTATGTGCTGTCCTGGAAGAAAGGAAAAATTTTTCAAGTTTGAAGGAGAAAAATGAAATCAACAGCGCTACTGACAGTTTAACTAAGAGGCAGACTCTGAAATGACCACAGGGTTTCACAGCAAGGAATAGATGTTGATTTTATCAAGTCATGTCTTTAAAAGAGGTGACAAAGGCTCAGGGTTTGTTTAAGAGAGAAAAGGAAGAAGAAAATTTGACAAAGCAAGAGGAGACAACTATTTTAGGGAGTTTTTCTGTAAACAGGAGTAGAAAATGGAACAGATCTAGGAAGCGAACGTGAGATCGACGCTGGGTTTTTCAGATGGGAGAAATAATAGCCGGCTTTCATGCTCAGGGAAGTGAGTGGGGAAGTGGTGATGCAGAAAGGGGTGGAAAATTACTGTCTCTGTGTCCTTGAGTTGAAGAGAGAGGCACGACCGCATGCACAAAGGGGGGGGGGCGCTGGCTGGCCCCAATATGTTACTTAGAGAACTTATCTACGGTACCTGGCGAGAAGGCAGAAGATGCAGGGACAGATGCTGATAGGTGGGGAGCTGTGGGCGTGAAAACGTGGAATTTCTTATCAATTCTATTTTTCAAACTAGAAGCAACACCACCACCTGAGAGTGAGAATGAGGGAGAGATTGTTGGTCTGAGAGGAACAGTGTGCCACTGTGCAGGGCATGGGAGAGTGACCAGACCAGGGGAAGGTGTAAGGACTGTGAGATTACATTAAAGAGCCGCACCTGAGAGATTCAGTCATACATTTTAAGTAGGACCATGGTTGTTCTGGGTTTCTCCTGCCATATTTAGCTACCTGGATGCAGGCACACAGCAGGGAAGAACTCTTTTATAGGTCTGGGGTTTTTCCAAGAGAGTACTACAAAGCAAGAAAGGGCGAGAGAACTGGGAGGGGATACAGAAAGAGAGTGCTGATAATGATTTTTCAGGAATCGGCATGTCAAGAAGGATGAACAGCGGTGTACTGGTGTGAGGTTAAATACTAGAAGGAATGATCTGGAAATGTAGGTGATGTGTTAAATGTATCACCCCACCCAAGATACACTGTAGGATGCAAAAGGATTTTTGTACACATGCCTTATTTTCAGGGGGTTTACAGTCTGTTGGGAGGAGATAAGTTTCTCATAGCGGGAGAAGTATTCACTGGCTGTCTTTGCAGACTTCTGAAATGCAAGAGACTTTGTTTGCCATTTCTGACTTAAGACACTTCACAGAGACATGAGAAGTAGACAGCATTGCTCCATCTTACAGATGAGGAAATTCAAGCTTAGTACCTTGTCTCATATTGGAAGAGCCAGGATAATTCAAACCAAGTGTCTTAGTTCAAGCTGCCATAACAAGATGCCACAGACTGGGTGGTTTAAACAACAGAAGTGTATTTTCTCACAGTTCTAGATGTTGGGAAGTCCAAGATGACAGTGCTGGCCAATTCAGCTCCTGATAGAGACCTTCTTTCTGGTTTTCAGACAGCTGCCTTCTTGCTGGGTCCTCACCTGGCCTTTCCTCAAAGCACGTGCGTGGACAGAGAGAGAGAGAGAGAGAGAGATCGCTTCCTCTGCTTATAAGGCCACCAATCCTCTTGGATTAAGATCTCACTCTTATGATCTCATTTAACCTTAATTATCTCCTAATAGCCCTACCTTCAAGTGCAACCATATTGGAAGCTAGGGCTCCAACATACGAATTTGTTGGAGGGACATAGTTCAGTCTATAGCACCAAGCTCTTCTGATTCCAGAATCCCTTGTTCTTGCCACTTGGTCTAAGATAAACAAATGCAAAGAACATTCTAGATGAAATAACAAACAGGTTCACTGGACATGCTGGCCTCAAAATCCTTGCAGTTGTCCTGCTATAAAATAGAGACTTTAATATATTACACTCATACTGACGTATTTAAAAGAACAATGTAACATAGATTTATAAGTTCACCATAGATGTCATTGATAAAGTAAAGTGAAAAAGCAAACCTCAGCAAACAAGTGTGGCATGATACCGTTTGTTTTCAAATCACGTTAGACTAGTTTGCTAGGGCTGCTATGACATAGTGCCCCAGGCCGGATGATTCAAACAACAGAAATGTATTGTCTCACACTTCTGGAAGCTACGAGTCCAAGATCAAGGTGTCCTCAGGGTTGGTTACTTCTGAGGCCTCTCTTCTTGGCTTGTAGATGGCTGTGTTCTCCTCATATCTTCACGTGGTCTTCCCTCTGGGCCTGTTTGTGTCCAAATTTCTTCTTCTTCTAAGGACTTGAGTTACACTGCATTAGAGCCCAAACTACTGACCTCATTTTAACTTAATTCCCTCTCTAAAGACCCTATCTTCAAATAGTTACATTCTGAAGTACTGGGGGTTAGAATCTCAAAGATTCTAAGGATTTTGGAGTTCACAGTGCAGCCCATAACCGACATCAATGCTGCAGATGTAGAGAGCGTCCATGTGTGTGAGTGTGTGTGCTTGTGAAGCATGAGGGTGTGTCTGTAAACGCACAAAGTGATGTTTGGAAAGTTCACTATTAGTTAATAGCACTTGCCTTTAGGTTGGGGAAGTGGTTTTGGAGAAAAGATGTAAAGGGGAACTTTTGCTTCTGATTCTTATACAAGTCTTCATTCTTGATTTCTTATCATGAAAATACATTAACTTGTGTTGAAAAGAACGAAATGTTTTAAAACAATAAAGGGAGGTGTATGTACCAAGGGCCATTTTGCACTTCATTATATAAACAAGGCTATATAGGCCCCATGCTCGCCCAGTTTAATACTAAAACCGGGTGGCTGAGTTATAGGAACTCACCTTCCTGGAGCGGTGGGGTGTCCCCCGTCAGCTTCCCAGGACCTCCGTGCTCCTCTCTACAGAATGAAGGGTCTGGCAGAGATGATGTACAGGCCTTTTCATTTGTAAATGTCTACATTCCATGGTCCCCGTAGGTTGGGATGGGAAACAGTGGGCAGGAAAGAACATTGAGTAGCAAGAGATATGAGTTCTAATCCTCATGTTGGTCCCCATATCACTGAGTGAACTTGGGAAATTCACTTTCCTCTATGGGTCTTGGTCCCACCTTTGGTAAAATAAGAAGATTGATCTAGATCAATGGTTCTTTATTTAGCTCTGGAGTTTTCTGATCAGGAGTAACTTCACAGATGGCTTAAAGGGCCAGTGAGCAGGGGTCTCTCTCTCTCCTGCCACAAATGGGCAACTACCTATTACTCTGTAGAATAATCAAGTTCCGAAGAAGTTTTTACATAGAGAGAGGAGACGGTTTGATGGCTAAAGGAAGTTTCTCACAGAGAAAGGGATTTGAGTGTTTTAGGTGGCCTGGCAGTTTGAGGCCTTCAAATACTAGGGAAAGGCAGAAACATCTGATGCGTTCAAGCATTTCTATGTGTGGAGTATGGACTGTGCATAAAGATGTAAAACTGGATAGGTTATATCTGGCCAGCTCACAGAGGATATTGTGGGCTACATTAAAGGGCTTGACTCTTGCTGTGCTATATGTATTTAGAGCCTGTGTTATTATGTGCATACTAGTTCATTATTATATCTTGGCAAATTTTTTATCATTATGTAGTACCCCTTTTCACCTTATCTGATAATAACATTGATACATTCATTTTTGATATTATTTCTTGTCATTTTAATTTCAACTACTTTGATTTATTTGTATTTGCTGCTTTTGTTTTAGATGTGACTTTTCTCTTAGAATATTGCTACATTTGCCATCCCACCTATTTTCTAGTTCTGGGAATAATATTAGATGTATACTAAAACACCACAATCTGTCCCCAAAGTCTTATAAAATCTCTTTCGTATCTGTCATTATTTTATCCTCCTGTCTGTTCTTAGGGAGTTTGTCACAATTATATTCCAATTCTCAGTTCTCTCTTGATTGTTTCCAGTTTAGAGTTGTTGACTTTTGATTTTATCAATTTAAAATTTTTCTTCTAGAATTTCTAAATGCTTTGATTTCTTACCCACCTGTTTCTCATTTTTCTGTTGTTTTTGTCAGGTAACACATCACAGTTTTATAGAATTTTTCTTCTTTGGTTTCCGCTTATTTTACTTCCAGACAAGTGCACTTTCATTTTTGTTTTCATACATATATATATACAAGCATACACGTATATGTATAGATATGTATATATACATTATATGCAATATATTGATATAATATATGTAATTATATTATATATTCTCAGCAGTTTTTTCTTAGTATTGGTCTCTATTATCTCCTAAGTCCCCATTTTAAAACCACATATAATATCATCAGCCCAGGACTCCTATCGCCCAGGGATGTTCCTGATCCAGTCCCTGAGTCAGGATGGTGTTCTCCCCCTTCTCAACTTGGGCTGCCTCTGCTCATTTCTGCTCCTCTGGGAAATCAGCATCCTTCTGGCCACAGCCTTGGACCTTGATCCCAACTTTTATCTGCCTCTTTTCAAGGGCAAGTTCACTCCCTACTTTGAGCCCCTTATTTCATGCAGTGATCCTGGATCTCGTGTTATCATGCACTGAACCTGAATCTCCCTTATTGTTAGATCTTGCAAGGTTTGAACACGTGGCTGCACGTGTGTGTCTCTGGCCCAGTGTCCAGTAGGTTTGCATAGCAAGTCCTTATTTGCTGCAGGATATATTTGTTTGATTTCTGATTTGTGGAGATGTTTATTTTTATTTCAGTGTCACTAAGTCTACTTATATAAGTGTGTGCGCGTGCACACACACACACACACACACACACACACCACCCCACACTGTCATTGTTCCAAATCGCATAAACTCAGCCTTAGTCCTGAGGCCATAGAATAAGGGGATGACAAGGTCAGTTCTTCATTGTAGCAAGCTGCTCTTGCATAGGAAGGAGGAGCTGGGTCTTGTTGGAAAACTACTTCAGAAGTCTCACAGGAAACATAATGGAATAGTAGAGGCTGTGAAGCCCAGGAGCCCGACTTTGTATGTCTGCCCCACCACCTACTTACTACATGACACTGGATCAGTGACTTAACCTCCCTTTAGGTTCATTTTCTTTATCTGTAAGATGGAGATGATAGCACCGTTTACCAGTAATGTTTGGAGGATAAGCTCAAATGCTGTACTTAACAGTTCTGACTGTAATTTACTGGCCAGTTCCTATGCTGAGTACTTTGTATGTATTATTTCAATCAGTGAAAGAATTGAAACCCAGCAAGGTAGGTTTCATTACCCAAAAGTACAGATGTAAAATCTGAGGCTTAAGAGAGTTGAAAGCATTTACTTGCCCGAGGTTGAACAGCAAGTAAACGATGGCATTGACATTTGATGCTGCTTCCATCTGGCTTTTAACCACTAGACAGATGAAAGCTTTTATTTCACTGTTCTCATTGATAAGGCCAAGTCTGAAGGGCGACAGGAAGGAAGGTAACAGTAGAACAGAGAGTGGGGATTTGGCAGGTGAGGACAGGAAAGAAGCAAAGGCAATTCAGGGTATGAATTAGAGGCGATACGAAGGGGCTGTATTCGCAAGAACCACGTACACCCATTTGTCTTCTACGGACAAGATCTGAAAACTTGGCTTCAGGTAGACAGACGAAGGTCTCCTCTGGGCACCTCTGCTTCCCAACGCTGGGACCCTGGAAAGCCACTTCTCTCTCTGAGCCTCAAGTTCCAAGGTGAGAATAATACTGCACACACTGCAGGCTTGCTGAGAGGATATAATGAAGTAGTATAGCATGTGTGAAAACACCTAGAACAGTACTTATTATCAACTAGGATTGCAGCCAGGAGTGAGTCTCCAGCCCAGTTAACTTGGAAGCTCTTGCTTCTTTCACACTCACATCCTGCTTCCCACTGAGGACCAGGCACCTGACCCAGGGCTCCAGAGACAAGCAGAATTTGAACAGCAGAAGGAAGATGGGAGGGGGTTTCAGTTGGGGAGAATGCGCTAAACGAAGGAAAAGCCTTATCTACTCATTTTTTTCAGCAGCTTTTAACCCTAAAAATAATTTCTGTGCTTTGTCAATAAAGCCAAATGTGAAACCGACATAAAAACCTTAAAGGTGAGGGTTACTTCTTCTGTTACTTCCTTTTCTTCTTTTTTTATGCCATTCTTGTAGTTAAACACAAATCTTAAATAATGCAAACCTATAATTCATGCAAATTGATCCCTAATGAGATGGAAACCAGCCAAGTTTTAATTTGTTGAACTTGCAGGAGACAGTATAATGAGTTGGAAAGAACAGATGCAACAATACGTCCCCCTTTCATCTACAAAGAGGCCAAACAGTTCATCTCTGCACTCAGTCTCATAAGCTTTGAATGTCTTCAATCCAATTTAAAATTTTTTGTTAAGGAGACGTAACTCATCACAGGCACGTTGAGTTACCTTGTGGACACTTCACGGTTTTTCTAGTTGCCCAGATTCTTCAGTGACCTCACTTCCTAAGACTTATACTCCCTGGAACAGAACTCGATCTATTAATGATCTGTAATCGACAAATGCTCTTAATGCGACCTTACCTAAAGCCTCACAATTTTTTGAAAATGGTCAGTAATTAGTTCTAATGTGGAAAAAGGGGTAAGGCACCCACAAACTCTGTCCTGGTGGGAATGCTGAGAATGGAAGCCAACAGAGAAGAGCATTTCAGGCGGAAGGATGGCATGAGCATAAATGCGGAGTGTGAATATGCGTGATGTGTTTAGCACGTAATGACTGGACAGCTCATGCTCCTCTCTGTAACGATTCTCCTCAGAGGGACACACAAAAGGAGGTAAACAAACTGAATCTTTCAATGCACCCCTTCTTCACTTACAGTCCTCCCAGTGGTCCAAGTCTTTCCCCTTGACAATAAGTCATACTCCACTCTTTGAACCAAACATGGAAGAAACCAGTAGGACTTATATGTAACCTTTGCTGGGTAATAAGTAGGGGAGGTGCCAAAAATATGGTCCCTCCCGATGTGAAATTTGCAGCTGAACAGAGATGTATCTGAGGTCCGTAAGATGATTCCCTAGGAGGACTCCTGGGACTCAGCCTATAGTCATACTCATGGCTAAGCTGCATTATAGTGAAAGGATATAAAACAAAATCAGCAAAGAGAACAGGTACACAGGGCAAAATCCAAAGGAAACCAGGTGCAAGCTTCCAAGGGTCTTACCTTAGGGGAGACACGTAAGATGGACTTCATTCCCACAGTAATGAGATGTGAAGCACATGTCCAATGCTGTCTTCCAGGAAAGCTCATTGGAGACTCAGCGCCCAAGGTTTTCACTGGGGGCTGGTGTTGTAGGCACTCTACCTAGCACATACCAAGCTCCAGATTCTCAGGGAGAAAGCAGGACTTCAGCATGAACCACCCTGTACCAACGGTTGAGGCGCAGGGAACCGCTCTCATTCATCCCGGGAGTGGTGGAAACCCTCCCCAAACCCAGGTTCCCATCTGCATCCCAGGATCAAGCTGGCAAGAAGGCCTTTCTTAGCAATAGCAGTCCCAGGGCTGCTGTGCGAAATCTTTTCTTCACGGAGGGTATAGGAGGAGCGATTATCATCCAGTGCAGAATGCAGCAAATGATACTGGAGAGGGCAACTTAATCTGAGTAAGAACACAGAAACAAAATGATTTCTACATTAGTGCAATTCAACAAGTATTTATTACAGATTATAGAGGAGCCTGGTGGAGACAATGTGTTTGGAGCCTCAGATGAGAGAGGAAACTGTGAGCAGGGGTAAGGAGCAAAGTCTTTCCTGCGCTGGGTCTTGAGGATGAAGAAGGTAGATAGAGAGGATGCAGGAAGGTCATCCAGATGGAGCAAAAGGCCTGAGCAAGTAAATGACCTGGGGGATAAACATGCTGATTAGAACAGGTTCATGCATCCCCCCTGCATTCATTTCCTATTGCTGCTGGCACCAAGTGCTACAAAGGTAGTGGTTTAAAACGACACAGATTTATTCTTGCACAGTTGTGGATGTCAGAAGTGGGAAGTGAGTCATATAGGGTCAAAACCATGGTGTTGGCAAGACAGAGTTCCTTCTGTAGACTCTGGGAGGGCAGTCCGTTTCCTTGTCTTTTTCTGCCTCTGGTGACTGTGTGCGTTCCTTGGCTCACGACTCCTTCCTTACATCACTGCAACTTTTTCCTTCCATCATCGTGTATGCTACAAGGAACTCTTATCCTTCACGTCCCTTTTATAAGAACTATCGTGATTATATCAGGCCTACCTGGGCAATCAGGATAATCTCCCCATCTCAAGATTCTTAACGTAATCTCATCTGCAAAGTAGCTTTTGCCATATAAGGGAACATTCACATGTTCTGGGCATCAGGACAAGGACATCTGCGGGGGGGATTATTCAGGCCACCATACAGTCATCTACACATTCATTTATTCATTCAAAAATATTTAGTGATCTATTATATATCATGCACTGTACTAAGAAAGAAAACTTTACCTAAACACACACACACACACACACACACACACACACACACCCCAGTTGACAAGTATGCATGTGTATGTTAGAACTTTTGGTCAAGATCTTCCCTGGGTCTAGTTAGAGTCTATAGGAGGCACATAACCCAGCCTAGGGGTAAAAAGTACTGATCATATACAGAGAATCATCAAGGAATTTGGAGCACTACAATGAAAGCAGATGAGGAAGGGTCTTAACAATGCAGCAAGGGGTTCATTCCTGACAAGAAAACATATGTCTCCCATGGCAGCTCCAGCCTCAAAAGACAGAGTAGTTAGTTCAGCAAGTCAGAGACTGGATAGAAAACATTTTAGCCCTGAAGCAAAAGGAATTCGTACCCACTGAGGTTAATAGCTTGGGTCAAGCAAAGAGACTATTTTAATACAAAAGCAAAGAAAAATGGTCTCAGATATTCAGATGCCAAATTATGGAACACATTTACTTGGCCAATGCCTGAGTCTGTTTTTTTACAGGGACTTGACCAATTCATTAATGGGTAATGACAATCTGAGTTGAGAATAATTAAAATACTTATATATAGATATAAAATCATATTGGTAGTCAGAACTCCAATATATGACAGCATCGATCAAAATGTTGTTTAAGTCTGGGGTTTAAAACACAAGGTGAGTGTGCCAGGCCTCTCTTCAAGTAATAAGTAAAAATCCTCTCAAGATATACTGAGTGAGCCCTTAGGATGTCCAAGGTACTGAATCAAGACAAGACTCACAGAATCTGATCTCTAGGAGTCTGCCGAAGGAGACACATATGCAAATAACCATGCACAAACCTGACCTTGAGAAATGAAGCCTGTGTAAATGCAAAGTGCCACAAAGAAAGTGGACTGACTGGAAGTATAGCACGAAACCCAAAGTGGGCACATTTTAAGTTTAGCCTTGAAACCGATGATGATGATGATGGTGGTGGTGATGGAGGTATTAATAGTGATGTTAATAATGATATCAATTTTTTGAGTTCTTGAGATTTTTTTTTTTTTGAGAGAAAAAGACTTACACCCATGAGGGAAACCCAAAACGGCACTGCTCTAAGTGTGACCTAGTTCTTGCTAATATAGAGAAAAGAGCATGGGTTTTAGATTCACGCAGACCAAGATTCAAATGCTAGCTCTCATGCTAATTATCCATGTCTGAGTGATTTACTTAACTCCTGTGAGTCTATCCTCATTTACAGAACAGAAATGTTAATAACACAGAAAATGACAAAGTTATTTCTTTTCATTCCCTCAGCCATTTACTAACAGTGTAAATGTGGACAATTTCTTCATCTTTAATTTCTTCAAATGCAAAATACAATTTATACTATTTAGTTCACAGAAATGCTGTGTTAAGATAGTAATGTATGCAGAATCTGCTCTGTACCTGATAGAATGCCAAACAAAAGTTAATATGTCCAATATAAATATCACCCCTAAGGGGATAAAACTGTGGAATTTAGAGGTTCCAGGCATGAAAAATTAGAATTGGGTAATCTTGGAAGGCTTCCTGTAGGAGGCAGGATATGAATTGGTGTGTTTATGTGACTTTTGAAGCACTAGCTATACATATCACAATTCAAGACTCTGTGATAGAGTAGGAAATGCTAAGACATCTCCACTGGGCATTTACTCAATGGAATGGACTTCTGCAGTGGGATATGATCATCACGTGTTAGTTTAATTTGCTTTTTATAATACAGTGGGCTTTACAGAAATAGTTTTTTATTCAGGAAGTTGATGAGGGATGGTTTCTAGTGTAAAGGATGTTCAGAATTGACAGTTCCTGGGTCTAGGCAGGAAGGTGAAACTTCAGTTTTTCAGTATCACAGTGGCAAATGAGGGAAGGTTCAACAGAGTTAAGGATAATTAGGGTGACTGCAGGTAGGGACAGAGGTCTGACTTAAAGAGGGAGAGGGAGTCATGCATGGAGACTTAGGGTTCTGGCCAAGGGAAACAGAGAAGGTCAGGCAGAAGAGGACCAGACAGCACCCGAGGACTACTTGCTAGAAATACATCACTCTAACATCCAGCTGCAGATCTGAGGAGTCTCTGACCATCACTTCAGTATATGCCAGGAAGAGCACTACGTAAACGCCCTGTCTTTTGGCAAAAATGTAATCTAAAAAATATCCACCTCATTCCATGGTAAATATGGAGAAAAAAATATATATTGGTCCTATGAAGCATGAGCAGGGAAATCAAGGTTATCCATAGAGTATTCCACTGAAAATAATCTATTTCAGTGAAGTGGAAAATTCTAGGATGCTGTTTGGAATTTTCAAAAGGTACAGTGAGAGCTATCCCCCTGCAAAGAGTACCAGAAAACCACAGGATAAAACAAGCTGAGGCAACTAGGCAAAATGGAAAAGAAAATGGATGAGATGAAATAGGAAAGCCCACAACAAGTATATTTAAAACATACCAGAGTCTGTAAAAATAATTGTTAAAGGGAATATAAAAACGGATAGAATAAAATCAATGACATGGCTGATACATTTGCCAATCCATCCCACTTTGCAGAGGAAAAGGATAAAGAGGAAAACACAAAAATTCAAACTAGTATAAATTAGTATCTTAAAACAAAGATACAATAATGGGCTCAGAAGATATTAAAATACTAAAATGTTGCCTTAACTAAAAAATCTGGACATAAATGTTTTTATAATATAAAAATGAGATAAAATATAATAAAATAACTAGAAAACAGAGAAAACCTGAATAGGACAGTAACCAGGGACCAAACTGGAAAACAGGTAATTATAGAATTACTTATGAAAAAGTTCTCAGCCAAGGCAGTTTATGAATGAATATTTTTTCAAAAATTTTTTCTTTATAAACAGTGCTAGAACACAGAAATATGGAAACGCTCTCAATTTTATAAATCCAGTATATAATATTGTTTCCAAACTCTGATGAAGATAGCATAAGAAAAATAAAGTCTAACTTTGAAATATTGCTATAAAATTCCATAATAAATTACAGACAAATAGAACTCAGCAGTAAATTAAAATTAAAATAATAAAAAATTACTTCAGAATGAAAGGATGGATCCTTAATTGAAAACATTAATATTTTCATCATTTCTGGAAGAGGCACAGATACTTTTTTGTCCCTCTTTATAGTAAAACTCAACATTAGTGTCTGTTATGACCATCTCCATTTCTTCACCTCTGCTTCTCTTCCCAACTAGCTCCATCAGTACCCCAACCTCTCCCCATCTTACAAAGGCCAGCGGCTAACTTTCAGAACTCATCATACTCAGTTTCTCATCAACATTTGACACGGCTTAACATGGCACCCTTCTTGAATTTACTTTTTGGAATAACAACCTCCCTTGACATCTCCTCTTGCCTTTCTGGTCACTCCTTTGCTTATTCCTCCTCCTTGTTTAAATGTTGGTACCCAGGGCTCATCCCTGAAAGCTCATTTCTCTCTAAACACTTGCTGTGTGCTCTCTGTCAGCCCCACAGCTTTGTACACCATTGCTCTGCTGACAACTTCCATATCTATATGTACATACATTGCTAATTTATGAGCTCCAACTTCTCTATGCCACTGTCTGCTCGACATCTATTTAGATGTCTAGTAGTCAAAGCAAACTTCACACAGTAAACCTCCCGATTCCTCCTTCCCTTGCCTGCTCCTAGAGGCTTACCGAGTCAGTCACTGACACCAGCAATCTACTCCAGCCGAAACCTTAGGTGCCATCCTCCACCACTCTCTTTTCCTCATACCCCATGTGCAATCTGTCAGCATGTCTTACGAGCTCTATTTTCAAAACTAATCCCCAGACATAGCACTTTACTTCTCACCACCTCGACCACAATCACCCTCATAGAGAGACATTTAATAAACAAATCCCATTTGTTTATTTTTACTTTTGTTGTCTTTGATTTTGGTGTCAAGTCCACAATCGTTGCCAAGACCAACGTCAGGGAGTTTGCCCTTTGTTTTCTTCAGGAATATTATGGTTTCAAGTCTTATGTTTAAGTCTTCAATCTATTTTGAATAGATTTCTGTGTATGATGGAAGACAGGGATTCAGTTTCATTCTGTTGCATGTGGATATCCAGTTTTCCCAGCACCATTTATTGAAGAGCCTATTCTTTTCCCATCAAAAATTAATTGATCAAATATGCATGGGTTTATTTCTGGGTTCTCTATTCTGTCCTATTGGTCTCTGTGTCTGATTTTTTTGCCATTACCCTCCTGTTTTGGTCTCTCAAAAGCTGGGAGCTTGTGAACGTTCTCAGAATGTACACAAGAACATGTGTATTATTCCACATCCGTTTCTACCCTTTCTCCCGTCCCTCCTACACCAGAATTCTGATCTCTCTTAAAATAAATGGAATAAACAGGATCAGGAAGATTATCTATTCCATTCCAATGTGTTTCCATTTATTTAGAACCAATCAAACTTGGGTGATTGTTCCTCCTCTGCCTTTGCCCAAAACTCTGCACACACCACCATCACAGAACTCGTTTTTTTTCTAGCTTTCTATGAGGTGAGGGGCGTGCTTCCATAGTATTAGAGGATATTCCTGGCCCTCCCTCCCTCCCTCTGCTTTTCCCTCCCCAACTTGATTCTAAGCATCCATGAGAGGAGGGACTTAGAGCTGGCACCCCAAAACAAAGGCTCTCTGTTCAAAAAGAAACCTTGATGAGTGCTTGAGTCAACACTTAGGCACTAAAGTCCTGAGTGGGCAGAGTCGAACACATGAGAAAGCTAAGATGCTCAGTCCTAGAAAAGAACAGAGCACGTGGAACATTGGAAGAGAAGGGGAAGAGTGGACCTACTAAGCGGTGCGGCTGACTGGCCAGTGCACCTTGCAGCCTGGGAATTGACTATCCAATGTGATCGTGATTGCACTGTGCCAACGTAAACACCCCCCTCCTTCCTCTCAAGCTCTCAGGAAAGTTGACTACACGTATAAATACTGTGCGATTGTGAGTATGTGTGAGCATGCGTGTGAAAACTGAGAGAGGGGCTGAGTTCCACACCTGGACCAACATGGGAGAAAATCGAGCAAGCAGTGGCATAAAGTAAACTCAGCAGAAGCAGGAGCCTTGAACCAGAGATGACAATGGAAACATGAGTCTACCCACCCCACCTCATCATTGGAAATGTGTGGAATTTTACATACTGGGCTTCCAGAGTATGCAAATAGAGTTATAGCCCATCTCATATGGATCTCAGGGGCAGGGAGACTCCAGTTGCCATGTGGACCATGCACACATATCACCCTCCAATAAGCACTCTAAAGTGTATAAGTAAACGTGGTGCTGAAAGACCAGGGTTGTTAATAAGGACAGAGGAGGAACTACTAGACTCTCCTACCTGATATGATGTTTGCAGCCCATGTGTCCATCGACAGAGGAATGGATAAAGAAGATGTGATACATATACACAATGGAATAATACTCAGCCATGAAAAAGAATGGAATAATGCCATTTGCAGCAACACAGATGAACCTAGAGATGGTCATACTATGAAGTAAGTCAGAGAAAGCCAAATATCATATGATATCACTTATGTGTACGTGGAATCTAAGAAATTACACAAATGAACTTATTTACAAAACAGAGGCTCACAGACATAGAAAACAAATTTATGGTTACCAAAGGGGAAAGGGGGGAGGGGAGGGATAAATTAGGAGTTTGGGATTAAAATATACACACTCCTATATATAAAATAGATAACCAGCAAGGACCTAATATATAGCATAGGGAACTATATTCAATATCTTGTAATAACCTATAGTGGAAGAGAGTATAAAAAAAGAATATATATATATATATATATATATATATATATATATATATATATATAAATGAATCACTTTGCTGTACACCTGAAACGAACACATTGTAAACCAACTATATTTCAATAAAAAATAAAAGTTATATATCTTAAAAATTAAAAAAAAAAAAAGATGTTGCAGCTTTGATGGTTCAGTAAAGGATCTCTTGTTTACTCCAAGACATGGCCTTAACAAATGCTGGCCAAGGTTCAAAGCGAAGCGGGAGATGTACAAACAGGACTAATCTGCTCTTTATCGAAGGTATAAACAGAAGCTCAGCAAATGGACAAGAAGGGAGACTTGCTTGCTTAGAGCTTTGTAATGTGGCCACACACACGCACTCCATCAAAGCTGAGCCTCCAAACACATGCAAAGGCACATCTCCTACCAATTCAATGCCTGACCCCATTACCACCAGCCCAACTCTATTCTTCAGAGTCGTAGAAGATCAGGGCTGGAAGTCACTGCACTGATTCCCATACTACCCATGGCCCAGTGTAGACCATCAGGAAAGTGCTCCTGGTCTATCGTAGAGTGACAAAACTGAGAAGATTAGATTATAAAAGCTAATCTGATCCCAGATATTTCTCTTCTCTCTGTGACATGGCTCAGGCAGTGTTTCCATAGCAGCTCCACATCTTACAGGGCTACACCTCCTAGCAGAGGGTCCGTGGCGGTTCCCACTCTTGTCAAGGAATGCTGGCCACTGGGTCCAGTAACAGTACCTCCTGATGCCAAAAAGAATGGAGGTAGTGGATTTGTGGTGTTACTAAATCTGGGCTAGCTCAACATCACCTATTCATTTGTCAGCTTTTCTATTACCTGTTTAACCGTCTCCCTGCATCAAATTCCCTCTCTTTCAAAATACTCAAAATTGTTGGTTTGCAAACTGGCCCCTGTGCATGGAGGGGAAGAAGAGATGGAGGAAAGGGGCAGCCTGTCCAGATGGGAAGGTGGCCAGTTGAATAAGCAGGCAACTTACTTGCAAGGCCTGCCTTGAACCTCAAGACAGTAGATGTCTGCATTCACCCACTGGGATCTTCAAAGGTTATAGAGAGGCCTTAACGGGGTTGTCACTTACCCCATCCAGATGGTCGCAGTACCACATTGCTGTCTCAAGGCTGCGTCCTTGAACAGGGCTCCCACTGTGGACCCTGTGGGCCCAGCTTATGTTCCAAGGACAGGGGAGGGGCCAAGGAGCCCCCCACTGCGTCCCTGGGTCAACTGGGGGTCACATCCTCTCAGTGACCTCCTCCCACACAGGATGGTGTCTGCTTTCCTGGTTTTATCCCCATTGATACAATGCGTTTCTGGCTTTTTGTAAAGTTACAAAGTTAATATATGAATGTATCTACTTACAAATGCCAGGTATCAAGTAACAGGCAATCATGAATACTCTGCTTGGTGGTAAAGACCCGACTTCATGGATTTGAAGCTATGTGACCTTAAGCAACCTCTTTAAAAGTTCTTTGCTTCTTTTCCAAACCTGCAAAATCAGGATAATAATACCTACGCCAAGGGTTGTTGTGAGGATTAATTGGATTCACGTAAAGCACTTGGACTAGCCCCAGGTATAATAGGTCCAATAAGTGTGGGTTATTTTCATGAGATTTTCACTTTTAAAAAAAAGTCAGTTGATAAAATTCCAACAGAAAAGCAAATGAGAAATAAAAGTCTTTGAGCATCTAGTCTGAGTTAGTTGGAATCTTACAATTCCAAAAGCAAAACCACTTATCTTTTAAATAAGCTCAAGAGGTAAGAGGCATTACCCTGGGTAAACTAATACTCTCAAAACTGGACTCTCTCATCCCCTATAGAAGTGAAGGGTGTGTATATATACACACATATGTCTATGTGTATATCTGTCTGTCTTTGTAGTTATCCCACCACAGCTAGAAATGTGCCTGTTGGGTTGCTCCTAGCTTGGCTGGTTATGCAACTTTGGTGGAAAGAGTACTAGACTTGGAGTTAGGAGTTAGAAGTTTGGATTTCCGGTTGTGATTGCATCATATAACACTTATGTGATTGAGAACAAGCTACAAACTCTGAATTTAATTAAACTTACCTATAAAATGGGAATAGTATCTACCTTCATATTGTGTCATACAGTGAAATGGAATTTTGCTTATAACAGCAGATTATGAAAGGGATACCAGGTGGTCTCCAATCAAAAGCAGAGGTAGAGTATCAGGAAAGCACGGCTGTATCTCTATCCTATGGTTTTTGTTCCATTATTATCCCTTTTTTCAGATAAGAGAACAGATTCCTGGAGATTGCTAGTAAGCCGCAGAGCCTGGTTTGAACCCAAAGTGTCTGGAACCAGAGTTCAAGTTAGTAGCCGTGATTTTGTCATCCAGCTCTAACCAGGTGGGGTGATGGGGCAGGACTGCTTACCCACGTGGAGTAAGGACCATGGCAAAGGCAGCCCAGCGTAAGGTTGGAGAGCCACAGGGTGGGGAAAACCTCTGAGGTCCTTTATAAGATCATCCCCACTGATTCCTCAGGCCCACAGGAAAGTTTTCAACAACACAAGTCTTGAAGGAAATTGTGTTGATTGAGAAAAGTAGTGAAGGGCTGGAGTTTGTGTACCAGCTCACTTAGAGTAACTGACACAGACACACACAGATGAGCACAAAGGAGTCCACGTGAAAGACACGGTAAGACATGCCAGATGGGAGGAGGCTACAAGCCTCACCCAGCCTCTGACGTGGGAGAGTCAGGCCTTCGGGGAGGCCCCATGTCACTTCTGGGCCCCATAATTAGGCGCTAAGAGAACCTACAACAATAGGAAGGACCCGTCCATCAGATACCAGACAGTACACACCTTCATCCATCTCTCTGTGTGCAGGTACTTCATGTGTAATGTAGAAACATTACCTGTCACATCTATGCCAAGCCTACATAAGAGGAAGACAGAACAAGTCATAATAACAATCGTTATTTACATGTGTTTGCAAAACGTTTCCAAACATGCCTTCCCAGGTACATCTTACACCAATCCAACCTTATCAGTAAAAGCTGATATTTACTGGAAACTTACAATAGACCAGGCATGATAGTGAGCCCTTTACCTGTGTTTTCTAATTTAATCCTCAAAACAACTCCATTTCATTGATGAGAAAACTGAGGCAAGGAGGAGAGGTTAAGTCACTTGTTCAAGGCCTCCCTTCTAGTCATTGTGGGAACATGGATCCCAACCCAGAAAGTCAGCTTCCAGAGGCCCAGATGAGTGGTGAGGTAGATGTACCACCCAACTCACTGATGGAAAAAAAGTAGTTCTAACGCTTGGATGATTGATTGAGAAATGACTTTGAAAAGTCTTTCGCGCTCAGCAAAGGGATCCCTTTGATGCAAACACAGATCTTGTTGCCAGTGGCAAACGTCAGGTGCCAAAGTTTCCTCTGCAGCGTCCGGGCCAGATTGCAGCCCTTCTGGTGCATCTGCAGTTGGCTGATTCGCCACGCTGGAGTCAAGAAGTCGCTTCCCCAGAGCGGGAGAGCGGGTCCCCAGGTCGGACCGCACGGACCGAATGGCAGATCTTCAGGCCTCTGCTTATTCATTTGCATTTCAGGCAGATCAGGCCTACTCCTCTCTGAATATTTTATATTCGTCAGGGCAAGCAGGATGCCTCTTGTTTAATTTCCACCTTAACATTCAGCCTTAACTGCTTACTACCACCTGAAGCTGGAATTTGGGAAGAGTCTAGACCTGGGTTTAGGAAGGCAGTGGAGACCAGCAGTACTTGCTTTGTGGGATCGTCATGAAATTAATCAAGTCAAGTACGTAAACCGTGGGACCCCTTCAGTAGTGCAGAGGCTGGATGGATAAGGCAAGTCCCAGAGGCCCCCAGAGCCGCTTTGTCATCACATGTAGCGTCTCTTTCCGGTCCAGGGGCTTCTTTGATCTAATGGAGTTAGTCCTGCTTCTAAATACAAGGTAGAGAGTGGGGAGACCCTACCCACCCCCTGCTCGAACCCCTCTTCTGAGTTCTGTGGCCCCCCAGAATTAGGAAGTGACTGTGCCCTGTGCCAAGCGCTGTTTTTCTTTTTTCTTTTTAAAGAACTTTCTCGTGTGGACCATTTTTTTTTTTAAGAATTTCACTTTATTTATTTATTTATTTATTTTTTGGCTGTGTTGGGTCTTCGTTTCTGTGCGAGGGCTTTCTCTACTTGTGGCAAGCGGGGGCCACTCTTCATCGCGGTGCGCGGGCCTCTCACTATCGCGGCCTCTCTTGTTGCGGAGCACAGGCTCCAGACGCGCAGGCTCAGTAGTTGTGGCTCACGGGCCCAGTTGCTCCGCGGCATGTGGGATCTTCCCAGACCAGGGCTCGAACCCGTGTCCCCTGCATTAGCAGGCAGATTCTCAACTACTGCGCCACCAGGGAAGCCCTCATGTGGACCATTTTTAAAGTCTTGATTGAACTTGTTGCAGTATTGCTTCTGTTTGATGTTTTGTTTTTTTGGCTGCGAGGCATGTGGGATCTTAGCTCCCCGACCAGGGACTGAACCCGCACCCACTGCACTCTAAGGAGAGGTCTTAACCACTGGACCGCCAGGGACGTCCCCAAGCACTGTTTCTTACGCATTTGCTTCCTGGATGCTCTCACTGCTTGGGCCCACTGCCGGCGCTGGTGGTTCTTCTAGAAAGGATAACCCCAATCCTCTGATGCTAGCCTGGGCCACAGCCCGGCAGCCCTGAGACAATTCGTTTACATCCACCATCAGTCCCTTTTCTTAGCGCCAGCCCTTGGGGCCAGGTGGCCAGTTAGGGGTTCAGGCTTTCCTGACACAGCCTGTACTGTATCAAAATCCGTCCTCCGCTGAACGTCTGAGCTGGTGTTTCTCACACTGCAGAGTATATATAATGCAGATTCCGGGCCTGTTTTATCGCTCCTTTTAACATTAAAATAACCATTAAAAAGGCTGTCTCGGGACAAATGTTAGAATGAACAGAATGCTGATATAAATGGCATAAGTTGGTCTTTGCAGGGCAAACCAGATCTGTGAGCCATATAAAGTTGAAGGAAATATGGTTCTTGTTCCCAAAAAACTTTGGCAAGTGGCTGGGACTCCTTGACCATAACTATTCATGTTATGGCCTATCTGCTTTCTCCCTGGTATCCTAAAGAAGAGTGTAACACAGAGAACAGTATTTAAGTTCCATGGTAGGGATGAAGACGAAGAGAGACCTCAGGAATGAGCTGGCGTTCGAGCCAAGTCTTGAAGGCTGGTAGAATTGCCATATCCCGGCTGGAGCGTGTGAATAATAGATGAAGTGCTATGTTGATGAGGTTGATTAGAACGAACAGTTTAACAATGTGCTTAAATGAAAATTTCAGGGCTGGAGACCCAATTAGGAGT
This sequence comes from Eschrichtius robustus, assembly GCF_028021215.1. Lineage (NCBI taxonomy): Eukaryota > Metazoa > Chordata > Mammalia > Artiodactyla > Eschrichtiidae > Eschrichtius > Eschrichtius robustus. The sequence continues at coordinate 82,887,130 of NC_090840.1, forward strand.
ATCATTCGAGGCTCAGCACAAGGGGCTCCAGCTTTGTTCTCTGGGTGATTTTTAGGGAGCAACACAGAGCATTTTAATGTCGATGTCATGATGGGACATGATTCCTGGATGGGTCCTGGAGGGCAGAGATCTGGAGAAAGGCAGCCTCTGCCACAGCAATGCAGATCTGAGGGGACACTGTGATTCAACATCCCTCCTGCACCCGTTTCTGGCAAAAATAATCATAACTGATTTTAGGGTCTTTTTTTGGATCCCCTCAAAATAGAACTCATGCATTAGCACTATCATTCCCATTTCATAGGATCCCAAAGCATACTCACCTCAAAAAAGAAGACTTAAGTAATTAGCAAAGGCCCCAATCTGGGCTCTGAAGCTTTTTCTGTGTGTGCTTGTCTTAGGACACACAAAACCAGCAATGTCGTGATGGTAATGAGCAGGTGACTTGAACTGAAACTTGAGTCCTCGGTGAAAACTAAAGCTTTGGAAATTTACATTGTAAACTTCATATTAAGCTGTGTTCCATGTTATTTTCAGAAGTAATACTGGTTATATTCAGTAATAATGACTCGTATTTACCAAGCACTTAGCAGGGTCAGGATCTGTGCTACGCGATTTCCACAAGTTAACTCATTTAATCCTTACAACACCCATTGAGGTAGATTCTATTACCCTCATGTAACGTACAAAGAAACTAAGGCAGGAAGTGACGGACCCAAGGCTCCCAATAACAAGTGGCAAGTAGGGATCTGATCTCCGTTCCTTTCGACTCTTAAGACTTAGCAAATACGTATGGTGTTGTAGACCTAACAGGCCTTTCACAAGCAGCGATTTTTTTTCAAGACAACGCAAAGAAGTTACTGTCAGTAGTCCCTCCTTGCAGCCGAAGAAGCTGAAGCTCAGAGAGCTGAAAGTGACTCACTTAACATTTGTACGGCTCAAGAGTGGCTTGTTGGGGATTTTCAACAAGGTCCCCTGACTCCAAAATACAAGGGTGAGTCAGGTACACAGCCCATCCCATTCTTGCTCTAAACCTATTTCTCTCCCTTTGTTTATTCCCTATTTGGGTCCACAGCATTGCCAAGTGACCCCAGCTCAAATCCAGAGCCATCCTCGATTCTTGTCTCCTTTCTCCTCACCCACAACTGCAGTCATCACAGCCTGTTTTCTTTCTTTCCTAAACTCCTCTCTCCTCCTTTTTAGTTTCAACTCCCCCTGACTCAAATAAAGCCTTTGTCTACAATTGTTTACTGTCCTTTCCTAGTGCTCTCCTCATTTCCCCCAGTGGTACTCGAGCTTTAGTATACACAAGAGATACTCGGAAAGCTTTTGAAGACACAGATCTAGAGATTCTGATTCAGTGGGTCTGGGGTGGGCCCCACAGATTTGCATTTCTAACAAGTTCCCAGAGGAAGCCGCTGCTTCTGGTCTAAGGACCTCGTTTTGAGAACCGCTGTCCTACTCCATGGCCGCCAGAATGATCGCTTCACTTCTGTGCAGATAAACTCCCCATGGCTCCAGAGGGTCTAGGGCAGACAGATGCCCAGCATTGTAAAGCCTTTAGTTCATGTGAGCCTTGGTGACCCAACATCGACCAGAAGCAAGAGCTGGGAAAAGCCACTCTTGCTGATGGGGCTAGTGCATGTATAAGAATATTCCTCAGCTCAAAGTAAGAAATCAAGCCCTGAGGACTAGGGGTCTGAGTGAGCAGGTCAGGGGTAGCTGATCTTTGTTAAAGGATTTTTCCCAACCTCTTAAAAATCCTGCTGATAAAACTATGGTCTGGATGATGATATTAATCAATGGAATACACTATATTAAGAGAATAAGGAACAAAAACCACCTGGTGATCTCAATTAATGCAGAAAAAGCATTTGACAAAAATCTGCTGTTCTTTCATAATAAAAACACTCAACAATCTAGGAATAAAGGAGGCTTCTCAGCCAGATGGAAGTCCATCTGTGAGAAACCCACAACTAACATCATCCTTAAGGGTGAAAGACTGAATGTTTGCCCCTAAGATCAGGAACAAGACAAGGACGTCTGCCCTTGCCATCTCTATTCCATGTTTTACTGAAGGTTCTACTTAGTGCAATTAAGCAAGAAACACTTTAAAAGGAAAACATAAAACTATCTCTATTTGCAGATGACATTATCTTTTATATAGAAAATCTAGAGGAACCCACTAAAAAACTGCTAGAGGTAATAAATGAGTCCAGCAACATTGCAGGATACAAGATCAATATACCAACTTCAATTATATTTCTGTGTACCAGCAATGAACAACCCTAAAGTGAAATTAAGACAACAACTCCACTTACAATAGCATTAATAAGATTAAAATGTTTAAAAATAAATTTTAAAGAAGATATGCAAGACTTCTACACTGAAAGTATAGAATATTGTGGACACCAATTAAAGATCAATATAACTGTAAGGAAAGCTCATGTTTATGGATCAGAAAACGTAATATTGGTAAAGCAGCAATAATCCCCGAATAATCTATGGATTTTATGTAATCTCTTTCAAAATCCCAGCTGGGTTTATTCTGTAGAAATTGACAAGAAAATACTGAAATTTATTTGCAGGTGCCAGGGACCCAGAGTAGCCAAAACAATGTTGAAAAAGAACAAAATTGGATGATTCACAATTTTAAAACTTACTACAAAGATATAGTAATGAAGGTAATTAAGAGGTACAAACTACTATGTAATACGGATATACAGTACAGCACAGGGAATATAGCCAATATTTTATAATAACTATAAATGGAATACGACCTTTAAAAATTATGAATCACTGTGTTGTATACCTGAAACTTACTTAATATCATACATCAACTATACCTCAATTAAAAAAAATTATACTAGGTAAAAGAAGCCAGACAAAAAGGCCACATGGTGTATGATTCCATTTACATGAAATATGCAGAACAGGCAGATGTATAGAGACAAAGTAGAGTAGTTCCCTTCAAGGCATCGAAGGCCTGAAGAGAACAGAGAGATGGGGAATGAGTGCAAATGGGCAAGAGATTTCTTTTTGGCGTGATGAAAAAGTTCCAAAGTTAAATGATGGTGATAGTTACGTAACTCCATGAATATACTAAAAAAAAAAAAAAAAAAAAATTGAAATGTACTCTTTAAATGGGTTGAATTGAGGGTACATCAATTATGTAATAATCAAATGATTTTGTAATCCCATTAGGATAAGCTCTTGACTAGATCCAGTAGAACAAATAGGTGGTACATGGGGAGATAGTCCTGAGGAAATTGCCCAGAATGCAATGCGGAGTGATAACATGAACGACGTGAGAAGCAGCACAGAGGATACACTGGGAACCTCCAACATGTACTAATGGTGCCAGAAGAAGGAAATGGATGGATGCTGACAAAGGAGATAGTAACCAAAAATATTCCAGAGGTGAAGATTTCTGACATAGACTCTCACATTAGAAGATGATATTCTGAGCTGTAAGCAAAAGGCATAGATGTCTAGGGAGACTTTAAAACGCAAAGAAAAAGGAGAAAATCCTAGAAGCTTTCCAAAAAGAATAGATCGCTTACCAAAAATCTGTTTCAGAACAGATTTCTCATCAGCGAGAGAACTGATGCAGATGGGAATGAAATAATATCTTCAAGGTGCCAAAGGAAAGCAATTTTCAACCCTAAATTCTAATCCTAACTAAGCTGTAATTTATTTGCAGTGAAAAGTAGTGGTTAAATGCATGACTCTGGAGCTAGAATACATGGATTTGAAACCCAGCTCTGCGACTTATTTACGTGGAGCTGGCCTCAGTTTTCTGACCTGTAACACAAAAATAACCACCTTATAGGGAGTTGGGAGAATTATATGAATTTGCGTATGTAATCGTGCTCAGAACAATGCTTGACACGTAGACACGCTGTTGAAGGGTTAGCTACTGATTCAAGATATATAATTAGATAATAAATACGGAAAACAACTTTCTAGTCATATAATCAAGAAAGTTATTTTAGCAATGTTTAGTATCAGATTAAAAAAAGAACCAAAAGAAAAACATTAAAAGAATAAAAGGATCCATTCAACAAAAGGATAAACTATCCATCAAAAGGTATCACATGCAGGACCTTGCTTACATCTTTGTGTACAAAACATAGTCTCAAAATATGTACAATAAAAATTAAAGAAAAAATGACAAATCCGCAACTAATGGTATACTTTAATGTAAAAGATTAGAAGTATTATGACTAACAAATACAAATACACACATATTCCCCCACAAATCTCATAAAAATGTTTCAACACATTTCAATGAATTGATAAACAGTTCACGATCTCTTGCCATACAGAAATTAAATTCAAAACCAACAAAGAGTAGAACAAAGAGAATCCAAAAAAAGTGTGCTTTGAAATCTCAGAAGGAAAAAACACAAGGAAGAATAAATATAAGCAAGTTAAGTGTTCAACAAACTAGAAAAAAATAGATTAAAGGAATGGAGGAAATAATTAAGAAGTCTGTGGAAAATTCAGAATTCAGAGTCCACTAATATTTTTTTCTAAAATTCCCCTCTTAGTTTCTCTCATTTGTAAAAAAAAATTGTAACTTTTATTTATACACATACATTCAAAATGTTATAGAATTCATTAAAATTGTGAGACTCATACCATAAATGGAGTGCCTATGTGTATGTGTTTGTAATGCTTAATAGAGATTATAAATTCCAGGAGGAGAAGTTTTATGACTTATTCACTACTATATCCCCATTCCATGTAATAGTGCTTGGCATCTAGGAGAGTGATAAATATTTATCGAATATTGCATTTGAATAGGAAGTAAAATGAGTCAAAGCTAACCCTCAGAGAATTTTGCAGAGTCAAACACAACTAGATTATAATCCTGGTTCTGGAACATTCTGGCTGAACTCTGGGAAAGTTTAATGTCTCCCAGCTACAATTTTCTACAACATAAAACGGAAATGATAATAGCTACTTCACAAGGATCTCGCAGGACTTAGAAATGAGGACCAAGTGCCAGCTATTAACTTATTGGGTCTTAGCCCTATACCCACCTGTTCTAGTACTCTGTTCTATGATGCTGGGGCTGGGACTGCAAACCACATTTCTGCTTGGCCAGCTGGTTCCATGCTGGTTTGCTCTCCAGGGAGGTCCCGTCTACTTCCTGTTCCTGCGAGCATCACAGCACAAGGTTTCTCCACCCTGGCAGTGACTCACTCCTTTCCCTGGGAGTGGTGAAATCCAGTTTGCAGTTTTTTCAACACTCAGAGAACCAGCTTCTTCAGGGCACCAGTACCAGCAGAACAGACCCCTGCTCAGAAGGATGAGTTTCAGTTCCATGACCCCTCCTTTATTTTATTTTATTTTTTAAAAATTATTATTTAGCTCCTAACTCTTTTTTTTTTAATTAATTAATTAATTAATTAATTTATGGCTGTGTTGGGTCTTCGTTTCTGTGCGAGGGCTTTCTCTAGTTGCGGCAAGTGGGGGCCACTCTTCATCGCAGTGCGTGGGCCTCTCGTTGTCACGGCCTCTCTTGTTGCGGAGCACAGGCTCCAGACGCGCAGGCTCAGTAGTTGTGGCTCACGGGCCCAGTTGCTCCGCGGCATGTGGGATCTTCCCAGACCAGGGCTCGAACCCATGTCCCCTGCATTGGCAGGCAGATTCTCAACCACTGCGCCACCAGGGAAGCCCCATGACACCTCCTTTAAATGTCTAAAGTTTACATATCCTTCTAGCCTTTTCTCTTTGATCCTCTACCCCTGAAATTGCTACCTCTGTGATACCTTAGAGTACTCTTTCTACCCTTGTATTACCTAATTAACAATTCTCTGTATTAAATTATCTCTATTTAAATAACTTGTGTGGATTCTGTCTCCTGACTGATCCCAGGTTAAGAACGCAAAGCCCCTAACATGGTGGTTCCCCTCACCATTCATAAAGCACTTTTGCATCTTAGTTCCCTGACCAGGGATCGAACCGGTGCCCCCTGCAATGTAAGCGTGGAGTCTTAACCACTGGACTGCCAGGGAATTCCCACACTTTTGCATGTATGATCACATTTGATCCTCAGAACAAAGCTGGGAAGAAATCACTATAGGTAGCCAACCCTTTTTCAGATAAGAAAAATAAGACTCACAGAACCACAAGCTATTTCCAGGATGCAACCTTGCCCCTTGTTAGATATCTTTTTTCAAAATTTATTGGCCACTATTTTGCTTTACAATAACAATCTGAAATAGATATTGAATGAGTCTTCATTGATTTATTTCAGCAGAATACTGAACTTGATCAAAATCGTTCAATTCTTTTGAATTGTTCTCCATTTATACTCAAAAGGATATAAGCATTGATAAACTGCAAATGTTTGATGTGAAAGTGAAGGACAGAGACCTTATTTAATTCAGCTAATTCACAGGCAGCCTTGGGAATCGGAAAGACCTGGAATCTGAATGCGATCTCCCAAATTATCAGCCATGTGACCTTGCACAAGACACTTGAGTTCTGAACCTCAATTTTCTCATATGTGAAATAGCCGGTGCCTTGCTGGGCTATTTGAAGATTAAATGGCTTCTGTACAATTCCTGGAGCATGGACTGTCTTAAATAAAAATTGAGTCTCATAGGATACAGAGGTTGGTCCTATCCTCAGAGCAAAACAACATGTATTGTCTTTAAAAATTTCTACAAAATATAGTTGGATAATTTACACAGTTCTCTGGACCCAGAGAAGAAGTTCTTTTCCGTCTTGTTGCATCTTAAAAAGAAGAGGTGTACTCAGTCTGTGGTTTCAAGCTCTTTTATTTGGAGCCTTAAATGGTCCTTGAAGTCACTTAGGGGCTGACATGAAGATCACCAGCAGCAGGACAGAAGACAAGAGACCTCTGGGGAGACTTCAACCAGTCAGGAAGATGCTGGCAGCCGGGAAAGGAATCCAGACAAAATGGCATAAAAAATAAGGAAATCTATCACCTCACATAATATTCAGTCCAGAGGTAATACAGGCTTCAGTGCCTTAAAGATATCTGCAAGAATTGTTGTTGTTCCTTTTTTAATCTTTCCATTTTTGCCATCCTCACTGATTTCACTCTCAGGCCAGAAGGAAGATTGCTTATAATCTTATAAGCTTCACATGTGATCCACTGACACCTTGTGGAAGAAAAGAGTGTCACTTCCTGCTTCTCTATTAGGATCAAGGACTATTTTCCCAGAAGGCTCATCAGACTTTACCTGATAACTCATCAGCCAGGACGAGGCCATATGTTCCTTCCCAAGAAACGAACACATGCCTTGAAGCTGGAGTGGGATCCCTTTCTCTGTGGCAAACTGCTTCCTGGAGAAGGATGGACACTCAGATAAAAAACCAGGTTTCCACTAGAAAGTGGGACTTGAAAAAGAGATCCCATTTCAAATAACTATTAGGAGACCACTGACGCCAATGACATCAAAAGTTCCTGTTATCCCCTTTAGAGAGGATACCTGTGTGTATTAGTTTCCTAGGGCTGCTGTGATAAATTGTCGTAGCTATGTGGCTCAAAACAACAGACATTTATCACAGTTCTAGAGGCCAGAGTCAAAAATCAAGGTGCTAGCAGAGCTATGCTTCCTCCAGAGGTTCTAGGGGAGGATCCATTCCTTGCGTCTTCCAACTTCTAGTGGCTCCAGGTGTTCCTGGGCTAGTGGCTCATCCCTCCAATCTCTGCCTTGTTGGTCACCCGGCCTCCTCCTCTTTTCTTTGCGTCAACTCTCCCTGTTCTTCACTCTTAGGAGGACACTTCGCACTGGATTTAGGGCCCACCTGAATAATCCAGGTGATCTCATAACCCAAGATCCTGAACTTAATTACATCTGCAAAGACCCTTTTCCAAATAAGATGTACAGGTTCGTGGGACTAGGATGTGTTGTACATTTTCTGTGGTTGTTGTTGGAGGAGGTATCACCACTCAGCCCACTATACTGAACTACAGGGTTGTTGTGATACCGCGTATCTAAAAGCTCTGGCAAAGGGCTGGCACCAGGTGAGCATGTGATAAGTATTGGTTGAATCTAAATCCATTTATACATCTCTGCAGCCTCAGCTGGCATTTTTCTCACTCCCTATGGCATGACTTCTGGGGTTCTTGGCAAAAGACAGCATTCCCTTGGCCTGAACAAGAAGAATGTGAGCCAGCAGGACAAAGGGAATAACTGCGGGATGGAAAGTCAAATGCGGGGCGAGCAGGTTGACCCAGATGGCAAGGAGAAGGAACAGGACGGCTATGGCAGCGGGAAGCCAGGGGAGGTGAGGGTGCGTGTCTTGGAGCAGTGCAGGCGGGATGCCGGCCCCTCTGTCTCACTGCTTTCCCGAGTCCTGATGTGGGCTAGAAATACCTTCTCTGCCTCAAGTCAAGCAATGACCCCAAGAGTATGTAACTTCTTCCTCTTGAAAAATTCACAATTTCATAAAAGGTACACTTTACAGACCCTACATCCAAGTTTATTTTTCTTTTGGGCAAACACATCAATCTTCCCAATCCCTCATTTGCAAATAATGAGCCAAAACAGTTTTCTCATTCCTCTATTTTCTATTTTGCAAAGAAAGGTGATGCTGAAATTTCATAGTTCAATTTCATGCTCAGACAGTTTCCCAGCTGGAATGAAGGAAACTTAAGAATCATCTATCTCAGCCCTGCATCTCACAGAGGAGGAGTCCAGGGCCGGGAGACGTTAAGTGACTTGCTTAAAGTCACAGTCGGGACGGGGGGCGGGGGTGGAAGGAAAGGACGCACTGCCAAAAGGAACAGCTGGAGCCAAATCCCAGATAGGAAAAAGTTCCTGGAAGTCTGGGTAGTCAAGCAGGAATGGAGCGTGGAGTGGTGACCTTGTCACTTTCCTGTGTCACCAACTCTAGTTGAAAATTTCTGTTTTGGCCCTTAAATTAACCCTAAGATTCTTTATGTAATCTCATTTACCAAATAAAGGTTAGACACTTAAACTGTCAGGGCGTCATTACTCATGTTCTGGAGACTCTGAGCAAGTTAAGAGAATCCAAGTATGAGATAAGATCTATAACTTTGTCATCGATTGTATTAAATGAATCACTCATCACCCTCCATCGACCTGCAGTTACCGTCCTCATACCAGTCCCTATTATACTCACCTTTTTATGAATACATTTTTTTTTTTTGGCTTGGCCTGAAATGACATGAAGGATGAAAGAGGTCATTGAAGAAAAGAGCAACCTTGAACCAAGCAAGTGAAATGGCAAAATTGCATCTCTTTCCCCACCTCTGTCCTCTCGCGGACTCTGGCCCAGGGATGGTTCAGCCAACACGGATGCTGCCCACGAGGAAAGACAGACCCGGAGAACTTAAGTGACCTGTCCATGAGCATACATTCTGGTAGTAAAATGGGTGTGCTGGGAACGCCTGTCTCCTGACGGTAGTGCTTTGCACAACTCCATGTTGTTAAATCAGCAACTCAGAGTATAACTTTGCCTAAAATAAAAGTATCTGCTCAAAGTCTTTGGGGAAATTGCAAGCAGAATAATTGATTTGGCAACAGTAATAGAGTAATTGTATCAGTCAAGGCTCAATCAGAGTGATAGAACCAAAAGAGTGGGTGTAGAAGGGAGACAGAGAGGGTGACTGGGCCCGATTTATCACAAGGAATTGGGTTACACAATTGTGGGAGCCGGCTATGCAAGTCTGAAGTCTGTAGGGCAGGCCATCAGGAAGGCAAGAGCATAGCATACTAGATACCAGCAGGCATGTGGTCCAAAGGAAAGGGGGAAGGAAAGAGGTTGGTTAGAAAGTGACCACAGCTACACAACTTTGTAAATCAACTATACTTCAATTTTTTAAAAAATCTCTTACTCAGTGATTTAATAAACATTACTTGAGTATCTTTAAAAAAAAAAAAAAAAAAAAAGAGACCACAGCACAGTCTGGAAAAGTCCCGTTCAGGCCAACAGAGTACAGCAGAGCAAAGACCCGTCGTGAGAGGAATCTGCATCGGGCAAAAATGCCCGGCTCTCGTGTTCCCACTGTGCTCTCCATCACTGGGACCAGCTGGGGGAGCAGGTCCCAAAGATGCAGGAGCTGGAGGCTGACCGCTAGTACCCTCCCCAGGGTGGGCTCTCTCGCGAAGGGAGTCCTGAGCCGCGCACTCCCATCGCCGACATGGAGGGAGTGGGGGAAAGCCAGCATTCTGGGATTTAGTACTCCTTGTTCACCCATGAGAAAAGTGTGGCTTAGACGAACTCAGCACACACTGGTGAGTCTTAGGGATGCAGAATTCCAGCCGAGACCCTCTTGGTTCTCCATTCTTCTTTTCCTTCCCGTTACGCCACATTTCCATGCTACAAATTCTGCACAGACTCCAAATCAAGACGCCTTTGTCACTGTCCCCCCATAATAGTGAGAAAACAGGCGTGCCCTTTAAAACGTTCCTCTGTGTGCTGAGCAGCTACAGGAAACTTGAGGAAACGATGTGTTAACGAAGGGAAGGTCCTCTTGGGTTATCTTGCAGACAATCCTCCTCAGAAATTGGTGATAATTAGTATTCTGGCTGTTTTTCTAAGGATGAATTCTTCCAAGGTGAAGCAGTTCAACTCTGCAGTACCTGAAGCAGAAGTAATGTGTGTTATGAACACAGGGGACAGTCAAACAGCCGCCCCAGGGTCTCCACTTGGAAACCTGAGATCAACCCATTAAGACAACAGAACAAAGCTTCCTCCAGAGGGAAACGAAACTGGAAAGTCCGGGAGAGCCTCTGGGTCAGGCAAGGGCTGCTAATCAGCCTGTTGATGGGGGGACTAGCCTCTGAGATCAGAAGAGACCAGAGAGGCTCTTCCCCCTGACAGAGTCCTGGGGAGCAGGGCAGGAGGCAGCCCTGGTGCCCGGAATCTGTGTCCTTGCTTCATCTTCCCCTCAGGTGGGAAAAGACACTCTGAGGGGGTCTTCTCCTGGCTCTGTTTCCTATTGCTGTAATAACACGTTACTCCAAATGTAGTGGCTTCAAATAATACAAGTCGTTTCTCTTGCAGTTCTGGAGTCAGAGGTCCTAAGTGCGCCTTCCTTCTGGAGGCTGTAGGGGAGAATCTGTTCCCTTAACTTTTCTAGCTTCTAGAGGCTGCCCAGCCACATTCCTTGGCTCATGGCCACGGCACTCTAATCTCCTCCAACTCTGATCTACCTTCTGAGGCTTTAGGGGCAAATCCATAAATCCATACCCTTGTCTGTTTCAGCTCCCAGAGGACATCTGCATCAGTGCTCACAGAGGTAGGGGGTAGTGACCCTGGCCAGGTGAAGGGCACCTGGGTGGGTCATCCATAGCTTCTGGTACAGTCATTCTCAAACTTCAGCGTGCATGAGAATCATCTGGAGGTAGGGTGAAGAGGTTTAGCAAGTAAAGCACAGGACACCTCATTAAATGTGAATTTCAGATAAGTACTTCTCTCATATGAGTATGCAGTATTGCGTGGGACATTGTAATACGCAAAAATTGTTCATTGTTTATCAGACGTATACAAATCTAACTGGACATGCTGTATTTTATCTCCTCCCTGGAGGGCTTGGTGAAACACAGTTTGCTGCTGTTCCTGATTCATTAGGTCTGGGGTAGGGGCCGTGAATGTGCCCTCCTAACAAACTCCCAGGTTCAGCTGCTTCTGCTGACCCAGGGTCTGCACACATGCTGAAAACCACCGTTATAGTGCGTATATACTTTAAGAATATGTCAGATTGTTCCTTAAAGTCATTTAGGGCTTTTCCAAGTCCCGTAAAGGAAAAGCCAAAGTCCTGACAAAAGCTTTCAAGGGCCCAGGTGCCCTGGCAGTTACCTCCCTGGACTCGTTCCCTAATCCCCTCTCCATTGTCGAGAAACTCTGGCTGCACAGTTGTTTCTGGAACAAACCAGGCACAGTCCAACCCAAGGGCCTTTGCGCAAATAGATCCCCCCAATTAAATGGGTCTTCCCTAAACAGGTACAGGGGTTCAGTCCTTTACCTCCTCCAGCCTTTGCTTAATTCTGTCTTTTCACCTGATTTTAAATTGCACCGCTCCACCTCCACCAGTCTATTTCCGCAACATTGTCTCCACCTGACAAGCAAGAAATGTATCACCGCTTATTATCTACCTGCTCCCGCTAAAACTCAAGTTCCACGAACACAGAGATTTGTGTGTATTGTATTCATTGCTATTCACAGCAGTGATAGAGTTTCCCAGGATGTAAGAGGTGCTCGACAAACGCGTGCCATGTGTGTTTAAAGAACGGAGACGCCCTAGTCTGACACTGTTTGTTCATGCTGTGGACACAGGCGTTAAGTCACCCTGCGGACAGGGCTTAAAAAACCGTTTGCAGAAAATGTCTCCTTTGCAAATGGGTAAAGCCAAGTCACCCAAGGGTGTGTGTGTTGGGACATGGGGCGGGGTGGGGGGCAGTAGGACTTTAAAAATGCTATTGCAAGATGACTGAGCAATTTGACCATTCCACAGCTGTCAGTTATCTGTTGTTTTTGTGGTTGTTAATCAATAAGCAATAGAGTCAGATGGAAGATATTCCCCTCTCCATAACCCTTCGTTTGACCAGAGCGTATCACAACCAAGATGAGACTTAGAGCCCATTCTGATAAACATGCAGGCGTTCACCAGCAATCAAGCACCAACCACAGAGTCATATATTTTTATTAGTTCAGGGAGTTCCATATACTTTGTCCCCAAGCTTTCCAAAAACAGAGTGAAAATTTCCTTCTGGGGCAAATGCACCGATATCTACATGGCGGAACAGTTCAAAACCTTTCATCTCTTCAGGGATTTGAGACATCCGTGAAGGCAGAGAGGCTGAGGAGGAAGATCCCAGCCCTGCAATTTGCTCTCAGTACCAGGTCCCAGGGAAGGTGCTGGGATGATGGGCTGCTCAGACCCTGTCCACCCAAGGGTGGTGGCATCCATGCAGTTTTCAAGGCAGCCGCGTGGCTTGGCCGTTGCCCATTGTGCCAAAATTACTTCTAATGTCCCTTAGAAGCAGAGCAAGGTATTTAAAGTGCTTGGTAGTCCCCTCTGGATACAGAATCTCATTTAAGTTATTGCACTTTGAAGTTAACTGAAGGCCCCTAGGATATAAACTAAAGGTATTCAAACACCTTACACTGTTTCTACCAGAATATTTTAAACTACATGTAAACAATATAATAAGCATCTTTATATATACGCATAAAGTTTAACATATTCGCTAAAATCACCAATATGTTACCAATTAAAGTAAAACTTTACAAATGAAATCATTTCAAGATGCTTTGCTTTATCATCAAAGCTGGCAATGAAACAAAAACCATTTAATTCATTGATCTCACTGGATTTCCCAGTCCTGAGGACAAATAAAATGAAATAAAGAAACTTGCAACCATTGCAGAGTTAAAATTTCAAATTCCGAACTCTAATCATTTACATTCTGTTTGCAGGATTTTCGCCTTTGGAAATAGCATCTTTCACGGGCGCAGAATCCTAACGCTAAAAACATGACATCTAACGCCTCAAATGGGGGACAAGCTTCTTTTAAACATCTCCCTGGAAATTGGTGAGTTTGTTCATAACTAATACACAGAAATACGCGTTTAACAAAGCTCACAAAACTCTTAGCCTTTCTACCCCAAATTAAAACAATTTGAACTGAGAGTAATAGGAAAGGCTTCCTGTCTTTAAATAGGCAGAGTTGAGAGAGGTCTAAGGTAGTTTGTAAATCTAAGCGGTGTAGAAACACTCAAAAGCATTTAATTAAAGCAGAATGTTTCCTTAAAGCTCCCAGCCCAACCCCTGCCAATTGTGGGGAGCCAGTCCGAGTGCTCTGCGTGGTGGAGCTTTGCTCCAAACCCCAGGGGAAGTCGCCACATCTTCCTCTGCCTGGGTGACCAGCTTCTGGTTTGCGCGGGACTGAGGGGTCTCCCGGGATGCAGAACTTTCAGTGCTAAAACGGAGACAGTCCCAGGCAGCAAGCACAAGCTGAACGCTGGCTCCTCTCCAAGAAGGATCCCTTCCCCTTGGCTCTCCCCAAGGCCGGGAGGATCGCCCGTGAGTGTTTTTTTTTTAAATTTTTATTTATTGATTGATTGATTGCTATGTTGGGTCTTCGTTTCCGTGCCAGGGCTTTCTCTAGTTGTGGCAAGCGGGGGCCACTCTTCATCGCGGCGCGCGGGCATCTCACTATCGCGGCCTCTCGTTGCGGAGCACGGGCTCCAGACGCGCAGGCTCAGTAGTTGTGGCTCACGGGCCTAGTCGCTCCGCGGCATGTGGGATCTTCCCAGACCAGGGCTCGAACCCGTGTCCCCTGCATCGGCAGGCAGATTCTCAACCACTGTGCCACCAGGGAAGCCCGCCCGTGAGTGTTTTTTGTGTTCGGAGTAACCTGCTGAGCCTCAGACGACCGTTTTCAAGCTTCATCCCTCCACCCTGTTTAGCTCTGCTCACGGCCTGGGCCCCTGGAGGCCCCAGCTACCCCTCCTCAGCCCCCCAAAGCTGACAGGAGGCTGATGGGGGTGGGGCAGGTGAGGGGCTGCAGGCGCAGGTGGCTGGAGTTGCGTTAACAGGGGCGCGGGAGGACGCAGGCCCGGCATATAAGGAGGCGGGTTGCAGGGCTTCTTCAGGGATAGCTTTTGGCTGCTCTGGGTTGCGCATGGGTCCGGTTGCTCCCTGACCAGGTGGTGGGGTGGTAGGGTGGTAGGGTGGTAGGGTTGCTGGGGGTTTTCAAGCTTGCGAGTTCGGCTCTTTCTCTCCTGAAGATGCTCTGCCTGCTTCTGTTTCTCTCTTTCTTTTTCCTCTTAAAACGTGAAGAGGCTGCAGCCAGCAAAAGCCCGTCTGTGGCCTCTACTTTGCACAAAGAACCTCCTTTGTTTTCTAGGCCTTTCCTTCCTCCTCAGAAGGGGGTTAGGGACAGCACGTCCTTGGTCCAGGGCGCTAAGGTGAAGCTCCGTTAGCTTATCTAGAAGAACAGGGCGGGAAGGAGCTGGCTGGGCCCCTGATGACCTGGTCTCGGCGGGCACAGTAGAGCGGGGTTTCAGAAGCTTCCCTCCTCTCCTCCCACCCCCTGCCGACATCACCACGAAGACCAGTGTTGGGGGCGGGGGGGAGAGCCATAGGCAGGGCCTCTGAAAAGCTTGGGAACTGAAAGTTGGGAAACTGAGGGAGTGGGGCTATGGTTGTCTGCCTTCCATGAGAATCGGGCCAGCCTGATCTATTGTGAACCATCAGGTCAAAGAGAATTGAAATACGAGAGCGTTAAATAGATGAACCTGAGGCCCTAAACTGAGCTCCGGGCCTTCCTACGTCCATGATACGTACCCTCTCCTCACCCCCCGAGCAATAGGGCTAGCAGCTGTGCCTCCAGGGTCCCTGAGCACCAGGGGCCTTCATCCGCTCCTCTTGGGGTTGTGCGAGGGGTAAGCGGCTCCTCAGACCTGACCTGCGAGCTGAGGACTCCCAGCCCAGGCCCCCTCCCCTTGCCCCACTCCTCGCGCCGAGCCACCCGCCCAGGTGCTGCACACGCAGCGTCAGTCGGAAGGTACTCGGAACTGCGATGGGCAAAGGTCTTGCTGCCGCTCGGCCCAAGGTTCAGGATGCTGGTCCCTGCCCTAGGCGGTGGGTGACTAAAGCAGAGGCTCTGGTCCTTAGGCCCCTTTAATAACTAGATCAGACTGAACGCTCCTGGAATGAGAGGGCTGAGAAGTAGCAAGAGGTCATTATCAGCATGCCACTAGAAACCCCTTAGGACCTCATCCCCTAGCTTATGAGGCACGAGGCATGCTGCCTTCTGTCACAGCAGTGCTATCTGGGTACCAGACTGTCAGCAAGTTAGAGCTGCAGAACTTGGGTATTCATGCAAGTTTAACCGTCACTCTAAGACTTAGTAGTCATAAACTAAACTGACCCCAGGCATTTTTTCCTTAATCCAGCAGGCGTTTGACACCCCTTGTCAATTTCATCACTTCTCTGGTCAGCATTCGTGTCACCAAGAGGGAGTGACCCTGATCCCAGTTTCACCATTTCATGGTGACACGCTTCCACACTTGTGTCTAATTCTCCCCTACAGGACACATCCTCCCCATCTTAAGAGATACCTTGTCAGTTGGGTCTTTCTTAAAGCAACATAACTAGTTACTAGTGGAGAAAAGATTTAGACCTAGTTCCACCCAGTCAGCTGGCTTCTATTTCTTGATGCTGGGGACGACGTGAACTCGGTTCTAGCCTGACTCCTTTCTATTCTCGTAAACCTAGGCTCTCTCAGCTGCTTTGATGCTGGCATCCTAACTAGTAAGACAAGGGAGTAGGTAATAGCTTCTGAGGCTTTCACAGGCTCCCATTCAGTGTGAGGGAGGCCTAGAGTTGGGGGACACCAGCTAAATACTGTGAGTGCAGGAGTGGAAAGTCAGCTGGCAGTGAAACGTTAACTGGATTGCTCAAGGCAGCCCCCAAAAGCTGCCACAAATAGCCAGCAGGGGCAGCTCCTCTTAAAATGCAGGTGAGGTTAATGATCCTCATGGAATGTAGAAATGCACAAGACTAGAAAATGCCTCCTAAGCATGCACCCTGGAGAGCAAACTAACAATGTGGGGCGTTGCCTAGCTCTTGCTATCCTGCTGTGAATATTGATACATCTTTAAGTCCCCTTATGGCAAGAAAATACCGAAGTTCACTGATTATGTGCTTAATTAGAGGAAGCCACTGAAACTCATCCTGTGTTGATCACAAGCCTGGCTTTTCGTTCTAGCTTCTGCAAGCTGCCCTTCCCTCTACTGTCTTTGCTGAGAAAAGTCCCCTTTAGGGTTTTGCCAGTCATTTAGTCATTCCCAAACAATAGTCTAAGGGTTTATGTTGGTGGGTGACTGTTTCTTAGTGAAGTAACAGTACTAAAGATTGTGGCCATTCAAGGCTCAGCTTTATAAACAGTGTACGTGAGGTGTAAGGGTCCAGAGGCTGCTCATCAGATCCATGGTGTGCAGCTGGCAGGGTCACATCACTGGTGACCTGACACTGTCCTATGATGTCTGTGCTGGGACCACTTAGATGTTAGCCTACAGGGCACTAGTGAGCGCAGGTGGCCCCTATGGTGGACATTGGGAGGGTCTAGGTGCCCAGAGGACAGGCTCATTACTCCCCAGGAGAAGTGATACCTGCAACGCCTAGATTAGAGGTCTGAGTGCACAGGCTCAGATGGAGAGAAGCTGCTCATTTCTCCATTCCCTACTGAGACTCGTCAGGATGTAAGAGTTAAGGGCAAAAACCAAAATCTTTCCAAAACATCACCTGATAGGTATTAGGTCTAAATGTCAGGTCGGGAAGAATACTCGGAGCATCCCAGAGTCCTGAGGGATAAAGAGCGAACTTTGTTGGAGATGGCTCGGTACCAGCCTCTGCTCATAGGTTTAAGGAACAGCGGTTATTTCCAAGACCAGAATCCATTCCTAACGTCAGGTTCTCAGTGGAACAAAACAGATGGACCACGGTCCTGCAGGAAGGGTCTGATGGCCTCATACTAGAGTCCAAACGGGAGCTGAGTAGACTGGCCTGAGCAACTTTGCACTTGAAGCAGACCCCTTAGACTTGGCTCAGATCTCCATGATTTGGGGTTATTCACACTCGGTTGTTGCTGCTTTGCCCTCCCCCTCCCAGTGGCCTATGTCTGGTCTTTTTTTTTTTTTCTAAGTGATAGCCAAAGATATTCATGGACTCCTTAGAGCTGGGTTTCTTCTGCTTCATAGTTTTCAGCTTGAGTCTCACCTGGTAGCAAATAAGGATTGCGTTTGTCAAAGGAGAAGTGGTAAAAATTGAATGCAAGTGGTAAAAATCACCGAAAGCTGGCCCAAATATCACCAAGAGTTGCCCATGGGCTGGAAGCAAGAAGCATGAGATGCAAAGTGAACTGTTGGTCTGCAGAAATGTTGGCAACTGCTGGCCTAGTGGCCTAGTTCTGCAAGAAGAGGAGGGGGCCGTGGAGAAACCTCCAGATAGGACCATCTTTGTTCTGTCTGACTCTTGTGCGGTCGGAGGTTGGCAAGTGAGTTTGGAGTGTAATGAAGGACACTGACCTTGGAGCTTCACAGGGTTGGGCCTTGCCAAGCCTAACCTCCATCCTGTGAGCCGTGTAGGTGGGGTGGCAAAGGTATGTGAGGTGTAAGGGTTAGGGTTACACCTAACCCTTACATGATAGATGGCTCTATCATCCACACTGAGACCCCCTTGGGAAGGAGGGTGAAGGGAGGGAGATTTCCTCTATTCCTGATTTGAGGGTTAGTATTCGCACGTAGACAACTAAACATGACACTGATATGAAGCTCCAGGCATTCACTAAACTGCATTACTTGGGGGTTAGTTGCACCTTGGTCAGCATGTGTCCCAGGTAGGCAACTGCCTGCTTAAAGTAAATCAAAAATAGTGAAAACCCCAAATCCTGGGGTGTTCTCTCTCTGAGACTGGATGTCAGCGTTTTCTCCGATGCAGGGTCATTAGACCTGAACGAGTAGCCTATCTTCCAGCTATAGCACAAAGACTTGACTTTGTCAAAGCGAAGGGGGAAAGTGGCACATCCAAGCCACATGAAATGCTGGTACCAGCTGTGCTTCTGAAAGATGCATTCAGTCAAGACATAGTCGGGAGTTGGGGGGGGCAGAAGGTCCCTGTGGGCACTTAGTCTGGGTCACAGATGACATGGCATCCAGCAGACAGTATCCCTGTGGCTGGATTTGGGGGAATGTGAGTACACCTCCCTCTGAAGCTTACTTTCAAGAGCAAAAATGCGCATCTGCTCAGCAGATCCCTGGTGCCATCACAGGATAGCTCTAGAGACGAGGCTCTTTCATGAGCGTGATGTCTTCCTACCTAGTACTGGAGGGCACCTTTGGGGTGGGCCGTGGATAAGGGGAATAACTTTAAAAGGAAAGTCCTTGTTGACCCCTCTGTTCTGATATCTGACTTCCAGAGCTGTCATCTCTACACGAGAGCTGTTGAGATTAAAGTGCCCAGTTCTTAAGACTGGAACTAACAAAACCAAACTCCCTGTGGCCCAATGGGGGGGGGGGGGTAGCGGGGAGTAAACAATCTCCCAGGATTAGCATGCTTCTGCTCCTGAGAATTTTGACTCAAAGGAGAATAGGTTCCAACGTGAGAAGGACCTCCAAGTGAGGTGGTTTACTAACATGGCCAAAAGTACAGTCTCAAGTTTCTGTGTCACCGGCAGGGATGAAAGTCCTAAAACGGGGGGTGAGGGGGTTGGTGGGGTGGATAAGATCATGAAATAACCTTTTTTTAAAAGTGGATCTGCCAACTTTGATTCCTCCATCCCCAGGATGGTTGGTGAAAGCCCAACTTTTGACCTCTATCAAGAGCCACAGATGGCTTCAGATTCTGTTTTAGAGAGGACTATTATTGCTATGAAGTGACATTAGACAACCTGAAGGAACCAAAAGTAGAATCTGTTGTATCAGTTACTCAGGAGATTTAAAAATTCCATGGCAGTAAATGAGGAACAAGAGAGCCTAAAATATTCCTGCTATGACCCAGTACTTTCGTCTTTCCAAATTAGTGTTGAGCCCATGACACTCTAATACAAATCAAATCTCTCTTCCCTCTTTCATAATTGAGGACTGGGTCATAATCTGAAATAACCAGAACGATCAGACGCGTGGAGAAATCCTCCTCACCGTAGGCAACCTGCCTGTAGTGAGGATTTGGGGCAAAATTGTGGCAGAATAGGGCTGTTCCCTTGTGCCGAAGCCCTAGATTCTGTATCGTTCCCCATGAAAGGAAAACTGGACACTTCTGCCCACGTGGGCTTCACCATCTGTTCCAGAGGCAAAACTTGGAAAACTCTCTATGTGCCATCAGGTCCTAAAGACTGAGTTCTCAGGGCACAGCGGTCCTGAGTGGTTTCTGGGGGAGCCATAGTCTCTCCAAAGGAAACTAGGAGATGAAGGGACAGATCTGGTGTGGTCCGAAATCCCAGGGACCCAGACAAATCTTGTCTCTTCTTGCTTTGTCTGCCTCTTTCTTTACAAGTATTTGCCTAAATTCTCCCACCTCACCCTCAGGAGACCGTGGCCCCAGGGGTCCTCTCTAGTTTCCTGGGCTCCCTGTGCACCCATGTGCCTAGGGAATCTGTCCCATGTTGTTGATGGGACTTCTGGTTGTACAGGTCACTGCACCTGGAAATCCTTTCCGTGGCTGGCCCTCTAAAAGGTGGCTTTCTGGGTTGGATGAACACATAGCCCTTGGATTCCTTCCTAGGAGCAGTGGGAATCCTCCAGGCCACATCGGTATTTTCGCCAGCACTTTGGTTGCTCTTAGATTCCCTCAAAAACGACTTCTCAGTTGTAGAAAGCTTGTTGAGGGTCTGTCTCACTAACTGGGGTTTCCTCTGTCCTGGAGAAAGGTATTTTCTATCCATTCTGCAGGATTCCCTCCCTTTACCTTTTCCTGGAAATCTTTCATCTCCATCCAGGCCTGGATCTTCTTCCAAGGCCAGGGTCTTCACTCTGATATGTAATAGTTTCCCAAGTAGTATTTGTGACATGGCATGTTGATAAGGTCTCTCTAAACTTCTGGGGTCTGAATGCTCATGTGGTTAGTCGGCCCCAAACAAGTAGATTCCAATCTCTCTTCTAGACCTGCTGTGAGGATTTGGGCTGAGAGGGCTTTGGCCCAGATGCTGCCTGGTCCAGGGGTTGACACATCTCTGGCTACTTTGTTTCTGTCTCCTTTGCAAGCTCTTCTTTGGCCCCCATTGCTCGTACTCCGAGTCTACCTCATAGCTTCACGGCCTCGACTAAGAGCTACGGACTTCTGTTTTTCCGCTCTTCCCATCTTCACCTCTAGTGGAACTCTTCTGAGCCTCAACCCAGCATACTCAGATACCTACTACCTGTCCCTATTTGAGTTTCATAGGTGCATCAAACTTAGGTTGTTCTAGGTGGAATTCATCATCTCTCCTAAACTGGCTACATCTCTGCAATTCCCCATCTCACTCTGATGTTTGAGAGTAAAATAATCCTTAAGTTTCCAGATGTCATTGTACTGATGGCCTTGGTGGTGTCTCTGATTTAACCAGCTATTCTGAAGTTAAGAGAGGCTGAAAGGGAGATGGCATTTTCTTCATGTTGGGTTTTAAAATGGGCGGTGCTGTCACTGCCCTGAGTTCCTTTTAGGTGCAGAGGCAGCTTCTAATGGGCACCTACCCCCACCCCATCCATCAAAAGACCTGAAATGCATGTCTGAGTGACTGAGGGTCTTGAGCATGGGATCAGCATTCCCAGGGATTAGATGAAGCCTCATGTTTTATTATTTACAGTAAATGAGCAGCTGAGGATAGTGGGGTCCAAGATGTATCAGCCTGTCTTCAGCCTCTCTCCCAAACCCGAGGGGGCTAAGGGAAGCAGGGCCCAGTGTATGAACTTAGCCTGTGGTGAGTTTTATAAGATGACAGAGCCTGGCAACTGGTACCTTAGCTTGTAATGATTTATTGGGATGGCAGGCTTTACGATCTGCCAGCTTTTTGGTCATAGTACTTACTCTTAAAAGCTGGGTACACCCATAGGAAGGACTTAAACAATAGAACTTGAGACTGGAGTTGGGAGCCCAGAATTCTTTTGGTGCTGGAGAAGAACTGTCTCAGCATCCTCTTATTTTTAGCTATGAAGCTCTAAATCTCAAGAATGGCTGCTGGAAGTGCCCCTTCTCCAGTGGTACCCAGAAGTTCTGCAATGACTTTCCCCGAATGTCTACTTCACTACTGGAGACTGAAGTTACCAACTGCCCCTCAAATTCTTACAAAAAGCTCTCAATGTTTCTAACTTTAGCAAGTGACTATCAAGTGACCAAGGAGTATCAAAATAGCATTAGTCTTCATGTAACAATTGCCACATTGCTCTCAAAGAGCTAACTTGCATTGTCACCAGAAGTGATCCCATCTTAGACCCAGAGATGTCTGGATGCCATGGGGTCTTGGTCATGCTTTGCTTATATACTAAGCATGTACAAAGGCCAAGCTAAGGGGACAGCTGGGTGGTTACCTGTCATGGGACTAAAAACTTGTCCAGGAGGAAGTTAAGGGCAAAGGTCTGCAGTTCTGGGTCTCTCTGGTCCAGCACTCTCCAGAGAGCACTCTACTGAAGTGATCAATCCGGGTTAAGTTAGACTAGTCTAGAAAACGCTGTGAGACCTGCCTGGTAAAGTTTGATGGGTCAGTTCTGTGAATGTAGCTTTGGGCCAGTCTGGGTGTAAGTCTTTCTTTTCTCTCTAGAGCAGTTTTAGGTTCACAGCAAAACTGAGAGGAAGATAGAGAATTTCCCACGTACCTCTGCCACCACACATGCACAGCCTCCCCATTATCAACATTCCCCACCAGAGGGGGTGCCTTGGTTACAACCAGTGAACCGCTATTGATACGTGATTTTCACCCAAAGCCCATAGTTTACGGCAGGATTTACTCTTGGTGATGTACATTCTGTGGGTTTAGACAAATGCATAATGACATGTACCCACCATTCTAATACCATACAGCATTCTTACTGCCCTAAAGTTCCTCTGTGGGTGAGTTTTTCCTCCAAAGCAAACCTAATATGTCTAGGGACCTTGGTTGAAGATTCTCGTGTGAGTGTGTGTGAGCTTGTGACAACTTGGATCTGCACAGACCAGGCCATGGGCTTCCTCCACGCTATTTACTCTGATCCCAGGTGATGAACAGAACCTCAGTGTTAAGTGAGAAGAGAGCATGATGTGAGGATCGAGGTGGGTGGTCGGGAAGTGTGCGCCTGAGACCGTTATCTTAGGGTCTGTGATAGAGAAGAAGGAGGTGAGGGTAAGAGCAAAACTAAATAGAATAGTTGATAGGCGCTGGGTCTTGCATGGCCTGGGGGCAAGCAGGAGCTCCAAGAGGCTAAGTCTAACAGGGAATGAGGCCGTGAGCAGCGCATTCTGCCATCGGAGCTCTCACAGGACCTTGAAACTGAAGACGGAGGAAGTTTCCTCCTGCAGGGCTGTCTGGACACCCACCAGACCCTCAAAGAAGGCTCATCAGGCCAGATCAGGTGTGTGGAGCACAGGTCATCACTACTTCTGCTTCTGTGTAATTCGGGCACCCAAACTAACAGAGTCCAAGAAACGTTGTTAATTCAAGTGTCTGTGACTGGCTGGCTATGGGGGTTAGATATGCAGGAAGTGTTTACTGTTATTCTTTCAAATAGCAACAGTTTCTCTTTCTATGAACTTTTGTTGGAGTATGGTTGCTTTACACTGTTGTGTTAGCCTCCACTGCACGACGAAATGAATCGGCCATACACATACAGATATACCCTCTCCTTTGGACTTCCCTCCCATTGAGGTCACCACAGTGCATCAGGTAGAGTTCCCTGTGCTATACAGTATGTTCACATCAGCTGTCTATTTTATATGTAGTATCAATAGTGTATTTGTGTTAATCCCAGCCTCCCAATCCCTCTCACCCTACCCCTTTCCCCCTTGGTATCCGTACATTCATTCTCTAGGTCTGTGTCTCTCTTTCTGCTTTGTAAATAAGATCGCATATACCATTTTTCTAGATTCCACATATATGCGTTATTATACGATATTTGTCAAATAGCAGCAGTTTCTTGAGCTCACAAAAATGCCAAAATCTCTAGTTTTCCAGCAAACAAGTAGCCAGAGGACAAAAATAAAGGTCCCAGAAGACTGAGCTTCAAGTTTTACTTCAAGCTAATAAACATGAGTGTGGTAAGAAAACAGTCTCTCTGGCAGGTCTGGGAGCCTTAGGAATTCAACCACACTTCCTCCAAGCCAGCCACCCTAGGTCATGTCCATGGTGACTAGCAAGCCCTTTGGGAGATCTGAGTCTGCAGCCACATTCTCCAGAACCCAGCCAGAAAGCTCGCAGTTGCTGGGAATAGGGCAGCAACATTGAGGGACAGACTTGCAAAGTTCTGGACTGAATTCACCAACCTATGAACTTACTTGTCCTTCACTCGGTTTAATGAAATAACATTGAAGAGTGAGACTGAGGGGACCCGGGAAGATAGAATATTACCAAAAAACCAAAGGCCTGCCTCCTACACACTATCCGCAAAGAACAAATCAGTGATAAAAGTGGGGAAATTTTTTGAAGCTTTTACTGTGCGAGTCCATTTATATACTCTAGTCTTTTCACACTATCTTTGAGACTTGCATATAGCAGTAGTTTGCTCATTTCCATTGCTTTGTAGTATTTCATTATGAACATACTTCAGCTTATCCATTCTAGTGTTGCTAATATACTCAGGTGGTAGCTCAGGAACTGTTAAAAACTATTGCTTTAGCATAGCGTTGTTGGATGTGGCAACTGATATGCATGTGTGTGTTTTCCTGTTGGTGTACCTTGTAGTGAAATCTCTGGGTCATAGACTTTAAGTGCTTGGCTTTGGGGGACACACCAGAACGGTCTTCCAAAAGGTCATGCCATTTTACGTGCTATTTTACATTCTTAGTGTAAGGAAGTTCTAGTTGCTTCACGTGCTAACCAGTGATTAGTAATGTCAGTCTGTAACTTCAGCCCTGCTGGTGACTGGGTAGTAGTATGTTACAGTATTTCAAATTACTGACATCTTATTCAGTCATAGTTACATCTACTGTTTGGGTATCTAAAATATGCAAGGTATTCTTGTCCACATTAGATGATACAACTTATATTTCTTAACATGTTGCTACTTTGTTTCCCAGGATAGCCCAGAGTGGTCACTTTGGCATCAATCTGGGTATATTTATGGGAACAGATATGGCAGAAGGTGGTGGTGTATCAATTCTTGAACTTGTTCCTTCCATCACCACTCTAGGACCTGCTGGAGTCCACTGGGTAGTGGGTCTGCAATAATGCAGAGGTTTAGCTTGGAAGATGAAAGGAGAGCCCTCTTCCCCAGCCTCCATCTTCTGTGGTCCTTTCTCTTCCCTTCCCAGGGTTCAGTCCTATAACTACAGCCTTGAGTCACACTGGACCTTTCACTTCAGAGCTAGGCCTGGAACTCACTGTCTGCTGGGTCAATGAGTGCCACTCTCCTCCGGCCTCTGCCTGGGTTTCGTAGGCTCAGTGTGGCCTTGGTGGCACTGGGCTTCTTGAGACTTCTTATCTACCTGGATTGGAAAGCTTCCTATATCTAGTCTTCAAGTGCAGGAGCAGTTGGCCTCTAGATCTCCTTCCAGAAGTGGTTTGTGACTTATGTGTGTGAGAAGAAACTCCTAAGACAATCCTAGAGCCTCACCGTGCCGATGCTTTGCAGGGCTTCTGCAGGAGGTTTGGGGGTCCTCCCTGTCTACTGTGCACGGCTGCTGCTGATCTTATGTAACCTGTTTCCAGGTCAGTCGTGCTCCTGGGGGTGGTGGCAGCTGGCCTGAGAGACTTAACCCCGATGAGGACAGAGTTGATCACTTAATCTATTTCCTTCTTCTTAAATGAAAGTCCATGGCTTACTCTGGACTTGGTGCTTAGGGCCCTGCAACCTCACTTTGCCTACAAATAGAGTACAGGACGGAATTTGCAGGCCATCCGTGTGCATGAAAGGGGGCAGTCCTCAAATGGCAAATGAAGGTCAAACGTGACCTCAGGAACTGGGAAGCTCTGGGAGAGTCCCAGCTGTAGCTGAGGGAAGTGGGCAAGCTGAGGACCAACTTGCATGCCAGCGAGGTGCACTTAACTATCATTCTGCATAAGAATATTTTGACTTAAAGATCGGAGCCTGTGATCCTTTAATTTGGTGTAGGGGAAGGAGTTTTGATCTGGGTGCCCATATAGTATGGTGACTTTAGTGATCATGGTAAAACTCGAGGTAAAGACCTCGGCTGTTGTGCTAGGTCCTGAGCCTGCTCTGAATATGTGCTTGAGACATCTGAGGGTCCTCCGTAATCTAAGACAGAGAGGCCTTGGAATCTCTGAGACGGCTAGGTCTTGAGGGTCAGAAATTAGAGGGTTTTGTTCAGCTTTACTACGTACATTTAATGTATAGAAATTGCACGTACTTAATGTATACATTTTAATGAATTTGGACATATACATAGACCCATGATACCATCACCACAATCAAGGCAAGAATTTTTTTTTTTTTTAATGAAAGCTTTATTTATTTATTTTTGGCTGTGTTGGGTCTTCGTTTCTGTACGAGGGCTTTCTCTAGTTGTGGCGAGCGGGGGCCACTTTTCATCGTGGTGCGCGGGCCTCTCACCGTTGCGGCCTCTCTTGTTGCGGAGCACAGGCTCCAGACGCGCAGGCTCAGTAGTTGTGGCTCACGGGCCTAGTTGCTCCGCGGCATGTGGGATCTTCCCAGACCAGGGCTCGAACCCGTGTCGCCTGCATTGGCAGGCAGACTCTCAACCACTGCGCCACCAGGGAAGCCCAAGAATATTTTTATAAGTGCATACGTACTAAAAACTGACAGTGTTTTACAGGGAACCAAGAGAAAGGAAAGTTATGTGAAGGGGGTATGACAAGGAGTCAGGAGGCTGAGTCAACTGAGACAAGAGCTGACCTGAAGGGCTCTGTCCAGGGACAGAAGCAGGAGGGCTCTGGAATCGGGGAGAGAGGAAGCTGATTGGGAAGGAGATGGGTGGAACTTGCCATATCAGAGGACCCAAGAACTTGGAAAAAATGAGCTGGGAAGCTCATGTTAGCAAACTAAGAATGAAGAGGGCTTTGTAGTGAGGATAAAGACCACCTCCTCCAAGGTCCCAGCCAGGCTGGACTTGGCTCCTAGGGCTCTGGCACCAACATTGGGCAACTTGACCTCAAACTCAAGAGCACTCAGTGTTTCTGTGGAATTAAAGATCAGTCCTCCTTTTGAGTGAAAGAGGGTTCCTGATGGGCCTCTAGAGATCCAATGCTGCCTGGATTCCAGAGTCACACGAGGCTAAATTTGTGTTCCTTCAAAGAGGTGTACCTGGCCTAGGATAAAGGATGGGATACAAAGAGCTCCTCCTTCAGCTCCTTAGTTTGAGGGATGTTGATGGGCCCCCCAGATGGTGGACCCCCTCACAATATGCACAGACAACTGAGTCGTCCAGCATTAAGTGCTTCAAACTTTCATTCCAGCTGCTGAGTCCTGTTGCCTATGCACAAATCAAGATATTTATTACCCATGTGATCAAGGTTCAAATCAGACCAGAGATTTTTGAATAAGCAGGAAATAATCCTCAAGTGCAAGAAAATACTTGAGACTTCTAGACCTGAGCCAGCTGGTCCTTTAAATATTTCTGTATTTTCTTTATTCTGCTGTGAAGTGCAATCTTATAATACAGATGACATCCAGCTTGTGATAGTGTTCGTAAGTACACTAGAAAGTTCCAGGCATTTAGGGAACCATCTTTAGGATTTCATTATGACCAGGACCCAGGAGCAAGCCAGGAGTTGGCTTTTAAATGTAGAATACTTGCTGGCAGAAGTAGGCATGGCTCTTCTCCTCCAGGAATCTGTTGGTCATCCAACTGGGGCTTTCCAGTGGCTCTGTATAGCAGTTTTCTCTGTCATGATATCCTTTGAGATGTAAGGACAATGTGACATGGAAGGTCATCCT
Organism: Eschrichtius robustus; assembly: GCF_028021215.1. Classification (NCBI taxonomy): domain Eukaryota; kingdom Metazoa; phylum Chordata; class Mammalia; order Artiodactyla; family Eschrichtiidae; genus Eschrichtius; species Eschrichtius robustus. The sequence goes on from NC_090840.1 coordinate 82,914,667, forward strand.
AGCCTTCTTGTGTCCAACTCCATAATGACAGCTGTAAGGACCGTTCCATGGATCTGAACAGCATCCCCAAATGTGTGATGTCCCCCAACTCTGAAGATGCCTACCAGGATATGCCTTTTTCTTCATTAGTGCAAAGGCCGCCACTTGCCTCTCATTTAACGAGGATATCCTGACAAGTTTCAGATCACTGAACACAGCAGTGACTCTGGGGCATGCTTCACCCTAGAGAATCCTCATTGAACATACTTGAAGCATAGCCAGGTTCTTAGGCTTTCTGACCCCTAGAAGCAGGGGTCTTCTGGCTTCTCGATGTGGACAAAGCAGACCTCTGACTAGAGAAGGCAACCTGCCCTCAGCAAAGTCTGACCTGCTCACCCAGCGTCTGCACTGTCACTAGCCAGAGGCACCAGCCCCAGGATCAGGAGCTGCTTAGAAAAGCTCCTGACCCAGCGGTCAGGGCTGCCTTAGGGGCCTCCCTCCCTCAGAGCCTCTAAGCTGCAGCTGTTCTGCCTGATAATGTTTCATCATCTCCTCTTCCGTGTAGAAGAGGGACATTACTGTGCTAGGAAGGGTCCATCTACTTGTCTCCAGGGCTTTAACCAAAACAGTGACATGGGATGCCAGAGTTCAGTGCACGTGTTCTGCCCGGTGAGATCTTCCTCCCTCAACTTGACTGAACTTGAACTAATATCTGTCTTAATATACGACTGCTGTCTCTTTTCATTCAAGCTGAAGTGTTTCTGGATCTTGGTATGAGTGTGTAATTCGGGGCTGTACCTTAGGCTTCTGAATATTGTAAGGCTGATTCCTATTGATCTTTCATGTTAGCAGCTAGTCAGCCTGTTTAGAATGCATATCACACTTAGGAGCTGTAGATCAAGTGTCAGTTCAGTTAATAAAGCTATTCTTGTGGATCTCACCTGTGTTACCCAGATGACAAGACTCTCCCCAGGGCCTCCTCGGGGCAGGGAAGGAGAGCTCCTTCCCACAGGAGGGAAGTGTGCTGGATATCAGCATTCTGTCCGCGGGCTCTGGGAGAGAGGGCCGCCCCCTCACCCCTGCAGGAGTGAAGAGAAGTTTCCTCCATGAGCTCTGCTGCAGCTGTGCTCACTAAGTTGGGGGAGGGGCTTGACTTTTCTCAACTAAAGAACAGGCAGGTGCGATTAAAGGGCTCCTGTCATGTTGGGTGTCCTTTCCCCAGGCTTTTGGCTAGAGAGAATAGACTTTCCTTGGGGCTGTTTCTCGTCTGTGCCTGTTGGCATTTCCTGGCTTCGGATCTCACTAGTGCCCAGGCAGGGGTGTACAGAAGGTCAGACAAAAACCCAGGAAACTCACTGCTAGGGGGTTCTCACATCCCTGGGTCCCTAGCCAGTATGCCTCCTTCTCTCCTACTTCCAGAACCTTCTGGTAGGTGACTCCTGCAGGGAGTTAGGCAGCTTCCAGCCCAAACTGTCAAATCGAGCTGCTGACTTCAGGGAATAGGCTGCTTCTCTTGAGACAATGAAATAATACTGGCTTTCTGACTTCCCCAGTATCTCTCTTTATTCCCTTGACATCCACTAACCTTGCCTACTATTGCCTACTACTAGCAGCCAGCTAAACGTGTCTCTGTATGCCTCTTACTTCTGATCCTTTATGTTCATCTTCTGACACTTAAGCAAAAACAGAGCATCATGGGTGTTCTTTCTCAGACTAAGGCAACTGCTGTGAAATGTGTCTTAATCACCCTCTTCCCCCCGACTCTACAGCTGGACAGATGAGAGCCACAGAAGGTTACTTGTCACATACTCAGAGCCTAGGAGAGGACACTGCCACACAGGGCCCCTCGGGGGGACAGGGGGACAGAATGAACAAGGGGTAATTTTTAGACTTTCAGACTTAAAGCCACCTCCCATCCAGTGGACCATTTCTCCTTAAGGACACCCAGAAACCTCCCAAATTAGCAGCTGTGGGCTACTTAGGAGAATTTCCAATAACTTGCTGATCATGCATGCTGTGCAAGTTTGGATTCGCATAGTGGGAATAATACACATGGAAAGTGGTCAGTAATGTCTCACCCTAGAAAGACATTCATGACAAGCTCTTCTTTGGAGACCTAGCAATCCAGTTTAAATTCATCAGCCATAACTGGGCAAGGAGGAATTTGGGCTAGCACAAACACTTCTTGCTGGGACTACATAAGTACAAGCAATCAGGTACAATGGTCTATAACTTGCCTAAAGGAAAAGCCACCTGGCTGGTCCAAACTGACCCAGCTGGGTTCCGGGACATGTTTTCCTAACCAGAACCTAGTCCTGTTTTCGAGCACTATTTTGCTATTACAGTTGGCTGAGGAATCCTTTCCAGAATCTTCAGAGCTACAGTACATCTGTTAAGTCAGATATTCCTATAATTTATCATGCAATAAAAGGAATATGTGTAAGTCTAACTACAGACTATGTGCCCAGGACAAGCTTCTAATTGGAATTACTGCACTCGTTAGGATCTGGATGGTCTGACTTCTGCCCTTGGCCAAAGGAGACAACAAGAGAGATGGGTGGGGGAGCGTTTTGATAGCATTCAATAGGTAGTGGAGCCAAACTTAGTTTCATAGAATACCAGCGTTAATGTTGCCTTATGACAACGATGGCGCGAGGCATTAACAAGACCCCTCTGCAGTTCTGTCTGAACACAGACAAAAAGAACAGGTGCAAAATGCCAAAATGACCAAGTGTCTTCCTCTTCCCTAATAGGTATGGTTTTTCTCTGAATCTTGTATTTCTGTTCTCTCTCTCATGGGTTGTGTTCTCCATGAGCAGATGTTGAGAAATGGTCCTACAGAAAGGATGTCTACTAGGCAAAGAACCTGGGTGAAGAAGAGGGAAGACATAGAATCAGGCAGAGGAAATATTGAACTTGAATCTGGATCCAACAAATCCCTGGGTCAAAACAGCCAGGTCCTTATGCTCCCACCTTTGTCGGTCATTGGCTGTTGATCCCCTGAGAAGGGTATGATCGTGGGAAAAGCGGCTCACATGAGGCAGCCCTGAAGGAGCTGACATCTGGAAGTGGCTTGTTAGCCCCACTGCCCACAGCTGGGCAGCAAGACCTTATTTAAAGGGAGATCTAGATTCATGACATTCGGGCTCCTGGAGCTTACTGGTCTGTGCACTGGCTAAGGAACGGCTTCTCAGGGGTTGTTAGAGAGTTGATATTTCTAATCTTTCTAGAGCTTCAGTTTCTCAATGTCAGTTTCTCAATGACAGATCCATCTAGATGCCCAGTTTTTTGAAGTTTCCACTTCATGTTGGCCTCAGTTTATTCTTTCAAAATGAAATTCAAACGTGGAGAGGACTTGGCTGAACTAGTCACACATTAGAGCATGATGAAAAAATGTGATTTGCCAAGACCAGAGGAACTCCAGGGTACAGGTCTTCTAATTAGACCAGATTCCCTCAGGGTATGGCCAAGCCTTGGAATAAGTTCTGTTAGATTATGAGGTTTTTAGGGGCTGGAGGTACTGGTAAATGAAGCTGGGTCTTAACTAGGAAGTGAAAAGGAAAGTCAAGGGGACCGAAATGATTGAAGACAAAAAGTAGAACTTACGTTTTTCTCAGCTTTCCCTGGAGCATCTATGTCCGGATCTGCATGGGAGACAGACTTGAAGACTTCCATCTAATATGGGGATTGTGACCCATGGAATTTGGGAGGCAAGAGGCAGGGGTCACTATGGACTGAGCTCTCCTTCCTCAGATTTCAATAAGATATTGAAAAGTTGGGGCTGAGCGATCCATACTAAAGGTATATTTGTAAGAGTTGGTTGAAGGCAGCCAAGCTGAAGGAAGACGCATCTAGAATCTTCTAGCTTGTTCACTAACCCCTCTTGGATACATAAATCGTATGAGAACTTGGGTATTACGTCTCCATGGTCAACAGGTCACGTGGTATTACACAGGAGCTGTGATGGATTTTACTCTCTCTGAAACCAGCAATAAGTTCTTAGGTTCATTAAATTCTCTGATCCCTACCAGCTTTCCAGCTAAAAAAGTGGCTAGAGGATAAGCTACTCATGGAAGATTTAAATAAAAATCTATATTAACTCAAAGAAATCAGACCGACCACCTGGGAATAAGGGCAGCCTTAGCAAGGTTATAAAACTAGAAATCCCTCCACTCTTGCTGCAAAAAAAGTTAAGCTAAGAGCCATAGTAACACAGGAGGATTTTAGACCTATGTGCCATTAATCCAGAAATGTGCCTGGACTCATCCTCAAAGGGAAGATCGTGTCCACTTCTACAGCTCAGATAAGTGGATTCTAATTGACGTGCCATTAAAATCCATGGTTTGAGATGTATGACTAGCTCTTCCAGCTCTGTCCTCATGGAAATGTTTTGTTCCCTGAAAGTTGTGACCTTCTTAAACACTAAACAAAGTTGTATACTCAGATGCAATTCTCTGTTCATAATGACATAGCTATTTCAGAGAGGCGTGCCTCTTCTGTTACCTGAAGAACTAGATAAAAGGATTTTTTTTCTATGTGAAATATCTAAGAAAAAGCCTAAATGTGAGCTACCTGGATATCTGAACAAACTCTTTTTCCAACCATTACCTTGGGGATTCTTTACTAGGAATCGTGGGTATGAATGTGTTGGTTTGAATTTGGTATGGGGGTTTTTCCAACTCTTGGGTTTCCTGACTGCAGCTCTACATCTATAGACAGCCGCTCTCCATAACCATGGTTGACATAAACACAAGAGGGCGTCCAAACTAGGCAAGCTATTTCATGGCTTGGGAGAATCTAAAGGAGTTTAACTGATGGAGTTAGATCATGTGCTAAATTGCAGTACAGCTTATTAGTAACTAAACCTCAAAAGGATACAAAGAACTTAAAATATCTACACAAAATCTGTTTGCAAGGATAACATTTGACTCTTAAAATACCTCTTCTATGAAGGAAATCTCAGGTAGTTTGGTCTTTATTTTTTAAGCCACTCTTTTCCTTTGCCTTTACACTAAGAATAAAGAGATGTTAAAACAACTTATTCCTTTTTCCTACTCCTTGCAATGCAAATTTTAAAAAGTTGGGGGAAAATGAACTTCTAGAGATGCAAGAGGGTACAAGTTGAGGCAACTGCCCGCGAGGCTAGGAGCTGAATTGGGGTGAGTTACCCAAGAAGAGCGAGACCTTTCTCTTGAGGAACTCCCCTCCTATCTGCCTAAAGTCTTCCTAAATGCTTCTTCTCATTTGAGATTGAAAACTTCCATTCATCAACATCCAGAACTATATCCACTGCCTGCCCAGTGGAAGAATTGCCATAAAACTTGATCATTCGGCTGCACCTCTTTGTGCCAGCCACATCCCTTGGATACATGGTGAATATCAGAGCAAACAAATCGGGCCATCTTGCAGGCTTCTTGCTATTTACAGTGGCAAAGTGATAAGTTCTAATCAATGACTTTCATTGATCTCAGATATATGGTTCTATGAGTTTCAGAATGGTTCCTACCATAGCAAGCTTAATGGTACTGTTGAGACTAGGAAAATGAAGCTTGCTCTTATTTGGAAGCTCAATTCCCTCATCAAGCAATGGCATTTCACCTGTGTCAATTGGGAAGCTGCTAGTACAGAATGGGTTGTAGAGCCCAGTGGTGTCTCTGATACCTTAGAGGAGGCTGGGGCACTCTTGAAGGGGACAGCCAAAGGAATCATCATCTACCCCTCTTCTGACACCCCTAAGAACCTCAGGAGAGAGCAGAAACTCATTGCAGTGGCCCCTTGCTCAGCAAGAGCTTTCCCAGGCTTCTAAGTGAAATGCTTGAGTTGCCCTGGCAGACAGCAGAGAAGGGGATGAAGAGGCCCAGGGAAGTGAGCATGTTGAGGAATGTGTATCATGCGAGTCCAGAGGATGAATGCGAGATGATGCCCTTGCAAAGGCTTCATGAAGGCCACCAGGAATGCGCTGATGAGAAGAGCATCGTTAAGTGCATTGGGGGCTCCCCTGCAGGACAGGGGAGCTGGCAGAGGCATTCGTGGAACTCACATCACTGATCAGCAGTGAGGATTACTTCACACCCCCACCCCAGTCCAAGCAATAGAGGCCAGAGGGCAGCACCTAACCACCTAACGGTTGGAAAGGTGACTGTTGTAGCCAAGAGGCTATGACCTTCAAGGAACAGTAGAGATGATTTAATAGAATGTCAGATACTAAGCAGTATACTTCTTGGCTAAATATCTATTTTAGCCTATAGATATGATCAAAAGGAAGCGAGAATTAAAAGCAGGAGATAGAGCAGTCATCATAGAAAGGTTAAGATCTCTTGCACAATTCCTGGACCTAATATGGTTTTTAGACCCAGAACTCGTTGACTAAAGAAGTGGCCAGATGCCCAAAGAATCCATGACACAAGTATATATTCTTGTGATTTGACAACGCAAGTATATAATCCACAACATTAGTATATATTCCTGAGAAGACTGTGGCCATTTATTCAAGACAATACTGTGAGGAAAAGAGAAAACCCAGCCACTTCAAAGATTGTTTAGAGATGAGATTAGATGACGTTGATACCCAAAAACCTCTAACTTCATTGTTTCCTAATTAAAAGGAGTCATTTGGGGCCAAGATTTAAATGGGCACTTGGACAAGGCCCAGCTTTCTCTGGGTCCACTATGCCTGCAGACACACCTGGTTGTCTTTTGTCCAGTCCCTGGATCCATGACAGGGAATGACATCCTTGGTGTGGAATGTGACCCTCACATCGTCCTTGGCCTGTGAAACAAGCTATCATTGTAGGCTAGACCAAGTGGAAGCTGCTTAAGCTGCCCCTTCTCCCAGCAAAATAACAAATCCTGAACAATACTATATCCCAGGGCAATGGCAAAGAGTCAATGCCACCATTAAGGATACTCAGGATGCAGGTGTGGTTGTCCTTATTACATCCCCAGTTTGTTCACTTGTCTTGCCTCTACGGAAATCGGAGAGATTCTGCAGAATGACCATAGACCACCGTGAGCTTCAAAGTAGAAGTCCTGATCCTAGCTGCCGTGGTGGACACAGTATCCTTGGTAGAGCAGGAATTGCACTCAGGTGCATCAGCTGTGTACTGTATGCCCACTGACTTGGAACATGCGTTAACTTATATCCCAATAGGGCAAGAAGATCAGAAGCACTTTGCTCTTCAGCATTCAGTAATACACATTCAGTTTTCTCCCAAGACTATGTAGACCTCTCCGCTCTGTTATGTTCTAGTTCGAAAAGACTGAAATGGCCGAGCATCCTGCAGAACAAGAAATCCATTACATCAACAACGCCAACCGTCATGCATGATGAATAAGAGGGGGCTAGCACGTAGGGGGACTTGGTAAGACACATGCACCTCAGAAGGTGGGAGAGAAATTCTCCAAGGATTTGGGGAGCGTGCTGTTTCAGTAATGACTTTAGAATCAAGAGGTCAAGACATCCTGGGACATCTCTGCAAAGGAAAAGACATTGTATCTTGCATCTAGAAAGGCAAAGAATCACAGTGCCTGCCAAACCTGTTGGGGTTCTAGAGGCCACTCTCCAAATCTAGGTGCATTGTCCCAACCTGTATACTGGATGACATGAAAGAGGCCACCAGCTTTGTGTGAGGCCGAGAGCAGGAATGGGTTCTGCAGCAGGTCTGGGCTGTGGAGCAAATGCCCTGACACTGGGCCAATGATCAGGGAGACCCTAGGGTGTTGGAGATGTGAGTGGTGGGAAAGGGGGCATCGTGGGGCTCATGGTAAACCACCATGAGAAAATCACACTGCAGGTTCCCAGGGTTCTAAATCAAGGTGGGCCATCTGCTCACAGCACCATAGAAAGCTGTCCTGATGAAGCACAGTAATGGCCTGCTGTTATGTACAGCTGAAACACCAGCTCAGGCCAATGCTCCATCAGGCCTGCAGCCTCGGAAAGGTGCGGTATGTGAGGCGCCCACTGGATCCCAGGGTCTCGCCTTCATCATTCATTGTAAAGTGGCCCCAACAGTCATGCTATGATGTAGCAGTTCATACTGTGGGGCAGGCATTCAGTAAGCCCCCCAAGAGCGGCTCCTGTTTGAGGTTCTGATGGCAAATCCATACCTGGAATATATCTCCATCAACATAAGAATGAACTGTTGGCCCCTCCAGGAAGGAAAGAACCCACGCAATAGAGTAAATGACACCACGCGGGTAGGTGGTCTTCTGGAGGCACAGTGTCATGTTGGGAGCTCAAGACTGGTCCTCTACTGCTGGCAGGGTGGACACTCGGAGCGAGAGCTGGTTTAGCCTTGAGGGGTGGGCTGCCCGGCCACTGGGCCCTTGGGTAGCCTCCATCACTGCCACCATAGCCTCTCTGTTCATATGCCCATTGCACCATCTTTCCCCTGGCTGCTGATAAATGCCAGCTAGTGTATATTTAACAAATTTGAGACATAACTCATACCATAAAATTCAGCCATTTAAAGTATACATTTGAAGGAGTTTGTATATTCAAAGTTGTATAACCATCACCGCTGATCTAAGAACATCAGCCCAAAGAGAAACTCTTACCCATTAGCAGTCATTACTTGTCCCCCCAAGTCACCCACAATCTCTAGGCAAACACTAATCTACTTCCTGCCTCTGTAAACCTGCCTATTCTAGACAATCATATGAATGGAATCATACAAGTGGCCTTTTGTGTCTTGGTTCTTACACTTAGCATAACATTCTCAACGTTGATCCATGTTGTAGCAAGTGTCACTACTTTATTTCTTCATATCAAGGACTGGCTAAGATCAACTAGCCAGAGTCATTTTCTCTACTAGGATATTCCGTGGTTCCTTCATGGTGGGCATTAACATGAGATGCAGGAATCTTTATACTTCTGTGCTTCATGTTCACTCCCATATGTTGATCTGAGACCCAGGTCAGGCAGAGAATCATGACTGCTTTGATAGCAACTGAATTCAGCCTACTGTTCATCGTGCTTGCTTTCTAAAGGGGGACGGTGGGTTGGCATTAAGTGTGTATGTAATGTATACACACAGCTCCAGCTTCTGAAGGAAGCACCACCACCTAGCCTCTGTTGCTTTGGGGTTGATCATTCCCACTAAGGAAACTCCATTGTCATCAGCCATGTCCCGCAGAGGGGCCACCACTGAACTTAGTGATGCAATGCCCCTCTCAGGGTACAGTCCTGATGGCCTTCCTGAAGGACGTGACCTATGGACACTGTGTACAGAACCCTCTGGGTTATTCTGGCTTCATGTGTAATATCTACCCTTTCACATGCCCTGAAGTCCCTTCTACCATCTGCTGCAGCAATTCAGAGAGTAGAAGAGAAAGGAAGCAGGAGTGGACAAGGAGGGCTTCAGAGGGGGTGCAGGTATGACAAAGTCTCAGACAACCCAAGTTGGAGCTCAATAGCAAAGATTGCCTATTAGGGAAGTCCTATGTGTGACAGAAGTGGCCAGGCCTTAACACCCCATCATGTGTGGTCATTGGGAAGAAAGTGGCTTCAGCTCAAAAGCTACAGCAGATCCTAAATGCTCTTACAGGTGGAGGCTCCTACCTGAATGACAAATTCATTCTTTTTTTTTTTTTAACATCTTTTTTAGAGTATAATTGCTTTACAATGGTGTGTTAGTTTCTGCTTTATAACAAAGTGAATCAGCTATACATATACATATATCCCCATATCTCCTCCCTCTTGCGTCTCCCTCCCACCCTCACTATCTCACCCCTCTAGGTGGTCACAAAGCACCAAGCTGATCTCCCTGTGCTATGCGGCTGCTTCCCACTAGCTATCTATTTTACATTTGGTAATGTATATATGTCCATGCCACTCTCTCACTTCATCCCAGCTTACCCTTCCCCCTTCCCGTGTCCTCAAGTCCATTCTCTAGTAGGTCTGTGTCTTTATTCCCGTCCTGCCCCTAGGTTCTTCATGACTTTTTTTTTTTTTTAGATTCCATATATATGTGTTAGCATACGGTATTTGTTTTTCTCTTTCTGATTTACTTCACTCTGTATGACAGACTCTAGGTCCATCCACCTCACTACAAATAACTCAATTTCGTTTCTTTTTATGGCTGAGTAATATTCCATTGTATATATGTGCCACATCTTCTTTATCCATTCATCTGTTGATGGACACTTAGGTTGCTTCCATGTCCTGGCTATTGTAAATAGAGCTGCAATGAACATTTTGGTACATGACTCTTTTTGAATTATGGTTTTCTCAGGGTATATGCCCAGTAGTGGGATTTCTGGGTTGTACGGTAGTTCTAGACAAATTCATTTTTGATTGATTCTTGAAGGGAGGTCCAAGCATCACAACTCTGTCTGCCATGCAAGTTGTAGTTCATGTCTATTCTGGTCTTGTATGTTTCTGAACACCATACTAGAGGGATGGTGCTGCTTAGAGCCTTGTTGCTCAAGGTTGCAGGTCATACAGTATGAGACCATGTGGGCTGGGGGAGGGGGTCCGACACAGGCTGTCACGGGTTCTTATCGAGTATACGTAACACTCAGGAAGATTGTTTTCCCCATCTTAAGGATTTGGTTTCTATACATGTTGCAACAAATGAAATTTCTTACCTTACTGTTTGGAGCTGTGGTTGGTGGGATCTGAGTCACGCATGGTTCACATTAATTTACTTGTGGCTCTGTTTTATGGAAGGAGTCTGAGGATGGCTGGTGTGATTAGTGTCCTGATGACTTGTCCCTCTGACCTCTGGGGCATAGCCCACCATACTTAAGCTCAAGTCTTCTTCCCAGAACTCTTCTGCCACCACCCCCTTGTTAGAAATGAACGAGTGCCTCCCTCTGCTGTGACCTTGAAGACTACAGGCACCTCACAGGGGAACTCCTAGACACAGCCAAGCCCCCAAGGTAGCTCACAATATTTTTAAATTGTCCATAAAATAGTAACTCTTCGTCTGGAAAATGATGCATTCACAACTCAGGCCTCAGACACTGGGCACATTGTTACCCGCATCAGAGGTGACCATGGCCTTGCAGAGAATGGTTCTAAGAAAGTCCAGTGCTGGGCTGGAATCTCTGAACACTAAGAAGGGGTAGAGATCTCTTCTTTATCACTGGCAGTCCCATTGGCCTGCTGTCTTGCTGCCCTGCTGTCTCCCTCTCATCCTGTTCTTGTCTGGGGACTCCTTGGGTCCATATCGCCATGTTGTCACCAGAACTCACTTGGTTGCCCTCTGTGATGTCAAACATGAACTGAAGTTTTGCCACAGACACTCCCCACCCCGCCACATATTCTACATTTGTACTTGGTGGCTTTGAGCAAGAGATGCTTTTCTTCCATGTCATAACAAGCACAAAAGGCCCACTGAGCTGTCTTCCTTCTCAGCTGGAACCTTCTCCCAAAATAAATCACACTATGTCTGTGACCTCAGCCTACTTTTAGGTATCCTCCAAGGGCAAAATGTCACCAAGACAGAACCTTGATTTGTCCCTCAAAAGCAAAAAGTGGCAATTATTCTTCCAATGCCAACTGATGTCCAGAGATGAAAAGGCTTTTGGAGTTTCCAATTAGAGGTCTTTGTACCACAGACCAGAGGAACCCGTTATAGGTCACAACCAGCACTCTGTCCCCAGGAAGGTCCAGTGTGTTTGTGTCGTGTCCTCAGTGGATGCTGACTCAGAGGGTTCAGATTCTATTATGTTGTTGGGTATCTGAGTCGGGCACAGTAGGAAAGAGGCCTGGCAGTGTCTCTGGCTATGAAGATCATATGTCTTGCAATCAACCACAGGATGGTTTTGTGAGGCTAGGAGCAATCAAGCCTGGACTGAAGGTTCCTTTTCAGGGTGCAGCAATCACTGACCTGGATGGTGGTAAGGACACCACAAGTAAAACCCTGCCAGGCCGAGGTGGTGACTAAGGCTGAGGAGTGTGGGCAAGTCTGCATGCACTGAGAATAAAAGGCCAATCTTACTGGTTCCAGGAGTAGAAATCCATCCCTGGGGATGGTTTTGCTCGCTTCCAAAACAGGAGGATTTCTCTACCCGTGTGCCCTGGCCACAGCCTTAGCTGCTTCTAGAACACCTAGAGAATATTCCCATCCAAACCAAACGGTGTAAAATCCCCTGTTTCCAAATGAAGCAGTTCATTGGATGGAGCAATAGCTCTGAGAAGGGGAGTCAGGCTCTTGAGAGAAGTAGAGAGAGAGAACTCTGGTGTCAGTGAAACATAGCATGGTTCATGGAGAGCTGCCCCTCTAAAGGGGCCACGTTCTACCTGATTCTCCATCAGGGTGCAAGCTCTGGGACTACCTATCTGACCACTGACCTGAAGGTGAAGTGCAAGGGGTGGGGTAGTCTGGTCCAGAGGACAGTATCACCCTTGGAATTGGATGCTTAGGAGGTTACAGACTTCTTGAGTTCGGGCTAATCTGACCCTCTGCTTTGATGTTCCTCCTCCTTTATCCGCCTCACACATACATGGATGACAAGTGGGGAGGGGACCCCGGGGTGCTTCTGGGCTTTGTGAGGCTGGTTGTCTCTTTCTGTATGGCCCTGAATTTGACACTAACCATCTTCCTTGATGGAAGCTGAAGGGGAAAAAAGGATAGTCACAAAGAGACTGAGTGAAAGACAAATTCATGGTTTCTCTCTTCGATCACATCCCACCTTCTTTCAGTTTCTGATGGATTCCTTTGTGCTGATGTGGGTGTAGGAGAGGAATGTATCCTTTGTAATATAAAAGACCAAATGATATCCCATTTATTTTAAATTAGTGTTTTCTTTAAAAGTGTTTGAAGTTATAATTCCTGGTACAACTATTATATCATAGGCTATAAGAATGCCTATTTCAAATATATAATAACTTTTAATAAAAACAGAACATAAAACTATTAAAATGTTCCCAGTGTTCTCACTACCTGTCTCATGAGCTACCTTTGGAACATGGGCCATAATCTGGAAGCAGGGTCACCAGCCACTGCAGACGTATCCTGCTTCCTATTTCATCGTTGGTACTTCACTGCCCCTCTTGTGCCCCAACCCTCAGGAAAGCTTGAGAGGCAGGGAGGCAAGACTTGAGGATGACTCTTGCCTCAGAGCCATCTCAGCTCAAGTCACTCTCCTCCAAGGAGGGAAGAGCCTGAGTGGGGCGTGGAGAAAGTGTTTCTCAGACTTTATCGGACCCTGAAGAGCTAGAACAGCCTGTTCAAGGTCCTCATGATACTGGGGGAATCTTTATCTGGAGTGTCACTGATTCTTTCCCAATTTTTAAAAGAAGGTGCTAGACTCAAGGGTTGTTGGGCCACAGAGAGTGAGGTGCTGTGGAGATCCAGCCCCCAGCATTCTACTGGTATAATTCCACCAGAGTTGCAAGAATAGCCCGGTTGACCAACTGAGTCCAGCTATGGCACCTATCTGGTTCGGGGTCCAGTCTAGCAGTGCTTCAGAAAGCTGGAGAACCTAGAAGGGCTCCAGACCTGTTCTCTCGGGGCTCTGCTGGCGAGTGCTCCAGGAAACAATTGGTATCTTGACTGCTTGCTGAGGAATCTAGTTCAAGACCAGGGGAAGACTCTTGGGTTGTGACAGGAATGAAGGTAGAATCCTGTGTCTTGGTTCCAGGCTGGGCACTGCAGACAAAGCCCACTTCAAGTCCCTTGGCTGGCACTGGTCAGGTGCATGGACTGACTTCCCATGGATGGGTACATGTTTAGTGCCCAGATGTAGGTAGTAATTATGCTACACTTAATTCTGATGTTAATGGGGATAAACATGCTATAGGAAGACTATTAACTTCTTATTCCGTTAGCTTGGCGTGCTGCTGTTTTAGAAATGTTCAAAAGCTATGACTACATCTCAAAAGCTCTAAGAAAGTACAGATATTCCCTATGCTGAGCTTTTTACAAAGTTTTACATTGATTTTTATTCTCCCTGCTCCCTACCCCTGGTCAGTTTTTAAGCAAAGGGCTCTTTCTGGTTCCTTTCTGATAATTAGCATTTCATATGCTGTTCCTTCCATCTGAGAAATTGTGTAGGGCCAGAGAGTGCGTTGGAGTCGCCTGAAATCCCTGCTTCCCTGTTAGCCAGTACCCTCCGGCCACATCTCCCTCCCTTACCCATCAGGCTCGTTTCTTCATCTCAGGTGTTCAAGGAGTCCTTGTGTGACCCACAGTCGAGCCCTTGAAGTCACAGGGGTCTGTGTTTCCATCTAGTTCATTCTGCTTCATCACTCTCCTTCCGTCATGAAGCCCCCAATCCCCCACTCCCGTAGTCTCCCACCCCCAACAGGCTAGGTCACGGAGCTGAAGAAGAAACCATGGAAACGGCAGTTTCTGTTCCCCAGCACCTCCACTGTGGCAGATACCTCGAGTCACTCCCCTCAGCCCAACACGGATCTCAGCCGCGTCTGTATGGCACAGATCCTCCCACACAGGACAACTTCCACATCAAGCACACTCGCACCCTTCTGCATCAGTACCTTCTCCAGTGCCCAGAGACCGCTAGGGCTTCCGGTTCAGAAAAGCGCAGGTGTTCATGTCTCTGGGCTGACCTTCAAACAAGGGGCAACCAGAGCCAGCAGCTAGAAGCTCCTGACTCCTGTACTTTGTCGCTGTTTCCAAGAGGCATCCTGTAGGCTCTGAGAGGTCCTGTTGCCCATGGTACTGATTCCTTATTGGCTTTTCCTATTTCCCCTTTCCTTTCCTCCTCTTTCCTCACCTCTGCTTCCTGGAACTAGTTCTCAGATAAACGACAGCACCAAAGTGCTCGTCTCAGGATCTGCCTTTAAAGGAAGACAGAGCCAATCACTGCAACATCACAGAGGGATGCAGCCTTTAAATACCTGGACCACACACTCATCCCTTTCTCTGACATCCTGCTTGGTCTCCCCTTACCCGTCAATAGGCTCCAGTGCCCTCTAGTGCCTATCTGGTTCTCAGTAGGCTGGGCCCTGGAACGAACAGAGTGGAGAAGCACGGAGACTGGATCTAGACGGCCAGTGGAAGATGTCTTGTGTGTTCTTTTTTTAACCCAGACCATAATTTACTTTTAACTGGAACTTATTGCATTTAAACTTAATTATCAGTAATTGGCAGTTATATTAACTAACATCATACTATGTGCTTCCTATTTGTCCCATGTGTTCTAAGTTACAATTCTTCTCTTTCTTGCTTACTTTAGGTTGATTTTTTATTTTTCCTGATTTCTCCTCCAAGCTCTAATGTTTAGTCTTTTAGGAGTTATCCTAGGGACTTCTGCAATGTTAGGGATATCAAAATCTAATATAAATTAGGACTCTTACCTCTTTCCCAGAAAATGTGCGACGTCTAGATTACTATGACAGTAGTCAGTCCTGATTCTAATGTCATATTTTTATATCATTTCAATCCATATTTAAACCTTTCATTATTAGTCAATATTTATATTTGTCATTCTTCATTCCTTCATTTGTTCACGCTTCATCTGCAACCATTTACTTCTTCCCGAATAACCTTTTTTAGCTTTGAGATATAATTGACATATAACATGGTGAGTTTAAAATGTACAATGTGTTGATTTGATACTTATATTACAAAATGATAACCACTGTAGTGCTAGTTAATACCACCACCATTTCACATAATTATCATTTTTTTATAGTCAAATGTAAGATCTACTCATAACAACTTCCAAGTATACAAGACAACATTAACTATAATCACCATGCTGTGCACTAGATCCCCAGGACTTATTTATCTTCCAACTGGAAGTTTGTACCCTTTGACAAACATCTCCCCATTTCCCTGACTCTCCAGCCCTTGGTAACCACTATTCCACTGTTTCTACAAGTTTGGCTTTTTTAGATTCCACGTATAAGTGATGTCATATAGTATTTTCCTCTGACTTATTTCACTTAGAATAAGGCCCTCAAGGTCCATCCATGCTGTCATAAATGACAGGACTTCCTACTTTCTCTTGGCTGAATAATATTCCATTGTGTGTATCTATACCACATCTTTCCATTCACCCATAATAGACACGTAGGTTGTTTCCACGTCTTGGCTATTTGTGAATTATGCTACAATAAACACAAAGATGCAGATATTGCATTGAGAGAGTGTTTTCATTTCCTCTGGTTGTATACCCAGAAGTGGTATAGCTGGATCATACAGTAATTCTACTTTTTTTTTTTTTTTTTTTTAAAGAAACCTCCATACTGTTTTCCATCGTGGCTGCACCAATTTACATTCCCACCAACAGTGCACAGGGCTTCCTTTTTCTCCACACCCTCTCCAGCACTTATTTCCTTCTTGAAAGCCATTCTAACAAGTGTGAGGTGATACCTCGTGGTCTTGATTTGCATTTCCCTGATGATTAGTGATGTTGAACATCTTCTCGTGTACCGTTGGCCATTTGCATGTCTGCTTGGAAAAATGTCTATTTAGGTCTTCTGTCCACATCTTAGACTGTTTTTTTGCTGTTGAGCTGTATAGGTTCTTTATATATTTTGAATACTAACCCTTATCAGATGTGATTTGCAAATATTTTCTCCCATTTCATAGGTTGCCTTTTCATTTTGTTGATTGTTTTTGTTGTGCCTGAAGAACAGTCTTATTTCCCATAGGGCAAGTCTGCTGGTGACAATTTTATTTTCACTAGAAGTGTCTTTATTTTAAAAATAAATTTAAAGTACAACGTACATTCAGAAAAGTGCACCCACACCATACATGAACTTTGAAAATTAATTGCAACTCTGAACATACCTATGTACTCAGTACCTCTCAGTCCATTTTCTACCACTTATTCTGTGTATAAAAATGCAATTTGGTTTTTTTAAAAAAAACCTCATATCCAGAGATTTGTTAAAAACCATATTTATTCTTATAGATTGTAGCTGCTTTTGGATTTTATACATATAGTCATCTATGCATAAGTTTTCTTTCTTTAGAATCCTTAGGCTTTCTACATCTTTCTATTTTATTATACCTCCAGTATATCATTCAGGGAAAGTAGTAGTTTTGGACATCTTCCCAAACTCAGAAGAAATGTTTCCAATATTTCACCATTAAAGTACAATGTTTACCATAGGGTTTTTTATTCCTTATCTGCTGATGCTACTTTATTTAACAACAACAAGTTGTTGTGATTTTTGTCATGCTGTTTCTACATATATCCCAGTGATCATGACTTTTTTCACTTTATTTGTTAATGTGGCGAATTTCACTGAGTTTTTGTCTTTTATGTTTAAAATAGCTCTTGCATTCCCGGGTCGGGGGGAACCTATTTGATCATGCTAAATTATTTGTATAGATCACTGGATCTGATTTACCGAAATAATTCAGGATTTTGAAACTACATGAGAAGAATTGGGGTGTAGCATCCCTTGTCTTGCTAACTCCTTGTCACATTCTTATGCTCATAAAGTAGGAGCAACTGTTCCCATACAAATGGTGAGGGGGAGTCTGAGGATCCTAGGGGGAACATTGACATCCTTCATAGAGCTAATATCTGGATGGCCAGCAGGTCTACTTAGGTTATCTTTCTTCTTGATTCTTGGCTATATCCTCTCCTTTGTATGTCTAACAATTTGAGCAAATGGCATTGTGAATAAATAAGTCTAAGAATATCTCCAACCAGAAAGGATCATCTTCCCTGTTGGCTGTGTGGGTTGAGGAGAGTCTCCCCTCACCCTACATCAAAGGCTGAGCTGATCAAGGCCAGGTGTCAGTTTTAGTAAGACTCTGGGTTGTCCTTATTTCTGGGCTTTGGTTGAGAGCTTGGGAGGTCCGTTTCTTTCGCCATGAAGGATGGTGGAGATCTCCCTCTGCCCATCAGAGCATCCCATCCCCCTCCACAGCCCCGACACCTGGAAAATGTCTTCAGAGGAGATGGAGCAATGTGCTTGGGACGGGCCCCTTCCCAAGCACATCTGCGTCCCAAGCATGGCAACACTGTTAATAGTTTCACTCTGTTTATAAGCTTTCAGCCCAAGTCCCAGCCTTCTGTGCAGCCCTAAGACCTAGAAGATGTCCCCTGGGAAGACTGGCCACGCGCTCGGAGCCCTTCAAACTTCCAATTTGTCACAGCAGCCCTGGATGATCAAAAGCTCTGCTGCTTTTGGTCCCAGCAGCGCCCCCAGCCAGGGCCAGTCAGATCCTTAACCCGTGCCCAGAACTGACAGTCGCCACCAGCAAAACGTGACTGGCTGTAAGAAAGTCACCCCCAACAGTTTCCCCATCTCTGGAATTTGGTTTAGTCGTCTGTGGTTCTGATGCCTGTAAAACTGATTTTTTTTTTTTTTTTGGTAATTTAACTTTTCCTAGTTTCAGCAGTATGACCTATGTTCTCCCTAGAAGTAGACGCAGCTAAAGGTAATTTCTAAAGCTCGATAGTTACTTTAGAAAAACTCAGGATACTCTAATGTAGAAAATGACCTTATGGTGACATGCTGTGTTCTACTGATATTATTCAGACCCAGCTCAAATGTCCAGGCCTCACAGCAAGTCTCTTAACCTGGTCCAGCTTCATGGACATGTGGCCTGGAAAGTCACACACACACCCTGGGCTCAGAAGAACCCTGCACTTGGGTTTCTTGATGATTTAACAAGAGGGCCTGCATATTTTCCTTTGGCACTAGGCCCCACGATTTCAGTGGCCACTCCTACCCTTAATCTTCGCTGACATCTCCTGCCTCTGAAACCCTAGCTCTACCCTTGCAAGGTCCCAAAGGATGCTACCTCTTGTTTACCTACCGGCCAAATGTGCCATGAAAACTAGCATTGGGTAGTTTTCTCATTTGAAATAAGACGTAGGAAACAGAACTGTCTCAGGGTTCCTCCCTTCCACCTGACCAGAGGTGATCACTGTACCCTCCCTCCAGAAATCCTCGAAGGCCCAGGACTCGGGATTCCTTATCCTGGGAAACCCATGAACCTGCAGCTGGCGAGAAAGGGGCTCCAGGTGCACGTGCTCATCATTCCAGTAAATGAAGAGGAAGGAGAAGGCAGAGGAAGCAGGCAGAGGGTGCCCCTCCCCAGAGAGCTATCCTGGGCCAATGGCTCAGTCCTCAGAGAGGAGGCCCGTAAACCCTGGAAGGTCCAGGCTCTTGGGGCAGGGGAGGGGTGTCTGAAAGTGCTGTGAGACTGCAGTGAGCACAGTTGTGGGGCTGTGTCCCAGTGCTCCCTGGCTGCCTCCTTCCCTCCTGCCCTTACCAGCTCTCCTGTCCTCACTCTTGCTCATCCTAAGGGGACAGCGGGCAGGGCTGCAGGCATGCAAGTCCCTAAGGGAATGGAGGGCGTGACAGCCATTGTCCAATGAGACCCAGAAGGAGACCACGAGGAGGTCCTGCCAGAACCAGGCCCCTTCGAAGAGCCCTTCTTTCCTTTTGAAACCTTCCTCTGTCCTTCAGAAAAGGCTCTTGGAAACTGACTACCCCCAGTTCAGAAAGCCAGGGTGAGGCTTGGGTTACTGACTCCAAAGTACAGGGCAGGGAAGAGATAGCTGAACCCTTGACTGGCCTAACAGCAGCTGAGGGATTCTACATCATCATGGAAACCAGTGCCAGGTGGGAGCTTAGAGGGGGAGCAGTGGAGGGTTGCTAAATACTGGAGGGATGGAGCCTGTGCGCATGGGGGAGGGCCACGCACTGAAGCCCTTCTTGATGCTCCTTCTTGAACTTCTCTTTGTTAATTTCCATTTAACCTGGCAGTTGGTAGAGACAGCCAAAGTCGTGTGTGGTCCTCTGTTCAATAAAAGCCATCATATCGATCCAAAATATGGGAAGATACAGAATGGTCTCTAATTAAAGACTCCGTAATGAGGAAAACAGCTGCAGTGGCAGTGCCCATGGAGAGCCAGGCCCTGTCCTAGGGATGTTATTGTTTTATTCACTAGCTCTTGTGATCTCTGAGGATTAAATGGTGATGGATGTAGACACTGCTTTATCGACCAGCAGAAATCTGTGTAAAGCTTCAGTGTGTCACTTGCTTGATCCAAATAAACCTATATGGTGGCAGGTGTCCTGTGGGAGTGCAAAAGGCAAGATGCTTACAGTCAAACTTGGCTGAAATTCCTGATGTCGACTCTTCTCCTGAGGAGTAAATGAATTAAAATGAAGCCATTGTCTCTAGGCCCCTCTTCAGTAATAAAACTGCATTAACTGTGCCCAGAATGCAAGACGTGGTTGTGGCCTCAGCAGAAACATAGGAGGCCGTTATAGTCTTTGACCCCAGAAAACTTGCAACTAAATTTCATGGATATATTCATGAAGTACTGACTGGGTACCAGACAGTACTATTGTAAAAAATAAATAGCAACCTCAGAATCAGTGTTTGCTAATGTAATTAAGTAAATGTTATTGGTCCATTAAGACACAATTTGACTAGCTGAATTGTGGTTAGTCAATCTTTTTCTTAGCCAAGAACAATGTCTCCATGTGATTCATGGTGACATGAGCCCTATGGCAAACCTGGTAACCTTGTGCTAATCTCCTAAATATGATGTGAGATCTGATAAGACCCCAAGGAGTCGTCCTTGTTTCTGGCTGCAGGAAACCTAGAACCGCATCAACGAATGACCTAGTCAACGTAGAAGACACTAGGTAACTGAGCGCTGATGATATAATGGCCATCCCATGGGAAATGGAATGCCAAGTGGACTAACAAGATGCCATTCACCAGCAAACATACTGTATTAGTCAGAGTTCTCCAGAGAAACAGAACCAATAGGAGGGAAGGAGGGAAGATAATAAGGTATTGACTAATGCAGTTATGGAGGTGGGCAAGTCTCAAGATATACAGGATGAGTCAGCAAGCTGGAGAGCCAGTGGTATAGCTCCTGTCCGAAGGTCAGCAGGTCCAAGACCCAGGAAGAGCCCATTTCCATTTGAGTCCAAAGGCAGGGAAAATGCCAACATCCCCGTTTGAAGACAGTCAGGAAGAATTCTCTCTTGGGAGAAGATCTGTCTATCATTCTACTCAGACCTTCCACAGATTGCCCTCCCTAATATGGGTGCCCCTCATTCAATCTGCTTAATCTACCAACTTAAATGTTAATCTCCTCCAAAAACACCTGTACAGGCATACCCAGAATGCTTGACCAAATATTGATACTTGGGCACCTGGTAAGCCAATCAAGTGGACATGGAAAACCACACATGCCAGCTATCTTTAAATGTGAGGTTCTGTATTCTTTGCTGAAAACTTGAAATAAAGAGATGCACTAGAAAATGACCCGTTAAGTCCAAATCTTGGAGATGACTTAACATGGTGTTTCTCGTTGTTGTGTTGTTCTTATATAACATGATAACTGTTATTCACTAAAGCACGCTGATGGAGCAGAAAATACTTCAGTCTAACCCCTTGCCTGTGGCTTAATTGGAAGGCCTTTCTAAAACTCCTCCTGTGATGGTCACAAGCTGGCTCTGGTCTGGTTTCACCGTCTCTGCAACTATCACGTTAGAATCGTCAGTGTCCACTGGGGTGACATCGGAAGATGTTTACCAGTCAAAACCGTGGTTCCCAAGCAACAGGATACAATCCTCTGCCAGTATGTAAGAATCTTTCACTCATACTCCACAAAATACAAAATAGGGCGAATTCTGTGACTCTTGACTAAAACAAAACAATATTTAACTTTTCGGCATTCTTGTTCTGAAATGTTCAGACAGACTAAGAGTATCATTTATTCAGTTTAACTCATAAGTCTACAATCCAGTCTCATCCCAAATTAAAAACATTTTAGCTTTGAAATCTCAAGTCTGAGGCTGCTTATCAACAGAGCATGTATGTTTCTGGAATGTTACACGAATCTTAATTCCGTGTTTTTCTTTGAGGTCTATCGAGTATAGTTAAGATGCTGTATTGTAGGGTCCGTGGGGCTAACTGATCCTTAAGGTTGACATAAGACACTTGTCTCCAGGATGGACAGATGAATGTAAACCTAATACCAGTTTAGGGAGTGACAAAGCTTGACTCTGAGGGTGAATTCTGCCACTATGATGGATAGCACTGTATATGTTCACTTAAAATGAGGCATTGGGAAGAATGAATAAAAACAGGATACTAGGATCAATGCCAGGGACACCCAAACTGTAAGGTGGTCTTACAGTCATGTGTTCATTCTTAAAGCTCATGTGGCAACCAGATCAAGAATATGAAAATTATATATATATATATATATATGTAACTGAGTCCGTTTGCTATATAGCAGTAACTGATACAACATTGTAATTCAGCTTCTTTTTTTAAATTTATTAAAGTAATCATGAGGAAGGCAATGAAAATTGACTTCCTGGTCACTTAAGCATCGAATCAAGAATGAACCATCTGGCTCCAGGCATGAATATGATTCAGTGTTCTAGAACTTATTCCCTCTGGGGACTAGCTTATATTGGCACTGTTTAGTCTTGAAGGTTTAGGGACTATGAGAAAACTCATATTTAAAGAACACTATCTAATATGAGATGAGTTGGTACTGGTCACTAGATCAGGAATAGGATCTGTGGATATTTACAGCAAAGGCAGGCTTTGGCTCAATAAGGAAGACGTCTCTAGCCAGCCGTCAACAGGTGGAATGAATTGACGAGGGTAGCTAAGCAGATGCTCGTTGTCACCTTGTGTATGCCTCGGGTAGGTGCTGTGTATGATAAAACAGACAAACATAATGCTAGAAGCTCAGAGCCTTCAACACTGAATTCCCTCGTCACCGGGCAAGCCACGTGGCTGTTAGCAAAATGTTGCATTGCTAGTGACCTTCTTGTTTCACATTGTACTCATCTCCTTCCAGAAGACAAGGGGAGCCTTTGAAAGCCGTGTGTTTGCCATGGGCTAGTGAGAGACACCACTGGCTGAAGTGAAGAGTTCTCTGCTCATGTGCAGTCTTCCTCCCTGAAATGAGTTAATTCCATTTTTCTAGAGGAGGGAACATAGCAGTTCGACGTCCCTCTTCACCTTGATGCTGATTCTAGCACTCCCCTCCATCTGGGGAGTTCCATTTTCATCTTGCAGTTGTCTACACAACTGACCTCTAGATTCTCCTTTGTTGACCAAGGGTGGATGCCTGCTATTTATGTACCAGGCATTGTTCTGGGTATAAGGGATGCAGCAGTGAACAAGATGGACAAGGTTCCTGCCCTGGTGGAGCTTCTAGTGGGAAGAGACTAATCAGAGCTGTCAAAAAAGCATGTCAGGGCAACAGGAGTTAATGAAGTCGAGTAGGGTGGGCTTCCGTTAGCCTTAACACCGTTCCTTCCCTTCATAAATTTCAACTTCCCTTTGCCTCTATTCAAATTCGGTGAACTTGATATTCACACCTCAGCTGAGGTGGGCTTCTTCCTTCCTCCTCCTTCCTCCAAGTTTGCTTCCTCCACAGCTAAGGACCAATCCAGTTCTGATTTACTTGTAACCAGACCTGAGCTTTGATCATGCTCCTTAGTGGAAGGAATTTTCCCGTAGCTTTCCCTACTTCGTTGTCACTTCACAACGTGTGACATTTGAAAAAACAGCAGTATCTAAGGCGAAAGACATCAGTGGCCAGGACCAAATATTTGGCTATGTTTCAATGGAATTTTCTTCCATAGTCTTTGCTGGGTTCCCCCCAAATAAGACCTTGAGAAAAGCATATCCTTAGACAAGGGTCCGCTTCGAGTGTTTGCAATTGCTGACAAGGCAGTGCGGAGGTGATGGGGTGGGTGAGGGAAGGCAGACAATAAGAGGCATCTTACTAAGCCAGCTGCTACAGTACGTGACTAGAGATTAGCCCTTCAGGAAAGCTCTAGGACACTAGTACTTCAAAATGATCCTAGATTTTGAGAAAGCTGGGTTATGTATACTCCTGCCATTTGTTAGGGTATCCCATAGGTGTCTGGGGGGATGTTAATTCTGAGGCACTTTCAGCCTTTTATGTTGCAGACAAAGTGGGTTCTACCAGCCTACGGACAGCCTCCAAAGAAGATGCAGGTGTTCTGATGCAGGCTGTGGGAAGTGAGCCTGGGGTGCACAGAACTGGTGGTGTGGGGCTTCAAGGGGCATGGTGGAGGATTGACAATGTGGAGTAGCAGGTATTAAGATGAAGATTTAGTTTTAAGAACTGTCCGTAATGCAGAATAAGAGCTATTAACAGTGGATGGTAAAGACAGAGGTGGGTTTTTCCATCTTCTTTGCATTAAAATGGTATTTTAAAAATGTTAACAGTATCCAAGTGCTTTGGGTTGTACTTTTCCGTATTAAATATTTTTTCCTATTATCTCAAATACTTTCAATGTGAACTATCGGTTGAACTTGAATTTTTCTAAGATGGAAAAGAGTGGGTGGTGGTTTGGGACTTGTTCTATCTTGGATCAAGCCAGCCCTTCATGGAAATCTCTTAACCTAAATTCAGTCTTGGATCTGTGGAAACCATGGGAAACATCTGGTCACAGAATCCTCAGGCCTGGTCACTGACAGTGTCTTTGCTTAAGCATACCAAGACACGCATAGGAGAGAGAGAAGAAAGGGATAGAAAATATTTGATGAAAAAATGACCCTCAAATCCCCAAATTTGATGAAAAACATAAATCTCCACATCAAGACATATTACAGTCAAATAGTCGAAAGACAAAGATGGCCTCACGAGAGCAGCAAAGGGAAGCAACTTGTTGTGTACAAGGGACTCAAAGATAACTTATTTCTCATCAGATCACGGAGGCCAGAAGGCAGTGGGATGATGTATTTAAAGTATTGAAGGAAAAAAAATCTCAAAGAATTCTAGATCTGGCAAAGCTATCCTCCAAAACTGAAGAAATTAAAATATTCCCAGAAAAACGAAACGGAAGAAGTCTGTCACTAGTAGAACTGTCCTATAGGAAGTGCTAGAAGGAGTCCTTCAGACTTCAGTGAAAAGGACACTAGACAGCAACTCAAGTCCATATAAAAATAGTGGGTATGAGGTTTCCTTTCGGGATGATGAAAATATTCTGGAACTAGATAGTGACGACGGCTGTAAAACATTGTGAATATACTAAATGCCACTGAATAGTATACTTTAAAATGGTTAAAATGGTGAATTTTATGTTATGTGAATTTTACATCAATTTAAAAGTCTCCTGGGAGACGTAGAATAAACTGAATAACCGCGTAGGACCCGTCTGACTGAGCGGGTGCACTTCCAGAGGGTCTCATGTCAGCAAAGCCAGGATGTGTTTGTCAGAATCACACAGTCTTAACTGTGAACAGCTGAGAATATTGGGAGGTGTTTGGCAACCCATATCCACAGATTAGGCTACCTTGGTGGAACTGGCTTCAACTCTCAACCTTAATGAGCCAATAGTAGAGTTTGGTTTAATAAGCACATGAAATAGATGCAGTCATGACCCAGGCTGAGAGGGACTTCCCCTGAAAGTCCCTGGTAATTGAAAAGTGTATGTCAGATGCTGTCCTGTTCATCTTTTCCTCAGATCTGATTAATCTCAGGATTTAGGAATGAGGTGTGGACCTTCTCCCAGGATATGAGTTACTCCTTCTTTGGGTTGTGTTGGCTCTTCTGTCAAAGCAAGACCAGCCGCTCTTGAAGATCATCTATTCCTTAGCAGTTATGGTCTCATGATTTTCCACACCTGAGCCTCTGAAGATGGGGTCCATTTCTCCTCTCATGCCAGGTCCTCCGGCATTAATTCTCTGTGGCCATCACTGTGGCTTCTCTGTCGTGGATCATTCCCGAAGAGAAATACCTGCCATCTAAGGCAGTGTTTCTGGGATCACACAGATTTTTGTCAGTCTGAACTTGTTACAGACTGAGCTCAGGAGGTTGAATAAGCCCAGCCGCAGTCCTTAAGGGCAGAAGCTGTTGCATACTGAGCTACTCAGGAATCTGTTTTGTACAAGGAGATTAATGTGTAAGTAGTATTATGGAGTGCTATCGGGATCCATACCTGCAGGAGGGTTGGACGGGGAATAGCTGACCAATGACACATTCCAGTGGGGAGAGCATCACTGACCCTACAGAGAATTCTGAAGCTGGGGCGATGATTCGGAGCCATCTCAATAGGGGGTGAGAGGGTTGACACCCTGGGAATGGTACATGAGCTTAGACAAAGAAGTTCCCCTCAGCTGAGGCAACCCCACAGAGTAGTAATGGCTCAGGGCTTTCTTCAGGGAGCACTTTTCCTCAGGTAGCACTTCAAGTAGCATCAGGGCAGGAGCCCTTTGTTCCTGGAGAGGAGTTTGGGCAGTGTATGCCAGTGTGCACTGCAGCCCCTGCACCACTCAGATCTACTTCTTGGTGTAAGTTCCAGAAGTTCCCCTAGGATTCCAGGGAGGGGTGGGTGTCTTTTCCCGAGGGATATATAGAATAAGGAAGAATAGAAGAAGAAGGTTGGAGAGAGAAGCTATATCCCATGAAGCAGCTGGTGTTGGGGATACAACAAATACACAGCATCCCTTTCCCCTACATTCTGCATTTCCTGCACCCTTGTATACCTCTGCTGGTCTTGGTGGATTTCCTGCTGGTATGAACAAGATCCTCATCATTCATGGACCTGAGTCTGAAGTCACGTTCTTCCCAGGTCAGGGGTGCTGTGCACTTGCCCCGTTATGATCAGAGCAGAGCAAGGGATTACCAAGAAGCCTGGGTGCTAAACATCCTTTCCTGCCCCTGCGTATAAAAGCACCCCTACCTCCTCCTGGTCAAGATGGTGTTCTTTCTTGTCTGCCAGTTCCTTCGTTCAAGGAGCCTTGAGTGCTAGGGCATCAACCATGGGCCATTCTGAAGTAGGTCTTTTGCCATGTCCCCTGGCACAAGGGTGCCCCTTTGGGGAACCAGGGGCTCTAAATCTAAAAGGCCCAGAGTTGTATGATCAGGAAGAGGGACAAATCCTCAGGTGGGTCACTGGTAGTGATGGTAAATGAGAACCAGACCGACTTGAAGCCCTTGGTTCCCAGGCCCATGTCAACCATAACCCATTCTTTTTTACAGAGGACACGGGGAGGGGGAAGGGGAAGCTGGGACGAAGTGAGAGAGTGGCATTGACATATACACACTACCAAATGTAAAACAGATAGCTAGTGGGAAGCAGCCGCATAGCACAGGGAGATCAGCTCGGTGCTTTGTGACCACCTAGAGGGATGGGATAGGGAGGGTGGGAGGGAGACGCAAGAGGGAGGAGATATGGGGATATACGTATGCATATAGCTGATGCACTTTGTGATACAGCAGAAACTAACACACAATTGTAAAGCAATTATACGCCAATAAAGATGTTAAAAAAAAAACCATGATGACAGAGTAGAAGAGCAATCACCTGCTCTACTTGTTTTTAACTCATCACAATTATAATGTATGATTTAATGATATAAGTATTTATTTAATATATACACCTCCCCCAATAAACTCCCCCAGGGCAGTATCCTGCTTGTCCATGACAGCAGGACAACACAGCTCTTACTGCAGTCTTACCAAAGCTGAACAGATACAGAAACATAGCAAGGGGGTCAAGTTACTGAATGTGTTAAAGAAGAAAAAGAGTAAGTATTGCTGGGGCTCTGAGTCTCGGAAGGTTCACTGACTTACTCAAGAACAACAACAAAAAAAGGTCATGAAGAACCTAGTGGCAAGACGGGAATAAAGACACAGACCTACTAGAGAATGGACTTGAGGATACGGGGAGGGGGAAGGGTAAGCTGGGACAAAGTGAGAGAGTGGCATGGACTTATATATACTACCAAATGTAAAACAGATAGCTAGTGGGAAGCAGCCGCATAGCACAGGGAGATCAGCTTGGTGCTTTGTGACCACCTAGAGGGATGGGATAGGGAGGGTGGGAGGGAGACGAAAGAGGGAGGAGATATGGGGATATACGTATGCATATAGCTGATGCACTTTGTGATACAGCAGAAACTAACACACCATTGTAAAGCAATTATACTCCAAAAAAGATGTTAAAAAAAATAAAAAGAATAAAACCACTTCTTCGTATGAATGGTATACCACTATGAAAGAGTCTCTGATTTAAAGTATTTTGCATCAGAATACTTTATTAGAATACTTAGAATGTTTAGAATATTCTGGCTGGGTCAGCCACTTACATTCTTAAGGCCCAGTGTAAACGTTGAAAGGACCCTGTGGTGCTTGTTTAAAATGACCTGCAACTCCTACAGCCCTGTTTCATGTGGTGAGCCTGGCGTATATGATTCGACTCATGTAGGGTCTAGGGCCCTGTTACCTGCAGATTTTAGACTCCTGGCTAAATCCTCCTGCTTCCAAACTCGACACCCAGCAGGCCCCAGCCTCACCCCCAGCTTTTGGCACGTTGCTATGTCACTTTTAAATATATTTCTCTTTTCTATTTTGGGATCATGGGAATTAAAGAATATATTTACCATACCATATTGACTGTTTGGGATCTATTTTAAAAATAAAAATAAAAAGGCTGGATGTCTGGCCTGACGATGGCTCCAAGCCCGATAACTTAAAGTCTAGAAATTGCTTGGAAAGGGCTTTTTCACTCCAGCAGTCTGGTTTCTGATGACTGTACATAATTGGTCACCAATTTAGATACTACATTTGCTTTGTTGGCTGTATTAAATTTTCTTGCTACGTTGGATTCACTTCTGTTAGCACTAATTAAGTTGCAGTTTGGTTTGGTATCAACATTAACAGAATCTCCAAACAAAAGTGTCCAATTTAGCGTAGCCCTTCGGACTCAGATGGTATCTCTGGATTTTTGCATATTTTACCCCAAACAGTCTATTCTGAAATATAACCTTCTCTAGGTTTGCCAGATAAAACACAGGGGTGCCCAGTTAAATTTGGAATTTCAGAAAAAACTTTTAAAATGTGTGTATATACCAATTATTGCATGGGACATAGTTATGCTAAAAAATCACTTATTTAAACTTGACATCCTGTGTTTTATTTGCTAACTCTGGCAAACTTACCTTTAGATAATAAAGCAATAAAAACAATTAGGATCTTGTCAGCCTGCACCGCAGTGCTTTCCTTGAACCAATATTCCAATTTTTTTAGTATTTTCTACCAATAACAAAGCCAGACAGCTCTATGCCTCTAAGTATAAACAGGATGCTGAGATCAGAGGCTATGCTGACAGATGCGGTGACTCTATGGGTGACATCTATGCCCCCGCATGGGGGACCCAGGCAAGCCTTAACACCCCGGAATTTGTCATTCTATGCCCACAGTTCAGTTGGCACCGGTTACGTAGATGGTCATGTCCACCCTAGACCGTGAAATAGGATCCTGACTCCTATTTTAACATCAGCAACAAAAATATGAAGAGCCAGGCACTAGGGTCCATCCTAGGACCAGAGAAATCAACTGGAGGCCTCTTAATTTTCAATAATTTGGGGACCTTGAATTATTCCTAAGCCTTCATTCAGTATTTACAACACGATGCCCTTCTCATCTGTCTGCTGGACAATTAACTAAGACTTTGCCCCTACGCAGTTGGCTGAATTGGGGTGTTTTAGCATTTCTCTTCATGGATGTCTTTCAATGGGTTATTTCAAATGACTCCCATATATTGTAATAATACAATAATTTTTTTTACTTTAGGGCTATGTTTGTTTTTCCCAAACTCACTCAGCTTTTTTCCATGCTTCTTATTTCATCATACTCCAATATGCAAGGCATGACCAAATATACCTTGAGGTAGGGCCCACGTGGTTCTCTCCTGTCCTCACTGCTCCTTGGTCTTGTAACCCTAGTGTCCAGAAATCAGGAAGTCTGCCTGTCAGGGCTGGAGTTGGGGATCCCAAGCTGGTGCCTGCGTTTATTTAGCATAAATCATTTAGTCTACCCCTGTTGACTGTAGTGACACAAAATAGATCTTCCAACTTTCTTACTAATGCTCTAGTTATTTCCAATTTTTCTGTATAGACCTATGGATTGCAAAAGAAGTACAATCTACAGCACACTAGGTTTTTCCTATTTCTCTAAAGGGGATTCTGATCACTTCTGCAGTTATTTGACCTGATTTGTAGCTTCAGTCCTTTGAGCAAAAACTGGAGATGGGACAACAGGATATGACACAAAAGTACCTGCCGTACATAGGTAGAGCTCACCTGGGGATGATGTGTTCCCTTGCACTTAGTTTTTTACTTCTTGCAAACCTTTTTACGTAAGCATTCAACATCACACCTTGATCAGTTGCGCTGTGAAATGGTCCAGTTGATTTTCTCTGATGGTGTCATCTGGGGACAGCCAGGCCGTCTGAAAACAAAGGTATGCCAGGACTCACCAGGGAACACAGTGCAGCAAAAGATAGAATCGATACGTCTAGATAAAACTATAAGGAGAGCTCAGGCAGAAACTAGTTCTTGGAATTTTTCTTAAATTTCCCTTTAGCTCTTTGTTCTGCAAGCCAAAATATAGATCTTTTTTCATGAATATTTACAGCTGGCCTTGAACAATGTGGCGGGTAGAGGCACTGACCCACCAGACAGCTAAAAATCCATGTATAACTTTTGACTCCCCCAAAACTTAATAGCCTACTGTTGACCAGAAGCCTTACTGATAGCAAGCAGTTGATCAACACATTTTGTATGTTACATGTCCTATAGACTGTATTCTTAAAGTAATCTAGAGAAAAAATTAGTCATGAAAGAAAATACATTTACAGTGCTCTATTTATTGATACCATAAGTTTATGTTGTCCTTTACAAGGTGGTCTGTCAGTACCTATATCATTATTGTCTTCTACAGTACAAAACTGTATGTTATATGTATTACTAACACTGTATATCAAAAATGAAAAGATAATGTGAAAAATTCATTTACAGGTATAATGATTCATGCATTGATAAGAAGCAGCAGTATGACTGCTTTATGGTAAGCTAGTGTAGTCGATACAGTTGCTTCAAGGTAGCCTAGCCTGTACACTAATGAATGAATTGTTATAAAATCTTTATGGCATACAGTATTACAGTCATATTTATAATACAGTATTGGAAACATAGTTACATCTTTTAAAAAGCCACTTACCTGTGATGATAGGCTGACATGCAGTTTCTCCAATTACAAGAGAGGCATAATGTTCAGTAATGTAATTCTTTGAAAGCAAAGTTATAAAACGGTAAGAACTGATACATTAATTTTACATTAAATATCACTTCCCTTATGCCTATATAAGTATAGGCTATCCACTTCTATTCAAGTCTTGCACACGATGTTCCACACGTATATTTGTGTATAATTATTGAAAAAAAAAAATCCAACTATAAGTGGACCCATGTTGCTCAAGTCTCAACTGTATTTAAAATATTTTAAAATATATTTTCCCTAGATTTTCTTGAACACTTTCAAAGCTGTTTTAAAAACTGAAAGAATAATACATTCTTCACCCAGATCACCAATTGTCGATATTTTTACTTGCATTTGATCTCTCTCATATTTATTTATAAAATATTGTCTATAAAGAACCCTAACACAATAGTATACAAAACTTTTGCTCCAATATAACTGTACTCTCCCTTCTTTGTGCTATTACTGTCATACAAATTACATCCTTGTACATTAGAAGTTCATCAGTAGTTTTATAATTGATTTATGTAGCTGTCCTTTTAAAAATACTTTTATTATTAGACCTTAACATTTTAGGCCAGTTTATGTATGGGAATATTGTAGCACATAGGAAGAGAGTCCCCATATACTCCCATACAAAGTTTTCCCTTCTATTAACGTATGACATTAGAATCGCATATTTGTTACAATTAATGAACAATATTGATACACTACTAACTAAAGTTCATGGTTTATTCAGATTTCCTTATTTTACCTACTGTCCTTCTCCTGTTCCAGTATCACATGCAGAATAAATCACATGTACTTGCCATGTCTCCTTGGGCTCTTCTTGGCTGTGACAGTCGTGGAAAGTACTAGTTTTTAAGGACATTAGCAGGTCAGGTATATTGTACCGTGTCCGTCTATTGGAATTCATATGATGGTTTTCTCATGATTTGACTGGATTTACGGATTTTAGGGGAGGAAGATCACAAAAGTAAGTTGCTGTTTTACCACAGGAAGAGTACATACTATCAACATGATTTGACTGTTAATGTTGACCTGATCAGCTGGTTGATCAGGTGTTTGTCAAGTTTCTCTACTACAAAATTTCTCCTCTCCTTTCTATACTGTCCTCTTTGGGAGGAAGTCACTATGCACAACCCACATTTAAGGAGGGAGGAATTCTGGTCCATCTCTTTTAGTGTGAAGTACCTTAGTTTAAATTTAAATCTAGTTTAAATTCTTCATGGGGGACTCATGGATATCTATTTTATAATTTGAGCTCTAATCCAATACTAATTTTGTTGCCCAAATCGTTCCATCTTTGGCCACTGGAAGCTCATTAAGTTGGCTCCTGTGCCCCTCTGACATTCCCCCATCAATGTGTTTGTTGTTTTGTATTGTTTGTATCTTTGTTTTTGTACACTTCCTTACTTTCTGACACTATAAGGTGCTACAGACTCATCTTGTACATCTTCTGTTCCAGTCTCAGGATCAGCCATTTCTCCAATTTGCCCTGGTTCCTTTTATTGGAGACTGGTCTTAGAAACCAAGGTCCAGGCACTAGAGGTTCTTGTTGCTACTTGGGTGACATTTCTTTTAGGCCCTCTCAGCTGATGGAGGAAAGAAATATATGTGTATATGCTAACCCAAGTATATATGCATATCTAAGTATTTCTGTATGTATTCATCTGCACTTACATTAAGCTAAACATGAATTCACACTGATGTCTCCAACTTTCATTACTGGGTGGAGAATTCCAGCTTCCTCCCCTTGCTGATCTGTAAATTTCCACTCCAACAGTGAGAAATCTGGCTCCCATCAACCACCATCCATTTACTTAATTGTTCAATTCCAGTAAACATATGCAGCCATATTAGAATTGACTCATATCCCCACTGGAATCAACTTTCTTGCCTAAGGGGTGCTTAAGTGTGGTTCCTTTTAACTTTATCCTTACAGGCCCCATTCATTTCTAATCTTATTTGGGGCATCACCTTTCCCCTCACCCTCTCCAGAGAGGTTGTTTCACAAACAAACTACAGTTGGATTCTGTTTTCACAGTCTGCCTTCTTTCCTGGGATTCACTGGGCTCTTAAGTGATTTTCTAATTTGCGTTCATTAAGGTTTACTCTTTGTGTTTTAAAGTTCTATAGGTTCTGACAAATACACATAATGTCGTGTATCCACTATTATGGTATCATACTGAATAGTTTCACTTCCCCCAAATCCCCTGTGTTCCATATACTTCTCCCAAACTGGAAACCCTTGATCTTCTTACTATCTCTATAGTCTTGTCCTTTAATGAATGTCATATAATTGGAATCATACAGTCTATAACCTTTTAAGATTGGCTTCTTAACCTAGCAACATGCATTTAAGTTTGCTCCATGACTTGTAGTGGCTTGATAGAGCATTCATTTTTATTCCTGGATAATATTCTATTGAATGGATGTGCCAGTTTGTTTATTCATTCATTTATTGAATAATACCATGGTTGCTTCTAGTCTTTGGCAATTGTGAATAAAGTTGCTGTGAACATATATGTGCAGGTTTTTGTGTGCACTCAAACCAATGGGGTGGAAAGACCTAGGAACCCAATGGCTGAATTGTATGTTTAGACTATGCTAACCTTTGTAAGAAACTGCCAGACTCTCTTCCAAAGTGTGCCGTTTTGCATCCTCAACCAACAATGAATGAGAGGTTCTAATGTTCTGCATCTTTGTTGACATTTGATGTTGTCAGGTTTAGATTTTAATCATTCTCATAGGTGTGTCGTGCATCACATTATTTTAATTTGCGATTCCCTAATGGCAAGTGATGTTGAGCATCTTTTCATATGCTTATTTGCCATTTGTATATCTTCCTTGCTGAAATATCTGTTCAGATCTTTGGCCCATTTTTGAATTGAGTTGACTTTCTTGTTGAGTTTTAAGAGTTGTTCTTATATTTTGGATACAAGTCCTTTACTAGATGTGTTTTGCAAATATTTTCTCCCAGTCTGTGACTCTACATTCTCTTAACAGCAACTTTCACAAAGCAGTTTTAAAATTTAATAGAGCACAACTTATCTATTTTTTCATGGACTGTGCTTTTTGTTAAAATCTCATCACCAAGCCCAGTATCACCTATTTTATCAGCTAGAAGTTCTATAGTTTTGCATTTAGGTCCATGATCCACTCTGAATTTTTGTGAAAGGTGTAAGATCTGTGTCTAAATTTACTTTTTTGCATATGGACATCTAATTGTTATAGTACCTTTTGTTGAAAAGACTACCCTTTCTCCTTTGCCTTTGCTCTCTTGTCAAAGATGAATAGACTGTATTTGTGTGGATGTGTTTCTGGGGTTTCTATTCTGTTCCATTGATCTATGAGTCTATTTCTTCCACAGAGACCACACTGTCTTGATCACAGTAGTTACATAGTAAGTCTTGAAAGTGGGGAATATCAGACCTCCAGCTTTGTTCATTCTCCTTCAGTGTTATGTTGGCTGTTCTGTATTTTTTGTTACAGTTTGTCAGTATCCACCAAAGTGCTTACTGGGATTTTGAAAAAGGACCCTGTCCTCCAAACATCAGGGATCTGTGCTCTTATCACTGTCTGCACCTCTGTGACCTGCAGCAAAGAGGTTTTGTCCTTCCACCTCCCCCGACCCGCATTGTTTCAAGACCCTCCCCCTCTGGCTGAAGTGACTTCCAGGGGATTTAAAGACTGGTGCCCCTTTTTCTCCCCTTATTTTTCTTTTTTCCCCTTGGCAGAGCCAGGCATTAAAGACTAGGGCAGGGCATTCAAAAGCAACTTGAATATACAGGGAAAATTAGAAAGTGACTACGTATGTGCACTGATATGGTCCCAGAAAAACCCTGAAAGGCCCCTAGGCTCACACCTCAGGCTGATCCTTAGCACAGAGACAGCCTACAATAATCAGTAAAAGTGAATCAATTAACAAAACAATAAAAAGCAAACTCTGAGGGAAGGTGGACAATCTGATTTCCAGAGTTACCACATTATCAGATGTTCAGTTTTCAAGAAAACCACCAGGCATACAAAGAGACAGGAAATTATGGCCCACTCAAAGGATAAAAAATCAACAGAAACTGCTCCTGACAGGACCTCATGGCAGATCTAGTAGAATAGATCTAGCAGTTTTATTTTTCAACTCCACAATTTTGTTCCCTTCATAATTTTCATCTCTTTCTTAATATTCTCTATTTGGGGAGATGTTCTCATTTCTTTAGTTTTTAGACATGGCTACTTTTCTCTGAACGTATTTATAATACCTGATTAAAAGACTTTATCTAGTATGTCCAACATCTTTGCTTCCTTAGGGACAGTTTTTACTGGCTGCCTTTTTTTCTTATATAAATCATACTCCCATATTTCTCATGGGTCTTGCAATTTTTTGTTAAGTTAGACATTTTAACTGAAAGTCGGATCTTCCCCTCCCCCCAGTTCTGTTGCTTTTTGCGGCTGCTGTTTTTGTTTTCCTAGGGTGCATTTGTAGAATCTGTACTCTTTGTCATGCAGAGCCACTGAAGTGTCTGCTCAGTGGTCAGCTAATGATTGGACAGGGGCTTCCTTAAATGTTTGAGCCTGTAAGTCACCCAGGCTTTGCTCAGTGTATCTGTGTGTGTTGGAACAAGCCATCAGTGCCCTGGCAGGTGGTTTATAACTGTTCCTCAGCCTTCACTGCTCGTTAGCACAGAGCCTCAAGGTCAACTAGAGGTGAGATATTTGGGCCTTCTCAGGACTTTTCTGGTTTTGTAACAGCTCTCACTTGTGTGTGGCCATCTATATTCCCAGGAGTATGTTGGACCTTTTCAAATCATCCTATAAACATCTCATTCCCCAGTTTTTCTCCTTTTAAGTTTTTGGGCCAGCCTTTTTTTATCCCCAACCGGTAATGCTACCTCAGACATCTATGATGATAAACAATTGCCTCTGATTGTTTTTAACAAACACCCTGGCATAGGACTGATCATAGTTAGTCCTGAGAATGGAGCTTCTCAAGTCAAATAGTGAAAATTCTCTGTGGATGGGGCTTTTGAAGAGCTCCAAGCTGTTCTGTTCCTTCCAGTGGCTACCAGGCTGCTGATTCTCACAGCTACCATAGTTGTAAGGCTATTGTAGTTTTCAGGGCTACTATGAGGCTGGGGAGATAGGGGAAGGGATGGGGCAAGTTAAAATGCGCTGAAGCTCACTGTGGCAACTGAGATTGGGCCAGTTTCCTTGAATAAATGCTCCTCAGATTGTTGCAAGTCTGGCTAATTTCAAAAGTTCTTAAAAAGTTGATTTACAAATTTTGCCAGTGTTCTCATTGCTTTTATGGAGGATTGAATCTTCAGAGACTGTTCCTCAGCCATTGCAGGAGTGCTTCTCTCTTTAGGCTGGTTTGGTCTCAACTTTTCTCACTTTTTAAAATGACATTGGTATCTTTGAAGTGTCTCGGTCAATTATCTGTAGATAATCCCATATTATGGACAAAACTTATACATTATTACTTCAAATATGTTATTCTTTTCCACATGAAGTTCCAGTATTAAACTAAAATTTCTCAGTGTTCTCTGGAGGAGGGAAGATGGGGAGATGGAGAAATTAAGATTATCAAGAAATTCAACAGTACTGAAACTTTTTAAGGGAAAAAATGGCAAATCTTGCCATCTAAAAAAATCACCCGAAGTTCACATGCCCATTTACCACTTATAATATTAGGACCACAGAAAAACAAATATTATCCAATAGCACTTGTAGTATTATGTCAGTACATAAATGGCATATTAACATTGTATTCAGATACTCCAAATAACAAAGCAAGTAATGATCTATATAAACTGGGGTTTCTATAGAAAGAATGTCACAAAATTTCTGAAACACACATCAGAATTATTTCACCATTAGTGCAAATATCTAAATTTCGCTTTATGTGCATATATTTAAATTTTTGCATGGTTTATAATAGAATATACCTACAATTCAATCTTGAATTTTTAGCAATTTCATAGGTATTATAGAGGTGAAACATGAATCACCATTAAATTGTTGAAGCCTATTAGCACTTTACTATAAAGAAATATTTTCCCTAATCCAATTAGCAACATCTGCCAAATTTGACAAGTGTTAAAGTGAAATCTAAAATTTTGCACTTGTATTATACTACATTTCTTTCAACCACTTTCTGATTATTTAAATTTGTGGCATTTAATAACTACTTGTACAGAACTCCTAAAAAGTTAGGAGAACTGAACTAGTTAACCTCCCCTTCCCTTTCCTCTGAGAGGTAATTGCCTCACACAAGAGTTTAAAGGCTTACAAATATTCTTCCTTGTTTGTTTTTGTTTTATAATAATCCCAAAGCTTTATCTCTTGATGATTTCTAAGCACATAGTCATTCTAGCCTGATTGTTTTATTAAAAGTTTCCTTTTCCTAAAAGGGAAATTAAAATTAAAAGTTAAATCATATACTTTGTATCGAATACCTAATATTCAATAATTCAGCCTTTATTTTGCTCTAGGATACTTAAACCATAAATCAGTGATTTTTTTCTGAGTAAATAGTTAAACTCTAAGATTTATTAAACTTTCCACTTGGCCAAGACACAAACTTATTATAAATAGGAGACTCTAAAATAAGCATCTGACAAATTTAGCAATGGAAATTTCATGTCTTCAGTTAAGTATCATAATTGATTGTTGAGAAGGCATCTTTCCAAACAATTACTTTCCAAACTTTGCAAATGCTGAGCACCAATTTCAACCCAATTATCTCTACATATATTTGAACAAATCAATGTCCAAAATCATTTCTTTAGTAAAAACTGTTCTTATCCAATCCTCTTGCCATAATTGAGATTTTTTTTCCCCTCACCATTTCAGAATCTCTACATTTTTAAAGCCAACAATTTCAGGGACATGTTTCTTGTTTGTGTGTGTGTGCTGGCTATTTAAGTTTGTTTTGGGGAAAGAACAAACTCTGGAAGAAACCAGAGTTTATTCTGTTTTCCCCTGTGCCATGGAGGTTAGAAGTCCAGGTACCATATTTGCCGGACACTTACCTCCAGGGTCCAAGATGTTATTTACATTCCACTAATGAGAAATTCTCATGGAAGCCTGGAAAAATGAAACTGAAACAGAATCCATTTCTGCACCTCTAGTGCATGTGCTTGCCAAATTCGAACTTAAGCAGTGCCCTCCGACATCCCCTGTTGTCCTGCCTCAGGCCTGCAGGAGAGCCGTGAAGTTTGATTTCTGTAAGCACCCTAATTCTGGGTAGCAGCTGCCATCTGACTCTGCAGCAAAGAACCTGAAAGATAGATTTGGTTCCTCTAACTTTTGTCCCTTAGTTGTTCCAGTGATTTTATAAGTAGGTGATTCCCTGAATTAGATCATTTCTGCTTGAAATACCTACAGTGGTTCTTCTCTTTTCCTGTACCCTGAATTATACGGCATTTGACACCAAAAAAATGAGGTGGCCTGCCTACTTCGGACTGTACTAAAGATATCACAGAACAAAAGTGACAAGTTCAGGCCTCTACGTTTTCAGTGCAAGGCATTGTCAGAATTGAAGAGCTAGTAAAAATCCCTAAAAGAATGTCTCATCTGTTGCAGCTATAGGGTCAGCGTATTATAACAGCAAACTCAAAGTTTGATCCTCAAGTGGTAAAAGAATTACAAAACTTAGCTTCCCATCCACATCAGGGCTCAATTCGTGAAAGTCAGATTCATTCAAATGTCCCCATTCCGGTTTTCAGGGTACTATTTTAAAATCAATCGTGGACCTCCAAATCCCACTGACTTTCATTTCTGCCAAAGTAGAAAGTAGCTCCTCCTCCCTGGTCTTGAGGATTCAGACGTCCCCTTGTATAGGATCCTGTACTGACTTCACCTGAGGAAGTTACCTTGCAGAGGGCTCTGCAAAGTATCTCTCCAAAGCCCACCTCCACCAACCCTCATTCCTTCCAGATCAGCAACTACAGTTAGATCTAAACATACCCAAGGGACAGGTTGAAAAATAGGAAGCAAGCATTTACACACTGTCAGAATTGCAACTTTTGGTGGTTTTATCCGCCAAAACCTAGGTATGGGTGTGGAAATAGACCATAAGGGTGTTAGACCAGGGAAGAAGAAATGTAAAATTGCATTGGTCCAAAATTATCAGCAATAGATCTGAACCTTTATAGTAAGCACTCTAATGCATTAAGCAGCTAGGAGTAAAGTTGTGGGTTTAAACAGGAGTTGAGTGTTGGCTTATATTAAGTGAAGTCAAGATGCCAAAACTTCTTTCATAAAATGTAGAAGGAAGAATCCAAAGACTTGGAAAGATGTAAATGTGGATGTAGATGTAAATGTGTGGATCTAGCAATCTTTGATGCCCCATCTCACACCCTCTTGGTCTACCTTTATGCTCCAGCATTGCTGCAGCAATTATGGAACTGTAGTCTGACACCTCTCTTTATTGCACACCTGTCTTGCTTTCTGCCCCAGGGCTTCTGGTGCTGCCACATGAATACCTGTGGGAGCCCACGTCTCCATTCTGGCTCGGCCACAGACCTGGAATTGCAAGGTAGTTACCATTTGGCCAAAGGGTAATGGAATATTGTAGAATTATACTCCCCTATTCCATGCCTTGTACAGCACATTCTACGTGTGGTTCCTCAGAGGGTTCCAGAAACTCTTAGCCCTAGATTCCAGTAGTAATCAGGACCCCAATAATTCCCTTCCTGTTATAACGTGTGTGGTGACCGTCAGCATCTTCCCCTCTCCATCCCGCAGCTTTTTCTGACCACTGGAACCTACTCTGTTTGCACACATGCAGACCTGGGTGCCTGAGAATTTGTACCTCCTGGAAGCCACCCTAGCCAGGGGCTGACAGAAAGTTGTACGTAAATATCTCACCTCCCTCACATCTTGGGTGGGCTAATCCTAAATCACATGTTCTGGGTTGGTTCCCAGAGTTCTCCTATGGCATCCATCTCTGGTTCCCACAGCGTTAACTTGTCTCAGGATGTACCGTTGATTGGGAAGATGATCCCAGGAAATGCTGGTGAAGGAATGGGGAAGTGAGAGAAAGGCAGTGAACTTGCACTTGAATCCTTGCCCCAGGATCTGCTCTAGGGGCACCATAACTACGACAATTGTTACTACAAGTGGCCTTAGGAGGCAGATGCTCAGAATGGGAATCTAGCGTTAAACTCAGGCACATTTAAAAAATGTTAAGGGTTTATTTAAGCCAAAATCGATTTGAATCACACAGCACCAAACCAGAAGTGGTTGGAGCACTCGGCCAACAGGAGCTGGGGAAAGACATACATACAGAGAAGGTGCAGAGGCGAAGAAAGGAAATTGATTGGCTATATCTTAAAGCCTACTGTCGGTCTGTGATTGGTTGTCCTCAGGTTTCAATTTTGTAACCTTGAGGCATTTATAGGCTTAGATTTTGGTTTGGTTAAGGGAGCCACCATGGCAATAGAGTTTAATTAAACACTAGAATTGGGTCACTCACTGGCCAGACTGCAAGAAGGACCCCATTACTGAAGAGACAGTCTTGGTTATCAAACGGGGTGGGGAAGAGGATTGTTTTCGTTTTGTTTTTGTTTTATAAATTTATTTATTTTTGGCTGTGTTGGGTCTTCGTTGCTGCGCGTGGGCTTTCTCTAGTTGCGGCGAGCGGGGGCTACTCTTCGTTGCAGTGAGCGGGCTTCTCGTTGCGGTGGCTTCTCTTGTTCTGGAGCACGGGCTCTAGGCGTGCGGGCTTCAGTAGTTGTGGCTTGTGGGCTCTGGAGTGCAGGCTCAGTAGTTGTGGCGCACGGGCTTAGTTGCTCCGCGGCACGTGGGATCTTCCCGGACCAGGGCTCAAACCCGTGTCCCCTGAGTTGGCAGGCGGATTCCTAACCACTGCGCCACCAGGGAAGTCCAAGTGGATTGCTAATGGCAACTAGTGGGTAGAGGCCAGGATGCTGCTAAATGACCCATAATTCACAGGACCGCCCATCTGCCCCAACTATACAGAATTATCTGGCCCGATGTCACCTACTGGGGATTAGAAACCCAGGTACCTTTCAAATCTTTGATTATGCTAATCTCTGAGGATTATTCTTTTTTTTTACTTTAAAACATTTAATTTTTAGTAAAACTCAGATTAATCTCACAAAAATGTTTTAAACCCGTGCGCCAGTCAAACAAAAATGCCTAATTTTAAGGAACACTTACAAATCAGTGAGAAAAGATGAACACTTTAAAATCCCCAAATAAGCCTTGCATGTGTCATTTGCTCTTTCTTAATAAAAACAACACAAACGCCAACAAATCTGTGAAAGAATAACCTCATCAGTAACAAAAAAAAATGCAAAGGTATCAGTCTGGATTCAATTAGGAAAACAGAAACCACTCTTGGCATTTCAAGTAGGTAGGGATTTAAAACAGGAAGTTAGGTGTTGACAAAACATCTGGAAAAGTTTGGAAGGAGGAAATTGAGGAAGGGCCTCTGCTAGCTCTCTGGTTTTCCACCAAGGAATCTGGAAGTTGTTCCTGCCCCCAGGCCTGGACCAGCAGGAAAGCACTGAAGGGTCAGAGCTGCCGGCAACAAAGAGGCCCACCTTCCCCCTCCCCCCTCCCACAGAGGCCACTGCAAAGCTCAAGGTCAGCCAAGGCCATGCCTTTGCCTCCGACTTCCAGGAGAAGAATAATGGTTTTGCTTTTGGGCACTTTCCAGCTCTTGCCTGAGGACCTCATCATGACAGAGGCTAAACCAGTATACTACTGAAAAAGGGTTCTGGAAAATGTGGGTTCCAGGCACCAGCCCTGTAAAATAAGGAGGGAGAAAAAAGCATCGGAGGAAAAGAATGCTGCTGAATGCAACAGACAACAAAAAAGGACAGATGATAAAATACCAATGCCACTCAGGTCCATGAGGTTGGTTACCTCCAGAAAGACGGTACGAATTTACACTTCTACCAGCATGGTTTCCAGTTTGATACAATGTGACCACATAAAATACGCATATTAACTGACCCACCAACCCAATTCAAGGGTGGTAATCACACAAATTTACAAAAACGTAGATATGCAGATACTCAACACACTATGTTTAAGGTAGCAAAAACTGACCAGCTAAAATATCCATTAATAGGATTTTGATCAAATGCTTCTACATCGTACGAGTATCACAGCCATTAAACATAATGAGGCACATTTGTATTTATTGATATGTATTTTTCTGTGACCTCCATAGTCCTTAGGTAAGGATTTTGCATTTTATCCTCCAGAGCTCTGGGTACCGTGGCCCCTACTTGCTTCCCTAACTGCATCTCCTGCTACCTCTCCCCACACCAGCTAAGCCTCCGCCATGTGGCTACCTTCCGGTGCTGCTTTCCCTTCTGAGGTCCCCCTTCGCACTGTTGCTCTGCCCAGAACACTCTATATGATGTATATCATCCGATTTAGGCATTTATGTAAAAGCACATGTGAATATATGCATAGAGGAACCGGATTTAAAAAGGAAGATATTCTTGTATTTCTGTATCTATGGTTATATTTGCAGCTCTATGGGAGCTTATTAAATTACTTTGCAACTCCAAGACAGCTAGTTTGAAAATCTAACGGAAATGATACTTGCAACTTTGTGAAGAATTTGAAAACCTAGTGGAAGCAGACGCTCTTCTCGCAAAAGGTTTAAAAAAGAATGACTCACCAAGAGGTAGAAAATTTGACCAACCCCGTAACCATAGAAAACCTTTCCGTCATTAAGTTTACAAGTTTCCCTTGAAATATTATGCAGGTAGATTTTGTTTTATAAACCAGTTTAAGAATGTATTATACAGGGCTTCTCTGGTGGCGCAGTGGTTGAGAGTCTGCCTGCCAATGCAGGGGACATGGGTTCGAGCCCTGGTCTGGGAAGATCCCACATGCCGCGGAACAACTAAGCCCGTGCGCCACAACTACTGAGCCTGCGCGTCTGGAGCCTGTGCTCCGCAACAAGAGAGGCCACGACAGTGAGAGGCCCGCGCACCGCGATGAAGAGTGGCCCCCACTCACCGCAACTAGAGAAAGCCCTCGCACAGAAACGAAGACCCAACACAGCCAAAAATAAATAAATAAATAAATAAATAAATAAATAAATAAAAATTAAAAAAAAAAAAAGAATGTATTATACATGTAGAAGGGTGTTTACAACATTTAAGGGTATTTGCCTTATTTTTCTTTGAACATACATTTACTAACCAGATTAATAAAACATCTCCAATACCTTAGAAGCCCTCTGCATGCCTCCTTCATAGCACCCCCTTTTCCTCCCAGCACCCAAAGATTAACACAAAAGTTAGGAATATGGTCACGATTTCCTTATTTTTAATAAATGTAAATGTTATAATAAGAATACCAAAACATATATACACTAATATGTATAAAGTAGATAACTAAGAAGAACCTGCTGTATAAAAAATAAATAATTTTTTTTAAAAAGTACCAAAACAATAAATTGGATAGCTGTTTTAGAAACTGAATAACAAGCCTAAACCTAGCTAAGGAAAGGGCACTGTTACCTCTGTTAGACAAAGGCTCCTGTGAGAAGAAAAACTAAACAGACTCCTTGGGTTTTAGCCTGCGGTCAGCTCCAACCATTTACAAGAGCCCATCCTGGTCCAGCTAGTAGACAAACTCATGAATGAGTTGTGAGAGACAAGAAAACCACAGCTGGGGCATTTAGAGATTGCAAGAAGAAAGAGGCTGCTCTTCTGCTTTTAAGATCTTCCTTGCCTACCTCCAGTTCTGAAGAATAGGTCAAAACAGAACTGTTCTGTTCAGAAATTAGTGTCCTCTGGTGTTTCCAGCATCGGGACCTAG
The DNA here is from genome assembly GCF_028021215.1 of Eschrichtius robustus. Classification (NCBI taxonomy): domain Eukaryota; kingdom Metazoa; phylum Chordata; class Mammalia; order Artiodactyla; family Eschrichtiidae; genus Eschrichtius; species Eschrichtius robustus. The sequence continues at coordinate 82,958,422 of NC_090840.1, forward strand.
AGAGCAAAGCAAGAACTCCATCAACATAAGCTCAAGACAAACCAAATACAGAAAAGAAGAGGGCTTATCTAGAGAAATCATCCTTTGATGAAAGAAATGTGTCTTGGATTGCTCACCCTTGGGACACTCCTTTCGGGAACCCAGCCACCAAGCTGTGAGAAGTCCAAGCTCCATGAAGAGGCCATGGGCCTGTCCCAGGGGATAGCTGAGCACTCACTAAGCCAGCAACCACTGCCAACCATGTGTGTGAACCACCTTAACATCCAACTTAGTGGAGCCTTCCAATGACTCCAGACTCCATGTGGTGGTAAATCTCATGTTTCACCTTGGCTAGGCTGTGGTGCCCAGTTAGTTGTTTGGCCAAACACCAGCCTAGATGTTGCCATAAAGGCATTTTTTTTTAGATGGGATTTAACATTTAAATCAGGAGACTTTGAATAAAGAAGATTACCCTTCATAACAGGGGGTGGGCGTCATCCAATCAGTTGAAGGTCTTAAGAGCAAAGTTGAGGTCTCCCAAAAAGGAAGAAATTCTGCTTCCAGGCTGCAGTATAGAAGTTCTGCCTGAGTTTCCAGCCTTTGGACTCAAGACGGCAACCGCAACTCTTGCCTGAATTTCCAGGATGCTGGCCTGCCCTGAGAATTGATGTTTTACATGTCAACTTGGCTGAGCCGCGGTGCCCAGACATTTGGCCGAACGTTATTCCATATGTTTGGATGTCTCTGTAAGAGTGTCTTGGGATGAGATTAACATTTAACTCAGTGGAATTGAAGTAAATCAGATTGCCTTCAGTCCTGTGGGTGGGCTTCATGTAAGCAGATGAAGGCCCGAATGCAACAAAAGACTGACCTCCCCCAAAGAAGAGGGAATTCAGCCAGAAGACAGGCTTTGGACTTGAACTGCAATATCATTGCTCCCCTGTGTCTTCAGCCTGCAGGTCCACCCTGCAGATTTTGGACTTCCCAGCCTCCGTAATTACATAAGCCAATTCCTTAAAATAAATCTCTCTCGGGCTTCCCTGGTGGCGCAGTGGTTGAGAATCTGCCTGCCAATGCAGGGGACGCGGGTTCGAGCCCTGGTCTGGGAAGATCCCACATGCCGCGGAGCGGCTAAGCCCGTGAGCCACAACTACTGAGCCTGCGCGTCTGGAACCTGTGCTCCGCAACAAGAGAGGCCGCGATAATGAGAGGCCCGCGCACCGCGATGAGGAGTGGCCCCTGCTTGCCGCAACTGGAGAAAGCCCTCGCACAGAAACGAAGACCCAACACAGCCAAAAATAAATAAACCCCCCTCCCAAAAAAAGTAAAAAAACACATGTTAAAAAAAAAAAAGTAAAAAAACACATGTTAAAAAAAAAAAAGTAAAAAAACACGTTAAAAAAAAAAAACTCTCTCTCTCTCATATATATGTATAATGTGTATCTCCTACTGGTTCTCTTTCTCTGGAGAGCCCTAACACATACATCCACTACAGCTACAAATACACAAACACAGGTACAATCACACTAACACTCCTGAGCAAGGACCACCCAGCTGAGTCCAGTCAACCCACAGAACCATGAGAGAGATAATGAACTGTTGTTTTGAGCCACTAAGAATTTGGATGGTTTGTTACACAGCAATAGGTAGCTGGACCACTAAGCATTTTTCACTCACAACCAAAAGAATCTTCACAAACACATTGTCTATCCTTTCTTTTACAGTTTTTCCTGTGAGGTCTTGACATTTGAGGCTTGTTTCTTCTCTCCAATTTCCCCTAGTGGCTACTTCATTGGCGAGTATTTGCTTTTTGTTCAGACTAATTATCTATTTTGACTTTAAGCCTTTCAAATATCTGTAAAGAGTCTCAGTCCATGTGGATGAGCAGAGAGACAGAAAGCAAGTCCTTCTCAACACTGGTTCTGCAGTGATTCCTGCTGTTTTCATTGGACTCGTCCCAAGAATACGCTAACGCTGCATAATTTTCACTGTTTTATTAGACTGGTCGTTTCAGCAGGATTGGGGGAAAAGGAATCATGTATGTGAGCGTAATTAGGTATTCTTAGAACTTTGAATAATTATTGTGGACCTATGTACTGAACCTATAAGCGAACTATTTTCTCTCCATTGTGAATTGGATCATTTATCAGTATAAAATAGACCGTTCCATTTCATACTGTGTCTGAGATCAATATCTCCATGCCACTTTTCTGTTTGTTTGCATCGCCCTGAAACAAAAACAGAAGGTTAAAGATAGAAGGATAAACAAGTTTATGTGAGCTTCTTGTTAAGCAAAATGTAGGTAAATTTTTTTGTAGCCCAGTTGGAGAGTTGGGTACTTTTGTTTTTAATAAATGAGCTTAAATTACTTCATCTTTCCTTATATGGGGCTCTTTTGCAATAGCATGTGGTGCTTTCAATTCTGGCTGTTCATATATGAAGGCAAGTCAAGTTCAATGATGTCTGGCCTTAGAGGTTTACTTCCCAGAGAGCTTGCTCCAAAGAAGGGAAGTAGTGGTGCAAAAGAACTGAAAGTATTTACGCCAGTTAAGTGTTGCTATAGTGTGATTAATCACAGCATCTAAACCATAGTACTGTTGCAAAGACTAAATGTGATCAGGTATGTATACGAACTTTAACTCCACTTATATACGGGCTAAATCTAGATAGTCTTGATGCTCGAATGAGTTTAACGCTATCCACTGTTCAGAGAATATACTGTTAGATGGACTTGTTTTAGTAACAGTCTAACTCTATCCACTGTTCAGAGAATATACCGTTAGATGGACTTGTTTTAGTAACAGTCATTTGGAATCTAAAAAGTGATCTGGATCCTATTATCACAAAAGCTTGAGCTTTGAGTTTCATTGTAAGAGTAGAAAAAGCAAACTAAATTTTTAGAGGGCACACCTGATAAATGCCCCCAACCCTCCCATTCTCCACTGGTTTCAGAACACACTTAGAGAACCTATGAAGGAGCGGCAGATGAAACTCCAACATATTAGCTTTATTATTGATAAAGGTGGAGCTGGGGGTTGTAACTTCTTGTGAGAGCCATGCAGGGCCCAGGCCTGGCCCGAGGGAACTAGGAGGATGGTGTTCTCTCTGGCTGGCTGGTACCCAGAGGAGGAGAGGAAAGGGCTGAGCTGGGCATGCCCAGTTTATTCTTCCAGAGCTTGCCAGCTGGTCAAGTTACTCTCTTTCCCTGATGCAAAATGAATGAAGAGGTGGCACAAAGCCAGGAGTTAACATTAATTGAACTCTTCCCACCTAGAAGGAAGCATCTGGCGTAAAGAAGAAAGTTCCCCCCGTACTATTCATCTTATGGAGGAAAGTCAAGTGACAGGCACTGCGGAGCCTCGGGAACCCGGCACCACCCTGGTGGTTTCCTCCTACCTCCTCCACCTCTTCTCAGTCTCCTTCACTGTGTCCTCTTCCTTGACCCCGCCTTTAAGTGTCAGAGTCCCAGGGTCTGCTCCTTGCTCCTCTCCTCTCCTCATACCCAGCCTCCTAGGTGAGTTCATTTAGGACTTTAAATACCAGAAACAGATGGAAAGCTCACCACTTAACTTTCTAGAACTAATGTAACCTTAATATCAGAATCTAATCAAAATAAAACCAAAAATGTTGATTGTCTTCTGAATATAAATGCAAATCATGCAACCTGCTGGCATATCAATGTATCAATTGTACTAGATGATAACAGCACATCACACAGATCTCGCCCCACCCCTTTTGTTGATGGAATTACTACCAGTGGACGGGAGTGTTAGTGGCTGATAGCTCTCAGCTGAGACCCTCCCTGGGCTTTGACCTTGACTGGACAGAGTGTCTCCCCAAGGTCCAAGGCTATACTCCCTTCCTGGTGGATGCAGGGGGTACAAAGGCCCAACCACCTCGCCTCAATCCAAGACAGCTCTGACGATCCAGCAGTCGGTCCCAGCATTCCCTGGGGGGTTAGCTGTTCAACATCCCCTTCTGTCCAATCCTGGTTCCTTCTCCCCCTCCGTTGTTGCTGCACATAACTCTCCGTCTAAGAACCTGTTTCCATGGAACCCAACCTGCAGCATCAATAGACAGTGACCAAGTCAGTTTTAGTCTGAGACTACAGAGAGAATTCAACCTCAGGAGTGCTAACCTGTGAAAGTAATGAATTACATGATAAAGGAGGTTAAAAAATTGCATCAATGGCTACCAAATTGACATTTCATACAATTCAGCAGTAATTCCTAATAAACATTATGTGTGAAATAGGATTAAATAGAAACTACTACTTATTAAGGGACTCTTCATTAAAATCTAGAACATTTTTCCATGTTATGTCTTGATTAGACATTATTAAGACTATTCACCAAAAACTATTACTTAATATTTTCAGAGCTATTAACAAGCATAATAAGGTATACAAAGTAAGTGCTCAAAACAAATGTTTGAAAAAGAGACATCTTTATTTACAGACGCTATAATTGCATAACTATAAATCCAGGAAACCTTAGAGACAGAGGTTAAAAAAAAAATACAAATAAAAAATTTAGACGTAACTTTTGATTTCTTAAGGTGAGGAATAGCAGATATGTATTTAAAAATCTTTTCTCTAGCAATAAAAAGCTAGAAATGAAATTGGAATAAAACTCCATTCACAATAACAATAAATCTGAATAGGCCCAAAGCTGAAACAACCCAGAGGTCCATCACCTGATGAATATATAATACAAAGTGTGGTCTATCCATACACTGGAATTCCACTAAGCAATAAGAAAGAATGAAGTACTGATCCATGCTAGAACACTGATAAACCTAAAAAACACTGTGCTAAATAAGGGAAGCCAGACACAAAAGACAGCATGTTGTATGTTTCCAGTAATATGAACTGTCCATAATGGACAAATCAATGGAGACAAAGTGGATTAATGGCTGTCTAGGGCTGATGGAAGTGTCTCCTTTTAGGGGTGATGGAAACATTCTAAAATTAGATTGCAGTGATTTTTTTTCTTGACAACTTATAAAAATAACCCCCAAAATTGAATTTTACACTTAAAGCTGAATTTTATGTTGTGCATATTATATCTCAATATGGCTATTTTTAAAAGTCAACTCATATTTTAAGAGTTCAAGCACACAGAATTGAGCATAAATCTTTGGCAAATAAGCTTAATATTTTTAGCTCAGTGAAAACAGAGCTGCATCTTCTCTGATTTGTCAGTGTTAAATCTTCTCTCATCTGTCAGTGTTAAGTATAATACAAGCATATGTTTTTATTCTACTTGGGGATGTTCTTCCTAAATGGATTCAGGTTTACTGATCAAAGGAGCTAACACTACTCCTACATGTTTAATATTATGAAAAATGTAAATATTATGAAAAATGTAAATTTGCATTTACCTAAATTAATTTATTCTTGTGATGAACTTGTATGTCAACATTGTTTTGTAATTTGTCAGCTTGAAGATAATTTCCAAGATCTTTAGATAACTTAAAACCTTGGACTAATGTTAAATTGAGTTAATTAGTGATACTCATTGGATGCCTGGATAAATTTTAAGTGAAATAGAATTGTGAAACCCAGATCACAAAGAATGACTTTAAGGTTATGTGATTTTGCTTCTTATTTTTATACACTACAGAGAGGCTATATCTTTGGGTCTGTTAAGAACAGTTTCATTTTGCCACTGAGAATCTGTGTAAGGAAGGTGTGTGGCTGTAGGGAGCTGTGTTGTGCGTTTCCATGAGCTCTGATAGCTCAAATGCTGGTGTGTGACACGCGGTTCTCAATTACCCCCGAGTTTTCTCTGTAAAATATTACTAACTACTTTGATTTTAAATAACTAATATAGTGAATATACTAATTATTATACGTGGTTGAGACTATACTTGGGAGCAGTGGTTTCAGAGAAATATAACAATGCACGTGCTTCTGTTGCACAAGGAAGAGTAGTTTTGTCCTAAAGCAGCAGTGTTGAGGGTATTTTTGTTATCCAAACCCCTTTTGCATTCTTCAAAGTTCTTGTGGACTCGTTAGTTAAAAATCCAACCTGAGATTCCTTATGAAAACTTCTAGCAAAGCAAACTTAGGGTCTTTATGGTAAATTAACACTCTTGGTGTACCTATGTACATAATCAGGGCCAAACTAATGAGACCAGCCTTACTCTGTGATCAAGAATAATTTTTTTTTTTTTTTTTTTTTTTTTTAATTTTTGGCTGTGTTGGGTCTTCGTTTCTGTGCGAGGTCTTTCTCTAGTTGCGGCGAGCAGGGGCCACTCTTCATCGCGGTGCGCAGGCCTGTCACTATCGCGGCCTCTCTTGTTGCGGAGCACGGGCTCCAGACGCGCAGGCTCAGTAGTTGTGGCTCACGGGCCTAGTTGCTCCACGGCATGTGGGATCTTCCCAGACCAGGGCTCGAACCCGTGTCCCCTGCGTTGGCAGGCAGATTCTCAACCACTGCGCTACCAGGGAAGCCCAAGAATAATTTTTTTTTATCTTTGAGTAGAAGTGGAGATACAAGGGAGAAAAACATATGCTTCGATGGAAAATGATGGTGTATCTATAGTGCTCCCTTCCGTGTGTGATTCTGAGTTTATAGAAGCTATTTGACACCTCTGGAAGTTGTAGATAACTGATAGCAATGCAAAATCATTCTTGTTGTGAAATGCAAATGAACCCTCCACTGCCCCCAACCCACCAAAAAAATCCATTTCAGCTCCATTGGCACATCTCTATCAATATTTCTGATCTATAAATATGTGTTCTTTGGATTCTCCTTTGAACTGGTTGTACCACCTCACCAGTTTTCTCATTATTTAGTTAAACAAAATATTTAATGTTTTATCTTTATATCTGTGTGAGAATCATGATCTTACCTTTTTTTGGAAAATTCTGATCTACTGACTTGTGTACCTTGGAGAGCTCACTCTACGACAAAGGCTGCATTTCAATTCAATGAGAAAATAACTGTCTAGTTTGTAAATGTTGCTGGAATAATTGGCTCTCCATTTGGAACAGAGCAAAGCCAGGCCCCCACGTCATACCATATACAAAAATGAGCACCAGGGGGATCAAAAATTGAAGTGTACGTATGTGACAAATACATGTAAAAGTGTAAAGATTTAAGTAATAACAAATGTGCATAATAAAACTCCTAAAAGAACATTTAGGAAAAAATGTAATAAGCTTGGTGCGCTGGAGGCCTTCCTGAGCAGGACAGAAAAGTGTGCTGCTTGAATATTAAACATGCTAATTTTTATCTTTCGTATGGGTTACATCAGACTCCTACCTATTAAGTTGGTGTTATAAGGATAAACATTTCCTCAGGCTGTTACGTCTTTTGACTGTATAGTGCTTATTTTTATTCAAAATTTTAATCTTCTTAGTCAAATTTCTCTTGCTGTCCAGCTTCTGGGTTTCTTGTCTTGCTTTTGGAAAGTTGTTTTTATATTACTATTTTATATTATTTTTTTTTATGAAGTTTTATATTATTGTTATACCAAAGTTATTTTCCTATCCATATGTAGAGAGAGTTCTCCATAGATTTTTTTTTTTAACATCTTTATTGGAGTATAATTGCTTTACAATGGTGTGTTAATTTCCGCTGTATAACAAAGTGAATCAGCTATACGTATACATACATCCTCATATCCCCTCCCTCTTGCGTCTCCCTCCCACCCTCCCTATCCCGCCCCTCTAGGTGGTCACAAAGCACTGAGCTGATCTCCCTGTGCTATGCGGCTGCTTCCCACTAGCTATCTATTTTACATTTGGTAGTGTGTATATGTCAATGCCACTCTCTCACTTTGTCCCAGCTTACCCTTCCCCCTCCCCGTGTCCTCAAATCCATTCTCTACGTCTGTGTCTTTATTCCTATCCTGCCCCTAGGTTCTTCAGAACCTTTTTTTTTTTTTTTAGATTCCATATGTATGTGTTAGCATACGGTATTTGTTTTTCTCTTTCTGACTTACTTCACTCTGTATGACAGTCTCTAGGTCCATCCACCCCACTACAAATAACTCAATTTCGTTTCTTTTTATGGCTGAGTAATATTCCATTGTATATATGTGCCACATCTTCTTTATCTATTCATCTGTTGATGGACACTTCCATGTCCTGGCTATTATAAATAGAGCTGCAATGAACATTGTGGTACATCTCCATAGATTTTTGAATAGAAAACGCATCTGGACATTTATACACCAAAGCATGCATGGTGATTTTTTTTTTTTTTAATGTATTTATTTATTTATTTTTGGCCGTGTTGGGTCTTCGTTTCAGTGCAAGGGCCTTCTCTAGTTGTGGCAAGCGGGGGCCACTCTTCATCGCGGTGCGCGGGCCTCTCACTATCGCGGCCTCTCTTGTTGCGGAGCACAGGCTCCAGACGCGCAGGCTCAGTAGTTGTGGCTCACGGGCCTAGTTGCTCTGCGGCATGTGGGATCTTCCCAGACCAGGGCTCGAACCCGTGTCCCCTGAATTAGGAGGCAGATTCTCAACCACTGCGCCACCAGGGAAGCCCTATGGTGACTTTTTTGTGGAGTAGGATTATGGATAATTTTATTCTCTTGGTTTCTGTTTGCTTATCCTCATTAAACAAGCAATACATATTCACTGTAAAAACAAAAACAAAAAAACAAAAGCAGCTTAATTTTCTAAGAAAACTTAAGTGCCTTATCTCTAGAAGGATGTTTAAAAAAAAAAAAAAAAACTGTCTACATTGGCTGTCCGTGTGGCTGGGGACTGGGTAGATGGGGGACAGGAGTGGGAGAGAAACTTTCACTGAGTCCTCTTTTGTACCTTTTGAATTCTGAACCATGTGAATAAATAGTCTATTCAAAAAATTAAAACTGTGATTCCTCCAGCGCCAAGGGAAACACCGTAGCCCACGCACTGTCTCAGGCACCAAGTTGCCCGCGATCGTATCCTCCTAGCAGTGGCATCTTCCCACCAGATCGTAAGCACAGCCCACCCTGTCGATTTGCAGCCAGGTCTGGGCATCAAAGGCCTGGGCTTTGGAGTCAAACCAACCTCAGTTTGAATCCATGCCCCAGGCCCTTAGGGACAGGACACCAGGGGGAATTTGATTTTCCCTCTCTCGTCGTTCCTCATCTCCAGAGTGAAGGTATTAACCTCAGCAAGCCTCCGAGTCTGGAGTTGAGATACTGAACGTAACGTGCCTCATTGTAGTAGATACTCAATAAATGGCGGCTAGGATTGATTTCCGATCAGACATCTTCTAGAGCAGGGTTTCAGAGCAGGCGTTGTTGATGTTTCAGGTAAGGTAGTTCGTTTTTGGCGGGCGGGGTAGGGGCTCTGCCCTGCACGTTATAGGATTCTTACCAACATCCCTGGCCTCCGCTCACTAGATGCCAGTAACACCCACACCCCCATCACCCAGGAGCTGCGGCAACCAAAACTGTCTCCAGACTTGGCCAAATATCCCTTGCAGGCTAATCAGCCCCAAGTGAGAACCACTGATCTAGACAGCCCAGAAAAGTCCTCAATTAAGCGGACAGGTACTAAGCGTTCATACACAGGCTGGTCCATTCTCAGCTTCGGGCAGCCCGGCCTTGCATTCCGGGGTGGGTGGACAAATGCCTCCATCTAGAGACAGGGATGACTGTTCACATGGGCCAGGCTGGGCCCTCCTCTACACCTGCCTCATGAGAGTATTTCTCCCGTTTTCCTGTGACGGGGCCAGGCCCCAGAACCAGGATGAGGGTTCTGCACTCTCACGTTGCCTGATCAGCACGTTACCTGCCTCTGCTTTCCACGGCTTCTAGGGACATATGGAGAGAAAGAGCAAAGTAATAAAAATCAAGGCTCCCGCTGCTTCTCTGCTTACATTTAGAGCTTAAAATAATAATAATATTGATGATAATAATAATCCTGTGTTTTCACCCTCGCCAGCTAGTGGCCAGACAGCATCCCGGATTACACACACCCTGACTTCCTTGGGCAACTGAGGAATGAGTGAATGTCCCTGGACAGATGGGCTTTGGATGTTCCAGCTGGAGGCCGCCTGACCTTCTCACGGGTCACAGGGGCTTCCCATGCCCACTGGCTGCCTCTGCCATTTTCACCATCCTCAGGCCTGAGGAACAGCTGGGCATCCAGGAATTGGGGCTGCAGTTCGCCTACAAGATCAGGAGGCCTTCCTGAAAACTGCAAAGGGCCAGTGAGATGGATCTGAGAGGCAAGAGACTCCAAGAAAATCTCTTCCTGGCTAGTATTTCCAGGGCCTCCATGCAAGCTGTCTTGAGGGTGGGTGTTGGTCAGCCTGAGGGGAAAGACTAGCCCTGTGAGGTGGGATCATCAGGCGAGCAGGAACTACCCCCCTTGCTCTCAATGGAAGGTCCTTCAGCCTTTGCACAGGGCTGTCCCCATCCTGAAAATGGGAACATGCAGGGCTTCGGAGAGCCTTGCCCTCCCCCGCAGGTGGGCAACCAGGGGAGAGAGGACGGTGAGGCTAGCTCCTGTCGCCTCCTGTCTCCTCCATCCCTATGAGCCACGGAGACGTAGCCCCAGCTCTCCCTTCAAGAAAGGACTTGCCCTTCAGCTGTGAATAGTGCTGTTCCCTGGCAGCCTCCAGCTGTTCGTGTTTTTAGAGCCCACCTCAGCTTTTGCCCTGTGTCTACACTCTTCCCGGACAGCCACTGGGACTGAACAACATGGGGGGGTGTGAGGGGGCAGGAACCAGGGCCTGGCCATTTCTGTCCAACACAGATTCCTCTAAGGAGCCGTCTTTGCTCTGGAGCTCCGGGTCGAGCTGACCGAGACTTTGTCAGATCTACTCGTGATCTGATGGTGTCCTCTACCCAGTGCTGCTTCCTCGCTGCTTTATCTGTCACACACATCATCCCCCAGTAACCTCTTGCAGTCCTCTCTTTGTCTTGTGGTCAGCTTCCGGAAGTCTCCATCCACACAGCCCCTTAGCCAATGCTGTCTCGGGTATGTCTGAGGAAGAGGCTGCCCCCTGCAGGCCTCCGTCTCCCCATGTGGAAGTGGAGGAGTTGGCCTTGCAGAGCCCCGGGTCTCTTAGCTTGGCCATCGCTGAACTTAGCCTCATTAGGAGGCCATATTTAGAAAGCTTTACTCATCATGTGCTGACATCATATCATTGGCTTTAGCACTCCAGGACAACTTCAGCCCTCAGGCACAAACCGTTCCTGTTGTTTTCTCTTTTGGACACACTTTTAAAGCCCCTCGGTTGACCCTACTCTTCCTCCACAAGCCTCCACGGTCTTGGTTCCCATCCAGGGGGCAAAACCTATATCACCATGGATTTGGAGAAACGCACAGAGTTCCCCAGTGTTAATCTCTTCATCTGGACAAAGAGGCCAGAGATTGGCCTAGAGAGACAAGTCACACAGCTGGCTGTGGTCAGATATGGGCAAGAAAAGTGTGTTCTGAGGATCTTTTACCTGAAACATTGTCTGTCCTAAAGATGACACATTGTGCAAACATATCTGATTTCATTCTCTCTAAATCTCCACTAAAACTGCAGAAAAGGGAATTTTTAATCTCATATGCAGAAGAACAGGAAGAAAAGAGTAGTGGACAGCAACAGATTTCAGTAACAGGAAAGCAGACAGGATAGTCGTACTTATTATCTCAGCTGCCCTGAGAAATTCAAGTGCTAGTCAGGCAGTGGGGAAAGCCAACTGGCGGTACAGAGTCCTCAGAAGGCTCAGGAACTGATGGCACCAGGTACTTGCAGAGGTGGAGGGTGAAACAGGAGGCTAAAATAAGGAGCATTCAACGATAGCAATTTAGAAGCAGCCTTAGAAAGCCCTCTCACCCCACCCCCCCCCCCCTTCAGGGTTTCCCCTCCCTCACCCTGGCAGAAGCCTGGAAATTTATTCACTGGAGTGAGTAAAACAGAGAATCTCTAATCTAGAGGATCCCTGGACACTTAGGGGCAGAAGTACTGTTAGAAAAGCAGGGCATTAAATTGTCACATGCACAATGAACAGTGAGATGTTCCAGTTCTTTTCCTTTCTTAGCTCCTAACTACTGGCAGCCCAACCTCAGTCCTTCAGACACAAGTTGGAAAGAGTACTCTTTGTGAACCTCTGACCAACCTCAAGGACTCCTCCCAAAAAAAGGCCCTACTAGATCACCCTACACTGACGATCACCCTACACTGAAGTTCACAGTCAGCAAGTTCAACCCTGTGCTCGGAGACCCCATCAGCTCCTTTGTCCCCCACTCTTAAACATAAGCAGACAACCAAAGATTACCAGAAATATGAGGGGAAAGTCTAACATAAAAAGCAGAAACCAAAAAAAGCAGGAAAAACAAAGTTGAAATAATGGAGACAAAGCAGGAAGAAAGGTGGGGGAAAAAACTTATTAATATCCTCAGAGATGCTATATCCATGACATAAAACAGGATGCAATTTTTTTAGGGAAAAAAAAAAACTTTTGGAGTTTGAAAATAAAGGCAGACATGAAAAACTCAGTGGGAGGGCTGTAGAACAATTTTTGAAGAAATCTCTAGGACGTAAGCAAAGAACAAAGGGATGAATAAAAGAAGGCAAAACATGAGAATATTAAAAGACCGTCCTAGGGGATACAAGATGTAAATAATAGGAGTTCCAGAAAGGGAAACCAGAGAAGAGGAAATCATTAATGAAATAAGTTTTTAAAATTGTTTTCCCAGATATGGCAATTTAGAAGCAGCCTTAGAAACCCCTCTCACCCCACCCCCCTTCAGGGTTTCCCCTGACTTTAAAGACAAAAAGGGATTACCAAGTTCCCTGCATATCAATCCTTACACATTATCGTGAAATTAAAGAACAACAGAGATGAAAAAGATTGTATACTTTACTTCCAGAAAAAAAAAAACTTGGCATCAAAGGATCAGATATTAGAATGTCTTTAGACTTTCCAACATCAACATTAGGAGACAGAATTCTAAAGCAATACCTTTAAGAATTTGAAGGAAAATCATTTCCAAACCAAAATTCTATTCCTTTTCAAACTATTAATCAAATATAATGGTAAAATAAAGACAGTTTTTTACAGAAAAGTTCTTCCAAGAATTTACCCCCCAAGCAAACTTTTTGCAGAAAGCTCCTGGAAGATATGCTCCAACAAAACAATGGAGTACATGGGGAAGTGGGATAGAGGAAGCAAGAGATGAAAAACATAAAATGATGAAAGATCCAGGATGACTGCTGTGTACCAAGCAGTTAGTCTGGACTGGAAAAGAGTAAATCAGGGACAAAGTTTTGATAACTGCCATTACCAAGAGACCTACTGCCAACTTTAGTAAGATCCAGGACACACTTTGTCTGAGTTTTTATACTATATCGTCACATATGATAGTTTTGCTTGGTATAGAATTCTAAGTTGTAGTCATTTTCCTTCAGAACTTTATGATGACATATACAGAGCAAGTGTAGCTTAAATTTAAATGTTATAGACACTACTGTGCAAATACTTGCCGAATCTTTTCTTTCTTTCCAAACAAAAGCTGATGGCTTGCTAACCCAGTGCTTTGTGTTCTCAAAACACTTGTGCGATCAGCTTCATTATAAAAGTTATTTTTAAAAGGTATTCTCATTAACCGATATGTGAATTTTGTGGTCTATGGCTTTAACCAAATTTTAACTAAGATAAAATCAAAGAAACTTGGGGCTTATGATGATACGTTTCTACCAAAAGCAAGCACATGAGTTTGCAATCCAACAATTGCCCAAAAAGAAAAAAAAAAAAGAGATTCGTGTCTAAGAAGACACCTGAACTCCTAAAGAAGTCAGATACCCAAAAAAAAGTTTGGATTTTTGACTCTGTCTTCAGACAAGGTGAGCCTACCCCTTCTCTCCATATTTATGATCACTGAATTGAAGACCTAAAGAAATTACAGTCTTATCCTACTGGGATTATCTCTGCAGCCTCCTTAGCTGCTTAAGATTATTTAAGCTTTCTGTGCCCCAGTTTCCTCCTACGTCAATTGTGGATAATAATAGTATCCACCTCATAGAGTGGTGACCATTAAATGAGATGACGTATGTAAGGCACTTAGAAGACTGCTTGGCACACAGTAAGTGCTATAGAAGTGTTTGCTCTGCAAGAGGTTCTGGAGTGGATGAAGCTAGAGAGGAAAACCCACTTTCTGTAGAGGATGATTCCCCAAATGTCTATATTTCTTTTCCAAGAGGAAGTCGTACTTTATTCATTTAAATCAGCAAACACTTATTGAGAGCCTGCTGTGTGATAGGTACCCTGATGCTGGGCCCTGAGGACACAGCAATGACAACGTTGTAGATTCTGCTCTCAGAGCTGGGGGAGGCATATTTAGTTGTCCAATTATTCGGTTACTGTCTTCTTGCAAATTTTCACAAGTGCTAGGAAAGGAAGGTCCAGGGCATTGTAAGAGTACAAGAGAAACCTGGAGTTTATGTTGAGGGGGCAGAGGAGGTATGGCCAAGGAAGCCATCTCTGAGGCCTGAAGGATGAGTAGGAATGGACCAAGCCCCAGGAGGGGGGCCTTCCATGCAGACCAAAGAGTGAGGCCCAGGCCGTGAGTCAGGAGAACACAAGGTGCCCTGAGCATGCCAGGAGAAGGCAACTGTTACTGGAGGGCAGGGGGCAAGGAGGAGGCTGCGCAGGACTTTCGGGTCTTGTAGTCCAGGGCAAGTAATTCAGACAACGGCCTTCCTCTGCCCAGAACCTATTCATGGCTTCTCATCGGCTGAGGACAACAGTAGCCTACTGGTGGGGCGTTGTCGTCAACCAGGGAAGGTGGACACGAGTGTTGAGAGGCTCCCATTTGATTCAGAACAGACAGAGATCAGTGGCTCCCTTCTGAGATTTGACACATCCATGATGGGTGGGATCAGAGTTTGACAAATGCCTCAAAGTCACCCCCAGGCCTCAGGGCCTGGACCCCCGAAGACGGGTGTCTCCACGTGACACTGTTCTAATTGCTCTGGTCCAGCTGGAGACAATGGGAAGGTGACAGGCACAGGGCAAGCCCTGGAACTACTACTCTGCTCCACTGGTCTGGTTCAGTGCTGTCTGCTCGGTTCCTAAGGATGCCCGGCAAGGAGTGAGCTCTGTATGGGGTGTTTGCTGAGCCAGGGAGGGTAGGCACCAGGCTTATCAGTGAGGGGAGGGCTGCCCAGGCAAAGGGAACAACATGTGTAAACGAAGGCGATGTAGCCCCATCCCCTGCCTGGCATCACTGATCCAGCACAAACTTCTGCTCATCCTTCCCTGTCAGGACTTTAAGAGGCTGTGGCTTGTACGTTGACATTGTCATTACAGCAATTAATCGTGCCTAGGGGAATATAGACCCCACAGTGAGAGGTACAGAGGAGAAGCTTATCCCATTGTCTTTTAATTATTATTAAATACTCAGTGATTGTGCTGGACCCTGGGGTTCCAGCTGCCAAGCAATTAGACCCAGCCAGGCCTCAAGGAGAACCACTGAAGGAAGTGACACTTCCAGGCTGCAGGCTCCCCGGTGAGGCAGGATGGACAGAGGGCCTGCTGAGCTGCCCCTCTCCCTCTGGGCCTCGGTCTCCGCACGTTGAGCTGCTCTCACCTCCTCCGTGGAGCCCAGACTAGGGCTCCTGGGGATGAGTCTGGGCATCTCCCTGAGCGGTGAGGCCAGTGAGAGTCGTGCACGGCAAAAGGGGGGTAACTTCACTCTGGGGTGACCGCCTGTCACCATCTGCCTGGGACTGGGGGTGTCCGAGAAGGAGGGGACATTTAACGTTAAAGCCAGGAATGTCCCCGGCAAATCGGAATGACTTTGGCACCCTGCTTCTCCCTCACACATCCAGGGGGCCAGACTCAGCTGATCCTACCAAAGGCTCATAAAGCATGTTGTCCTTTTGCAGAGGTTGGAGTGGCCCTGCCCTCCCCCTGCCTCAATTCCTGCAGACACCTTCCATCACCCAAGGTGGGCTGCCAGTTAGCAGTTCCCAGATCTGCCAGTTTGTCGGGGCTCCAGCAGGAGGCAGATGGAGTGCCCAGAGGTTTCCTTGGAGGGAGTGTAATGAAGGTACTATCAGTAGAGATGAGGGCAGGGCCAGGGAACCAGGAAGGGATGGTGAGGCACCAGCGGCCTGAGACCTGTGGGAAACCTTTGCCACTCTGCGGCCTGGAAGGGTCTGGGGGAAAGGAGGCGGGTGTGTTGCCAGGTGCAGAGAGAGATGGGCCACTACTGGTGCCACGGCAAGGCAGGGAGGAGTCAAGGTCAGTGTATGTCCTAATCTCTCTCTTCCCACCCTCCCACCTCCTACCAGTGTCTCCCATTGACCAAGTCCCGCGAGAAGCCAGAGGGAACCTGGATGATGCAGTTCACAGGGTCAGCCTCCCGGGGCACAGAGCAGGGAAGGGGTGGGCAGAGAACAGGTCTGGAGAATGGCCAGCACATCATCCGTAAGGAAGTTATCCCAGATCCGAGGCTTGAAGCTTGAGTTCAAGAGCCCCGGGGCCAAACCAGGCACTTCTTCCAACAATGCCAAGTATCCAAGAGGCACAGCCTCAAAGTCACACAGACCTCAGTCCAACGCCTCACCTTACCTACGGTCTCTGCGTCTTCAATGACCACACGAGGATAATAACGTCACTATACAGGGAGGCACCAAGGGCTAGGTGAGAAGACAGGTAAAGCATGCAGTGGGGGCCTGCCGCCTGTTTGAAGAACGAGGGGAGAATGAGTGAACACAAAGGGTATTTCTTCGCTCTTATCAGGTTGAGTTTAATCCCCTCACAGCACTCTCCTATGTAAAGTGTCCAGCATAGCACCTGGTTTAAAATATGCTTTTCTTTGGCTTCTGGATCCTGCAGATCTTAGACTCGGGTAAAGTAACCTCTTTGGTCCATGGGGATCAAGACGGCACCTGCCAGATATGCTCACTGAGAGGATTAAATAGGTACTTAGGATATGCCTGGCACACAGTGAGATTCCGGTTGGCTACGGTTAACGCTTTTGTCATTATTGCTAGTATTAGGCTTAAATAAGATAAGCACTTATAAATCACATAGTAAGTTCCCCCAAAAGCCCACTGGCCCCACTTTACAGAGGAGCCACTTGTCATGGTGTTCTTGTGTGTCAAACAGTCCCCAGTTTCTCAACCAAACATTAATCTAGGTGCTGCGGGGAAGGTATTTTTGTAGATGTGAATAAGGCCGTAATTGGTTGACTTCCAAGCAAGAACGGTCACCCTAGATAATCTGGGTGGGCCTCCGTTGAAAGGCCTTTAAAGCAGAGCTGAGGCCTCCCTGATAAAGAAAAGAATTCCACCTGTGGAGAGCAGCTTCAGCCCCTGCTGGAGAAGTGCAGTCTGCCCTTCCTGATGCTCTGCCCTGTGGACTCCAGACTTACTGAGCCAGACCCCACAATCACGTAAACCAGCTCCTTGCAATAAACCTCCTAATGCACATCTCCTCCTGGTTCTGCTTCTCTGGTGGATCCCTGCCCGACTGCAGCACTGAGCCTTTGAGAGGTTAAGGGACTTACCCGGGGCTTGCTCAGCACGAAGTAGAGACCCAGGCTGAGGACCCAGGCCCCTCTGACCCCAAGCTCTGTGCTTTGCCTTTAACTGTGGAAGGCCATGTGGCCCAGGGTGGGCCCTGGCCTCCAGGACTCAGGGATGAGTGGGTCTTGGTTATACCCCCGTCAGCCCCTGTGCCTCGTACCTCACTCCCCCTCGTGCCCAGCACCGCCACCAGCACTCCACGCAAGCAGCTGGCGTTTGTCTCAAAAATGAAAGGAAGAGCTGCTTGCTGGCAGGACAGGGTGGAAGTGGGCAGCCCTGAACTGGGGGGGGCAGCCAAGGCCCCTGCGCCCACTCAAAGAAGTCCCTCCCCCTCAACTGCTCATACTTCTTTCAAGACGCCACCCACCCACCCCCCTTTAAAAAACCATCTATTCCTGGTGCGGCACTGGGGCATTGCCATGGCAACAGGGCAACGCGGGAAGCTCAGTAAGCCGGCGTGCTTCTCTGATGGTTCTGTGGGGACCTCACGGTTCGCAGAGCAGCTGTACAAGCCAGCACCACCTGCTTTCAGCGGTGAATACACACCCTCCCTTCCTACGCCCCTTCAATGAGCTTGCCTCACATCGAGCCCAGGGGCCAAGCACCCTGGCAGAGGGACCATAGAAGGGTCGGCTGAGAAATGCAGAAAACCAGGGTCCTGTTCTAGTGCTGAAGCTAGGAGCGGGGCAGGCTGTATGGGCCGAGCGCGTGGGAGGTGTGTTCCTCCAGGGAAAAATCAACCCTGTTACCCCGTGAAGGGGAACACTGGGTGGGCAGTGCTCCCTAGGAGGACAGTAGAGGAAAGATCCCACGTAAGCAGTGTCCTGTCCCTTTATCCAGAGCTGGGCTGGAGCTGGCCATCCTGAACCCTGGGAAGTGAGGGGGCAGCTGTACCACTGGGGGTAGACGTAAGGCTGAGGCTCACCAAGTAGTGCTTCTGTGTCCAAGGAAAGCAAGGAGAGACTATGTTTTCCATGTCTTCCTGTGCCCACTGCATCTCAGTTTAACAGACATGTCACATGGGCTGGGGAAGCATTATTCCCATTTTGCAGGTGAGCACTGATATGACTGCTGGGAAACCCCTGGTCCTCTCCACCATCCTCCCCCACCCGCTCCCCCATCCATTCCCCCACTGCCAATCTCAGCCTGTTCGCCTTTCTCTTAGCAAATAACAGGTTCTGGTTTTGAAGGAGACATGGCCACGTAATCCTGGACAGATGATCAATCACAATCCTCATGTCCTAATTGCCCATATACTAAGCAATTGCTTTCCTTTCCTGGACAACAGAAGTTAACTTCCCCAAGATCTTTGCCTGGGCAGAGATATGCACCCAGCTCTCAGGATGCGATGATCCCCATGATGATATTTTGTCCACTTAGGCTGAGTCGTCTGGGTGTAGCAATCATGTAGTGTACGTAGCTGGCAGAGTCTGCCGGGAGACAGATAGCATACTCACATTGGGTGATTTGAGAACCGTTTAATGAAGGGACTATTTTCAAAAACTTAGAGTATAAAGAAACCGTAAAGGGTAGTGCAGTACCGGAAGCTAATAATGTCAGGGCACCATTACCCCCTGCGCCAGGGTAAGAGGGGTACTTCCGAGCCTGGAAGCAGAGGCTGTGCGGAGAAGGCTACCTGGGAGAGGCTGGGACCCTTGCTTAGGAAACACGCAGACCCCAGAGTCTCCACGACTCAAACGGAGGGAAGAAATGCTCCCCCTCCCTCTCCTCAAACCTCCTGACTTTGTGCCAGAGCTCCCCATTGGCCAAATCTAAGTGGAAGCCACACAGGTTTGTTTCCATGGACACAGAGCGGAGTGGATAAAGGTGGAGAAAGATTTGGAGGGGAAAATAGAAGATTTCCAGCACAGCATTTGTCTTGGGACACTAGAGTCAAATCCAAGCTCTCACTGGCTCACTGAAATTGATTAGCTTGTACCATCAGCCAGTAGAAAGTGCAAGGGTAGATCTGGTCTCAGGTACAACTTGATTCAAGACTTAAATGCTCTTAGGCTCTGTGAGATGTGTCAGCCCACCTGCTTCAAGAGGCCCCAGACACAGCTCTTCCCTACCAAGTCCTGCCGGGGGGAAAAAAAGGGAGGGCTCCCACTGGCTGATTTGGGTCACGTGGTCATCCCTGGAGCAATCACCGTGGTGGCCCAGGGGACATGGTGCTGTAATTAGCCCAGCCTGGATGACAGACCACACCTGTGGCTGGGAGCAAGGTCTGTTGCCAGCGCAGGGGCCCTGCCATTGCTGAGTGTGACTGCCCAGTGGTGCAGCCCAGAACTTGAAACAACAAACACAGGATGACTTGGGGGACCCACTGTGAGACAGACTTGATATCGTTGATCACCTGACCTCTATAAGCTCCTACTCTGACGGGCGGACCACGGTGACGTCTTGGGTCTCCTGGAATTAGTGTCAGCTCAGAGCCAGTGTCCAGGAATCCCCCCAAAAGTCTGATTATTTCCCTTTCCCCACGGCACAGTCACCCTGGTAAACAGCCATGGGTCCCTTCGGAGAAGGCTGGGAGAAAGGTTAAAAATATACAGTTTTGGCGCTGTGCTCGGGTCCTTCCTCAAGGGCACCCGGCCTCCCCTTCATTCAAAGGGTTCTGAGTCAGTCATCTGGCTCAAGTCTGAACAATTACCAGAAGAAAGAGCCACAGGGGGCAGGCACCAGGCGCATAGACACCCTGGAAGCCGCTTTTCCTAGTAGACACACAGCCCACGGTAGACAAATAGTCAAAGGGAATGTGTGTGGAATGCATACAGCGGAACCGAAAACAATAACCACGAGATCAGGGTCTCAGAACAGTGCTGGCACACAGCTAGCTTTTACTGTGAGCATTGAATATATTATCTCAGTAGGTACCTTGACTCAGGGGGTGATGTTAATAATCATAATTCCTCAAAAGAGCCCTGTTTTACACACAGGAAACCTGTGGTGTAGTAAGCTACCTAAGCATTGCTACCTAAGACTGTGGGCGCTGAGCTGGGAGGCTGACCCCAGAGCTCCCACCCTCCCTGCCACTGTGCCCAGCCCTGCAGGTGGGCCAGGGGACAGAGCCCTGCGTCCTCAGGCTGTTTGGGTTTTGGTTTTGGTTTTCAATGCAATTCTTGGTCTGGCTGAGGCTGAGTTGATCGGAGCTGCTAAGACAGCGGACAATTCTTCTCAGGCAATTTAATAGCTGAATCCACGGACTTTCTAACTCCTCGGCAGGGACTTGGAAAGGCCGCCCAGGCTGTGTCACTGACCCTGTGTCTGGAGCTCCCTCCACCCATCTGTGTTCTCTTTTTGGATGACTGATTTGGGCTCTCGGGAGGGCTTGGCAGGGCTGGAATCACAGCTAGGCTGAGGTTTATTCCCTGCTGCCATCAGCTCTGGACACATTATGAAAACCAAGATCTGGATTTTTATCCACAGCCAGTGCTTCTTGATCCAACGTCTGCCACTGCTGATTGAAGGATGCTGAGGGTCCAGGAAAGGAAGTGGCTTTCTCAGTGTCCTCGTTTGTAGACGGTGTCACTACCCCCTGACATGGGCTCTTCTGCACAGGAGGGAAATGCTGGACATGACAAAGATTCTTTTGAAGTCCCAAAAATGGGAATGGGACTGGAGTGGCTTATGCTTAACCCAGATAAGTAAGACCCTGACGTGGAATTGATTTCAGTGCATGCAGCTGTCTCCAGGAAGATGCTGTGGGCTGATCGTTAACTCATAGATATTCTTTACTGTTACAGAACCAAACTTGGGTCCACTTGCCTGCAGGCAGTAAAGTCAATCTACTGACACTGGGTTGTGGTGAAGGGAAGTGCAGCGTTTATCGCAGGGTGCCAAGCAAGGAGAATGCACAGCTCGTGCTCAACTCCCTGACGGCTTTCAGGGAAGGGGGTCTTAAGGCAATGCGAGGGAGGGGCTGCAGGGTCCGTGATCAGCTCATGCACAATTCTCAGATTGGTTGGCATCAAGGTGAAGTTTCAAGTATCATCAGATCTCTGGTTTCAATGGTCTGGGGTCTATGTGCTTGTGGTCAGCAGTTGTCATCTGGCGGGGGTCTGGTTCCTATGAAAAACAACTTAGGACTGTGTGTCAGGCCTTTATCTATATCTTTCAGAGAACTGGGAGTTCGGCCACTCCGCCACGTGACGTATTTATAGTCTAAATTGTTACCAGTTTCCTGGCCCAACAGCTATTCTTGGTTTCTACAGCTTCACATTTCTAATCATTAACTCTTGAGCCAGCCTGTGAGACTCAGGGGAGGCCTGAGAGACTAAAGCAAAAGCCTTTTATTTCCAAGGACAGGGACATGGCAGCTTGTATAAGGTTTCAACGGTAAACCGTAAACTCGGCAGAGGAACTTGGTTTTGGGAGACTCGGTTTCGTTATGAACCAAACATGTGCCAGGCACCACAGTCCTGAGGAACCAGTGTCCCAAGGGGTGTGGTTCCGTCAGGATATAGGCTGCGGATAGTCCGAACCCCAGCATCTTAGGGGTTTAAAGGTATTTTTCCCCCTCACTTTCTGTGTCTGCTGTGGGCCAGCTGGGGACTCTATGCCCCACCGCTTCACTTCAGGACCTGGACTCAGCAGCCTCTATCTTGAAACCTGACTGTCAGCATGATGTTCTGGAGGGTCTCACGTCGACAACTGATGCTCCAGCATCAGACCATCAGTTGATGGTCCCTCCAGAAGGGACCAATGTCACTTCGCTCAGGATTCATTGGCCAGAACTAGCCCCATGATTCTACCCACCCAGGGGACCAGGAAGTGCCACCTGCCTGTGCCTGGTGCATGGGGAGCGGGAAGAACGGGTGCACCAGCGCATGTGGGGTGGGGTTCTGACGGTTGTAAACAGGTGCGCTGGGGAGCAAGGACCCCTTGACCCATCATGCTCGGGCGTCGCTGGGCTGTCAGAGCTCTGGGTTTCTTCATATAGCAAAGGCTATGAGGCGCTGTGATGTGGTGGCTTGTCAATCTCCAGGAAGGGGACACGGGATACGGCAGCGCACATAACCTGTGTTGGCGGGTGGGGCTGGGGACAAGCATTCCACGGAACGTATTTTGGGAAAAGCTATGAGTTATTACGTGAGAAGGACTCAGCAGATGAATAGGCAGAGCACAAAGGACTTTTTAGGGCAGTGAAACTGCTCTGTATGACATGGTGGACACATGTCATTACACATTTGCCCGAACCCACAGAATGTACAACACCAACAGTGAACCCTAATGTAAACTGTGGGCTCCATTACTGTATCGTGTGGTTAGATTTTCACCAAGTTTGTTAGGTATGTTTGTGAAGGCCTGGCACTGAATACAGGTATACACAACATTCACTTTGGGGGTCCCTGAAGAGGTCCCCAGGGGGAAGTGCAGTTATACTCCAGTGCAGCTGAAACCAAAGTGACAAAGAGGCCTGTGACTCCTGATTGGGGGCGACAGGCCACAGCACGAAGAGCACGCTGGGCAGTGGTGCCCAGGCACAGGCAGGAGGCCAGCGGGGCTGCAAGGGGGTCAGGGGAGCAGGTCTGGGAGGGCCTTGTCAGCTGGGGTGGATGGGAACCACCGGGAGGGTGGAGCAGGGAAAGTGACCCGACCTTATTTACACTCTAGAAGGATTGTTTTAAGTCCCTGTGTGTTGTCAGGATTCAGAGAACTCTACACCCAGAAAGGGTGACTTGTTCTGTATGTGAGTTATGCCTCACTAACCCTGAGTTTAAAATGCAAAAGCATGCATTGGCTTCTGTATTGAAAGCGGATGGGAGGAAAGGGGGAGGAGAGGTGGGGGGGGAGGGCTGACGCAATAATCCAGGCGAGACCTGGTACTGTGGACCCAGGGCGGGTTGGTGGAGGTGAGGAGAAGGGGTCAGATTCCGGATAAATGTTGAAGGTAGAACCAACGGGACTTTCTGAGGGCTTGGATTTGGGGTAGAAAAGAGAAGTCGAGGATAATTCCAGAGTTCTTTGGCCTGAACAGCTGGAAGGATGGCACTGACTTACTGAGATGAGAAGCCCTTCAAGAGAAGCAGGAGTCTGGGGAGGTGGGGGGAGGGAGGTGATGAGGAGTTCACGTTGGACCCGTGAAGTGGGAGATGCCTGTTGGAAACCCAAGTGAACACGTGTAACGGGCAGGTGGATGTACAGACCGGAGATTTTTAATGAATGGTTGCTGGATGGAAGGGAGGGAGGTGGGGAAGAAGGGGAGGAAGAGGGAGGAAGGGGAGAGGGGGCGGGAAGAGGGAGAGAGGGAAGGAGAGAAGGAGGGAGGGGGGAGAGCAGGAGGAATCCACACCCGACTGTTGTCCCGTCCGAGACCTGCCGTGCTCTCAGCAGCCTGGCCGGCTGACACGAGATGGAGGTCCGTCACCGCACGCTGAGACTCATGGGTCAGAGCGAGACCTGCGTCTCTAAAATGTCAACACAGATTGTAAATCCTCTTCCAGATGCTGCCTGTGATCTCCTTGGGAACCTCCCAGAGGCAGGACGAGGAGACCCAGCCTGAAGAGGTTCTCTGTGGGATGACAGTGCCAGGGACAATGGCCTGGGCTCCCTGACCTCACCTGGGGGAGGGATGTGGCATCTGGCCCTTAACTGTACTTGCTGGGTTCCAGCAGTGTCTTCGCTGATGCTTGATGTTCAGGTGGGGCTGGGGTGGTACGGAGCGAGGAGAGGAACCACGGTCAGGGGAGGCTGGCCTGGGCTGGCCGGGCTGATGATCTCTCTGAACCCTCCCAAAGGTGGACGTCCATGAAGGATGGACAAAATAAAGCCCCCTCTGACCCGTGAACTGATTTTTAGCCCTTGCTGCTATTGTGAGAAACCCTGGCTCAGATGAGAACACTGAGTGGTGAAAACAGTATCAGGCTTGGAGGTCATGGGAAGATGAAACGAGTCCATATCTGGAGAAGAGCTTAGGACAGGGGTCTGCACACTGTGGCCTCCAGGCCACACCCGGCCCCCGGTCTCCGCGTGGCCCACCAGCTAAGAATGAGTTTTACATTATTAAATGGTGCAGGGTGTGGATACCAAAGACGAAGAATATTTTGTGACCCATGAAAATGCTGTGAAATTCAAGTTTCAGTCTCCATAAATACAGGTGTATTGGACACAGCTGTGCCCGTTCATTTACGTATTATCTCTGGCTGCTCTCCTGCTACAGCGGCAGAGTTGGGGTCTGGCATTAAGTCTAAGATAGGTACCGTCTGGCTCTTTATTGTCAAAGTTGTCTAACCCCTGGCTTAGAAGACCCGGCTCCCGAAACAAGGTGTTCTATCGAGGAACAAACTGTGGTGATATGACGTTGATCATTGAGAGTCAAGGTTCTTACCAAGGTCAGCCCTGTTCCCTGTATGAGCCTCTGTTCTGGGGGAGCAGAGCAGAGCAGGCAGCAGGTACCCCGTGAATGAGTACGCTTCCGACAGGACCGGTAGAAAGGAGCCTGGCTTCCATGGGGCTCCACCTGTGGCCATGATGCGCTTTGGTCCAGAATCTCCCCTTAATCTCAGAGTTGGGACAGCACGGAGAAGACCACGGTTCTCAAGGTGTGGTCCCCACCCTAGCAGCCTCAGGACCCCTGAGGCCTTGTTAGAAACGCACAGTTGTGGCCCCATCCTGGACCCACAGTGAGGATGGGGCCTGGCAATCTGTGTTTTCAGGAGCCTTCTGGATGCGGGCAAGATCGGAGAATACCACCCCTTCAGGAAGCTCTGACACTGGCACCCCCAGAGTTCCGTGATGCCCAGGCCTCTGGAACATGAGTGAAGTCAGAAGCCCCTAACCTTTCAGCAGCTACTGTGGGTTGCCGGGAGCAGAGTTTACCTTTGCCGCAGAGATTATAGAGCAGCTTTATCTGCCTGTTTCTCCTTTTTTCCACGCACACGCAGAGACAGGTAGAAAAGGGCAAAAGGGGTTGTCTCATGTTTTGAACTCAAATTCCTCAGCCAGAAAAACAAAAATTGGCAAATCGGGGGCTCTCGGTTGATTTGAAGTCCTTGCCGAGGTGTTTAGGGGCAAGGCTTCTTAGCGGGCCTGCCTGCAGTGAGGAAGACCAGTGACAACTGGTGCCCAATTTTGACTCTGTCCACCTTGCTTGAGAAAGTTTTCCGAACGTGGCTTAAGGCAGGAGAGCCTGGACAAAAACAGCTCTTAATTCCCCTTTCTTAGTGAAGGAAGACCAAGACACATTTGCAAACGTGCCATAGAGATTTTAATGAAAAAATTAGAAAAGTGCATTATTTTACAACACTACAGTAAATGATTTTCTTTTTTCTGTAAAGACATTGTAAAATATATACAGGGTTGCTTAGTGCATTCGTTACAAAAGAAAGATGCAATCCCTTGCATAAATTACATATTTTACATGGGCTGGATGTCTACTTGGACTTGTAAACATTGGTGATACAGTTTTGTTTTGTTTTTGTTTTTCATTCTTCAGATAAGCTGCGATAGTAAATACCTCTGATATTCATTTGATGGTTGTCTCATTCTGTTAAACTTCAGAACGGCATTCTAAGGCCATTTGTGAAGGCGCCCTCTCCACAGGTGGAGAAGGCCAGAGAAGATAAACGAAAGGAAAACGAACAGGAACAGTAGGCTTCTTTGAAACGGGTTCACTGTGGTCCAGTTGGGATCACTGAATCTGCCAAATCTGGTGCGGCTTCCCGCCCAAGGTCTGATGCCTTGACCACAGTTGGGCCTGTCATCCAAATCCCAAACGCCCAACAACGTGGGAAGGGAGGGCCCTGCTAGGGGTTCGGGACAAACCGTTCCATCCTCCTGGCACGTGGCCAGGCTGACCCAGCTTCTGCTAGAAACTTCCCGATCTCCATCACTCCTCGGGAGTGTTCTGGAAGCCTTCCAGCAGCAGCATTGCCATCAGAACAAACCCAGGTCCTTTTAGCATGCAGTCATGAAAATGTCCAGCCGTGCCAAGAAGAAAGAAAAAAATCCAGAGACCCAAAGATACCCGGTCAGTGCATACACGCGCGCGCCCCAGATGAATAAGTGAGGATCACACCTCTGTGCCCCCAACTCCCAGAATGAACTCCCTGTGCATAGAGGCCAATCATTTTAATGGGTGTGAGTTTGAACCTAATTCAAGCTTAACTTCTTCTATGCCTAGGGTCACAAATGACACTTTTTTAAATGTTTAATGTTTGAGGTACAAGGATACACAGTTGGCTGAAGTTAAAAAGGGTACATGGTAGAGGGAGTATCAGCAATTTCTTGGCCTGCTGGGAATAGACTAGAAATTCTTCCTTCTTGTTAAGCGGTTCAGTGACTTTTAAAATCTCCTCATCCTCTTTGACATCTTTCCTGTGTCTCCTCTGTTTGTTCAATTACAAGCCTTCTGATCAACATTACGGACAAACGAGAGAGCCTCAGACCTTCCAGGTGGGGTTAGTCTGTTTTCCTATTTAAATTTCACTCAATAAGGCCAACGGCGTCACCTAATCCAATGCATTTTCTGTTCCCTGGAGATTTCTGATAAAGCACAGTGTGGACTGAGATGGCCTCTGGAGGTCCCTTCCAGCCCCCAACGGCCGTCAAAATGCTATTTGTGGGCTGAATAAACAAATATGTAATTAGCCTTTTTCAGGACCATGTTCTTCTCTGAGGAGCCATCAAATTATAGAGAAATCTGGTTAATTGTGGGTTCTGCTTTGTTGGATTCCCACTAATCGTGTTTTGCCTTTCATTCGATTTTTATTTTTCTACCCAGCTTCTAAAATTCAGCTCAAGAAAATGCAGCGATAGCTGAGCCATGTTCTGATTCCAAGAAGTGCTCATCTGACTCTGTTTCTAGAACGTGTGCATCTTGGGAGCATGTGATCCAGTGGAATTTTAGCCTTATGAGGCCACGGAATTCGACCGTCCAGTTCACCACAATGGCCTCTCACTGAGGTTGATGGCAGATGCCCAAAAGCTCTATAAATAATCGCTGGGTAAGTGAATCAATCAGCAGGGAATACTGCTCAGAGGGGGCCCTATGGAGCCACTGCTGCAGCTCATGTCAGTAGCTGCTTTGATCTCTCAGGTTAAGGAAAGGTAGGACTTTCCCCAAGGTCTGTCAGGGAAAGGGGGGCTTTGGTTCACTGGGCAATGTCCCCCCCCCCCCATTGCCAAGCATTTGGTCCACTGGGGACTGAGCAGGGCCACAAAGGAGAACCCGTCAACAGAAGGGTCAGAGGAGCTGGGTAAAGACATGATTCTTTGGTGCGAGGAGGGTTATAGAACAACTCTACCTGGAAAATGTGACGTTCCCCAGGGGAAAGGAGCTGGCCCCGCTCAGGAACCCTATGCTTGGGAGGACTTGGCCATCCCACCCCCAAATCCCCCCTCCCACCCCCACCCCCAAGGAAATGTCAACCAAGAGCATGGAACATAATGACACTTATCTCCTGTCATCTTCACCAGCATCTGCCTCTCCCCTGGCCATTCCATCCTTTGTCGGAGAGGAAGTGACTTGCCCAAGGCCACTTGGCCTGATTACAAAGAGGAAGGAAAGAAAGCTGGGGCGGGTGCTTACGAAGGCCCTGAGGTCTCCACCTCCCAATGCTCAGGAGCTGGAAGGGGCAAAGCTGAGGTTTTATGTTTTTAGTGGTCGAGGCTTATAGCTAAACTTCCCAAGACCTCCCTCTTCAAGATCAAGAGCTGCTCTCTGGATGGTAGGGGTCCCCAGGCAACTCGACTGGAGCCTCCAAGAGGCTGGAGTTAGGATCCAAGAGTGAATGGGATGATGTGAAGGATAAAAACTCCCCAAGTAAAAAGTTACCTTGCCCTCAAATGCATCCTCTTCTCCTCTCTCCATCCCTGATTCCTGGTCACAGGCAGTCACAAAATCTGTTGCTCCCAGAGTCTCAGGAAACAGCGAATTCTTCATGCCAAGAAAGCCCAAGAATTATACATTTTCCTTTTAGTGGTTTCATGCTAAGCTTTGGTCAAGCTGTTGGAAGCCTTCACCAGAAGAAGCCCCCAGGATGCTTAAATGAAAGACCAAGTAGATCTTATCCAGAATTATTCCCATATGCAAATTAGAGCTAATGTCCAGAAGAAGGAAGAAAACCTCCACCTAAAGAAAGAATAGGACGCCACAGAATTCAAATTGGGTGAGACTCCAGGATCTAGTTTCAGACTTTTGTAATCAGAGGAGAACCCAGTAGGGATATCAGGATGGATAGCTCCTCCATCAGAGCCCAAGACTCAGGCTATGGGTGTTAGAGTGAAGGACCTTGAAATAAAACGTGTGGGCACTGGGGAGCCATGGAAGGTTCTTGAGCAGGAGAATAGCCTGGATGATTTAAGGTGTGACCAGCTTGTGAAGGGCCTTGACAGCTCACTGACTCATCTTTCAGGTGTGGCTCTGTGGGAGGGAGCCACTGAGCACTGGATGAAATCGCTGCTCCCTGCCCTTTCACACGCCTGGGCCTCTGCCCATGCGGCAGTGCCCACTTGCTCCTTCAAGGCTCTCCTCAAAGATTACCAAAAGCCAATTCCTCCCTGAAGCCCTGCCTGCGTTCCTCCACCAGACTGATCACCTCTTTCCATAGCTGGACTTAGTCAAGTGCCCAGGAGTAAGCTTGCAGGAGCCTCGGACTGGCCTTTACAAGAAATGCAAACGGCGTTAAGAACTCTAGCTTGGCACTCTGCTCAGAATGGGCGCCCGACGTTGTCACATGCTGTTCTTGCAGCCTCCCTATGCAATGGGGTTTATCTGAAATCTCCAACTTTAAAGGCTGGAGCATTGAGGCTCAGAGCGGCAAAACCACCACCTGCCTGGGAACGGCAGAAGCCGGTCCCAGGTGCGCGTGCAGCTTTATTCCCTTACGCTGCTCTGTGGAGAAAGAGGAGTCCGCCCTGTCCTGTCTCAGGGCCCCAGAGCGGGCACTGGGCAGGCGCAGAGCCGAGGCCGGGGATCCCGTCACTTGCTGTGTGCGCCCCACACTGCTCAGCCTCTACCAGAAGTACTCCCGTGAGAAAACGGTGCTGCCCTGGCTCCTGGTGACGTTCGCATCTCAGGGCTCACTCACGCCAGGGCAGAATGTCACAGGCGTGCCCCTGGTACATCTGAAGATGTACCGATCACCTGCTTTATGGGAAATGCCCAGCTGTGGACAGCTTGTGGCCCTATTGCACACGGCCCACCCAACTCTGCCGGGCAAATGCCTCTGAATCGCCAACGGTGGGGTGATGGTTTTCGTCCCGTGGATGTGCATCGGTTTCCAGGGATGGAACAAAGGCCTGCAGTGAAGTTAAGACGTGCCTTGATGACAGGGGCGAGTGGCCATTTAGGCAAGATGCTGGAAGTCTGGTTGTCTTTACGCCCTGCTGTGGGCGCTGCCCAGAACGTATAGCTCCTATGGCCGGGTCACTGGAGGTTTGCTTCCCAGTGTATTTGTCCATGATAGAAAGAAGGACTGGGGACCCCAGAGGAGGGCATCACTGAGTCCCTCATGGAACAAATAGTCAGAAGGAGCTTTTAAAGTATGCATAAGATGCTCCCATCTCCACCGCCATGCTGGGGAGCGGCAGGGATACCTTCCAGGTAGTGGGAACAGAATGGGCACAGGCTCAGAGGCGGGAATCTGTATGGACATATTTTCTTGATCAAAATTAAAGGGACCGAGCCTCAGCCGGTGGGTTGCTCTATGTTACCAGAACTGAGAAGGCCATGCTGTAGAACTTGCCAGTGCAAACACAAATCTCAGAGATGAGAAGCAACTGGGTGCCGAGTACCCCACTGGCTTACGGGCATCCTTCCAACCACCCTACTGGGCTACACTTGCTAGCCCTTTACAATCCATGAAAGAATGTCTTGGTGCTTTATGTCTATTTATGGCTGGCTCATCCCCACAGGTGTTTAGGGGAAAGACTGCTGACTCTCAGCAGAGAAGAGAGATCCACGTGAGAAGTTAGAAATAGCAGAGCCCTGCTCGGCTTTGGTGACGAGACGCAGCATCCAGGGGCTCCCGGACACCTTTCCTACAGCTTCAGTTCGTGTCTCCGGCAAAGGAGAACAGCATTGAATATGCCTTATTTATCTACGATGAAAGAGATGATCACAGAGGTCTCCAGAGAGTCAAATTTCTCAAATGCGTGAATCGTAACAACATCACCTTTAATTCGTTAACCTGAGGAAACAGAGGCAGGTTGTGGGCCCGCCCACGAGAGAACTGGCCCAGACTCCAAAGCGGCAACGTCATGACAAACAAAAACGGAGAAAATGTCCTAGACTGGGGGAGTCCGGGGTGAGAAGACAAGCAATGTGGGATGCGATCTTGGATTGTCTCTCAGATTCACAAAAAGGCCCTGGAGGACATTTTTGAGACGACGTGAGAAATGTGAATATGGGTTGCGTCTTAGACAATATTATTGTATGACTGCCAAACTTAAGGGTGATAACAGCACCGCTACCAAAGAGAATGCTTTTGTTCCTGGGAGAGAAACAACTTTTCCCTTTGGCCGAACCACCTAAAAGTTGCAGACGTCACTTCATCCTCCAAATGCCCCTGGGTATGAATGTCGGGGGCGTGGAGGGGTTTAAGCAAATGTGGCAACGTTCTGAAGGCTGGTGAGTCTGGGTGAAAGGGATATGGAAGTTTTCTGTAAATCTGGAATTTTCACAACAGAAAGTTGGGGCGATAGGGAGGAATCATGGTAATAGGTTTCCCTCCCCCCCTCAAAACAGCAATCTCTACTAAGGTGTGCTCAAGAAATAACCAGATAAAATGGATGTATGCCCAGGGCCTTGGGGAACCCAGCACACACGGGGCCTTGGTTTGCACGACGACCACCCTTCCTGATGCCTCTGCCTACTTACTTGCCATCTTCCCAGCTCCCAGGATGCTGCCAAACAAAACGATTTTGGGTTTTCATTTTTGTGGCTCAAGCCTCAAATGTGCCCAGTGACCAGGACATCAGGCCAGGTGTCTTCATCGGTCAAACTGATTTTGTGCTCAATGCTCACAAATTCAGCCCAAATTGGCCCACTGTGAGGATGAGGAAGCTACAGAGGCCCAGGGAGGGGAACGGATTTCCAGGAGCCCAGTGAAGCTGGAGGTGAGAGCCGGGTCCCTGTCCTGCCAAACCTTCCTTGCCTGGGATGCTTCCGGGGTCCCACACAAACCATGACTCCGTAAGAGACACACGGTACCCACTCCCAGGCAGCAGGCCTGCATGTGACAGACCCCACATCCCACCCCTTTCAGGGCGAAGATACAATTCATTGGAGTGTTGGACAGATGATACCGCCCATCCCACCAAGAGAACGGACATAGTCCGGCGCAGGCCTCAGACCCCACGCCTCTGTGGATGCCCTTAACGGGTACCCTAATTAGGGCCTATTATTTAAGAAGAAGTTTACATAAAGAAATAGGGCCGAAAACCTCAGTGATGGGTGGTTTTCCTTCTTTAATCATTTTTACCTCTCTCACCTTCCCCTCCAAACTCAGTGTGCACAACGAATGCCTCTAAACCATTCTTCCCTCCAGCTTCAAACCGCTAGTGACCAGGAATCACTAAGAATCACTAGGAATCAAGGCTTTCAGATCTGGAGGCAGAGAAAAATGACCTGCCTGGGCTTATCTGCAGGTTTCCAAGTCACCATCCAGATATTCTCCCAACCGAGGCCCCGTGTGCAGAGACCAAACGGTGCACCGAGATTAAGCAGTCAACTCACCCTTTTCTACAGATGGGTTTTAAAGAGCACCTGCAAAGCCAGGCCTCCTGGGCAGCAGTCTGCATCCATCTGCTTCCTCTGCTGGAAGGATTAGGGACCCAGTGGGGATTCCTGGGCTGCAAGTGATCTGCTGCAATCATTCCAAAGCGCAGGTACCCTCCTCCCAACTGGTGATGCACAGTGGAGCACAACAGGTGCTTCAGAGAGAGTACTTAAATTTAGAGCACCAGGCAGCCTGCTGTGTTTAAGAGGCTGCTGCCTGAGTTTCAGGCCAGAGCGGTGTGGATGGAAAGAAGCGCTCCGATCCCAGCTCTGGGGCTAACTGGGTACCTCAAAAGCCAAACAGGTTGGTTCACTCCTATGTAAAGAATCTAGTAGACCAATGGCATGACAGCACCTTCCACCCAGGATGGATGTCATAAAGATCAAAATGGGATGGTCTCTAGAAAGCACGGCACTCAGAGCTGCTGGGATAATCGGTACCACTGCCTACCTTCCTTTTGTCTTTGATGGAGGGGATGGATTGAGATCTCCTAGTTGGAAAGCATTCACGTGAGAGTCCAAAATCTCTTTGAGTATCTATGTGGCATGTTGATTTCTAGACCCCCACCAGGGACCACGTGGCAGGCCAACGTCCTGTGATGCTGGTGGAATGTGGCTCTTCTTCAGCTCATTCTAACAGAAGTTGGGGCCCAAATTCAAACAACCTGGTGAGATTTCGTCCCCATCCCTGAATGGGTGTGGTCAACTGGAAGAAGGGTGTGGGAAACCTGGGCTGAAAGAAAGAAATCATCAGCTGTGAGGGGGGAAGAGAGACCTGGGTCCGAGATGCTAAAAAGTCCAGCAACAAGGACTGTTTGGAGGGTGTAAGTGACAGCAATGACAAAGCAGCCAAGAAAGCAGCAGCAGGATAAACAAGTGGGAAGACCTAGGTTCTGGCTGTGGGGCCTCAGATTCGTGTCCAGCCTTTCTGGACCTCGATTTCCTTTCCTGAAGATGAGGGACCTCAGCAAGGTGACTCAGACTAAGTTTCCCCCTGGCTTTTGAGGATTCCAATGCTGATGGGGTGGGCCAAGCTCTAGGTGGAGATGCCCCAGGCCTGCTTTATCAAGAGAGGAGAACCCTGGAGAACTCCTGACTCAGCGCCCCCATCAGAGCACCTCACTGGATGCACCTAGAGGACTCCTTGGCCAGAGAGTGCAGTAGGGAAGAGCTGGACCATCTGAGAAAAAGAAGGACATCACAAGGGAAGCAAACCAAGGTTCCCCTCCACCCCCGAACACTCTGAGCATAAACAAGGATGTTTACCTTCAGAACAGAAGACTCGGTACATGTCCTTCAGGGGCTGAGCTGGTAGCAGAGGGCAGGGAGTGGGGGGGGAGGATATGGAACCAAGAGAAATTCCAAGTTGCTTCAGACACTTAAAAGTTGGTGGTCATCCCACAAACAGAAAAGACTTCATCTTACCATCCTTAATCCTACAAAGAAGAGTCAGCTCTGTGGAAAGAGAGATTATGGGGTGTTTTCTAAACTTTGCTGCGAAGGGAGGAGGTCCCTGTCACTGGAAGCATTCAAGCAGAAGTAGGTCACTTTATGACCACTGTACACTGGTGAGGGGACCAGTTCTGAGTGAAGGGTTGAATCCATGTTCCCGTAGTTGACTCTAAGAGCCTGGTGCACTTACCTGCGGAGAAAGAGATGCAGGTTCCCTCCTCTGAGGGCTGAATGAGGGTGCCATAGTGTGGTGGGGTCAGCTTCTTGGACCCTTTTGGGGTCCAGACTGAGACTAATGTCTCAGTTCTAGCAAAGACCAGCTCTCTGACGTTGAGCAAATCTCTCACCCTCTCAGTGCCTCTCTCCCTTTTATAGATCAAAGATTATCACACATACCCCCATTTGAGGTCAAGTCTTAACTGTACAAAGGTTTTGCTGAGAAACCCCACACTTACTACAAGCAGCCCTCTCCAGAGCATGAAGCACTCTGCAAATATGCACTAGTACTTTTGCACCTGTGACCCACGAAAGCCAACAATCTCTTCCAAGAGAAAAAAAAATTAAAGAGCAACTGCTTCTATTCTCTAGACAGATTTTAGAGCCCTAAAAAAAATTTTTTTTAAGTCTTAAAAATGAGTTAATCGATATGACCTTGAAGATCAATAACTGTCCTCTTTGGCCTAGAGAATCTGAGGTTCCCAGACTCATTCCACAGGCCCTGTGTCCTAGATGAAGGGGCCATTTCAATATGGGATGTAAAATTAAAGTGCTTGCCTTTTCAGAGGAATCTGGAGGGCTGTGGTCAACTCCAATGGCCCAGATGCTTGGGAGGGGTGCACTTGGGGCCGTCTCTTAGGAAATCTTGTAGGTCTCCTCTTGCTTGGGAGCAGATCCTCCGTCCTGGGAGATCCCACTGGGGCCCCCACTGCTCCCGCTGAGCAGCCCAGCCAAAGCCAGAGCTGGAAGAACTGGAAGAACTTCCAGGTTTTGAAAAAGGGCCGTGAGGATGGCTGATTTTTAGAAATGGCCGAGCCAGTGATGAGGGAAATGAAGGTCCACCCCATGAATCTGGAGGTGAGACTTTCCTTTATTCCTGTCATGGAAAGGGCCTCCAATGTGCCATGTTCTGTAGGCCCCCCAGGATGTTAGCAGGCCTTCCCTCTGGGGTCATCCCCTATTGAGAGTGGGGAGGAATTTCTCCATTATTCAGAAAAAAAATCACCCCCTGAGACTGACAAGTTCCCAGCAGGCCAAGACGCAGCTCCTTGCCTCTAAACTCTTCCTGAGACCAACATCAACATTCCCTTATTTACAAATCAAATGCAGTTAGAGACAATCTTTCTTAAAATACATTATATATATTCTTTAAAATGAGGAATGCCCTGTCATTTTTCGTTAGGAAAAGAAACCACATCCACTTACTAATAAATACCCATTCTCATCCAAGCATCCTGAACTGTAATTCTTATTCATGTAGGTAGATGCTACACAAATCATCATCATCACACAAATAAGAGAGAATAAAATACTCTGTGGTTGCAACAATTTTCCAGTTTCCCCCAACACGTCCAGTTACATGGAAAATTGTTGGAACTAGAGATGGTAAAATTAAAAATGTCTCTAATAAATTAATATTATTGGCTTTTGATTATTCCATTGCTAGTTTTGTTTTCTTGTGTTGATGATAACGCATACCAGTTTAACAAAGTGCATGCTTGTTTGTTTAAAAAATTTTTGAACCGGCAAGCTAAAATGATCCGTGTCGGCTTGCCCACCCACCCCCT
Organism: Eschrichtius robustus; assembly: GCF_028021215.1. Taxonomy (NCBI): domain Eukaryota; kingdom Metazoa; phylum Chordata; class Mammalia; order Artiodactyla; family Eschrichtiidae; genus Eschrichtius; species Eschrichtius robustus. The sequence goes on from NC_090840.1 coordinate 82,993,842, forward strand.
AAAAAGAAGTTTTAATATAATTTAGAACCTAGCACTTTAAAAATGTGGTCATGACACATCTGGGAGAAACACTGCTTGTGGAACATGCTTGATTTGGCAAGATGATAAATCAAAAACCTTGTGGGTTTTGTTTCCCCGTTTTGTTTGGCAGCAGCCGAAAGCAGGCTATTAACAAAATTGTGTGACGGAAAAGAAAGAGGAACACCTGATACTTTCCATTTTGTCACATCAAGCACACAGAAGCACACTGGTGTGTGCACGCATTCACACACACTCAGACCACACACATTCGGCCACCCACTGCTTGGGGAGGAAAAGAGAAAGGAGTTGTTGGGTCAGAGACACCACCGTGGGTGGGCACTCGAGGCTCTCAGCCGCGTGTGCAACTTTGGGTCGGGTATCCTCCGGGCTCTGTCTCCTTGTCTGGGTCTCACACCTGTCCTGGGAAAGCCACCCCAGAGATGGGGCGGGCTGGGGAGAAATGTAAGGCATACTTTGCTGGGAAGAAGGAAGAAATCCATGCTTCATGCTCAGATGCGAGTTTCACAGGAAGACGGGCCTTTCCTTTTTCCCTTTGGCCTGCTCTGTCTCGCTGGAAAGGTGGGGAAGAAACGAAACCGAGAAAGAAAAGGAAGGAGAGAAAGAAAAAATGATGACAATAATCGTAACAATAAAGGATAACCATAATAAATAAATAATAAGACAAGGTGGGCCAATGAGACTGAACGTCCGATATGACAAATGACTTCTGTTTGTTTGCATTTCCCTCCCCAGACCCTAGATGGACTTCCGCCGTCTCATCAGCCTGTGGTTGTCGGTAAAGCTGTGTAACCCGGGAGAAATGGAGCTAATAGGGGACGGGAAGAGGCTGTTTTTTAATGTGCTTGGTGAGATCTCCTCGATCTTGTAAGAGATGGGGTGGAAGTACTGGGGGGCGAGCTTGGCGCTGAAGGAGTTCTGCTGTGCCGCCGAGCGGCCACCGTATTCCTGCGGGCGGTAGCAGGTGCAGGAGCACACGGACTGCAGGTCCGCCACGTCCGCCTTGTACCGGGGCCGGCCCTGCCGTGCCTCCTCGGGGATGTGGATGGCCATGCTGTTGCGGTTGCCGGCGAGGGACGCCCGCTCCTCGGCGTCCCGCCGCTCGTCCTCGCTGTTCATGGTCAGGAACCTGAGGACCACCAGGTTGAGGAAGGCCCCGATGACCGTCAGCCCCACCAGGATATACATGAAGCTAAAGGCCACGTAGAGCGGCTTCTTTTGCAGGGCGCCCTTGGTCTGCAGGGCCACGTAATCCCCAAACCCAATGGTAGTCAACGTGATGAAGCAGTAGTAGTAGGCGTGGAAGAAGCTCCACTCCTCGCACTGGGAGAAGGCGGCCGCCCCGATGCACAGCGTCCCCATGCAGGAGAAGAAGCCCACGGTCACCATGTTCTCCATGGACACCTCCGTGTTGCGCATGCCGCAGCACCTCTTGATGCGCTTCAGCAGGTAGCGCACGAACGTGTTCATCCGCTCGCCCAGGCTCTGGAACATGACCAGGGTCAGCGGGATGCCCAGCACCGCGTAGAACATGCAGAAGGCCTTGCCCGCGTCCGTGCCGGGAGCGGCGTGCCCGTAACCTGCGGGGGGAGGCGAGAGGACAGGGAGAGGGAGTCAGCTGGGGGTCTCCTGAGGCTTGGGGCGGGTGTGGAGGTGGGCGCGGCAGCTGCGATGGAGCTGGGGGCGGGGCCGGCGCCTGAGGGGTGGGGCGAAGAACAGGGAGGAATCAATGAAGAAATAGCCTTTGAAGTTTGGGGACGGGGGAGGTGGTCTGGGGCATTTGGTCACAAGAGGAGCTTGGGGGTCATTTCACTGTCCTTCCAGTAACGCAAAGTTTTCGCAAAGAAAAGCAGCATATTCACTCATAATATTTTGCAGAAAACTCCAGAAGTAGCCAGCCCAAGGGAGAAAATTAAATATCCCAACATGGATCAATATTAAGAGTGAAGAGTCAAAGAATGCTCACTGGGTTTTTTTTTGTTGCTGTTCTTGTTTTTGACCGCCATGATTTTATTCTTAGATAAATGCGCGGTCCAAGGCCAGGTAGGGCGGACACGTGGGCGGACGGACGGACAGCCAAGGAGGTGTGGCTCCCGGCACCTCCCCCGCTGGGAGCTGTGGGGCTGCCCAGGGAGGTGGGGACACCACGGAAGGTAAGAGGGGTGCACGGGGTGGGAGGGGATGATGGATCCCCTAGAGTCCTTTCTGCCTGTGCTTGGAAAGGGGAGAAAGAACCCCGGTTTCCACGTTCTCAGTGGTGCCAGAAAGCTCAGCATGGAGCAAAGACGACTTGCCTTCTGCCCCAGGCTCCCCGTGCCCCCAGCTCAGGCATCGGGGATCCGCCAGCCCACAGCTAGTCTGTGTGGACTCCTTGTCGTACGTCACCTCCTTCTACCCTCGTGACGACCCTATAAAACAGGCACGATGCATCTGACGCCACTGGCTAGGAAACCGAGTTAGTTACTTAGTAGCAGGGTAGCTTGGTTTCTTCAGAGTTGGTGGCTGAAAAGTCTGGGTTCAAATCCCAAGAATGAGGCTTTTTTAAAAGCAGACGTCTTGACTTGAGAGAGGTCATTGCAGGGTGGCGCATGAACACCACGAGGGCAAAGATTGTTACCTGTTCTGTTCCCTGCTGTATCCTCACACCTAGAGAAACACCGAGCACATAAAATACCGCTTTAACAAAGGACAGAATAAATTTATGCCACTGTGTGAATGTGGCCTTGTCAGAATCGAGGGAACAAATAATCCTTAGAGACCTCATGTGTGTAAGTGCTTTCGAAACTCTTCACGCAGCTGCACAGACCATCACTTCGTTGATCCCCTGCATCAACTGTGCAAAACCGAGCCTGTATTTCCTCACATTCAAATGAGGACAGTGGTGCTGGAAAGGTGAAGTTACCTGCCGGCGTCATCCAGCTGGTCAGTGATCATGTCAGAGCCAGGATAGGGTCTGCACAACATGGCAGAAGAAACCTAAGACGAGTTCAAGTTCCGGGACTAATACTGCCCAGAAAAATACCAGGATCATGGGCAGTATTTGGACTGAGAACTTGGAGGATGCACATGGCCTTCCAACATCTCAAATCCTGCCCCATCAAAAAAGGCTTCCCTGGCGCTCCCCTGAGCCACACGCGCATGGTCATTTAACCAGCTGCGCTACCTTGGGCCCCAGACTACCTCTCCCAGCCTGGGTTTCCTCATCTGTTACGTGGGACGATGATAATTTTGAGGTGGGGATGTTGTGCAGATCTGCTGAGGTCAGAGAGCAGCTAGCCCAGGGCCTAGGATTCAGGAGGGACCTGCACCCCGCCCACTGCGTCCCCCAGGAAGACCACCCTGACTGCCCTAGCCCAGGCCTCTCTCCCAGAGACTCATCACTTCCGTTCAGCCTGCCTGCCTCTCCCCTGGCATGAACTTGTGCCACGTCCTGCCTGCCCCGGGGGCCACACTTTCACGGCAGAGATGACATCACACGTTTGTATCCTCTCTGGCCCTCAGCCCACTGAGCCAGTGCAGAGCTCTGACCCCTCAGCAACCCCACAGCCCTTACGAAAGAGCAGAAATGGCAGGTCAACACTGGAGTTGGGCCAGAAAGGACAGAAACAGGGAAACAGCAAGAAGGAGAGGACAACAGGCATATCAATAGAAATCAGCCAATCTGAAGAGAGGAATAAAGGTCAAAAATTAATAAATTTTAAAAGCCTCAGAGACATGTAGGACAGTGTCACCAGGTGTCCTAGAAGAAAGAGAATGAGACCAAAAAATTGAAGAAATAATAGCCAAAATTAACCAAATTTGGTGGAAGACAAATTTACAGATTCAAGAAACTCGGTAAGCCTCAAGCAAGATAAATACAACGAAAACCACATACATTCCACATCGGAATCAAGCTGCTGAAAACCAGAGAGGGAAGATCTTGAAAGCACCAGAGAGAAACCATGTATCACATACAGGAAAACAACTATTTGAACAGCACTTACTTCCAATCATAAACAACAGGGGCCAGGAAACAGTGGAATAACATCTTTAAAGAGCTTTTTAAAAAAAGACCGTAACCCAGAACTGTCTATCCAGGGAAAGTATTCTTTAAGAATGAAGGCAAAATCCACTTTCAGACTAAAAACTTGTTTCCTGCTGCTCTGCATAGCATGATTACTAAGGAAGTTCTTCTGCCTGGAGGGAAATGGCACCAGATGGAGACTTAGGTCTTCAGGAAAGAATGAAGTGCATCTTGGTAAACAAGTGGGTTCATATTTATACAAAGTTCAGGGGTGGGAATCCCGCGACATCGCCATATAGCTCACCTGTGTGGCTGATATAAAACCCAGATGGATGCTGGAAGACAGTAGATTGCTGGCAACTTAATAAGGCGGTAAATTAGCTAACGGTTCCGGATGGGATATGTTTACTGGAGGAAACCAGCACAGCATTTGCTGGCTCAAACCCAGGTGTTCAGGCCCCCCTCCTGTAAGTAAAAACGATCAGAAGCAGTGTTCCTTCACAGGGCCTGGACGGCAGTATGCCCATGTATCCTGTCCCGGGGTGGTGTCAATTTTCCCGTGGCCCGTCATACTACAGAAAGAACTCCATTGTTTTGACATTCCACAGTATATCTCACTGATCCGTTACAGCAATGACATCCCTTAGCAAGACACGTGCACAAGCGAGTGTGGGCCGGGAACACCCCCAAAGTTCAGGGCCTTCCAAAGTTCAGGCCCTAGAATAAATCTCCTGGGGCCCCAGTGGTCCAGGACACAGGACCATTCCCACTGCAGCGAGAAAGAAGCTGCCCAACTTGCAGAGCCTTTCAGGAAGACGGAGGCCTGGCCGGAGATCTTCAAATTTCCCCATCTAGACGCACCCATCTCCACCCTGCTCTCCACTGGGGAGGCTAAGTCTGCATAAGCCACCTCAAGGGGTTCTTGGCCCTCTGGTGTCCAGCTGAGTTCATCCAAGGCACAGCCCCAGCAGGAGGTCAGAGGATGGGAGGAAGATGAGGACCTTGGTAATGAATCTGCCAGCAGGTTCACGCCATGGAGCAACTCTACAAGCGCTAGCAGCTACATCCCAGGCATGTTGACTGACAGCTCTCCACAGTTGCTCATCCCAGGCTACCACACCTTCCCTCGTTGCTTTCCCTCCAACCTACCCACCCTCCCACACTATAAATAGCCATTAATTAACTGTTCAAGTTGAGAGTGCCACCTCCTGCAAAGACTCTGGCTGATATACCACATGTATTCTCCACTGGATCTGCTTCCCAGGTCTCCTTATGATGCAACACGGTGGCACTGCATGCAAACGGGTCAACACATATCAAGTCTACATATAGAATATTCATAAAGTATCAATGGAACACACAGACATAGCATGGATGCTTTATACAAATACACATGGTATACACTTGGAACTTTGTGAAAGGTGGATGTGTTGGGTAGAGTAACTGCACGTGGATGTGAAACATGTGGGCAAAAGCCACATACCATATAGGTATTAGACCAACACACAAAGCATCTACAGTATACCCACCGCACACCCAGAGTCACACACTTTGTGTAGGATGTGCGTGTGCACGGAAAGTGCACTCAAGACACAGGATGTGTGCACCACATGTATGCATAGGCTGCAGGGATTGTACGTACCCATATCTCAATAGCATCCATGATATCTACAGATAACAGGTACATGCAGTGGAGAACATACAAAATACACATATGCCAGACACACGAGAGAAGACAGCTTCTCCTTCCCAAGAGGAGAATGGAATTAATATACAGAAATCTGTTATATTTCTATAACAACGAAAGATCAGAAAGAGAAATTAAGGAAACAGCCCCATTGACCAGCACATCAAAGAGAATAAAATACCTAGGAATAAAGCTACCTAAGGAGGCAAAAGACCTACTACACTCTGAAAACTATAAGATGCTGATGAAAGAAACTGAAGATGACACAAACAGATGGAAAGATATACCATGTTCTTGGAATGGAAGAATCAATATTGTTAAAATGACTATACTACCCAAGGCAATCTACAGATTCAGTGCAATCTCTGTCAAGTTACCAATGGTATTTTTTAGAGAACTAGCACACAAAAAAATTTTAATTTGTATAGAAACACAAAAGACCCCGAATAGCCAAAGCAATATTGAGAAAGAAAAATGGAGCCGGAGGAATCAGGCTTCCTGACTTCAGACTATACTACAAAGCTACAGTAATCAAAACAGTATGGTACTGACACAAAAACAGAAATATAGATCAATGGAACAGGGTAGAGAGCCCAAGAGGAGAACAAGCTACAAATCTTCAATGCTCTCAGAGAACCTGTGTGACAACTCAGATCCTAGGAGACTGTGGGTGGTTTTTTTTTTTTTAATCTGTGAGTGAGTGAAGGCAGCCTAGCCTTCCTGGGCTGGGAGCCAGATTTATGCATCTACTCATATGTTACCCATTGAGACTCATCCAGAGCCTTGACTATGCACCATGACCTGTGCCTGGCACAGGGGATCCACGGGGGCTTTTCATATTCCCCCGAGATCTCCAGAGGGGCACCAGCCAGCCCGTGCTCAGAGCCCCACCCAGTGCCTGGACAAGGGGACCTTAGGTGGAGGGCATGGGTGTCGCAATGCCACTGAGGACTCCCAGGCTGGTGCCTGTTCTCCTGGGTTGCCTCCCACCCCACCTGTGAGGACCAGTCCCTTGAGCTCAGAGCCACATCCCTGTCCAGGTTTTCCCTTTGAGATCCTGGGCTCCCCCTGCCCCCCATCATCTTCCCAGGCACTGGGAGCCAGTTTCTCCTCCACCGACAAAACCTCAGGAATCCCACCTAGGACCATACTGCTCATCCTTCCATCATCATAAACAATTCATCCTTTTGGCAAAGAGACATCTAAAATTGATTTATACGGGGCTCAGGAGGTGTGCTTGGGGTGCAAAAGATATGCTGAAACCTCTGGGCTGCTGCTCTGTGACCTCAGCAGAGTTATTCAGTTCCCTGGACAGTTGTGAGAAATGAGGCTGGAAAGGGGAGATCAGACCAGTTCACGGCCACTCTGCAAGAGACAGGGTCATCCTTCCCCAGCCCCGCAGGAGCCCAGCAGTGACCAACATGACCGTCACCCAGACCTCCACAAACTGGGGAACATGAAGACCACCAGCCACCAGATGCGAAGCTCCCTACACACAGGGGACACAGTGACTCACACTGTCCCTCTGCACCCAGCCCTGCCGCCCCCTTTCTGCTGACTTTTCCACGTGTGCAGAGCCAGAGACTCAGACTTGCTCGTGGCCCCGATGGGCTGCTCAGATGGCCACAAGGGGCCAGGCCCCTGGGTGTGAGGCCAGCCGTGGGGACCACTGACATGGATGGCGACGGCAGTGACAGCCTGAAAAGCCACCCCCAGTGTGCACACACGGCAGCTGCGTCTCCAACACTGTGCTCCCTGGGCCAGGGTTCTCTTTGTCAGCAGGTGGCAGGGCCCAGGACCAGGCTAAGGGCAGAGGCAGGTGGACATATGGGCTTCTGCTTAGCTCCTAAGCCCAGGACCCTGGCCTCCCCACCAGGAGTGCTAAGAGCAGGGCAGGTGGACATATGCGGTGAAGGAGGTTTAGCAGAACAGAAAGGAAGACCGCAAGCCCAGCCCCACATCCCAGCCCGTGCACGTGCACCCACGCGCTAAGCCCAGGGTAGGGATGGAGCATTCGAAGAGCTGCAAGGCTATTTGTTAAGAGGAATACACAAAGTCAGCCTTGCAAAGAACCTCCACTTCGCCCGGCCGACCTCCCCACCCAGAAAGGGCTGCAGATCCCAGCGCCACACCACAGGCCAGCATGGGCTTCCTAACCTACAAATCCCAAAAGGGGATAGAACTGTTCAAATAACAAGCCCCACCTTGAAAAGCTGATCTGGACTCCTGAGCATCCTAGAAAGACACCCCGGTTTCCTCATCTGTGAAATGGGGCCAAGGACAGGGAGCAGAAACTGACAAGAGATGCAATGGGAACTGACCTCTTATCAGGTCACCAGGTCCCTGCTACGGACTAAATGTTTGTCCCCCACAAATTCATACGTTGAAGCCCTACCCCACCAGTGAGATGACATTTGGAGGTCATCCCTCCCTCCTTCCCTCCCTTCCACTGCCTTCTTGCCAGACTCTGAGCTCCCAGGAGGGCAGAGCCCACCCCTGGCTCACCCCTGTGGACCCCAGAGCCCAGCACAGAACAGGCACTCAGAATTTAGAGGGCGTCATCACCATGCATACGACCTCCGTCTTCCAGGCCTGCCTTGAAGTCCTGGCCCATCCCCAAGCCCAGCACGGCTGAGGGCAGCTTTGCCCAAGACACTGCATCATCCAGCCCGATTTTCATGGCCCCTTTAATATACTTAGTGGGTCTCTTTGATCTGTCCTGGGAGAGGCTTTGCAGAGAAGAGGCCTGCATCTCTGGACTGCAGCTGGCTAACAAATAAAATAAATGAATAGGCTCTGTCTTCCCGGAGGGGAATGAGGCAGGGAAGGAGGGTAATAAAACTAATCATTTCTATTGGGTTGGGGGCTCCCCAAAGAGCCAGCTGCAGCTAGAAGGCAGCGCTCCCTTGCAAGACACCCTGTGCTCCCCCGGCTCCTACTAGATTTCCCAGAAGCTGACAACCGCCAGGTCCGAGGAGTTCCCAGGCCCAGCTCCTGCCCTGGGCAGCATTTCATTAAGATGTCATGAGTGTCCAGCGGGCTGTCCTCACTGTGAGAAGTAAATAAGGCAACTGGGCAGTGTGGGTCATAGACCAGCCTCACTCTTGACACTCCGGGACTGTCCATGGCTCCCTCCTTTTCCCTGGGAATCTAGGCCTATAAACAGTTGGCCGTAAAAGCCCTTTCCAGACTCTCACAGCACTTCACAGTTTGCAAAGCTTCCCCCACCGTGGAGTGCCCCTCCCTGAAGCCTGCCCTGATCCCTCTGCCAGAAACGACCAACCCAGCTTTGAATTCCCCTCCAGGACACTTCAGCGGGCGGGACAAGGCTGGCCCCTGGCATCAGGACAACCTGGCATCAGAAGCCCTGACTCTGCCCCTTAGGGACCGTGGGTGCCCAGGCCTCCTCATTCTCTTCAGTCAAGTTCACTGCGATCCCAACCTCCCAGGGATAATCTGCTGCTCACTGGGCAGAAGTGGCCATCAAGGCCAGGTGCCAGGTGAGAGTGGTCATGGGCATCTCTTCCAGCCCAGAGGCCGCCCGGCCCAGGGAAGGAGATGGCCACCCAGGCATTTGGGCATCAGGAAATTTGCTGCTGGAAGAGAATGAAATATTTATAAAGGACACGCAAGGATTTTGTGCCTGTACGACTTAAAATAGGCACAAATTCCATTAAAGAATGACTCAACGTGGCTTTGTGGAGAGAGGTGCCAGAGAAGGGGGCTGCCCTCAGCCCCCCGTGCTTTCTGGCTGGCTCCCCACTTCAGCCTGCAACAAGCATCCCACTCATCCGTCCTCCAACTGTGCTGGCCCGGCTCCAGCCCCCGCATGGGCTCTGCGTGATTATTAAGACCCAGGTGTCTGCAGACACCACAAAGGAAAATGATTCACGGGCCCCGTGGGGCTTGGGGAGTGGGGGTGAGGGTGGGCAGGAAGGGTCCTCCAGAGGTTCCTGGATGGAAATCAGTAAGTCCCAAGGACTACATCTGGCTCCATCTCCTACTTTACCAACCATGACCTTGGGAAAGCCACCTAGACTCTAAGCCTTTACTCTCTTCTGTAGAGGGGAGTGAGGAACGAGGCGTCCCTTCCAGTCAGTTCCACAGCACTCTACAGTCTGCAAAGCTTTTCTGCATTCATTCTTTCATCTGAAAGGGCCATCCCTTGTGGCAGCCCCAGGTCAAGCCACGCTTCTCACATTATAACCGAACCTGAATTTCTCCCGGGTCCCACCACGGGGGCTTGGGCTAATGTGCAGGACTGCCGTTCAGCCCCCGAGAGGGGATGATGCTTCCTGTGGGCTCCGATTGGGTCTCCGGCCAAGCCCTGAACCAATGAGCCTTTTGTTCTTTCCTGCCAGACTTGAAGGGGCCAGAGTGTGATGTCCGGAGCCTCTGAAGTCATTTCACCACCATGAGGATGAGCCCAACCATGCAGGAGACTATCCTGAGAAACGGGGGCTATTGCTCCACCCCCAGGTCTGAGCCCAGTCTCCAGTCAGCCCTTCTCAGGCACTCCTGTCTGTGTCCCAGTAATCTGGTTTCAGCCAGTGTTTTGACTGCAGTGGATTAACACTCAACATGTCCTACACCTCAGCATGACTACAAATAATGAAGAGCAGTTTGGGATGGATAACGAAGCACTTTGCAATTCACACACCCCTGCACCCCACACGGTTTCTCTTACAGCCACTAGGTCTGTCTGAGGGGAAGTGGGCAGGTGAGGCCAACCAGGCCTGTGGGCAGCCGGCGGCCAGCTGCAGACCCATGTCCCCGGAAAGAGCAGCTGCTCCCCGAGCCCAGCAACCGGGGCTGCAGGCCAGGGTGACCCAATGTCCTGATTTTTAAAGAGAAGCTGGAAACACTGGATATTGAAAATGTGGGCTCTAACTGGTATCTAATGAAACATTTTAAAACGTGGCACAGGCCAAGCACAGTAAGAGAAAACTGACCATCTGTTTGTCCAACGCATAAGTCACGATGCTCAAGAACTGGAGGAGAGGGAGGAGAGGACAGAAGGGACTTGAGGAAAGGGAGGGCGGGGGCAGCAGAGGGAGCAGGAGGGGGCAGTGAGAGGCCAGCCAGGCCCGTGGCTCCCCACCCCCGAGCCCCATCTCACACCCCCCATTCACCTTCCCCCATCACAGTGAGGTCCCTGCTGCAAGAGTCATCTGCTGGTTCCATTTCACAGATGCACAAATAAAGGCCATAGACGCGCCTGCCCCGCTCAGAGCAGCAAGCAGAGCCACGGCCAGGTGAGTGTGACCATCCTGGGCACCATCCCCAAGGGGACTCAGCCCACACGACCATGACCCTATCTCACAGACGAGAACCCTGAGGCTTTCTGTCCAGGGCCGGGGATTCCAAGGCCTGAGCCCTGACCCCTGTCAGCGGCGCCTGGAGGCCTGGTGACTTGCTCAGTCACCAGTTTGGCACTGTGATCCCTGGAAGAAAACCTGGCAGATTTGGTGTTTTATTTAATGACAGAGCAATTCCCTCATTAATTTCCCGAAACGTTCCCTTTTGGTTTCGCTTCGTTGTTTTGATATGTCTTAAGAGGGAAAGAAGACCTAAAAATATATTTTTAAAAATATGCAAGCTCACAAGGCGCAGATTTCTAACAACAGCTCATGATAGGTCTTTCTCTTCTGTCTGGAGGGAGGGCTCATGTGAGGACGCCCTGGGGAGAGCCCGGTGAGCCCCTTCCTGGGAGGGCTGGGAAGGCCGGGGTGAGGGGTGTCAGGTGAGGCCAGAGCCCGCTCGGCCTCAGGGACCTTCCCACTCATATCCACCTGGCACCCACTCCCCCCGCCTGTGCTAAATGGACACTGCGTCTCTCGCTCGGCCTGTGCTATCACTCAGGAGCGCCCGGCAGATGAGACGGTGGGCTCCTAGAAACCCTGGTCCAGACTCCAGCTGGGCCTCTTCCTGGCTCTGGGCTGCACCTCCCTGGCTCCTGTTTCCTTTGTGTTATGAGGATCCAGTGGGATCCAGTCACGTGTCGTTATCCCTACCTTACGGAGGAGGAAACTGAGCCTGGGCAGCCCCGTGTGCTTCTCCTTTAGTCCCACAAAGACCTCGGGAGGCTGGCATCAGGAGACCCCTCAGATGGGGGCAGAGATGCATCCCAGGGGTCCCTAAGGGTGCTGAGAATGACGCCCACAGCAGATGGTGGTGACCACCCAGAAGTCAGCGGGGAAGTAAAAGGCAAGACTTTACAGTTTGCTCAAGACTGTTCTCCACTCTTAGCGCAGACCAAAGTAACAAAAAATACTTCCTTTAAAAAGCCTTTTTAGCAACTCTACTCCTAGTTATACAGCCAAAAGAATTTAAAATAGGTATTCAAATACTCGTACACGCATGTTCATAGCAGCACTATTCACAACAGCCAAAAGGTGGAGACGGCCCAAATGTCCATCAGCAGATGAATGGATTAGCAAAATGTGGTCTATCCCTGCAATGGGATATTATTCAGCCTTAAAAAAAAAAAGGAATGGAAGCAACCTAAGTGTCCACTGATAGATGAATGGATAAAGAAAACGTGGTGTGGGACCTAATTAAACTCAAAAGCTTTTGCACAGCAAAGGAAAACATAAACAAGATGAAAAGACAACCTACGGAATGGGAGAAACTATTTGCACATGATTCAACCAACAAGGGATTAATTTCCAAAATACACAAGCAGCTCATACGGCTCAATATCAAAAAAAGAACCCAATCAAAAAATGGGCAGAAGACCTAAATAGACATTTCTCCAAAGAAGACATACAGATGGCCAACAGGCACATGAAAAGATGCTCAACATCGCTAATTATCAGAGAAATGCAAATCAAAATTACAATGAAGTATCACCTCACGCTGCTCAAAATGGCCATCATCAAAAAGTCTACAAATAATAAATTCTGGAGAGGGTGTGGAGAAAAGGGAGCCCTCTTGCACTGTTGGTGGGAATGTAAACTGGTGCAGCCACTATGGAGAACAGTATGGAGGTTCCTTAGAAAACTAAAAATAGAACTACCATATGACCCAGTGATCCCACTCCTGGGCATGTATCTGGAGAAAACTGTAATTCAAAAAGATACATGCACCCTTATGTTCATTGCAGCACTATTTACAATAGCCAAGACATGGAAGCAACCTAAATGCCCGTCGACAGATGAATGGATAAAGAAGATGTGGTATCTTGATGCAATGGAATATTACTCAGCCATAAAAAAAGAATGAAATAATACCATTTGCAGCAACACTGATGGACCTAAAGATGATCATACTAAGTGAAGTAAGTTAGACAAAGACAAATATCATGATATCACTTATACGTGGAATCTAAAACAATGATACAAATGAACCTGTTTACGAAACAGAAACAGACTCACAGACACCGAAAACAAATTTATGGTTACCAAAGGGGGAAGGGGTGTCAGGGGAGGGATAAATTAAGAATTTGGGATTAAAATATACACACTACTACATACAAAATAGATTACCAACAAGGACCTACTGTATAGCACAGGGAACTATACTCAGTATCTTATAATAACCTATAATGGAAAAGAATCTAAAAAATATATATATGCATATATATATAAAATCTGAATCACTTTGCTGTACACCTGAAACTAACACAACATTGTAAATCAACTATAATTCAATAAAAATTTTAAAAAGAAAAAAAAAAAATGAATGAACCAAACGAAAACAAGCACACAGATACTGAGAACCAGGGTAGTGGTTACCAGGGTGATGGAGGTCGGGGGAGGGCGAAATGGGTAAAGGGGGTCCACAGTGTGGGGACAGATGGAAACTAAACTTTCAGGGGTGAGCGTGCTATGCTGTGTCCAGAAGTAGAAATATAACACTGTACACATGAAACATATAATGCTACAAACCAATTTAAAAAACTAATTAATTTAAAAAAAAGAAAAGCTGGTGCATGTATACAATGGAACATTACTCAGCCATAAAAGAGAAGGAAATCTTGCCATTTGTGACAACACAAATAGACATTACGCTAAGTAAAATGAGTCTGGGAAAGACAAATACTGTATTATCTCACTTATATATAGAATCATAAAAAAAAAAATCAAGCTCATAGAGAAAAGATTGACAGCTGCTGGAGGTGGGACTCGGGGACGGTGGGCAAAATGGGTGCAGGGGGTCAAAGGAGCAAACTTCCAGGTGTAAAATAAGTCCTGGGGACGTAATGTACAGCACAGCGACCGTAGTTCATAACACTCTATTGCATATTTGAAAGTTGCTAAGAGAACAGATCTTAAAAGTGCTCACCACAAGAAAAAAAACGGTAACTGTGTGTGGTGATGGATGTATTGTGGTGATCATTTCACAATACAAACAAATATAAAATCGTTATGTCATACACCTGAAACTACTATGTTACGGTTCAATTATATCTCAATAAAAAGTGTTTTTAAAAGGAAGGAATCTCTGACACATATTACAATGTGGCTGAGCCTCGAAAACATTATTCAAAGAGAAAGAAGCCGGACACAACAGGTAACACTGTATGATTCCATTTGTATGAAATATCCAGAATGGGCAAGTCTACAGAAACAGCAGATTAGGGGTTCCTGGGGCTGGGGGAGGGGACAACACAGCGACTGCTTGATGAGTCGGGGGTTTCCTTTTGGGGTGATGGAAATGTCCTGGAACTAGATTGAAGTGGGTGTTTGCAAAAATTATTTATGCACTAAATGCCATTGAACTGTACACTTGAAAATGGCTGATTTTATATTATGCCTATTGTACCTCAAGAAGTGGGGGGGAAAAAACATTATTTTTAAAGCCAAACGCTTCCCATTTTCCGGGGGTCCCGGCTCTGACCCGAACAGGAGAGACATCAGGAGCAGGACTGGGTCAAGGCATACCCCCTTCCAGACCCCAGCCCCTCAAATATCTCAGGCTTGGACCCTCAGAGGCACGGAGCCTCACTGCTGGAAGAGGTTAAAGGCCCTCCATCCGCCAATTAAGTTTGCTCTTGAAGAGGATCATATAAAATGTGGCCAGTAAAGAGTTCAAGGGGCTGAAATGATGGTTAAAGCCTACAACTCTCAGTATTTTCAGGCCCACTTGCTAAAGAGCCTCGGACCGCCAGTCAGCGACCAAAATGCAAGGGCGCCCTCTGGCGGGCACACGGACAACTGCAGAGCCGGAACTCGGCTGCATGGGCCACCAGCCCTGGGTTCCCCTGGGACAGCATCCAGAACCAGGGAGTCAGGGAAAAGCCATTCATCTTTTTTCACAGAGGACGTGTGCCGTGTGGTGAACTTCTCATAAGTTACCACCAACCAACGGCATCACTGACGAAACATAATAATAGAGGATTGTGGTCACACCACTGTCTACAGAGGGCATGCACTGTGCCAGGGACCGAGCTAGCATGTTTCACGTTCCTTAACTCATTCGCTCTGCGGGGAGAGGGAACGCCCTCTGCGTAGTGAGTGGTGTTCTCTCGGGGGGGGGGGGCATGGATGAGAAGCCCCCAAGTCAGACGGAGCTGGTGCCCATCCTAACTCCCCGCTCTCAGCCAGCCACATACTGAAGAAGAGGTGTTTTCCTTCTGTCTCCTCCAGCCCTCTGCAAGAAAATCCTCCTCCCTCTCCCATCCTACTCTCCTTCCCTCGCTGCCCACGGTCCATAACGCCCCCCCATCCCAAAACAAAAACTGCAAGGAAATCTGGGGAAACAAACCTAAATTTAAAAATTAAGTTCATAAAAATTATACAAAATCGGGCGGACTTTTGAAAAGTCTAGGGTAGACTAAGACAATTTTTTTTTTTTTTTTATGTTATTATTTATTTATTATTTATTTTTGGCTGTGTTGGGTCTTCGTTTCTGTGTGAGGGCTTTCTCTAGTTGCGGCAAGCGGGGGCCACTCTTCATCGCGATGCGCGGGCCTTTCATTATCGCGGCCTCTCTTGTTGCGGAGCACAGGCTCCAGACGCGCAGGCTCAGTAGTTGTGGCTCACGGGCCTAGTTGCTCCGCGGCATGTGGGATCTTCCCAGACCAGGGCTCGAACCCGTGTCCCCTGCATTGGCAGGCAGATTCTCAACCACTGCGCCACCAGGGAAGCCCAAGACTAAGACAATTTTAAGACAGGCTTAATACCCAAGAATACCCACTCATTCGGTAATCATTGATACTTGTATTTTTAAAGAAGTAAAACCAGGTCACAACTATTCAAACTCGTGCTTTGTTTCTGTTTGAGGTGGAGACGCTCCTTCAGGGCCTGGAGGGCAGGAGAAGGAGGGAGCAGGCGAGTTCATGGAGGAAAGATCCGTGGGGGCCGAACAGAGAGAGCCCTGGATGCCAAGGTACTCAGCCTCTGAGTGCCAGCTCCCCAAAGCCCCCAGCCCCCCAGGTGCGGCCTGCCCTTCCCTCCCGGAAGCTTCTGCCCCCTCTCAGGGCCCGGCTCAAAGGCCACCTCCTCCGGGGAGGCCCTCTTCTCCTCACCCCCAAATCCCAAAGGCGCTCTGGGCACACAGGGACCTAAGGGACACGGCGTTAGGTGGCCTGTCTTCAAGCCTGGCTCCCCTCCCGGTGAAAGGAACGTGATTCACGCCGCTGAGGGCAAAGACACACTGCTTTCACAGCTGAAAATGCTAAAATGCAAACGCCTCTGCCTCTGGGACACCCGATGAGCTGAAGTGAAGGTAAAAGGTAGACAGCTCGGCTTCCCAAACCGGCCGCCCTGGGGTCTTGTTCCAGGGCAGGTCCTGAGGCAGGGGGTCCGGGCCTGGGACTCCGCATTTCCCTCCAGCTCCCTGGATCCTCCCACCACTAGGGAGGGATCTGAAGGGAAGCAGGGGTCTGTCGGAGCTGAGGGGGTCAGCGCCCGGCCTCAGGGGATGTCCCCCGGCCTGGTCCCAAGTGTGTGGTGATGGTTAGAACTGAGCTCATGTCGCGTGCACGACTCGGCACCCGCCGGGGGTCTGACAGCAGCAGACTTGCTCCCCGTGGCGAGAGAGGCTCACTTCCTCAAGCAGCAGCGGAAGCAGGGGGGCTCTAGCCGAGAGCGCTGGTGCCCACCAGATGTGGGCCCTCTCCTGCTCCGCGCACGGCGGGCCACACAGCCCTCGGGCCTCCTGCAGGGCTCCAGGCCTGGCCCGTAAACCCGGCCTCGGGACTCCCGTTCTCTCTCCTGTGTCCCCTCCCTCCTTCCTCTTCCCCGCTCTGCCTGAACAGGGAGCCGACCCGGGACCTCGGGGAGGACGGAGCCTCCGGCTGTTCGGAGCCCGGGTTCCTGAATGACCGTGCGCAACAGAGGCCCTGCCCATCCCCGGTGACTGGGACACGAGGGGTAAAGGAGCTGGGGTCGCATGAAGCCGGGGATGAGGGGAGGTGCTTGCTGCGCCCCCGGCTCGCAACAAGCGCTTAGTGGAGATCAGGGTTTCCCAGCACAGGGGCCACACTCAAGGGGCAGGTACGCACAGGCCGTCATCGCCGACCCTGCTGTCCAACAGGATCCCCCCGACTTGGGTGCAGACACGGATGAGCCCTTCTGTACCTGTTTCCACATCTGCCAGGGGCGGCCAGGCGGGGACGGCCGTGTCCATTTCACAGGTGAGAAAACTTGGTCTCCGGGACATGATTAGCTGTGCAACCTTAGGGACATCCCATATGTAGTGGGGCGAGGCGTGGGACATGGCCGTGACTACACAGTGCAGCCTGCTGTACGATGCTGACAGCCCCCGTGCATGTGTATGCGAAGACACACACACGCATGCACACACAGACATACACAGAGACCTAGGCACACACACATGCACACAGAGATACACACACATGCAGACACCACATACACACATGCACACACATGTATGTGTGCACGCACAGGCAGACACAGGCATACACAGATACACATGCACATATACATAGGAACACAGAGATGCACCTGTAGACACACACCACATACATGCACACATATGTGTGCACAGATACACACACATACACACAGAGATGTACACAGATATATATGCACACACACATGCCCACACGCACACACGCAGAGAGGTACACATATATATATGCACACACACATGCCCACACACGCACACGCAGAGACGTACACAGATATATATGCACACACGTATGCCCACACACGCACACACGCAGAGACGTACACAGACATATGTGCAGACACACACATGCCCACACACGCACACACACACATATGCACCTCTGGGGCCCAAGACACTCTGGAGAGCAACAGAAAAGCAGCGAGATAAAGCTGAGGAGCACAGCAAGCCCCTCACTCCCTCTCCAGTTATTAAGCGTGAGCGTGCGTTACACGTGAGCACTCACAAAAGCCGAGGGGCAGCGCTCGGCACACAGCCTCTGTGCTCGGTCCCCTTGCTGGAAAATGGAGAGTAACAAGAGCACCAGCCTCGTGGAGTGGGGAGGCCTCAAGGATTCCAGCCAAGCCACGTGCCTAAGTACGCACAGCTAATATGCGGGCCACCGCGGCGCCATACGACCACCCTGTGTTCACCTCCTTCCCGCGGCTGCAGCCCCTGCGGGAAGACGCGCGCGCGCACACGGCCCGAACCACGGCTCTCCCAGACCCTCGCTTGCACAACGGCAGCCCGAGGTGTCTCCAGGTCGAGTGGAAACAGCCCGGTGTGAGCCACACCAGCTCGGCCTGCTTGCTCGTCTGTGGGACTCTGGCAACATGCTCCAGCACCTTGCGCCCGGGTCTGTCCTGGAGGCGATGTCAACCCGCGACTCCCCCAAGGCTTGCCGCGAGCATTGAAGAAGGTGACAGACACGAAACAATGGCACTGGCCTCCCTAAGGGCAGGGGCCTCTCCCTGGACCCTTCTGGCCTGTGAGTTTTGCCTTTTGGTTCCCAGACACCCTGCAAACGTTGTAAATGAGCTTGTCCCAGGAGCACGAGTCTCCTTTCTTCTACTTTATGCCCAGGGACTTTGCACGTGCTGTGCTACCAGCCATGGACGCCGGCACCCTCCTCGGCTCCACCTTGCCTACAGGTTCACCCCTGGGCCCTCAGCCTCAGGCTGGGATGGCTCAGCGGAGGGACCCGGTGCAGAACCAAGGTGCCCCTGCCTCGTGGCTCCCTTAGGCTGGTGGCCTCAAGGGACCGGGTAAGTGCCAGTCCCGAGGGAGCAGGACTTGTCCCAGAGGTCAATGGGAGGAGACCCTGAGGAAGGGGAGAGCATGTGGGCAGCCCCAGCCAGTTACTGCTCTGCAGGGTCACAGCCCAGGGGGCCTGACCTCCTTCGCAGAAAGGGAGGCGTCCAGATGCACAGACTGAACATTTGCAAAGCCTCTGCCTCATCGATGTCTTCCCTACCCTCTTGGCAAGGAGGCGTTGGTGTCTGGGTACCAGGGGTCTGCCAGGTGCCCTCCCGGAGCCCTCACTCCCCTCAGCCCGAGGGTTGCAGGGGAGGCACGTCCACCGTCACTAGCCCTGCAGGACGGCACCATCTCTCCCGTATCTCGAGGTTTCCCACTCCCTCCCATCTCCTGGAGGGGCCGGCTCACCCGTGCTGGACCATCTGTCCTCCCCAGACCAGCAGGAACACCTCAAGGGCAGCCTCTGACTTTTTTCTGGAGCCCCAGGACCAAGCCTGGCATGACGAATGGCCAGACAAGGGAGGTCTCCTCTGGTGCGTCTCTTCCAGGTATGATTCCACTCAGGACTGACACTGGGTGTCAGTGGGATCCTTGGGTGAAGGCAGATGATACAAATTGGCCGAGGCATGCCAGGCCTCTCATGGTGTGCACGGGAATTGTGTTTTACCAAGGACTTTGTAGGAGGGGCGCTGCCTGGGGCACAGGGGTGGTCAGTGGATGAGTAGCAATCACCTGTAACACTGGCCAGGGAGGCAGGGGCAGCCTCGCGCTGCTCCCTGACTCAGGTCACCATCCGATCATTCCCCTGCAGCATACAGAGCCCTGGAAGAGAGGGCTGGGCGGCCAGGCTGTGGGCAGAGTTGGGGGTGTCCCTCACACAGCTCTCTAAAGCCCATCTTATTCATGGCCATAAGTATCCCCAGTGTCTGGTACACAGAACCTCAATAAAACATTTGTGAAACGAATGAGTAAGTGAACAAATACAAACCATCAGGTATATAACATGTCAGCCACGTGCCGGCCACTGTTCTAAACACCCACAGGAGGTACAGTTACTACACCCATATTTTAAACAAGCAAACTGAGGCTCAGGGGCCAGTAACTAGCACAGGATCACCCAGCTGTCAACACGGCCAAGAGGGAATTCAAACCCAGAACGCTGCTCCCTCAAACCCCTGTCCCCGAGGCCACCTTGCTGCCAGGGTGGGGTCAGATTGTCCACATATGACAAAGCAGTGCCCCCTGTCCCATGGGGAGGTACAGGGCAGGGCCCTGGGAAGGAGGCCAGGGCAGGAGGAGGGAAGGCGGCAAAGAGGCAGGTGGGGAGCGTCGAAGTGGACAAAAGGAAGGTTGAGGGCTCTGACATCAGGGCCAAATGGCTCAAAAGTCTCCAAGGGTGACACCTGCCTTTATGCGAACAGACTGCCGCAGGGCAGGGTGGGAGCATCTCCTTCTTTCCTGCCTCAGCGGGTGAAATGCCTGTGTCTTTCCTCTCTGCACTCCCAGTGCCTGGGACATGCAGGCACTTATTTCATCCCTTCATTCATCCAACAGGTAACTACTGAGCACCCACCCACCATGTGCTGGGCATGGGGAAGGCCAAGAGAGTGATGACAGCAGTGATGGGGATGATGATGGGGAGGGGGAGGAGGATGGTGGTGAGGATGACTTGGGTGATGATCACACAATGGTGATAATAATGATCATGACAATGAAGATGATGATAATGAGGAGGAGGATGACGATGATGACAAGGACAACAGCGATGATGATGGTGATGGTGATGGTGGTGATGGTGATGGTGGTGATGATGGTGATGATGGTGATGGTGGTGATGGTGATGATGGTGATGATGGTGACGGTGATGATGGTGATGGTGGTGATGGTGATGATGGTGATGATGGTGATGATGGTGATGGTGGTGATGATGGTGATGATGGTGGTGATGATGTTGATAATGGTGATGATGGTGATGATGGTGATGGTGATGGTGATGATGGTGATGATGGTGATGGTGATGGTGATGGTGATGGTGATGATGATGGTGGTGATGGTGATGGTGATGATGGTGATGGTGATGATGGTGATGATGGTGATGGTGATGATGGTGATGATGGTGATGGTGATGACGGTGATGGTGATGGTGGTGATGGTGATGGTGGTGATGGTGATGGTGGTGATGGTGATGATGGTGGTGATGGTGATGGTGGTGATGGTGGTGATGGTGGTGATGGTGATGATGGTGATGGTGGTGATGGTGGTGATGGTGATGGTGATGATGGTGATGGTGATGATGGTGGTGATGGTGATGATGGTGATGATGGTGGTGATGGTGATGATGGGAAGGAAGAGGAGGAGGAGGATGGAGACGAGGCTGATGAGGATTATAACGACAGCAGCGATATGATGATAATGATGACAAGGATACAATGATGACGATGATGACGGTGACGCTATGTGTCGGGCACTGTGCTAGGCACTGGGAAGGCCAAGCTAGTGATGACGATGATGAGAGTGGTGAGGACGATGAGGGCAACACCACGAGGATGATGAGGGGGAGATGCTCTGTGTCGGGCACTGTTCTAAAGGCTGTAAGTCAGTGGCATTGTCACAGAAGGCACAGCAGCCACTAGGGTGTTGTGAAGGATGTGAGACAGAAGGGCTCTCGGATAAGCCTACTGTATCCTCAGTTCACGCTGTCACTTCCCCAGGACCTCACATGCTAAGCCACCCACCCGGCCCCTGGCTGTATATGAGGAAGCCAGCCCTGGGCTCAGCATCTGAGAAGGGCAGGGTACCCGCTTACCCACCCACCCATCCCCATGGAGAAGAGCCTGCCCAGAACCTCCAGCCCTGCTGCAGGAAGCATTTACAAACAGAAGCTGGCCTCAATTCATCTCTCCAGAGCCACGGAGCCCTTTTAATTAAAGAGCCTGCCCAGCTGTCTGTGGATGAGGGATGGCCCTTGGACCGTGAGAGCGGCCCTGTATCAGTCTTGTTAGTGGCTTGGTGTCCTGGAGCTGCTAGTGCAGGCCTGGAGACTCAGCCTCAGCCAAGGGAGCCAGGCCAGAGAGGACCGCCCCATATCCTCCTGCCCACACGGCCGTGCTGTCTGCCAGGATGGGCTCCACCCAACTCAGCCCCCAGGGAAAATGAGGACGGGCTCCGCTTCTGAGGCTGCCCTGGGTGAGGTCCCCTTCTGACTGCACCGCGCTCCTCTGGAGATCCCCAGATGCTGGCCACAGGGAGAAGCACTGGGCACCGGTTACAGGAAGAGTGCTGGCCTCTCTGGGACCCAGTTTCCCCTCTGCCACACGGAACAAGATTGGTCCTGCTGCCTGCCTGGGGTGTCTGGGAGGGCTCAGTGGGGTAACTTGAACTCTGATCGGACAGGGCCAGGTATTTAGAAACTGCTGCATTACCACTAAAAACAACACAACGTCACCATCTGTTACTGACCTTCCTGAGAACACCGCAGTTGACGCGAAATGACATTGCAGACACACAGTAGGCCCTCAACAAATGTGAGTGGAAACCTAGCCCCCTTCCCATCCCCATCGTTCCCCCAATCAAAACCCATCCCCAGAACACTATTCCTCCAGGACGGTCTGCTGGAAGAGCCAGGTGGGTATTGCAGCAGGAAAGCTGTCCAACCTTTTGCCTACAGGATGGAGGTGACATTCGGGGAGCCCTGTACTGGCTGGTCTAAAGTTGGACTTGCACGTGCTCACATGGGTCACGTGACTGAGCAAGTCACTTAGCCTCTCTGAGCTTCCATTTCCTCATCTGTCAAAGGGAAAGGAACCCCCCCAAATGGGGGGTGGACATTGTGTGTGATTCCCGCCCAGGGCCAGGTACTCACAAGTCCCAACGGTGGTCATTTTCTCCCCCAGCCAGCCCTGGGCCACCCCCATGTGTCTTTCTGCAAAATCCCACATCCCGTCCTTTTGAGGCACCAACCGTTCAGGTGCTCCCCAGCCCAGTGTTTTGCAAAGCATGGCCACAGACCATTCATGGGACTCCCTAGTGCAACGGTCAAAATGCAGATTCTGGGCCCTGCCCCTGACCCATGGAATCAGGACCCTGGGAGCAGGCCCTGGAATCTACCTTATAGAACTACCCAGACCGGGTTCTGAGAGCCACAGCCCTAACCTGAGCTGGGCTCTGGGTTTGGTGCCCATTTCTGAGCCTGGTGTGAGGTGGAAAGTTGGACGGATCTCCGAGGGTTTGGATGCAGCTTGGATGGATGCTCGCAGGGCCCCCAAAGGCAGACACCCACTGTTTTAGGCTTCTTTGTACCAGCCTCACAGGGAGAAAATCCTGCCCACCCAGAGCACTGCCCTTAATACCCTTCCCGAAAAAGCCAAGGGCGACAGTCACTGGGATGGACTCTCTCCTGAATCTGTCACCGTCAATTCCCATCACCATCTGATGCTAGAGCATCAGACACCACCAGCAAGGCGAGCAGGCTGGCATCTCTGAGCGGGGTGCACTATATTCGTAATCACTCTGTCATAACTATGAGAGAAGACCCGGGTCCCGGCGCCACCTCCTACGTGTCTCAGCCGTGTGACCTTGGGCAAGTCACCTAACCTTGCAGAGGTCAAACACTGCGATGCAAAACAAGAGATGGAAAAATCCCCACCGACCTAATCCTCCTTAATTTATCTCCTGGACTTCCAGCCACTTCTCTTTGTTTTCTACTTTTGAGATTTTTCCATTTTGTAAATTGCTAATTGTAGGAATAATACTTGCTTACTGAAGAGCATCGCAAAGTTAAAAAAAAAAAGTCTACAGAAGCAGGAAAGAATTACCCACAATCCCACCACTCAAGAGGCAGCCCTGTGAACATTTTGTTATATTTCCTCCAGCCTTTTCCTAAACACATCTTCCATGGCTGAGAGCAAACTGTATCTAAGCAATTATGTAGCCTTCTTTCTTCCACTTATAAGAAAATGCTTATGCCACTATATTGCCAATAAAAATTTTCATAAACATTTTTAATTCTTCATAAACTTCAAGTAGACGTGCCATAATTTCTTCACCTAAATAGGCTAAATAGGGAATTCATTGATCTCCAGTTTGTCTCTGTTGCTAATGACCATTTGTGTTTTAGCCAAAACCACACTGTTTCTGGCCCTTGGTATTTTATTCATACCACATTAAAAAGACCAGAGACCAAAGAAATGCCTGAACCTGGGCTGAGCACAGCAAGAGATTCAAAGCTGAAAAGGATCCCTCGTTGTCCCCTTTCCTGAGGGCCGCATCTAATGAGAACCTTCTTCCCACGGCATGCCCATCTTCTAGGAACAATCACCCCCGTTTTCCTGGATGAAGACACATGCTTAGAGAGGTCAAGTGATTTGCCCCAGGTCATACGGCTAGTATGACCCCGAAGTTCCAGCTATTCCCATGCTGATGGTCACAGCCAGGGCTGGAGACATCCAGGCTGGGATGAACAGGGCCGGCCCCTGTGCCCCAGGGTAGGGTCAATTCCTGAGCCTCTCACCCGGCCAGATCCAGAGTCTTTCTTTTCCCCTCACTGTGGCTCTTTTCTTTCAGCAGAGGTGGGTCTCACCTACTGCTGATGAACCCAAACCGTAATGTGCTTTCTGAGGTCACAGAACTTCACTGCTGGACAGCCAGCTTCCAGAATGGCAGAGTAAGGACCTCCAAAAATCTGCTCCGCCAGATAAACAATGAGAGCACTGGGAAAAGTGTCAAAATCAACTTTTTCAAATTCTGGAAATTAACAAAAAGCTTTCAATAATTCAAGATGTTTATTCAAGAAAAATGACTAAATTACAGTAAGAAAGGAAAGCTTTATGGTATTTTAACTTTTCCTAGTCCCATCTCCCTGTCCCCAGCTCCATGGTAGCCTTGAAAGCCAACAGCCCAGCAATCGTGACAGCTGTGAAAACAGCATCCCAGCAGCCATGGGAGGGGGCAGAGGAGGGTTGGAGCTCCCAAAAAAACCTATACCCAGAGAACTGCCACTATTTGACCTGTCTGGCAGCTTCCTGAAAACTTCCATTCCCATGGCTAGTCTTTATTTGACCTGACTCAGAGCCTGCTCTGTGAGAAACCATATACCCGGGTATTTGCGGAAAACAGTCAGAGGAAAATCCTTTAACAGTGCAGCTGCCTGAAGTGGAGTTACGAGTTGGGGCTAACAGGAGGCTGACCAAAAAATTAAAAAACTGGGGAATAGAAGACTTTGAAAAGCTCTGACATGTTCCTGGGAATCTAGAAGGTGCACATTACCAGGGAACACTTTAGATGGCCCTAATCCCCCACTTATGGATGACCATGAGACTCTACCCAAGCAGGAAGTGAAGGCTAAGATGAAGTGTTAAACTGCCTGCCAGAGCACTGTGTACCCCAACCCACATGTAGATTCCCTCAGCAAAGATGGGGAGACTTATCTGCTCAAGGCATCCAAGGAAATCCCCGTCCAACAATTAGATGACCACTAAGCTAACCAGGCAGAGACTTCATGGCCACAGGTGACAAAGAATACAGACTTTACAGAATTCATCCAGGAAAGTTGCTAAGCCAGCAAACAGCAGCATCAACAACAACAAAAAATAACAACATTAAATCCTGGAGGTTAAGGAGCAATTTGATTTCCAGAGTTTCCATATTATATCATTGTAAACGTCTAGTTTTCAACAGAAAATTCCAAGACACACAAAGACACAGGACAGTATGGCCCATACACAGGGAAAAAAAGGGGGGGGGTGACAGTCAATAGACACTGTCTCTGAGGAAGCCAGAGATTAGTAGTGATGCTAAATCGGGTTTTATAAATATGTTCAAAGACTAAAAGAAACCATGTCTAAAGAAATAAAGGAAAGCATGAGAATGATGTCTCACTAAATAGTAAAGAGATAGAAATTATTCCTTAATAAAAATTCTGGGATTGAAAAGTACAATAAGTGAAAGGGAAAATTCTCCAGAGGGTCCAACATCAAATATGAACTGACAGAAGAAAAAAACAGTGAACCTGAAGACAGGTTAATTGAGATTACCAAGTCTGAGGAACAGAAAAAAAAATGGAAAAAAGATAAACAGAGCCCTCAGAGACCCATGAGACTGTAATAAAAGATCTACCATTTATTTCATTATGGTCCTGGAAGGAAAAGAGAAAAAAGGGGCAGAAAGAATATACAAAGAAATAATGACCCAAATCTACCAAAATTTGATGAAAACATTAATCTGCACATCAAAGAAGACTAACAAACCCCAAATAGGACAAAGTCAAAGAGATCCACACCTAGACACATAATAGTTAAGCTACTGAGTCATAAACAAGGATAAACTCTTGAAAGAAGCAAGAGAAGAATAACCCAAAATGTACAGGGAATCTTCAATAAGATCACAACTGACTTCTCATCTGACACCACGGAGGCCAGAAGGCTCTGGTGACATGTTCAAAGTGTTGAAAGACAAAGACTGTTAACCAAAAATTCTATACCCAGCAAAACTACCCTTCAAAAACAAAGGAGAAATTTAGACATTCCCAGATAAACAAAAACTCAAAGAAGTCATTGCTAGCAGACCTACCCTACAAAAAATATTAAAAGAAGTCCTTCAGGATTAAATGAAAGGACATTCGACAGTAACTCAAATCCACAGAAAGAAATAAAGAATGCCAGTAAAGTTAACAACTTTACATTGGTAAATGTATGAGTACATATGTGTTTTATTTGTAACCCTTTTCTTCTATCTGATTTAAGACAATTGAATAAAGCGATAATAATAAAACAGTGTTGAAGGGCTTATAATGTGTAAAGATGTAATTTTTTTTTTGGCCAGGCTGCACAGCTTGCGGGATCTTAGTTCCTCGACCAGAGATTGAACCCAGGCCCTTGGCAGTGAAAGCGCTAAGTCCTAACCACTGGACCTCCAGGAAATTCCCAAAGATGTAATTTTTTTTTCTACAATAATAGTGCAAAGGAAGAGAGAGGGAATGGAGTTATAGTGAAGCAGTTTTTACATACCACTGAAATTAAGTGAGTATCCATCAAAACTAGACTTTTTAAAGTTAAGATGTTAATTATAATCCCCAGGGAAACTTAAGAAAATAATTCAAAAAATATATATAGTAAAACAAACAACAAAGAAATCAAAATTATATACTAGGAAATATCTATTTAAACACAGTAATGGAGGAATCAAGGCACAAAAAAGAATACATACAGAAAACAAATAGCAAAATGATAGACTTAAACCCTACGTTATCAATAACTACATTAAATATAAATTTACTACATACTACAATTAACAGGCAGAAATTGGCAGATTGGACAAAGAACAAAAACATGATCCAACTATAGGCTGTCTATGAAAGACACACTTTAGATTCAAGGACACAAACAGGTTTAAAGCAAAAGGATGGAAAATATAGATCATGCAAACTTGCCAAAAGAGCTGGAGTGTGGCTATACTATCAGACCAAATAAACTTTAAGGCAAAGATTTTTAATAGAGACAAAGAGGGACATTTTAGAAGCATAAGAGGTTCAATCTATCAGGAAGGCATCATAATTATAAACATACATTTACCTAATAACAGAGGCCCAAAATGCATGAAACAGAACTTCACTGATGTAAGGACTGGTTCAATTTTTTTCCCAGTCAACTGCCATCAACCACACCCTGTCCCATCAACCCTTCAGGATACCTGGGGAAGATTCCAAAACTGTCCAGTCCCTTTCAGTTATTCAAATCTCAAGAAAGCCTACAGTGCCATCTCAAACTCAATTTAAATCTTGTCTCCTCCTCTACTTCCAGTGCAGAATGGAGCTGGCATCCTGACTGGGAACAGGAAGAAATGGAAGGGGACCCACAGCCTGGCGAAGACACCTGCTCCCATCCCCTCGTAGACTCAGTCTTGCGTGAGTGGCAGAGCAGGGGGAGGGGACTCAGCTCCCTCCCGTGGCCTCAGCTGTCTCCGACGACGTATCCTGGGCACTTGCTCCCAAGCTAACTGCCCCCAAATATCAAAGCCCAGTATTCACGTGGAGCTCTACGGTTGACAGACGCATCCCATATGCGCTGCTAATTAACGTAAGTGAGAGGGGCATGGAGAGGATGAAACCTGAGCTTTGAAGCGTAGTAGCCAGCTGTGCCACCTTGGGCACGTTACTTCATCTCTCCGAGCTCCACTTTTCTCATAAAATATTAGCTGCTGATACGCACCGAACGCTATTTCCATGCCAAGTGATGCTAAATGGATAAGCCCACTAACCCTCATCATAGTCCCCCAGCAGGTCCTAGTGTTATCCCCACTCTGCAGAAGCAGAAATGGAGGCACAGGGAAGGTGAAGGACCTTACCAGAGGCCAGGCCACTAGCAAGTAGCAACGCTGGGGTTTGACCCCAGGCGGTGCGACTACGTGCGTTTGTTCATTTTGCAGGTGTGTCTGGCACCATGCCTGGCATATAGTAGTTGACCAACAAATGCTAGCTACTCTCCCTTCTCTGTCCAAAAGTGCCAACGAACCCCGAGGCCACGGGGTGAATAAACGCCCTGTGCCAAGCAACTGGGGAAGGATGAGAACCCAGTTACAGAGCAGTTTGCCCTGCGTTGGCCTGTGGCTCCATCCCCACAGCTCTGAGTATATGGAATCTGGGCCTGGCCACGTGGCTCATTTTAGCCAAAGGGACAGTAGAAAATGCGATGCAAGAAAGGCTAGGAAGGGGTCTTCCCTGGTGGCGCAGTGGTTGAGAATCTGCCTGCTAATGCAGGGGACACGGGTTCGAGCCCTGGTCTGGGAAGATCCCACATGCCACAGAGCAGCTGGGCCCGTGAGCCACAACTACTGAGCCTGCGCGTCTGGAGCCTGTGCTCCACAACAAGAGAGGCCACGATAGTGAGAGGCCCGCGCACCCCAATGAAGAGTGGCCCCCACTTGCCGCAACTAGAGAAAGCCCTAGCACAGAAACGAAGACCCAACATAGGAATCAATCAATCAATCAATCAATCAATCAATCTTTAAAAAAAAAGAGTCTCCTATAGACAGCATAGAGGTGGGACTATTTTAAGAAAGGCTAGGAAAGTGCTTCTGCTTCAGGGCTGGCCTCTCTGACTGCTTTTGAAGCCCAGCCTGTGTGTGTGTGACAAGACCCCAGCTTCCCTACGGGAGTGAGACCACGTGGAGCAGCCAGCCCAGCCGAGTCCCCCAAACCAACCAGCCCCCGGCTCGCCGGCACTGCACAAGCAAGCTGTGGCCAGACCGCAGGGCCGCCCAGCTGGGCCTCAGACATAACCTCTCTGAGGTCAGCATCCACATCTGCAAGAAGAGGTAAGGATCCCAGCTCTGCCCCATCCATCCCAGAGATGGCATCAGGGGACAGCTTGCCTGTGCCGGGGCTGAGTGGCAGCCTCGTGCCTCACCCGGTCCCTGCACGAGCCTCCAGCGGGTCACGAAGCCTCTGAGCCTGCTAATCAAACCTCCATCCGTCCCGAGCCCAGCCTCTTCCTGCTCTTCTGGGCAAGGCGCAGATCGTGGGGCCTCCTGTGCTCGGCACGCCCCCCAGCCCCAGAAGAGCCGTAAAACCAGCCAAGCTCGGCTAACGCTTAGGAGCGGGCCCCAGGCACTGTGCTCAGCTCCACGCAGCACAGAGAGGTGGTGTGCCACTTAAATGAAATAACGCCCATGGCCTTCGCATCTGCAAAGCATCCCTGCTTGAGCATGTCAGCAGTCGAGCTGGTGACTTGAACCCTAGTCTGTCACCTAACCCACCTCCTTAAATGTCTTTCTCCTTTGCTCTACCCCAGAATACCCGCCAAGCTCCTGCTATGCTGTACACTCCCCACTCCCAGAACAAGTTGTTGACGCCACTGGGATGATGGATGGGCTAGTACCCCAGCCTGTGACACCTCACACCTCTTTTTCTCCAAGTCGGCAGTCAGGGCTCATCTGCGGGGCCCTTATAAACTGGTTTGGGGTCCTCCCCGTGCTCCTGCAGCCCCGTGCTGGCCACGGTCAGAACCCTCAGTCAGAGGGATGTATTTCTTCAATGCTGTTCATCCTGGTCACAGACCTGCACCCAGAGCCACTTGGGGCTCACCAGGGCCTCCTCGAACCATGAGCCCATCTGCCCTCGGGGCTGCCAAGGACAACCTTGGACAGGGACCCTGAACCCTGCGGGGGTGGGTCTGTGGATAGAATTCAGGGGTGTCCAAAACTTGGATGTGGAAGAATACACCATCTTCAATTTCACCACCCTCTGGCTGAAATTTAGCGATTCCTTCTATTACACTTATGAACAACAAACCACAAAGAGGGGTCAGTAGTGGCTATTGCTGTGACGTCAACAGAAATGAGATGTGTTTCCCTCCCATGTGTGCAGCTGGGGACACTTTGAGACATCGCAGACATGCATCATTGCTGGGGGCTCATGGTAGTCGCTGGGCCCACCATGGTCCCTGTTATTGAACGCGTCGGTCAGAAAGCACACTTATCTGTGGGTCACCCACTTTTAAAAATTAGTTTCAGGGCTTCCCTGGTGGCGCAGTGGTTGAGAATCTGCCTGCCAATGCAGGGGACACGGGTTCGAGCCCTGGTCTGGGAGGATCCCACATGCCGTGGAGCAACTAGGCCCGTGCACCACAGCTACTGAGCCTGCGCGTCTGGAGCCTGCGCCCCGCAACAAGAGAGGCCGCGATAGTGAGAGGCCCGCGCACTGTGACGAAGAGTGGCCCGCGCTTGCCGCAACTAGAGAAAGCCCTCGCACAGAAACGAAGACCCAACACAGCCAAAAATTAAAAAAAAAAAAAAAAAAAAAATTAGTTTCATACCTGTGTTTCAGTTTTACTGGTTTCTAGAGAGGATTAAGGGAGATGACCAGGGAATCGCCCTGCCCGGGGCCTGACACCAGGTAGGGGCTCTGTCTCTCCTGGTGGTTTGGGGCACCCTGTGACCTGTACTTTTGGGGGTGGCAGTGGATGCCTGGACCACCCTGCAGGGAGAGTTCACCCACTCCCTGCAGCTGCACCCCAGCCCCACCCCAGGGTGCCCTCGGGGCACAGGACACTTCCCTCTCCATCTTCTGTCTCCTAAAACTACCCGGCTTTCCCCAGCCTGTGGCAGAAAGGCCACCCGTCAGCATGCCGAGCTCGGCACGGACCACACAGCCTGCTGCAGATTACCCGAGGGACACTGGGCCCTGGCCTCCTCAGACCGCCTCAGCCCCCAGGAAATGGGCATCGTGACCTTTCTTCTCCTGGAGGTGGAGTGGCACATGAGGGTCACCTCAAATAATGGTGTCCTCACCCACTCTGACCCACACCTACCTCTCCAGCCTGCCCCCGGCGGCACACCCAATTCTAATACACCACGTTACCCCCTCGTCCGTGAGCAGGCAGAGCCCCTTCTCACCAGCAGCCTTGCCCCTGCCACGCCCTCTGTCTGGTCTGACCCCCGATCGTAGGACGAGCTGATCTTGGCCACCCATCCATCACAACTTTCCTGATGCCGCTTCTGCCCAGTGCCCACCCTCTGTGCCCGGTCAGGGCCATGATCCCCTGGTGATATGCTTCTTTCCCCTCCTCGCCCATCCCCCGAGCCAGCCCACACCTGACCAGGAGCTCCCTGAGGGCAAGGCCTGTGCTGCAGGAGGTGAGAGACAAGAACTCTGGAAGGGCCCACTGGAGGACCTGTCCCGCTGGCAGGGCTCACCCTGTGCAGTGAACAGGTCTCCTCCCAGACTCTGCCAGACAGATGTCCATTGCCACTCTGCAGCAGGGACCAGCCATAGCCGGGTGAGCCAGTGAAGTGCCCATGGCTGAGCGTATGAAGCTAGGGCTGGACAGCCACTCACCCAAGGTGGTCCGGGACAGACCCCTGCATCAGAGGAGGAACGCTGAAGTGTCCTTACTCCAGCTCAGGTGCTCCTATAACCCCAAGTGGCATCTACGGCTCGGGGACAGCCCTTTCCCCACCTAAAACTGAAATCAACTAAATTCCATCCCCCACCGAGAGCAGGTTTTAGTGCAAATCTAGCGGCTCCTTCAGAGACAGCCGCCCAGGCTCAGGGGACGCTAAGTACGGGGCTGGAACCAGAGGTCCTTGAACAAAGGCGATTCAACCCCTGCTGAAAAAATTGGGAACAGCACCAAAACAATTAAATTGATTGAAAAAGAAGAACTCTAATTCACTCGTTTGCTGTAATCAAAACCAATAAACAATTTTAGTGAGCTTAAAAGCATGTTTTTTGTAAAAGCCTGAGGTTTTTTTTTTGTTGTTTTTTTTTTAAAGTGAGGCTCTTGTAGAATGCCATGGGTGTGAACTAGCCCCCAGCCTTGTGAAGTGACAAGTGACTTTGCAAGTCAACATGCCCTCCCTGGGCTCCACTGGGATCTCTCCCCACCTGGCTTAGCCTGGTGGCCAAAAGGCCCGGAGCACAGACAATTCTTGACAGGTCGCCCCCCAGAAGGGACCCTGGGAGAAGCTCCTTTCTCTGGGTAGAACCCACCCCCCCCCTCACAGGACTTTGAGGAGAGAGGGTGAGGTCGGCAGCCCCAAGCTGGATCCCACACCCGAGGGACAAAGGACGGGGGGCTGGGGGTGAGAGCAAAGAACATTCCAGAACCCGGACCCCGGAGGCCAAGGGGTGGTTTCTGAATCTGTTGTGTGATGGTGATGCCAACTCGAGCTCCAGCTGGTCCCCCACCGTGAGATCACCAAGTAGGACGCCTCCTCCAGCCTCCTTCCTTGCCATACCCACTCCCCAAAGAGAAACACTAAGCCCCTGGAGTGGCACCCCGATGTGGGCAGAGGGCGCCAGCCAGCTGGCTCCGGGCCCAGGGTGAGTATGTAATCCATGCTGGGACACCAGGATCCTCTCTGTCCGGTAGGAGAGCAGGTTTGGGGGTCGATGGCTGATGAACGTGAGCTGTGTACTGTGGTCAGAAAGGGGAAAACTACCATCCACCCCCTGCTCAAATACCCCAGGGACGCCCCCAGGCACTCCAACAAAGCCCAGACCCCTAATAGTTGAGACCTCTCCCAACCCGCCCCAAACTCGGCTAGGCCTCCAAGAGCCCCCCTACGCCCTCGGCCTCATCCCTCTACCTCTCATCCTTGCAGTGGGCGAGCCAGCTTGCCAAGGTCACAGGTGTTCTCATCTGGCAAGTGGAGATCCTAACGCCCCCTCATCCCACCCTGTCACTGTCCCGCAAAGCAGGGACTTGCTGCCGGCACCACGCTCAGCAAACAGTTCAGACTCCATGGAACCAGCCAAGCCGGATCCCCTCCACCTCTGTGTCTCCAAGCTGCTCCCGTTCCACAAAGCACCCCCCTTACAGGAAGTCCTCCTGATATTCCAACAGGAAGCACTTTGGAGAAGCTGGGGGAGAAGCATCCCTTCCCTCACTCATTCATCTCACGGCTGAACACCCACTGTGTGCGGGTTTCGTGGGAGCCCAGAGAGCTCGCGGTGGACAATTCGGGCTGATCAGGGAAGAGCCAGGGCCCCCCACTCTGGAAGCCAGGTTCAAGGTCCACCCTGGTCCGTCCCTGGGCTGTGGGAGGAGATGAGGAGGAGACCCTGGGAGCCGGCAGGAGGTGTCCCTCAGCCGGATCGGGGTCCAGAGAGGCTCCCTGGAGGAGAGGACTTCAAACCCGTCCCCCTGCAGGACTCAGCTGCAGCTGGACAAAACCCTGCACATGGAGGGGCGGAAAAGGGGGGGGAACTGGGTCCCAGACAGAAGGACTGCCTGAGCCAAAACCTGGGTGAGACCAAGCGGGTGCTTCTAAGAAAGCCCTAGAGAGCCGGGGCAGGGAGCAGGGGCCAGGGACCACACCCTGTGCCCCCTGAGCTGGGGCCTTAGGAAGGGAGATCACTGGAGGGGAGGGCTCGCGTGGGGAGCCGGGGCTCCAGGGACTGAGAGGGCCTAGCAGGGAGGAGGGACACAGGGGCCCTGAGAATTCCGACGACACCTCCACCTGGCACCGCGCATCATGCAGCAGGCAGAAAGGTGAGCCTGGACTCCAGCTCCCCGGGCCTGGGGTGTTCTTGGCATCAACACGGGCCCCGGCAGGGTGGTGGCTGTGGTCCCCACCCTCCCATGGCATCTTCGCTCGGGAGCTAGAAGCTGCTGCTGAAGTAACAGTAATCCCAGCTTTAATACTCCTGCCATTAGGAAGGGCCAGGGCCGTGCAAAGCGTTCTGCAAATAAAGGGATTTGGGGGACTGTGGGTTTGCGGGTACTATCATTATCCTTATTATCCTGTCTGACCGACGAGGGACAGAGCGGGAGGAGCTAACCAGCCTCTCCTGCTGGCAGGTAGCAGGGCCAACAGACCCAGCCAGGCTGAAACCGATGTGGCCAGAAATGGATTTCACGCAGTGTGGCAGCAGCCAGCGTGTGAAGCTGGGTCCCAGAGCAGGCTCTCCTGACGGCGCGGCTCCCTCTCCCTATCCTACTATTTGATTCCCTCCTATTCTAGCGTGTGTTTTAATATGCTGGCTGTGACCCACTAACTTGATTTCAGGACCCACCAATGGCTCACAGCCCACGGTTTAGACGATATTCCTGGGCAGGGCTTTGCAGCCTGAGGCGGGCGGGATGGGCTTGGGAGCGAGCGGCTGGAACACTCAGGTGGGTCCAGAGGCTCAGACTCCCGTTCGTCCGTGGGCATCATTGCCCCTGATTCGGAGCTGAGGCAACAGGCTCGGGAGGCCTGCTCCGCGGCCCCAGGGGGCACAGGGTGCCTACCTGGGTCCATACCAGGCGGGAGGAGGCTGCAGAAACAGAAGGCTGGCGCCAGACTGCAACACGAGGCTGCTTCCCTCTCCACACCGTGGGCCGTTTTGTCATCTCAGAATTAAGAATGTGGAGTGGGAACCACGGGCCGTGGCCCCCCAAGCAGGCGCTACCCCTGAGGGCTCCAGAGGGTCCCAGGGAAGCATTCCACAGGTGCCCATGGGGCCCTGAGCATCAAGGTTGAGCGGAAGATTGATGCTGTGTGACTTTAGGTGTCTCACTCACCCTCTCTGGCCTCTTGTGGAACCACCTACATGAAGAGGTCAGGATTCTTTCACCTTCCAAAGGCTGGGGCTTCCCCGTAAGCCCAAGGCCCATCCCACTCAAGGATTTGGCTGCAGAGGGCAAAAGCCCCTGCCCCTCCCCGCCCAGGCCTACCTGCCTTCAGCACTGGAAAGGGCAGGGGCCAACAGAGTCCAGGCTGGGCCGCCAGGAGGTTGGCAAAGCCAGGCAGTGGAAGAGCTGGGAGCCTCCCCAGCTCTGGGCTTCCCTGTCTGTAAATCAAGGCCTGAACTGCCCCCCGTACAGGGTGTGTAAAACGTTACAAGAGAAGGTATCTCAGAAAACACTGGACTCGTTTGATGCCCAGAGCAGGTGCTCCGGGGAAGCCAGTCCTCTGCCCTCCTGCCCATCCCCCAGCCTCCTGGCACCTGGGACCCGCCACCGCCAGCCTGGTCCACGTTTATCTCGGGGACAGCTTCAGCCAGACACTCTCTCACATCACCTGGAGCCAATTAGCCATCCATTTTGAGCACCTGCTTTTGAAGCCCCGAGAGGTATATGGGGGAATTTGTTATCACCGCCTGGGGCCTCCCACTCCTCCACCTACGCCCCAGCCTCCACCCCGGCGGCAGCAAGAGGGGCCTCCTGAACCTCAGACCAGCTTCTGCCCTGCCCCTGCAGGAGACCCCAAAGACTCCCCCAACACTGCTCAGCACCCCACCACCTTAGCCTGGTGCCCCAACTTCTCCCAGTTCTTACCCACCTGCCCCTCCTGGCATGCTCAGAGCTCCCGGGAAAAGCCTGCTGCTTCCCCACTGCCCATCCTCTGACACCTCCACCCCGTGGCCCTGCCGCTCACCAGAAGGATCCCTCCTGCCCCCTTCTCAGGTCAGAACTGTACCCAGTGTTCAAGGCCCAGGTGGATGTCACCTCCCCTGGGAAGCCCTGCCTGGGTCCAGCGAGCAGGAGGACCCCTGGGGCCAGCAGCACCTATCGGGAAAGGCTGTGAGCATGGCACATCGGCAGCCCCGCTGAGATGCAGCCCCATGGCACACACGCCTTGTGGCATCTCCCCTGCCGGCCCTGTGCTGGCTCCTGCAGATGTACAGTGCTGGTTCCGTTTGCAAAGACCAAGACCAATAACAATAGACGTTTTGCCAAATTCATCAGTTTCTGAATCTCTTCCAGTAACCCGTGGAGAAGACGGATGAACATGTGCAGATGAGGCAGTGGCATCTGAACTTCTGTTAATAATAGCACAACAGGGATTCTAGTGACCAGGTCAACATGGAAGGAGGTCTCTAGTGGCTGGCCACAGGGCTCTATCTCGGACTTGACCTGAGCAATATTTTTCATTAATGACTCAGATAATGACCCAGAAGAAGTCTCTCAGACA
The DNA here is from genome assembly GCF_028021215.1 of Eschrichtius robustus. Taxonomy (NCBI): domain Eukaryota; kingdom Metazoa; phylum Chordata; class Mammalia; order Artiodactyla; family Eschrichtiidae; genus Eschrichtius; species Eschrichtius robustus. The sequence goes on from NC_090840.1 coordinate 83,030,078, forward strand.
GAACAATGAGGGACAGCCCACTGTAAATGGATGGGTGCCCTCAAGGACGGTACCATGTCTTTGTGTCAAGCAGTATCTGAGACATGGGAATAATAGGTATTCCAGGGGCACTTGCTAACTGAATGAATGAATGAATGGTATTTTGAATGGTAGTTCTGGCCATCTTTCCAGCATTTTAAAATCTTGACCCTAACAAGATAAAATAAATCGTGATAAACAAGAATTCCCAGAAACGGGCTCTAAGTTTATGGTGCAAACATAGACTTGACATTAACGGGTAGCTCTTAGTTGAATATAGTAAACTGACGTGACCTCCCCAAAAGAGATCTCTGACATCTCTAACAGGGGGACCCTGGCTCACTGCCCTGAAACTGGTCACCAGCCCTAACACATCCACATAGTAGGTGTGCTATGCATGTAAAGGCAAATCGGTCCCTCTGTGCACTGGGCACACAGGTCCCTAACCAAGCATCCCCTCCCACCCTCTGTTGGCAGCAGGATTCTCTGCAAGTCTGAGGTTCAAAGGCACGAGAAGGGGTGCTAGGGCTGTGTCCCAGTGAGCATGGGTTTTTGAGGGGGCACTAACACAGTGGGATGGGCCCAGGGACAGAAGTCTGAAGAAGGGGTCCGGTCTCCCCAAACCCATAGCCCTGAGAAGCTGGTGGGAGGTCTAAGAAAAAAGCTCATCTGTGTCCTCACCTTCATTCATTCACTCAGCAAATATTTACTGAGCACTTAACCGGTAGGCACAGTTGTAGACATTTGGATTCTTTTGTGGGGAGAGGAAGGAAGGGAGACAGACAATGATTACCAAACACAATAAATAAGTAAATTATACAACAGGAGAGAGGGTGGTAAGAGCACATGTCACTGTCTTCTGCAGCAACCCCCATGGCTACAGGACAGCCGTGCAAAGGCCCTGAGACACAGGCATGCTGGCCATTGGAGGACAGCAGAGGGGCCGGGGTGGCTGGTGAGGGGGAGGAGGGAATGACAGGGGCGGTCGCAGGGACCCGACGGGCAGGGCTGTGGACCATTTTAAGGGCTTTGGTTTTTCCTCCAACAGACACAGGAAGGTCTAGAAGGTTCTGAACCCACAGTGTTCTGCCCAGGCTTCCACTCTAAAAGGTAGGTCTCCGAATCCTTTGCCCCCTCTCCAGAGGCTACCGCAGAATATAAAATGGGGCGGCCACATACAAACAGTTTGGCGGTTCCTCCAAAAGTTAAACCTAGAATGACAACATGAGCCAGCAATTCCCCTCCTAAGTATGTACGCCAAAGAACTGACAACAGAACTCAGACAAACACATGTTCATAAGCGATGCTATTCACGACAGCCAAAAGGCGGAGACAACCCAAGTGTCCATCAACACACGAACGTGTGTGTCCTCACAACGGCACATTGCTCAGCCGTGGACACGCGCTACAGAGAATGAAGGTCTGACACAGGCTGCAACGCGGATGAACCTCGAAAACATTCTGCTGAGGGAAAGGGGCCAGACACAAAAGACTTCGCACTAGATGATTCCGCGAAATATCCAGAATAGGCAAAGCCACAGGAACAGAAAGCAGATAACAGGCGCACCTCAGAGAGACCGTGGGTTGGGTTCCAGACCACCATAACAAAGCAAATATGGCAATAAAGCCAGTCACATGAACTTTTTGGTTTCCCAGTGCATGTAAAAGTTATGTTTATATTATACTGTCGTCTATTAAGTGTGCAATCGCATTATATCTAACAAAATGGACGTACCTTAATTTTGAAATACTTTGTCGGACTTCCCCGGTGGCACAGTGGTTAAGAATCCGCCTGCCAACGCAGGGGACACGGGTTCGAGCCCTGGTCCGGGAAGATCCCACATGCCGCAGAGCAACTAAGCCTGTGCGCCACAACTACTGAGCCTGCACTCTAGAGCCTGCGAGCCACAACTACTGAGCCCACGGGCCACAATGACTGAAGCCTGCGCACCTAGAGCCCATGCACTGCAACGAAGAGTAGCTGCCGCTCGCCACAACCAGAGAAAGCCCGCGTGCAGCAGTGAAGACCCAATTCAGCCAAAAAATAAATTAATTAATTTAATTAAATTACTAAAAAAAAAAAAATCCAAAGGTATTTTAAAAAAATAAAAATAAAATACTTTGTTGCCAAAAAAAAATGCTCAGTTATCATAGAAACGCCAAAGATCGCTGATCACAGATCACTGTAACAAATATAACAATAATGAAAACAATTGAAATATTATGAGAATTACCGAAATGTGACAGAGACACGAAGTGAGCCAATGCTGTTGGAAAAAATAGCACCAATAGACTTGCCTGATGCAGGGTTGTCACAAACCTTCAATATGCAACAACCAGTATCTGCGAAGCACAGTAAAACAAGTTATGCCCGTCTGATGGTTTTGAGAGCTGGGAGGAGTGGGGATGGAGAGTTAGTGTTTAACGGGTACGGGGTGTCCTTTTGGGAGGATGAAAATGTTTTGGAACCAGATAGAGGTGATGGTTACATTACACAACACTGAATGTACCAAATGCCACTGAATTGTACACTTTACAATTACTGATTTTATGGGATGTATTTTACCTTAATTGGAGATGGGGGCTACACAAGCCCGACTCAAGATGGTAGCGGCTGCAGTATTGACCCCGACTTGGGGCTCCTGCCTCCTACACCCTGCCCCCACCAAGGGGGCGGCCACTAGCTCAGCACACAAATTCAGGAACTCGCCGTCACCAGCTAGTGACCATAAACACCCGCTGGCATCAGCCCATCCAGAGCAGCCGTGTTTCAACCCAGAGCCTGGTGCAAACGGGGTTAACCAGTGAAAAGCACATGCTGGCCTGCAGACAGGTAAGGACAGGGCGCCTGCCCCCAGGGAGCCACTCCCCGGGCTATGGGTGGATGGGAGAGACAGACGCCCCACGGGCTGCCCCACTGCCCGGAGCTCCGTCCTGGGGACTGGGCTGGGGGCTGCTGCTGCCCCGCCCATCTTTCCCAGTTTCAATCTCCACCTCACGTCTCCCCCGTGGCAGGAAGTCATCTGCCTATAAGAGGGAAGGAGCCTCCCGAAGCCTAAAGAATTCTTTCCATGGGTTTTCATAATTCACTTCTGTGAAATGTCCCCCCAAAATAATCAAAGATGGCTGAGCTGCTGTTTGCCCTCCAGGAAGCGTTCTCTTTCCTTCCACACCCCAGATTTCAGGCCCTTCACCTGCAGACGGGGTCCAATTGCTCACTTGCATTGAAGATGGATGCACTCCGGTTAAATTCTCCTTTTTCACTGTAACTCAGCTGGTGGAAAATGACAGGATTTTCAAGTAGACACGATCTGGAAAATTGGCCAGAGTGGCGTGTCAGAAGCGCGTGTTTAATTATGCAAACGCTGGCGCTGGGGGCACAGGAGGCCTGTGATGAACTCGCTGTTGGATTTGGGGGTTGGCGGCAAGTGGACATCGTGGGTGTAGAAAGAGGGTGGGCTGAGCAAAAACACAGTCACAGGGTAGGCCAAATCCACTCCACAACATGTCCCACGCACATGCCACACTCCCTGGGTTCCTGCCGCGGACTCTGCATCCCACCCTGGTCGAACTCCCACTCCCCATCCTCCTCCTGCCCAAGGGGGCACCCCCTGCTCAAGTACCTTTGATGGCTCCCCAGTACCTGCAAGGCAACCGGGGGGTCTGGTTCCAGGGCTGCGCTGCCTGGCTTCCAATCCCAGCCCTTCCACTTCTCAGCTGTGTGACCCTGGACAAATTACTTAACCTCTCTGCCTCAATCACTCATTAAGAGAAAATTCACTGAGCACCTAGCATGTTCTAAGATCTGGGGATACAGCAGAGAACAAAGCAGCGCTGACAGAGAGGCAGTAAACAAAGTCTCCCCACCAGAACGGAGGATCCGAAGAAACTGAGAGGAAACTCTCCGTTCACTGGGGGAAGAGGCAGTGTGGGGAGGGCCCCTCTATTTCATCTTACGAAAGGCAGTGAGAGAGCAAGCCAGGCAGATACCTGAGGGGTGAAGAGAACGGCATGTACAAAGGCCCTGGGGCAGAAGCAGCCAACCCAGGCAAATTAAGGTCCCGAGGCCATGGGAGGAGCTTGGCGCAAAACTCCCCACGGCTTCTCATTTCACCCAGAATAAGCTCCAGCGTCCTGAATCTGAGTTCAGTTTTCAGTGGATCATTCTGGCTACTGTGTGAAGCGTAGACTGTTGAGGGCAAAGGTGGGGCACCTTTGGTTTAATCATGTCACCCCCGTGGCAGCTCTATGAGTACCAGTAACTACCCCCCCGCCAGCCCAGCCTCAAGTCTCACCGTAAACCCTGAAGCAGCCTGGCACACACACCACTGGTTAATTCAGTGCTTATTATGATTGTTAACAGGGCACCAAAGAGCCGGAGGGTGGGCAGTGGAGGCAGATGCTGCCTTAGGACAGGGGAAGGGGCTGAGCCGAGGTGCCCCTGTGCCCACCCTGGTGCTTGTGGCTGCTCTCCCCACCCCCCTCCTCCCTGTCCTCTCCACTGAGAGGCAACCCCCAGGAGGGAGGGGAAGGAGGGTGAACAGAGGACCCACGTCCCCTCCCCACCTCAGGTCCTTGCCATCTGACCATAGCAGGAAGGGACTGGCTTTGGACCGGATACAGACTGAAAGTTTGCAGCTGGCCCAGAGTGAATTTCAACAACCAGAAGTCCCTGGGAAAGGCAACACTCTGCCCAAGATGTGGGTGAGGTGGCCTGCGCCCAGTGAGGGGTGCAGCCCTGCCATAGCTGGTGCCGTCGCAGGGGAGGAAGGAAGCGGCCTCCCATCAGCCCTCAACGGGCTGGGCCCGGAGACTCACCGAGACTCCCCCAGCCCCTCGTCCCCTCGCAAGTGATGCTGGGTGGGGGCCTTGGAGCCCCAGCCAACCGCAAGAACCTCTGCTCCTACTAATATCAAGAGTTCCAGAATCTCTGGATTAGGCTGCGGGTCAAGAGAATGCGTTTTAAATTCCATTCCACTTCCTGGCTGCAAGGCCAAGCCTGGATGACCCGTGAGCAGTTCACCAAACGTTCGAGGAGGGGCTGGAGCCAGAGGGAGGCCTGGAGGGGGTGCGAATGCGGGACAATCTGCAATCGCAACTCAGCCCCTATCAACGGGTACCAACGACCACACAGTCAGAGACGCAGGCATCTGGTCCACCTCCAGGATCAACACCCCACCATACACACACACCCAGTCTGTGGTCCTGGGGCGGGGGGGCTTCCAAGCACAGCCCCATCCCACCCTCGGCCCGAGTCTTTCCCTGGCGTCGCATATAAGGATGCGGTCTCCGCTCCGGCTAAGGCTGCGGTTTGAGCCCCACTCACCCTCTGCGTCCTCCCCCCTCAGAGAGAAACACCTGGGCTCCTCTCTTAGCTCTGACAGCATCACCTGAGCCCTCAGATCGCCAACCAAAGCACCTAAAATCCGTTCTATGCCTGAACTTCCCCATCTTGTGAACCCCCCATGTCACCAGTTTGAGTCTCAAATGTCCTCACTCTCAACCCCCTGTGACCTGGGTAACATGATCCCAGCTTTTTGCAAAATTAAATGAAATGGTAGGATAGGTGGGCACAGGCTAGTGGCCAGCAGATGAAAAACACCCGCAGCAGAGGTTCCACACGGCGCCGAGCCCTCCCAGTAGACCGGCGACAAAACCACCCAGGATCAGACACACAGGAAGCTTCAGACCTGATTTTCCGAAGGCACCACCACGCTGGAGTCATCCACAGCTCGCCTGGCCTCAAGCCCGACACGCACTTCTCAGCCCACAACGGCTCCAGAGCTCTGTGTCCTCGTTTGTGAGAAAAACGCTTCTCCGCTTAAATGCATTTAAGGACCAACACCTGAGCAACCTGGGCGTGGCGAGCTGATCACATGCAGGTGGGGCGGCCGATTTGGGAGAACCGCCCTCCCTACCTGGTCCCTCGGCTGTCCCAGGGGCTCAGGGTTCAAGCCCCTGTCCTGCCACTGGCCTGCTGCCTGCATCAGCACCCCTCCCTGTAAAAAGCTGGGGGGAGGCTTCCCCTGATATTCATCAGGTGAGGGGCGGGAAGAGGTGGAGGCTGCCGGCCCTGGAGTCCTCCAGAGGCACGATTCTCGTGCCGAGAGCTGGGGGTTAATTAAATGGTTATTTGTTCTGCCTTCCAGATAGGGGAAATATGCACCCTAAAGAGCTTTCAGGAGAAAAAGTGCTGCGTGATGATTATTTAATATTTTATGGGTCCATAAATACACCAAGCGCTGTGCAGCCAAGCGCTGTCAGCCGCTGGCTGCCGGGAGCACCCGTCAGCAGGTGGCATGCTCTGGGCGCCCCTGACACCCGGTTCCCGGCTGGCAGCAGCCCAGGGTCCCTCTGAGTTCAAAGCCGCCAAGACCAGGCAGGGGCTCCCAACCCCGGCTGCAGCCTCTCCCTCCCTCCTGGAGTCAGAACTCGGCATCTTGGGGGCCGGGGATGGTGCGCTGTGTGCCGTGATGGCAGTTTGCGGCTGCTCCCCGGGGGCTCCGCAGGGGCCCTCCTTCCACGTGTGGCCGATGGGGGTGCAGAAGCGCTGGCCTGCCTGTGCCCTGCCGCCCGGTGTTCGCTGCAGGAAGCGACGCAGAACCATCACACAAGCCACCGGCCCTGTCGGCCTCTGGTCCCAGACCCGTTTCCAAGCAGCTGAGACCACTCTTCTAAAAAGTATTGTATTATGAGAGATCACAAATGCCTGGCCAGGAATAAAAAACGTTTGGACATACTTTATACACATTGGCTTTACCTTAGCATAATTAGAAGAGTACCTGAAACGTCTGCTTTCTTGGTGTCGTATTTGCTTTGAATCAAATTGCGGTCTCCCACCCCGAGACCCTGCCTGATCTAGTCCCCCCGCCCCCGCCCCCCGCAGATGACCCTCCTTCCAATCTCAGGGTCCATGGTTCTGGTGGTCCACACTCAGAACCCCCCACCAGAGACCTACCCTTCCTCCTGCTCTCTCCAGAGATTTCTGGGGTGGGCCTGGGGCCCCCGTGGGAATGTGAGCCCCTGGGGGCAGAGCCATCCCCAGGGCCCCGCAGGGCCCGGCTTCCCCTTGTCCACTATATGCAAACACTTGCTCGGCACACACTCAAAACTCAACTCAGATGACACAAGGGAAAGTGCTTTCAAAATCCATAAATCACTCTACAAACACAAGGCAGTATTATCGGCTCAGAAAGAATCCGTCTTCCACGCAGTCCAGAGGCCCACAAGCTCACTCCTCCCCACGCCAGCCCGGCTCAGCTCTCGGCAGCACCCTCCCGAGAATGTCTGCTCCATGCTGCCCAAGGCCTCACGGCCCCCAAGTCCCCCAACCCCAGAGCCTCAGAGCAGAAGTGGCAGGCTCTGATCCCCATGTTCCTTTTAGCCAGGAGGAAGTGGAGGCCCAGAGTGGGCAAGCGAGTGCTCAAAGGCCACACAGCAAGTCAGTGCCCACACAGCAATCCAGTGCCAGGACGCTGAGCCCCATGCCCAAGGCCTTGTCCGCTCAGTTTTCTCAGGAACAGAGCTTTCCAGGTTAACGCACCTGATGAGAAAAAGGAAGATGCTTTCATTTAAGAAAAAGAAAACTCTAAGTCCAAGCATAACTTAGGAATAGCTGAGGTTTATCTGAATTTTCAGCTTATATAGCCAGGGAAAGCTCGGGGAGGGTTTTTAAGACTTACTTGTAAAACATAAGGCACCAAATCGCTTGGGTGCCCCAGTGTCCAGCTGCCCCAGCCCCCTTCATCTGGGGACAGTTCTGCCTGATCAAAGAAGACAGTTTCTGAATAGGAAGCTGGCCTCAGAGCGTGTGCCCATGTGTCCAGGCCCGTCCAGGTGTGCCATGGACTATATCAGATGGCCAGCCAGACAGACACTCTCCAGCCCTCAGGGCCCCTCCCCCTCTCCCTCGCTGAGCTGCAGACCCTCTGGCTCCCTGACAACAAGCCCCTCCCACCTCGGGGCCTCGCTGGCTCCTCGCTCAGCTGACACCAGGTGTGCTGGGCAGACACCTGGACTCTGCCTGGGTCGAAGCTGGGATACCATCCCTCCAGGAGCCTTTCAGTTTGGCCCCCGGTGGTTCCCTCACACAGTACCTGGTTCAAATCTTCCAGACCCCTCGGGATACTGTAAGGTCCAGAAAGATAAGCACTAAATGCCAGGTTAGTTGTTTAATCATGGCCTCTAGTGGGGAAGGCGGGTGGCAATAGTGTGTCTTGTTTACCATTCTATCCTGGAGCCTTGTACAAGACAAAGCACAGATTTATGGAGCACCTGTGGTATCTGCTGAAAAAGGATGGATGGGTGGGTGGGTGGATGGATGGGTGCGTGAGTGGATGGATGGGTGGATGGATGGATGGATGGATGACTGGATGGATGGATGATTGGATAGGTGGGTGGATGGATGGATGGATGGATGGATGGATGGATGGATGGATGGATAGATGGGTGGGTGATTGGATAGGTGGGTGGATGGATGGATGGGTGGATAGATGGTGGGTGATTGGATAGATGGATGGATGGATGGATGGATGGATGGATGGATGGATGGATGGATGAATGGATGCATGGATAGATGGGTGGGTGATTGGATAGGTGGATGGATGGATGGATGGATGGATGGATAGATGGATGGATAGATGGGTGGGTGATTGGATAGATGGATGGTTGGATGGATGGATGGATGGATAACTGTTTCAATGAATAGATGGTTCATATGGACAAATGGATGGATGGGTGGGTGCATGGTTGGGGGATGAATGGGGGGGTAGATAAATGGGTGGATGGGTGAATGGGTAAGAGGACGGTTTGTTGCAAATGGACAGGTCAGTGGGTGGATGGGTGGATGCACGAGCAGATGGCAGAGCTGGAAACAAAACTCTGGTGTGGCAGGATCTGAGTTCCCTGCTTTCTCAACCCTCCCCTCCTCCACTCCTTTTCTCTCAGACACTGCTTGGGGACAAGACGACAGTGACAAGTGACGGGGGCTAGGCTGCAGACCCATGTGGCCTCCAGTTGTCAGGAAGTCTGACAGTCCATCTCGCTGAGAGCCATGCCCTCCTTCCCTTCCCCATCCCTTGCTCAGCCCTCACTTGGTGTCCAGGGGAGGAGAGGCAGAACTCTGCCACCTCTTGTAATCACAAGGAGCAAACAAAACAAAACACTCCTTCCCCGCTCGTTCCCAAAATAGCCTCTCTCGCCACCCAGACACGCTGGCTGGCTGGCTCTCCCTCATTCAAACCTGACTAGGCAGATTTTCTAGAGCCCTGAGCTGGGGATGGGGGAGGGAAGGGGCAGGAGAGGCTGGACTCCCACCAGGTCCAGAAGGGAAGCAGGGAGCTGACTGGCGTCAAGCCCTGTGCTGTGGTGTCACGACGTGGAGAATCCCCAGTCCACCCTTCCAGGAAGGCACTGTGACCCCCATTTCTCATACAAGTAAACTGAGGCCCAGAGAAGGGAAGTAACTGCTTAAACTCTCACAAGCAGGTGTGGTTAACTCCACCAGCCTGCTTCCCCCACACCCTGAGCCTCCTCATCCAGGGGCTCTGCCAAAGAGTCGGAGGGGAGAAAGCAGATGTGGCAGGCCAACGCAGGGTAGTCAGGGAGGGCTTCCTGGAGGAGAAGACAGGATTCAAAAGAGGATTTCAACCTACAGCAAATGAAAGGCAGAGCAATGTTGGGGGGACCTTGGGAAAGTTCCTGGAGCCCTGTTAGCCTCAGCTTCCTCATCTGTGTAATAGGAACAAGAACCCTGGGAGGGAGGTGGAGTGAAGTTCAAATCAGATAAAGAGCTAGGGCCGCCCTCTGATGGGCACTGAGCCACATGGCTCGGTGGACACTCAGGTGACTCAGGGGCCCTCTGCTCCACTCTTCTCACAGGCCCAGTGAGGGAGGTTCGGAGGAGCCAAGGTCAGGGGCCGCTGATGCCCCCAGTTGCAGGTGAATGAACCCCACTGGGGCTCTGATCTGAGCTGAGAGGCAGCTGTCAGCTCTCCCCGCCGCCAGCCTGGCCCTCAAGAGCGCAGGAAGCAAAATGGGAGCAGCCTGAGAGGGGAGCTGGAAGTGGCTCGGCCCCAGACCCTGACCTTCCAGCCTCCTCCAGTGCACACCTCCCTGCCACGCCTGCTGTCCAGAGGCAACAAGCACGTTCTCACCTCTGGGCCTCCGCCCACGCTGTTCCTCCTGCCAAAGCGCCCTTCCCCATTCTCCTTGGTATGCTTCCCCCCCACTGTCATCTCAGGTGGGACCACACTGACTTCTCCCTCACCATCTCAGGCCGGTTCTCCCCAAGGCGCTCCCAGCCCCGAGGAGCACACAGACAAACAAGCGGCTGGGTGCGCGGAGCCTTGTCAGATGGCCTCTCCTCCAGGAAGCCTCCAGCCTCCTTGCCCTCACCTTCCCGGAAACAGTTGATTACTTCCTCCTTTAAGCCAAACTTTGGAGGGGCTCAGACTCACACAGTGCTCCATCTACTGCCGCAGAGACTTCCTGAACGATCATGAGCCTCTCCCAGACCCGTCGCTTCTCTCGGGCTCCACGCACTGGCCAGGTACAGGCCACCATCATCTCTCACCTGGACACAGGCCACAACCTCCTCATGGCCTCCCCATCCCTGGCACAAGGGACGGACCATCCAGTGGCCAGAACGGTCCTCTCCAACACAAATCAGATCATGCCCTAGCCCTGCTCGACCCCCCAGCGCCAGGGCTCTACCCCACCCCGACCCACCCCTGCACAGCCTGTGCTTCCCCCTTCCAGCCCCATCTTCCTGCAGCCTTCCTGGCCTCGGGATCCATTCTAAACCCACCACCTTGCCCCTCCACTCCACTGCACGTGCTGTGTCCTCCAAGGAACAGCCATCTCCATCCTGCTAGGTCCTCCCGACTAAGTCCTGCTCCTCCCCAAGGCTCAGCTCTAACGTCACCACCTCCAGGAAGCCTGCCCTTGTGTTCCCAGGGAAGCCAGGCTGCACTGAGCAGCGGAAAGGCAGGTGCTGGTTTGAGCTAGGACTGAACTCAGGCATCCTGGTGTGCCTAACCTGCTGTGTGACCTTAGGCAGGTCACTGAGCCTCTCTGAGTGTAATCCTCTTAGGAGTCTAACCAGAAAACGAGGACCCACTTGAAAAATTTAGAACAGAGGGAATTCCACCCAGTCATGGGGGTGACAAGAAAGCTGAAGCAGCCCAGAGTGGGGACCAGAAGCTGCCACCAGGCTTGGGCAGTGAGAGCAGGCAGGCCAGGGTCAGGTCACTGGCCAGAGCAGGAGCCATGGCACTCTCCACCAGGAGCTGGAGCCGCTGCCAGGGATGCGGGGGAAGGGAGGGTGCAGTGTGCACCCTCTCATCACCCTGCCGTTTCAACTTCTGCCACTGCCTGCCCTGGGCTAAAATCGCCCAGACCAGAGCGCAAGGGAACCTGGGAATGAGTTCCCTGCCGTCCACCGCAGGAGAAGGGGGCAAGTGCGTCTGCGAGCACAGCCCTTCTCCCACCTGCCAAGCGGAGCTGATGGCATGGTCACGGCTAGCAAGGCCGTGTTCCAGGAGCTCTGCGTGACTTAGCTTCCGTCTCCCCGCAGAGTCCCAGGCTTGTCAGGGCCCTGGACCAGCTCTCTAGGTTCCCGCTGACTCGGGTGCTGTCCGAGGTGCTGAGACCCCCAAGTTCAGAGGGTAACACAGAGTGGAGAGAACTAATGTTCTCTGGGGGGTTGTGGAGGGGGCGGCCCTGGGAAGCTCCCCGAGGGGACAAGATCAGAAGTGATTTGAAAGTAAAAATTAAAATACTGAGGCAGGGCAAGTTACCAAGGGAGGCATTCCCGGGGGGGAGGAACAGCACGTGCAAAGCCACTGGGGGGCCCTGTGGGTACCAAATGAGTTCATAGGCCAGAAAGTGCTTGTGCCCCAAGGCACCCCATGTGGATGGGGGCCCTGACTGTCACAGGGGACTGGCCCAAGGCCCCCCGCCTCCTAGGGACACAGCTACAGGCTAGGTTTTCCTTACTGGTCCCAGGGGTCCCCTCAAATTTCTGAAGCAAAGCTCATGCCTAGGATTGAGGGCACAGGCTGGGTTTCTCTTCTCTTTGCTCTCTGCCTCAGGCACATTGATTAAAAATGAAGAATGCTGCCCTGTCCTACCCTCTGGCACTGGGCCCCAAGCCCCTGGAAGCACAGACCTGACCCCGGTGCCAGGTTCGAGGCACCCGCCTGCTGCCTATCCAACAGCAGTGGCCAAGTGATCAGCAAGGGGAGAGGGTGGGCTCCTTCCCTGGGGGCCTGTTTCTCAAAGGTTCCCCCTCCTCTTTTTATTATATTTCCCCTATTTCTTCTCAAGTTCTGGAGAGCTGGAATTTGAACCTGGGGGGTCAAAACTGAGAGCCTGGGCAAATGACGTGAACAGACAATTTCCTGAGGAAAAAAAACCCCACAAATAACCACTCAACATAGGAAAAGATACTCAACCTCACGCTCAAGCTACACCAAACTACCATTTCCCACTAATAGGTTGCTGGTGGGCAGGCACAATAGTACAACCCCATGGAGGGGAATTTCTACATCTACCAAGTTTACAAATGCATTTGCAATTCCACTTCTGCACATTTATCCTCAAGGTACACCTGCACACGTATGAAATGACGTTGGTACAAAGTTACTCATTCACGAGTTGTTTCCAGTCCTTTTCTATCAGGAATAGAACATCAATTAGTAAAGACCTCACTGAATTCTGGTACATTCGCACAATGGAAAAACTATGCCTATGTCAAAAAAAAAAAAAAAAAAAAAAGGGGAAGTTACGTACTGGCATGCAAAGATCTCTGGGATTTATTGTTATGAGAAAGCAAGAGACAGAACAGTGAGAGAGATGCTGCCTTCTGTGTAAGAAAGGGGGGATAATAATAGATGTTTGTGTCTCCATCAGAAACACAAGATATTAATAAAAATGATTCCTACTTTATTAGTAAGAACATGGAAAAACAGATGCAGATGGGATGGAAAAAACAGGATGGGAGTGAGTTATTTCAATGAACACCTTCGTATCTTGGCTTAATGTCTGAACTATGGAAATGTATCAATATTACCTACTGGATCAAATAGCTGGTCAGAGCGGTTTTATTTATTTTTATGTGACCCTGGGCGAGTAACACATTTCCGAAGGTGCTAGTGTTAGCAATAAAACTGAGCCTTAGCCTCTCTGTAATATTATTATACTGATGAAATGTGAGAATCGCTAAAAAGCACTTAGACCGCCAAATCGCAGGTAGCAATCACTCGGTAATAACAGCTGACAAGGAAGAATGGGGCTATTATGACCCAACTCCTTCATATAAAGCACAAAAATGACTGGGTGAAACCTACATATTGGATATATTTTTCATTCAGTTAACAGACATTTATTGATTATCAATGATACATGCTGCTGGCCATTAAGGGGCTTTAGCGCGCTAGACAGTCGCTCGCACCCAGGCTGTTTTGAGACTTTCTGTGTCTACGACCATCCCCATATTCCAGATGGAAAAACTAAGGCTTAGAGAGGTCAAGCCATCTGCCTAAGGAGGTCTCAGAGCCAGTCAGTAAAAGGAGCCCAGTTCCCTCAGCTTCAAAACCCGCATTGCTGCCCCACTGCCGGCAGGCGGGGGGGGGGGCATCCTCAACCCCCAGCTCCCAACAAGCACTGGCACCTTCCATGCATCTCTGGTAGAAATGCAATGACAATGCTCAGATCCAAATAACTTTCCTGGGGCCCCACTTAGAACGTGGCAGAGCCAGGGCCGAGGGCGGTGGACGACAGAGCACCAGCCATGCCCGGGCCTCCAGCCACACAGCGGGGACCAGTCATGCCACAAACATGCCCTGAGCTCCTACTATGTGCCAGCCCTGTTCTAGCCACTGAGGACAGTGAGTTGGGGACAGCCTCTCTCCCACTGGAATGTAAGCTCCCTGAGGAGGGGAGGTGACCATTTAGTTTGTGAGACGGAGTGAGGCAGGGCCAGGGCACAGGTGATAACGCAGGAGGGGTGTCAGGGCTAGGAGAGAGCACGGCCAGGCAGCCAGGTGGGCTTTGAGCAGATCTCGGAGGACGTAGAGGTGTCCAAGGGGACAGCATCTCTGCTGGAGGAAGACGAAGTGTCAGGGAGCAGGGTGACCGAATTCCTGCTCTCCTCCTGCTTCCTGGGGGGAGTACAAGGCGGGGCAGGGGACCTAAGGCTTTGTGGTCCACTGTGAGGACTTGACTCAAACCTTCCAGAAGTTTCCATCTCCTTCCAAATGAAAGCCGGAACCATGCAACCAGACCCCATCTTTAGCGGATCTCCCTCAGTCTAGCTGTGGTGTGGGGGATGAAGGGCCAGCGGGGCAGCTGCAGGGTGAGGGGAGGCCAGGCTAGCGTCAGTGGCCTGTCCAGGGTGTGGCCAAGGTGACAGGAGGAGGGCTGGATGCTGGGTCGCTTCTGCAGGTGGGCCACAAGCCTGGGTGTTGGGCTGAACGGAGCCGAGGTTTCTAGCCTGAACCACTGGAAGGACGGAGGAGCCAACAGCCGGGCAAGGCGGGCGCTGCTGGAGGCACCGGGTGGGGCAACTATGAGGATGACTGCTAACAGCACTCCCATTTTGCAGATAAGGAAACTGAGGCACACAGAGGTTAGACTTGCCCTTTGCAGAACCAGGGCTCAGCAGAAGTCCCCCCGCCAGGCTGCTGCCTCAGCACCCAGGCCTGCCGGGCGCCCCCAGACGTAGGCACAGCCTCTTTCCTTCATGGGGAAACTGAGGCTCAGAGTGGAGATAGCCCAGCTCCCCAGGTCTTCTTTGGGACTGAGACCTGGGCCCCACCGCCCAGGCAGGCTGAGCCCGCAGACTCCAGCCCTCTGGGAGCCCGCCCCACCCTACTTCCCCGTTGCCATGACAATCGCCTTATAATTCCTCACTGCCCAAGTGGCAGGGTGGACACAGCGTCTGGAGTATCCCAGCTGAGGCTACCAGGGGCTCAGGACTGGACAGTGCTGGCCTGGGCGGGCGGCTTTGCCCTCCTCCAGCGCCGGCCCAGGGCCTGCCGTGCTCTGAGCCCCCTCTCTCCCCACTGCTGGCGCTCCGGACCACGGAGCTGTCCCGCACCCTGTGGCCTGTCTGGTGTCCTCCCCTCTTCGGGCCGGCCCAGGGCCTCCCCCAGTCCCTTGGCTCCTGAGTTTCCACTGCGGGCAGGAAGGGGCGAGTGGGGAGGCCGGTGATCCCCCCTCCCTGCCCAGGGCTCAGCAAGTGAAGGCAGGAGGAGGACTCAGAGGGGCCAAAGGTACAGGCGTGGCCAAGTGAGACAGGCACTCGGTCAGGGATGGCCTTACCCTGAGTCTCCAACCAAGGCAGGCCCAGGGGGCTGTGTGCACACATCTGGCTTAAGGCCTCGGCCAGTGCCCCCCCCCTCCCCCAAACCCCTGCTCACCCAGCTGCTCCTGGCCTTGAGGAAGGGTCAAGCCCGGGGGGCCGTAACTGGGCACCATTGTTCCAGCAACTCAATATCTCACGAGGGCCTACGCTGAGCCGGACACGGCTGGGCACGGCCTTGCTGGCGCACTGGGAGGAGAGGGGGCCAGGGGACCAACCTCAGGCCAGGAGTGGACCACAGGGATGGGGCGCCATGGCAATAGGCTGGGAGCCAGCGTGGCTGGGGTGACCCTTCAGTGTGAGGAGTTTAAAAGGAAGCTCCCCTGCCCCCAGCTTCTCACCAGGCTGGCCCCCGCCTCCCCACGCCCAGGGGTCTTCGGCAGTTCTACCTGAGGGATTTGGAGGATGTTTCCTTCCCAAAACAAGGATGGGCAGACCCCAGTACCAGCACAGTTCTACATAAAGTACTCAGGCCGACGCAAACTATTATATAGAGAATGGATAAACAACAGGTCCTACTGTATAGCGCAGGGAACTATAGTCACTATCCTGGGATAAACCACAATGGAAAAGAATATGAAAAAGAATATATATATGTATAACTGAATCACTTTGCTGAACAGCAGAAATTAACACAACACTGTAAATCAACTACACTTCAATAAAATTTAAACAACAACAACAACAAAAAAGTAATCAGGACGACATCCGCTCTGTGTATTGGCTTCTTACGGTGGCTATAACGGATTGCCACAAACTTGGTGGCTTAAAACAGCACAGATTTATTTGTGTGCGGTTTGAGAGGTCAGATGCTGAACTGCGTCTCATTAGACTAAAGCCAAGGCATCAGCAGGACTGCACTCCTTCTGGAGGCTGTCGGATGCCATGGCCCCTTCCTCCACTTTCCAAGCCTCTTCCCATCTCTCCCTCTCTCAGCTCTGCTCGCATCACGACGTGCCGTCTGTGACTCCGGGCCTCTGTCTCGCTCTTTCAAGGACCCTGTGATTACCCTGGGCCCTGGACAATCCAGGACACTCTCCTATCTCAGGGTCAGCTGGCTGGCAACCTCGGCTCCACCTGCTGCCTTAATTCTCCCTGCTGTGCAAGGTAACATGTTCAAAGGTGTGCGGACGTTTCTGGGTGAGGGGCACATTTATTCTGCAACTGCCAGGTGCCCACCCCGCCTGGAACATTTCACAGGTGGTCCCCCGGAGCTTGGCTCCTTCCCCCCACCCCTCCCCTAACAACTTCCCCTTTTGTGAAATGGGACGAGGAGGCGCAAAGGGGGGTGAGGGGCACTACCCCAAGATGCACTCCAGAACAGCCGAGGCAGGATGACCCCCAGCCCGCCATCCAGACCAGGCTTCCCCAACTTGAACATGCACAGTCCCCTGGCGGGGCGGGGTGGGGGGGGGGGGTCTCATCAGAAGGCAGCCTTGGATGACGAAGGTCTGGCTGAGACTCACCTGTCCGCCCAGCTGCCAGTGAGGCCAGCGCTGCTGGCCCCAGACAACACTGAGCGCGGCCGAGTGGGAGGATCTCGGCTCTACCCCATCTCATCGGAGCTAAGCTCATCAATGCCCACGTTCTACTCCATCACCACCATACCTGGGATGCACTAAGGGGTCGTAACCCAAAGCTGAATCTTGCAAGGGAAGAACCGGGGACGCATCTGGGATCTGATCCCAGCTACCCGGCTACCAGCCATGCATCGTGTGGCAGTTAGGCATCCTTAGTCTAGAGCAGAGAAAACTGGGGGCCAATGACAGTGACTAATAGGAACAGAGGTGCAAATCCTGCTTTTACCAAGTACTGCCCGGGTGACCAGAGCCAAGTTCCTAATGTTCCTGAGCCTTGGTTTCCCTACCTGTAAAATGGGAATAAAGCCTGTTGTGCAGGGTGGTTAAAACAATACACAATGGTATCTTAAGCCCTGCTATATGCCCTTTCTATGAAGTGCAAAATAAATATAGACACATGAGTACCTACCTCTTGGGCGCTGGCAGGTTTGAATGCATCAGCTCCTCGCTGGCAATCTCTATAAGCCGGATCATCCCATTTCACAGATGAGGAAACTGATGCAAGGGAGGCCCCATTCATCAGCCAGCTCTGGAGGCCGATGAGCGGCACAGCCAGCCCTTGAACCTGGCAGCCGGCCCGAGTCTGTGCTCTGAGCCACAGCAGCGTTGCATACAGCAGGTGCTCAAACGCCTGCTATCTGAAAAGGCTCCACAGAAAAGTCCAGATCCACATCAAACCGTATCTGATACCTGAAAGCCCACCACCTCTTCACCAACAGGCAGTGTGGTTTTTATTTCTTCCCACTTAGGTTTCCCCCACCTGTTTTTCGACCTTCAGCCACGTGCCTCCTTGGGCACTGATGCCCGTGGCCTTGCCCTGGCCTGGAGGGCTGGGTCTCGCCCTTGAGCAAAGGCCCCCCACCTCCGCCCACGGCAGCATCACTGGGGCTGCATGTGAGGCTGGCGCAACACCCACCCGCCCGGCACCCGACGGCTCGGTGGTCGAGGGCCCAGTGGGGACGCGTGGCCTGGCTCGGGCCAAGGCCGCATAGCCGCAGAGGCGCCTGAGTGAGATGGGAGTCAGGCCCCAGGCCTACGTTCCACAAGCAGCCCTGCGACATGAGAGAGAACACAGCACACACCCGGCACGCGATGGTTCCTGCACTGCTGACGCGGAGACGGAGGACTTTTCGACACGATGAATCTACAGCAGAGGGGGAAGCGTCCACCGACGGAACACCAACCGCCAAACCTTAAAACACCTCTACGCAACGGGTCCACACCAGCAACACGCCGCAGCTTCTGGAAGGTCTCCAACGGGTCAGGCACTTAATACCTCTGCTCCAGAGGCGACAGGCGAGGAGACACGGCTGGGGTCCGGCTATGCAGCCTCTCGCTAGGATTCGTCTCTCCGTCCTACCGGGGCGGAGTCAGAGGCCAGAGGTGGGGGAGGAGCCCAGCCAAGGGTGATGGAAGCTCCCAGAAGGAGGGCCGCACTGTACCCCGTACATGGGACATGTGTTCTCTCTCTGAATCCTGGCCAGGACCCCAGAGGCCGGGGCCCCCGTACACACCCCACAACTGGGAAAAGCCGAGGCCTCCAAGGCCAAGGGGCTCGTCCAAGGTTCTGTGCTAAGCGTTCAGAGCAGCCTGACTCCAAAGTCAAGGCCAGGACCCTGGAGAGAGCTTGCCCCCTTCGGACGCTGCCCCTAGGGAGTGTCCACTGACTTAAAAAAATAAACTAATAAAGGTCCCGTCTTTAGGATGTCTTCCCAGTTCTCCTGGGGTCTCCGTGGGCATCCAGAAGGGGAGAGGGGCAGGGCGGGGAGAGGCCTGGCCCAGCAGAGCCTGTACCAGAGACCCACAGACAACGGCAGTGGACGGAGAACCGATTTCGCGGCTGTGATCCTCATCTTTTTCTGATCATGGAAAAGAAATGAAGAGAGAGAAGAGATGAGAGGGGCAGGGAGAGGAGGGGGGAGACGGGGAGGGAAGGGAGAGAGAGGCAGGACCAGAAGCGCCCAGCGCAGCTTGGGTGGCACCGTCCTCCCTGCTTCACGGAACTGTCAGTTTTCCAGGAGAGAGGGGGGCAGGCGGGCAGGCGCTGGACCACAGGGTAAACGTGTCCCTCACCCCTCTCAGCCTGCAGTCTCACGAGCCACCGGCTGGCCCGTCCATTCCCTGCAGACAACATCGAGGACCCACAGAGGGTCCTGCCCACAAGGCCACCAGCCAGGGGGTGGCCGAGACCAGCCAGCCCTCAGACCCTGGCTCTCCCCACGCCAGCCCGGACCTGTGGATAAAACAAAGAGGCCCCGCGGGGCCGGCAGCCCTCCTGCCCATCACGTCCCACCACCCATGCCTGCGCCAGGCTGATGGGCCACACACACCCGCTGGACAATGCACCAGCCGAGGCGGTCCCGATGCAAACCCGCGGCAGCCGCCTGGGCCACCGGGTTCCCCCTCAGGAGCCTGGGCTGGGGTAGGGGGCGTGGGGACGGCACCATCTCTGGATCACGCGGGGTGGCAGGTGGCGCCGGGCGGGAGTCAATGGCCATGGGGCCCTGAGCACGATCCTAACGTCACCTCTCCGGCTCCACAGCCCCGAAGGGAGCCAGGAGGCCCAGACAGCTCTGGAGGTGTCACCCAGGGAGACAAGTCAGCCTGCGCCCCACCTGCTTGGATCCTGAGACGCTGGCTCCATTCCCGAACCTCCATTAAAAGGATTTTTCACCAAGGCCCAGGCGACCTGTGAGCAGCTGCTCAGGGAAACCACTCCCTTGGGGACCCTCCACGGCCCCTCCCGCTCATCCCCCTGCCCGGAGCCAACGCAAGCGCCTCCGCCATCGCCCTCAACGTCCCTCTGCGTCTCTGACTGCAGCCCTCCTGATGGCCTCCCTGGCACCGTGACCCGAGCGGGACAAGGATTCAGTCAGGGGCCAAGGAGCAGCAGCAGGCAGACCGACCGAGGCAGGCGACGCGGGCCCGGGTCCCTGGTCTCCTCCCAGCCTCGCCTCGAAGCTGCCTTACACCCCCTCCCCAAGGCAGGGCTGCAACTGGCATCAACTGAAAACAGTTCTGGCCCCCAAATCACAGCTGAACTGCCTTCTCAGGCACAAGAACGTCCCCTGGTGCCCAGAGCCCCCTTCCTGGGTTCTGGGCAAGGTAGGACCCAAAGACAGGCTCACGAGCGGGGCGGGATCACATGAAGGGCCGCCAGCCACGGGCTGGGGAGGCCGAGGGAGCGTGGGAGCCACAGAGCCCTGCCGTCTGCAGGACACATCCCACCTGCCTTGACGCCCTTCCCCTCTTTGGGAATCGCTAGGCTAACGGACAAAGCCTTTGTCAGGACAACCCCCAGCCCACCAACCCCTCCCGAAGCGGGGCTGCTCAGAGAGACCCCAGACACACCACATCCCTCAGTCTGACACCTCTGACCCACCACGCCGGAACTGTTTTTTAGCAATTACGCCAATCACTCACCTGGACCCCATTTCCTCTCCTCCCTAAACGACCTGCAGGAGACTCTAGGGGCCCTGAAAGTGGCAGAGGAGGACGCTGGCTCTCCCCCGTTCATGCCCACCCCCGCTCTGTCATCCCTACAAAACCCTGTCCCTTTGTAAAATCGATCCCAAACACCACGGGGCCCAGAGGGTGAAGTGATTCACTCCCGGGTAGGTCCTGCTGACGTGTGCGGCTCTCCTGTGACCTCACCCTGCCCGGGGATGGAGAGAATGAAGACCCAGATGCCACCCGGCCAGAGGCACCATCCACGCATTTCCTTAGAACGGCCAGCGCCCAACACCATGAGGGACCCGGTACCATGAGATTTCACCTACAGGAAGATGCAGAGAGGTGAACTGCGTTATCGCCGTTGCAAAGGTGAGAAGCCCGAGGCTCTTGGTCACGTGCATAACTGCCGTGTAAGCGAAGAGGGCTTAGCAGCTCCGGGGGAGGACGTCAGCCGCCGTCCACGCCCTCCAGCAAGGACCCCCCAGCACGAGCTCCACCGTCACAACCCAGGCAGCTTTTGTGAGGATGGAGCAGAGTGGGTTGTAGATGACGACACTGCAATTGTACTCACAGGACTGCATCCTAAGGGGACAATTGGACAAGTGTACAAAGGGCTGTGAACAAGACAGTCATCACAGCGTTCCTTATAGCAGCAAAACTTGAAAGGATCTGAATCTCCAACACCGGAGAGCAGTTCATTATGGCTTGTTACGATTCCACCGCACAAAAAAGAAATGAAATTGAGTTATGTGTAGTGAGGTGGATGGAGTTAGAGTCTGTCATACAGAGTGAAGTAAGTCAGAAAGAGAAAAACAAGTACAGTATGCTAACACATATATATGGAATCTAAGGAAAAAAAAAAAAAAGGTCATGAAGAACCTAGTGGCAAGACGGGAATAAAGGCACAGACCTACTAGAGAATGGACTTGAGGATATGGGGAGGGGGAAGGGTAAGCTGTGACAAAGTGAGAGAGTGGCACGGACATATATACACTACCAAACGTAAAATAGATAGCTAGTGGGAAGCAGCCGCATAGCACAGGGAGATCAGCTTGGTGCTTTGTGACCACCTAGAGGGGTGGGATAGGGAGGGTGGGAGGGAGGGAGATGCAAGAGGGAAGAGATATGGGAACATATGTATATGTCTAACTGATTCACTTTGTTATAAAGCAGAAACTAACACACCACTGTAAAGCAATTATACTCCAATAAAGATGTTAAAAAAAAAAAAAAAAAAGATTCCACCGCACAGATGGACCATTAAAGCAGGGCTAGAGATGTCCACTATTATACTTACGTCCATGAGAGTAGGTTCTGGATACACTAAATGGCAAACAAAGGTCCAGGAAAGTAAGTGTAGTACAATCCTGTTTTCTTGCAAAATAAATAAAAATAAGAATAAGAACAGGAAACACATGCCGGCTGTATATGTATTTGAAAAATGTGGACCAATACACTAGAAACCGTAGATTCAGCGGGTAGGAAATCAGATCTTTTTCCTCACCTGTACTTTCTAACGCTGCTTACAATGATCACGTATTGCTGACCTGATTATAATGTTTTGCTTTTTAAAGTTAGAAACACCGCAACAGGACACGTTTGGGCGGCCTGACCTCCCACTGAGAGTCTTCCCAGCTCCGGGACTGGATGATGGCCCCGGGGACGTCCCCATCACCGAGCAGGGGCTCTGTGGCCGCATCACCTTGACCCCGGCCCCCACCCAGCCACGTGGAGCAGGAGTGGGAGTGTCCCCTGCTCATTCCATGGGCTTCCTTCCTGGATCCATGTCTGCTTTAATCACAACATCAGTAAGAGAATATCCAGACAAGAGCAGCAGCTGGCCTGCATGCGCGCAGGCAGGTCACCTGCCAGGCCCCTCCTGGAAGCAGAGGCAGCAAAGAGAGCCCATGTGCAGAGAACGTCTGGGCTCCAGGTGGCCTGACCCCAAAGACAGGCTCTCCACGGTCAGCACCTCCCTCCCTCCCTTTCCTGGCTCATCCCTCCTAGGGGTCACCCTCCCGGACCCCCTCTGGCCGACATCCTCACGTCTTTGCTCTGTAGCCCCAGAGGCAGGACCCCGAAGCCTGCCCAGGGGAGGTGACATGCCGCCAGAAGCTCCCGCAGGCAAGAGGCTTGGCCAGCATCGAGCCCCTTCCTGAGGCCTCTCGCTTACATCCATTCTCTTATTCACAAGTATTTATTCACGGTTCCCTTGTGCTAGGCACACCGCGGGGATGGCGGGAGGAGCACGGCCCCCGGCTTTCCCCTTGGGGCCTGCAGCCCAGTGGGAGAGGCAGACGTTGAGGGAATTCACTCTCAGCTCACAGGTCAAGCTCAGATGCATGATGAATGCCATGCGGGGGAGGCCGGGGGCCCCGGGAGCCAGCAGTGGGCGAGACCCCGCATCAGGCCAGGCCGCAGCTGGAGCTCCCGTGAATGTCAGCCGCTCATCACGGTACCGGCCATAGCCAGTCCCTCACCCCCGGCCTCTCATCGAATTCCCAGAGCCCGGGGGGTGACTCCCTCCTGGGTTCCTCATCTGTCCCACACGGCACGGGCCCCGCCCACTGATGCCCCGGCTGGCCAGAGGCCGGGGGAGGGACGCCACGTCGCGTCCTCTGAAGGGGGTCCTCGCAAGGCCCCTGCCCCCGTTCCTAGTTGCTCAGACCGTGCTCTGGGCAATGCCGCAGCCAGAAACAAACCCGGCCCAACCTACTGGCCAGTCAAAACCCGCTCACTTGGGAAAAACAGAGAAAAACCAACAGCCAACACCAGGCAGTAATAAAAATCATGCTACAAGATGCTCTCAAAATAGATCCCAATACACAATTCCCATGGCAACTGCCCCACGCCTAAGGGCCGCCTCCGGAGGAGTATGGCCATGGGGCAGGTGGGCTCAGGCGCTCCGGGACACGGCGCACCTCGGGGGCAGAGGGCCCGGCCCCCTTTCCAGTCCTGTGTCTTCTCCAGGGACAAGGTGAGTCAGGAGCTTGGGCTCCAGCAACAGCCTAGAACGTGTGGACTGGGACGGGCCACAGAGAAGCTGCCCAAGCCTGCAGGGCCTTCACAGCTCCCCCGAGCCCAGCTCCCCAGCAACACCTCCCGCGAGGCAAGGTGCCAGGCCCCACAGGGTGGGCGAGGTGGGCAGCGGCCAGTCCAGCGGGGGGACACCACAAGGGGGAGAAATAAACAAACAGCCATGGGTCCAGCCACAGAGTCCCCGCCTCACCCCCTGCAGAATGGGGTGTGGGCCCAGAGAGTGACAGCGAGGAAGCCCTGGGTCCTCGGCTTCAGGACCTAATCCCCCCCGAGCGGCCAAACCAACACCCAGCAGACACGAGCTCAAAGCCTTGCCTGAAAGAGGCAGCAAGGCGATCAGCGCTTGCTTCGAGCTGGTGGAAGGGGGACGGGGTGATGGTTAAAGGGCACAGGGTTTCTTTTTGAGGTGATGAATGGCTCTAAAAGTGACCGTGGACAGTTGCACAATCTGTAAATATGCTGAAAACCATGGAACTGTACACCTTGAATGAGGAAATTGTGCGGTCTATGAACTGTATGTCTCAATGAAGATGCTACAAAGAAGAAAGAAAACCCCGCCAGACCTGTGCCAACCATCAGGGGGGGCACCTTAGCAGGACTTGGCCGATGCCAGGTGAGCAGCGGGGACGCCAAACATTCCACCCATCACCTCGACAGTCAATATCTCACTTGACAGCCCTGCTAATCTGACCTGCTAAACGCCAGTAGCCCACTTTTCAGGTGGGGACAGTCGGGTTACGAGAGCTTCAGGAGCTCACCAGGGCCGCAGAGCTGGCAAACACAGGCTGGAGAGAGAATTCGTGGAGACAAGCGCAACGTCAACCATCCACGTTTGAGACAGTGGGCTAAACACCTCTGCAGGTTGTGAAGATACCACCCAGGAGGCGGCCCAGCCTCCCATTTCCTTCTGCGGTGGTGGGACCTCAGGGTCCCACAGAGAGAAGAGAACCCATTCCAGCATTACACTGAGTGCAGAGCCCACCCAGTGCCCCGGCTTCCTCCAAGGCCGGATTTGGGGCGCCCTCCTCCCAAAGCTGGACCCCACTGCTCCAGCCCAAGGCAGCTCTGCCCTCCCTGCCGCCTCGGCTCTCTGGCCTGTCTTTGGATCCTTCCAGCTCTAGACCACTGTACCCACCAGGGAGACAAAACCCCAAGCTTGTTTCCCACGGCCCGTTTGGGGTGTGTTATGTACTGAATGCTTGTGTCTCCCCAACGTCCACATGTTGAAACCCTAACACCCAATGCAATGGTATTTGGAGGTGGGGCCTTTGGGAGGTAACATTATAGATGGGGTCATGGGGGTGGAGCCCCATGATGGGATTCATGTCCTTATAGGAAGAGGAAGGGACCAGAGCTCTCTCTCTCCAACACCGAAGGATACAGCAAGGAGGCGGCCATCTGCAAACCGGGAAGGGGGCCCTCACCCAACCAGGCTGGCACCTTGATCTCAGACTTTCCAGCCTCCAGAGCTGTGAGAAATGAATTTCTGTTGTTTAAGCCACCCAGCTTGAGGCATTTTGTTATGGTCACTGAGCTGACCAAGACAGGGTGCCAGGGCCAGGTGGACAGACAGCAGTGCCCCCAGTACTGTGTCTGTGAGGCAGGGGACCCGCCACTCCCATTTCACAGATGAGGAGCTCAGACACCCGGTGGCCCTGAGGCCAAGCAGCAGATGGGGATTCAGCACAGGGTGGGGCCTTCAGAGGCCCCTGTGCACAGAACGTGCTTCCCTGAAAGCCACATCCAAGGGCCATGTCCCCTGGCATGTCAGCCCAGAGGCGCACTCTTCCTCCCCCCAGAGGCTTCCCCACGCTGGGTGCCCGCATGCACTCCTGGCCCGGTGACACAGATGCGGTGTGGAGCACCAGAAATAGCACTGGCCGCGGAGTCAGACACACTGGGACTCGAATCCTGGCTCCACGCTACTTGTCTGAGTGAAGCTATAGGTAAATGACTTCATGTCCTGGAGCCCTGGGACCCCACGGACCAGAGGTGGCAGGACTGAATGAGGTAATAATGTTCACGGCAGGGCCTGCTCGGGGCATAGGCAGTGCCTCAACTGGAAACGAACACCAAAACCCTCAGGGACTGGGGGATGAGGGGAGACATCCCATGATCCCCTGCACGCCTTTCCACGCACCCCATCCCCTGGGCTTCCTGTCTCCCCCACATGTGCTGGGCTCTCTCAGCCCTCACCCAAGCTGCCCCACTGCCTGGAGGGCTTGTCTCCCCTCCCCACTCCCAGGCATCTTCCGCGGCCCGGGCCAGCCTTAGCTTCTCCCAGAAGCCTCTTGGGACAGACCCGCTGGTGTTGGCCAAACCTGGCAAACCTCACACACGTCCTCCCGGGCACACAGCTGGACTACATCTCCCAGACTTCTTTGCAGCTAGGCAGGACCACATGACTGTGTGCTGGCCAACGGGATGTGGGCAGGCATGGAACACACCAATTCCAGGTCTGTCTCTGCACACACCTCCAAGCTGTCTTTCCCCGTTGGCTAGCTGAACGGAGAGCACTCCAAGGACCTAGAAGAAGGCACAGCCACAAGATGGAAGAAGCCTGGGGCCCTGAGTGACCTGGTGGAGCAGAGTCTCTAACCTGCATTAACTTGAGCAAAATAAACTTGTATTGTGCTAAGTCACTGGGACGTGGGAGTGTCTGTTACAGCAGTCAGCCTATGCTGACGAATACACAGCCCCAACTCCTCTCCAACAACAAAGATGTCCAGTGGTGGCTCCCTCCTCAGGCCCCCTCCTGGCCCTTGGTCCTCTGCACCACCACTAGCCAGGTTCTTCTCTGTCTCCCACCCTGGTCTATGACCAAGGTACAACCTGTCACTTCCTCATTTCCGTTTCCCTAGCTGGGGCTGGTGCAGAGTCGGCAATCGTAAATTTTGCCTGATGAAGACACCAGAATTCCTCAGGATAGGATCACCTGGAAAATGAGAAGTTTGTTCCCAGAGGGCCTTCCAGTCTCAGCTTGTGCCTGATTCTCCAAGCGTAAGCAATGACTAGGGATCAGCCCCATGTCAGGCACCGTCCTAAGCTCTTCCCAAGTACATGCTCACCTTACCTTTCCCCAAACCAAGGCAAGTCACTTGGTCCACGGCCCATGGCAGGCAGGTTGCAAGAACTGGATAAAAGCCAGGCCGTGGGGCCCCGGAATGTACATGCTTCCCCCAGACGCAGGCCAGCATCACGTTTGTCCCCCCTCCGGCCCCACCTCCTGCTGAGGACACACATCCAGGCCGTGACAGTCTGGCCCAAGGGTCAATCGTCCCCAGGGCTGCCCTCATGAGCTGCTCACCCCCAGCTCAGCTGAGTGCAAATTCTGGGCACTCAGGGCAAAGGAATCAAGAGGGCCAGACACCGTCCCCCAGCTGAGCGGAAGTGAGGCATCAGAGAGGGACGGGGGCCCGCGAGAGTGGGCCTCCCTGCCCAGGAGCCTACTTGGGCTTGAGAAGGAGGAACCTATCCCAGGGGCCCAGAGACCAAAGGGAACCAAAAGGGACACTGCACTCTGCACACGAGGTGCCTCACAGACGCCACCATCCCTTGCGAGGTGGGCGCACATGTCACTAGCACTTCTCACCAACACAGGGAGCCCACGTTGCTGAAACACCGCCATTCTCCCCACCAGCTGGGAGACAGACACCCCCTCACGTGCCATCCTGTACCCCACTGCCCTGTCCCTCATATCTACCAGCTGAAGGCTGATGCTGGGCAGCGGGCCCTGCCGCAGCTGTGCCGGGCGTCAGATGCTTTCCCTGTCACCTCTGGGTGTGCGAACCCCATGTGGCAGATGGGGAAACCGAGGCCGAGACACTGAGTCACGCCGGGGAGGAGGGACAGCGCTGGGCTCACGAGCAGGCCTGCCTGACCCCAGGGCCTGTGGCTCTGTGCACAGCACTTGTCCTGCAGGCTAGTCTGACCCCAAATGCCAAGAAGCGTTCATCACCCAGCCCGCCTGTCCTGCTGGTTTGTTCCAACCCCAAGAGACAGCTCGGGGTCAAGAGAGAACATAATTCCTCTAAACACTGAGCACTCAGCAAAGGGGGAAAAGTGAGTTGGAACCCTTGACAAGAAGAGAAAGAAGCGGGATGCTCTGAAATCCAGCACAGTACCTGGCACCCCAGCCCGGAGGCCCAGCGCCCTGGCCAGCCCAGGGCCGCCCAGCTGCCCCCCTGCTTGGCCTGGCACCCCAGCCCGGAGGCCCAGCGCCCTGGCCAGCCCAGGGCCGCCCAGCTGCCCCCCTGCTTGGCCTGGCACCCCAGCCCGGAGGCCCAGCGCCCTGGCCAGCCCAGGGCCGCCCAGCTGCCCCCCTGCTTGGCCTGGCACCCCAGCCCGAAGGCCCAGCGCCCTGGCCAGCCCAGGGCCGCCCAGCTTCCCCCCCCCCCGCTTGGCCTGGAGCCTCCTGGACTCGGGAGCCCAACCTTCCTCCCCAGGCTCTGCAGGGCCGCAACAACTCCTGGGAAGTTCTGGAAGCGGGATTCCGCCCAAGTGTGGGCCCCCCTCTTTCCGGTGGAAGGATTCCGCAGGGTCGCGGAGAGGCCTCTCCTGGCAGGTATGCCCCTCGGGCCTCCCCTCCTGGATTCAGAATTTGAGCCCGCCTCCCCTCTGTGGGCTGAGAGCCCCGAGGTCTCTGTCCCTCTGGAACCACTGCCCCGTGCTCACCCGGGCTCTCCGGACACCCCTCTCCACGTCACTTCAAAGTGCGTCTGGATCTTAGTCCGCAGCCAGCTTGGCCCTTCCACGGGGGCCTCCAGCTCTGCCGGGATGAGGCTCTGGGGAGCAGGGCCCTCACACACCTGGGATGTCCTCTGGCGTCCGCACGGGCGTCCGAGCCCGCTGTTGGCAAGGTCACTGGTTGGGCTGCACGGCCACTTCCAACGCCACACAGACACTATTCCCTTTGGGAGTCTGGGGCCTGCTGGCTTGGGGGCTTCGTGGCCAGGCTGGGGGCCATCACTGGGCCTTTAGGGACATATGCACTCCCGTTCTGGACCCAGGGCCTTGCTCTAAGGTGCAGCAATGAACGGCCTCTCCCCAGGCATTAAGTGGGCAAGAAAGCTGCACCCTCCCTCACGGGGCATGGCTACACCCCACGTTACATTCACACAGTGGCAGAGACGCAGCGGCTACTGCAGGGGCCCGGGTCTACACTGACCTGAAAGACTACCCCTGATGCGTTTGCAGGTTTTTTCTTTTTCAGCCCACTTCAGAGTAGTAAGCGTTCAATGTGGGGCCTGCACGTGGGTTGGCCACTCCATACTGTACCCCCTTTTTCCTCACTGAGAGAACCCCAGTTTTACTTGGAACAGCCATGGGCCCAGCTAGAAACACCAGAGGTGGGCACGGGCCCCTGATCTGCCCAGTGACAGCGGAAGCGCCTGCCAGGCAGGGCGCTGGCGGAGCCCATGTCCCCGATACACAAGGGCAGCCCCAACAGACACCCACCTTCACTCCTCCCCTTCCTCCCACCGAGGAGGCAGGATAAAAGCTGCTCGCTAAGATGGGGGCACAGGGGGCCAGAAGGGCCTGGGTCCTTGATGACTTCCCCAGGGAGCTGGCCTGCTGACACCCAAACATCCTGTTCTAGGGAAAATCCCAAACTGGTCAAGCTGCCGTGGTCAGATTTCTACAAGACTTACAAGAAGTCAACCCATTCCTCACTGACACAGGTAGCGATCGTTCAATCCAGGATCTCTGGGTACACACATGCCTGGATAAGACTGAGGGACTGTTAGCAGGAACCAGCCAAAGTCACCAAGAGCTTACCACACAGCAGCCTTTTCTCCATTAGTCCTCACACTGGCAGTCCCATTTTACAGATGTGAAAACTGCTCAGAGAGGTTAATGAACTCACCCAAGGTCACACAGCCTGTGAGGGCACAGGTCAGGATCTGAACCCAGGTCTTTTCAGAGACGCTCAGTTTCCTCCTTCACAGAAGGGGAGATTGAAGCCAGAGCTGGGAAGCAGCTCCACACCTGGGGGCAGAGCAGGACTCCAAGAGGACTCACTCGTTAACAAGCAAGCACTGAGTTAGGACATGGGGACAAGGGTGAAACAAGCACAGAGGCCGCAGCCCCACTACCTTCCCACCTCTGCTCTGGCCCTGGAACCCACACTTCGCCTGCAGCCGGAGGCTCTTTCTCAGCCTCGCTTCGAGCCACATCACAGCTGTTATTATTCACCAAGGGATGCAGTGACCCTGGCGGGGTTAGCCTGGGGCACATGGCCTGGGGGTCTGCAGCTCCTGGGTCCTGTCCTCCGAGCCACCTGGGCCCACCCATGCCTGCGGGGACTTGGGGAGTCATGCCCGAGGCCAGCAGGAGCTGGCAGAGACTCTTCCGGCTGGCACAGCCTCTGCCCAGGGCCAGCCAAGTGCAGGCTCCTGACCTGGCCTGGGTCAGCAGCGGCAGAGGTGGCGGGACCGGAAGTTCCAGTGCCCAATCCTGCAGGGGTGTCACAGGGGACAGGGCAGGTCCCAGCTTCAGGAAGGAGCCTTCCCCTTCAGCTGCCCACCCTGACCTCCTGCTTCACTGGCCTCAGGAATCGGAGCAAGGGCCTCGTCCAGGGCCTGCAGTGGCAGCTCCTGAGGCCAGCTGGGCCCTGCATACCTCCAAGCGGCTAGAGTTGGACAGCACTGAGGGCCACCTCGGGGACAGTCCTGGGGCTGGGGGAGGGGCTGAAGGGAGGGATCCTTCCCATGGAGGAAGCTGCCCTCCTGCGACTTCAGCATCTCAGGTCTGCCTCTCCCCTTCCCTGAGGCTACCACCCCACCCAGAGCCTCCCTCTGCGCCCAGAAGGCATGAAGGCTGCATCCCACCGCTCCGCCTTCTCCCCTCCACACCCTGCAGCCCACCCTTCCCCTGCAGCCAGAGGTCTTTCTCAAGTGCACCTTGCAACCCCTTGCACTCAAGTGCATGCAGTGGTTTATTTAGCCGAGGGAGTGTCTGGAAGTTAGGTGAGCTCCCACTGTGTGCCGGGATTGGCACTTGTACTCTTTCTCTGAATCTACACACAGCCCTTTGAGGTTGACACTCACAACCCCTACTCTGGAGCTGAGAAAACGAGGGCACAGAGAGGTTAAGTAACGTGGGCAAGAAAGCCACACACTAGTAAATGGCTAAGGGTTTGAGCCCCACTGGCCCAATTCTCCAATTCCAGAGCTCTGCCACCTCCCTCAACTCTTCCAGGCCCCACTCACCCAGCCCGGGGCACTCGCTCTGGCCTCTCATCCCCAGCCTTCTTTCAGTCCCTCTCCTGCCACAGGGCCTTTGCACATGCCACGCTGTTCCCTCGTCCTGGCCAAGTAACTTCTCCCTACGTCAAGCCTCAGTTTAAATGGCACTTCCGGGGGACGCTGCCCCTGACCACCTAATCGGAGTTTAGTCCCCAGCGCTCACTCTCATAGCACCCGCTTCTTGCCCTTCTCAGCACATGCCACGACTTGGAGCTTCAGATTTGTGTCTTCACTTGTTTAACAACTATCTCCCGGAGCAGACATGTGGCTTTCGTGTCTGTTTCATTCACCTCTGAGCCAACCGCATCTGGCAGAGTCCAGCACATCAACATCACAGCATCCACTGTCCATCCATCAAGGACCACATGCCAGGTACCAGGCCAAGCACCTTACCCACTTCCTCTTAATTCTCAGAAAACCTCTCAGAAGCAGCCACTGGTCTACCCATTTTACATATGAAAACACTGAGCTGCTCAAGAGAAAGGCCAGGACAAGCACCGACAAAGCCTGAGTCCACAGCGGTTCTAACCACGGAGCAGGGCTCCTCTCACTAACAAGCTGCTTCACGCGTGCGCATTGGATGAAGAGACAGCAGGGCAGCCTGGAAGGATGTGGGCCAGAGGGACCAGCCTGAGCAAAGGTGGGAAGCAGGAGGCACAGACCACAGTGTGAAGGACAGAGGATGCTGGCAGAGATGGGTAGAGTCGTGGGGGGAGGTCCACACATCTCCGACGTTTGGACTTGACCCTGCAGACCTCCCAGAGCCCCTGAGGGTTTGGGGGCGGGACAAGGGCCACAGGCTTTAGGAAGCTCACCCCACACCACAGGGGACAGCAGGCTGACTGCTCCCTTTGCTGGAAGGTACTAGAGTCCCAGAGGCTTCCGTGGTGAGGCCGGCGGTGGGTTGATCCTACGTCAGGGGGTGGGGCACTGGCCACCTGCAGTCAGGTGGACCCAGCCTGGACCCAGCACCCTACTTAGAGAGGTCTGCACGTGGACCAGTGCACAGAGTGACGTTGTGGAGAAGTTTATTTAACTGACTGGCAGCTTGCCTGGCCCGTAGTCAGAGCCGCACTCGGGGCTCAGGAAAGCAAGCCACCTGGAAAAGTAGCCCAGCCTCAGGTGGACGAAGGAAGGCCCCCTTCCTTCCCATGGCCTGCTCATACAAAAGCTCCCGGCAACCCCAAGGGAACCAGACCAGGCCCTGCAGGTACCCTGGGATTTGGAGGAAAAACAGCAAAATCAGCAGGCTCCTGAGAGTGAGCCGGGAGGGTGAGGGGTGCAGGGAGAACCCCACTCCCACGGAAAGCGGGGCTGCCCTCCCAACGGGACTACCCACCACTTCGTGCAAACACCTGCCATTCAGATTCGTGGGCTGTGGTTTTTCAAGGATTTGCTTTTCTGAAAGACTTGGAGAATATTCTAGAACAATTAAATATAGCTCCTGTGGAAGCTGTTCCATTTCCATGCCTATATTCATTCAACAAACATTCTCCGAAGGCTTGCTCAGCGCCAGACACTGGCGGACAAATGCCTCAGTCCCTGCTGGGAAGGCAGCGGGCAGGGGAGGAAGTCAGACTTGGGAGGAGCTGGGCATGACATGGGGTGACAGGGGCTGAGCTGGCGGGGGCCCTGGAGCTACAGGGACAACAGGAGGGACACCTAACCAGCCAGAGAGGAGCGGTCTTTAGTGGTTAGGGACTCCATCTACACGGCACAGGGTGCGGTGCTGAATGGCGCTGAGTGGTAGGCAACAGCTCAGACTCCAAGGGCCGTGCTGGGCAATGCCTGTGCACTGCAGGCAGCTGGGAGCCATCGACAGCTTTGGAGCAGGGGAGTGACTCGATCTGATTTGATGGCCTGTGGCCAGCTTGATGCATATCAGCACAGGCCTTGAGCCATCTCAGAAATGCATGCATTGGGACAAGGCCGAGTGGGTAATGTGGTCTCAGTGCAGTGTTGCATGATGCCCCGTGGCCCCCCGCCAGCCCTTTAAAAACAAATGCTTAGGTCATCCCCAGAGCAAGCCAAAAATTAGAGAGGGCTCCTCTGTGTGCCCAGAAAAGACTGAGGCTGAGCTGGAAAACAAAACCCAAAGGAAAAAACCCAGAACGTTTCCGATGGCTGGGTCTCCTGGGTCTGGTGGGAGGCAGGACTTCAGCCAGGGGCATCAGGGGCTGGGGGAGGCGACAGTGACAGGACAAGGTCCTGGCTGATTGCCAATGCCCACTGGATAGGAAGAAGCGAGTAAAAGGTACCAACAGCACCTAACACCCCACCTTGTAAAGGTCACTGATGGGCCCAGCAAGACGTAAGAGGAGGGCACTGGCCTGCCAGCATCTCCCCTGCCAGAGGGGTGGAGAGCAGGTGTCTGGACACCAGGCGTGAGAAGAAGGCAGCCAGGGAAAGCACCACCGGCCGGCAGCTTCCTCTGCTCACCTCTCCCACCCCTGCTCCTCCCACAAGGTGATCCCCTGCCGACAGCATTCCCCATCTCAGCTGCATCTTCTCTTCTGACCCCTTTACGACGGGACTCTCGGGACACCCTGAGACGCCAAACAACGCAGCCAGTGGCCTGTGTCTTCAGCAGCAGGTCCAAGGGTTTCCATCGCCAGCCACCGGAGACCTCAGAGCCAACCTCGTCTGCGGGCTCACTTCGCACTCAGGAGATAAAGCCCAGACAGGGAAGGGAAACCTGCCCGAGGGGTCGGAGCTGACCACGTGGTACCAGATCACATACCAGGACACGTGGTAGCTGACCATGGCCGAGGGCTCAGAGAGCTGTCCCTGGTACATGGGGTGTACAGGCGGAATCTGCAAGGCCACTGAACAGGCTGCCAGGAGGTGCCTTCCACCCCAGAAGTCCGGGCTTCATGTTCCCTAGGCCTTCAGGCACGTGTGAAATCGGGCACGCAGCCACACCCCCTTCTCCATCATCTTCCAATGACTGGTCTAAGTGTGGCCACAGGATCCACCCCTGGCCAATGAGGGAGAAGCGAAAGTTGCTGGGTGGGGCTTCCAGGAAAGTTTGTTCAAAGGGCAATCTCAGCTGGCATACCCCTTCTGACCTTTAGCCCACCCTTCTTCTTCCTGCCTGGGACATAGATATGATCAACACGGGTATAGATGACAACACGTAAAGAAGACAAAGCAGGAAAATCAAAGGAACTGGGAGCCCAGATGGCCCTGGACAGAGTACCGCAGAGACTAGCACCGTCACTCCCCGGATGTTCCACCCAGACGTCCCCCGGGAACTCCAGGTCCTCCGGTTGTCTCCAGGTCAGCCACATCTCAGCACAGCCCCCGTCAATGTTCGTGACACCAACACATTACTCCGCGAGCCCTTCTTGTGCAATTTAGTGCCAAACACTCTACGGTAGGAGTTATAACATTTGACACGTTTTCTTTTCTTTCTGTCCTTTATCCTAGGAAACTCCATGTAAATTTGAACTTCTGTCATGGCCATCATGAGAGTTAATATACGTGAAACACAGGCACACAGCCCAGATTCCTGGACCTTTGTACCTTATTTTTAGGCATTTTGTTATAAGCCATATCAAAATCTTCCTAGAAGAGAAAGGGTAAAAATAAGCTCAAAACATGTGTGTGTGTGTGTGTGTGTGTGTGTGTGTGTATATATACACACACACACACACACACACACACATATACATACACACACACACACATATAACAAATGCTAATAAAAGAAAGCAGGCACAGAAATAATATCAGGAAAAAAAGAACCCAAGGCAAAAAATATCAAGCACATTAAAAAAAAAAAGCATGTTTTATAAAGGCAAGCTTATCTCCCCACCAAGAAGGAATGAGAAACACGAACCTTTATGCATCTAACCAGATAGCTTCAAAATACATAAAACTAAAATTGACAGAAATACAAGGAGAAAGTGACAAACCACAGTGACGAAGCACTGAAAGAGACACTAACAATCTCCTTCAAAAATAAAGTAGACCTAATAATAATGACAATCAGATGATTATAAGGCAAGGGCACAAGCAGAAATGTCTGTAGAGCTAGGCAGCTGAAGTAAATGAGTGAGGTGACCTGATCTGATGATGGTGGGGACTGTGGCGAACTGGAAAGAGCACGTGCTCCATGAAAGGCATGAGAATTAACAAAATAATGATCATTTAAAACAGTATAGAAGCACAGGTGTGCAGGCTGATTTAGCTAATAATCACTAGTTTCAACCCTTGAAAAGGCTTTGAACAACATAACAAACAAGTTTGACTTAGATTTATATAGAACTTCATGCACAACAAAGACATAAGTTCTTTTCAAATATACATGGAATGCTACAAAAAGTAATCATTGAGCTACAAAGAAAAATTATAGTAAATCTTAGAATACAGAAATTATGCTTTAGAAATGTGCCTACAGATAGTGAACACTCAGTAAACATTAGCTCTCTTAAACTTCCGGAATGCAATAGCTAACAATTTTCTCAACAACTTGAGGGCTATTATTATTATTATTTATTATCCCTAGTATTACTATCATTATCCTCAATTTTATAGATGGGAAAAGCCCAAGGTCACAGTTAGTAAATGGCCAAGAAAGAATAATACCCAGGCAGTCTGGCTCCAAAGCTTATGCTTGTAACCAACTATGCTAACTTTATGTGTGTGTGTGTGTGCATAATTTTAAAACACAAACACACACTTCAAATAATTCTTGGATTAAAGAAAATACTAATTTGCAAGTTATTTACAAATAAGTGATAATGAGAGACCTATGGGATACAGCCAAAGTGGCATGCAGAGGAACATGTATAGCCTTTGATACATTTATTTAAGAAACAGAAACTGTCAGTGTGTGAAGGGCGGAAAAGAAAAATAAAACTAAAGAATGTAAAATAAGTATTTAATAAATACAAAAGCAAAAATCAATAAGATAGATAACCTTACTATACTATAATAAAACCAAGAGCTGGTTCTTTTGAAAGATCAACATATGTTGGCAACTAATTCAAAATATTTTCAAGCAATGTAAGGGCCAAAGAAAACTTGTGAGCAGGCCAGAGCCTGCACAGGAGCCAACTGTTTCATCCTCTTCTACACAGCAACCTGCTGGCAGCTGTTACCTGGAAGTGGGGCTAAGGGGCTAGACTGTGACGAGAGACTTCCACTTTTACTTTACGTTTTGTTCAAATATATACTAAGGTAGAGGTTAGAAGTATAATAAACCCCCAAACACAAATAATCAAACTTCAGTAATTAACAACCTATGGCCAATCTCATTTCATCTAAACCTCCACCCACTTCCCCTGCAATTCAGATAATTTTGAAGCAAATCCCAGACATGTCATCTCATCTCTAAACGTTTCAGTATATATCTCTAAAAGATAAGGACTCACTTATTATATATAACCATAATAAAATAATCACACCAAAAACTTAACATTAGTATGTATGTGTGTTTAATTACGGAAGTACTACACGCTACCTGTTAGAAAATCCAATTAAGAAAGAAGTTTAAAAGAAGCACAGTAGACCTCATATACCCCAAAACATGCTGAAGGATCACCCGGAGTGAACAAACGGGGACACTGAGGCTGAGACCAGGGAAGGGGTTTGCCCACCGTCTCCCAGCCAGTAAGAGGTGGAGCAGGGATTTGAGCTCGGGCCTCTTGATGACACATCCCAGGCTGGGTCCGCTCTACCGTGGCAGCCTTTTGACCCAACATGTAACCAGATTTTGAAAATAATGATAGGATAATTAATACATCGGGGCAACAAAAGCTCCTGGGCCGTAGGGATATACGCTCACACTCTTACATGTGATAGGGCAGAGACCAACATTTACGGAGGCAATTCTGCACGACAGGCCTGGATAGGTACTTTCATTTCCATTTTTCTGCTCATAGCAGTCCTAGGAAGACACTATGGGCTGAATTGTGTCCCCCAAATTCATATGTTGAAGTCCCAACCCCCCACCTCAGAATGGGACCAAATTTGGAGATGGGGGTATTTAAAGTGGTGATTAAGTTAACATGAGGTCAGTAGGGTGGCCCTAATCCAGTGTGACTGATGTCCTTATAAGAAGAGACTAGGACACAGACACCCATAGAGGGACAACCATGCGAAGACACAAAGAGAAGGTGGCCATCTCTAAGCCAAGGAGTGAGGCCTCAGGAGGAACCAAACCTGCCAACACCTTGATCTCAGACTACTGGTCTCCAGAACTGCAAAAAAAATAAAGTTCTGTTGTTTAAGCTACCCAGTCCATGGTGCTTTGTTATGGCAGCCTGAGCTTGATACAGAGGTAGATGATACACTGTCTATTTCGCAGATAAGAGAACGGCACATCTTAGAGCTATGAAGTGGGCAGCATTTGAAACCAGATGAGAGTCCAAAGCTATGCTCTCTCCACTGCACCAGGCAGCTAAGCATGGAGAGCAGGAAAGGCTCAGCAAGGGGCCTGGACAAACCGTTGGCCCAGGAGGATGAGTAGGCTGCACCCTTGCCTTGGCCTCATCGTGGGCAGGTGTATCTCCTGCCCTTACACTCTGGACTTTGTCAGTGACTTGCTTCAGACAACGGTACGTGGAAGAAATGACAGCACGGTGGCAGGGTCATGGCATAAGACACCTCACTTGCTTTCACTGCCCTCTTGCACCTCTGCCATCACCAAGAGGAAAACACACAGTGGCTTGGAACAGAGCTGCCCCGTCAGCTTCAGACCAGCAATGAGAAAAAAGCTGCCCAGGTGAGTGCTCTGGAGCGGTCAAGCCCATCTGAGCCACAGTCTGTGAGCAATAATAAGTGGTCGTTGTTTTAAGCCTCTATATTTGTGGGTGATTTGTTACACGTCACTAGCTAAATGATATAGAAGGTCAAAAGAGGCAGTATTTAACGAAAGAGTAACAAGCACAGACTCTGAAGTCAGACTGCCTGGGTGTAACTCCTGACTCTGACATTATTTTGCTGTGTAACCTTGGGAAAATTGCTTGACCTCTCTGATCTTCCATAGCCACATCTGTAAAATGGGACTACATGAAAATATCCATCCGATAGGGTTGTTGAGAGGATAAAGTTAATTGAGATGGTATCTGTAGAAAAACAAAACCCCATGAGTGATAGCTCTATTGTTGTGACAGGGGCTAGAGATTAAGCTTGCCCTGGGGCGCTCTGGTCAGCATGACCAAGACAAGCAGATGAGAACCTTTTGTCTTCTTTTGTTTTAACATCAGTCCCACATCTGCCTTTCCCTACTAATTTAGTGAGGCAGTGAGCTCCCTGTCACTGGAGGGTCAAGCAACGATGCCATCCTGAAAGGGTAGGACCAGATGACCTTTGAATCCTCTTGACTGTCAGACAGTAATCACCGAGGCAGGTCTTCTGCCCTGTATCCAACCCATGATGCCAGGAAGGTGAACAGTGGTATAAAGAAGAGAATGTTGGGCTTGAGGGCAGGAGACCTGGGTTCAAGTCCCAAACTCCACTGTGTGACCTTGGGAAGCCACTGGACGTGTCTGGCCTCGCTGGCATAACAGAGTTAATCTTAACCATGCCTATTTCACAGGGTTGTTATGTGGATGAGAGATGGTAGTGGATGGGACCCTGCTTTATGAACGAGATAATAGCGGGGACAAACCACATCCATATCCGCAGAGATGTCACTCCAGGCGTATTGAGGGAAAAGCCCTCCACCTCTGAAGTTATGTCTTTCGCTAGCTTGGGGTGGGCAAGCACATGGCAGGCATACTGCCATTGTCCATTCTATACCCATGGCACACATGACTAATCAATCACAGCACTCCTCCCCACTGGAGGTGCTTCTCAGCTCAGTGTTCCAGTGACCAAGCCAACGGGCTGGACCAGACTGATCAGGCAAAACCTCCGACCCTGGGAGCCAGACCAGGGCCCACTGGCTCCCCTGCCTCCACCTGGCTCCGGGGTTTCCAGGAGGTTGTGGGTTCCAGGTGTCAACTGCCCCCGCAAGACTCCCTTGGACTAGCTGAGTCTGGGATGACGATGGGTTCTCACAGCTGTGGACAACAGCCCTCTAGCCCCACATGACCTGGTCCAGGCCGCATAAAGATTGCTAAGAGAATGTCCTAAAATAGTAAGAACATCCAAAACACGTCTTCAACATTGCTGAGGGCTGCTGAAATTGCAGTGAGACTAGAAGCCCTGCACCATATGCTGTTGTTTACAAGACAACACACATCACTCCCAGGTGCTCGTGCCCTCTGACCTGGGAATCCCACCACCACAGCAAACCCTTAAGTAATAACCCAGCGCGCACGCACACACACACACACATTCAATAAAGCACTATCTATAACTGGCAAAAAGAAAAAAAAAGGAAAGACACATTAAAACACTATAAATAGAGAAGTGGTTAAATAGATGATCATACATTCATTTAGTGGATATGGAGCTGTGAAAATATATTTCCCTTAAGACTGCAGAAACACAAGGTAATGTTTGATATAAACTTAAAGAGAAAAAGACTCTGAAATGCCTAGACACCATGGGGGCCTACCAATACCCATCTCCACTCCTTCCTCACCTTCAGAACCCATTTGGCTTGAAAAGCAACATGCTACATTTTCCCAGACTTCCTTGCAGATAGGGTTGGCCATAAGACAAAGTCCTGGCCAATGACGTGTAAGTAGAAGTCCTTAGGTGGACCGTGTATGCAAGCTGTTTAGAAAGGAGCAGGCTCGGCTGATACATGCCTTTGTCTTTTGTTCTTTTTTCCTGCCAGGAAAGGATGCCGGAGGTGATGCTGGAGTTAGGGTAGCCATCTTGGAACCAAGAGGCACCAGCCTGAGAACTAAAGCCAAGCTAAGACGGCTGAGCAGAAAGATAGAAGGAGCCTGAGTCTCTGCAGGCATCGTGGAGCCACCTGCCAGCCCATCTACCTGCCCCAGACTCCTTCATTGCCGTTTGGTCCAGTCACGGTTACCTGGGTTCTCTGCTACAGGCAGCGGAACGTAGTCCCTTACAGATTCATCCTGATGAAAGGATAAAAACAGTGAGCACAGTTGGGCAACGAGGAGAGTGGGAACATGAAAAGCTAAAGCCATTCCTGCATGTGACGAGACCACAGGGGAGTGGTGGGGACTTTTCTCCCCTCTTTATGAAACGATCTCTGCCACGGTTCACTACTTCCCCTTTTCTGGAATGTAGGAGCTACTTTGTGAACCAACACACACTGGGCATCCACTTCGTCGGCGTTCGAATCCCTCTGGCCTAAACACTTGTCCCAAATAGATGCTAGACCAATTGTGCCAACTGCCAGGGCCCCTCAGCACTCGGGGCGCAGTCAAAGAGGTCATTATCTCCCCAGAAATGGCGCTCACACTGGGAAACCCTTCATTACGACCAGACTCAAAGGGAACGTTCCCCCACAGCCTGCGGCAGCCCTGGGCGAGGCCCTTTCCTGGGGCCCAGATGAGCCTCGTGGTTAGAGCCCAGCCAGTCCAGCCCTGCATCACGAGCAGTCACTTCCAACCAGAGTCCAAGAGAGAAAAGGCCCCGACACTGCAAGTGCAGCCCGTGGGACACCGAGCTGCCTCCAGACGTACCTGGGGCCTCGCAGCTGGGCTGGAGCAGGAACCACACCCTCCGTGCTCCCTGCAACACAACAACGCTGCCTAGAGCTTCTGCTTGAGGTGGGGAAGCCAAGCGCCCTCCTACGGTTCCCCCCAACACCTCCAAGCTCACCCCACCCGCCCGGAGTGAGCGAGCTCGCCTCAGCCCCACCTGAGCTACGCATCCCAATCCCACCTGGGCTCCCGCCCCCCATCCACATGGGACTGTGCCTGAAAGATCAACGCCAGAGTCACCTCCCTCCCGACATGTGGCTGTGAGGCCTCCTCTGGGCAGGAGGAGGGGGCAGGTAGAGGGAAGGAACCCACCTCCCAGGCACCGACTGCGCACACGCACGCGCCACACCGCTCGGCCCCCTCTGGCCATGATTCGGAAGGTGGTTTTTTCTCCCAGTCTGCAGAAGAGGCTCAGGGAAGGGAAGTCACCAGGCCAGGGGACATTTTGCACTTCGGGGAATATCTGGCAACGTCTAGAGACATTTTTGTTTGTCACTACTGGGTGGGGGAGGGGGGTTGCCACTGGCAACTAGAGGATGGAGACCAGGGATGCTTGCTCTGTGTCCTACGATGCACAGGACGGTCCCCACTGCAAAGAGGTATCAGCCCCGAATGTCAACGGTGCACGGGGAGAACCCTGCCCCAGCCCGAGGTCCCCCGGTGACCAGAGCCGGGGCCCCGCGTACAGCCCGCGCTCTTTCCCGCCCTCATGCCGGCATCCTCACTGTGGTTCATGAGCAGTCACGGTCTCCTGCCCACGGAAGTGGGGACACTGCCAGTGGGCACCACGGAAGTACCTAATGGAATCCCCAAGAGTCAGCAGGGAGATCCTCACCAAGCTCCCCCGTGCACGAAGACCACGGCTCGAAGGTGTGGGAGAGGGACAGCAAGGGGGGCAGGCGTGCACACGGGGAGGGTCCAGGGAGCAGCTGTGCCCAGCCTGGACACCTCAGGGCTGCAGCTCCCAAAGTGGCTGCCGGCGCCAGGCTCTGCCCCTCACTCCCAGCAGGCCTCACCCGCCCCTGAAACCCACAGCACCCCAGATGTGTGCCACCCTGCACGCCTCCAACAAATGGCCAACAGGGACCAAAGACACCACTGCCGCGTGCTTCACATTTACTGGCATTTTGGTGCCTGAGTACAACATCTTGTTCCTGACGGGCCATCGGGCAGTCAATCATCAGACACCTTCTGGGGCCCGGTATGTGCCAGGTGCTCGGGACACTGGGATAAAAGGCCTGAGCCCAGCCCTCAAGCGCCTTTCATGCAAGCAGACCTAGCACAGTGCAGACCCCTGCTGTCACCTACTGACCAGCGCCCAGAGGACACACACGAGTACAGTCTCAGGATCTTGTGAGTGCACGGGGCCAGGCTGGGTGGAGGGGACAGCACGGGCAAGGTCCCAGGCGGGAACTGCCCGGCAGCGGTGTCCCAGGGGGCGTGGGGAGAGGGGGAGGGAGGTTCGGGGGCCCACAGGGCGGGAGGGGCAGGCAGGGCGCAGCAGGGCGGAGGGCTGGGTGCCTTGACAACACACTGAACGCCTCAGCCCCGGGCAAAGGCCTGGTGAGGCTGCCCGCTGGGAACCTCTCGCCTTCCCGTACC
The DNA here is from genome assembly GCF_028021215.1 of Eschrichtius robustus. Lineage (NCBI taxonomy): Eukaryota > Metazoa > Chordata > Mammalia > Artiodactyla > Eschrichtiidae > Eschrichtius > Eschrichtius robustus. Next base: position 83,071,962 of record NC_090840.1, read on the forward strand.
TCAGGTCTGGCAGGGCTGGTGACAGCCCAAGGCTGTTTCACAGGTGGGTGTCTCTTCCCGCCAGGTGCCTGACAGACTCACACGAGCCCGTCACTAGCGGTGGCCTTGGGGACCGAGATCACACATCTAAGGCGTGGGAGTGAGAAGCTCCCCATTTGGCAAGACGGGTTCCTAACCTGCTGTCCTCCCTTACAACCAACAGCTGAAGTTCAAAAGGCCAGGCCTCTGCCCTGCGCCTGCCCAGTGGCCCCGAGGCTCATCCGAGCGGGAAGATGGCCCCAAACCGCTCAAAGTCCCCACAGCTCTCAGGGCCGGGCGCGCACCTCGGCCTCCAGCAGGTGCCCTGAGCGGCCCTGGGGACTCAGGTGCCCCCTGTGGAGGCTGCGGCACACACACACACACCCGGGGCACCCTGCAGGAGGCGTGGTGGGCCTGGCTCTGACCCGAGAAGTTGGGGATGCAGGGGTGTCGGTGGCAGAGGAAGATGGTGGCGTGGGCTTCAGAAAGGTCACCGTGGCTGCAGGGTGGAAGGCGGCCTCCCGGAAAGCCATATTTTCCCAACAGGCCTGGGTTGAGAAAACCTACTGCCCGGGGTTGGACCACACGGCCCCAGAAGCCCCCGAGGCCCCCAGCCTGGCATCCCACCACGGGGGCCTCCTTCCGCTGGATGCCAGAAGCTTTTCCATCTCCGGGGTTGCTCTCTCAGTACAGAGGGGGCACGGGGCAGCCCCCCAACGAGGGTCAGGGCCACGGGACCCAGCAGGGGCGGGGGCTGGAGACAGGCAGGGGATGGGATGTCCCCCACGGGGGGCAGGAGAGCAGGGCTGGGAAGCTGCAAATTTGCCAAGAGCCGGCGGAGTGCCAGGAGGTGCGAGGCACCTGGCAACCACGGTCAGCACAGCAAAGCCCCGGGGCTGTGACAGGAGGCCTTTCACGGTTGTCCTGGCACGTTCTCTGATGCTCAAGAGCCACCAAGCTCTACGTCCCCGTTTCACAGATGAGAAAGCCCCAGGCTAAAGGGACGTGCCTAGGATCAGGCCTCCAGGACAGGCAGACGTGAGCAGTCCTGCCCACGGTTACGGGACCCCCCCGTGATCTGCCTGCCGCCCCTGGCCCCGAGTCCCTTGGACTCAGGCTCTGGAGGCAAGCGGCGCCACGACCCGCTCCTGCGGATCGAAGACCAAGGCCAGCGGTAGGGCCTGGCCCCGGCCCCCTCCGCTCTCCATACGCCCAGCCCGGCACGCCCCTTGCCACCCAAGGGCACCTGCACCCTCACGCCAGCCACAGCTCATCCGCCTCTGGTCTGGCCCCATCCTTCACCTCATTGCCACCCAGGGCTCCTCCCAGGGCTGGGGACACGACAAGGTTGAGGGCAGTTCAGGGCAAGCCCGCCGCACGGGGCAGCCCTGCCTTTGAGCAGCTGTTTCCCGGCCAGGCCCGTCATCGCTCAGGACCCCAGGAAGGAGCACGGTTGCGGAGGTGGCTGAGGGCAGCAGATGGTCCTCAGCTGGGGACTCCCTGTTTCTCCCGGGCCCAGGGGCAGACATCTCACAGAGTCTTGGCAAGCCGGGCCAATGCACTCACAGACGCTCCTAAATTTTCTCATCTTCCCCTGCTGCAAATTTTTCCATCAACCATCCCTTCTTCTCTGGGTCCACAGCACATAGTTGTTTTGCGCTCCGAGATCAACGTCAGGGCCCGGATTCACCCCAGTCCAAGACAGAGAATAACAGAAGTTCACGTGAGTCAGAAGCTGGAAACATGTCAATGCAGGGAGGGGGCTGCCCAGAAACGCTGGGGTACTGACTGGGAGCGTGAACAGAAGTCCAGTGCAGACCAGTGCAGGCGACTCTCTGCTCTCCCACACGTGTGCTCTCCCTGCGTGATCAGACCCGAGCTGGAGGGTGCACGTGTGCACCAGAGCTGCTCAGAGGAGAGCGGCCGGCTTACAAAGGCGTTATCAAAAGAAACTCAGGGGCCCTGGGGCCATCTCCAAATTCCCTAGACTGTTACAGGACAGGAAGTGAACCAAGCTCGGCTCAGCCCTTCTGTTGGAGAACTGTAAGCCACAGGGTGGGTGCCTTCAGCTTAAAAGGGAGAACCTTCTATAGACGGAGGTCCCAGAGTTGGGACAGGCAGAAGAAGGGAACTTTGAACAAAATCCCTTAAGAAAATGAACACCGGACCCCGACATCGCCCGCCGTCCATGGGTGGCCTGGAGGAGGATATCCCCGGGGCGGAGGGGAAGACCCTCAACCAGACTCTCACGTCCCAGATTCCACTGCCCATGGACTCTTTTTTTTTTTTTATTTGGCTGCACTGGGTCTTCATTGCTGCACGCGGGCTTTCTCTAGTTGCGGCAAGCGGGGGCTACTCTTCGTTGCTGTGCGCGGGCTTCTCATTGCGGTGGCTTCTCTTGTTGCGGAGCACGGGCTCTAGGCGCACGGGCTTCAGTACTTGTGGCTCGTGGGCTCAGTAGTTGTGGCTCGTGGGCTCTAGAGCTCAGGCTCAGTAGTTGCGGCGTACAGGCTTAGTTGCTCCGCGGCATGTGGGATCTTCCGGGACCAGGGATCAAACCCGGATCCCCCTGCACTGGCAGGCGGATTCTTAACCACTGCGCCACCAGGGAATTCCAGGGTCCTTGCCTCCTAACTCCCTCCCAGAGCACTGCCAGGACCAGCGTTACATTCATCTCCTCCGGCATTTTCCCTGGTCCTCTGGCGCGGCTGGTGTGAAGGCAGTGTGGGGCTGCTCTGTGTTCTGACTCACAGGGGCAGGTGCCCAGGGCCGGACCACTCCACACACATCCCACTCCAGACTCACCTGCACTCTGTGTGCTGAGTTCCCCCTCCTTTACTGGGCCTGGGCCCCCGAGTTCCACTTTCTAAATGGAGACCTTCTGGCCCCTCCTCAGGTGACCACCATAGAGACTGGCCAGCCCTTTAAGAGAAGACCCCCCCCCCCAGTACACACACCCCCTTCCACATGGAAGCCCACAGATCAGAACTTCACACAATAACCTCAATGTTCATCTAAGCACACACACTTCATCACATGTGAAGTGATGAGCTCCCTGTCACTAGAGGCGTTCAAGAAAAGGCTGGCTGATGAGGCAGGATCGCGGGTGCTGGTAATGTTCTGTTTCTTGATCTGAGTGCTGGTTGCATGGCAGAGTTTGTTTATCGGAATCACTGAGCAATACACTTGTGACACGTGCGCTTCTCCATACGAACATTCTACTCTCTTAAAAATTAAAAATTAAAAGTGACTGGGATCGGCTGACCATTTGGCAGGAAGGAGATGAGGCTGGAACAACTTGAAGATCCCCCGCCATCGAGGCATTAACACTCACTGAGCCCTGCCAGGGGTGCCGTGCCCCTCCTCCTCACCACCGTGCGCCCACCCTGACCCGCCCATGGGAGGAACTGGGTAACATCCCACTGACGGAGGAAAAACGAACGACGCATGGAGCTGAGTGAGTGCTCCGAGCAATGAGGAGTGAGCGAACGAGTAAGTGAACGACAGCGCGGAGGGAAGAACGGACGGATGCGGGGACGTGTGGAGCCTGACACACAGGTGCGGGGAGGGCTGGCTGAGGGGCAGAGTCGGGGATGGATGGGTACAGGTGCGAACGCAGGTCCACAGGGGAAGAGATGTACACGGAAGCCTGGCTCACCTCCCGCTCTGACCTCCCCGGACTTAGCAGATGAAAGTCCAGGCCGTCAGGAAAGAGCAGGTGAAGGCAACAGGTGTCTACACACGGGGTCTCAAGTGATCCCTGCCGTCTCAGAGCCCTCAGCGTGGTGTCTCATACGCCTCGGGAGAGCCGTCTCTCTCAGGTCACCCCGAGTCAAGGAAACCACCCCTTTGCCTCCCCCAGGACATCTATATATAGTCCGTGCTTGCTGGAGGGCCAGGGCCACGTCGAGCAAGGCCAGGTCCGGGCAGGCCTGGGAGGAGGAGCTGAACACGGCACCTCATGCTCCTGCACCCGACCAGCTGCCATACTGAAAGTCACAAGGAGACCCCAGCCTTCCCGTCCAGCCCACCGTGTGCTGGGTGGCCGGGTCCTTCACTCGGGCCTGGCTGAGCAGGTTTCCTGAACCGTGAAGGTAAAGGGAGAAGCAGAAAGACACAGATGGAACATTCCACAGGCCCATCCCTGGCTCCTGGGTGGAATCCATCCTTGGAGCCTGCGGTAAGGAGATCCCGACTGCAGAGTTCCAGGCCCTCGGCCTCAGCGGGCACTGCCTTCTCTGGGCCTCAGTTTCCCCATCTGTAAAGTGGGGCAACACCTCCTCCCGCCTCGGGGGTGACGTGAGCGCATGTGCGTAGAAGTGGTGCTTCCATCCTCGGTCCTTCTGGAGGTGACCACTCTGTGTGGGGCTCTGTGCAGGCCCCGCCGGTGCCCGGAGGAGACACGGTTCCTCCAGGGGCAGAATAAATGGCACCAACAATGCTGGAGCTGGGAGGTGCGGAGGGCAGGGGGCACAGCTCGGGGGCAGTGAGGGGCAGAGGGCAAGCCGCGCCGTCCTGGAGGGCGAGGGCCCACCGGGATCCCCCAGCCCAGCCCCTGGGCTGTCTGCCGGCGGCTCGGCTCGGGAAGGGTTAACTGAGTTTAGCTGTCCCCACGCTTCACGCTGGACTGCACCCAACTGTTTGGGTTTCCAGCTCCCCTCCTGCCTCAAGGCCAGGCCTTATCTTGTCATCTAGACGGTCCCCAGAGCCTCAGAGGCAGCACAGGCCAGGCAGGGGCTGGCACGCAGCGAGAGTGTAAACCGTGGATCGAAACCTGCACCCCAGAGCGCGAGAAGAGGACATGGGAGACGCTTTCCACTTGGTGAGAAGTCTCTTCAAGGTCCTGCGGATGAGCGAGAAAAGGGGGTGCCCCACCGCATGCTGGGGTGGGGGACCTTGAGCAGGGAGCCCGCAGGAGCGCAGAACCTTCTCGGACTGTGCCCCACCCCCTGCCAGGGACCCACCTCCTGAGCCGGGGCCCTCATCAGCCGGGCCCAAAGGGCCTGACGTCAGTCTGCTCCTCCTCCAAACAGCAGCACAAACAAAACCCAGGGCCCTTCTTTCCCTCCTTCCCCTGTGAGGCCCAGTTTTTAAATCGTCCTCTTAGATCCTCCAAATGAGATCTGAATTCTAAGCACAGTTTCCTCTTTAATGATCCTGAAGGTGGTAACTACTTGCAACACAGATGTTAGAGTCGAAAGAGAAGTGTCTGGAGATTCCCGCTGTTGTCAGAAGTAGTCGCTGATGGCGGGACACAATTTTGGCCTCAAGCGCCTCCTGTAGGAAGAGCCCCAGTGTGCTGGGGATTCCTTCCCACCCAGGCCTTAGCCCTGAGCAGAGCAATTCAGAGCAGGCGCTCTACAGCCCCTGGCCGCCGGGACTCCTGACTGCCACCACTCCTACCAACAGCTCAGGAAGGCAGGTGGGAGGGTTTCCAACCCGCCTGCTAATCAGATGGGCACGGCAGGGGATGCAGAAGGAGTTTTCATCTTGAACATGATGGAGAGTTCCGAAGGCCTCGGGCTCGCCAAATTTAGAACGCAACAATACCATCTCCTGGGCAGCAGCTACAAGTGGCACAGACATCAGAAGCAGCGAGCGGGGACGGATGGCACCCAGAACTGGAGCAGCGATGGGAGTGAATCTGCCTTCTTGGAGCCAGTGGGACCTGTGCTCGTCCCGCCTTAGGACAAAGGTGCCTGTGCCTGGGCTCCCGGGAGAGCTGGGCGGCGGTCAGCATGAGAGCCCAACAAAGCCTCTGACGAAAACGGCGGCCACAGATCCAAGGCAAAGTGGCAATTATATATGTTCTTAAGATCCCGTTCACCGAGTGCGCTACTAACTGCATCCGGGAAGCAGCGTACACTAGCAGAGGGAGTGAGGGTGGTTCCTGCCCCACCTTGGAGACTCGAGCTCAAAGTTGAAGCACGCATGCTCAAGAAACCGCTCAAGGTTAGATTAAAAAGAAGAACGCCCGTGAAGATGCACCTGACTCATTAATATCACTGCCCGATAGGAGGAGGTTCCTTGGAGGGCCTGGCTTGGGGCTGGGTTTTGGTCTAGGCCTAGGAGCACCTTAATTTGCATTTATATTAAAAAAGAAGAAAACAAACAGAATTAACTAGAAAGGTGCTTGGTTTCCCGTAAATCTGAGCTCTTCAGAGCTAAACAGCTTCCTAGGGCAGAGTCCGAGGCTCAGCTGATGTCAAAATTCATGGATTCTCACCTACGAAGTGCACACAGCGCTGTACCAGGCGGCTGCAGGCACGAGGGATCCCACTGGCCCTTCAGCGTCACCCTGGCGGGAGGTTACAGTGTCACGCCCCTTCTACAGGTGGGGAAACAGGCTGGGAGTCAGCACACCACCCTCCCCTTCGTGGTCTTCCCGTCTGACAGGACTCAGGTTGCAAGCCCGGTCAGCGGGCTCCAGGTTCGCATCTTTCCACCGCAGGGCAGCTGAGTTAGGACAGTCTTTTCTTCCTAGCCTTACACGTATATTCCACCCTTTCTTTCTGGAAAATCAGCTGGAAACTCAACAAAAGAAGTGAGGAGTAAGTCGGCACAGTCACCAGCTGCCCCTCCACACGCTTCACCTGGCCACCCTGCCTTGACCCTTTCTCTTTGGAGCCCTAACCGTCAGAGGCACATGCCCAGAACTGCCAATCAGGATCAATAAACGCAATCGATAAGAACCTTATCAGGTAAATGGAACACCTCTGGGTTTGATTTTAACTCCAACCGTCTCTTCAATGCTGCAGTTCAACTCTTGGGACCAGCCCAAGGCTTCCTGTGCTCATTTCACTACTGGTGGCCAGCGTGCTCGCAGATTTCATCTGATTTGGGTCTACATCACTCAAGGCACTTTACGGAGTGATGAGTTCTTCCCCTCCCCAGGGGTGGTCAGTTTTGGAGGCATATCCCCGGCTCTCTGGCTCTCCCGCAAGCAGGCCCCTGCCCCGCAGGATGGACGCCCCGTGCATGTGTGTCATGGCCACAGCTCACACTGGAAGTGTAAAGAACAGAAACGATGGTTATGACTGGCTGGCCCTTTCAGGAGCTGGAAGCACAGGGTGGGAAAGGAAGGACTTTTCTGTGTTTTGGCCCCTGGGCCAAGGGCGTGTGGCAAGAGGAGCAAAGCTGCTTCCACAGACAACAGAAGGACAATTTCCTCCTGAAAACATAAAAACCTACACCAATGAATTAAACATTTCAAACAAGATGACTCTCTAAAAACTCTTTTCAACCAAGAAGGAAAGACAAGCCGTCCTGTGCTGGCGCTTCCTGTTGCATATGGCACTGAGAAATCCTGTTTTTTCAGCACGCAGAGCTTTCCAGAGAAGGAAAAATATCAAGGGGAAAATCAGAGAAGGAGGTCCAGAGAAGTCAGGCAGGAGGGACGGAGAGAAGGATGGGGAAGAGGAGGCCTCTTCTCAGGGCACAGGGGCACAAAGAACTGGAGGGGAGCAAACTAGAGGTGGCCCCGAGCCAATACAGTGGCCCTGACAGGTCCAAGGAGGTGGCCATGAGAGGCCGGGTGCCGCGCTGGGACAAGGTGTACACCACAGAGACACCACCCTGCCTCCTGCAGCCGTGGGGAGGGCAGCCCCAAATCCACTGGGATGAAGTGACCTGCTCTATTCCCCACAGGTCTCCAAGTATGATGGACGCAAGTTGCCCGAACCCCTTGGCCTCAGTGGGGGTCCTGCCCTAGGTGCCCACGAGAGGCTGCTTCATGGGCAGCACCTTTGGGCTCAGACCCCCAGGAATCCCCAGGGTGTACCAACTGGACTCTCTCCCCAGACCGGAGCTGAACTTCCCCGGCTTCTGGGCAATACGCACACGTGCCTTACCCACCGGCACAGCCTGGGGGTGGGCTGGTCCTGCCCCCCCACGGGCCCTCCGCCGCGCTCCTAGAGCCTCTCACCAGGCTGCCACCGCCCCGCCCCCCCATCACCAAAGAGCAAACCCTCTCCTCCCAGGGGCCTGGCACGACCAGGTTCCAGCATGGAAGAAGAGGAGCCAGGAGGCAGGAAAACTGAAACCTGGGCTCGGAGAAGGCTGGAGGCTGGCGAGGGTCAGCGCCTGCCTCGCTCCGAGAGCCGTCCGCGGCCACCTGAGTCGGTCTCCGCGCCGCAGGTGCCAGGCCAGCCCTCTCCAACTCCCGGAGAGGTAGTAAGTGTAAGGCTTGGAGGCCCGCGCAGCCCAGCCCGCGCCGGGGCGGTGGGTGGGTGGGTGTCTGCTGTGGGATTATTCTTAGCGCTCCACTCTCTTCGCAAAAGTGGCGCCTCCGCCCTCCAGGCTCCGGCACGCTCGCTCCGGGCTCGCACGCCCGGCCCAGACACCGGCGCGGAGGAGAGCACCGGGTGGGGTCCGCGAGGGGTGAGACGGCGCGGAGGCGCAGGAGAGGCGGGGGCTCCCGGAGAGGAGGGGGCGCTGCGGGAGGGGCCCCGGCGACAGGCTGCGTTTAACCCTCGGCGCCCCGCACCCAGCCCTGCGCCGCGCGCTCAGCCGCCTCCCCGGACTCCTCCCGGGACGCGGGGAGCCGGGCGGCGGCGCGCCCAGCCCTTACCTATGGTGGTGATGACCGTGATGGCAAAGTAGAAGGAGCCGGCGAATTTCCACTGGACGCCAGCGCGGTGTGGCTCCGACTGCAGGATCACCAGCTCCAGCTGCCGGTAGTCCTCGCTGCTGATGTTGTACTTGCCCTTGATCCGGATCTCCTCGGCTTTGAGTTTTTCCTCCTCGCGCATCTCGTGGTCCGACTCGAGGGCGTCGAAGACGGCGGCGCCCACCAGCAGGTAGGTGAAGGTGCAGACGATGAGGGACAGAGTCCGCACGTTCTGCCTCTTCATGGCCGCCAGCAAGGAGCCGGCGCGGGGGGCATGTCCCGCAGGCTCGCAGCCGCGCGCGTCCCACTGCAGCGCCCGGCGGCCGCCGCCGCCTCCTCCGCCGCCGCCGCCGCCTCCAAGTTGTAAGCGGCGGCGGCGGCAGCAGCAGCAGCAGCAGCAGCGGGGAGGTGGGGGGCGGGGAGGCTGGGGGGGCCCCCCTCCGCCGGGGCCGCCACAGCCGCCGCCACCGCGAGGCGGCTGGCGGGGCAGGGGCGGCGCGGGCCCGGGCTCCGGCGAGAAGGCGGACAGGCACAGGAGGCTGCTCGAGCGCCGGGGCCAGGCGTCCGGGAGCCCCGACACCCTGCGCCAGACCCGGCCGAAACAGCCCGCCCCACTGCGCAGGGCCATGCACGGCGGCCCCGCCGGGCACCGCGCGGGCCTCGCTGCCCTCCGCACCCCGCCCCCAGCTCCCGCCGGAAAAGCAGGGGCGGGAGCGGGAGCCGGAGCGCGGCCGCCGGGGCCCGCGCCCCTCCGGGTCCGGCTCCGGGGAGGCGGCGCCCAGCTAGGAGACCACAGGTCCGCACGCGCCCCGCGGGACCTCCTGCCCCTTTTACCCCTCCGCGTTCCCCTTCGAGGGGGGGTGAAAAAGTTTGCGAAGTGGCGGCGTCTCCGGAGTCCCCAGCGAGCGGGGAGGGGGCCGAGCAGGTGCAGCGGTTGGGGCGGCCGGGTGCCTGAAGGTCCGAGCGCGCTGCGTCCACCCGGGCGAGCCGGAACGCGGCGGGGTCCCAGCCAGGCGTCGGCCGGTCCACGAAGTTTGCTCGGCTCAGCCCCCGAGGCGCGGGAGCGGGGCGCGGCCCCCGGGTGGCAGGGCCCGCGGCGGAGCGGCCTCGGGGGCGGCCGGGGAACGGCGCGGCGGCGGTCGCCCAGCCCGCTCCTCCGGGGGCGGCGGGCGCGGCGGAGGCGGCGGCGGGAGGGGTCCCGCGGGCCTCGCGGAGATGCGGGGTGGGCGCGGGCGCATGAGCCGCGCAGGGGTCGGGGCCCTCCGGCGTCCGGGCGTCCGGGGAGGCGGCCGCAGCGCCGCTCTGCCTGGAGCGCTGCGTGCGTGCGCGCCGGAGGGAGCCGAGTGTGTGTGCGTGTGTCTGTGCGTATGTGTGCCTGTGTGCGTGTGTATATGTGTGTGTGTGTGTGCGCGCGCGGGCGGGCGTGTGTGTGTGTGTGTGTGTGCGTGTGTGCGTGCGCGCGCGCGCGCGCGCGGCAGCCCTGCTCCAGCGGGAGGGCCACGGGGGGCGGGGGCCGGGCTAAGCCGAGGCCCGGCCTCCCTCCCTCCCTCCCTCCTTCCCTCCCTCCCGCACCCTCCCGGGCGCGCCACCTCCCGCCTGGTCACCAGCCAGCTGGAGAGGCTGCCGCGGCGGCTCCCGCTGCAGACCGAACGCGGCGCAGGGCGCACGCGAAGAGAGCTCGGGAGGGGCGGCCGGTGCAGCCGGGGAGGGGGCGGAGGCGGGCCGAGGACTGGGTGTCGCCCGAGAGGGGGTGGGGGGCGGATCCACCAGCAGGTTTTGGCGGGGGATGGGAGGATAAATGAGGCTGCTTGGGCCGTTCTAGGCCAGCTCCCCGAGAGCACATGCAACCACGAGAGGCGGAGAGTTTGAGGGACCCGGGGTTGGGAGAAGAAACGGGATGCAGCGCAGCCGGAGAAGGCAGACAGGCGGCTTAAGGGAGAGGGGAAATCCGGCGGAGGGTGGGAGCACGAGGGGAGGGTCGGTGGGCTCCCGGGAGCGCGGCGGCTCACGCGGCTCCCCCGGGGTCAGCCACCTGGCCCGGGCGCGGGTGCGTGTCATTGGCCTGGGGCACCTCCTCGTCGCGTGCTGGGGTCCCAAGGGCCGCGTCAGACCCGGAGAGCATCGCCGGCCGGTTGGCCCAGCACCGGCCGACCTGAGCCATTCCCAGGGAGAGCGCTGAGGATGGCAGGAGCCGCCACTCTTGGGATCGGGGCCGCTGGGGAGGACGCCGCATTCCCCTTTCCCTGTCTGCTTCCTGTTGCTTTTCCGAGAAACACTCCTTGGTTCCCCGAGGTTGGGCGCGGGGTGCACCCAGAACTCAACCCTGACCCTCCCCCCTGCTCCCCGCACCGCGCGACGGCGCCTCTCGGGACCAGCCTGGGGAGGAAACCCGAGGCTCGGCCTGGGCGTAGCTATTCGCTGAGTCCAGAGAGGGGTCCTCGCTCGGCTTTACCCCCTTTCTATTTCAGCCTCCTTTGCCCTCTTCCCCCCATCTCCCTTCAGGTCGTCGAGGGGGTTTCCCTCAACCACCGGCCCCTTTAATTGCCTCTTGAGCAATGGAGCCCGAAAGCGGCAAGCGCGAGTGGCGGAGACCCCCGGGCTCCACTTCCCTGGGTCAGGCGATCTCCCTTGGACCCCAGACAAGAAAGAGATGGAGACTTGGGGAAAGGGGCGCCCCGCCCCGGCGGCGGGCTAAAAAACGGGGCAGAGGCTAGCCATGGGCTATGAGGGGTAGGCCAGGGAATTATACTCAACCCTCGCGCAGCTCGCTCCGGGAGCCCTGACCCCTCTGCGTCGCCTCCTCGGGCCGTGCTTGGGCTCCCCGCCCACGGGACTCTGTCTGGGTCGAGCGAGTCTAGGGACCCACGGAGGCTCCCCGGCGGGGATGCTCTCCATCACATTTTGAGGACTCGCGGGTGCTTGCGCCCCGGGCGCACCAGGGAAGGGGGCCCCCGCTGTGGGCGACGTCTGGGCCGCCCGGTCTCCACTGGGTCTGAGCTCGCCCGCGGGGGCGGGGAGCCCCACCCCTAGCAGGCGCTCTCCCCAGAATTCATTTTGGAAACCGAGGCCCCCGCGCTCGGCGAATGAGCCTGGCCGCCCGGTGAGTCACCGCGAGCGGGCGACAAGGATTCCCAGCAGCTGGTAATTAATTGCGCCGTGGCTCGGCCCACGACGGAACCCCAGTCGGGCCTCCCGCCGCCCTGCAGCGGCGCCACCCCTGAGTCACAGCCGTCGGGCCTACGCCGTCCGGAAGCAGCCTGCCCGCCTGGATGCCACCAGGGGGCACTGGACTCCGACCCACAGGTCGCCCCGCTTTGAGTCAACCCCTCGTAGGAAAGTCCAAGCTGTCCCCGCTGGCAGGTGCGGGAGCGGGGGATGGGTTGCTCTCCACCCACAGATTCCAAGCTTTGTAGGGAGCCACTTTTATTCGGTTTACATACAACCTTTCAGGAAAACGGAGCCGCTTTGTGTGAGTATTGGAAGGGACCTCAGAGATAAACTAGTCCAAACCGCTTGTTTTACAGATGGGAACACTTCCAACCGGAGAGGATCACGTGCCCAGGGACACAGGCAATTTGGATCCAGAACCAGCACTGAACCTCCTCCTGGCTTCTGTCCTGCGTTCCTTCAAGGACCCAGCTGCCTTCTGACCCCAAGTTCACAGTGCCACGAATAGCCACAGACCACTCCCAAACGCTGGTTCTTCCTTTACTTCCCCCCCTCCCCAAATATGGCCTTTGGACTCAAGAGAAACAAGCCTGGGAGCCGGGCCTCTGGAGGGTTCTTGGTCGGGGAGGGGGGTAAAAGGAGGGTTTCCTGGTCTGTCCATCCAGCACCCACACTCCTGTCCTCACCCTACACTCTCCTTCCATGGTCTTGACCTGCAGGTGGAAGTGAACTCCTTGAAGCAGAGCCTGGGTCTTGACATCTTCCCTGTGTCCCCAGCACTCATCCCCAAGGCAGGTGCTCAGCTAGCACTGTGGGTTGCTGCCGCATGACAGTCCAGAAAGCGGTTAGGCTGGTGGCAGTGCGTCTGGGGAGACCACCTCCCTCTCTGCCCCTGTGGTCTGGGAGCACCAACTCCAGCTCAGCCTAGAGGTGGATTCAGAGCTCAGGTGTGGCCAGTCAGAGCCAGGTTCCCCCAGCCACGGTGATTGGCTGGGCGTGGCTCACCTCTCAACCAATGAGAACCCTGGGAAAGCATTTCTTTGCGGAGGCGTGGGAGGGAGGCAGGTACTGAGGCTGCAGGCCACTCCCCTACAGGGAGCAAATACATTCACTTTTTGGTTTAGGCCACTGTGAGTTGGTTCCAAGCAGACCGGTGCTGCTGGTGCCTGTGAGCTGGCAGCCTGTCTGTGCTCCTCCAGTGATCTGTCCCTGGGCCTCCCTGGACCTCAGTGTCTTCTTTAGTAAAAACAGATGTATCTGATAATAGAGAACATCATGGTTTTATAACGCTATCTACCACCTAGTTGTTTGCTAGTTTCTTTACACACAGTGGGCGTGTCCGTAGCCCCTGGGGCTAGGAATCACTACCCTGTGTTACCCAGAGAGGCCGACCAGCTTATTCAGGCCCCTCAGTGAGTCAGAGTGGACCTCACTCCCAGTCTAGTGCTGCTTCTACATCAGCGCTATGTGTCTGTGAAAGACTCAGCTGCGGGCGGGAAGCAGGGAGGTACCGTGCTCCAGGCCAGCTACCCAGTGCAGCACATCACACCTCCGTGCCTTTGCTCATGCTGTTCCCTCTGCCTATATACCTTTCCCTGTCCTCTTCAGGCTCCCGTCTCCTCATCTTTCAAGATTCAGCTCTGGCAGCATCTCCTCCAGAAGCTTCCCCTGTCCCCAGCCTGGATGAGGCGCCTGTGTCCCTGCACATACTTCTATCCTGTGACCCCTTTGGTGCCAGTCACACCTCCCCTGCCAGACTGTGAGCTCCTTGAGCGCAGGGGCCATGCCGGCCTCAACTTGGTCATGCAGGACCTGCCACACAGTAGGTGCACAATAAATGTTTGTTAAAAACTAAAGAGCAGAGTTGAGTTCACATGCCAGTGTGTCTGAAGTCATCACCCCAAGTGAGATCTCTCAAAGGAAGGCAGGAAGAGGTAGATGCAGAAGAGTGAGAGAAAAAAAAAAAAAAATAGCTGTGCAGATGGCAAAGGTGGTTGCCTGCCAGGACCCCGAGAGTCTCTGAGGTTTAGGCCTTGACTCTGATGTCCCTGGGGGTCCAACACAATGAAGAAGGAGGAGAAAGAACATGAAACGCAGAGGTGGAAGAGAGGGCAGAAAGCAACAAGAGCTCAGACAGTGGAAGGAGTGAGGGGTGAGCCTGGAGAGGAGAGTGGGTCCAAGGGTGAGCTCACCAGTATTGACACACAGGCTGCCTTCCCTTGGCCTGGGCCCATGGCAGACATTGCTAATCAACCCCAGCCCTGTCTTTGGTCGAGATCTGTTACAGCCTGAGAATCTTGAACACAGGGGTCCACACAGGGCTCATCCTGGGCTCAATGCTCACCTGTTTCCTTTCAAGGCCATCACCAATCTGGCCCCAGCTGAGATGGCAAAGAAGTGTTTACACCCATCATGAGAGGACGTAGGGAGCCGTGAGCAAGTGGCACCGTGATGGTGGTGTATGGCGCCCTGGTGGGCCGGTCCTGAGTGAGTCTTTCTTGAGCACCTGCTGGGTGTTCAGCCTGAGCTGGGCATTGAGCACTCATGATGACTCTGTGAGGCCATCGTCATCCCCTTGGCCGGAGATGAAGCCAAGGCTCTAAGCTTAGGACAGTGACCATGACTGCAGATCCTTCGTGGGGTGGGGCGGGAGCTGGGGGGCTGCGTCCTTCTCTCCAGGCACAGGCAACCAGGCTGGACCAGTGTGATGGCGAAAAAGCTGAGAAGGAAGAGGGAGAGTCAGCCCAGCCCCTGGTACACAGGAGGTGCTAAAAGTTGTTTCATTGGCTCCGTGATTGAATCCAAAATATGCTAAGGCTGGTCCCAGGGCTGATGTGGTGAGAGCCGGGGGAGGGAAGCAGGAAAATGGCCCAGGGCTTCCAAGACACAAGAGGCAGAGCCAATGCCAGAAAAGGGAAACTGAGGCCGGCCAGGCTCAGTCTGCCCAGAGGGTTCCAGAATGTCATGTCAGGGGCAGGGGAAGTAGTTCATAGGGTGGACAGTCAGAGCCTGTGACCTGGGGCTGCTGGACCTCCAGCTGCCCCCTAAGTCCATCAACAGGTGATGTGAGGACACAAAGCCCCAGATGGGTGGGCCTCCTCCCTGAGATGTGAAGCCCAAGGGGGGTCTTACTTGGAATTTCTGAGCCCCAGAGTTCTCCTTGTGCGGTGATGTCTCCAACTGTGACCACGTGGGCAAAGACTCCTGGGAGATTCACACTCTAAACTGTTGCAGGAACGATCGGTGTGCAGATTCGAGGCTCAGGGAGGATCCGATCTGCCCCCGGAGTTAGAGGACTCAAGAGTAGGAAGTTCATCTAGCAGGTGAGGAGCCAGCCAGCCCTCTCTGGGACTCAGGGTGACATGCGAACGAGGGCAGAGGCAAGGCCAGGGGCCCCGCCTTCGAGCCAAGGGCGGCCCCCAACCCCGCCCCCCCCCCCCCCCCCCCGACACACACACACTCACACAAGCCCTTGCTTTACTGCAGGAAATATGATTAGTGGATTTCAGGCTTCTTAACGCAGCCTGAACCACTGCCCAGCTCCACACCTGATCCATAAATAGCTCCATCGTGTTCCCCACGGAGCCCCAGTGCTGCCAGGATCAATCAGGCCATCGGCAGAGGCTTCACCAGCTGACAGCTCCTGAGGGGGGCTGCTGGAGGGGCACGAACCCTGTGCCCACCAGGAGGGTCTCATTAACCGAGGCCGGAGCGGCAGGGCCAACCCCTGAGGGAGGCTGTTCGAAAACCAGGCCCAGGAGATGGGAGGGCAGCACGTCTACACCCACAGCGGGACTCCTGGGCCGTGGGGAGGGCATCCTGTCCCCAGCCTCCGCTTCTGGGTACGCGGGGCTTGGCAGAGCAGAGGCTCCTGGGCAGTTGCTGACTAGATTAATGAAATGGATTCAAGAACGACATACCGGTGGCCAGGAAATGGCATTGGTGACCTTTCTCTCAGTCACCTCCTCATCACCACCCAGTACGTAAAATAATTAGGCGCCCATAGAGAGGGGACATTTGTTGAACCCAGCTCTTCTCCTTTGTAATACTAATGCTGATGTAAATAAGATTAATTAAAAATAAAAAATCTTCCGCTCTTGAAAACAAACAATAGCTTATGGAAAACGCTCTAAACGCGGGACGTGGGGAAGCTTGCACTCGGGAGTGAGACGGGCTGACCCGCGATTGTTGATGCGGCTGCGGACAGGAACGTCTGGAAGTTGTCCAGCACGGGCGCGGGGCAGAGCCGGGGCGCGGGGGCTGCTCTGCGGACCACCCCCCACCCCACCCCCGCCCGAAGCAGCGTGTCCCTAAAGCGCACACGGGCTGTGAGCAGGCTGTCCATCACCAGCAGATCAGTTCTCCCAGACGGACCCCGACTGGCACTCGGGCTGTGGGATAAGTACCGGCTTCTGAGTCAGGCGGCCGGGATCCAAATCCCAAGCTTGTCGTTTCCACCCGGCGTGACCGCGGGCGAGTGGGCGACCCGCTCCGTGCCCCTGCCCCCCACCCCACCGGTTGGCTGGCAAGGGCTGAAGAGGGCTCTCCGTCCATCCGGATGAAGCGCGGGGAGGCGTGTGCGGCTCCCGGGAGGAGGCCTGGCCCGCAGGCGGGGCCACGCGGTGCGGGAGCTCGTCCCGCCCGCCCCGCGGAGGACGCGCTGCCCTCCTCCCTCCACCTCCCCGGCCGGGAGCCAGCTTCGTCCGGGTGGGAGCTAACTTTAGTCCGGTCACGTGGCGCCATCGTTGTCCCTGTGCCGAGAGTTTACAGATCCCCGCGGAAGGTGTTTAAATATTTTTCCTTTTCAGAAGCCTGGTTCTCGCCTCTGCCATTTTCACCTTTGTGTGGCAGAAGGTATTTTTGCAAACGCACCCAAGGTGGCAGCGATTGCGCAGCGAGACACGGCATCCCTGTACACACTGCTGCTATTTTGGGGACCCGCAGGTGTATCGTTTGTATCATCACGGGCCTGTCACCTCCCAGGGGGAGGGAAGAGAGGGTGGGGTGCTTCCAGAGGCTCCTGTTCCACGGGAGCCTTCCCCTGGTAGCCCTCCTGGCCCAGGTGGGGTCTGGGCGTGGCCCACGTGCCCCGGTGCGAACAGCCCGTCCTCAGCTCTGTTGCTCCATCCCCGGCTCCGGTCCAGGCCTCGAGATTCCTAGGACAGGGCCTGTCCGACCTGTCTGTGTCCCCAGCACGGAGCAGGGATCAGGAAACATCCACTGAGTTGATGGGAGCTCTGCAAGGGTCTGGGGCTTCAGAGAGGCTTTCTCTGCCCCTGAGCTGCTCTCTGCCCCAACATCACCTGCCAGGCTCGGGGCCGTGGGATGGGCTGATCCCAGCTCTCTGGTTGCTATGGGCGTGAAGCAGGCACAACTACACTCTGAGGATGTACACACCGTAGGGCCCCATCCAGGGTTTAAGTCTCTTCCCACAGGGCCAGAAGGTACACTGGCAATTAGGTCTCCTTCCTCGTTTGATGAATAAGGAGACCGCAGCCCGGAGAAGTCCAGGGACTTATGGGGGGTCACAGAGTCACCATCGTCTGCAGAGCTGGGACACCATCCACCTCCCAGGCCCCCGAGCCCAGGTCCAGGGCCCCCCAGAGGGTCTCCAGGGAGTCCACATAGCTTGGCAATCCAGCCCTTGCCTCGAGGAGTATTGGGGAGCCAGCAGCAAGGTCTCTGCTGTCACGGAGCAATCGTCCTGCTGGGAAAGTGAACAGCGAACCAGTTAACCATCAGGGAAAAGCCAGAGACAGGTGATTGCAGGAAGATGAGAAACACGGGATGGTGAAAAGTGTACTGGGCAGAGAGAGATTTGAGGTGCAGTGGTCAGGGATGGCCACCCCGTGGAGATGACACTGGAACTGAGACTTGAATGACACGTTTGGACCCAGGAAAGGGTGTCTAAGCAGAGGGAATAGCCTGTGCAAGGGCCCTGGGGCCAGGGGAGGGACACTGGCTTATTCAGGGAAGAGCCAGAAGGCAAATGTGGCTGGGATGCTGGCCCAGAGGAAGTTGGCACAAGATGAGGTCAGAGGTCAGGGCTCTGAGCCCCCCCCCAGGAGGACGGGAGGCAGGGCCATATCACGGAGGTTCTCGCAGCCCATGGGAGGAAGATGGATTTCACTTGTGCATTCACGGAAGTCCACGCGTGCACTGTGTGGGGAGGGAGAGGAGGCACATCTGCTTCACTGGACAGCGTGGGGCACCCACATCCTGCACCACAGGGCACCTGGGGAGCTCTCCAACCTGGAAGAAGAAAGGTCCCCAAGAAATGGGTGGTAATTAAAACAATGATGACTCCAATTCTGATGACTGTGAAGGGGCTGGGCCTGCAGTGCACACAGCCCACGGCCCCAGCCTCCCAGAGGCCACTGCTGAGCATCTCTTGTCGGGGCTGGGGTCCACTCACAGGGGAGCAGGCGCCCCGGGGGTGAGTTGGGTGAAATCACTGCAGCTTCTGATGCTGTCTGGTCTCCAACGACCTAGGACAGGCCTGGTGGACAAGGTGTGATTTCCGCAGCAACAGGAAGAGTCCCCAATTCCCCAAATCCCTCCCACACCTCCACTCAGATGCCTAAAATCTCTTTAATGGTGGCAGGTTGAATTACTGACTCTTTATAATCATTGTACCCTTTTAATTTATTTATTCTTGATCACAGACAATACTTTTTGCATAAAATATAAAAAGTAGAGAGAAATATAAAGAAACAAAATCCTGAGGATTTTCCCCAGGGAAGTTAGCACCATTTCAGCAATGGGTCCGGCCCTGGGAAACACTGACTTTTACACCCTGAAGTCCACGGATGCTGATGTAAGACCTTCCTTAAGTGTCAAGTGCAAGGGAGCAGGTGAGAACGCAAAGGGGATGGATGTTCAAGAAGGTTCGAGGATACGGTTAGAGAGGAGGACGCCCAGGAGAGAAGGCTGAGCTGAGAAGGACCACATCACAGGTTGCACTCCTGTTTTCCTCACGCTCAGTTGCCGCTGTGCAGCTTGGATGGAGCCAGGCAGAGATTCCGTCCCTTGAGTATGTGACAACCGTGCAGTCCTAACACAGCGCAAGTGAATAGCCCCGGATCAAGGCCGGCTGGAGCATGGGCGCATCAGGACCACGATGCTGGGGGTGGAGGAGGGCTGGAGGGGACACCTTGTGCAAGGGGGTGGCCCATAATGGTCAAGGACTCAGTCTGCGTGTGCACTAGGGCCGACCTGGCTCAGATCTGGGCACCGACTTCCTGGGTGAACCCCCGGACTTCAAGCCTCAGGCCCGTCCCTTGCAGAATGGGTGGAATGAGGGCTCCTGGCTGATTGGATGGTGGGGAGGATGAAAAGCCAGGTACCACACTGGCACAGTCTCCAAGCTTGGGGTGGAGGTAGTGCAAACAGGTGGGCTTTGGAGTCAGATGGTCCTGGGTTTCAATCCTGGCTCCACCATATACTGGCTGATTGACCTTGTGCCTGTCACTTCACCCAAGTCTCAATTTCCTCATCTGTGAAATGGGGACGTGGTGTGTTTTGCACTTAGCAGAGTGCCTGGCACAGGTAAGCACTGAAGGAAGGCGAGCTGGTTGTGTTTGTCTCTGCCCCTAGCTTTGAATTTCACTCTCTCATGAGCTACTGGTGCTTCTCCAAATGCAGGGTCACCGGTGACTCCTGCACAACAGTCCTGAGATTTTGAACCCAGCAGAGCAGGGGCAGGAGCGGGAGAAGTGGGACATCGGAAAGAGGAAGGGAAAGTGGAAGACCAGAGAGAAGGGTGGAGAGACTGGGGGATCAGGGAGAAGAAGGAGAGATGCAGGAACCAAAGAGGAGGGAGAATGTGGGGTGCAGACAAGGTAGAAGGGGGGAGCGATGACGGGTGGGGGTGAAACGATCAGGGTAAGTTTCCCTGACTCTGGTCCTGGTGGACACCTCCTTGGTGCTTCCACCCAAAGTCTCTCTCTCCCAGACTATGTCTTAGAATCTGAGACCAGAGTAGAGATACAGGTCTTCATTCTTTCTTGACACGAATGTCTGTTAAGCATCTACTCGGCCAGTTCCTGGTCCAGGCCCTGGAGGCTGCAAAGGTGAGGTCAGGATGCTTACACGTCACAGACCAAGGTACTGTGTACATGTTGGCTTCCATGATCCTTCATCATCAATAGTGTCCACAATTCAGTCCCAAATGCACCCCACACCCCTTTCTCTCCTGTGCAGCCCATGCTTGGCCATACTGACCTGTGTTCTGGCCTGCACCTCAGCTGCCGTGGAAAGCATCAGGAAAAGGGTCAGGCCAGACTCTGGGGCCAGGCCTCACTTCACCTCCTGTCTGTTTGCCTTTTCTGAGCAGTAGCCTTTTGGCAGCTACATTTAACTGAGTATTCGGTTTCCACCCTACCATCCTTCCTTCCCTCCCTCTTTCACTTGGGTCAGATCGCGGCGTGATGGCTCTCCCAGCTCCCTCCCCGTTTCCTCTCTTATGTGTTCTCCCTAGTAAACTTCTTGTGTGTTTAGTTGCATCTCAACATCTGCTTCTTGGAGGACCCAGATTAACACAGGGGCACTCAGCTATCAGATCTGAGCCTCCAAAGAGCTGACAAAGAAAAATCATGGCATCTAAGGGGGGTGCCCAGAGCCAGACAGGACGGGGAGAGTTGTACCTGGAGAGTGAGAACTCTCCCCGCATCCTATCGGTTTCTGAATCAGTCAGGATGGGATAGATTATACAGCATGTTATGGACTGAATGTCTGTGTCCCCCACGTTCATATGTTGAAACCCTAACCCTCAGTGTGATGGCATTTGGTGGTGGGGCCTTTGGGGGGTGATCAGGTTTAGATGAGGTCATGAGAGTGTGGTCCCGTAATGGCATTAGGGTCCTTATAGTAAGAGGAAGAGATCAGAGCCCTCTCTCTCTCTCACTATCTCTCGGCCACGTGAGGACACAGTGAGAAAGGGCATCTGCAAACCAGGAAGAGGGCTCTTGCCAGGTGCCCGATCTGCCAGCATCCAGTCTTGGAACTCCAGCCTCCAGAACCATGAGAAATAAATGTCTGTTGTTTAAGTCACCCCCCATCCCCACCACTGTCTGCAGTATTTTGTCACAGCAGCCTGCGCTGACTGAGACATAGCAGTACCAGAAAAATTTTTAAATAAAAAAATCAGTGGTTCAAATTACAAAGGCTTATTTCCTGCTCATGTGAGTTGATAGTAGCTCTGTTCACTGGCCCCCTGAGACCCAGGCTGACAGACGCTCCCCTGCCCTAGGCTTCCACCATCCCCGACAGGGAGACAAAACCTGACAGATTTCACCGTGGTCCCAAAAGCTTCTGCCCAGAAACATCCTCCATCACTTCTGAATGCACTGTGTTGGCCAAAGCAGGCCACATGGCCAAGCCTGGGGTCTTCTGTCCACCCTCATACCCGGCAAAGACCTACACCCAAGAATCCTGTCCCTAGGCAAGTTCCCACTCACCCGTGAAGGCAAAAGGAAGATTCTGAGAGTACACTTCCCAAATTCTCTTCTATCTCCTGCATCCTTCATTTGAAGAAAAGACTCAAGGGAAGACCCAAACCTGAAAATAAAGAAGACAGAACAGAGCCCACGAAATGAAGAAAGATGAAAAGGGAAAGACATAACGGTGAGCAACGGAACTTGCTATGTGGTAAATTAAATAAAAATGAATAAGGATAGACCTGTCTTGCACTGTATCATCTAACTGCTAAGTAAGGGTTCCTAAAATTGAAGGTCCGTACTGAAAGGAAAAATTGTAATGATAGTCTATTTATAAAAGTCATAGCTCAGCAATAGCTACAAGTTACGGCCAGGAAGGAAATTTATAAACTTTGCAAGGATCTCTTCTTGGAGGGGGAGGGGAAAGGAAGAAAATAAAAGATGTCTAGAAGTGTCATCTTATTAGACTGGGGAGGAATAATCAAGGGAAAAATAGAATATCTTATTGTGTGGAATAGGTGGTATCTTATTTTCAAAGTAGAGAGTTCTGGCAAACAGGGAAGAGAGAATGGCCATCAGTGCAATGGAAGGGGTCTTAGGGTCTATCTGCTTGGGCAATCATAACAAAATACCACAGTCTGGGGGGCTTACGCAACTCATATTTGTTTCTCACAGTTCTGGAGGCTGGAAGTCCAACAAAACATTGTAAAGCAATTATACTCCAGTAAAGATGTTAAAGAAAAAACATTAAAAAAATAATAATAAAATAAAATAAGTTGCTGGGAAAATATCTACAAGGATAAAGCAAATGAAAATAAAGTAGGATGGGTAGATAGTAATCTCAAAAAGGTTTAAAATATTTATATGTGATAAATTAGAATGTTATACACTGAAATGCTATACAGTCATAAGCCTGTACTTAAAAAGAAAAAAAGAGTTAAATATATAAGCAAAACCTATTAGGAAAGGAAAGAGAACCTGATAAAAATATAATTAGAGTGAGAGACCATTGCACGATCTCTGTGAGAAATGGACAAGAGTATTAGAAATTAAGAAACTGTTAGAAGTTAAGAGGCAATCAAATTTATTGCATGGCCACTGATTAGATTCTAGTTTGAACAAATCAGATTTTTAAAAGCCGTTTTAGGGACAATTAGGGAAATTTGATATGGATGGAGTTTTAGAAGATTATAGAACATCACTGTTATTTTCTCAGGTGCAGTAATGGTATCATGGTTAAGTAGGGAAGCATCCTTCTTTAGTAAAGAGATAAACTGAAGTATCTAGGGGTGGAATGCCATGAAGCCTATAATTTAATTCTAAATACCTCAGTAAAAAACAAACATAGCAAAATGTACACAGTTATTGAATCTTGATGATGGATGTATAGTATACGTTATCTCTCTGCTTTTATGTATATTTGAAATTCAAAAACAACAAAGTAATAACACCAGAACTGAATAATGCAACCAATAACTGTGACTGTATATATAATATAGTTATATATATATATAGATATAGATATATATATATATTTTTTCAAATAGTGAATCCCTTTTTATGTGCCCAAATGTCACAGAGGAAAATCAGTATATATATAATAGGCTGACAAGAAAACATTACCAAATTCAAGAACCCAAGAATGAAGTTTTCACAGGCCTCATGCTCCAGCCATATTCAATACAAGTAGTAATTAATAATAAAATGGGAGCCAAACACTTTACTTGCAAATTTAAAACATTCATGCATAACTCTTGGATCGAAGAGAAAAATCAAGGGAGAAATTATATATCATCTGGAAAACAAAGAAAAAGAAAATGCTTCATGTTAAAACATATGGAGTAAAGTTAACAGCTTAGAAACACACAGCCTAAATGCCTTCATTCGAAGGGGCAAAGGCTAAACATAACATCATTTTTAGTACTTGTCTCAAGCAATTAGGAAAAGAAACAACAAAAGAAACAAGAAAAGGGGAATTCATAAAGAACTGAAATTGATGAAATAGAAAAAAAATTTAAATAGTGGGAAGAATATGTAAATGCAAAAGCTTATTCTTTGAAATTGCTCATAAAATAGAAAAAACCCTCGTGAGTCCAATTATGGAGAATGAAGAGAGAGAGTAAAATTAGACAAGATTAGGAGTAAGAAGGCAGACATACCAATATAACTACAGATACAGGAGAGATAAAAATAATTATGAGAGAATATTACATGCAACTCTGTGATAAGAAATTGAAAACCTCAGGGAAATGGATGATTTCCTAGTAAATTACCAAAATCAGTCCAAGAAAAAATGGAAAATTTTAATAGACCAATTACCATAGAAGAGATTAGAAGGTGACTGGAGATCTATCAGTGAAAAGACAGCAGAATCAGACAGGCTCACAGCTGAGTTTTATCTAATTTCTAAAGAATGAATCATTTTGATACTGTTTAAGCTATTTGAGGCCATAGAAAAGGATAGGAGAGAAATACCCTTATTCATTCTATGCATCTAGAATATCTTTAATACAAATAATACAAAATAAGGGGAACTATAGACCGATGGCACACATATAGGTGAACATTTCTAAATAAAATACTAGCAAATAGAATCTAGCGACTAATCAAGAGAACAATATATTACCCTTCAGGTTCATTGTGAGAAAGCAGTGTGTGGTTTAGGACCCTTAGCCTTGGGGACATTTTGTAGGCATATTTTCACCCCTCTTCTCTGAGCGTCTCTTGGCATGACAAAGTAAGGACATATTAGGCAACGATCAGGGGGCTCTAATGAACCAGACTGGACAAAACGAAGACATCGACATCCAAGGGAGCCTTAGTATCTGTTAGCAAATGCCAAGATTTTATATGGAGATTTTGTGGGGTTTATTTCCAAAACAGCCTCTAGTTGTTTCAGCATCTTTTAAATGTTCCAAAGAACCAATTTTTTTTTTTTCTATATGAAATCCACTGAGGGAAAGGGAATTTTCTTGGTTTTAAATGCACACCAGAGCACAAGATCTAATATTACTGAATTCTCGCAGCAACTCTGTGGGGAGTTGATATGATTGACACTGAGGCTTGGAGAGGTGAAGAGACTTCCGAGAGCACTCAGATGATGCAGGCAGAGTCAGATCTCAACCCTGCTGAGACTGACTGCAAAGCCCAAGCTTTCAATGGCATATGTGAACACCACATGTGGAAGTCCCCTGGCGACTTCTTGGTTTAGGGAGGAGTTGCAGTTCATTTAGCCAAAGCCAGGAGAGATGGAATGAAGACTAGATTAGGTATCAGGAGACCTGGGTTCTATTTCATCCTCTGCCCTTCTGCAACATTCTGAATCCCTACATAGCTGGTCTCAGAAGGGCCAGCCGTGGGTTGCTGTCCGTGGTGCTGAAGGTGCTCTTGTCCGAGGGCTCCCACTTCACCTATTTTCAGAGGAGCTGGTCTGGGCGGCTGCCAGGAACACACTGTGATTAATCAGCAGGTTTTAAATGGCAAACTAAAGGTGGAAGGAAAGAATTTCTTTATTGGTTTGCTGAATCTGTGCCAAAGGAGCTTTCTTTCTTTCTTTTTTTTTTTTTTTTTACCGAAAGCCATGTCTTTGACAATTCTCATCACCTGGGCCTGAATTGAACATCTCAATTTTTGGAGAGAGGAATAGAACTAAGTTTTCACTGCCCAGGTGAATAAATGGAATATTACCTGATTCCCAGAGCCCCGTTTCCCCTCTCAGGTCCCATGAGGGATCTGAGGGAATCCAGAGGGAATCTATGCTAAATTTTGTGTCAGTTACTCACTTGTCTCTATTGTTTTTTTTTTTTTGTAACAACTTGGTATGTATCCTTAACAAATACACTGATTTGCTTTTTGGACTTCATGTAATTAGAATCATATTGCATGTGCTTTTCTGTTGTCTGCTTTCTTCCATCAACGTTATGTTTTGGAAGTGGATCCACATTGTTGCATATTCATCATTGTATACTATTCTGCTATATGAATATGCTAAAACGGATCTGTACATTCCATTCTTACTATGGAATGTGAACTTATGTCCTTTTTTTCCCACTATGAACAATTCTGCTATAAACATTCTGGCACACAGCTCATGTTACACAAGCCACTGTACATTCATTACGTTATGTACATGGTAGTAGAATCGTTGGGTCCTAGGTTATGACCAGTTCAACCTCACTAGGTGTGGTAGAAACTTCTGGTGCTCATTCTCCCCTCGTCCCTAAAAGAGACATGCCTTGTTTGCAGTCAGGTGAGGCCATTTCCAGGTTGAATAATCTCATTATGGTGTAAGACCCTCTTCATATTTCTCCCAGTTTGTGACTTGTCTTTCCATCTTCTTTATGGTCTTTTGATGAATGGAAGTTCTTAGTTTTAATATAGTGAAACTTATCATTTTTATGGCTTGTGCTTTTTGTGTCTTATTTAGGATATCTATCCCTACCCCAAGATCGTAAGATATCTTTAATGTCTTCTAAATGTTTTATACTTTGCCTTTCACATTTAGGTCTTAACCTAGAATAATTTTTATGTATGGTGTGTAGCAGGGCCCAGTATCTCTCTTTCCCTATGGCTACTCACTTACTTTCTGAGCACTATTTAAGGAAAAGTCCATCCTCTTCCCACTGGCATGTGACAGCAATATTTCATACATCGTCGGTCTCTATATGCATAGGTCTGTTTCTGGGCTTTCCATTGACCCATTCTTCTATTCCACAGTGTGTACTTGTTCAGCATTATAATACATTTTGACTTATTCTTCAAGAGTATGTTGGCTATTATTGGGCCTTTGCATTTATATATGAATTTTAGAATCACCTTGCCAATCTTCACCACCCCACAAAAAAATTAAGATTTTTACTGGTGTTGCATTGAACCTATATGATCAATTTAGTGAGAAGTTACACCTTTAGGAAAGAGAGTCTTCCAACCATTTACTTAGATCTCCTTTAATGTCTTCCAATAAATTTTTATAACTTCCTCCATAATGGTCTTACACATTAAAGATTTATTCCTGGATTCTGTGTTTGTTTCCTATTGTTTCTGTAACAAGTTACTACAAACTTGGTGGCTTAAACAACAC
The DNA here is from genome assembly GCF_028021215.1 of Eschrichtius robustus. Taxonomy (NCBI): domain Eukaryota; kingdom Metazoa; phylum Chordata; class Mammalia; order Artiodactyla; family Eschrichtiidae; genus Eschrichtius; species Eschrichtius robustus. The sequence goes on from NC_090840.1 coordinate 83,098,273, forward strand.
AAACTGATTATCTTACAGTTCTTGAAGTCAGAGTCCAAAATGAGTCTTGCTGAGCAAAAGTCAAGATGTGGGCAGGGCTTTGTTCTTGTGGAGGCTCTAGGGGGACAATCTGTTTCCTTGCCTTTTCCAGCTCCTAGAGGTTGAGGCACCTCTTGGCTCACGGCCCCTTCCTCCATCTTCAAAGCCAGCAACATCGGGCTAAATTCTTCTCATGCTGTCATCTCTCTGGTTCTCTTTTGTTTCTCTCTTTCCCTTTTAAGAAACCTTCTGAATATATTGGACCCACACGGATAATCCAGGATAATCTCCCTATTTTAAAGTCAGGTGATTAGCAACTTCAATTTTATCTGTACCCATAATTACTCTTTGCCATGAACCCATCATTTTCACAAGTTCTGGGAATTAGGACGTGGACATGTGTGGAATGTCATTATTCTGCCTACCACAGATTCTTTATATTTTTTGTAGTTCTATAAATAGTAATGTTTATGATTTTATTTTCTAGCTGGTTTTTGTTGTGGTACCAAAATGCTGTGGATTTTCTATATTGATTTTGTATCCAACAACAGTGCTTAAGCACTTACTAATTCTGATAAACCTGAAGATTCTTTAGGATTTTTTAGTGTAATTGATGATATAATGTGCAAATAATGACAGTTTTGCTTCTTCCTTTCCAGCCCTTATGCCTTTTATTTGCTCTTGTATCTAAGTTTCTGTGCTGGCATGGACCAATTATACAATGTTGAATAAAAGTGGAGATAATGAGCATCCTTGTTTTGTTCCTGATCTTAAAGAGAGTGCTTACATTTCAACATTAAGAATGATGTTTTCTTTACCACAATGTTCATTGCAGCTCTATTTACAATAGCCAGGACATGGAAGTAACCTAAGTGTCCATCGACAGATGAATGGATAAAGAAGACGTGGCACATATATACAATGGAATATTACTCAGCCATAAAAAGGAACGAAATTGAGTTATTTGTAGTGAGGTGGATGGACCTAGAGTCTGTCATACAGAGTGAAGTAAGTCAGAAAGAGAAAAACAAATACTGTATGCTAACACATATATATGGAATTAAAAAAAAAAAAAGGTCATGAAGAACTTAGGGGCAAGATGGGAATAAAGATGCAGACCTACTACAGAATGGATTGAGGACACGGGGAGGGGGAAGGGTAAGCTGGGACAAAGTGAAAGAGTGGCATGGACATATCTACACTACCAAATGTAAAATAGCTAGCTAGTGGGAAGCAGCCGCATAACACAGGGAGATCAGCTTGGTGCTTTGTGACCACCTAGAGGGGTGGGATAGGGAGGGTGGGAGGCAGGGAGATGCAAGAGGGAAGAGATAAGGGAATATATGTATATTCCCATCAGTGTATAGCTGATTCACTTTGTTATAAAACAGAAACTAACACAGTGTAGTTATACACTACACTAAATCAGTGTGTAGCTGATTCACTCTGTTATAAAACAGAAACTAACACACCATTGTAAAGCAATTATACTCCAATAAAGATGTTTAAAAAAATAAAAAATAAAACAAGTACCCTAAAAAAAAAAAGAATTATGTTTTCTGTATGTATACTTTTAATAGATATCCTTTTATGAGGTTAAAGAAACTCTTCTAGACCTAGATTACTAAGAGGTTTTTGCAGGGTTTTGGGGTTTTTTTGAAAGTCATAAAAGGATGTTAACTCTTATCAAAGACTTTTCCCACATCTATAAGAATGATATGATTTTTCTTCTTTAATTTGTTAGAGTGGTGGATTCATTACTATCTTTTCCAATGTAAAATCAACCTTGTATTCTCTGAATAAATACAGCTTGATCATAGTATTCTTTTTTTTTCTTTTTGCTGTGAAAAATAATTTTTATTTTATTTTTTTTAACATCTTTATTGGAGTATAATTGCTTTACAATGTCGTGTTAGTTTCTGCTGTATAACAAAGTGAATCAGTTATATGTATACATATATCCCCATATCCCCTCCCTCTTGCATCTCCCTCCCACCCTCCCTATCCCACCCCTCTAGGTAGTCACAAAGCACTGAGCTGATCTCCCCGTGCTATGCAGCTGCTTCCCACTAGCTGTCTATTTTACATTTGGTAGTGTATATAGGTTGATGCTACTCTTTTACTTTGTCCCAGCTTCCCCTTCCCCCTCCCCGTGTCCTCAAGTCCATTCTCTACGTCTGCGTCTTTATTCCTGTCCTGTCCCTAGTCTCATCACAACCATTTTTTTTTTAAGATCCCATATATATGTGTCAGCATACAGTATTTGTTTTTCTCTTTCTGACTTACTTCACTCTGTATGACAGACTCTAGGTCCATCCACCTCACTACAAATAACTCAATTTCATTTCTTTTTATGGCTGAGCAATATTCCATTGTATATATGTGCCACATCTTCTTTATCCATTCATCTGTCGATGGACACTTAGGTTGCTTCCATGTCCTGGCTATTGTAAACAGTGCTGCAATGAACACTGTGGTACATGTCTCTTTTGGAATCATGGTTTTCTCAGGATATATGCGCAGTAGTGGGATTGCTGGGTCATATGGTAGTTCTATTTTTAGTTTTTTAAGGAACCTCCATACTGTTCTCCATAGCGGCTGTACCAATTTACATTCCCACCAACAGGGCAAGAGGGTTCCTTTTTCACCACACCCTCTCCAGCATCTATTGTTTGTAGATTTTTTGATGATGGCCATTCTGACAGGTGTGAGGTGATACCTTGTGGTTTTTGACTTTTTTTTTTTTTAACATCTTTACTGGAGTATAATTGCTTTACAGTTTTGTGTTAGTTTCTGCTGTATAACAAAGTGAATCGGCTATATGCATACATATATCCCCATATCCCCTCCCTCTTGCGTCTCCCTCTCACCTTCCTTATCCCGCCCCTCTAGGCGGTCGCAAAGCACCGAGCTGATCTCCCTGATGAATGGATAAAGAAGATGTGGCACATATATACAATGGAATATTACTCAGCCTCATTGTGGTTTTGATTTGCATTTCTCTAACGATTAGTGATGCTGATCATCCTTTCAAAACGAAGCAACTGACTAAAGGATTAATCTCCAAAATATACAAGCAGCTCATGCAGCTCAATATCAAAAAAACAAACAACCCAATCCAAAAATGGGTGGAAGACCTAAATAGACATTTCTCCAAAGAAGATATACAGATTGCCAACAAACACTTGATGATGGTATTCTTTTACACATATCACTGAATCTGTTTGCTAACAGTTAGATTCAAATTTTTTGCATCTACGTTGATGCAAAATTTTAGGATTTAGCCTAAAATTTTCTTTTCTTATGCTGTGTTTGTTAGAGTTTGATATCAAGGTTATACCAGCCTCATAAAATATACCTGAGTGTTTCACCTCTTTTCCCATGTTCAGGAATATTTTGTGTAGCATTAGAATTTTTTGTTCCTCGAATTAGAATTCACTGGTAAAAAACCATCTGGGCCTGGAGTTTTCTTTTTGAAAAGATTTTTAAGAATTTTAACTACAGATTTGATTTCTTTACTGGTTTTAGGGTTATTCATCCTATTTATTACCAGACATTTTAATTGTTATTATACTTATTAGAAAATTTATATTTCATTTACATTTTCAAGTATATTGTTATGAATTTCTTCATAATTTCCTCTTATAATAGTCTCCTATTATTGTCTGCAGTATCTGATGTCCCCTCTTCACTTGTAGTGTGGCTATTTGTGCCTTTTCTTTTTTCTTTATTAATCTACTCAGAGGTTTCTCAATTTTATTAGCCTTTTCAAGAAACAACCTTTGGCTTTTTGTTATTGTGTGTCTCTTTCTTATTTTATTAATTTATGATCTTATGTTTACTATAGGCTTCTATTTTCTTTGATTTCTTATGCCATCTTTTTTAGCTCCTGGATATGGTGCTTTGTTCATTAACTTTCACACTTTCTTCTTTTGAATGTAAGCATTTAAGTTTATAAAACCTTCTTCTAAATACTGATTTATGTGCATCACACAAGTTCTGATATACTTTTATTAATTGTTCAATTTCAGTATTTCCTACTTTCCATGGTTACTTCCTCTCTCACCTCTGAGTTATCTAGAAGTGTTTACTAGATTTCAAACACATGAGAATTTTATAATCATCTTTTTCTGATTTCTAAGTTAAGTATATTGGGTTCAGATAATGTATCTGTATGATAACAGTCCTTCAACTACTTACTGGGCCATAAAGCAAATCTTTAACATATGCCCTTGATAAAAATGTCTTTCTAAGCTGCTGAGTGTTCTATGTAAATCCATTAAATCAAATTTAATGATGGCATTTTACAAATCTTTTATGTCTTTAACAATTTTTATCTTCTTGATCTTTTAGTTACTGTGAGAGGTTTGTCTATTTCTCCTTTTAGTTCTACCAAGTTTTTCTTTATGTATTGAAGGCAGTATTATTGGCTGCATACATATTTGGAGTTATTATAGGCCTCCTGATGTTATTACTTTTATCATGATGTTATTGTTTTTATTTCTTAAAGTAACTTATTTTTTGCTTTAGACTTACTTTTTAATTAGGATTTTTCTGGTACATTTTTTCCAACATTTCATTTCAACCTACTATATCTTTAGGTTGTAGTGTCTCTTGTAAATATCATAAACATGATTTTGTGGGTTTTGTCTAGTCTTTTATCTGGGATATTTAGTTTAATTTACTCTAAGTATGGATATGCTTTATTTCTACAACTTATTTTATAACCACTTCTAGGTGTTACTTAATTGCTCTGTGCCTCATTTTTTTCACCTGTAATATGGGGATAATACCATTATGGTTGTCATTTTGTTCTATTTGTTCTGTCATTTCCATTAATTTCTTTGGTCATTTTCTTTTCTGTCTTTCCTACTTTTTGATTAAATAATTAATTTTCCTTATTCCATTTTTTTGGAGCATCTAGTTTAGAAGTTGTTCATGTTATTTCTCATTTTCTTTGTGCTTATCCCAGAAATGGAAACTTCCATAAACAAAGCACCAAAGCTTAAGTCTAAATTACTCAATATCTTTACCCTCCTCCTGAACCTTTAAAATTGAAATTAAAGCATTTTAGAATACTTTAATTCCAATCATCCCCTTACCAACACTTGTGTTGTTTTGCTATATGTTAATTCTGTTTTAAGTTAATAATTATTACTATACAGTAAATGTTTGTTTAGATTTATCCACATGTGTACCACTCAATCTGTTGTTCCTTCTTCCTTGCATCTCTGACTTTCTATCTGGCATCAATTTCTTTCTGCCTGAGATTCATTCTTCAGAACTCCCTTTAATGAGGTTTTGGTGGTGGAACCCCTATTTTTGTTTATATGAAAATATAATCATTTTATCTATTGAAAAATATTTGCATCACTCAGCACATTCTCCGATACTATACCACTGACTTCTGGACTTTGTTTTTGCTGATGGAAAGTCAGCTGTCAATCAAATCGCCACTTCTTTGAAGGTAATCTGTCTTTTCTTTCCAGCTCCTTTTAAATCATCCCTTTGTATCTGGTCCTTGAAATTGTATTATGACGTGTCTATTGTGTCTTTTAAACGTTATGCTACTTGGAACTTATCAGGCTTGTTAAAATACGTGGACTTTTGTCTTTATCAGTTCTGAGAAGTTCTCAGTCATTATCCCTTCAAATACTGCCTTTTCTCTAGTCTCTTTACCCACTTCTCCAGGAACTTGATTAGATGTATGAGAGAGTGTCTCACTCTGTCCTCTGTGTTTAAGTCTCTTTCATATTTTTTGGCCTTTCTGGGCTGCATTTTTTTCCTTAACATCTTCAGCTCTATTTTTCATTCACTAGTTCTCCTCCAAGCCGGGTTTAATCTGCTCTTCAACCTATTTGTTAAGTATTTAATTTCAGCTCTGTTTTCCAATTATAGGAGTTCCATTTGATTATTTTATGATGTTCTAGGTCTCTACCCATTTTAATCTTCTTCCTCATTTCTCAAAACATATAAAGCATACTTATTTTGTAGTCTATGTCTGATAAAGCCAATGTCCGATTCCTTTTCAAGCCCGAGTTTGCTGCTTTTGTTTCTTCTGGCTCTCACACATGATGCATTGTTTCCTTGTGTATTTAATGACTTTCTTTCTTTTGAAACTCTGAATTATTCATTTTCCTTGTAGAAACCCTTGGAGCTTGGGACAAGAGTAGATTCCTCCAGAAAGGATGCATTTACTTCTGTAAAATGTCTGGTATGTGGTGGTAGGAGTGTGTATATTTAGGGTCATTTTCAAATTAATGAATGACTTGAAGTTTGGGGGCGGCTTTCAGGGAGTGTGCCTTGGGACTGCAGATTCAAGGGAAGGCCAATGTGGGTTGGAATCAAAGGGTTGAGACAGAGTAGTTTTTTTTACTTTAATTAATTAATTAATTAATTAATTAATTAATTAATGACTGTGTTGGGTCTTCGTTTCTGTGCGAGGGCTTTCTCTAGTTGTGGCAAGCGGGGGCCACTCTTCATCGCAGTGCGCGGGCCTCTCACTATCGCAGCCTCTCTTGTTGTGGAGCACAGGCTCCAGACGCTCAGGCTCAGTAATTGTGGCTCACGGGCCCAGTTGCTCCGCGGCATGTGGGACCTTCCCAGACCAGGGCTCGAACCCACGTCCCCTGCACTAGCAGGCAGACTCTCAACCACTGTGCCACCAGGGAAGCCCAGAGACAGAGTAGTTTTATTTCCACTCTCTAAGTATGGTAGGGCTCCCAAGTTACTGGGGAGTTGGTCTTCTATTAGACTTCCCACCTGACGGGTCCTAGGATTTGTCTTCCTCCTTCCTGTTTTGTGAGACTGCAAAAAACTGATGCTCCTGCTTTGGCAAAAACCCTCAAAATGAAAGTTGGCATCAGTTCACTGCTTGCCTTTTTGGATTCTGCCTACACACAGGTACTGGACTGAGTATTTCTTACTCCCCTGCCAGCTCTGTGGATGTACTCACAAATGTGTTTTTATATAATTACCATCATTTTTAGTCGTTTTCAGTGGGAGCTTAGTCTGGGCCCCTATTCCATCATGTTGACACCCTCTTTTGATCTTTACTTATTATTTGTCTTAATCCCTTAAGACATTGCTCAGAGGCCCCAGGAGCCAGGTGATCACATGCACCTCACTCTCTTCTCTGCTTACTGGGACCAGGCTGGCTCTTAAGACATCTAATGACAGTGGCTTCTGGGCTCACAGGCCTCATCCGACACCTGCATCTTTTGAAACCATCCACAGTTCCAGCTTTTGCTTGACTACAAAGAGTCACAGAGCTCACCCCTTTGTCAGACAATCCCTTTCCCACTTGAGCATTTGTGTTAGAAATACCTGCCTTGTATTATTTCATGTTACCTAATAAATTAACCTGTGCAAGGGTCTAATGGGAAACAGCGATATCCCTTGTTAAGCTTCCCAGGGGAATGGTGGAATTCCAGGCACACGCCGGGGATGTGGATGGGAGCACACAGGCGACGGGAGGGGTACGAGGAGGGAACCAGTATTCACGAGGAGTTGCCCTCATGTGTAGGAATGTTGAGGAGATCAAACCAAACTCTTAGCGCAAAAGTGCCCATGAAATAAGTATTTTTATCTCCATTTATTCGGATGAAAAGAAATGGAGTCTTAAGTGACGTGTCTGAGGTCGCAGAGTTGACAAGTGGCTGAGTTGGAGTTCAGTTCCTCAGACCCCCTCCCATGGATCCGGGCTCTGCTTGGTGAATTTCGGATGACAAGAGTGTGATGGCTGGGTGATTACGGGGTCATGGCAGGCCTGTCCTGGCCAAAGGGAACAATGTCAGGAGGCAAAACCAAGCCAGCTCAGCTAGTGAAATGAAAAGGACACAGTCTATTCCGGGCTTAGCCTCCTCTGGCCTTGCGGGGGGGGGGCGAGGAGGGTTGCAGACACAGCAGCTGTAGGACTGTCGTGCTCAGGAGCCGACAGCACGGGACCTGAAGAACCAGGACGCCGAGCTGTCACCCAGACACCTGCGCCTGGGTTCTCTGCCTCGGCCACACACCTCCACGCTGGAACGATCCAGCCGTGCCAAGGTCGACAGTAACATCCCTGCTCTACACGGTTCCCGGGCTCCCGCTGACCCTCCGAGAAAGCTCCAAATGCTCCCGGTCCACACAGGGTGTCCTTGGACCGGATGCAGCTCATCTCCTCCACCGTGGGGGGCATTCGGGACACAGGCCTCACATGGGTCACCTTTCAGGGTGCCCGGGTTAGTTCCAACACCCCCTCCCCCAAGAAGCCCTTTGAGACTTCTCTCTCGGTGCATTCAGTAACTGGCAACTGTTGTATTTGTTCTGGAAACTAAAAAACACATGGGGTTCCCATGACCCCCTCCTCGGGTTTGATAATTTGCTAGAACAGATCACAGAACTCAGGAAGACACTTTACTTACGGCTTATGTTGACCAACTGATGACAAATGACGTCATAAAGGATACAGATGAATGGCCAGATGAAGAGGTGCCCAGGGTGAGGTTGGGAGGATCCCGGGTGCAGGAACTTCTGTCCCCGTGGAGGTGGGGTGCACGACCTCCAGCTCGTGGGCGTGTTCACCAACCAGGAAGCTCTCCGCACCCCACAGCCGAGGGAATTTTACGGGGGCTTCATCTTGTAGGCGTGATCAATTAACTCGATTTCCAGTCCCCCTCCCCTCCCCTCCCCGGAGGATGAGGTGGGAGAGGGAGGCCCAAGCTTCCAGTCGTGCTGGGCCTTTCTGGTGACCGGCCCCCATCGTGAAGCCATCTAGGAGCCCACCCAGAGCCGCCTTTTTTCGAACAAAAGATGCTCCCGTCACCCAGGAAGTTCCAAGGGATGAAACAGCTCTGTCAGGAACTGAGGGCAGAGACCAAACTCCTACTGTGCTACACTCGGCCAGTCCCCGAACATGGCTGTGGACGAGCCCTCACTCCCAGCCCCCAAGATTCCTTGGAACGTCCAGCATCCCTGGGGCTCCCAAGGCTGGCATCTGACCTGTTCAGGTCCGAGAACAGCTGGCATGGCGGGAATGAACCCCTGAGGTTGGGGGACACGCGGGCCAGCTGTCGCCGCCGGTAGCAGGAGTCTGAGGCTGTGTTCTCGCTCCCCGCAAGTCCCGCCAGGATTTCAGCCCAGGGGCCCAACAATGCTTCCGCACTGGCTCGTCCCCGCCCCTGACCCCGCACTCCCCGCAGGGGACCCCCCCATCTCCCAGATGAACTTGTGCTCAGATTCGGGGTTTGCCATGGGGCACTCAAACGAAGAGCCTCCCTGGGCCAGCCTCTGCGAGGAACCAGGTGTGTGCGCCCTGGGCAGAAGGGAGGGCCGGCTAAGGGCAGGGCTCTGGGAGAAGCAAGGTCCGCGAGGGTGGAGGCTGATGGAGGGGGGAGAACGGGCCACCCCAGGCCACGTGGCAGCTTGTGCAGTTTGAATAAGCACCCCCTGCCCAACCCAGGCGGCACAGCCCCACGAGGGGCAAGACAGGGCTCTGGCCCTCACTCGACCTCCCTGTGGGCGACAAGCAGCCTGCAAAGCCACGGGTGGCAGCCTGGCCCACGAGGCCTGGACTTGGGCCCCGAGAGCCTGCGAGGGGCCGTAAGCATCGCCAGAGAGGTGGAGTGTGGGAGAAGGCGGCTCCTGCCAGGTGTCTCCTGGGGTGACCCTGCCAGGGCAGCGGGACTCTGCTCAGCCGCCTCTGGCTCTGTGCTCCGGGCACCTGGAGACCCAGTCCCCCAGGCCCCGTGATGGGGCGGTGCCCCAGGGCCCAGAGGGTTTGAGGACGGCACAGCAGGGCGAAGTCCCGGCACTGGGAGGCGTGCCAGGAACACGTGCGGCCCATGTGAGGCGGGGCCCGGGAGGTTCTTCGGTGCCCTGAGCCCAGAGCTTTCGTTGAGATGCTTTCTAATCGGGGTGTGCCAGTACGCCTGGAAGGGCACCCATCTCTGAAGTCGTGGGGATCCCACGGGCCATGCCCCCCAGGCCCACGACAGCCCACTCACTGCCCATCCTCCTCTGTCCCTGTGTCTGGGCTGGCCACGCGCCTGCTGCCTGGGGGGCCTCGTTTAAACGGGGTGACCCGGGAGCCTTGGACACCTCCGGCCTCACCCCACCCTGCTCTGTGCCTTGGAACCCTCGCCCTCTCTCTGGCCCCAGAACTCTGCTCAGGAGGTGGAGTTTGCTAGACAGGGCCTGAGGATGCCTGGGCCAGAGGTGGTCTGAACCTCCAGGGCTGGGAGTGAGGCTGCAGGGGGGCAGGGGGCTGGGCGACCCGGAGGGGAGCGAGGAGGGAGTAGGGACGAGGCAGCCCTCGCGGTGGGTGGGTAGGTGGGTCCAAGGGCGGCTGCGGAACGCCCACCTCCAATCTGCACCTCGACTTCCGGACGCGTGTGTCACCCCCCAAACATCTTCCCGAGTGTGTGTGTACCTCAGGAGAGAAAGTGAGAGGCCGAGATGGCCAGAGCCATCGCGGGGGCTGAGGACCATGGTGCGGGACTCGAGACAGTGTTCTGAGAGGGGCGGCATAGAGGCCCAAAGAGCACACGCATGGGAGGGGCCTGGGGGGGCCACAGGGAGAGACAGACACAGGCCCGACCCTGCCGGCCACCAGCCGTGTGTGCTGTGTGGGGTCGTGGGAGTCCCTACCTGCGCTGGGGGCTGACGAGCTGGGGGGGGGCGGCCCCCTGACCGCACCGGACCAGCAGAGGCAGGGATGCAGGCGGACCAGCAGAGAAGCGAGGCAGGCCCTTTATTGGAGAATCTGCCACCGACACGCAGACACACACAGGCCGTGGCCCCCCAGAGCCCAGCCTGGAACCAGCCCAGGGGCCAGAACAGCTGGCACAGGTGACCGTCTACCCACCGGGGGCAGGTGGCTTCTCTTGGAGTCAACCACGGTGCCATCTCTCCTGGCTGGGCTGCTTCGGGGCCCCTGGGAGAAGAGCCAGCCCTCGGGGGATTCCAAGGGCCGAGGGGCCGAGGGAGGCTCCCCAGACCCACCCCGGCTGTGCCCCTCCCTCACGCTCACCTCTTCTTCCTGCTGGCTGGGCTGTGAACCCCAGGTCACAGAACAGGTGCAGGGACCCAGGGCCACACTTTGGGGTTTGGTCAGCATTCACCCTAGCAGCGGCCTCTTGCAGGGGATCCCTGATGGCCAGTGTGGGAAGGGGCACAGCTGCCAAGTCTGGGGGCCCCTGCAAAGCCCAGAGAGGACGCCGCAGGTAGGAGGGGAGGTGAGGGGTGGGAGGAGTGGACAGGAGTTGCAGCAAAGGCCTGTCCCCTGCCCGGGGGCACTCTGGTCACCTCTCCCCGCGGGAGCAGCGGCTCAGGCCGGGGCCCCCAGGGCGCGCACGTGCACGCTGGGCAGGCGGAACCAGGAGGGGGGCAGCCCCTTGCTGGAGCTGTCCTCGTGGAAGCGGATGCGGAGGAAGAAGTCGCCCGTGCAGAGGAACAGAAGGGCCCCGAGGCAGGCTGACTGGCCCGACGGCCGCACCTGACGGGAGGAGGAGGGGCATCAGCCGGGAGCAGCGCGGACCCCCAGAGCCTCCAGGAGACCCCTGAACCTACCTAGATACGGGGGCGGGCGGGCCCCCAGGACTTGCTCCCGTGGCCCTCCAGGGCTTCCCTGCTGTGCTGCCCCAGGCGAGTCACTGCACCTCTCTGGGCCTCAGCTCCTATCCTAGGATGGCGCTAATCACACTTCCCTCCCTGGGCCGTCTGGGGGTCGGGGAGCGTGGGGAGCGTCTGGGGCAAAGGCGCCATCTCAACAGGTAAGTGGAGAATGAGTACTGTGACTTGTGACCCCATCAGCCCCTCGGGCCTGCGTGCCGTGACCGCGAGCAGGGAGGAGCCGGCCACGTGGGCCAGGGCAACGGTGCCAGTGGCACAGAGATCTGACGCTGCCCTGCCGCTCCCCCGACACACTCGTCTCAGCTCCTTAACAACCCTCAGGGGCCGGTGTCCCCATCCTAGCTCTGCTCCCAGGACTCAGGGACAGAGACGTGAACTCGTCTGAGGTCTCAGGGCGAGTCAGGGGGATGAGGGTCAACGCAGAGAGGCCGCCACGTCTACCAACCCCTAAGTCTGCCACTGGGGGAGGGGGTGGGACAGGGGACAGTGACCGGGGCCACACGCACCTTGTCCAGGTAGAAGGTGCCGGAGCCCACGAAGGAGACGGCATGGCGCAGGTCGTAGGTGTGCACGCCGTTCTGGTGGTCCTGGAAGGGCACCACGCCGAGCGCGAAGGGCCCCACGCTGCGCGGGCTCCGGTTGGTCAGCCTCACCTCCAGGCGCACGGGGTCGCCCACCCGGCAGGCCGCCGCCTCGCGGTCACAGGGCTGTCCGTCCACCAGCACGTCTGCGAGGGACACGGGGCACGAGACTGTCAGAGCACTGCCCAGCCGGCCTCCCTCCCTCCATTCATTCATTCATTCCCCGCTCCTTCACCCACCAAGGCTGCCTCCTAGAAAACAGATGAAGGGCCCCGGTTCCTGCTCTCCCGACATGCAGGCCAGCGGAGACAGGCGTCGGGGCCGGAGCTGTACCCCAGGGGGGGGTCTGTGCCACGCTGGAGAGGCCGAGAGGGCCCCAGGGTCACCTGGGGGTCCTGAAGGGCCTCCTAGCTGCCCCCGCCTGGAAGGGCTGAGCTCTGGCCCGGACCCCAGGGGCTCCTGCAGGTGGAGGCCAGCCAGGGGAGGGACTAAGAACTGGCGGGGAGCGTGCACAGGCCGGGGCCGAGGAGCCGACCGGCACGTGGCTGGGCCTCTACCGAGTCACCTGCAGGCCGACCCGCCTAGATTGCCGCAGTGAGGGCCGGGGTGGCCCTGGGGCGCCACGGAGGCGGGACGCCAGCTGGGGGAAGGTCTGGGAGTCACGGAGCAGGGCGAGCGCCCCTCAGGCAGGGAACAGGGAACGAGGGGCAGCAAGGGGGTGGGGTGATGGGGCAGGTAGACTGGAGAGGCTGTGCTGTGACCCCCACTCTCCTCAGACCACCAGACACCCCAGCAGGACGGCAGGGTGGGTAGTCTGGGGGACCCGCCTTCAAGCATGGGTGCGAGGCATGGGCTGGGATTTGAGAGCGACAAGTGTCCTTAAAAGAGGCAGAAGAGGAGAAAACTGACTCAGAGGGGAGCCCAGGTGAAGACAGAGGCAGAGACTGCCGTGACGCAGCCGCAGCTCCAGGAGCTGGGGGTCCTGCCCCAGAGCACCGCCCGCACCTTGAATGTGGACTTCCAGCCTCCAGAACAGTGAGAGAGTCAGTCAAGCCCCGTTGTCTCGAGGCCCCCAGTCTGTGGTAATTTGCCATGGCAGTGCTGGATGCTGATACGGTCAGTAAGGGTCCTTCCTGACACCAGAAGGTCACCGGCTCGTTGATCCGGCCACGGAGGCCAGGGAAGGGGGTCCTAGACCTGCAGTGGGACTTCACACCACACGGTACTGGCCGTGGGGCTACCAAGCGCCGACCCTGAGCCCTGGCCTCGTCACATCTGCAGGCCCAGGAGTAATGGTGTGACAGTGTCACCTGTGTACTTCCTCACGCCTGCCCACCTTGCTGTTTAAGGACTCGTCACGTGTGTCTCAACCTTGACCCCGCCATTACCAGCATCCCGCAGTGGAGGCTAGTCGGGGACACCCCCTAAGTCACTGACACTGCTCTAGACACCAGGCGACTGCACAGAAGACACTCCTGCCCAACAGCTATGGGGCCTCGGTGCCCATGGGAGGAGGCCAGCGCCTCAGTGGGGTTCCTGGAAGGCACGGGTCTGGAGAGTGGCCAGCCCTGGACTGGCCATGCAGACCCTCCCTCCAAGGCAGGTGGATATCCCCAAGGAGTGCTGGAATCTCTTCAGCTGACCTTTCCATAGCACATCCAGGGCTCGGAGTGAGAGGGTGTGTGTGTGTGTGTGTGTGTGTGTGTGTGTGTGTGTAGAGAGGATATATCAGGAACAAGAGACACTGGCTTCTGTCCTGGGCCTGTTTCAAACCTGAGAAGTGGGCGTAATGACAGTCCTTGGTCCCTCTCCTGCTCAGGCCGGGCCCCAGTAATGCGTGCTGAACAATGAACCCAGCCAGGCAAGTCTGAGCCTCGCGTGGAGAGAGCAGGTGTAGGAGAGCCTCGGTTGATGGTTCCATTAAGGGGAAGACAGGATTATCTGCAAATCGGCGGAGGGTGGCCGGCTCGCTGCATCTCTGCCCCCTCTGTCCTCCCTTGTAGAGAACCGCGTGAGCCACAGGCACTGGCCTATGGCTGATCTGCAGAGCAGCCCCAGCTCACCTGGTGGTGCTCGTTTAACCCTTCCCTGATGCCCAGCTCTATTTGGCCCCTGGGGCAATGAAGAGGGGAAATGAGGCTGTGGACACAGTTCCCAGTGGGACTCTTTCCTTGGCATTCTCTAAATGAGGGGCAGGGGCATGGTCCCGAGGTCAGGCCAGGGTGGCAGGGATGGGGGACAGAGCTGGCCCCTGGCTGAGCAGCAGGCCGGGCTGGGATCTCGGCTTTGCCCCAACCCTTCATCCTGGAGGAGGCCCTCTGCCGAACTGAGCCTCCTTCACTTCATCTGCAAAACCGGGGTAATGACCCAGAGGCAGACAGAGGACCCAGCCAGGCCTGCCCTGCCCTAGTCTGGGGAGAGCTGCTTGCTGCCTCGTCTGCCTCCCCGGGGAGGAGGGCGACCCTCAAGAGGGGCAGGACCCACCTGTCTTGCTCCCTGATGTGTCCCCAGTCACAGGTGACCAACTGTCATGGTTTATCCATCCTGGCTTTAGTCCTGAAACTTCTGCGTCTCGGGAACCCCTCAGTGCCAGGCACACTGGGACAGTGGTCACGCCACACCCATGCCTGGCACCCACGATAACTGCCTGCCAAACTCACGACTTTCTGGGCTCAGCAAGCAGCTGTCTCCTTCCACCCTGCAGCTCCAGCACCTCCAACCTGGGTCCGAGAGCACCAAACCTTCCCACGTCCCTCACTGGGAGGAGACAGCAGAGGTCCGTTTTCTCCGAGAATATGACATGCTTCCTGAATTGAAAAGGATGCCAGGGCTGGCCTCTCCTGGGACCCACGGGGTACTGGGCGAGAAGTCTAGTGAAAATGCACCTGAGATAACTGTGTTGACGGTGACCGTGACGGCTGTGCTCAGGTCGGGGGTCGTAACTCCACCGGCACTCATGTCCCAGCGCACCCCTTGCTGCAGTGAATTCGCTTCTCTGACTCTGGACCAGGGCAGCTGCGCCCCACGCTGGGGAGAGGGGACCCTTCTCGCGTGGAAGCCCCGCTGCGCCAGGCTGGAAGGAGCAGCTGAGACCAGCAAGGAGAAGCCCCAGCCGTCCACCAGAGAGTCACGGAACTCACCAGGAAGGAGCAGGGAAGAAATAATTAAAAATTTCTCAAAGGCAAGCTGTGTCGGAGCCGTCTCTAAATTGCCCAGAGGAATGAGAACCACATGTTACATCACGGCACGGCCGGGAGTTCAGCCGCCCTGTGGCACGTGCAGGGCTCAGCTCGACTTCCCGACCACCGTCCCCGGGGGGCGCCTGGCCCGGCCCCGCCGCCCTCAGGTGGGGGAGGTGGGCGCCGCGTCCACTCGAGCGCCAGACCGGGGCCCCTGCCGGGGACGGCGGGTTAGCACTCCCTCTGTGTCCGCAGCAGGCTGGCCAGCTGCAGGGAGCGGGTGGGCACGCCAGTCCGAGTGTGTCCCGCGCAGCTGGCGCCTCCCCGCCCCGAGGATTCCTCACAACCACCCTGGGAGCCTTCCCGCAGCGTCCGGGGTGGGCTCGTTAAGAGCCCCGTGGGAGCCCCAGGTCTGATGTCCGGGTGTGCGGGGTCTAGTTGCTGCCCCCGGCCTCCAGGGTCGGCCCGTCAGGCCGCTGCCACCGTCCGCTTCCTGGGGTGGTGACCCCCCTGCCCGTCTCCAGGCTGGGGTAGACGGATCCCTGCTGCTGCGCGCTTTTGAGTAGTTTCTCCTTGACTCCCCCCCGCTTGCCCTCTCCGAGCCTCAGTTTCCTCACCTTTACAAGGGCTGATAGGAAAGCCCACCTCCAAGAGCTTCTGTGAGAACTGGAGACGCGCACGCAGAGGGGGCGGGGCACACGGCGGCCGCAGCGGGACGGCTGGATCATCTACTCCATTAGGCTCACATCCACCCTGGGCAGCGGAGAATGCGCGGGGCGGGCCAGGTCCCCGACCAGCTCTAATCCCCAGCCGAGGGGGACGCTTTGCACTTACATAGCTTCCCCAGGGCCGCTCCTCACCCGCAGGCTGGCCGTGAATGCTGACGGGGAAAGCTGACCAGCACGGCGCTGACGCGATGGACAGAGGGGACCGAGGCAGCAGGACGAGTCCCTTCAGCCTCTCCCGGCCACTCTGCCCAGGAGGGATGCAGACCCACAGCCAAGCTGCAGGTGGGCCGCATCGCGACCTGGAACGTCCCAGCCTCAGCGGAGAGGCAGCCCCCCACCCCCCCGGGGAGGCAGGGAGGGGGGGTCCCAGCCTGGAAGCCCATCTCCTGACCCCCAGGCTGCCGGGGAGCTGCGCACAGGGGACCTCGACCTGGGGGCTCCTCGGGAGCGGTGGGCGGGAGAGACAGAACTCTGGCTCTGTGAGGTCCAGCCTTGTCCCCGAGAAGCTCCCGGAACCCTGGGTCTGTGCCGCCAGAGGGGGTGGTGTGCTAGACAGAATGACACCCCCAAAGATGTCCACGTCCTAATCCCTGGATCCCGTGCAGCGTGTTCCCGCACACGGTAAAGGGACTCTGCAGGTGACATTCGGTTAAGGACCCTGAGACGGCAGGTATCTTGGAGTATCTGGCTGGGCCCAATGTCGTCACAAAGGTCCTTATAAGGGCAAGAGGGGGCAGGAGAGCGCCTGGAAGGCTGCGTGACCATGGTGGCGCAGGGAGGCTGGGAGGATCCGCACGGCTGGCTTTGAAGACAGGACGGGGCCAAGGGGTGCAGGCGTCCCTGGAGCCCAGAAGGCGGGAACCGGGGTCTCCCCAGCCCGCAGCCTGCCGCCACCTCTTAGACCGGCCTACAGGACCGTGGGGTAGTAGCTCGTGTTGTTCTCAGCCACTAGGCTGGCGCTCACTTGTCAGAGTGGCTGAGGAGCCCAACCCGGCAGCGCTCAGGGACCAAAGAGCTGCCGCCCGCCTCCCAGGCCCAAGGGGAGGGCGGGTGGACCGCGTGGTCTGAACCCTGCCTGCGTCCCTCATCTGGAAACGCAGCAAGCGTCACACTCTCTGTGAAAAGCGCCAAAGGGAAGTGCTCAAAGGTTCGGGTTCGTTTCTGCCCGACCTGCCCCCAAGCCCCCAGTTTCTGAAACCCAAGGCCCGAGGCCAAGGCCACGGCACTCGTTATCTTAACGAGCGTCTGTGGAACACCCTGGACGTGGCCCTGCCCTCCAGCAGCTCCAGGTGGGAGGGACTCCTGGACAGGAAAGGTGGCCACCCTGCAGGACTGAGCAGGAGGGGCTCAGGACCCAGTGAGGGCCGCAACCAGGCGTCGGCTCCTCTGGGCAGCCCTGACCTCCTCTCCCAGGTGTCCAGCGGGGTCTCACCCTTAACTTGGCCCAAACGAAACCCTCCCACTTTCTCCCTGAAACCCCGCCTCCCCAGGGTTTTCCGTGCATAAGGGGCCCTACCCGGCAGGCCCGCCTGGCGCCCGGCGGTCACACTGAGGTGTTCCCCGGGCACCCACACCCAGCCCACCAGCCCGCCCGGCGGCCATCCCCATCTCCGCCCCGACCCACTCCATCCTAGCCCAGGCCAGCTTCCCGCATGGCAGCCAACGGTTCACAGCGGCATGAACCGTGGTCCCACCTTGTCACGTCCTCGCTCGCCCCTTGCCCGGTCCCAGAATAAGAGGGAGTTTTGATCACATTACGGCCACTGACCCTGGTCTCCAGGGCCCTGCACGGCCCTGAGCCAGGTTCCCCCATCCCCGCGCTCCTCCCACGTTGCCTCCCCTCCTCCCTGTTACGCCAGCAGGCCCAGCACATCCCTGCCCCAGGGCCTTTGCACCTGCTGTTCGCACCACCTTGGCCCTCTCCTCAGGGAGGCTGTCTCTGACCACACAGTAAAGAGCCTTCCTGCCCCGTCACTCTTCCACTCTCTTCATTTTCTCGTGACCCTCAACATCTTATCTGAAGTTCTTCTTTACCCATTTGTTTGTTAACCATTGTGTGTCCCTCCCTCCTCGCCCCAACACCCAGGCCAGGCAGGCACTCTTCTAGTTCATATTTTTTGAGTGAATGAGTGGATGAATGAAGGAGTAGGTGAGTGGGCTTTGGGGCTGGGGTACCTGGGCTCAAATCCCGGCCGTGCCCTGCCCCCTTCGGGCCCCCTGGGACTTGAGGGGACTGGGCCACGTCCCCGAAGCGCCCCTGCAGAGAGGATGTTAGGACCAAGCTGCCACTGCCCGGCTCTGGTCCTGACTCGCAGACCCGGCTTTCGTGGAGGAGATTATTTATGCAGGAGAATCTCATATTGTAAGAAATCTCCGGGGAGCGGATTAGTCTTCCCTCAAAGCGTTAAACTGGGCCACAGTCCATCTTCTCCCGCCGCCCCCGGCCCTGCTTCTCCTTCACTTTTAATACCAGCCAGAGTCACGGACTTAATTTTATCTGGCCCAGAATGGCTCCTGAAACGGCTGCCACGTTTATGCTATAGCACGTTGACAGGCTCTGGCAGGAACCCATGCTATAAATAGAAGGCACGACCAGGGAAGGGCCTGCGGGGCCCACGCTGGCGAGGAAGGCACGAGGGGGAAGGCAGCCGGCGGTGCCAGCCTGCGCTCTGGCCAAGGGCAGCCACCCTGCGGCCAGCGGGCGGGGCTTCACGAAGTGAGCGCGCGCTGAGAAAGGGGCGGTGCCCGCACCCCGAGGCGCCACCAGGAGGTCAGGCGAGTCTTCCGCTGCCCACTCCCTCCCCCCGACCCTCATGTGCTCCTGGAGGGCAGAGAGAACAGGGGCGGGTTTAGCGGGTTTTGAGCAGGGAGGCTGAGGTCTGGGAAGTGATGGGGCTGCCGGGGCCCGGGGCCTCTGGCCCGCCCCAGACGCTGCCCCGACGGAGTGCCCGTCATCCAGGGCTTGGCAGCGGCATGGGGGCTGGAGTCCAGCTTCTGGAGGGGGCGGCTCTGTCCTCCAGCCTCGGTCTCCCCTCTTGCCCCAGGACGGGCTGCAACAGCTCCGCTTTCCCATGCGGGGCCGGTTTAGACCCCTGCCTGGCCTCGCCAAATGCCGCCCCTACTGCACGCTGCGCCTGGAGGGGGCCGGCCTTTCTCGGCCCAGGACACAGGCAGACACCGCCCTGGGGACCTGCCAACCTCTCATGCCCACTGCACTCCAGAGGGTTCCAGGCCCACGTGAGCCCGGGAGCAGGTGGAGAGCACGGTGGAAGGGGCCTGTCCTGGCGCGGCCCTCTGCACCCAGGCGCCCCCCTCGCCCTCCCCCGCGGGCACCAGCCCGCTGCGCTTCTCACCGTTATTAGCCTTGTTGGTGACAGGAGCTCCCAGTGGCACCCTGGCCACTGTTCTAAGCCTTCACAGGCACTGCCTCACACGGTCCTCAGACCAACCCCATCAGGCTGGCGCTGTCACTACCCCACGTTACAGGTGAACCTGCCCTGGTGTGGAGAGGCGCCCAGCCAAGCGCCCAGCTCCCACCCGAACCCTGGGCACAGGGGCTTGTGTTATTCTTTAAACAGCTTTACTGGGATTTAGTTCACAAACAACACAGCTCACCTACTAAAGTGTACAATTCCATGGCTTTCCATAGATTCCCAGGTCTGTGCAACCATCACTACGGGCAATGTGAGGGCATTTACATCACGTCAAAAAGAAACCTCATAGGGCTTCCCTGGTGGCGCAGTGGTTGAGAGTCCGCCTGCCAATGCAGGGGACACGGGTTCAAGCCCTGGTCTGGGAGGATCCCACATGCCACGGAGCAGCTGGGCCCGTGAGCCACAACTACTGAGCCTGCGCGTCTGGAGCCTGTGCTCCGCAACAAGAGAGGCCGCGATAGTGAGAGGCTCGCACACCGCGATGAGGAGTGGTCCCCACTCGCCGCAACTAGAGAAAGCCCTCGCACAGAAACGAAGACCCAACCCAGCCAAAAATAAATATAAAAATAAATAAATTAATAAAAAAAAAAAAAAGAAAAAAAGAAAAGAAACCTCATACGCCTTCACCATCCCTGCCCCTCTCCCCGTCCCCCAGCCCTGAACAGCCACGAATCGAGTTTCTAGCTCTCCAGACGCCCCACATCTGGACTTTCACATGAGTACCATCATATATATTCGGTCTTTAAGGACTGGCTTCCCTCCCTGAGCGTGACGTTGCCAAGGTTCAGCCCTGTGGGAGCCCGCACTTCCCTCCTCTTCACGCTGGAGTGATGTTCCGTCGTGTGGCTACACCACAGCTTGTCTTCATTTGTGGATGGGCCCTCGGGTGCTTCCACCCTTGTCTGTCGTAAGCAGTGCTGCTGTGGACACTCCGGGACAAGTGTCTGTACGGACTCAGGTTTTCACTTCTCGAGGACACACACCTCAGGGCAGAATTGCCAGGTCGTGTGGGTCTGCGTTTAACCTGCTGAGGAACCCCCAGGCTGTGTTCTGAAGCAGCTGCGTTATCTCACAGCCCTACTCGCAGCGTTCAGGTTCTCCACGTCCCTCCCAGCGCTTGTAGCGCCTGCCTTTCTTTGTCCCGGCCATCCTAGTGCGGGTGCGGTAGCGTCTCCCTGCTGTGCCCACGCCCGGCCAGGCAGCTGCGGCCCTCAGCGCCCCACAGGGTGGACGTGCGCCTCTGCCTGCCGGGACAGGAGTGTGCAAAGGCCCTTTTGTCCGGTCTTCTTTACTCATCTATCCCTGGCTGAGAACCTTCTGGAATCCCAAGCCCCTAACCCCACTCGTCCTCCTGGAGCCTGGGGCTGGGCAGAGGGCTGGGGCATAGTGTGGGCTCCTCTCCCCTCGTGCACGGCAGAGAATAGGGGGCTGGGCGAGTCTGAGGCCAGCAGAGAGCATCAGGACCCCGACTTCAGAGGCGCAGGTGGGAGCAGGGCCTCTGGAGCCAAGACGAGGGCTGGGTAGAGATCGGAGCCTGAGGACGAGGTCAGGGATGGGCCAGTGGTCAGGCCGGCCCTGCGGCGTCCACAGCCGTCTCTAGTCTGCTCCACTGAGTGGGAGGGCGTGAAGGTCAGGGGCGGGCAGACGGTCCTGGCGCTTGGGAGACACTTGCCAAATGGCTGTGGACAGCCCAGCGGTTCTAAACCACTGTGGACTTTTCAAAAGGGACCTGCTTGGCGGCTCCCGGGAGTCTGGCCTCCTAGGTCGATTCTGATGTGTGCGTGTGTGTACGCGCACGCGTGCGTGTCCTGGGCCACGGTCTCGCTCTGAGAGGCACTGGAAGACGGGTGAGGTGGGACCTCGGGTGGAGCCTGCACAGCACGGTTCCCTTGGGGGCTGAAGGAAACACGGAAAATATCAGCAGGCCCCCCCCCCCCCCAAGGTCACGCGCAAGTCACTTTTCAGTGGCAAAGAGGGGTGACTCGTGGACGGCCGGCTCGTTCCTCCTTTAGGACACAGCTCCCAGGGCCGGCAGTGGAAGGCGTATTCTTCCCCAGAGCCCAAACCCCCAGCAAGGACACCCTCTCGGCCTCACCTCAGAGCTCCACCTTCCTTGCCTTTCATTTCTTTGATAAAACTGGACGGCTAAGCAGACTCTAGGTCTAATTTTGGACAAAACATTTTAAAGACTTGGGAACAATGCAGTAGGAATTAATGAGGTGAAGACTCCAAAACAGCCAGAGTGAGTCAAGTTTTCAAGGCTCTACCAAGCCTGCTTCAGCTAAAGCACATTTAAATTTCAAATTTCACAAGACACACACATTTTTCTAGTTGACATAAATCTTGGGTGGGCCTAAATTTTAGAGCCAAATTTGATTCAGGCGAGGCTAGGTTCGGGAATTTATCAAGGAGCTTTGTCACCCTTTAAATGAAGCAAAAAAGAAGCTCAAGTGGGAACGAAATACAATAGCTGAGCCTCGGGGATGCAGAAGAGAACCAAGGCCAGGGGCCCTGGCCTGCCGGTGCTGCCCACTCCCCCCAGCGCTGGCTGTCCTTTGGGAGAAGGCACAGGCAGGTCCAGCAGAAAACCCTGCAGTTCCCGACTAGCCAGTAAAAAGTGGTGAACTTTCTCTAATGCCAGCGTAGCTAGTCGCTAGGTACACAACCAAGGCGGCAGGTTTTCCCTCGCTACCGACGAGAGCCAAGTAACTGACCTTTTCTCTGTGGCTGTTAGGGAGCTCAGAGCCAGGAGTGTACCAACCTAGGGCACCATGCGGGCCCTCAGCAGCCGTATTTCAGTCTACACACACACACGCGCGCACACACGCACGCACGCACACACGGCCTCTCCTGCATGCCCACTCCTCCAAGTCTTGACCACCTGTGCCAAACATGGTTTCCCTTAGTCCAAATGTTTCAAATCTTATTTTGCTGCTTTACTGACAGAGAGTTTGCAAAAGAGGTCAGGAGCACGGAGATGCCCCGGAGGTGGGAGTGACGGTGTTCTGGGCAAGGGTCTTACACGCAAAGAGGCAGTGGGCATCTGGGGAGGTGGCATCAAGCCCCACAGCCGCCTCCCGCCTCCCCGCACGTTCCGAGCCTCCCGCACTGCGGGGAAGGGGGTCTTTCTGTCGGCCGTGCTGGCGCAGGCCGGGGGATGCGACAGGAGAGTGACGGGCCGGGAGAAGGGCTGCTCCCGAGAGCTCGGCTCGGCTGCCCAGGCTCCTCCGGGTCCCGCGCCGGGCGCCCGTCAAGGCGGGCACCACACAAGGCCCGAGCCCTGCTCTCAATGTGCTAAATGGCGCGCGTTTTTAACAGTTACTGAGGTAGATAATTAGTTCATAAGCCAGGATGCCTCTTCCCCAGCATCCGGGGAGGGAGACCGCGCAAGACCCACACGTGTAATTACCCTCCAGTCGAGAACAGCTCCTGAGGAGCCATTTGGCTCTCCTGGGTAAATACTTTACTTTTACAACTTTTCATTAAAGATTAAAGGAAATTAGATTAAAATGAAGGCGAGCTGGAGTGGGAGCGGAGAGGCGTGTGGCTTGGAGCTCACTCGTGGAATGTCCTCTGGCTTCCCGGGCACGTCCACCCGGGGGCCAGCACCCGCGGGGCGGGCGGGGACCAGGCCGATGGAGGGGAGCCCCCGGCGGCTGCATCCTGCGGCCCTGTGGCTGCCTGTGGACCGTGCAAACCTGCTTCAACGACGGGGAGAGACGCACACGGCCAACACCACCCACCAGGTCAGGGGTCCCCCTGCCCACGGTCGCCCTGGTTCTCAGGCCAGGCGAGCAGGGTGGCAGAGCTCAGACCAAGTCCAGGTTCCCGGAGAGCCCCTTGAGAAGCCAGAGCCTCTGCTTCCTCTCCTGCAAGGGGGTGATGCAGCCAGAGGGCTGGTGTGCAGAGCCGGGGCAGAGAAGTGCCCGACAAACGCGAGGGTTCACGACGGGGACCAGAGGCAGCGGTGTAGGCGGAGCTACGAGGTCGGTTCCGTTTGAGGAGACTGAGTTCGGGGCGGCCACATTCGAACCTGGGTCTCGCTGGAGGGTTCCGTGCCGGTGGCCGGCCCTCTGCTGTCCTCTCCCTAGCAGTGTCCCCCTGCCCCAGGTCTCAAGGCCCTGCTCACACGCCCCCTCCACCCGGGGGCCCGCCCTGCTCTTCCCTCATGGAACACTTGAACTTGGGAGGCTCTGGCGGCAGAGGCTGGCTGCGTGTTCACCAGACCATTCCCTTGCCTCCTGGGCACACAGCCAGAGTGCAGTGCCCGCAGTGGTGAGGCGTGAACGCAGGACTGAGGCCCGGCCAGTGGACAGCTGGGGCGAAAATGACACCCCCCCAAAGCTGACCCACAAACACATCCCTCCTACAATCCCCCATCTGTCTGCTGCCAGAACTAAAGGAGCTGAGAAGGGTCCAGGGAGGAGCCGCGGGATAAGGGAAGCTGGGGGATGGGCAGGCCCCAGGGTGGGCGGGGCCAGGGTCCCCCAGTGGGCTCCAGACAGGCCCCACCACCAACACCATGAGAACATAAAGTAAGGCTGCTGTGCTGGGCCCCTGAAATTTGGGGCTGTTTGTTATGGCATTTAGCTATGACGTTTACCGGCCTCCGGGGCTCATCTCTCCAAACTGTTCCCTTTCAGAGGCGACACTGGAACCCAGTGCGGAGCTGACGTGCTCAGGACCATGGTGTGAATCAGCGGTGGCGTGGGCACTGGAGCCCGGGTGCCCTTCCCTTCCCAAAGGGACCGGAACTGCTTTTGCACAGGAAGCACCTTGCTTAGCGGAGACAATGCCTCTCTTAGGCCCTCTGCTTCGACCTTCTCTTTTTGGACAAGCACTTCAGACAACTGAAGATAAACCAGGAAAAAAACGGAAGAATGAAAGCTATGCCTGCTGGCTGGTAGCATTAGGCAAAGACATCATTCTGAGAACAGCAGAGAATTTGAAATGACTTCTCTGTCTCCGAGCAGTGTCCCTACGTTTTCAATCTCTCAGTTTTCCTCTTCACTCAGGACTTTCTAAATAAAGATCGCTGCCACCCAGGCAGCCCCTCCGCTGCTCCTGTGGCTCTGCGTCCAGGCTGGTCCTCACCACACAAGGTCGTCCCAGCCGCAGACCTTCTCACCCACAGGGTCAGGTCACACGGCTGGCACTGCTGGCACCAGGAGGACATGCAGGAATCTCAGGACCCTCCTCTCCTAGATGAGGAAGCTGAGCGCCGGAGGGGAAGGAGCGTGGGAGGGCCCCAGCGGACACGGGAAGGGGCTGTGCAGTTGGTTTCATGCCGCTGGACCTTGGCGCAGGCGGCTCGTTGCCTGGGCCTGGGAGCCTGCCCTGTCCACCTGTCCAGCTCAGCCTCCCCTCCCCGGTGCCTCGGGGGCTGCACTCGGCATCCTGCTTTTACCTGGGGTCCTGCCACCACCACGGACTCCGGAGGGCGGGACATGGGCACTCCTACCTCCATCCCCTGGTGCCCAGCAGGGCCTGAGTACCTGGGGCTGCCCCCAGGATTTGCAGACCTTCTGCTGGCCGGTAGTGGGGCCAGGCCTAGAAGCCAGGTCTCTGGACTCTGGGGTCTGTCCAGGCGGGGAGACAGTCAAGGAGAAGAAAAAGGGTTTCCAGAGAGAAAACGTAAAAGGATGTCGATATAGGATTGGTGCCCTCGACTGCTCCTCCAGAGTTTTCTAGACCCAATTGAAGGCCATCTGCCTCTCTCCTCTGCTCACTCTCCCCCAGCACCCTGTGACACCCCTCCTGCCATCCATCAACCCCCTCACAGCCACACACAATGCCCCTCATACTCTCTGCCTTGCCAGCTCCTCTAGGCCTTTCCGAAACTCAGCCCGAGCAGCACCTCCTCCAGGAAGACGTCCTGAATCACACCCAGCCCCGCACAAGCCCCCTGTCATATCATGTACAGCTTCATGCCGGAATTTTCCGTTGACAAAATGTCTCCCTGACAGAGGTGAACTCTCCTGAGGGCAGGGCTCAGGGTTCACTCACTGAACTAACCGACGAATGAACAGGGCCCAACTATGGCTTGCTATGTGACCTTAGGGAAATCACTTAACTTCTCTGAGCCTCTGCTTTCCCATCTATAACTTGAGAGGAACGAGCTGGATGATTTCAGAACGGGCTACTACTTCATGGTGCTCGTGCCTGGGCTCAGCCCTCTTAAGTCCATACTCACACCGTTCTTTCTACTGATCCAAGGTGGCATGTTGGCTCCCTCGGCGTCCAGACACTGTGCCAGGACCGTCCCCTCACCCCCCCACACACAGCCCAGGGCCTGACACCTGCCTGGTGCTCGGTCAACATTTACCACGTCAAACAGACTCTTGAAGTGGTGGTAGCTGAAGCTTCCCGTAGAAGTGGAACACCCCAGAGCACACTCAGATCACTCAGGAAGGACACGGGCCACGAGAGAAGCTTCCGAGCGGCCAGCGCGCCCGAACCACGGGAGCCGGGCAGCTGGACAAACAGGCTGGTGATGAACCCGCTGCCCTGTGCTTAACTGGGGTCACTCCCGGCCGTGAGAAAGGGCACCCTTTGAGTCCCCAGAGAGCACTGCCCTGCCGAGACTTTGCCGCTGGCCCTTTGGAAGGTGGGCTAGAGGCTCGTGAGGATGCAGTAAGGGGGCCCCTCACGGCCCCTCTGCCCTGGGCGAGCACCGCGCAGCAGGCCCCACGGTGGAGCCCACGGCACGGGGCAGGGGTGGGGCGGAGGCCCGCACAAACCCAGGACGGAGTGAGGAGTGGCCCCGCTGCACCCACCCTGGGCGCAGGGCGCCGGATGCGGGAGGGCGTCAGAGCAGAGCAGCCCCAGGGAAACGGGCCCCGGCTGTCCGTGTGGCGCGGGCTGTGCCCTGGGCCCGCAGACGTCTCCTCACCAGAGGTGACCCTGCTGAATGAGGCCCCCGCCTGGGCTTCTCTGACGGGGGCTTGAGCGTCGCAGAGGCTCCAGGGGGCCTGACCCACACGAGAGTCCACACTCTCCCAGACTCAGGCGGGCTCCCTGCAAACGAGTGTGGACGGAGCAGCTCCTGGAGGGCCGCCTCCCCGGGGCCCGCGCCAGCTCCCGTCTGCTGCCCTCCGTGCTGCCCTCTACCTGAGCTGCTCCCGGCACAGGGGACAGGTGCCCTCGTGCCGCTGCCTTTGCACTGGCTGGGTCCTCTGTTTGCAGAGGAAAAGCTCGGGGCCAGGCAGCAGCCCTGCACCTCACGGTGAGTGTGAAAGGCGCCGGGGCGGTGCCGGGCACAGGCTGAGGGGCTGTCTGGGCAGCCCTGAGCCAGAAAAGAAGGCCCTTGCCCAGGGTCCCGCAGCTGACTCGTGGCCTTCTGCTCTCGGGGACGGGCCTCTTGCCTCTCTGCAAGGACTGGTGGCTTCTCTAAATGTACTTTCCAGCCCGAGAGGGCCAGATCGAGGAGCCCTGGGATGAGTCCCGAGGGGCCACTCAAACCGCACCTGCCACCCAGGTGCCTGTCCCCTGCAGCACTCGGGCAGTGTGCCCCGGGGGGGCCCTGTCCTAACACACGAGGTGGCTGCTGCATGTCACGCACTCCTGTCCTCCCGACCGACACGGTGCCAACGCGAGAGAGCACTGACCCCAGAGCAAGCACGGAGAGTCCTTCCAGGCCGACCCGGCTTCCCAAACTGAGCCTCCTGCAGAGACATCAAGACTGCCCCAGCTGTCCCTCGTCCTGTGACTGTACAGATGACACACCTGAGGCAGATGCAGGTTTGGGGGGAACGCTCAGGAGGAACGATGCACCGCGAGGGCCCAGGACTGGAGTCGGCACGAGGCGGGGAGGCTGGCTGACGGGGGGGCGGGGGGCCCTGGGGACAGGGGGCTGCCAGGCCACTAACTCGTGGGGCCCTCACCCAGCCTCAGTCTCTCACCTGTAAGATGAGACGGTGATGCCTGCCTGGCAGGGTTGCTGAAAGATAGAGGGCGCAGGAGCATTGCAACGTCCCTCCTGAGTGCGCTGTGCCGCGAGCTCGGATGGCACACCCTCCCGGAAGCCCTCAGAACTGCGGCTACGCCTGTACCCAGCCCGGACCCCCCTGCGCTGTCACTACCCGTCCCTGCTGCTCCCCCTACGTGCTGGGAGCCCAGAGGGCAGGGGCTGAGGTCTATCTGCGTCTTGCCCAGAGGGTGTCTGTGAATGAACAGTGCACGGGGTGAGCGGCGGTGGCCCCTTCTGCAGCGACACTGGGCCTCCCAGCTCCCAGCGACCCCTGGCACCAGCAGCGCCAGCACCATTAACTCCCCGCCCCTGAGCACTCCCCACGCGCCTGCACTGCTCTCCGTGCTTTGCGCGGATGGTCCCGTTCCTCCTCACCAGGGCCCTATGACAAAGGGTATCACCGTCCCCATTTTATGGACAAGGTACACAGAGCTCGGGTCCTTGCCTGAGCTGGGATTTGGCTGCAGAGCTCACAGTCTTTTAACTGCTTCCTTCCACACGAGTTCCTTTGTCCCCTGCAGTAGCAGCAAGTGACATCGGCAGGACGGATGACCCCAGCGGACACGGAGAAACCAAGTGCAGCTCCAGCACAAGGGACAAGAGCTCCCGCCGCCCCACCAGGCAGTCCGGCCAGGTCGCTGCCTGCTCGCGGGTTGCAGAAGGCCGAGTGCGAGGGGCGGAAGGGAGGAAGCCTGCCCTGCTGCCCGCAGAGCCGATCAGTATGTCCTTTGAAACAAGCCCAGCCAAGCCCAGCCCAGCCCAGCCCAGCCCAGCCCAGGGAAAGGTTAAGGGCAGCCCACCCAGTCGGCCTACCCGGCTGCACATCTGAATCTCTGGCCCGATTCTGTCAGACGTTCGATGGAAATCACAGTGGAGTCCGCAGCCCTGAAGTGACCAGCAGCCAGAACTGAACAGAATACATCCCTGTGAGGGTCCCGAGGCCAGGGATGCTCAGGGGCCAAGCCCATAGCACCTGGCATGGGCCTCTACCTTGGCTCTCAGATAAGCCTGGCCCTTCCGGAAACCACGTCACCCATAAGCATCCACGCTTCAGGTATCAGGGCCATGCTCTGGCCCTGACTCATTTCTCTGTCTCTGCACACTGCCCGCCTGCTTCCAACCCTAGCTTGTAACCACTGGCAACAGGGGCAGGGTCCCCCGTTCCACTTACTCAAGTTGCCGATGCTGGCTTTGTGGCAAAGGGTGGTGCCCACAGCTCCTAATCTGCCTACCTATCTGGGCTCCTGTGCCCCAGCCTTGGAACAGGGATCTAGATACTTCGTCTTCTGCCGTCACAAACTCAACCAACACTGGACCACACATCACCCATCCAACATCCATCCGTGTATCTACCTACCCAGCCACTCACCTGTCCATCCATCCACTCATCTCCCACCCATCACCTGCCCATCCTTCCGCCCACCCCTGCCCCCCTCCCTCCCGCTCTCTATTCGCTTTCCATATAGTTTCTCGATTGCCTTTTCCCACTTTGCTAATTTGCCCTGTTCTTCCTTCAGGGTGGGACAGCCCCAGGGCCTGCAGACTTCTCGGTCAGCCTTGGAGGCCTAAACCCACTAAAGTCTTCACCGCAAGCCTCTTCCATTCCTTCCAGATTTCCCCACACTTCCTGGGGGCCTTGACCAAACTTTTACTCAGCTGCCGGAGTTAAACAGGCCATCTTAAATGGTACCTCTGCCATTTATGAGCTGTTTTCCCTTTGGCAGCCCACTTAACTTCGTGAGCCCCAGAATCCTCACTTGGAATACAGACCATGGTGACTGAGGATTAAAGGACACGGATACGTAGAGGGCCCACCCTCGGCACATGGGGGACTCAGACAACATCAGTCCCCTTTCCTCACGCTGCGTTATGGCTTATGGGACGGTTCCTTGTGGGCTGGTCCATCTCCTCGGCTGGAGCACAATCATGGTTTGCATGTCCCAACCCCATCCCTTGGCGCTTAGTAGGAATTCAGGAAACACTTACTGCATTGAACTGACTTCATCATGGCAGGTCTGAACCCTTGAACCTAGAACTGCAGGAAGAGAGACGCTCTGGAATACTCCCAGTTCATTCTGGCTAACGTGACCCTCGGCCGGGACAGCCAAGGCTGCCCTGGCGCTCTCTGGACCTTAGTTTCCTTCTCGGTAAAATGGGGCAGTCAAGCCAGGGACCTCCCCTTCCACTGTCTAGTCTCAGCCACCTAATCAACAGCAAAGGCCACCAAGCACTGGTTGGTGGCATAAACCCTGGATGTCCGCATCTGCCCTCAACGGAGACAGGACTGACCCCTCCAGGGGTGCAGACAGTCTGCCATGGATGCTGTGATGGCCGCTCGGGGGGCCGCTCCTGGAGGGGGGCCTCAGGCCCCCGGGCGCTGGGAGCAGTACCTGAGGGCAGTCCTTCAGAGGCTGCCTTGCCCAAGGTCACAGCCCCTGTCCAGGGGGGCCCACATCCGGTGACCGGCTGACACAGGGCATCAAGCCCCAGACCCCTAGTCCCAAAGAGCCACCCCTGCTCCGGAGCTCCTTCACGGGGCCTGCGTCGCAGCCCGGCCTCCCCCTCCTCTCCCTCCCACAGGGGCTGACCTGAGAACGCCAAGTGCCAGTCCCCACCCGAGCGTCTCCCAGGGACCCCAACCTGTGGCACGAGCTGAACGGTACACCCCCCTCCCCGCTGAAGAGGCCTCCCGCTGTTAAAAACCCGCTTTCAGTTTCGGGTCAGAGAGACTTAAACCCTGGCTGCACCACTTACAAAGCTGGATGAGTTTCCGAGCCTCCACTTCCCCATCTGCAAAATGAGCTTAAGCACTAAGCACAGACAGCTTAGTGGCTGCAATGAGTAAGTGAGATGAAGCCCGAGAGCTTCCTGGCACGTGGTGCTGTCACTGCCTGGGGTTCTGGGGAGGAGACTGAACCCGAGACGCCGTGCACTCGAGCGGGGCCTCTTTCTGCCCCAACTCTGAGCGAACAGAGCTGCCGCTGCCCGTGACAGCAGCTGCATTTACCGGGACCTTCCATGGGCCCGGCCCTGTTCTAATCCTCACAGCTACCTTCCGCATTACGAGCCCTTACCGCCCTCATTTTACAGATGAGGAAACTGAGGTGCAGAGAAGTTGGTCACTTGTCAGGCTGCACAGTAAGTGGCAGAGCTGGAGGCTGGACCCAGGTGGCTCATTAAAACCTCCGCAGCAGGCTGTGGCATGGGGAAGGGAAGGAAAGATGGCGGGCCAGCGCTCACTGAGTATTTACGGTGTTCCTGGCGCTGCACTGGGCGTCTCCATGCCTGGGCCCACGGAAGCCACGCACAGTCATCTGAGCTGGGTTCTGTCTTCGTGAGGAAGGTGAGGGGTAGAGGCCGAAAGGCCAGCTGCAGGCTCGTGACTCCGGGCCCTTGACGGCCACCCTGGCAGTGCTGGGAGGCTGAGAGCAGGAACGCTGGGACAGCACTCTCGGAACTTGGCCTTGCCGGCCGGCGGCGTCCCCCAGTTCTGGCAAGAATCCTGCCCAGTCGGTTCAGCCCGAGAATCCCCGCCCGTGATGTCCGGTCGCCTGGCCTGCCTTCAGCAAGAATCCGCCACCTTTGATGTCTCCTCTTAGTGACTTTCCACCCACTGACCCCTCACTCTGCTCGTTGGCTCTAAACCCCCAGCCGTCTTTGCTGCATTTACAGCAGAGTCTGACCTCTCTCTGCTACTGGACAGGCTTGACCCCTGTCACAACAGTCCTGAATAAAGTCCCCTTACTGTTTGAACAAGTGTCAGAATCATTTTTTGACAGCACAAAGCTTCCTGTCCCCACCGCAGACGCTGGTTGAAGGATTAATGAATGCTGTCCCCAGGCCTAGAGAGGACACGGGGCCACTCTGGGATGCTGGGAAGGGGTCCAAATCCCAACCCAGCCTCTGCACGCGCAGGCCACCTGGACCTCCACGCTGCACGGGGCTGACCCCGGGTCTTCCTCACAACTTGAGGCCTGCACGTGTGTGCGCGTGGGCAGGTGTGTGGGGTGAGTTCACATAATCTGCTCCAGAGGCTTCTGAGGCTAAAGGGAGGCCATGCCTGTGCGGGAAGGGCAGGGCCAGGGCTCGGGGTTGGGGGTCAACGTGGATCCTTTCCTCCTCTGTCCCCGCAGTGCCAGACGGAGAGAGCAAGAGCAGGGAAGGAGAGAGAGGATGGGGGCAGGAAGATGGCCCGGGGAGGGCCCACCCGAGTGGGGGGCTTGGGGGGCGGGGCGCCCTCTGCCTGGCCCCTCCCTCCCCAGGGTGACCTGTCTCAAGGCAGGCACGACAGCGGGCTTGTGCTCAGAAGGCTCCCACGGCCCAGCACCCACAGGACACCAGCACCCACAGGACACCAGCTTCCGGGCAAAGCTCCCAGGGTGCCCCTGGAGGCCCCATGGCAAAGAGGGTTTCCTTCCTCACCCTGCAGGCCCCTGTGCCCCTGCTCCCTCCTCCGAGAAGCCCTCCTGGACCTGCGCAAGTAGAGCAGGAGCCCCCAAAGCCCCCTCCTCCCCATCCCTGGCCCTGTCTCTGAGCACAAAGCTCTGAGCCGTGACTGTTTCTTTCTCAGCGCCAGGCAGGGCGTGAGCATCTCCAGGGTCGGCCAGGGCACCGTGAACACGCTGGGCTCAGCGACCCCCGGCGGGGGAAGCTCCCGACCCTCAGGCCCTGCTCAGACCTCCAGGCGGCCTTGATCAGTGCCTGCTGATGGAATGGATGAGCACACGAATCTCTTCCGGGTCACAGTGCTTCTCAGCTTTTTGCTGGCGACCCCTGCAGCTGTGGCCCGGCCACAGAAAGCAGCAGGCCTTTCCCTAGCCCCCGGCCCTGCATTTAGTTTGCGGTGAGCAAGCTGCTCGTTCCCAGGCTGGGGGCTCCTAGAGAAGGCCTCTCGGTACAGTTGCTGCATCTACGCCCTCTGCTCCAATAAACGGGGCTGAGCCTGCGGTAAAAGCTGATGAGGGCCTCACTGGTTGTTTGCCCAGTGGTTTCTCATTAACTGAAAATAAAAAATTAAAGACAGAAAGTCCTCAGAGATGCAGGAGGGGTAGGGGTGGGGCTGAGGGACCTGTGGATGCCCCCTGGGGGCTGCGTCCCAACCACTCCACGGACACAGTCACCTCTCCTTACACCCCGTGCCAGGGTCCGCAGCCAGGGCGGGGCAGGGCTGGAGCAAGGCCAGGCCCGTATGACGCCCCCAGACTCCACCCCTGCCCCCTCGCACCGGGCCGTGTCTCTCCTCAACCTTCACTACCCACCGGCAAAGGCCCAGCGAGGCCGGGAGTGGGTCTGCTTGCTCCTGTGTCCCCGGGACCCAGGGAGGGCCTGGCCCAGCAGGTGCCCAGGAAATCCCTGCTGGTGACCAGCAACCGGCCCTCGCTGCCCTGCAGCAGCGGGTGCACATCTGCCCGCCTGCGAGGGGCTCGCCAGGCTGCCATCTGCCCAGGGCCACTTACCCTCCCTAATCGGGCTCGGGAGACACGCCGCGGTTTGCGGAACAGCCTCCTCCGTGGGGAGCTGGGGGGATGACAACCGGGAGATTTAATTAGAGCCCTGAGCTCCTGCCGGTCTCCTCTGGGGGGTCACACCTCACCTGCAGGGGCTGTCAGATCCCTGTCTCCCTGGGGGATCTTTGGTCTGGGAGCCGGCACGGGGCGGGGTGGGGGGGGGGTGCCTTTGTGAGCTCTGGCTGAGCCTGAGAAGCTCCACGTTCACTGGTTCAGCGAGTGGCACCAGCATCCCGAGGTCGGCACAGAAGAAACCCGGGTCACTTGCACTCTCCCTCACCCCTCACCACCAGGGCCTGCGGCGTCTACGGCCTAAATCTCACTCCAACCGCCCCAAGGTGTGAGGGCCCAGAAGCTCAGGGTGTGGGTCCGGGGACCCCAGGCCTGGGTTCAAAGCCCCATGCCAGCCCTCGCCAGACGGGTGTCCTGGACACGTGTCCCTGTGCTCGAGAGCGTGGATGGGCGCGCACGGCTCAGCCCCAGAACCCTGGCCCAGTCCCCAGGAGTGGGCGCCGCCCTCCACGGGGAGCCCCACGGTGCCTCTGCCCCGCCAGCTCCCACCCTGCCCACGCAGCAAACCTCTCTGCATCTTTCAACCCCTCTCACGCCCCCAGCGCTCCCCTCTTCTGCTCACGCGTCTGCCCTAGGTGCCCCGGGAGCCCTGTCTGCCGTAGACAGTAGGTGGCGTCTCTCAGGGCCAGGCCCACCGAAATCAGAGCCCGAGCCCCTCAACCCTGAACAGCAAGTCTGCGGACTCACAGCCCCTCAGCCCCAAAGCCCAGAGACAAGGAGCTCCCTGTGCTTCCCGGCTCAGCTCACTGTCTACAGGGCCAGAGACCAGGAAGCAGCTGGGAAACGAATTCGCTCAGCACTGGGTGTTGGGGAGCCCCGGAGCCCGGGCCCTGGTGATGGGCCCGGGTGGCGGGGAGGGCACTCAGCAGGGTGATGGCACCGCAGAGCTCGCTGTGGGTTCTGGAGACCCCGGGGCTGATGTGCCAACTATCCTGGCGCTATTCCTAGCGTAGTATGGTTCCCTGTCTACTTCCGCTGCGCTAGGCGCCTGTTAGAAACTCGGGGGCACATCGTGCATGTTCCCTTAATCCCGGTCTCCGTGCTGCAGAGAAGGTATAAATGTTGCCATTCTGCAGATGAGAAAGCTGAGGCTCGGGAAAGTAAAGGAAAGGTTGACATCACCGGGTCCGCAGCCCTGGGCGGCCCCCACCTGAGTCTGTGCTCGAAACACCTTTGCTTAGTCCCGGTGGCCCATCAGACTCAGCGCACCTCTGGGAAGTCCGACCTGGCCTCCGGGATGGGCTCTCGATGCTCACCTGAACCCCAGACAGGGACACGGCTGCCATGCGCTCGCAGAACCACCTCCTCTAGGCCGTAAGCCCCTCAGCCCATCCCCTCTGAAGCCTGGCCTCCACACCAAGTTCCTTCCAGGACCCTCCATTCTGCTCCAGCTCACACAGCCCGCCGCCTCCCTGGCAGCCCCACATGGGCGTCTGATGGACCTGCAGACATGACCGGACACTCCTCTGCACTCCCACCTCCACCCAACCCCACTCCACGCCACCTCGAGAGGCCCCGATGATGGGGGGTAAGTGCAGCCCCCAGGCTGGGGTCAGGGCGGGGTGGGGTAAGTGCGGTGGGAGAGGAGGCCATGCAGGGCGTGGACCCCTGGCAGGAGGGCTTTGGGGGCGGTTTTCGGGGAAGCGCGGAGGAGGTGACTTCCGGCCCACTGAATGCGTGTGAAGGAGTCAGTGTGGGATCCTCGAACCACTGAGTTGGGGAGACTGGGGGGTTACATCAGTCTTTCTGCCCCACCCAGCACCCTCCCGGTTTGGCTGATCAGCCTCCTACTGTCACATGAGAAGGAGCACGTACCTCTCTGGGCCAACAACATCGCTTCCAGGAGAAAAATGGAATTTTTAAAAGCAACTTGGAAGCTGCCTGCCTGCCATGTTGTCCGCTTAATTAGCAGGAAAGCAATTTCAGTCACAGAGCAGCACCCTGGGCAGGGGACCAAGGTTCCCGACACGAGGGAGCTGGCCGCGGCGGCCTCTACGGGTGAGGGCTGCGGAGAGACCAGCCAGCCGGGCCCACCCACGTCCTGAGCTGCGGGACTCAGGACGAGAGCGCAAGGGGCGACCACCTGCCGCAGGGCCAGATATTCAGGAGCCGTAGACCAAGCTAACAAACAAGGATATAAGACACTTTTCATCCTCCTAGCGTGACAAACACACCTCCACCATGGCTGGGAGGCCGAGTCCAAATGTAGAATTGTGGCCCCTTGGAGTTCCGGGCTGGGATGTGATGCCGTGGGAGCACCAGTACCCTGGAGGTTCTCCTCCCCGCTCACCCTCACAGGGGATTTCATTCCCTCCCATGCCTTCCACCACCTCTGGGGCTGGTGAGCCCCATTCTGAGTCCAGACCCATGGATCCCGGGCCTCTGTAGCTCCGCCAGGTGACTTGCTGGCCAGCCCTCAATCCCCCGCCCCTGCTCTCTGGGCAGGGCCGCCCCTCGGCTCCACAGGGACGCCCCCGACAGTCACCCTGGCCCTGAACCCAGAGCCGCCGAGCTCCGCCCTCGCTCCGCCCTCGCTCCCACGGTGCACGGCCCCTCTCCAAAGCCGGGGGCCATCACCCCTGCGGTTTCCAGCTCTAGGCCCTCCCCTCCCCACCCTGCCTGTCCCCCCCGTGCACCTTGGCTTCCTTTGCTCGTCTCCCCTTCCTACCTGCCCCCTCTGCCTATGCACTGGTGCCAAGTTCAGACGAAGGCTCCTGACTGAGGGAAACGGATTCTGCGGCGGCACAAAGCCGTGAGGAGCCATAGACGGGAGGCTCCTGGCCGCACCCTGACACACGCTAATCGGAAGGGGAGACCCAGGTCTGAAGAGGCTGGGTTACGGCTGAGGATACCTCTGCGGTACCCCTACTGCACACAGGGCAGCCCCCTCGAGGGCTGGCTGGAGGGCCGTTGCTTTAGAGAACCCAGAAGAATGGCTGTAATGAGCACATTAGGATCTGGTATGCAAATCAGGGCACTCAAAACAGTTTGTTCTCTTGAATAATTTAATCATCTCCACCACCATCTCCTTCTCCTTCTCAGCAACACGTATTTGCTTAGGAAGTGGGTGGGCAAGTCAGGACAGGGTGCCTGGGGCCAGAAGCCCCGGGGAGGCCCCTCTTCTCTGTGGGACTTGGCCTCCCCTGCAGGCCTGAGCTGTACCCCACCTGGAAAACGGGGATGAAAACCTCAGCCCCAGGCTCCTGGGGTCATGCGGCTGCACAGCTGGGGCGGAACCCTGAGCCCACCAGGGGCCATCCCAACAGCTGGCTTCCTGAAAGCAGGACGGGTCTCAGTAACGGGACTGGCGGGGACTTTTCTTCATTCCTTGATCAAATAGGAAAGAGAATAATATTTACTGAGGGCCTTGATCTGACACTAACGGGGTGTAGACCTATGGCAATAGGCGTATTTCAAACAACTCTTTTGTCTTCTCAGTAACCTTGTAAGCAAGGCTTGAGAGAGGGAAAAAAAATCAAGGCTCAGAGAGGTTAAGTAATTTGATTAAAGCCATCGAGCAGTGCCGGGATTGAAACATGGCTCTGTCTGGGCACACAGCCCATGATCTTTCACCAAAACCACACTAAGGCCTGGTCTTCCAGAAGAATGAGAAATGTCGTGGATTCATCTAGGAAAACGACCTTTCGCTGAAATGCCCTTACAGAGTCCTGAGGAAACAGAATCTGATGGAAGCTACAGCCTGTCTTCCCCACCAGAGAGCCCTTTAGGTCCATCCTTCCACGCATTCATCCATCCAGCTCAGATGTTCTCACTGAGCACCCACAGGAAAGCAGCAAACAAGTGAACACACACACACACACACACACGCGTGCATACACACACGTCTCAGTCAGTCGCAGGCGGTCCTGAGGCGTGAAGGATGAGGGCGGGATGGGAGGCTGTTTTACGTCGGACAGTCTCTGCGAGGTGGCATTTAAGTCGAGTCCTGAAGGAGCCAGACAGACACCTGGAGAGCAAGTGCCGGCAGAGCAAGCAGGTGCGGAGGCCTGAGGGACCAGGCAGAGACGTGCTGGGAGATGGGTCGGGCTGCATCCGGGAGGTGAGGTGCTTGGCCTTTCCATCGGGTGAGACGGAAACCCCGGAGGGCCTTGGGCAGAGAGACTGGGCAGCTGGCCTCGGCTCTGCGGGCTCGCTGGGGCTGCTGGAGAGCAGGCAGCGAGGAATCGGGATGTGAGTCGGAGGCTCCCGCGGGCGGCTCGGGGAGAGGAAGGAGCAGTGGTGACGTAAGATGCGGTGCAGTCAGACCCGGCCGTGTTCTGGAGGCTTCGCGGGGCACGGGAGCGGTGGGGAAGGCACCAGGTGCTGGGCCTGAGCCCTGGGAGAGCTGACCACGAACTGCGGGTCGGGGTGCCAGCGAGTCTGGGGTAAGAAGAACGTGATCTCGGCCTGTTGAGCTGAAGTGCCCATGAGACACCCAGGGAGGTGTGTGAGGAGGCTGAGGACAGGCGTGGAGCACGGACACGCGCCCCGGTGCGGACGGGCCTCTAAAACGCCACGCTCAGTGAGAGCTGGCCGCAAAGGCCACTGCTGGGTGATCCATTGATATGAATTGCCCAGAACAGACAGACGGTGGGGAGAGGAAGCAGATCGGCGGCTGCGGGAGGAGACTGGGAGCGACAGCTAGTGGGTACGGACCCTCTTTGTGGGGTGAGGAAAACGTTCCGGAACTAGACAGTGGTGACGGTTGCGTGACTTTGTGAAAACACCAAAACCACTGAATCGAACTCTTTGAAGAGGGTAAATTTTATGACACGTGAATCATATCTCCATTTTAAGAAAGAAGTTGAGGGCATGGAATTGAAACTGCACTGGATGAGAACCCGGGCGCAGATCAGAGCAGGCAGACGTCGGCACCTGAGGACAGAGCCCAGGGGCCCGACGACGCGTGGAAGTGGGGTTCGAGGAGAGACGGCAGAGGAGTGGACGGCCTGACCCCAGGACGCAAGGTGTCCCAGGAGCCAAGTGGACAAGGTGTCAGGAGGAGGGCGTGATCAACGGTGACAATGTAGTGACAGGAGAGGTGACAGCGGTGGGGACGCTAGCGGTGGGCCTGGGGAGGGAGAGAGGGGTGAGCTAAGACAGCTCGTTAGAGTTACGGCTGCGAAGGAGGAGGACGAGGGTCACGGGAGGCCATGACACTGCAGACGCCACAGCATCCCTGCAGGTGGGCACGATTCGGGAGGGAGGGGTGGACGGGTGACGCCAGGCAGTGAGGGGGATGGCACTCAGAGCAGGAGAGAGCCGCGTCACAGAGGGATGGCCCCGTGAGGAGGTGGGTCTCAGAGAGGACACCCATTGCCCAGGCCCCCGGCCGCACTTCAAACACAGGCACGAGCACAGCCCTCGTCTTGGGGCTGCTGCCCCCCCTTTCCCAGCACTGGGTTAGACACCTGGGCCGCTCACCCCCCCAGTGTGTGTACTTCCCGGAGACTAAGTGCCCAGGACACAGCAGTCCCACGGCTGGCGTTGCGGAGAAGCCCTCGTCCCCTGGGGCTCTGTGCGGAGAGCAGGAAGGACGGCAGGATCTGAGTCCGTCAGGCACGCGTTCCCTCGTTCAGGAGGGCTGCGGGCGTCGGATCCTTCAGATGGGCTCAAAGAACCTCGGAGTGAAGGGAAGGAGACGCCAACGCCTGGCAGAAAGCGTACTGGGTTCTGGTCCCACAGCTGCATTCCGCTGCCTCCCCCCGTGAGATGGCGCCCCTCCAGGGGTTCTGTCTTCTCTCCCCGCTCATCTCTAGCACCTGGCACGTGGCGGGTCTTGAGCAATGGAAGACCAATGGCACCTGTTCGTAATAAAAGGTGCCCTCTGTGGTCAGTCTCTGCCAGTGAATGCCTCGGTTCCCTTGTGAGGACTTACTGAGCCCCTGCTCAGGGCAGCCCAGATGCACCCAGGAGCTGCAGGAGGGCAGATCCCTACTGCAGCATCACTCCCACGTCCAGTGCACACTTCCCAGTACCCGGCCGGCCCTCCCTCCCTCCGGCTGGTTCATCTGTTCTCCATCCCATTGCTCCTGGCTCGCTGACCATGCTCAGAAGTAGCATGGTCAGCGAGCCAGGAGCAATGAGGCCCCGGGTAGATGCCCAAGTTCTGGGAGCAGGAGGGAGGGAAGGCCGGGCAAAGTTGGGAAGACTCCACGGGAGGGAGGGGCTTCCGAAAGCTCAGCCCACCTCCGCAGGGTCCTGGACGCCCTGGAAGGACAGGCATGTTGTGTGTACTTATGTGAGTTTACACTTTCCTGAACAGATGGTTCGAAGCTTCCATTGGATCCTTGAGACACTCTGGGGCCCCAAGGGGTTAACAGCCAGTATCTTAAAGGATGGGCTGGACCCAAGCAGGAGGAGGAGAGGCGAGGGAAGGAGTTTCTGAGTTAAGAGGAAGAGACAGGAAAAGAAAATGAAGGAGGGCTCAAGATTCGTTCATGGGTCAGCATCCCCATCAAGTGCTGGCAGGAGAAATGGCGGATACTGAAGGCCCTTGGGAAAGGTGAGGGCAGGCCCTGTGTGCTGAGTCGGGGGGAGATTCTGGGGGCTGAATGCAAGAGTTGTGGGCATGGGTACGAAAGACACGTGTCCTTGAAATGCAAAGCCCACACCGATCTGCTTGTAAATTACACCCAAGAGAGCTCTGTTCCCACAAGCGGATTTGTACCCACAGGATGAAGACGACCCGCCTGGATCACACTCCTCCCTGCACTGCTCCCAGCAGGGACGCTGGCAGGGCCAGGAGTGGGAGACTCGCTTAGCCGGGCTCTGCGGCATCTGATCCGGAGCCTGGAAACTGCCAGTGGCCCCCTTTAAGGACACAGAACTCTTTATCCCCAAAAGGGTTACAAGTACAAAAATAATCACGGAGCAATTTTCATAGACACAACATCTAACGCACAAAGCAATTCAATAGCGGAATGTTTTGCTTTTTTCTTCTTTTTCACAAGGCCCCAGGGAACCTGCCAAATCCCTTTGGTCCCAAACATCAAGGAATAGTGATGGAAAAGAGGAGGAGCTTCCCTGCCTTACGGGGGTGGGGGGGGGCAGTTATCCCTGGGCAGGTGGCCTCTCAGGCTCCGCCCCCAGCTGTGGACAGAGGGGGCCAGAGTCCTAAGGGCCCCGCCCCGCCAGACTGGGATCTGGCACCTGCAGCACCCCGGCGGCCCCTGGCTGGGCCCAGGCCTCCTCCCCAGCCCACCTCTGAGCTCCCGTCCCCACGGTGAGCGTGACGGCTGTATGCTCGTGAGTCCCCAAAGCGACAACTTCTTCTCCAAATGCGAACTGTGGTCCCACCTAAAGCCTTCCTTCAACAAATATGTACTGACTCCTGGACCAGGGCCTCTGGTATCAGGCAGACACTCAAAACAGGGCTCTCACATTTACCAGGAACTGGACTTCGGAGAGGTCACGCCACTTTGGGGCACTTCCGTTTCCTTCTCTGTGACATGCTTACCTGGCAGCGTGTGGGGACTTGCAAGCTAGTCCCTGCAAAGGCACTCAACCCACAGTGTTTGTTCTTGGGGTCTCTGCTCCCAAGCTCCCCGCCAGAGGAGACCACAAAGGGGTCTCAGAGCTGGGGCTCTGCCTGGCCCAGCGTCCCTGCCTGGCTCCTCCCGAGAGCACCTTCCTCAAGGGGAAAGGCCGAGCCTGCGTCACATCCTCGGGGAGCGTCCTCTTCTCCAGAGGAGACGGCCTGTCTGGGCGTCCCACGCGTTCGTTGTTTCAGCACTGTCACGTGTCCTGAGTCCCTACTCCACGTGTGTGTCCCCTACACGACTGCGAGACCCCGGCACAAGCCTGCCCACAGTCACAGCACTGTCCCCACTGCTGCCGCCCCTCCTGAGGCCGCTGAGGACCACGGTGATGACCACGGCCTCAACTGCCTCCGGGGGCTTTACACATCACCTGTCTCACTTCTCACAACAGCGGCACGAGGTGGGAAGGACGAGTCCTCAGATCACAGATGGAAGGCAGCCTCTGAGAGGCTCCAGGACCAAACCACACAGCGACACCTGCTCTGCCCGATTCCATAGCCCTGCTTTCCCCACTCCGGCCACATGTTCTGAGGTGTGCGGTCAGTCAACTCCACACAGGGAGAAATGCAAGGTGTCACGAGACGAAGGCTGGGCTAGACAGATGGACCCAGGTGGGAATTCGGGCAGGTGCGGGTAGGAGGACGGGGAGAAGCTTCCAGATGGAGGAGACGCGGGAGCCGAGTGCAGAGGTGGGCAGGTGGTATGAGCTGGCCGGGCCCAGATCCCGCACAGAGACAGGGACATAGCAGACACGATAGGGCTTCATCCAAGAAGAAACGCAAGCAGCTGACGCACACACAGCGAGAAGCCGAGCCTGGCCAGTGATCAAAGAAGCGAAGTGGAGGCCCGCAGTGCCTTTCCTTGCTGACCCAGTGGGCTGGCAAAGGTCTCTATGGAAAATGAAAGCTACTGCTGGCAAGAGTCAAGGGAAATGGGTACTTACATACACGGTTGGTTATCACCTAGAAGCTGTAATATGGATGCAGGGCGATCTCGAAGTAAGTAGCAAACAGACACACTCTGACTCGGTGGTTTCAGTTCTAGGGGGTTATCGGTGTGGGTAGATTTGGATAATAACACCGAGAAACCAGAAACTACCTCCAGTCCAAAATGAGAGGGGACGGGCTACACAGGTTAGGAGACACCGGAACAAAAGAACATCACGCAGCCATGAAAAATCACGTTTTAGATGTACATCCGGTACGGAAAGACAGGACTATGTACATTAAGGAAAAGCGTACTTATATACCTATATTTTCAGGTATATCTCATTTTTATAAAAGATGTACGTAAGAAATGATCTAGACAACTACAAACCTCTTTGTTAATAGTTAACACCTCTGGATGATGGGATTACTGCTAACATGTAACTCCTTTGTGTTCACCTATTATTGTTATTTCTCTACAACGAGTATACATACATTTTTTTGTTTAATTTGTCAGTAAGGGTTATCTGAACAGAGAGCTCAGTTCTTATCTTTGTACAATCTGTATTAAGTGTACGCCAATGTAGGCCGCATCTAAAGCTACAGGCTAAATTGTGTCTCCCCAAATTCATATATTGAAACTCTACCACCTGCAGCTCAGAACGTGACTTACTTGGAGAGATGGCCCTTAAGAGGTGATTAAATTAAAAGGGGGTCCCGAGGGTGGGCCCCAGTCCGGCATGACCAGTGGAAGTAAGCTATGCGCCAGTTGAAGAAACAGCAGGCGGCTGAAGTCAGGGGCCAAACTGGACCCGGGGGCTTCTGGGCCTCCTTCATCTGAGCCTCAGGGACGCACAGGCCCCGCCTAGGGTGGGAAAGTAACAGATTTCAATAGAGGCACGGCGGCAATCCTTACGTGCCCGCTCTTCTGAAATAGGGGCTTAAGTACGTGCTTTCCAATGAAAAACGCACACGGAGAGAAAACGGAACTCTGCCCGGGCCACTGAGGACTGGACTGGGGCAGCTGGGAGGGACCTCGCTGACCACCTACACCCACTTCCTCCGGGAGGTGGGGTGACCGCCTCAAAGTACCCCCTTCAGGAGCGGCAGGCGAGGAGGACACACGTCTCCTGATTCGGACCCCAGGGCCCAGCGTGAGGACCACGGGACATTCGTGACGGGTGCACATGGGTGACCCCAGCCTGGCTGTGTGCAGATGGCCGACCCCACCTGCCCCTGCAGCTTCAACGTCCGGGCCAGGCGGGTCCCGGGACACAGTTCCCGCAGCCCCCTTGCCTGCCGAGAGCTGGGGTCTGGGAAGTCTCCCCCGGGCACGAGTCCAGACGGCTGCCCGGGTGGCTTGGGTAGGAAGGTGACTCCGCTATCGGTGACAGCCCCGTCGGTGGAAACGTGATTATGCTGCAGCCTGGACTGGAGGGACAGCAGGGGCCCTGGCTGCCCGGACGTTGCTAATGGCTATTGATTTGTCCTGCCCGCCTCCGAGGCCTATACATAGCCTGCTCACAAAATCACTTGGGATCCAAACGGAAAGTGACCGTTGATCAAGCCAAATGGCCCTCGTGCGTGTGCACGAGCACAGGTGAGCACGGCCGCGGGTAGGTCTGTGCACTCGGGCGACAGGGGAGAGGACTCGATGGGGCGCCCTCGTGGGGCCTGGCATTGCGTGTACGTCACCTCCCCCCACGGGGACCCAGCCTGGCAAAGGGGCTTTGATAGTTTTATAGATGAGGAAGTGGAGGCTCAGGGCTCAGCGACCTGCCCACAGGCGCCTGCCCTGCCAGGAAGTGGCCGAGGAGAAGAGTGGACAGCCAGTCTCTGGGAGGAGAGACTCGGCCCAGCCACTCCTGGCTCTAGAAGGGGGCCGGGGGCCCAGAGGGGCCTTGGTGTCCTTCTCCGTGGGCGAAGGAGAAGGATCGGGCGCCCACGGGGGGCTCAGGGACTCAGAGCGCGCGGCGCAGTCCCCGCCCCCAGGAGCTACAGTCGTGCTGGAGAAGAAAGCGGAGGGTGTCGGGAAAGACAGCCAGGTAGCCTAGGCCGGGGCCTCACGAGGGGTCCACCCAACAGTCCCCAAAGCCCTCCACTCCAGCCATCTCCATGGCCACCGCATCTCAGCCCCAGGCTCCCAGGGTCCCGTGAGCTC
The DNA here is from genome assembly GCF_028021215.1 of Eschrichtius robustus. Classification (NCBI taxonomy): domain Eukaryota; kingdom Metazoa; phylum Chordata; class Mammalia; order Artiodactyla; family Eschrichtiidae; genus Eschrichtius; species Eschrichtius robustus. The sequence continues at coordinate 83,142,002 of NC_090840.1, forward strand.
CCCTGGGACCTGTCCCACGTCCCGATGACGCTCAGGGGGTCCCAGGGCCACGGCCGAGCCCAAGTGAGTCTCTGCAGAGTGGCGTCGTGCAAGAGGTAGGGCCGGGGCTGAGGTGACCACGTCTCCTCCAGCCTGAAGTCTGCGTCCCCAGCATGGCACGTCCCAGCAGCCCTGTGGCTACAGGCCGGGGTCTGGCTCTGGATGGAGCGCTGGCTCCCTCAGCAGCGCCCATGCTCGCTCTGTGCCCACCTGGCAGGCAGCGTGGTGAGGTCGGCCATGCCAGCCCAGGCCTGGCACACCCAGGTCCTTGCCTCCATCTTTCCACGTGCTGGTGGCTTGAATAGGTTTTAACTAAAATCCAAAGCAAACGCTAGACAGTACTTAGTGCTAATTGGGATCGTTAAAATTAAAGTAAATGAAGATAAAGCTCCCAACGGCAGCCAGAGGCCCTGACTACAACAGAGGAGTTTGTCCTGAGGGTAAATCGCCCCCTGGCATCAGGCAAAGCAGCAGATGGAGGTCGATGGGAATCAGAGACCCGAAAGGCACCATCCACCAGTGGGAAACGGAGGCGGGGATGGGATGACAGCTTTCCGCTCACGCACCCCTTTGCCCCGTGGTTGCCCTCTCCCAGCTCAGCCGTGCCAGTGCCCCCAGGTGCCCGTCACCACCCACTCGGCTGGATGCCCGCCCTCTCTGTGGACCTGTGGCCACGGCAGCCCTGTCACCTGCAACCAACCGATTAATGCATTCATTCTTCCGATTACCCTTCACTCAGCTCCCCCTACCTGTCAGGTAGTCTTCTAGAAAGAAAACAAATTTCTAGAAAGAAATAAAATAGAAAGGCAAACGAAGGGCCTGCTTCCCTGAAGCACAGGTTCTCATGGGGAAGGAGGGCAGAAACACCGGGCTGGCACATCCCGCGTCGGTGAGGGATCGGCTCTAGGAAGGAAATGGGACGGGTGAGGGGGAGACGGACGTGGGCTGTGCTGGAAAGGGTGCTAGGGGAGGGCGGGCAGCTGCTGGACGGGCTGCTGGACGGGCAGGCGAGGGCCCGCCTGGGCAGGCAGGACAGAGGAGGGAAAGAGGCGGCCGGAGAGGCCTGAGCGGGGCTGGAGGGAGATGGGAGGTGACTGGGGGTTTCAGCAGAAGAGTGACAGCCTGATGCACGGGTGTAGAGGGTCACCCGGGCTGCCGTGAGGAGACACGGTGGCGGTGATGCGAAGAGGCCAGAGGAAGGCCTTAGAAGGGGCCCAAGAGAAGCACGATGCCGGCGGCCTGGACTTGGCGGGGTGGGGGGGTGGGGGGGACGACTGGGAAAGCTGCCAGCCTTGGGGCCGCACATGTGTGCACGCGCGCACGTGAGCACCTGTGTTTGCAGACTGGGTGCCTCTCCCTCTTGCCTGCACAGGGCCCCATCCGGCGTGACCTTTGATGTCCACTCAAAGATGTCACCATCCAGCTGGGCACCGCCTCCCCCCGGGGCCGTCAGCAAGGCGGGTGCTCCCCCACTCCCGGGGCCCTGACCTTGCCCACCTCGGGACAGCACTGCACTCCCTCGTCTCCCCAGGCCAGGAACAGGCAGGGGAGGTGCTTCAGAACATTTACCGAAGGAACACGGTCTTCCTGTCAACCCCAGAGTAGCGGCTCATTACCATTAATTATTGAGAAGATTATTCCCGATAAGGACACAGAAGGCTCGGTAAGGGGAGGGGATTTGCCTGACTGACAAGTGAGGGACAGAGCTGGGAAGTGACCTCAGCTGCTAGAGCCCAACCCCCATTCCCGTCCATGGCACACTCTCTGGGGATCCTGGGAGCGACGGAGAACACGCAGTTAACAGCAGAGTCTGCTGGGCACGGAGGGAAACGACCCAATGGCATCGTGAGACCTTAGGGTCACGCTCGGTGAAGAGGCAGGTTGAAGGCTGTGATCCAAGGGCCAACAGGGGCTTTGTCCCCAACACACCCAAGGCCAGAGTGGGCCCAGGGGCATCTTGGTGCCTGCCGCGCCTGGGGCTGGACTCCCGGGAGAGCTGGGATTGCCCCCCATCCTACAGGGAGGGACCCGGCAGGAGGCCCTCAGGGCCCCTTCCCACCCCTCAGCCCAGGAGTAGGGGGGGGGTCGGTTCCCAGTTCTCTAGAGGAGCTCTCTCTTTGGTTCACTTTTCTAGTAAAAGCAAGAGACTAGAATACGGGTCTCTGGGGACCAGGAATGGGGCTGCAATTATGCATTCATTTTGTGTCTTCCTTTCCTGTAAACATTTCCCCTTTTCATGAGCTGATAAATTTGCTTTTCCCAGAAACTGAGAAGAGGGCCTTTGGCCCAGGCTGGGCACTGAGCATGCCGCGCAGGCTAGAAATTACCAGCTGCCCTCCTGGGTGCTGGCAGGTCGAGGGCCGAGGTCACATCTTAGAGGGAGGGCGCAGCTGGCGCGGGCAGGGGGTCACCCCGAGGGCAGTACGGCCCGGCCCCAGCCGGGTGTGAGCACAGCCTGGCTGTGAGTCTGACAGGCTGGGTCCCTCTGCCCGCCTTGTGGGACCAGATGAAGCCCCAGTCAGGACCAAGCGCTCTGTCTTGCCCTCCATGGCAGTCTGTCCTTCTGGCCCTGAAGCCTGGGCCTCGACATGGTGGGGCCCACATGGAACGTCCTCTCCACTTAGGTCCCTGACATTCAGCTCCGCCTTTGGGGTCTACCCAAAGGCAGGACTCTTCCCCGACCCCTCCCCACCACGGTGTCTCGGCGACACGCACCTGACATGCGGCCACCCCGGCCCCTGCCCCCCGAGTTACGCTGCTCCGGTCCCCTGACACGCCCCCTCCCACCCACCCCCAACCAGGCACCCTCAGGGGACTTGGGCGTTTTTTGGCCGCCAGCCTGGCCACTGCCTTACTGAGTACAAGAGGACCAGGCTGGGCAGACGCGGCAGGACCACAGTCAGTTCAGTGGGGACTCGGGATCCAGACGTATGTCCTCGGCTCCCAGGTGGAGTGCTCTCTAGCCTACGAGGCTACTGGCCTGCACACAAATGCCGGGCCTGGCGGGCCAGACGTCGGAGTACACGGTCACTCAGCTGCACAAGCAAAGCCTGCTGCTCGGGGCCAGCAGGCCAAGCAGGGGAACTAAAGTGCCAGCTGACGTCACCCCACTTTCGCAACACAGCGCTGACCAGTGTGCCCTCTGTGGCCCAAGGAGAGGCGGGGCTACTGGAAAGGATGGTGGCACGGAGGTAAGGACGGCAACGCGGCTCGTTTACAGAAAGGGGACGTATAACCACTTATTCAGGAAACAGGATCTCAATTACCAGATCGATCACCTGATCAGGCAAGCACAGCTGACCACGCAGCAGCCAAGCTGCCTTGAAACCTTCAGGTTTCTCCCTGAACCCGGCCTCCAAAGCGGCTTCCGTCAGGCAGGCCTGTCTGCCCCATCCGTCTGCCTGTGTGCACGCACGCATGCGTGGAAAGGCACATGTCTGTGTCACGGAAAGGCACTTGTGGTGCTGCCTTCAAGTAAAGTAATTATAAATTTTACTTGAGAAATTACCATAAAGTTCCTTTAGGGAAACCAGAAATGATTTGGTTTTGGTTTTGGTTTTGGCAATAAAACCAAAAGTCCATCATGCCTTGGAAACCTCATGAAATGACGATACAGTCCTTTCTTCTTAAGCCACAGATCTGGTATGCCTTAGGCCCTCTGCAGCTCCCGCAGCGCCAACCCTGAGCCTGCACGTGACCCCCACCAGCCTCGTCGCTGAGCCCCGAATGCTCTGCTTCCCGCCACCTGAACGTGCCACCTTGATCCTTCCCCTTCCAACGCCCCCGCCTTGATCATCTTTCAAAGTTCAGTTCCACCGCCACCTTTTCTGGGAAAGGTCCTCTTTCCACCCCATGGTCGAAAGCAGCACCTCCACCTTTTCTCTGGATTTCTGTCTCAGCGTTCAGCAGATTGTTTTCCGATTGTACATCTACCACTCAGCCTATGTGCTCCTTGGGGCCACACCCGAGATGGTCTGGCAGATGCCAGGCACTTAGTAAATGTCAGCTGAACGAATGATGGAAGGCTTTATTCTTCTTAAGTTTTCCCAAGGGAGTTGTTAAAAGTGGTTCCAAATAAGCCCCACAGGTGTGCCTGTTTTCTTCCTGGGTTCTCCTCCCGGCCTCGCAGGGACTAGGTAAACATTTCCTGAATGAGCAAATGAATGAATGAATGATTGTCTCCTTGATAATAACAAATAAGTTATTCACGCTGGCCATGAGACTTCTCACATATTAACGTGCACTTTGGTGAAACAAAATCACATGAAAACAACTAGAGTGAGAGAGACTTTCGCTTCCAGCCAAGGAACAACAGGGACAAGTTTACCCTCCCCCAGCACAACGCGGCACAACAAAATCTGGACAGAAGGCATGAAACCATGGTTTTCAACATGCTGATCATTAAGCAACAAAGTACAGTGACCCCTGAGAGACGAAGTGAGCCTACGATACCTCAGCTTACTGCCTTGAGAGGTTTCTGGGTCAGGACACAGGGAATGGGGACCTTAGGGGGACCCTGAAGATTCTGTGAGTTGAGAAGATGGAGCTGAGAGTCCAGGGAGGTGAAGGCAGCTGGAGCTTATCGGACAGAACACTGGCGAGAAGAGAGCAAGGGCAAGCGAGAGACGGCAGAGGTCCAGAGGGGCCCCTGAGGAGTCAGCGACATCCAGAAAGTACCCAAGGCTGGGGAAAGGAGCACCTAAAAGGTTCGTAGGGAAAAGTGTCTGTTGCTCACGAAGACCCAGGAACAAGACCTGTTCCCACCAGCCAGGCAAAAAAACATCAGAATTCATAAGGTGTTAGCCTAGTTGGAAAGTTCTTGCCTTCGTAGTGGGGGAAAATTAGCCCTAGACTAAACGCTGTTCTGGTCTTGCCTAAAAGATCTTGAAAGCAAAAACCTAAATGATATAACCTTTTCTAAGTAATAAAACTGTGTCCCAGAATCTCAAGAGTATTTATATCGTGCACCCGAAAAGGCAAAATTGATCATGCTTGCCATCCAATGGAAGATTACTAGGCATTCAAAGAAGCAGAAAAATATGACTCACAATGAGAAGAAAAAAACCCCAACAATCAAAACACGTCCAGAACTAACACTAGAATTAGCAAATGAGGACATTAAAACAATTGTCATAATCCCAGATGTTCAAAAAGTTAAGCTATGACATGGAAGGTACAAAAAAGACCCAATTCAAACTTCTATCAATGAAATGTACAATATCTGAGATGAAAATAAACAGGATGGACTTAACAGCAGACTACACTGCAGAAGAAAAAAATAAGTGTACTTGAAGGCACAGCCATAGAAAAGATCCAAAATGAAATATGCAGATTAAAAATTTTACAGAAAGAAGAGCATCGGTAAGTTCTTGGAAAATTTCAAGTGGCCAAACCTATCTGCAGGTGGAGTCCCCTGAAGGAGAGGAGCATGGAGGGACACAGAAAAAGCAAATGAGAAACAATGGCCAGTTTTTTCCCAAAACTGATAAAAACAATAAACTCCAAGATCCAAGAAGCCAAACAAACCCCAAGCACAAAAAATATGAGGTAAACTACACCAAGGCACACTATAACCGTATTGCTCAAACCCAGTGATAAAGAAAAGAATTCTTAAAAGCAGCCAGAGAACAAATACTACATATAGAGGAACAAAGGTAAGGATGACAGTGGTTTCTTATCAGAAACAATGTAAAGGAGGAGACGGTGCAGCAACATCTTAAATGCTGGATGGGGTGGCGCACAGAACTGCTAAACTAGAATTCGAAACCAGGTAGAAAACAACTTTTTCAAAAACTAAGGTGAAACAAAGACTTTTTCAGAAAAACAGAAAGCAGAAAGAATTTAGCAGAAGCAGACCTGCATTTTCAGAATGCTAAAACAAAGTCTTCCAAGTACAAAGAAAATGACACCAGATGGAGACGTGGATTGATAAGAAGAAACAAAGGCACAGGAAAAGGTAACTACATGGGTAAACAGATAAGATTTTGTTTTTATTGAGAACTCTATAAAATAATAAAAACGTTTTGTGGGGTTTATAATTTATATACAAATAGGATGCATGATAATAGTGGTATTAAAACTCAGAGAGGAGAATTGGAACTATGCCATTATAAGGTCCTTGAAGTATATATAAAGTTTATAATGTCACTTTAAGATAAGTTAAAGATGTATACTATAAACCCTAAACCAGCCACTAACATAATACAGTAAAAGAGGCATAGTTTTAGCCAAAAGAGGAGATAAACTGTCTTTGTTCACAGATGACATGATCATCTGTGTAGAAAATCCAAAAAAACTAACCAAAAAACCTCCTGGAACCAAGTGATTATAGCTAGGTTGGAGCATACAAGGTAAACATACAAAAGTCAATTTTAGCACCCCCCAAAAATGAAATACTTAGGTAGAAATCTAACAAAATATGTTTAAGGTCTATGTGAGGCAATGAACAAAACTCTGATGAAAGTAAACAAAGTAATAATGAATATAGAGACAGATATTCCATGTTTGTGAATAGACTCAATATTGTCAAGATGTCAGTTTTTCCCAACCTGATTTACAGAGTCACTGCAATCAAAATCCCAGAAGGCAATTTTGTGGACATTGGCAAACTGATTCTAAAGTTTATACAGAGTGGCACAAACAAACAAACAAAAAACCCAAAGACAGAATAGCCAACATAATATTGAAGGAAAAGAACAAAGTTGAAGAACTGACACCACCTGACTTCAAGACTTACTAAAAGCTACAGTAATTAAGACAGTGTAGTATCAGTGAAAGAACAGACAAACAGATCAATGAAAAGACTAGAGAGCCCAGAAACAGATTCAGGTAAATATAGTCCACCAATCTTTGACAAAGTAACAAAAGCAATACAATGGAGAAAAGACAGTCTTTTCAACAAATGGTGCTGGAACAACTGGACATCCACATGCCAAAAAAAAAAAAAAAAAAAGGATCTAGGCACAGACCTTATACCCTTCATAGAAATTAGATTAAAATGGATCATGTGAATACAAAATGTAAAACTATACAATTTCTAGACGATAACATAAGAGAAAAATCTAGATGACCTTGGGTATGGTGATAAATTTTAAAATACATCAAAGGCACTATCCATAAGGTAAAGAACTGGTAAGCTGGAATGCATTAAAATTAGAAACTCCTCTCTGCAGAAGACACCATCAAGGGAATGAGAAGACAAAACCTGGGATAAAATATTTGCAGAACACATATCTGGTAGAAGACTGTTATCTAAAATATACAAAGAACTCTTAAAACTCAATGATAAGAAAACAAACAACTCAAAAAAAAAAAAAAAAACGTGCAAAAGACCTGAACCGACATCTCACCAAAGAAGACAACATTTGGCAAATAAGCGTATAAAAAGATGCTCAACATCATATGTCATATGTCATTAGGGAGTTGCAATTTAAAACAAGACACAGCTACATACCTGTTAAAACACCCAAATTCTAAAGCACTGACAACACCAAATGATGATGAGAATATGGAGCAACTGGAACTGTCACTCACTGCTGATAGGAATGCAAAATGTACAATCATTTTGGAAGACAGTTTGGTGAATTCTTACAAAAGTAAACTCTTACCATATGATCCAATAATCGTGCCCTTTGTTATTTACCCAAATGATTTGAAAACGTTATGTCCAAAGAAAACATGCATGTGGATGTTTATAGCAGCTTTATTCACAAGGGCCAAAACTTGGAAGTAACCAAGATGCCCTTTAGTGGGTGAATGCATAAATAAACTGTGGTACATCCAGACAATGGAATATTATTTAGCACTAAAAAGAAATGAGCTATCATGCCATGAAAAGATACGGGGGACACTTAAATGAATATTACTAAGTGAAAGAAGCCAATCTGAAAAGGCTACACACCATATGATTCCAACTACATGACATTTTGGAAAAGGCAGAACTATGGAGACAGTAAAAAGATCAGTAGTTGTCAACGGGTCTTGGGGGAGATGCATAAGGGAGCACAGAAGATTTTTAGGGCACTGAAACTACTCTTTCTGTATGATACTCTAACAGTGGATACATGTCATTATACATTTGCCAAAATCCATAGAATGAGCCACACCAAAACTGAATCCTAATGTAAACTGTAGATTCTGGGTAATACTCAAGTGTCAGTGCAGGTTCATTGATGGTGAGGAATGTACCAGTCTGGTGGGGGATATTGACAATGGGGAAGACTGTGGGGTGGTGGGTATATAGGAACTCTCTGTACTTTCCACTCAATGTTGCTGTGAACCTAAAACTGTTGTAAAAAATAAAGTCTACTTTTAAAAATGGAATCATAAAAAATACTTAACAAATCCAAAGGAAGTCAGTAAAATAGGAAAATGGAACAAAGAACAGTTGGAATAGACAGACAGCAAACAGAATACCACAGACTTAAAGCTAAACTTAATAATAATCACATTAAATGTTAATAGACTAAATGTAAATGGACCCAAAGAAAAGGCAAAGATTGCCAGGATAAAAGCAAAATAAAACCAAACTAAACAAGACCTAACCATATGTTGCTTAAAAGAAATGTGCTTTAAATATAAAGAAACAAATACACTGAAATTGAAAGTATGGAAAAAGGTATATCATGAAATCACTAATGTAAAAGTGGCTGGGGTGGCTATGTTAATATCAGTGCAAGTGATATTATGAAGTTATGAATGTTATTTCACAGTTATAAAGGGGTCAATTCATGAAAAGGACATAAGAATCCTAAATGTTTATGTATTGATACCTAGTAACAGAGCTTCAAAGTTTGTAAAGTAAAATCTGATAGAGCTGCCAATAGAAACAGCAAAATCCACAATTACAGGTGTGTATTTCAATACCTCTTTCTCAATAACTGATACAACAAGTGAACAGAAAATCAGCCAGGGCATAAAAGACTTGAACAACACCGTCAATAACTTGACCTAATTAACATTTCTAGAACATACTACCCAAACAGAACATGCATTACTTTCAAGTGCACATGGAATATTTATCAATACAGACCATATTCCCAACTGTAAGTTTAAGAAGACTGTCATACAAAGTATATTCTCTGACAACAATGGTATTATATTAGCATTTAATAACAGAAAGAGATCTGGAAAATCCCCAACTCTTTAGAAACTAAACAACACACTTCCAAATAACCCTCAGGTCAAGAAAGAAATTAAATGGGAAATTAGAAATTATTTTGAACTGAGTGAAAATGGAAACATATCAAAATTTGTGAGATGTCAATAAAGCAATGCTTACTGGAAATTTATAGCACTAAACACCTATTAGAGGAAAAGAAAACCCTCAAATTTAGGATTTCAGCTTCTACACTAAGAAATTAGAAACAGAAGAACAAATTGAATCCAAAGTAAAAAAAAAAAAAAAAGGAAGGAAACAAACAGCAAAGTGGAAATCAATGAAATGGAAAACAGGAAATCAATAGAGAAAAATCGATGAAACCAAAAGCTGGTTCTTTGAGAAGCTCAATAGAATTAGTAAACCTCTAGCCACACTGATCAGGAAAAAGCAGAGAAAATGCAAATGACCAGTATCAGGAATGAGAAGGGTGAAAAGATGAACAAACACCTATCACGTGACCCAACAACTCCACTCCTAGGCAGTGACGCCAAATAAGTGAAAGCACACGTCCGTACAAAGACTTTTACAGGAATGGTTGTGGCTGCTTTCTTTTTAACAGCTCCAAACTGGAAGCAAACCAAGTGTCTATGAAGTGAGCAGATAAGGAATATAATGTAAGTGCATCTGATGGGATGCCGCCCAGCAACAAAAAGGAGCAAACTCCTGATACACACGACATGGAGGAATCTCGACACGGTCGTTCTGGATGAAAGAAGCCAGTCACAAGAGAGTATGCAGTGCAAGAATCCACTTGTATAAAACGAACCTACAGTGACAGAAAGCAGATCAGCGATGGGAGGGCTGGTGAGGGGCGGGGGTGAGCCAGAAACGAGGCATTCTACAGAGCAAGAGGCAACTCGGGGGGACGATGGCTTCACCAGCGCGTACATGTGTACACTTTAGATATGTTTAGTTTACTGTGTGCCAGCTAGACCTCAACAAAGCTGCGCAAAATCCGGAACCTGACTCAACCAGGGCGCACCGGGAGGCCACGGCTCTTCCATGCAGAGCACTGACGTGACGGGATGAGGAGTACAGTCACAGCCTGGGGGAACGTCTAGTCACTGCTCAATGTAAGTTTGAGGAGGAAAACCCTGGTTCAGAGTGATTGAGCTGCTTCACGCCTGTGTTACAGCCCACGCAGAGAGGGGAGAAGGGTACCAGCGCTGGCTGGGCCCCGCCGTGCACACGGCTGTCAGGAGTGTTTTCCATCTCATCACAGCCCCAAAGCAGAGCTACTGGGCCCGCTCTGAGGGTGAGGACCTCGGTTCTGAGCTGACTTCTTCCCTGGGGCCTCACTGTCAACCCCCAAAACAGGAAAGGGCCTTGCTGAAAACTTCAGTATAGGTGGATCAAGTCAAAGACATTGATATTATGTCTTAAGTTTTTTTCTAAATCTTTACCAGGTTACTACCTAAGAATTGGTGACTGTTTAATGTCCACTTTAAATTTATTTTTCAAATCAATTCCGCTGTATTTCAAGCTGTGAATCTAACACTTCCCTGCTTGTTTGCGCCTGCGCCAGCTCCTGCCCAGGGACCCCTGTATGTTGGCCGGGCCCCACAGCAGAGCTGCTCCGGGCTGTGACTGGGAGTGACCTGTGACCCCATGGCCGGGCCTTAAGGTTGGCTGGTAACGTGGGGATGACACCTGGACGCCGCCTCGCTCCCAGGGCTACTGTCAGCACCACAGAAGCTGGGAGCAGAAGCGCTTTGGAAGGCACAGAGGGCTGCTCAGAAGTGAGAGGGGGACCCACCTGCAGTGGGCACTGCCCCCCATCCCCACGGGGTTCCCCTTTGCTGCCAACCCACTCCCAGGTACAACACAGGGCACTGGACTCAGAGTCAGGCAGCTCAGTTCCAGCCGGGCCCCGGCCCTCCCGGCCGTGTGACCCGACAAGCTGCTCCCCGTCCCTGAGCCGCACCGTGGTGATGGCTGCGTGGGCACCAGACAGGACAGCGCCACCCGATCTCGGACGCAGGTGCCCCTCACCAAGCCTGGTGGGCAGAGGAGCCTCCGCAAACGCCCCCTCCCCCCAGCCCCTCCTGCAGGGCCCACCCCCCGGGTGGCCACCGGGTGTGCTGCAGGAGGGCCGGGGTGGTGGGTTAATTTAAAATTTAACTTGCTTTGCTTTTCCCACCGGCAAAAGATGTGGGAACAGGTTTCTAAAAATAGCCTGGCCTGTCAGAACTGTTAACCATCAGGCCGGGCACAGACGCCGGGCTGCTGGGGAAGGAGCGGCGAGGACTCCCAGCTCTGGGCCTCCCGCTGCTGACACCTGCTGGGCCCGGCGGCCAGTGGGCAGCGCGCTGTCCTGGGGCCGAGACCACCCCTCGGACGCTTCCAGACAACCACCACCGTGGAGGTAACAGCAAGGACCACCAGTGTCAAACGCTTCCCCCCCGTGCTGCCTGGCCAGGGGCGCATGCTTTACGCGCTCTCCCTCGCTCCCCCTCACAGGCCTACAAGGACCCCACCTTCATCGGAGCAGACGGAGGCTCAGAGACACTGGGGGCAGGCTGGAACCCAGCTGGACCGAGGCCGAGGGACCGCAAACCCAGCCCGTCTGTGAGGTCTGTGGTCACTGGTAGCGATGCCTCCCGTGTACCAGGGTCCCTGGAGCTTGTGGAGATGGGTTCTGGCTCCCACCAAAGGTCCTGGGGTGGCCATCCACGCACAGAGGGTGTGGCTGTGGACACCCCAGCCTGGGCCTAGGCTCCGTCTGCTACCCACCTTCCTTTCCGGGGAAAGAGCAGACCCGGCAGAGAGGGGAGTGGGAAGAGACGGAAGGAAACCCAGGGCAGCTTCAAACCGCTGAGCCTAGAGGCAGAGCTCACGGCCCACGGCACCCGCCCAACCCAAGGTCAACCCACCACGTTTCTGAGCAGACAAAGTCGCACCCAGGCTGCCTGCCTTCCGGGGGCACTGATCCCGGGCTCTGCAAGGGACACAACTAGATCTGGGGGCCCCTCTGCCAGCAGTCTTGGGTCAGAGCAGAAGGGTTTGGAAGAGAAGTCCAAGTGAAGGGCGCCTTGTTTTAAAAGAGCCAAAAGACAAACACTTGACTGTCTCTAATATGAGAAACTTTCTACACGCTAAGATGCAAATAAATCCCAGGAGTTAAGAGAGCGGTGCAGCTAAGATCATCAGCATGGACGTTAATCCAAACGTCGTGAAATGATAAAAATGTGCCAGAAACATGACGTCTGCAGCTCTTGCCTGGGAAAGTGCAGGGCTCACTTAAGCACTGGTTCCCCATACCTCCCCTCTTCTCTCCCCTCCAGGTGGGCGCCTCAGCTGGAGGGGAGACCCGCGGAGGGGAGAGCCCAGGACCGCAGGTGTGCTGTGCTGCCCTCAGGGAGCTGGGGTGCTCGGGGTGAGGTCACAGTCTCCCCTGCCCGCCCCCCAGGCTGGCCGGGCTGTGCACACTGCCCAGTGTGCACAGGGCCCTCACTTGACCTGCCCTCACACACTTGTTCACACTCGGCCTCATCGTCCCCAGGCTGCTTGAATTTTAGCCCAGCTGAGCCACACTTTACAACGGGAGAGGCTGTGTGTCTCACTGAGGGCTTCCTAGAGGCCCCGCGCTCGGTGCCTGGCATCTCACGTGACCTGGAAGCACGTCTGCGGGGCCAGGATCCTCGCGCCCATCCTCGGTGGCCGGAGATGGAGGCGACGGGTTTGTCAATACCGCGCCACAGCTCACCCAGCGTGGGGGGGCGGGCGGTGTGGGGGGTGACGGCCCTGGAGCCCAGGGCACCCAGACCTCCCCGACTTTTGACCGTCCACGCGGCCTCCTGCCCTGGCCGGACGCAGCACGTGCTCCTGGCTGTTTGCTCCCTGGTGTCCAGGGGCTGGGATAAAAGGCAAACACACCTCTGACCCTGAACCAGAGGGAGGCAGGCGACGGTGGGTGGTAGAGGTTAGCAAAACGGAGAGAACCGTGTTGATGGGGGAGGACGGAAAGGTGCAAAACGGAGAGAACCGTGTTGATGGGGGAGGACGGAAAGGTGCAAAACGGAGAGAACCGTGTTGATGGGGGAGGACGGAAAGGTGCAAAACGGAGAGAACCGTGTTGATGGGGGAGGACGGAAAGGTAGCCTTGTTGAGGGAGAGCTCATCCATTTTGCTGACGGGCCTCAACTCGAACACTGAAGTGGGCAATCTGGTTAAGGAGGGCTCGGCCCGGGCCTTCTCCCGCTCCCTCCCCTCTGCCGCCCCTCCCGGCCGCAGGCAGCACATTTGGTGTGTATCATCTTTCTCGGTAATGGGGTTATTCGGGGCCTGGCCGGGCTGGGGAACATTACGACGTGTCGCCACTGAACTGGGACAGCAGGTGTTTGTCGATGCATCTGTGGAAAATGCTCGCAGCACAATCTCTGCATCAGGACACACACGGGCAAGGACACTGGGAAATTGAATCTTATTACTAATTAACGGCTTTAATGCCCATGATTAGGCCTCAAACACACTCTATTTTCCCAAAGATAAGGTTAGCCCTGTTTGAACCAGGAACCCAAGAGCTCTGCTAGCGCTGACGTGAGAGAGCTCAGCTCCACTAATCAAATTCAGACGTTCCGAATCGACCGCCTAGATTTTCAAAACTGTGACCTGAGAATAAGTGACACCAGGAGGCCTGCTTTGTTCTCCGGCAAGAGGTGCCACGTGGGGAGAGCGAAGGAGCAGGGGAGGGGGTGCAAAGGCCCGGGAGCCAACACTCCCCGAGGGCCACCGGTGGACACGCCCCGCCGCCAGGGCGCTGGGAGCACAGAGCGAGGGTTCTAGACACGGGGCGGCTCTGCTGCCTGCCCCCACCCTGGGACACGCTAACATCTAGAGACAGTTCCGGCTGTCGCACCTGGGGGAGGGGTGCCACGGGCATCCAGTGGGTGGAGGCCACAGCGCGCGGATGGCCGACAAGAGACACATACGGCCCCGTACGTCCACGGCGCCCAGGTGGGCAGCCCTCGCCACAGGAGATGGACATGGGGCTTGGAGGAGGGCAGCAACACACCCTGTGAGAAAGGGGTCTCAAACCTTCGGGGGCTGCCCGTCAGCGTCTCCAGCTGGCCAGCCACAGGCACCCTCTGCAGCCTGCGTGCACACACACACACACAGGCACACGTGCTCACGTGTGGTGATGTGTATGTGTCAGACAGACAGCAAGGTGCCACAGCCCCTGAGCAGAGCAGCGGTCTGCTGGCAGGAACCTGGACGCGGGGCCTGGCCACAGGGGCCCTGCTTCTCCTGTGAAGACGCCCCACTCCAGACCCCCAAGGGAGCAAGCGCTCGGCACATCGGCACCCACTTGGGAGGTGCAGGCACTCAGTGGATGCAGGCCTGAGCGCCCCACCTCCCGCTGCACAGTGCCCTGCAGAGCTGACATCCAAAGGCCAACGAGGGTGGGCCTCTGCCTGTACCACCTCTGGGGCAAAGTGACACCGTTTGGTGGGATTTTAAATCCTATTCGTCCAGAGTCGACAATCAACAGCAGTTGAATAAAACCATCATTCACAGGAAAGCAGAGTGACAAAGGGCTTCCTTGGGCCATCGTGTGTCAGGAGGACGGGAGCTGGCTGTTGGCAGGGCAGCTCTGGGCAGTCTCAGAGCCAACCCGACAGGCTTGCCGGCCAAATGACTCACTGGGTCTGGCCTTGCAGTGTGCGGCACGCCCAGCCGGGGGTCCAAGGCAGCCAGGCTGTCAGGGGCCAAGGAGCCAAGTTCAAAAGCAGCCTGTGCCACTTACTAGGCTGTGTGCCCTGGGCGAGACGCGTAACTTCTCTGAGCCTCGGTTTCCTCGCCTTTTAAAATGGGACAGAATCCCCGCCTCCTAAGGAAGTGGGGCGATGGCGCAGGGGGCCCAGCACAGGGGGGGCATCTCCCGGACAGTGACTCTCCTGGCCCAGAGCTGGTTCCAGGGCAGAGGAGCTTTCTAAAGGCCAGCTCGACTCTGCTCCATCCCTACCACGTCCATCTGCGTGGTGCCCGCCTCTGCAGAGCGCCCCTGACCCCACGCGGTGGCATCACCTGACTGCCGCCCAGCCAGCCCCCTCTGCTGCCGAGCTTGTCACTCTATGGCTGGTCCCATCACACAGGGTCCGCACACTGTGGATCCCTGGAGGGAAGAGACCGCACTCCCCCTCAAGGCTGCAGACGGCAGAGGGTCAGCTTGCGGATAGGGAGGCAGCGGCCAAGGGGAGGGGCCTCAAGCTCGGGAGCCACGGAGATGGGGCTCAGAGGCTGGTTCGGGAGCCCCGCCCCCGCTGGCACCAGGCCCTGTCCACAACCCGCCCTGCCCTCCCCGGCTGCCCGCAGCTCCCACCAGCGTGGCTGCCACGGGGCTCTCGCCACCCAGGGGGTCCCCAAACTACTGCATGACCCAGGCACTGTTGCCCAAGGTTGCTGTCAGGCAGGCGGACAGGAAAAGAGGGTTCCAAGGCCAAAGGGCGACACCCGTAACACGGGGGACCTCTCGGAGCCACGACTGTGCGCAGGGGCGGCGTGTCCCCACGAGGGGCTCGGTCGACGTGCAGCATCGCAAACGCAGCTCCCCAGGCCAGGCCCACCCGGGGGACGCGCTTTGGGACCCCCGGTGCGAAAGCCGCCTGACGCCCGTGCACTCCCCAGGAGCAGGACAAAGAGCCGGCAGTCCTCTCCGGCCCCGGTCCTGGCCCACGGCTCACAGACCGCACTCGCCCCCCCCTATTCTCTGGCGGGGCTGGGGCCGCAGAGGACACGCTCATGCACATCGCTGGGCGGACGCTGCTTCGGCCTGGGGAGCCCGGTCCTGGCCCACGGCCCACAGACCGCACTCGCCCCCGCTATTCTCTGGCGGGGCTGGGGCCGCAGAGGGCACGCTCATGCACATCGCTGGGCGGACGCTGCTTCTGCCTGGGGGCTCCCCTGGCTGAGCCTCGGGGGGGTCTGGCAGGGACAGGTGCTAAATAGAGGCCCGCAAACTGACCGCAACCCCGCGTTCCAAACAAGCAGCAGCAGCGGTTGCTGGGAATTCACTGCACTTTAAAGCTGTTCATGTGACAGAGGCCGCATCCACCCCGAGAGGGATCTGACCTCAGGCGCACGGCCCGAGAAAGCACACTGTTCCTTTCCTACGCCTGGGCGAAGACAGCAAGGGAATAAAAAGACAGGAACCAGGATTTACGAAGCCCTTACTATGTGCCGAGCACGTCTCATACCCTAACTCCTTTAGTCCTCTCAGAGCCCTGGGAAGAAAGAACCGGCTGGGTTCTTGGTGGGAGACATGAGATGTGCTATGGACAGGCACAAAAGTTGATCCTTTGCACCGTGTCGGGCTCTTCATACCGGAGACTCAGGGCCCGGCCCAGGTCCCCACAGGCCATGGTGAAACAGGGATGGGGGCCCAGGTGTCCTGGCTCCAGTGCAGAGCCTATTCTTCTTTGCCATGTTTGCATGCTGCCCATGGCTCCACCAACCCAACACTTGCGGTAGGAGAAAGGCCACTGCTGACAAGTTGGAAGAGCCAGGCTGCCACCCTGTGTCGGCAGTGACCTCTCCGTGGGCCCTTCAGCGAGACGCCAGGCTTCTCCTGGACACAGAGATCTCAAAACACTACCTAGAAGACAGGGGAGTTGGCCAGATCCTCCCCAGGGACCCTTCTAGCTTGAGTAGCTATGCTTTCATGATTCAGACGCAGCTTTCCCCTGGGGCTCACCTGGCTTCATGGCCAGGCAATGCGGCTGATAGGATCTGTGATCAACGCTGGGTAGGACTGTGGTGGAGGCGGTGGGAGAGGTGAAGCCACCAGCAAGTGGACACTTTGATGAGCACTTACAAGCATCTGAAAGCATCCTTTTCAATTACGTGAAAAACAATCCACGACTAACCTGAAACCCAGAGTACACAACTGAAGTGTCGGGAAGCGATCAGAGATCACGATGCTCGCCCAGCCGGGGAGACGCAAGGGGTGGGAAGCAGACCTTTGGAATTGAAAACGAGCCAAGCATGAGCCAATTAGCAGCTCGAGACCCCTCCGCAAAACAGCACGGGGAGGGAACAGGGGCCCCGGCATGTGATGCTCAGGGTCACCAGCCGTGGCGAACAGTCACTGAGCAAACCCAACACAGGAGAAGGCGGTGGGGCTCAAACCGCATCAGTAAGAGCCTGACATCCTCAGTACAAGCAGAGATGGATGGGGGAGGAGGCCTGCTCAGGATGCTCCCTCTCCTTTCCGTGCTGCTCACGGTGATATTCACAGAGTCAGCCCGTGGGCAGAGCCCTGGGCTTCTCCGCATGCTCAGAGGCCAGCTCTGCGCTGTTGGGGCGTTGCCACAGGTCACTCGGTGATGCTGGGGCTCAGGGAGAGGAGTCAACCTCAGTCACCTGGTAGGTCTGTTCCAGCCCCAGGACCCCGATTCTGAGACGCACGCTCAGGAGCTGGGTGACAGCAGTCACTTCCCAGACTGTTCCCATCCTACCCCCCCACCCCCACCCCTCCCCGGCCAGGCAATCACTAATCTACTTCTGTCTCTATAGATTTGCCTATTCTGGACATCTCATATGAATGGAATTAGACAACAGGTGAGCACGTGTGTCTGGCCGCTTTCATTCAGCACGGTGTCCTCCAGGTTCACCCGTGTTGCAGCATGGATCAGGACTCCATTCCTTTTCACGGCTGAGTAATATTCCCTTGCATGGATGATCCACAGTTATTGGTATCTATTCATAAGTTGGCCGACATTTGTGATGTCTCCAGTTTTTGGCTGTTATGAAAATGCTGCCGTGAACATTCGTGTACAAGTTTTTGTGTGAACATGTTTTCAGTTCCCTTGGGTATACACATCTCAGAGTGGAACTGCTGGGTCATACAGCAACCTTATGTTTAACTCTGTGGAACTGCCAGACTGCTTTCCGAAGCAGCTGCACCATTTTACACTCCTACTTGCAGTGCATCTGGGTTCCAATTCCCCCACGTCATTGTCAACACTGGCTATCCTAGTGCGTGAGAAGTGGCATCTTATCGTGATTTTGACTTGCGTTTCCCAAATGACTAACGAATGATGTTGGAAATCTTTTCGTGTGCTGTTGGCCATTTGATTTCTCTTTGAAGAAATGTCTACTCGAGTCCTTTGTCTATTTTTAAACTGGCTTATTTATCCTTTCTATTGCTGAATTGTAAGAGTTCTTTATACACTCTGGATACCAGTCCCTTATTTGCACATATTTTCCTCCATTCTGTGGCTTCTCTTTTCATTTTCTTGATAAGAGTCCTTAAGAGCACGAAAGTTTTTAATCTTGATGAAGTGCAAGTTATCTTTTCTTGTTGTTGTTATTGTTGTACTCTTGGTGTCCTATCTAGGAAACGATCGCCAAATCTAAGGTCATAAAGATTTACCCCTATGTTTTCTTCTAAGTGTTTTATAGTTTTAGCTTTTATTTTTAGGTATTTGACTCATCTGGAATTAATCTTGACGTACGGTGTGAAGGGGTCCAATTTCATTCTTTTGCTTATGGATATCCAGTTGTCCTAGCAACATTTGTTGAAAATACAGTTGACCCTTGAACAATACGGGTTTGAATCCACTCATGTGGATTTTCTTCAGTAAATAGGTGCTACGGTACCACACGACCCGAGTCTGGTTGAATCCACAGATGTGGAACCGTGGATATGGAGGGCCAAGTGTGAAGTTTTATGCTGATTTTTGGCTGCGCAGGGGGTTCTTGCCCCAACCTTTGTGTTGTTCAAGGGTCAACTAGACTATTCTTTCTTTATTGAACTGTCTTGGCACCCTTGCTGAAAATCAATTCATTAATGTGAAGGTTTATTTCTGGACACTCAATTTTATTTCATTGATCTGTATGCCCATTCTTATGCCAGTGTCACATTGTCTTGATTGCTGTAACGTTATAATAAGTTTGAAATTGGGAAGTGTGAGTTGTCCAACTTTGTTCCTTTTTCTTTTTTTTTTTTTTTCTTTCCTTCTTCGAGATTATTTTGGCTATTCTGGGTCCCCTGACCTAGAATTTGAATTCTAGGATCAGCTTGTCAATTTCTGCCAAGAGACCATCTGGGATTTTGATAGGGATTGTGTTGAATCTGCAGATCAATCTGGGGAGTACTGATTCAATCAAATTAAGTCTCCTGATCTATGAATAAAGGATTTCTTTCTAAAGATCTAGGTTTTTAAACATTTTAATTTCTTTCGAGGATATTTTGTAATTTTCAGCACATAAATCATACACTTCTCGTGTTAGGTTTATTCCTAACATTTTATTCTTTGTGCTGCTATTATAGATGGAGTTGTGCTCTTAATTTCACTTTGGGGTTGTTCATTGCTAGTGTATAGAAATATAATTGATACACCAATCTTGCACGGAAACAGAGACTTTCAATCAGAGCTCGGATTTAGAAATACTGCCTTATCATCCTAGAGAGAAGCTTCTGCAGATACAGAAGACCAGGAGAGGGCTGTTGTGCTAACCCAGGAGAAGATGCGGACCTGAACTATAGCGGTAGATGCTACTGACTGTTTATTTGCTTGGTTTCTTCAGAGAGAGGGGTGGTAGGGAGGCCTGGAGGGGTGCCGCCCAAGGTGTGGCTACATCAGGATCTGTGCTCTAGAAAGGGTATCATGAACTCCGATCCATGGGAGACTGTGTGAGCTGCTGCTCCAAATGGTTATCTTCCGAAACTCTGGACCCTGGCCATCACTTCAACAAGCCAATATGGAAACACATAATGGGATCCCAGCAATACTGCTTGGAAGAGTTTCCTGCAGCTGCTTTAACAAATTACCGCAAACTGAGTGGCTTAAAACAATAGAAATTTATTCTCCTACAGTTCTGGAGCCAGAAGTCTGAAATCAGTATCACCGGGCTGAAGTCAAGGTGCTGGCAGAGCCGCACTCCCTCCAGAGGCCCTCGGGGAGATTCTGTTCCGTGTTTTCTCCAGCTTTTGGTGGTTGCTGGCAACCCTTGGCTTGTAGCCACACGGCTCCAATCTCTGCCTCTGGGGTCACGTGGCCTTCTCTTCTGCATGTCACACCTTCTTTGGCCTCCCTCTTATAACAACACACATGACTGCATTTAGGGCCTATGCATATTATCCAGGATAATCTCAAGTTCCTTAACTTACTCACATCTACAAAGACCCCCTTTTGGCCATGTACAGTCACATTCACAAGTTCCTGGGGGATTAGAACTTGGATCTCTTTTGGAGAGCTTTTTTTTTTTTTTTTTTTTTTTTTCTTCCTGGCTGCGCTGCTTGGCTTGCGGGATCTTACTTCCCCAACCAGGGATGGAAACCAGGCCCCGGCAGTGAACGCACCGAGTCCTAACCACTGGACCACCAGAGAATTCCCCGGAGAGCCGTTTCTTAGCCTACCCCCTGCCGTGTGTGCAGACAAGTGGAACCCTCATAACCACATCCATCAAATGCTGAGCCTCAATCTGCTGGAACCACCCCCCTCACTGGCTTCCAAAAGGGTCCATTTCCCCACAGCTGCAATTTCTGTCCAATCTCAGGGGGCGCTATCAGAACCTGTGCTCCTTGTTCCATGTCGTCACCGTGGCAGCTCCACCCTGCCTCCCGCCATCCACACTGAGGCCCTGGACGAGGGACCTGGGGGGGCTCCTGGGAGCTCTTCCTTACAGCAGCAGCCAGAACCTCCTGCAGGGACTTTCAGTGGAAGGAGCAGGGCCAGGCAGCCTCGGAAGGCCCTGCAGTTCCACGGGCTGGGGCCCAGGCAGTCACTTGTCAAATGTTTACTGAGACTGGCCCTGCGCAGGGCACAGGGACACCCTCACGGTACAATCCCACTTATTCAGCACCCTCTGCCACCTGCAACCTTATGGGCCGTGGAGCCTCAAGCATGTCACTCGTCCCCTCTATACCTCTGTCCTCTCGTGACCACCTGCTCCGCTGTCTGTGGACTGAGTGGTTGGTGCCGAGTGGCAAGAGTGTGCCCGAGGGCCTTCAGGGAGCTCTGGTGCTTACACGGGGCTTCTGGGAAAATCCTCTCATTTCATCCCCACAACATCCGTCCTCGCAGCCGAGAGTCCCTCTTCTGGAAGGCCTGCCCGGTGACCCTCTCTGGGCTCCCGGGGCCCCTGAGCGCTGTTTCGCCGTCTCTTTATTTCTCTCTCCCTCCCAGCCGCATCCGACTCTCCCGCACTCGGAAGCCCCAGCCTGGCGCACACAGTAGGCCCTCAGCAACAGCTGGCTGAGCTTTCTCAAAACCTGGCCCCAAAGCCCCTTCTTCTTCTCTTAGAGATGTGTTGACGGAGAATTACAGTCAAAGCCCGAACACTAACCCATCCGCAGAGGCCCCCAGTGGCCGGCCTGCTCCCCAGTCCCCGTGGCTCTGCTCCAGCCCAAGGGTCCCCTGCTGGCCCCTGAACGTGGTCGGCTGTTTCCACCCAGACACCTGGCACTGCGTCTTCCTCGGCCTTGAATGTCCCTCCTGTAACAGTCCCTGGCTTGGCCCCCCTCCCTTGGGGTCTTTGTGGGTGTCACCCCTCAGCCAGGCCCTCCCTGCCCACCCGCCTCCGGCCCCCGCCTGACTCTTGGCGCCAACCAGCGTCTGTCTTGGGCCATCTTCCCCGATGGAAAGTGGGCTCCGGAGGGCGGAGCTGTGCCTGCCGTGCTCCCTGCTCTACCCCTGGCACGCAGTAGGTGTTTAATACCCGGCAAAAGAATGAATTAAATGACTCCAAGAACGGAAAATGTATCCGTCCTCGGTGCATGGGGACACGCGTGCAGGGAGTGACTCGCAGTCAGGGCTGGCTCCCTGGCTGGAGGATGATGGCAGGATTTACTACCGAGATGAAAGCTCAGCGCATCGTTATTTTCACTGAAAGAACAGAGCATAAAAGTAATGCTGTCAGATGATTAAGCCTCACATTTAGGAATCACGCCGTCTTGTCTCTGAGAGGCCAGATAAGCAGCAGGACCAGGAGGAGGGGCTCCACTCACTGGGTGGGTGTCGGGGAGGCAGGGCCCCCCTCCTCGCCTGGCTGTGCGCCCAGACGGCCCCTCCGTCCCGGGCCTCGGTCGCGCTGGTAACGCTGGGGGCATGGCCACTTTCCTTCCGCACAGCGCCTGGTCCCCGGGGGGCACGGGACGTGCAGGCAGCCTAGTCCTTCCCCTTCTGTGAAGTCACCCCTGGCAGGGCTGGCACCAAGTCGGCCTGGAATAATCCAAATAACTAACAAACGCCACACCTTGCCATCCCAGGGGGTAAGGTTGGTTACTTATGTAACAGAGGTCCAGGGGCAGAGGCTGTTACTTATGCCTGTATCAACACACACACCGTCTGTCCACACACTGTCCACCGAGCTTCGAAAAGGCCTGAAGGCAGTCTCATCAGCTCAGGAGTGGGCACTTGATACATGTTTGCTACAACGTGTGTGGCAGAAGCAGAAGCAACCCAGGTGTCCACGGAAGGACGGATGGACAAAGTGCAGTGTATCCCTACAAGGGAATGCCATTCAGCCTTAGCAGGGAAGGAAACTCTGACACTGGCTATGATGTGGATGAGCCTTAAAGACAACAGGCTAAGTGAGATGTAAGCCAGTCAAAAAGGACAAATACCGTATGACTCCACTTACATAAGGTCCCTAAAGTAGAATGGGGCTCACCAGGGGCTTGGGGGACGGGGAATGGGGAGCCGTTTCACAGAAACAGTTTCAATTTTACAATACGGAAAGTTCTGCAGATGGACAGCGGTGGCGGTTGCACAAAAAAGTGAATGCGCTTGATGGCACAGAATTGAATAAGATTGGACGGACAAGGTCTGGATGTTCTCACAGGGGACGCAGGAGCCCGGGCTGTTGCGTCTGGCTGGCGTAGTGAAGAGGCCGTAAGAGGCAGGCACATCCCCACGTGGCCAGGACACCAGGAGCGTGTGGATGCCGTGCACGGGGCGGGGGGTGTTTCTGCGGGGCGTCCCCCGCCCGGCCTGGGCTGTGCCCGCCGTCAGGTGAACGAGGCAGGGGTGCGACGGCGCCGCGAGCTGTGACAAGCTCTGTGGGGACGGCGTAGGGGTCCGAGCCAGGAGGCGGCGTCCTCCCCAGAAAGCGCCGTGGCGTCAGGAGTCCTGGCTCCCAAATGCACAGCCGCCAGCTGTGGCCGAGGGACCCGCCAGGAATCCACGCCAGCTACCCCGTCAGCTGTGCCGCGTTACCTCCTTTCCTCCGTCTGTCCTGTGTCCTGAAACCTTTCAAGTGCCGACTGGCTAAGACACGGGGTTTGGGGGCGTGCAAGCAGGAAGCGGCAGTTCTGCCTTTGCGCACCAGCATCTCGGCGGCCTCCCAACCCGGCACCGGCCTGCAGGGCCCAGCGGCAGCCCGCGAGGCCCACGGACGTGCCTCGCGGACACCCCCCTGCCAAGCCCTGGGCCTCTGCTGGGACCCCCTGTACCCCACAGTCTGGCTGAGACCCACGTGGGTTCGCTGGGCGCCCACCCTGCCGGGCGCTGATTCTCCCACCGGGCACAGATGCACGAACAGGAGCACGACTGCCCAGCTCACCCCAGGAGGGCAGGGATGCCCTCCTGCTGGCTTCTGGGCACGCCTCCTGTGGGCCGGCCCTGGGGGAGGCTTTAGGGCTTGACGGGACCAGCGGGCAGGGGACTGGCCCTCACGAAGGGGTGGAGGGAACAGGGAGAGGGGCTGCTGTTGGGAGAAGAGGGCGATATGAGATCCTGGTCACGTGAGGGGCCGCTGGGCAGCAGCAGGACATCAAGTGTGGTCAGAGGGATGCCCCTCCCCGCCCCCGCTCCCACCCCTCCCCAGCCAGGCCTCGGGCGGCCCCTGGCCCTCAGACTCAGTTTCTTCACCTTTAACATGGGGATGGCCTCATATCATTTACAGGAGTGCTGTGAAGAAGAAATATAACGGTAATGTGTAAGCTGTCAAATGCTGTAAGATGCTTCCATTAGCCCCATGGAGACAGACTGAGGAACAGCCCTTCTTACAGGCAACATGTCAACTAGTATTTATTTCTGATGATGATGGGAATATATTCGAAGCAGAACACGCTGTTTGGAAAACAATGACTGTCTTCGCCTCTAGAATGAGGAGCTGGTCTCCGACTTGGGAACTGAAGCGTCGCACTCTAAGTGTTAGAGGGCTTAGAACGTGGGGCGTGTCTGGGCATCTGTCTCTGCGCTGTGCAGTGTCTGAGTGGTGTGTCTGTGTCTCTGTGCGAGTACGAGTGTCTGAGCGCTGCTGTGTGTGTTTGTGTATCTGTCTGTTCTGTGTGAGTGTGAGAGTCTGCATGCTGTTGTGTGCTTGTGCACCCGTGTTGTGTGAGGGTGCGTGTCTCTGCGTGCGCGTGTGCTGCTAGGGCCCTTCCCAGGCTCTCACCAAGGTCATGGCCTCTTAGAAGGCAGCGTCAGAAGGAAACTTTAGCCCCACCTCGCCCATACTCTGCCCGTGACCCTGACCCCTCGTGCAGAGACCAACGCCGCTGCCCCGGGGGAGGTGGCCAGGGCACCCCATCCGTGCTGGACCACATGCAGGGCCAGCGCGTGGCCACCTCACCCAGGAGCCCACCCCAGGCGGTGCCAACGCAGGGGACCCTCAGGCCCCAAATCCTCTCTGAGAGGGCCCTCGGACCGGGGGACGTGGCCTCTGCCCTCTAGCGGCCCACAGTCACAGGCGAGGCCCCCCGACACAGCTGAGCACCCACCCTTCCCAGGGGCCATCCTCGTGACCTGCACACTCAACCCGTCGACAAAGGCTAATTCCCCTCCGCGTTCACTGGTGGGAGGTTTTCCAAAGAACTTCAAGCCCTTTCTCCCCAGAGGAGACGTTTCAAGGCCCACCGAGCAGCTGGGAGGCCGGGCCGTCTCTCCAGGTGCGTGCAGCGCCCTTCGGCTCCGGTTCCCCACCTCAGAACCGCTGCTCCCCGTCACCCCTCGCCCGGGGCACGCACCTCAGCGGGGATTTTTATCTCAGTCGCTTGGGCAACAACCCGAAGTAAATGCCATCCAAACATGTGGTCTGAACGGTCAGCGAGTTCACCCTCTGTGAAGCCAAGGTGTGCCCGTGTGCCCTTCCCCGGGGAGCCCGTCAGCAAACAGAGCACCACCAGCCCACGGGGGCAGCAGCGGCTCCTGCCCAGGGCTCGCACACGTGTGCTCCACGGACACCCCTAGCCCTCAGACCACCCCTCGTGCGGGGCGGGAGCCTGAGGTTCAACCAGAAAAGGTCTCGGCCAGCCCCACCGGCCGGGCGGCAGGAGCTGGGTCGGCAGCCAGTTCCTCTGACTGCCTGCCCGTGCCCATCCGGAGCAGCGGCACTCCCGGCGTGTCTCGTGCAGGAACTCGCGCATCACGCATCACACGTCACGCACCGAGCATCCCTGCAGGCCCTCACCCCGTCCAGGGAGGGCTCCTCTCATGCTGGGGGCCCAGAGGCACCTCCTAACTGGGTACGCACTTGGGTGGGTGGTGAGTCAGGCCCAGGCTCTCTCCCTGCCTCCTTCAAGCTGTCGAACCCCCACTGAACTCTCCAGAGATGCCCCCAGGCCTCGCCAGGTGGGCAGGGTTCCTGGCTCTCGGCCCAGATGCAGAGCAGACGCCCCCCCCCCCCCCCCCACAAAGGTGTGCCTTCCCTTGGGAGTGTCTGCGGGTCTGGGGAACGTGGAGCTGGTGCGAGTAGCGGTGCTCGTGCCGCCTTCCTGCCCGAAAGTTTGTAAACTCCAGGCCGTGCAGAGGCTTGGAGAACGAGCGTTCCACGGAGACTGAGGTGGGCCCCACACGATTGGGTGAAGTGCCCCCAGCAGGGCTCCTGTCTCCCAGCTCTCTCTGTCTGACGCCCAGGAAAGCCCCTGATGGCAAGCAGGCTGGGAACAGCCCGCAGCAGGTGCGCAGCAGAACTGCTGGGTGGAAGACGTGCCGGCACAGGGTCGGTGGCTCCTGCGGCTGGGGACTGAGTTCTGGCTTTGCCCTGATGGGCTGGGATTGCCCCACGTACAGGTGGGTGTCACGAGTCTCATTTTACACAAGAGGAGGGCAAGACACAGAAAGTTTAAGGAGCTTAGCTAAGGTCGCAGAGCCCGAGGGTGGCAAAGGCAGGGTTCTGCCTGACTCTTAAAAAAAATTGTTATTTTTGAACATCTTTGAGACCTACATCACACACAACACAATTCGCCCCTTTAAGGTGAATAATTCCAGAGTGTTTAGTACATTCACAGTGTGCAACCATCACCACCGTCTAACTCCAGAGCACTTCATCACCCAAACAGGAACCCCGCACCCACTAGCTGTCACTCCCACCCCCTCGCCCCCGAAAACCACTGATCTACCTTCTGCCTCTGTGGATTTCCCTATTCCGGACGTTTCACATAAATGGAACCAGACATATATAACTTTTTACATCTGGCTTCTTTCACTTTGCATGATAATGTTAAACACTCGTCCACGTTTCAGCATATATCAGTACCCTGTTCCTCTTACTGGCGAGCAACGTTCCATCGTACGGAGACCCCGAGTCGCTGAGCCATCCGCCAGTGGACACCTAGCTTGGCTGTTCCCACTTCCAGCTGTTACAACTCATGCACGGGTTTGGCTGTCCTTCACATGTTTTCATTTCTCTTTGCCAAGGAGAGGCTGTGCCTGCTTTAGACCCCTGTGCTCTTGTACCCAACCTAGTTCAAAACGAGAATAAACCTCCATAGACTGTAATATCTCATCACAAAAAACATCTAACTTGATAATCCTCTGAGAACAGGGAGACAAATGCAAAGCCCAGATAATCTACCTAACTTGTCCCACTTAGCATTTACCCCCAAAGCCAAGAAGCGTTACCTCGAATTGTACAGAAGCCGCTTCTAAAACTGACTTTACAGCACAGTCTTCTCCAAAGGCGGACTCAGCACTTTGCCCCGCGTTGCATCAGCAACATTTGGACGAAACGGGCACAGGGCGGGGAGTGAGGCCGCCCGGTAAGCGTGCCTAAAGGCCGGCAGTGTCAGGGCGGGAGCTGAGAAGCTGCGCTGAACACCCCAAGAGCCACCGGGCGATGTCCTGCTCCAGAAGGGAGGCTGGCCGTGAAGTCGGTCGGTGCTGATGAGACAGGCAGGCGGAGGTCGCTCTGGGGAATGAATCCTGGGCCGCCGTCACCTTACACTCCTGTCTCTTCCCCACTGTGACGCCCTTCCACTGTCTTGGGCAAATCTGAGTTCGCCCGCGGGCACCCAGGGTCCTCCACACACCAGCCCGCCTGCCGTTCCAGCCCTGTGCTTCCTCATTTCCTCGCTGGGGCTTCCCTCCTCTGTCACCAGAGAACACCAGCATCACGCCCACTAGCACGCTCATACCCGAAACCACCACAGCCCCCAGCACACGGCAGCCCTGACTGCCTCCTCCACAAGCACGGCACAGCCACAGACAAGCAGCTCGACACCCTACGTGCCAGCCCCGAGGCTGACCGAGCGCGTTCCCCTGCAGACACCACCAAGCACCCTCCCAATCCCTCCCGCCTTCCCCGACCCCTGCGCCCCCCAACTCCCCCAGCACTCCCAGAGCAGAGGTTGCCTCAGGTGCGCCTGGCACCTGAGCACACCTGCCCTGGGTGCAGAGTCACTGGGGAACTGGAAAGACAGGGGTGGTGGGAGAGTCTGTGTAGATGGGCTGAGGAATACAAGCGATTGTCTGTTGCCGCCTGAAACCCACGGAAAGGACAGCGATGGAACGGATATGGCATGAGGCCACGAGGAAAGAGGCCATGACAGCTGGGGGAAGAGGGCGGTCATCCTGGGAAGAAGTGAAGAGTAGTGGACAGAGCCCCGCAGATGCCAAGGACAAAGGAGCAGCTGCTGGGAGGCCGAGGGTTCAGGAGGACCAGCGTGGGGAGGGATGGGCAGGAACTGCCCAGTGAACAACGCCCGAGGATAATGCAACCTCAGGCCCAGCGGCAGGGGCACTGCTCTGGGAGCTGTGGAACACACGAATGAGAGCCTAAGAGTCTGGATCCTTAGGGGAGCTTTGTCCCCTGGGGTGCCTGTTGTCGCTGGTCTGAACTATGAAATGGGACCAAAATGAGCTCCTCTCCCGGCTAGCTGGGAGAAGTGGGGAAGGAAGCGCCGCAGGCCTGCCGTGCCTGGCTGCACAGACCCTTGCTGGGTGGTGGCACCGCAGGAGAGCGGGTCCCTGGCAGGCGGCCGTCTCCCCTCCTCTGGCCTCACTCCTGCCGTCTTCTCTGTTGCTCAACAAGAGGAGTGCGGCTTGGCGAGGACAGAAAAGCAGAGGATGGGGACTCACGCCTACGAGCCTTCACACCTGTTTGACCTGCGGTAAATCGACCTTGGAGCCTCACCGGGAGCTGAGCTTGACGTCCGTGTTTAGTTCCCAGGTCTCGGTCCAGGCAGACATGAAACGGAGGCTCAGAACACTCACTCTTCCAGGGTTTTCTGCTAACAAGTAGCAGAGCTAGACTCTGAACCCACATCTGAATGTAAACTCCACTCCCCCCTAAACTCTGCCAGCTGGCCTAGAAAGAAAGAGAACGGTCACTGAGAACTCCGAGTGTTCCTACACTGAACACGTGGAGAGGTGCAGAACACAGCCAGAAAGCGGGCACTGCTTCTGCAGGGGAGCAGCTGCGGTGGGGGGGGGGGGGGGTCGCGGCCCGGCCACTTGCGCCGCAAAACCCCACGTGCTCCGGCTGCCGCTGGCGGTTCCCACACCTCTCAGCCTGGGGCAGCTTCAAAACCAGGGTCAGGCTGGCAAAAGCTGTGCTGCCAACTGGCTTCATCTTCCTGCCCACAGAAGGGGGAAGCAGCTGGGAGGGGAGGCAGCTGGGAGAGGAGGCAGAGCGTCCACAGCCGTGCTTCCAGCCCTCGGACGGCCCCTCAGGCTCCAGGGCCCTCGCTCTCCCAGCGCAGAGGCAAATATCACCCCGCGTCAGGGACGAGACTGGAGTGCAGAGGAGGTAAGCACTTGCTCAATGTCACACAGCTGACCCGAGATTCCAATGCTCTCCACCTCTAGACCACCAAGACTACCCAGTGCTCCGCTCACGGGCGACACCCATTCACCCGCTAGACGTCCCCGAGCCGGGCGCTGGCTGCCTGCCGGAAGCCCCCCCCCACGCCCCCGCCAGGAGAAGGCCGCGCTGGGCATGGCCCAAGGGAGCTGCCAGCAGGAGACACACAGTGAGGGCAACGGTGGACCCCGTTCTCATTAATCACCACTCCTGTCCCTCACTGAACCGCCTCAGACACCCTTCGAGACAAGACGGAGAAACAGGCCAGGGAGGCTCCGGAACATGGGCCCGGTGATGCCAGCGGGCGGCCCAGCCAGCAGCTGAGCCCAAGCCTGGGTTCCCGACCACTGGCCAAGCTGGCAAGAACGGTCACGACTGGAGTCTGTCCGCTGGACAAGTTGCAGGGCACTCGGGGCAGACCCGCTGACCAGGGAAGCTTCCCGAAGGAGAGGACGCTGAGCCCTGGAAAGCAGGTCTGACAGACGGGAGGATTCGCTCCAGCAACAAGGGGCACCGTCCAGAGCTGTGGGGCTGGCCATGCAGAGGCAGAGACGGGGGAGCAGAGGAGGGGAAGGCCGGGGGCCTCGGGCCCTTCCAGGCCCGGAGAAGACGGCCTGGTCGGGGTGGGTGAGGCCAGGGGAGGGAGGACGGAAGGCTGCAGGTCCCATTCCATCTGCCAAACGCAGACCAGAGCAGCACTGGACTCGCTGCCGGCACGCACGGAGCTCTGAGATCCGGCCCCGGCGGTGGGCCTGAGATCCCCACAGGCAGACAGGGGGGTCCCAACAACGTGCTGCATTAATCAATGTAGAATCTGTCTCACAGTTTTATTTTTCTTCTGCCAGTTGTACTAGTATAGGCTGAGCAATCCACATACATTGCTTACACACGCGTGCGGGGATTACTCGCATTTCATGGACAAGGCTATGGGGTTGGGGACTTCAGGTGACTTGTCCTCGGCTAGAAAGAGACTGACCCCAGGCTTTTCCAGTTCTGAAGCTTTACAGCACTTCCTGCCTCCGGGCGCCAGGCCCGCAGACTGAGGAACGGCAGGATCCTGCCCTCGGGGTGGAGGGCCGGAGTGGTGACGAGGAGCTGAGGATAAGTGGTGTGCTGGGAAATGTTTAACAATCTGCCGTCTGGAAAAACAAAACTGATTTGTCACTGGCCAATTTCCCTGGTGTAAATACTTCCACCTGACTGATTTCTAGCTACGAACGTGAAGTTAGTTGAATTCACAAAATTCCTGAATATGTGAGCGGGTCCACGGGCACACCGGCACAGCCCCAGACAGTCTTCTCTGCCACTCGGCGACGTCCCAGTCACTCTATAAGGATCGGCCCCTACACGGACATCCTGAGAAAGCCGTCCCTGCCCTCCTCGGGCACAGCCCCTCACACTGTTTTCCCAGCCCTCAACCCCTCGAACCCGTCTCAATCACAGCACTTACCCCCCAGCACCATTGCTGTTCCTGGGGAGCCCCCCCCAAGACAGGGACCACCTCATTAGGGCACAGAGGTGACATCTGGAAGACAGCACTTCAGAGACAACCGTAAACAAATTCCACTTATGACTATAGATGCAAAAACTATAGATAAAATATCAGCAAGTCAAATCAAGCAGTGTGTCACTAGAATAGCTCACCATGACCAAGAATGGTTTATCCTAAGGGTGGGTCACACCAAGAAATCTATCAGCCTAACTCACCACAACATTTAAAAGAGGAAAAAATCAGGATTACATTAATAAATGCCAAAAGTCATTTGATAGAAAAAAATTTAGAGAACTTCGCCCCCCAAAAATCCTCTTAAAATAGAAGAAAACGATTTAAATTATAAGAACTGTTTTTATAATAAAGAAAATATTTTACACTTTCAAATATATACATATATGAATTTGTTACATTTCTAATTAGAATGTTAACTTTTGACTGGACAAAAATGCTCTTAAAGTTCATACGGACATACACCTAAGAAAAGTGTAAAAGAAGAATAGTGAGAAGGCGGCACGCTTTGCCAGATATTAAAACTTATCCTAAAGCTACTATGATAGAAGGGCATGGTATTAGTGCAGAAACAGACAAATCTTTTCAATACTACAGATAAGACAATCCAGAAGTAGATCCATGTTTACAAAGGAACTAAATATATTACATAGATGGCACGCTAATTCAGAGGAAAAGGATGGTTTTCAAAAATAAATTGGCTCTGGCATAACCGACTAAACATCTCCAAGACAAGCCGGGATCCACCTCGTTCTACGTGCACAAGTAAATTCCAGTTAGATTAACATTCTAAATGATAAAAAAGAAATGAAAAGAACATGTATATAATAGGAAGTGGGGGAGGCATTCCTAAGAGGACACTGAACTGCAGGAAAATGAAGGGACTCTTTATGGCAAAAGCCACGAAGACAAAGTCACAAGAAACAACAGTCGAGGAAAAGGTACCCGCGGCACATCCAGCAGACGGGCGGTTCTCACGGCCAGGTTACAGCTTCCTATGCATGGGTAAGAAAGAGACACAGGATCTCATAGGAGAAGGGGTGGAGGGAGTACACAGGGAATTCAGGGGGAGGAATCTACAGGATCAGTAAATAGAGGAGATCCCCAACCTCGCCAGTTGTCCAGGAAAAGCAAATCAGAGCAACAATGGTGTGCTTTGCCCATCAGGGTACAGACGGAAGCCATCAGGCTGAAGCACGAGGACGTGGGCAGGTGGGCACGTGACCTCCTACAGCAGTGCCCTCTGGGCAAGGGGGCTGGGGTGCATATAACATGTCCAGTACGTGGTTCTTAGAGGGGTCTAACAACAGTAGGATCCCACCTGGGGAGAACAAACACATTTCATATATAAACGTGTGTATGCGGCTACATGAGCCTGGAGAAACGTGTAAAAGGACATAAACATCTATATCAGGGTGCTGGTACTGGGTGTCTGCTCGGAGGATAGGAATGGAGAAGGTAGGCAGGTGAATATATTTCATACCATTCAGTATTATTTCACTAGTAAAAATGAACAGGGATTACTTGTATAATTTAAAGAATCTAATAAATGGTTTTTAAGTGCTATCTAGATTGAAAACCAATCCCAATGCCCAGGCTTGTCATTGGTCCAAGCGTGATCATTGCTTACAGGGCCCGTGAGCTTGTTAAGGCTTCCACGAGTAGAGAGATCAAGGATGCTCGGCACTGTAATAGCCTGGTAAATAGGAATCAAAGAGGCAGCAGCTGGAGCCCTCCCCGCGGAGCTCAAGGGAGAGCGCGGATGGCGGCCGTGCTCGGCTATTGGCTGGGCCCAAATTGCCCCTCCCTCGGGGAATGAGTCGAGCGGGGCTGAGCAATCAGGCCAAGAGACTTGAGAGCTCTTCCCCGGCACCGGGCTTTGACTCCTGCCCCCTCGTCAACGTGGCTCTATCAGGGGCCACGTGTGCTGCCAGAGCCCCAGGCAGGACGCGGGTTGTGCGACGTGGGACGCAGGACACCCAAGCCCCCAACACCACCGTTAACACACACACTCAGCTGCCGGCAGCTCTGTAGCCTTGAGGCTCCGGACAGGCCAGTTCATCAGCTCAACTAAAAATCCATGCCTGGAGCTGATCTGGGCCAGACCTGTGCTGGGCCCTGGGGATGTAGAGGTGACTTCCTCTGTCTATTCATAATCCAGGCCAAGCGCTGGGGCCCGAGGAAAAAGACATGGGGAGACACAGGGACCCTGCCCCTCAGAGGCTCCCAAGTCATGGGGGTCAGTGACACACAGGGAGCTGACCTCGACAGCTTTCTCAGGGCAGCCCTCCCACATGTGAAACAAGAGGGTTGAGCCCAAGCACTCATGTGCCCAGAGGGAACACCAGGTGCTGGACCCACAGGGAAAACAGACCCAGGCCTGTCCCAGCTCAGAGCCCGGGGGAGAAGCGGGGCCCTGGCGACCCCGCTGGTGTACCTTTACAAACCGTGCAGTGCTGGAAGGGCGCTGTTAGGGGGTGCGTCCAGGGGCCAGGCTCCACGTGGGTGTTAGAGAAGGCCGCCCCGCAGAGGAGGCGTGTGAACTGGGAACTGTAGGGCGGGCACAGGGCTCTGCCGTGACCCCACGGGGAGAAGGCGGACGAAGCCCCGGTGACAGAAACGTGCTCAAGGCCTCTTTCCCTCTGGCTTGGTCTGCTGGGGCTGCTGGAACAACACGGGCCGGGGGGCTTACACAACGGACATTTGTTTCTCACGGTTCTGGAGGATGAAGTCCAAGGTTGAGGGGCCGGCAGGGCTGAGGTCTGGTGAGGGCTCGCCCCTTGGCGTGCAGATGTCAGGGACCCTCACTGGGGAACCGGGAATTCAGCTCCAGGCCCACAGCACAGCTCCCCCAACCCAGACAGGCACTTTGAACACTGGTCGTGGGGTTCTTTTTTCTTTTGTTTCTAAGCAAAACTCAGCTGTTAAGCTCCAAGTGAGGCCAAGTGGGTGAAGGAGCAGGTACAAGTGTCCCCACCTGGGTCGCCTGGGCTGAGGGGGGAGTGGGGGGCATGGGATGGGTCACCCCATGAGAAGGGACTAGAAAGATGTTACTGAGGGCTGGGGTCTTGGAAGGACCAGAGGCGAGACCCGCAGTCTGCAGGGCCAGGCAGGGCGGGCAGCTCGGCCTTCCTACATGCAGCCTCCCCCTCTGGGGCCCACGGCCCAGCTGGGTCCAGAAGCTCATTCCCTCCCCGAAAGGAGGCGCGACGGCGGGGGGGCGTGGCTGGTACCGAGTCCACTTGAGGCCACTGTCCCGGCTATGCGTCACTCAGGGCAGTGCTGCAGAGGTGTCCCTGGACATGCTGGCAGGATGGATTTGGGCCGTGAAGGCAGAGCTGCAGGAGCTGGGAGGGGCTGCACAGGCACCTCTGAAACTCTGTCCCCAGAATCTCTGCCCTTGATCCCTATGGGATCAATTAACGTTCCCAATGAAAATGGAAATTTAATTTCCATAATAAGTTCTGAGGAAAAGGTCACTTCCACCCCCAGGAGACTGCGATTCTTGGCTTGTTTTCAGCCAGGCATTCTGCAGGACAGGGTTGGCGACATACGCCCCATGGAGGGTCCTGGGGAGCCAAGTGAAGGGCAGCTGCAGCTCCAAGACCATGAGATGGAATCGGGTTTCAAGGCTGAAGGGCTCCGGCCAGGCTCCCTCCCTCCCACACTCTGCAGTCTGAGTACTGACTGTGCAAGCGCCTGCCAACCTCAGGGAGGGGCGGTCCCCAGGGAGGGGTGGCGGGGGGTGTGGCAGCGTGGACACTGGATTGAAAGGATGAGACAAGAGGTGGAAAGGGAGAGTTAGAGACGGTCTGGTCCAGAGAAGGTGGGCGGGGCTTCTCATGGGTCCGGGGCCTGCAGGAGAGGCCTGCTGAGTCTGGCGAGCAGTGCTGGGTTAGAAGGACACAGGGCAGAGGCCCGGCCAGAGCCAGGAGGGGACTGTGGGCAGGGGCACGGAGGAGGACAAGGCTTTGGACTTGCAGGTCTGGAATTGAGAGAGGCTGGGGGGAAAGTGCAGCGTGGCCCGCCAGATTAGGGGCCAGGCAGGACACAGGAGGTGCTTTAAACAGTCTCCCTTTGATGCAAAGCAAGTTTGTGGCAGAGAAGGCACTGATGTTGTCAATTTAGTGAAGGAAACTGAGGCTCCAAAGGTTCAATCACTTGCTGGAGGGGGTCTCGGCCCAGCTCTGGCCCCAGGGCCCGTGCTCAGCTCGCCTGCAGGAGCCTCTGTGACGGCTCCGACGTGCCCATCGGGTTTCTGCCAACGGCCCTTTGCCGTCCTGGCTACACTTCAGAGGTGCCCGCGCTGGCATCCTTCCTTTAGGCTGGCACGGGCGTCCCCCGACCCAGTAACAGGTTATGAAAGGGGTGAGGGCAGGGTCACTGGGGCTCCAGAGCTTCTCGGGCAAGGCTCTCTCTGCCCCGCCAGACCCCCTGGTCTCCTCAGGTGGAATCTGCTGTTTTGCGAGCGCATTTCCTAATCAAAGCGCAGAATGGCCTCTTTCTTCCTTGGGCTTCCTGTAGAAATAGCAGCATTTACATGATAACATCTGACTGCCATCCGGCTCGAAGTCTGTTTTTAAGACTCGAGGCCTGACGCTGCACGGAGACGAGGTGCTGAAGATACTAGGATGCGAGTGGCCAGCGAGACCTGCCGTGCCTGCCCGTGGGCTGCCGCTGGTCAGTTCTGGGATGCGGGGCTGGCGGGGGGCCCCGGGGAGGCCGGAATGGGCCTGGCGCTCCGACCTCACCGTTTACGCCGGACTTCCTTGGTCCTCAGCTTTGCCATCTTGAACTTGAGCTCTAGGCTAAGGGTGGGCCTAATGCTCTGGGGAAACGTTCCTAAGTGAGGCCAACCGGAGTGAGCAAAGGGGTCCGTCCCCTGCTTGGAGCGCCCACCAGGCTCTATTCAGTGTTCGCGACTCTGCCCAGGGCGGCCTCCTCTAGGAAGCAGTCTGGCCTGCAAGTGGGATCAGCTGTCCCTCCCTCCCTCTGGGAGGCAGAATTCTACTCACCCTTGTACAGTCCCCTCCTGAGTCTGGCTAGAACCCATGGATATGTTATCTGGCAAAAGGGAGGTGTTTTAAGTGGGCCTGACCTAATCAGGGAGCCCTTTAAAGCAGAGAATTTTCTCCAGCTGAGCTCAGAAGAGGAAGTCAGAGCTTCAAAACATGACAAGGATTCAATACACCACTGCAGGTTTGGGATGGAGGCGGCACATGTCAAGAAATGGGGGCAGCCTTAGGAGCTGACAGTGACCCCTGCTGACTGCCAGCAAGGAAACAGGGACCTCAGTCCTACAGCCACAAGGACCTGAATTCTGCCAACAACAAGAAAGAGTGTGGAAGCAGACTTTCCCCCAGAGCCTCCAGGAGAGAATTCCACCCAACGAACACCTTGGTTTTAGCCTGGTGATACCCCGAGTAGAGAACCATCTTGAAGCTCCCTTGGCTGACCTCTCCTTAGCTTTCAAGATTCTGCCAATAGCAGGTATCTTCTTCAGAGAATCCTCCTACTGTTTGGTGAGCACGGAGTGCTCCTGGGCAAGCTGATGACCCCTCCCCTTCCCATCTCAGACTCTCTCTTCTCGGTGATCCCCAGCTTCCACTACTCTGGCTTAGAAACAGAGGTCAGCCATGCACATGCCCAGCAGAGCAAAGAATTCTCCTCCTTATATGAAGCAGCAACTCCCCCAAACAGGCATTATTCTTCTCCTGGCACACGTGCATCTACAGGTAGCAGAAACCCTGGACAATCCATGCTACATTCATACCTAGGGAAAAGCCCCACGGACAGCAGAGGGCTGTGTGGGGAATAATCGGGCTAAGAATCCGTGACGGAGGACTGAGGGTGCTCACTAAGTGCCATGCGCATTGAGAGCGCAAGGTGGCTCCTTTACGAAGATGGAGAGCAAAAGCCTTGGCGCACGTGGGGATCCACCAGCCACCTGGCCAGCCCCGGGGACCCCCTGGAGCAGCCGGCACTATCGTCACCCCCCCCCGCCTCCAGTTGAGGGAGTAGGAGCCAGAGAGGTCTGCTGGCCTGGCTGACCCAGGAGTCGGTAGAACAGCCTGAACTCGGACTCAGGTCCGCAGGCTACAAAGTGCCATGTTTCCCACCCATCCTTGGTGTGGCCAGTTCCACACACGGAGGTCTCCCGGTCAGTCTGTGCAGCGGAAGCTCGAGGCAGGTCACATCGGGCACAGGCTTGGCCATCAGCATCCCTATTTGAAGGCGTGAAACCGCAGCTCTGACAACGTAAGTCTCAGGCCCGAGGAGCAGCGCCGCTGGGTGGGCTGGCTCTCCTGGGGTCCAGGCCCAGTGATGGCCCAGCAGCCCAGCAGTCGTTACATTAGGACGTTTCCATTCCAGGTGCTGTGGGCTCTTTTATTCCAGGCTGGCTCACTTGGACAGGGTGACGCTGAGGGGAGGGTTTCAAAGATAAATGTACCCCCTGTGAAGAGGGGTCTACTCTCTAGTCTGTGGCGTTGAGGCTATTCTGCGGACGGGGGTTTGCTGATGTGAACGTGACCCGTGTGCGCCTATCTCCCCTCTTTGAGCCCTACGCTCACTAGAGCGCCGGTTTTTTTTTTAAACTGGTTGGGTGGGGCAAGTCTTCACCCACCTGACCAGTCCCCTGGCCTCCTCACCCTCTACAACCAGAGCAGAGCGGCTGCTGATTTGTTTCATATGTTGGGTTGCAAACACGCTGCATTTGATTAACAGATTTTTGAAAGCACCGAGCAGAATCCTGCGGGCGCTTCCGGGCTCTGCACGCCACGGCTCTGTGGTAAGCGTCCTTATCATGCTCTCTCTCCCGCGGTTGATGCTGTTTGGCGTGTGCTGTCTGTCTCTCTGTATGTATCTACCCATCCATCCATCTATGCATCTATTTTACATCCACGAAACATCCTAACTCATAACCCTGGGGACACGAGTGGAAGGCAGCACGAGAGGCAAACCACTGCTGCGGTGAACGGATCGAGTCCCAGCTGACAGCAGATAAGAGGCAGTGTGGCCCAATCTGCTTGCTTTAATTAAGGAGGAGATTGATAAGACTGTCAGAGTGAAATGAAGAGACTCTAAGCCTCCCTGGTCTGCTGAGACATAAGAAGCTGAAGATGAAAAATCCAATAAAAGTTTCCCTAGAAAGCCTACAGAAGTAGTGACAGGAAGGATGGGGCTCACGGGGCAGCAGAAAAAGCCGGTGATGCTCAAGAATTAATCCCACTGCCCAGTCTCCAGCAGGGGAGGTGGCCTGAGCTCGCCAGCCACTTGGACAAATTGTATTTATTTTTGGGTAAATGGTACTTTTCACCAAGGGACGCGCTCCTGGACAAAGAAACGCTCGCCCTTCTCAGACACTGGAAGACGTTCTGATTCTGTCCCCTGGGCTGGACGTGCACTTGCTCCTGTAATCTTCCCCAGGTCCAGACACGCCAGAGGCCGCCAGGCCCCTCCTACAGACAGACTCGGAGGGGCTCAGAGTTTGGATCAGGCCCAGGACCCAGCCCCAGGCCGTCTGATCCCAGAGCTGCTCTGTTCACTTCGACAGTGGAGATGCTGCAGCCTGCCCGACGTATGACCTAGCTAAGGGCTGAAAACTCACAATTCATCTGGATGCCGGAAGAGAGAGAAGCTGGGCTTCCTGAAAGCCTGGAACATTCTGCTGAATTCCCCTGAGTGGAGACCAAGGCTCTGGGAAATCTTGGCACACCTGTAATTTGTTCTGAGAAGGAACAAATGCTCTTTGACGAGGGTGCTTCTTACTGGAGGTATTTTATTTGGAAAACTAAAGAACATGATCATCTAAAACCCCCAACATTTGCTACTGTCACTAAAAACAGGAGGTTGTGGTTCAGCCCCACCTCCCCAGGGAGTCAGAAGGGCTGATGGGAACTGTTTCTTCTGCCTCTGTATTTTTTTTTTTTTTTTTTTTCCCTCCTTAAAAAGAAAAACAATGATGAGGACTCGGAGCCTGGAGACCTGGGTTCAAGTCCAGACTCAGCTGTGAGACCTTGACCAAGGAGCAAAGACAGTGGAGTCCACGGCGGGGCCCTGAGTGTCCACCCAACCGTGGGCTTTGGACAGGGAACCAGTGAGAAAGTGGACAGAAAAAATACCCTGTAAACTTTAAAGCCCAAGATAACACATCTGCATAGAACAGAACGGCTGTTCAAGGTCGCCAGCCAGACCATGGTCCTTATTATCACCACAGTGTACGTGTATGGTATCCCGCTGGCAGTGACAGTGAGAAGGGCTGTATCACACTCTGCACGCATGGAGCCCCGCGACAGCCCCGAGCTAGGCAGGGGAAGAAGGGGGTCCCGTCACCATTTCCAGACGAGGATGCCAAGGCGTGTCAGGAGAGCTGGATGGGGGTGCCGCTCCTGGGCATGCAGCTGCCCAGACCCCTCCCGTGGGCCCCACGGCACCAGGTGGCTCTTCCAAGGGGTCTCCGGGCCCTCGCATCTGCTCAACCTGCTCTCCCGTTTAGCCCTTATCGTACTTGGTTGACATCGTACGTACTTGGTCGCTTTTCTTCTCTGCTGGGCTGGGAGCTCTGTGAGCACAGCGACCACATCTGCAGGGACGAGCGCGTGGGGAAGGCAGAGTCCTCCGGCGCGCGCGGGGCGGCGCTGGGGGCCAAGGCTGAGGGCCTGTGCTACGGAAGGCTGCTTCCCGCAGCTGCTCGGAGATGCTCCGGAAGAGCCTCCTTTTCCTTCTGCCGCTGGACCTGGTGGCCTCAGGGACCTCCCGGTGCCAGTGTCCTGGCCGGCATAAGTCGGCCTATTTTCTTTTGGGGGCCGGGACTCTGCAGAACCAGACTGCTGGCTGTGAT
This sequence comes from Eschrichtius robustus, assembly GCF_028021215.1. NCBI lineage: Eukaryota > Metazoa > Chordata > Mammalia > Artiodactyla > Eschrichtiidae > Eschrichtius > Eschrichtius robustus. The sequence continues at coordinate 83,181,518 of NC_090840.1, forward strand.
GACAGACATGTCACCGCTACCTAGGCATCCACAGCAATCCCTGACTGGTAGCTGCTGCCCGGCTGGAGACCACTGGACATTCTCGGCCCCATCAAAGGCACTTTTACGGCTGCCTCTGACCGATGGTTCCTTTAGATGAGGCTTGATGTCCAGGGGTTGCCTGGGAACCTGATCATCAGTTTTCTTCCTCTTATTCCTCCCCCTCTTCCAGCCCTGCTATGGGGAGATCAGAACCTTTACCAGCTGAAGGGTGGGCAGGCGGGCGGGCGGGCGGGCAGCTGCAGCCCCGGGTCAGCCAGCCTTGTAGTGACAGGGGAGCTGACACACCAGGTGGGTAAAAATACACACTGCCAGGTTCCCTGGGGGCAGCTTCTCCCATACTGGGAGGCCCATTCGGTACCATCATCTACCAAATAATACCAAATGCACCACAAGATGGGCAGTCCACCCCTGGCCTTTGTTCAAGTTGTTACGTTGGCCTAAAGACGCTCTGCCAGCCTCACCTGCCTGCCACTCCTGCAGGCAAGGCCTCGGGGACTGGCTCTCTCACACATCCAGCAAACACGGAGCACCTGCTACCTGCCCGACACCGCGCTTGATGTTGGGGACGTTATCGGGGGATGTGAGCATCATGGTCTTGGCCTCCTGAGACACCAGGCCAGGCAGTGAGTGCATCTAGAGCAGGGCCTGGGCAGGGCATGTCCCATGCACCCCGGGGGCTGGGGACGGCTCTCAACAAGGGGTGCCCACACTGAGGGATTGACCGACCAGACAGACCACCACCGCAGGGATAAGGGGCTGACGCTGGGGTATGGCAAAGATCAGTGCAGGGACCGAGGCCCTGTGCTGACGGGATCCACGTCTGTGTCCACTTGAAAGTGACCCATCAGAGAGGAGGCCGAGCCCCTCACACTAGTCACTCACTCTGCACACCCACCCTCAGCTGCACCCTGCGGGCTGCGCTCCATGGGGGTTCTTCCCACTCCTTGTTCCTGCAGGTCCCTCTGAAATGCCACTTCCCCCAGGAAGCCGCCAGCTCTGTTGGGTGTCTCCCCTGTTTGGTGAACACGATAAGGAGGAAGGAAGGAGCGTCCCAGGACAGCAAACGGCCAGCCTGTGCTCTGGGAGAGGGAGGGGTGCCTTCCAGAAATGGGAAGTGCCAGCCCCGTGCCGGGCCTGGAGACACGGGGTAAAAACAAATGGCCTCTCCCTCCCAGGGCCCAAAGCTTCCATGGCAGTGCCCTGTGCTGTCTCCAATGGACTCCACTTCCTGAGAAACTCTGGCACCCAAGAAAGTGCGGCCATTAACAATTACTTTGCTTCTGTAGTGACTGTCCCCAGGGTGGCTGTTTGCCATCAAAAGCAAGGGAAATGGAATTCTCAGCTGGTCTGGGCCACCTGAGCCCAGAGACAGACATGCACACACCACGGACCTCGGAAGTGCTGGGAATGGCTCCCAGCCCCCATCCCTCGCCTGGAGAACTTCAGGCCCGGGGACCGTGTACTACTTACTACACACTCAGGGCTTGGCAAACAGCACCAGATAAATATTTGTTGAATGAATAATCGAGAGGATGCTAGTCATCATTTACCAGGTGTTTTAATGCCATATAATGTGGTAGTCATGGCACCAGGGCAAACCTGAATGCAGATTCTTAAAATTGATGTGACAACCTGGCGTGGCTCCCCAAGAATGCCTGAGGGGCCTGGGTGTTGCTGGCCGACCTAGGAATCCCTGAGGGCCCTTCTGGTGCAAGGCGGCAGGGCCCTAGAGCAAGCGGCGGAGCCAGCTGGGAACTGATAACGACCCTCCTGCCCTTGGTCTTGGGCCAAGAGTGCCCCTGGGGCAGGAACTCGCAGCAACTACCTTTCCCGGCTGACCTCGGCCTGGCCGCGTGCGGGCTCCTCACGGCCCTCCTGACACCCTGCTTTCTGCTGAAGGACCCCAGGTCACCGCCTGCTCTGTCTGAGGTCGGAAGGAACGTGCGCCTGGGAACCAGTCTTCCACTGGCTGTTGGCTGTGCTCCTGACAAGGCGGTGACCCTGGGGGAGTCACCTGATCGCTCGAGGCCTGTAGCACGGGGACAGGCCCCTGGCGAGGCTGTGAGACAACGGTGCCCTCCTCTGGCGCCCTCGGGGCCAGAGCCCTCGTGCCCTCAGCCTCTAACCCAGAGGCATGGCTGGCATACCAGGATCCTCATCCAGGGTGGGATCCTGGGGCCTCGGTCAGCGGGGGGTCAGAGAAACACAAATGAACTTTATCCAGAGCCCAGGAAACCCACAGATGAATTCAAATTCATCTACCACTTCCTGGGAGTCTTGTAAGCCCCAGGTGCCACACTGTGCTTTTAAAAGACTGGCCTGATACCAACCTGGCCAGGCTGCAGCCTCTCTGGACAGCTGCGGGGAGAGCCGCTTTCCTGGCTACTGAACAAGTGCTCCTACTTGGCCTTGGGGCAGCTCCTTCTTCCCCCTTCTAACCGCTCCTGCCTGGGCCTGGGGCGTCGTGCCTGGGGCAAGCTGCTTTACAATCTGCTACTAGCCAGCTCTGTCCTGAGAGAAGTCCTCCAGCCAGGCCTCCACCTGCCGGCCTCACTCAAAGTGAGCAGGGAGCGCTGGAGGGGAGAGCAAGCCCACCTCCCGCAATCCCACAGAGCAGATACCCACCCCCCCACTCAGCCCCGACACAGCCTCACTGCAGCCTTGACCAATAAACACAATCAGCGGGCGATCCATCACGCTGGTAAACTGAATCAACAGTTTCTCTGGCTTTCCCGCCCAGGGCCGTGATCACAGCTCCCCCTGCACCAGGAGGTGGGAGGGGACCGGCAGGGGTGGGCTCAGGACGCAGGGCTGATCCCTGCGAGGGGGCAGCGGGCGCTGGCTCTGCCCCATCGCAGCAGGGTCGTCAACACACAGCACGGAGAGGCGCCACCACCACCTCCGTCCTGCAGTTCACAGTCCTGCCCGTCAACAGTTTTCAAAGTGCTCGTCCCTCTGCTCTGGGGACGCAGGCCAGTCAACTGGGCGATGCTCTGTCATCTACACTTAGCACCCCCGTGGAGCGCCCGCCGGGGCCAGGACCTGGGAGAGGCGTCATCTAATCTAACGTCCCATAACCCAGCAGGTGAGCGTGAGCGTTTTTGTTTTAGGGATGAGGACGCTGAGGCCCTCGGGGTGAAGAGACAGACGTGTGGCAGTGCTGGCTGGGCCTCCTGGGCCAGGATGCTTCTGGCCATCCTGGCCGGTCCAGCCACCCCCCAGCCCTGGGCCTGCAGTCAGTCGCACTACAGGCAGCTGGAGGCGGGGTGGTCTATCTTGCTTGCTGGTACAGACCTGGGGCCAACCCCATGCCAGGCACATGGCGGGAGGCACTCAACAAATCCTGAATCGGGGAAAGAACGAGTAGCACATTGAACGTGTTCAAATATCTAAACAAGCATGTGGAGTGAACAGGGCAGAGATGGTTGTCCTCATTTGGCAAATGAGTAAACTGAGGCTCGGAGAAGTAAGGCAGCAGAGTGAGCTGGTGGCAGGGCTGGGACCAGAACCTGGGGTCCAGACTCCAGTTCACTACTTTCTGATTTCTAGGCTCCTGTAGACTCCGGTGAAAAAAGTCCTAAAACGTCCATTTTGCACATGAGGTAAAGTTGAACTCCTCCAAATTTCCGTAAGTCTTAACAGGCTTGGCAGGCAGCGTAATGCCCCGCCCCCAGATGCCCAGACCCTGTCAATACACTGGATCACATGGCAAAGGGGAATTTAGGTTGCAGATGTAATTAAGTTTGCTAATCAGCTGACTGTCTGATAGGGAGATAAGCCCGGATTGTTCAGGTGAGTCCAACATAATCACCAGGGTCCTCAAGTGTGGACGAGAGGGGCAGAAAAGTCAGAACCGGAGAGGTGGCATCAGGAGAAAGGCTGGACCAGCCAATGCTGGCTTTGGAGGCGAAGAGGGCGTGAGCCAAGGAACGTGGGCGGCCCCTGGACACTAGAACAGGTGAGCAACAGAGCTGTCCTCAGGGCTCCAGAAGGAACACAGCCCTGCTGACACCTTGATCTTAGCCCAGTGAGACCCATTTTCAACTTCTGACCTCCGGGACTGTAAGACAACACATTTGTGTTTCTTTAAGCCACTTTTGTGGCCGCTCGTTACAGCAGCCCCAGGACACGCACACAGCACCTCAGCCAGAGCTCAGCACCGGGTACGTGCTCTCTGCACAGCTCTCCTCTCTGTCCCCTCGGTCACCTGCCCTCCATCCCCACACCCAACCTCTAGAGGGCATGGCCTCTGGGGTCCTGCAGGCTTCAATGGCGTCCCGACCCCAACCCCGCCTCCCAACATGGGCGCCTGCCCACAGGCCCACCCACGCCACCAAAGTCCTGAAGTGGCCCGCACGCAAGGAGACCCCATCACCGTGAGGATGAACTCAAAGACACAAGCCCTACCCCCAGCAGGGCTCACAGCGCCTCCGCCAGCCTCACTTCCCCCATCTGCCACATAGGGCAACTAACATCACACCCAGCTGTTGGCGAAGATGGCGTCTGACAACCCCGTATGTCGCCCGGCAAAGTGCCTGGCATAGAGGAGGGAGTCAGCCGAGCCGGCTCCCCGCTTCTCCCCCCAAATAAGATAACCGGGCTTTAAACACATCATAGGATGCGACGGAGGACGAGGCATTTCTGTCTCACCAACACTTCTTTATTGCTGCCTCCATAAAAACTAGAGGGGCCGTCACTTTTCCAGACAGGCGAGTCATGGAGCCGGACGCACGCCCACACGAGCCGTGAGGGCACTGCCTGTGTGCACACGGCTGCCAGCTCCACGGTCACACCTCGGGGAGGGCTCTCTCCCACAGGTGACAAGCTTGCGTGTAAACTGGTTTAAGCTTTCTGGAAGATGGTCTGGAGAAGAAAGCAGTGTTTTTCATCTTGAAAAAGGCAAGGAGCCCTCATTTACCAGTCAGGTAGGTCTTGAGCCGCTGTTTCAGAACCGGGTCTGGGTTGTTCTACGTGCAGATGCCTTGGCCGTGACCCCCAGGTGGCTAACGTGACCCGCTGGCCAGCCTTGGTCCGAAGGCCTCAGCCTCTCGCACGCTCCCGGCTCGCCCTGTCTCCTCGGACGTCCCATGACCGTCACTTCCTCCGGCACGTCCCACCCAGGCTCATCGTGGTCTCCTCTGGGCCTCACCACTCAACTGACACTTACTCTGTCTTGCATGAGTTAATTTTCTCCAGTTAGAGGTAACTAGCAAGTGTGTGGTGTTTATCACTTTCTGGTTGTATGACTTGGGCAAACTCTCTCTCTTTTTCTGGGTCTCAGAAATGAGGCTGACGCTGCCCCTGCTTTGCAGGGTTGTGGGGAGGAGCAGAGAAGATCTAGAGGGAAAGCCCCGGCGAGGCCCATGTCTACACATGCCCGCTCCCCCTCCTCCTGCCCCAGGCCCTTGTGAACGTACAGGGCGATCCAGCGGAGTCTGCAAATCTGAAATACACCCGAGGGGCAGAGATTGCTAATTGCCTCCTAACACCCGCGTTCCCTTCTACAGTGAGGGGTCCTGAGATTTAGATGGGCCTTTGGCCACTGTCAATAAAGCCATACCTCCGAGCTTCCTGCAAATTTTGGCCAGTGGAATGTAAAGAGTGGAAGTCTCCTTGAAGGGGGCTGGCAGTGCCTCCTCCCTCCCCTCCTCCTTCCCGCCGACCGAAATCCCCTGAAATCCACAGCAGCAACAGCCAGCACTACCGCAGCCACGCAGGATGGGGTGGAGGGGGTCCAGGTCCCTGGCACTGAGCGCGTCACACCAGCTTTGGCCTGCCTGCCACCAGGTTTTTGCGTGGCTGAGACATGCGAACTTTACTTAAGCCGCTCTCATTTTGGGGCTTCTGCTACGGTAGCCAAACCTCAGACTACGGGACACAATCCGCAGTTTCCGTGTGTCACAGACGCGGTTCCATTTCTCTAGGGCTCGCTGGCTGGTGTGCGGGCCAGCTGAGTCAGCCCCCGAGTGGCAGGCCGGGGGAAGGAGCGCTGGGACGAGGGCACGCCAAGGACCAGGGGATGGGGAAGGCTTCATGGAAGAGGCAACAGCAGCTCAAAGGGCAAGCAGGGAATGCTGGGAAAGGGGTGGGCGGAGGCATGGCAACCACTACCATCACCTGCTTAGGTAGGACCTGACCAACAGAGGGACCTCGAGGGAGTGGCTGTGATGGGCCCTGAGAGTCTTCAGGAAAGTTCAGGAAAGTCTTTGAAGGCCTGAAGCTGGAGGAGACCGGGAGGAGTCTTGTAAAAGTCCCAGCAAGAAGGGATGAGACCCTGGGCCCCCCCAACAGAAGCCAACCATCAACCCTAAACTGAACGGAGCTCTTCCTTACATCCCCGTGACAGCAGCCGGCACCTCCGGAGGGTGGTGACGGGATGACACTCGTTCGCCTCTGCTGCTGTGTTTCCAATCAACGGCCCAGCTCCAGGCCCCGCCAAATTCTCACCGGCCTGCAAACCTCGGGCTCCAAGCCCCACGACTCTGGTGGGCTAAGGTGAACCGCATCCTAGACCAGCGGAGTAGGTGCAATGGACACATGACGGTGGGAACACGGTGAATAATGAAGACACATGTTTACACAGCACTTCAAAGAAATTAACTCTCTTACACACACATAATTACAATGGTCTTGGAAAGAAAATGTAACTGTTTCACTGAGTTCTAGTTAATCTGGGTTAGGACACAATTCCAGACACACTGGAAGCTGGCTGATGCGTTCAGACATCTGAGAGACTCCAGGCTACCAAGCCCCAAGGGCCCTCGTGGACAGGCTCAGAGCAGCACGCAGACGGGGCACTTTCCTAGCTCCCCTTCCACTCGGTCCTTGATGCTACTTACCAAGGCTGCCCCCCGCACTTCCTGCTGGGGAGGCCACGGGTGAGCACAGCTGGTTAGAAATCTGAATACACGATGCAGTCTGTTAGTCCAATACAACGTCAAATCTGTACCATTTTTATCAGATTATCCAAATTCATTAAGAAACTATTGAAACTATCTGGTCAAGTCAATCAAAACATTCGTGGTTTCATTCACTCAATGATTACTTATTAATAGGCGACTCTGTGCCAGGATCCGGGCCTGCCGCTGTCCCTGCCCGGCAGGGTCCCCAAATGCCGGTCACTGCGGGCACACGGGAGGATGAAACCTGCCCCAACCGGGAAGGAAGACGCTGCAGACCTTTCAGAGTGGACCAGAGAGCGCCCCTCAAGAACAAATGCACCTCTTTTCCAAAACCAAGTCTTCTGCCAAGAAAGCCGAATGTGGCTCGTGGTGAACAGAAGGGAAAAAAAAAAAAAAAAAAAAAAAAAAGCAGTTTCTGAGAAGGAGAAACACACGCACTGCAAACACTCTTCCATGAACGCCCGGAAGCGCTGAGGTGAGGAAAGAGCGGAACCAGTGTTCATCCTGGACGGGGAATGGGATCAATGGACCGATTCCGTCTGGATGACACAGACACGCGCACGCACTCACGGGACCCTGCAGCCAGTGGTCGGGTTCGCTCAGCCCTGTGTTACCCTTCAATACAGAGAAGTGAAACGCCGGCTCCGGACGACCCTGGGGAGGAGAGTGAGTACCCGTGCGCCCCTTCAAGGGTGTCAGGGAGAGAAGCACGTTTAAAGACCCCTCCAGACGAAAGACCACCACCGACAAAGCACCGCCCCTCCCGGCCCACCAGCGTGGGTCCCTGTCGCCAAGCAGGGGCCTGGGCTTTGGTCTCCAGGAAGCGAACAAGGCCCCCCGTGGAGAGTTCAGCCACTCCACAGGGCCTGCCCGGGAAGCTTTCAGGCAGGTCACTCAACGGAAATGGCTTTCTCAAGAGGCTTTGAGGGAGGAGGCAGAGAACAGAAACAGGCGATGAGAACAGAGCAGCTGACGGCGCGCTCGGCAGCTGGGCCCCTGGGGTGCCAGCCAAACTGCCACTGCACCGCCGGCGAGCAGCTCCGGCCCGCGTAGGCATCCTGCGAGGGACGGGGGCCGCACCCACTCCGCGAGCTGCCCGTCAGCCCTCCCAGGAAACATCATCATCTGGCCTCCCTGATCTGAAGCCCACGTTGCCTCTAACGATTGAGAAGGTAAGTGAAACACGCCTGTACGTGCGCACACAGACCCGCACACACCAGAGGGCCACTGACACATTGATCGATCACCTAGTAAATAACCTGGAGAAGAAAATCCTCCACTGACGTTAGAGAAGTAGGATGTGCTGTATGGAATACACACACACACACACACACACACACACACAAACTCTGCAAAATCCACATGTCACACGCGCCTAAAGTTGGATCTCTTTCTATACGTAGACACAGAAGTGTATAGACTCAGCCCTCTCCATATAAATACGTACGTGTGTTTATATAGCTCCAAGCCCCTGAAATAGAAATCTACATGCTTAGGTGAATCAGAGGTTTCAGAAGAGTCCAGACCCAGGTTCCCATGCTCCAGACTAACCACACGCTGAGCCATTTTCTTTTCCTTAAGTAGCCTTCCCTTGGCTCAGCAAGCGCCCCTCCCACTCTGACGAGGGACTTCAGGGTGCACCTGCACAGTGCCCACTGGCCCCCGTCTCCAGCAGGAGGTTCCTGGGTGGCCTCTTTCCTCTGTCCTTGTCTAGGATCCCTGAGGAAAAGACAGCTCTCCTGGGGCCCCCAAGGGCACACTCAAGGGGCCCCACGCGGAGCACAGAGGAAATGGGAAGCAGACGACGCAGGGCCACGCCGGGGGTGCTGCTCCCATCACGGGAAGAGCTTCACCGCGGACCAGGAGTGTTGGTGATCTTCGCCGCTGGCCAGCCTTGCCTGCTCTGGTGTCAGAGAAGCGTGTCAGGAACCAGGAAGGGACGGGAATGTCGAGCTGTCTCCTCTAACCCTGCTCTGATCCGGCTCTGCAGCTTCATTATACTGCTCGTTAAGAATTTCTTAATAACTACGAGGGAACTGCCTAGTAATGGTTCTAATTTTATAATACACACGCGTTATTTGCCATATTAAACAGATAATATAGTCTCAGTTGTATATCACGGTATATAGCACTCAATAACCTGATAACACCTTATGGAAAAACCCAAACGAACTTTTTGGCCAACCCAACACAACAGTGAATACGATCGTGGTCACCTCCCCAGGGGGTGAACATTTTTGAGCGTGTTCCATACGAGGAGGCCCGTTGCGGGCCCCTCACCCTCCGCCTCGTTGAACCCTCACGCTGCCCCGTGAGGTGGGCACCACCTGCTCCTGGACAGGCCAGGAGGTGAAGGAGCTTCCTCGGGGTCCCCTGTCGGGACCCCCGCTGCGTCCATCCGCGTCAAGGGCCAGCTCTGCCAGAGCGCCTGGCTTCCCCCGGCTCAGCGCCAGCAACCCCTGACCTCTGGGGGAGGGGGCGTGGGAAGGTCTGCAGCCCGTGGCCTGAGGGCCTGTGCGCCCTTCCCCTCCTCGCCCACAAGTGCCCGGGCCTCCAACAGTTTTCCCTCCGCCTCCCGCTTCCTGTACCAGCTCCCCAGTGACCCCCAAGCCCAGTTATTCGGAGCCTGAACCCCTGGAGGCTCGACCGTTGACACAGTGCTCCAGCCTCCGTCACCCCATCTGGTACACATTACACACGGGGAAGATGGAAGAAAAACTAGAGTTTTTGAGTGCTCGCTACGTGCCAGTCACAGTGGTGACCGTCCCATAGTCATGACTCATGCAGGGTGGGCAGGTCTCACGAGGCGCAGCCAAGTCTGGACCCTGGGGCTCCTGACTCCCGGGGGCTCCTCCCCGCAGCCCCCACAAGCAGTACCCTCAGGGGCACTGCCTCCGTCCTGCTGAGAAGCGGGGTTACTTGTGACAACGTTTTAATCACAAGTCACCATAACTGTCAAAGAAAAGAAAGAGCGAGACTCTAATATACCTCCCAAACCCATCTGCAAAAGCTGGGTTGTAACAGTTTCCGTTGGAAGGGATGTAAGTCACACAGGAAGGCTTTTTGGTCCGTCAATGAGCTGGGCGACCAGCTCAGCCATCCATGCACAGAGGCACACAGCCATCTGTCCGTCCATTAGGCAGGTGCTCTTGATCCTTCCCACCCACCAACGGTCCAGTCACTCCACCCTTCACCCATCCGCTCACCCAACGGTGCCTCGGCCCATCCAAGCATTTACCACGCAGCTGTGCACTCGTCTCCCCCGGCCCGAAGGCCCATCTACCTCTCCGACCATCACCTACAGAAGTCCCGTCACACGCCAAGAACCACGGCAGCTACGGGAGCGCCAAGGTGCATAAGATATCCTCCCTCCTTCAAAGGAACTCTCAGTCGCAAAGAGGACCCCAGCACGTAAAAACAAGCTGCAGAAGCTCCTCCACCCACACTTCTCACTTTACGAACATTCACGAGAATAAGGGAAGCTAAATAATGGAGAGAATGCACGTCAGCTCAGCCCCCAACCAACACGTGATGTAATGGGTCACTCACATGGTGTTACTTTGGGACAGGCTAGTGAACAGACTTTCAGGGGTCTAACCTGTTGGTAAGTAGAGGAACTTCCACACAACAACGCACTAAGTCCTAAAGGGAGGTAGGAACAAGGTTACTGCGGGAGCTGGGAGCACATTGTACCAGGGTAAGAGAATATCGTACCTTATTTGAAATTGGCCTGATTCAGACCTAAGTCAGCGTGATTCGAAAGCTCATACCCGTCCCATGTTACCATCTGCTTTCAATAGGAACAGAAGCTCAGGCCCAAAGCAACTCAGCAAGTACAAATGCTGACCCCCAAATGCTACCAGCTGCTCCCCCGTCTTGATTCCAGGAGCTGTGTGAGGGTAGCTCAAGACTTCCCTGGCGGTCCACTGGTTAAGACTTCGCCTTCCGATGCAGGGGGTGTGGGTTTGATCCCTGGTCGGGGAGCTAAGATCCCATATGCCTCGCGGCCAAAAAACCAAAACAGAAAACAGAAGGAATAGTGTCACAAATTCAATAAAAACTTTAAAAAATGGTCCACCTCAAAAAAAAAATCTTAAAAAAAAAAAGAAGGCAGATTTCCTGAAAACGTGTCCTGGGAGGAAGGGCACCTGGGACGGCTCCGCAGAAGGTCCCCAGGCTCCAGTCTGGCCAGACGCCACTGCTGGATCTCCAGAGGAAGCAGAGCAAGAAGAGGGTCCTTGACACGGTAATGCAACCTGGGAAGCTTGTAGAGTGCCAGAAAACCGAATATGACCATTCAGCGAGCAAACCAATCAGGACACGAAAGGACTTCCTATGGACTTATTGGAATTATTCATACTTCATGATTTTGGAGCATATGTAGTGGCTGCAGAAAATAATTTTACTGTGAGATTTCTGAAGAGACTGTGCGGTGGCATCAGGAAGAGCTCTCCAAGGTCAGGAGGCTGCAAACAGTCCGGCCGCCCTCTGTGCATGTGAAGCGGGTGAAGGAGAGAGGATGCTGGTTTGGGTTACCAAGCACAGCCGGCATCCTGGAGGCCCTCCTGGGGGAGAGCACGCTGCTGAGCGCCCCGGAAACAGAACACCTGGTCCCTGAGATCTGACCCCAAACCAGCACAAACCAAAGAAAACCCTACACTTCCTCCCCGGGCTCGGGCGCGCAGCTCCGCGCGGTTATAAGGGTTCCCACGCGCCCGCAGCAGCTCCGCTTGACAGCGGTGTGGCTTTGATCACTGAGACGAAAAAGTGAGCTCATCATCCTTCACTGAACAGGTTGGGAAACAATCTCTCAAAACGTGGGTGGACCCTGGGGGGAGGGATCCTCGGAGGCGAGGCAGCAGAGACACAGCTGTCCGCAGGCCCCTGCCCACGCCCACCTTCCGAGCAGCTGTGAGAGCTGCTGACCAGGCCACACGTGCTCTTAGTTCCAAAGCATTCTCTGTGCCTTCTTTCCCAGGAATGGTTCCGACCTAGGCATCTTGTGGAATGTTCCGAGGTGACACTCCTGTCCCGTCAGCACCTCGAAGCGCCACCCTCCGTCCTGGGAAGGCCTGCCCGTCACAGCTGTGTGGTCAGCGAGCCCCACACTCAGTACCCACCAACAGAGCCCCCCGTGGCAGGAACGCGGATGGGCCGGGGCCTCTTCCAGGCAACAGGAACACGCGGTCTTCCCGAGCAGCCTGGGTCCCCTGGGGTGAACAGCAGGGGGCAGTCTAGGGATCAGCGCACCGTCCCTCAGAAGCACCTTCCAAATCTCCTCCACTGCGGAGAGAGCTAAGAAGGCGTCCCTGTGCTTCCCTCCTGATATTCACCATGGGCCGTGGATTCCGTGACTCAGGAGTCTGTCTGCCCCACCATTAGGAGAGCTGGGACAAAAGGGACAGACCCCGGTTAACGCTGAGCACAAGGCAGGGGCTCACGGAACGCCTGCTGAATCAATGGGCGAGCAAACAGATGAATGAACAGCGAGCAAATGAACAGGGCGCCAACCACTGGTCTCCCCAAGGGTGCAAGTCAGTTCTAAAGCCGTGGGGCTGGGACTGCTTCCTCCGGGTCAGCAACGGTCAGGACCAGGAGGCGGCAGGGCCGGCCCAAGGGGCGAGGAGCAGCCCTGGAGAACAGCTAAGCGTGGAGCGTGGGACTCGGCATAGAGCGCTGACTCTGGGGACCCGGGGCGGAGCCTGGGGACAGGCGCCCTCAGTGGTTAGGGCGCGTGGTGGCAAGGTGATGGCCAACCGACAGCAGTAACCTTCAAGAGGAGGCAGAGGGGCCTTGTTTTGGTTTTCTTATTTTCACTTGTAAATAAATATGGAGATGTTTAATATTTTAATATTTCATATGCCACCTAATTATTGTAATTATATGTAATTATTACATATATACAGATTATATACAACTATACAATGAATATGCAAAATATGCAGATATTACCGGGGGTTTTGTTTTGAATTTTTGTTTTGTTTTAATTCTCAGGGCAAATGGTCTCACTGCACTAAAACAATAAAACAAGGAAAACGAACGCATCTGACCACGCTGTGTCTTTGAGCGTTCTGGGGTGGAAGGCTCACCACTTCCTACCAGCTTATCAGATCCTTGGAGGGTTTTGTGAGGCTCACTGCGCTCAGAGATCTCTGCAGGTTGAGCTCTCCCAACACGTGAAAAGCCTCTCCACGCTCCTGACGACTGCGGAGCATCCAGCACCGAAATCATCTCTTTCTCTTTGAGTCAGACTCGACAGGGCTGGCTCTGCTCCCCGGAGGCTCAGATCTCGGATGCCGCCGTTAATGACGTTTCTAGTTCCAGAAAGAAGCTAGGAGCTCAGTGCAGTCCAGGCCTGGCTGGGGTCCCGTTCCATCTGGGCAGAGACTCGACCCTCAGCGACCTGGGCTGTGCCCAGGTGGGAGTGCTCCCGGAGCACCTCCCCTTGGCGGTGGGGAGGACGTGTGGGAGCACCTGGCACAGCGGCCGGCGTACAGGATGCCCCTGGTAAAGGGTAGCCGAGCCAGGCACCAAGACTCAAACCTGGCTCCTCCACTTCCCGGCTGTGTGGCTCTGGAAGAGGAACGTAACCTCTCTGAGCCTCGGGGGGATGAGAGTCACGGGGATCACAGCAGCGCCTTCACAAGGAGGGCTCAGCATAATGCCCGGCACACAGTCAGGTCGGAACAAACGCTACTCTAATGAACTGCTCTCTCCTTTCTCTCTCCTGCTCAAATCTCTCAGAAGACTCGTTGGCAGTGGTGGGTCTTGAAAGAGCCCAGCAAAGGGGGCACCAAGTGGGCACTGAGGCCGGTGCTGGGCACCCTGGGACCCTCACTGGGAAGCACACTGGCCTCCCCCTTCCCCCTGCAAATCACACCGACCTGGTTCCCCCCCTTGCCAGCGGGGCCCCGGGGCTCTGGATAGGCTCCTGGCTCCTTCCGCTGGGCGATAATCATCTTCAGATGCAGCTGGCACGGTGTTCTGAGGTGGGAGCGTCAATTATTAAACCATTATTTGTTCATGTCTCCGGGAGGCGGGAGACTTTGCCTCCTCCACAAACATGCCTGCAAGACCACTGGGCCTACCCGGTTACCCTGTAACCAGGAGCTGGGCCGCTGATCAAAAGACAAACAAACAAACAAACAATCAGGCCCAGAGATTCTGTCTGAATCGGGACCACGAAGCCACTGGGCGTGGAGGTGAGCAGACAGCGGTTCAGTACTGGTTCTCCTCGGAACCCGGGAAGCAGGCGCTGGACCTTCCAGGCCTGAGAATCCTGCTGAGAATCCCAAGCTGTGACTGCAGGGCCCCTGGGTCACCGGGCGGCCGGCCTCGGCTCTGGGGCCCTGGCGGGGTCTGCATCCCAGCTCCAGCGTCTCGCCAAGTCTTGTCACTTCCCTGAGCCTCGGATCTGGCAGCTTCAAATGACAGTGGCGTCCCCGAAGCTGCGAGTCCCGTGGGGATCCAGGACGGTGAAGGGCAGGGTCCCCAGCTCGGCTTATCCGAATCATCATGTTGGCTGTCCGTTACACACGCAGACTTGGGCTCTGCTCCTGACCTTCTAAATGGGGAGCCTTAGGAGACAGGGGGTCAGTGATTCTGAACTGGCCAACCCAGTACCTTGCACCCTCCCTGCGGGAATGGCTGATGAGAAGCCCCGTCAGGTGCGGGGTACCCAGAAGCTGCCCTGAAAACAGCACTCTCCTCCTGGAAGGCCCAGCTTGACCCTGTGCCTTGGGGCCGCCACCAGCTGATGCACGGTTTATACAGCCTGTAAGACGGGCAATTCCCTCGGGTGACCTCCAAGCATCCCCTGCACATCACCGGGCCCAGCCAGCACAGCCTCCTACAGAACCAGAGAACTGGGAGGCGGTGTGCTTGGTGCAAGCGCAACAGAACTGGGTCCAAACACGCTGTCTGACTTGACCCCGGCTCCCCAAGTCCCCGCCCTTCAGTCTTTTCACCAGTAACGTGGGAATGGTTTCTCCACCTCCCTGGGTTACATCAAAGATGAAACAAGACAGTGTCTGCGAGGAGTAGTGACTCAGTTCAGACTCAGAACATGCAGTGGCCCCTTCCCTCTCTCAGCGGTGACCTCATCCGTCCTCACCCCAACGTGGGAATCCCTTCCACCATACCCTTGGCACCATAAAGATTTGGGACTTTGGGGAGGTCTGTGGGAAGAGGGGCGTGCAGACACTGGGCAGGGCTGCAGATCGGGTTGGCGGGAGGTGGGGAGGAGTCTCACCTCGGGGGCAGCTACGTGCCTAGTGCCTCATCTCAGCGTGCCTTTCCCAAGAGCCACCTCTACCTGGAACGTTCTCAGGACCAACGCCAAGCCTCCCAGGGGCCTGTGTCCCAAAGCCGTCTCTGCTCCCCAAGGAGACAGACCTCAGAGAGCCCTGGGCGCCCCCCTCCCTCCTCTGCCCCCCAGCTCTGGGACCAGGAGGCAGGGAAGTGACCCACAACTCCTGACGGCAGCCTGAGCTCTAGCAAGAGAGGCTGTGCAGCCAGGCCTCCTCCCGATGCTCCCCTCGGCCTCCCCAGGGCTCCCCTGTAACGCGGGCCAACAGCAAGGCACCAGACTTGGGGGTGGGGGGCGGGCGGGCTTGTCTTCTCAACAGCGACTGCATTAACCGTGTCTGAGCACGGTCTCCATTCGTAAATGTGACAGGCTTGCTTTCAGAATTAATTTCTTCCCGTGTCAAAACCTGGCCCAAAATGACTGACTGAGGAAAGGGGAGGCGGCTGAGGGAAAGCGCAGGCAGAGCCGGCCCGGGCGGAAGAGAGCGCCGTCATCCACTCACGCATTCATCCGGCTGTTCATTCACTCATCTTTCACGCAGATGTTCTCCGAGTACCGTCACGGATCTGCGCGGTGCTCGGCGGCGTCGGGTCGCAAATGACTCAGCCTCACCCCTGCTCTCCAGGAGGGCTCGCAGTCTGCGAGAGGAAGCGGGAAGGGCAGTGGAAAGTCAGTCAAGATGCTCTGGAACCCAGGGTAGGGGCAGCCAGCTCAGACGGGGATGCGGCGCCTGTGCTGCGTTTTCAGAGAAGAGCAGGAAGGCGCACAGGGCACTCCGGGCAGAAGGAAAGGGCACGGAGGGGTGATCGTCCGAGGTTTCGGACACAGGTCAGCGTGGCAGAGGGGCGAGGCCAGAGGCCAGCAGGGGTGACCGGGCCTGGCAGGCCCTGCTGGGGAGCAGTCTATATTCTGAGCACAACGGGCCCAGCGGGCATCTGAAGCTGCCGGGTCCTTAGCCACGGACGAGGGTGAGAAACACCACCGCTGCCCGTGTCTCCACAGAGAACTCGCACACAACCTCAGACGGCATCCTGACCGTGGCCCTAAGGGATGGTGCCCACTTTCCTCCATTTGTCAGCTGAGGAGACTGAAGGCCACACGGTGGGCGAGCCGGGCAGCGGGGACCCCAACCTGCCTGCCGATGCCGGTCCAGGGCCACACACGGCGACAGGCCAGCCAGGGAAGCCACGGGGCCTGCCGGCCGCTCCCCGCAAGAGTCAGGAGCCGGCATGGGGTCCCTTCGGCTGGCTGCCACCTCCCAGGCAGAGGTGAAGCCCTTCTGCCACCAGGAAACACTGCCGTGGGGTCGTGGGCTTCTCCCTAGCAGCTGCCACGAAGCCCGCGGCGGGTGGAGGGAGCAGGAGACAAAGGCACCAGGGACCCAAGTGGCCTGGCCCGTGGACCCATTCGCCTTTCAAACGTCATCGACCGGCCACTGAACGGGCAGCTGTCCTGAGGGCAGGAGGCCTTGCCGCTGAGGAGAACAGCTCGAAAAAAGGCTACTTTTAAGTGAATCCACTTACCAATGGGACCAAATTGTCACGGCAAATAGTGAAAATAAGGTAAAACTGAGGCTTTACCTTGGGAATAAAATGAAAAGAAGTATGAAAACAAGTTCATTTTAGGTTATACTTAATACAACCCAGGTTATATTTGCCAGAGGTAGTAAGTCTTTGAAAGAGCAAAGAGAGAGTCAAGTTGGGATCGTCTTTTCCTGCCCTTTTCTGAGAGCGCGCATGAGAGCACAGCGTGCCCGCTGGTTTCACTCCACGCGGCAGCGGCAGCGCAGGAGGGTCATTTCCGTGCACCTCCTGGAGAGCCCCGCGCTGGCCCACTCGCCCCCTACCCTTAGCTCTCAGCTCTGCCCCCAGGTCCTCCTCGGCCCAGGGCTCGGGGTCCAAAGGAGGCTCTCCTGGATCACTGCACCAACTTCAGGAAATTCTGCGCCTTCTCCGAGATTTGCGATGGACTCTGCAGTCGCTCTTCATCTTCTCTGTGCTCTCCTGTCAGGTGTCATGGACAGCAGGCGGCCGGGCGGGGGCAGGGACTCCACAGGGGGAGACAAGTGCCCGTGTGGGGCGGGGGGAGGGGGTACGGGGGAACCCACTGTACTGAGGTCAGCCCGTTCGTGTGACCCCTGGGACACCCTGTATCTGCAGGGCCTGGACGCTGAACAGTCAGGAAGATCAGTGGTCTCGCCAAGGCCAGAGCCGGCCGGCGGAGCCGAGACCCGGGGGCGGGAACGCCGGGCACCCAGCCTGCGCCTCCATCACCCTGCACCCTCGCCCCGCCGACCCGCCTCACCAGCCCACCCAGGCCCTGCTCATCCTGCCGCCTCCGGCTAGAAAGCTTTCCCTCTGCTTTCGCGGGCTGAAATCCTACCGCTACTTTCAGCCCTCTCTCACACGCCACTTCTTCCACGAGTTCTCCCCGCTCAGCCCCAGACAAGGCACTGCTCCCTCCGTGTTCTCGGCACCGCATGAGAACGCCCGGGTCGGGAGCTTCTCCCCCACCCCGTGCCCCGATCGCTGGCCCGAGTCAAACTCAAGAGGTGACGCTAACTTGAACCGACGCCCAGGTGGCCCACGCGGCCGTGTGGCCTGACGTCCGAGCCCTGGCTCGGGGCTCACAGGCGCCTTCAGCCGCCGCCTCCCCATCATCAAGCCCGTCCTGCGCTTCCAGTTTTAGAAGCAGCCATCAATGCTGCCCACCGTCCCCATGACCCACAGGGACATTTAGTGGAAAGCAGGGCTTTCTACTGCTTACTAAGCAAAGCTGGGTTTCTGCATAATAAAGTTCACGCTTCCAGAAATAGAAAAGGCATGTGGGTGACAACGTGCCATAGCTTCAGAAAGCAGGGAAATTAATGCCTCCTCCTAATGACAGCTTGGCAGGTTCCGCGTCTGAGAAAGAGAATGACCGAGGGCGATTCTGCTCCCCGGCCGGTGGCAGCGCTGCCTGTGGCGGTCAGCCTCGCACCCACAGGAAGGGTCCTGATGCCAGCACCGCCCCCAGGCAGCCAGCAAGACGCGTGGGACGGAGGGGAGCCCGGCCAGGGCCTGGGCCCGGGACCCAGAGGACACGGGGGACACGTGTGCGGGATGCGCTCCCAGAGCTCATGCAGGGAGCTCTGAGGTCCGCGGCGGGAGGGGGTGACAGCTGAGCTGCGCCCTGAAGGACGGACTAAGTTTTCCAGGTAGAGCAAAGGGAGGCGGGAGGGGACCCCGCGTCAGTGCTCTCAGTAGACACCCCGCCCCCCGTAGGGCCACAAAACCCTCTGAAAATCTGACGAAAACTACAGACCCCGTTCCCAGAGAAACGAACCTCCACATACAGTGCGTGTAACTTTGCGCCGTTTGAGGACAGCTCACCGCCAGCTCGCGGCTGACACACTTGCTCAGTGGAACGTGAGTGGCTGAGGACAAAGCCTTTTGCGATCCCTGTGCCTCCAGCGCCTAGGCCGGCGCCTGGTGCACGCCGCAGCGCTGAACAGATGCTTGCGGAGTGAACAAACAACCGAATCGGTGACACTGCCGACGCCCCGCGAGCTGTGCGTGGGCACTGACCGAGCACACACGGGCTTGAGAGAAAGGCCCGCGTCTTCCTTGAGCGCAGAACAAGCTCCTGAACCGCCCTCCCCGCAGACCCAGGTCCCGATGAGACTGTCACAGGCTCCCAGGAGTGGGGGAGGCAACGTGGCCCAGGCAGCCGGCTTGCTCCTGTGCCAGGCGCTTGGGTGGCCCAACGACGCTCCGCCACGGGCCTCTGTGCTTCAGGAGAGTGGCCGCCCCAGCTCTACTCGCACAAAAGGCCAGCGTGGGGCCGGGGCTGGGGGCGCCGGGGGAGGACGCCCAGGGCGAAATGCAGGCTGCGACATTCCCCCTGTGGGTTCTCAAAAGCTCCAATGGATTTTTAACAAAACTCAGCCAAGGTAATTCAAACCAATCTACCCCGCACCACATACTGCCAACAGAACACAATGTCAACTCAGGGCAACCCTGCCTTCCCCACCCCTGGCCGTTCTTTCATTTCACAGACATCAGGGCGACCTCTGAGCTCCAATTTTCTATAGCTGTCCCCACGCCCAGAAGACCCCGTGCTTCCAAGTCTGCAGTGAACCTTCCAGTACTCGGGCTGCCTGTAACACCCGGAAGCACCAGGTCCCCGGTCAGCCCCGGGCCCCGACCTGCACTTCAGAAACCACGGACAGTGACAGTCTGTGTCCAGAGCCACAGGCGCCGCAGAGAGGGGCTGGGAGCCAAATGACAGGGGGGATTCTGACCTCAGGAAGATTACGTCGGAGGATGAAACGCCCACATGAACAACTACCACCCAAAATGAAAGATGTCGGGCTCTCAGGGGGAGGGGTAAGGTGCTGTGAGCAGGAACCACGAAACCACCTGGGAGGAGCCTGGTGCACAGAACACCTGCATGACGGGCGCAGGGACAGGAGGAGAGGGGCCCACAGAGCACGGCACCGCCTTGTCCTCCGAGCGCTCCGGGGCACGTGTCCACTGAGACCCCTCCCCCTCCTCCGGGCCTCCGTCATCAGCTCGCCGCTTCCCTAGTCCCTTCTGCCCACACCTGCCCGGTGCTCCATCTTGCAGCCCCATATCCGGGCTGACCTCTGTCCTCGGAACCACACGTCCACCCGCCTGCTCAATGCCAGCTGTGTCCCGGTCTCCCTGACTGTAAACACCGCTGAGAAGTCTGCACTGACCCGTCTGTAGTCCCCCTAAGGCTTCAGGTTTGGGGAAGGAGGAGAATCGGGAACTGGAGGCACGGATGGATGTTCACAGCCCCCTGGAAACACAATCCAGGGCGAACTCCTCTGCGCCAGGCCCTCCGCCCGCCCCCTGGTCCTTCCCGGCCCCGCCCATGCACTCCTGGCAGCTTGGATGGACGGCGAAGAAGCTTCTGTCTGTCAGGCGTGGCACTCAACAGCCTCGGCTCCCACTGGGACCGCCTCCCTCCCCCTCCCCTACATTGTCCTCCCTCCCGAAATGGAATCCTCCCCTTTCTTGACCACATCCCTCCCTCCCTCTCCTCCTCCTGCATTAATTCAGCGTATACGTCAGGAGTTCTGACTGCAGCCAAGCTCCTTCCGTGCCCTGTACTACAGGTAAACTCTTCCGTACCCTTCAAACTTCCAGCACCCACGACACCGCCCCAATCCTATCCTGTGACGTGATCTCCCCTCCTGCTTCACAAGGAAAACGGGCCACAAGTGGGACCCCTGTGTCTTCCTGCTACGAAACATACGCCCCACCACATCTGGACTCTCCAGGTGCCTCAGCACCTGCTGAGGTGGGGGCTTGGCCTCCTCCCACCCAGCCAGTGGAGAAGGGTACCAACCAGCCCCCCGGTCCAGGCTGCAGGGGCTGCTGCTCGCCCATCTCCAGCTGCCCCTCAGCGTCCGGGCTCCAGGCACGCGGCCCCATGGAAAGCGCACCCGACCTTGGCACACCGTATCCTTAGGCCCGCACTGCTCCCCGCCTCTTCTTCTTATCTCTGCCCAGACGTTACCTCCTCCGGCCCCCTCCCCAGGAAACCCAACCCCTACCGCCTTCCCGCCCTGCTCCACGATCGCCCACAGGCCTTGGTGCCATCGCACTGCCGAGCTACGTGAGTGACAGGCAGGTAAGTGAGGGTCTGTCTCTCCACAAGAGGGTCAGCTCCCCGAAGCCAGGCTCTGAGCCTCTCCTGTGCCTTGCCGTGTCCCGAGCGCACGGAGGTTCCAACAGTCCTCGCGACACGCTCAAGGTCCTCTGCTAGGCCGGGACATGAGCTCAGGACACCTGAGGGCCAGCTCCTTCCATCACGCCGGGCTACACCACGGCCTTCAGCGTCTCCTACCAGCCCACGCCCCTGGACCCCATTCCAGGCCCAGAGCTGGGTTCACGGCATGCGCCCAGGAAGCGACTGCTGACTGATGCAGCCCCTGGTATGGCGGGCGGCCTCTCTCCAGGCCTCTGGCAGAGCCGCAGGTTCCTGCTGCGGGGTCTGCCCCCCACCTGGCACCTCCCCCCCGCCCCCCGCCCCGTTTAGAGCTGCTTCTTGACAAGGCTGCAATAACATAAACACCACAGCCTGCAGATCCCGGGAACCACGTGGCCACGGCAGAGCGGGCATCTTGCAGGCTGGCAGGAAGTGGCTCTCTGGCACCTTCCCACGGCTGCACTCACTCCTGTACTTCCTGTCAAGCCGCATAATGCTGTCAGGAAGAGCTGGTTTCCACGCATGCCTGGAGTGGCTGCTTCTGCCCACTCCAAACTAGAGGAGGGGATGTGCTTTGGGTCCTATGGGACCTACACGCTGGGGATTGTGAGCAGACGCTCTGAGCCTCTGAGCCCCGGCCTCCTCTGTGACAGTGAAGCGATCGCGTCTGCCCTGCCCTCGGCTGCCTTGTTATGATGGAATTTTGCCCCACCCTCGAGAAATCAGGGTTCTTCCGCAAGAACCAGCGTGCTTTGGGCGGACAGGGGTGAAACACCTGCAGGAAGTGGTCGGCTCTTAACAAAAGGGACCATAAAGCCTCATTCGAGTGTGTATTTATCATTAGGTTCCCAGGGGCTCTCGACAAGATGGCTAAGCTCGGCCGATCCGTTTGTTCGATACGGCTCACTATTGTTGAGAAGGTAACGCACCACACTCTCCTGCTCGACAGATGCTGGGGATACACTGTGTCATTTAACCTTCCACTCAGTCACATAAACTGGGACTGTGGTCCCTTTACAGATCCAGAGACTAAGGTTCTGCAAGGAAAAGCATCGGACCCAAGGAGGAGGAGGCCCCAGGGCACACAGCCCCGAAGCCCATGCTCTTCCTGATCTGCTGTGATTTTGGCAGACAGGGCGGTGCCCTGCATTTTTCTATTCCACCAGGATCTTTACATTTTCCACCACCAAGGGAGATCTGGTGAACTCGTTTCAAGCTAAGGGGCCGATCCTCTGACAAAACTGACATCTCCAAGAGTGAAGGTCACTCGGCTGGTTTCTTCCAGCTGTTGGACTGGATCAACCTTCCAGTGACGAATCACCAGGCAAGGCCTCGGGGAGAAGGATGTTGTCAGGAGCCGCCTGGAAAAGGTCAGTAGCTGAGTCTTTGAAGCTGCCTTGTCAGGCTCAAGGTCTGGCTTCAAAGTGGCCCGAAGGCCAGCACCTTTTAAAGGACAGCTTCCTTTGTCGATTCCTCAAACGGGAAGGAGTTATTTTCCCCCAAAACCTCTTAGCACTGCAGCCCAAGCTGACCCACATTTGCTTCCAGACCTCTTCTCCTTCCTAAGAAATGAGACAGCTTAATTTCAAACACTCTCCCTTAAGCGTCTGCTCTGTGCTTACTTAGCACATTCTGAATAATGTGGGTAAGACACAAAAATGGCAGGTAAAGTAGAGCGAGGCCAATAGCCCTGTCTGGTGGTGGCTGAGGGAGAGGGACAGACCCGAAGGAGGCAAACCTGGTCCTGGTCCTGCAAACACCATGGACCCCATGCGGGAGGCCAGGTGACCTGGGAGGCCCCATCCACACCCACGCTCCCATGAGCTCTCCCCTTGAGGGCATCACCTCAGTCACGGCCCATGCACTCGGGACCTCACTCCACCCTCAGCCCGGCCCGGGGAAGGACTGTCGGAGGGAGGAGGGAGTGAGCACTCAGGGGCAGAATCACTTATCCAGGGTCACGCAGGCCCACAACTGAAGCCAGAGCTCCTGTGTCCGGACACGTGCCCATCACCGCTGACGGCTCCTGGGCTGCGGTGGGACTGGCTCAGACACCAGCGCCCGTGAGCCACGTGGACTGGAGGGAGACCCAGTCAGGCCGCCTGACCTGCCCGGCCCACGGTCTGCTCGGCTGTACGGAGGGACCGGTGGACAGCTCTGGGCGAGGCCGTGGAGGCAGTCGGTGTGGGGCATCCAGCTGTCCCACCACCAGCGAAAGGCACCTCTATCTCTTTGCCGGCCGATGGACAGGGTACGAGGAGCGCTGGGATGGTGAGCCCGGGGCCCAGATCCGGCCCTGCTTCCTGATGCTTGATCTTCGGCGAGTTGTCAGAACCATGAGCTGCTTCTCCACCCACCAAAGGGAAATGCCTGTGCCCCTGGGTGGTCCCCAAATGCCAGGCCTCGAGCACACGGGGAAGGCCAGTGCCTGCTCCCTCCCACCCCCCGCCTCCTGACCACCCCACCCATCGGGGAGGACCAAGCTCTGCGTGACCCCACCGTCCCTCCGGCCTCCTGAGATGCAACCACGTGCGGAGTGGCCCCTTCCTCCCGCCCGGCCTTCCCTCCACAGTCGGGTGTGCTGAGCAGACCTAACTCAGTCTGATCTGGGCTGGGACGCCTCTGAGCAGGGACAGGCTGCCAGGGGCCTCCCCCGCTGGCAGCGCCAGCAGCACGGAAGCCGGCAGCACAGGTCTGGGGCCCCTCCTCTGGCCGGAAGCCAGAAACCTCACCTGAAGCCTAGACCTTTATCTCAGCAGACACTTCCAAAAACAGATAAAAGGTCATTTGGCTCCTCTTCTCCGTGAGAAAAAGCCACAGGAATTGGCTGAATTTAATGCAAAGTGGGAGAATAAATAAATGAGATGCTTTCCAAGGTCCCTTTCAGCTCTTGCTGAGACCTGGGCCCGGCCCAACGCCTGGAGTGCCAACCCAGTGAAGGCGGGCAGGGCAAGGCGCCGCTCCCCATTCAAGCCGATCCTTCTTCATTCATGCCTCCCGCAGCAGGCCTGTTCTGAGTGGGCCCTCCACTGGCATGTCTAGGAAAGATGCTTTTGCCTTTGAGAAGGGCTGAGATGGCAAACCTGTCAACCTGGGGAAGGCCAAGGCACCCCACTCCACCACCACCACATGCACCCCGCATGCACTGGCTCATTTGCAGCTTTGGTTTGAATGCTGCAGCTAAAAATACGTGCGCCGCCAATGAGACAAGGAGGGGCCTGCCAGCACGGGCAGTGAGCAGCTTTCTCCCTGTGGCAGGCTGGAAACAGAATCCAGGATTTGGGGAAACAGCGACATTACCCAAGATTGCCGGGAAGCCCAGTGGTTCCCCGCCAGGACTCAAGCATCAAAGGCCCTGGGGACAGCACTGCCTGCCAAGGGGGGTCGAAATGCCACCCAAGTCACCCATCCGTCCAGGCACAGCCCCAGCAGGCCACACACAGCCCCCTGTCTGCACGGGGCACAGGGCTGGGATTTTAACTACTCAAGGACAGGCCTTAGTTCCCTAAAAGATGCCTTGTGGAGCCAAGGGAGAAAGGCGGGCTGACGTTTGTTACGGGTTGGCCGCTGGTCTTCACAGCCACCTCCCAGGCCTCAAGTCAAGACAGTCACTAGGGTCACGAAGACGGGACTCCAGCCCAGGGCAGCTGCCTCCCAAGTCCACAGGGAGGTGGAGGCGAGTGGGCTGGGACCGCGGGTCTCCTCCCTGGCTCCCCCCGCCTCCCGGCTCAGCGTGAAGACAGCCCAAGCATGCTGACCACTCACCCGCTCTTCTCTGGTGGAACTGGGCGTCCCCCACCCCCCCCCCAAGTCCAGATCTTGGCAGGCGCCCTTACTCCCTCCCTGCAGAAGACGCACTGCTGTCGCCAGGCCTGATGCCCAGGTACAAGGTCTCAGAGGAGCAGCTGCAGGGAGTCGATGAGCACAGCAGAGGGAGTCAGAGGCCTGGATTTGATGTCCTGGGCGCGAGACCTTGGGCAAGTCACTTAGCCTGGCTGTGTGCCCCAGGGCTCTCCTCTGTAGAGCAGGGCCAGTGACGCTATCACCCCAGCAGGGCCTTTCCAAGGCTCTGATGCAACACGGACATGCAAGCTCTTTGTAAACTGAAAACCCACGTGTGTACACCCTCCAGCATCTTCTCAAATGAATCAGGGGAAATAAGAAAAGCTGATCCTGTATCTGTACTCAAAGAGCTTCTATCCCAGATGCCGAGACAGAGGGTACTTTAAGAAGAATATAAGGCACCACCAGCCCAAGGGCACAGAGCTGGCATGCCCAACACACACGGCGCACGCACACGGGCTGGCACTCGCTGTGTCTGTGCCAAGGATAGCCAGTGCAGGGGAAAGGTGACGTGGCCGGGCAGTAGGGGGAGAGTTCCACAAGGGGACCGGAGCCTTGGAGGAAAAGCGGAGCAAAGGCAGGCAAGGCTGCTTGGATGGGCCACCACGGGAGTGGACGTGAGCCCCCCGGGGACTCCCACAGCCCCCCCCCCCCCCCCGGATGGGAAGCAGCCTGCGAGGCACCCTGCATGACGTGAGGAAGCCAGGGGGTGAGTGGAGGGAGGAATCTGCACCCCAGACGCTGGTGTTCCGGCTTCGTCCCAGGTGACGCAGGCCGGCAGGACGAGCTGGGACAGGGAAGGGCCCCTGCTATTAGGACACCTTTGGGCCACAGCACAGAACGTGGCAACTGGAGGAGGAGGAGGAGGAGGGGCGGGAAGAGCAGGAGGAGGAGGTGGGGTGGCGGTGGCGCAGGCAGCCCAGCAGGGAGGCCTCTGCCACGGACGGCAGACGGTGAGGGACGGGGCTGGGATGTGGGGGAGCTGCTGGCCCCCAGCCAGCCTGGACACGAGTCCGAGGGGAGCCCACAGCAGCCATGGCCACCCCGCCCAGCAGTGACGCGACCTATCAGGTAGGCGGCCTCCACCAGCCAGAGGTCTGAGCTGCCTCGGCTCCGATTAACAGAGCATCGAACACCAGGGTCTCAGCCAGGTCCCGTCTGACGGCCTTCGCCAGCCGTGCTCCCGCAGCTCGACTGGCTGTAGACTCTGTCAGAAGACGCCTCCTCCTCCTGAGTGAGCCTCCCGGCCAGAAGCCCCGGGGGCTGGCGCGTCCAAGGAGCCGTTTCCTCAGCTGGCACCCGGGGCTCTTTGCTGTGCCGTCTGTCTTTGGACGAGGCATCAAGAAAAACAAGAGATCCCATTCACCGGTACAGTGAGCCCCAGCTGATCCACATCCAGACCCGCATTCCATGACTCTTGCTCTCTAACCACAACTTATGTTTGAAAAGGGTGCAGCATCCAGAGACCAAATTTCCTGCAAGATGGAAGCCCTAGGGGTTAAAGTTTTTGTCTTGTAAAGAAACAATGGGGAAACTAGAGGAAGACTGAAACCTCCATCACTTGTTTTTACCGTGCTGCATACCTTGAAATCACTTTCTTATTTGAGAAACGGAAAACGCCTACAACAATGTGACACAAGCTGAGTCCTGTGGTCGATTCAAGCACCGGCTCCGTGACTTTCTGGCCGGAGACCCACTGCTGTCTCTGCAGAGCCCCGTCGCCGGCTCTGTGAGGTGAGGGTCCTCCAGCTGCTCCAGGGGCCCCGGCGGGGCAAGGCAGACGGTGTTTGTAGTGCAGGTGGCAGAGGGTGTGCTGTGGGCAAGCCCTGCAGGGCTGTGAGCGCCTCCAGCCTCACACAGTGGATCTTCCCACAGCACTGGAAAGATCCCCGATGCTCTTTTCCTGATCCTGGAGGTGAAATCTCAGCAAACAGAAGGGGCCTGGGACCACCCAGTCCAGCAGAACCCACCCTTGCAGCCTGGATTGAGGTGGGTCACTTTCGCACCGGGGCTGTCCCACACACTGGGACAAAGTGCTTTATGTCAGCAGTTGTTCAATTGCAGTGAAGTGCCTGCCATTACATGAGCCAGCGGAGGGCCCGTGGGTACCAGCATCCTAGGACGCCGATCATCAACAGGTCCAGGAGCGACGGAGTAAGCGCTGCAGGAAACACGCGCGCGAGCTCTGCCTGGAGGCTCCCGTGAAACTCTGGGACTAAGAAGATCGCAGAGACCTGGACTTGACCTACATCTGCACTAATTAGCACCCATTCAAACCAGCCGTCTAGATTCTCCCGATTTCACTTTTCACTGTGATTAGGAGAGAACTCAAGCAGGCCCAGCCCGAGGGGAGGCGCATGGTCACGATTAAGGCTCCTCGGTGCTGGGGATGACGAAGAGGTTTGAGAAGCTTCTCTCAGAACCCAGAGCCAGAGGCACCTTTACAAACGGACAGAGATGTTTTCCCCAGTGGAAGTCTTCTGGCCCATCTATTTTTGTCCAGTAGGAACACACCCTTTCTCCCCAACAAGCCCACGAACTCCTTCAGGAAACGGACTGTTTCTCATTCATTCATTCATTCACAGAACAAACGTTTGTTGAAGGCTTACTATTTATTTACCAGTCACTCAACAAGCATTTGCCTTGTGCCTCCTCTGGGTCCCATAAGGAACAGGCCCTGGAGACAGGGAGATGGACGTTAGCTTGGACCTCATCCCCGTGAGTTCATGGAGAATGAGACAGGCACAGATCCTCATAGGGGAATCGGAAAGAGCCACCATGGGGATGGAGGACAGAGGGGAGAACAGGGCCCGGACAATAAGGACAGGGAACCAGCCAGGAAAGGGTGTGAAAAGACACCAAGGAAGGGGGTGCCATGAGCAAAGGCAGGGCCTCATGTCAGGCACCCCTCCTGGAAAATTCAGTTCCAAGGCCACGGGGTGGGGGCAGGAGGGCCTGGGGGATGAGGGAGGGGTTGGGGGCAGCGGGGCATGGGGGCCAGGGAGGGGGTGAAGGGCATCTGCACAGCAGAGCCACCCCATGTGGGATCCGCCCCCTGCAGTGTGAGAGGTTGACATGCTGAGAGTGGGGGAGGGTTGGGGCAGAGATGGAAGACTGGTTACAGTGGGGGGACTGACAAATTGGTAATTACATTAGAGATAACAAAAGCCAATTTCTCAATGCCAAGGAAGTGAGGTACAACTGAGGATAGGGGACAAACCTGAAGGAACCTTGCCGTGTTGGTCTGGAAGTAGAGGTATCAGAGAGAACTGGTAGCTGTCAATATGTATAGAAAGAGATGTTGAGTGTGCGTGTGTGTATTTATAGTTATATGTACACGTATATTCCCTGGCTGTGTTCTCTGAGAAGGCCAGGGAGTAGCAACCCCCCCCCCCAGTAAGAACGACCATTCTCACATCTGCATCTTGGTTTCTAAATAATGATCTTCACTAAAGGGAACCAAGATTTCTTGGGGAACACGGATGCTGTCGCAGCTGTAGTTCATGATGAATCTGGGACACCTAGTGCCAGAAAGCAAGGAAGTGTCCAGAGAACGACGGAGACGTGTCGAGAGGCACAGAAGTCGGCCTGAAAGAGCTCCCACTGTGCATCAAAATAAATAATGACAGTCACATACTTTAACACACTGAGTAAAAGAGGAAATGACGAATCCACTCAGAGTAAACGAACAAAGGAAAGTTTAAGGAGGAATCGGTATTTACAAAGTTTCAAAGCACCTTCCCACAGAATACTTAGTGATTACCAAGAGAAGCAAAGGAACCTGATCTCAGAGAAGGCTGGCAGACACCACCTGGTCAGGTGATCAAGGTGGCCACCACTGGTGGTGGAACAAACACAACTCACGAGCCATCTGAGAGGGGCAAGAAGGACACAGCACTGCCTCTGTGACTACTGACAGAGACCCGGGTACTGAATCTAATCATGAGGACACATCACACAAATGCCCCAAGTTGAGGGGCATTCCACCAATGGCTGGTTGGTAACATCTGGAAGCACCGAGGTAAAAAAAGTCAAAGAGAGACTGAGGAATTGTTGCAGACCGACTGAGACTAGAGACATGAAACAACTGAAGGCAACAGTGGTTCTGAACCACGTCTAGATCCTTTAGGAACAAAGGACACTATTGGGATGACTGGCAAAACGTGAATGGGGTCTCAGTACTGGAGGGTAGAACGGATGCTAATTTCCTGATTTTGATGGCTGTGTTGTGGTTAAATAAGAGAATGTCCTTGCTTGTAGGAAATACACAGAATTTGGGACGATGGTGCACTGACTCTAAAATGGCTCAGAAAAAATTCTAACCACTGTATGTGCAACTTTCCTGCAAGTCTGTGAGTAATAACACGATAACTTCCTCCTTTTTTTCTTTTTGCTTATCTTTACTTCTAAAAGACTATGGTACTGTGGAATTTCTGGTTAGAAGTCAGCAGACCCAGGCTTCAAATCCAGCTGTAGGCCACTAGCTCATTATATGATTCTGGGAGGCACAATAATGGGGAAAACGTGGATTTTCGAATCATAGTGACCGTGCGCTAGTCTTCACTCTGCCACTCACAGGCTGAACAACCCTGCATACGCTTTGCATTTCCCTGCCCTAAAGCACAGGAATAACACTACCTACTTCAGAGACAAGACTGTGAAGGTTACGTTATTAATTCCTTCCACAAATACGTATTCAGCTGTCACTAAAATGTTCCGGTAACAGTTCCAAGTTCTGAGAATACAGGGAAGACCAGATTCTTTCTCTGTGGAGCTTATACTCTAGCAGGGGTGGAGAGACAAATAAGAAAAAAACCTGTATATGTAATGAACTTTCAGAGAATAATAAGAATTGTGAAGAAAACTAAAGCAGGTAAGGCCTTAGAAGGTGATGTGGGGATGGGGAGGTCAGACAAGAGAAGCAGGAGAGCTCAGAAAGGAAAAGGAAGAAAAAATAAAATCATCACACAGAATAAAACCAAGATGACACAGATCACAAAAGTCAACATAAAAAGCATAACAGAAATACATGACAGAAATAAGACCAAACGTATGTGCCATATCAAGGAATGTAGCTGGTCTAAACCCACTTATTAATGAAAAAGACACTGAAGTTAGATCACAAACAAAACTCAACTCTATGCTTCATCTAAGAGAACCACATAGGGAAAAAAAAAATTCTCAAATGTTTAAAACAAAACAAGAGGCAAAGGTACATCAGCCAGGGGCTTCCCTGGTGGCGCAGTGGTTGAGAATCTGCCTGCCAATGCAGGGGACACAGGTTTGAGCCCTGGTCTGGGAAGATCCCACATGCCGTGGAGCAACTAGGCCCGTGAGCCACAATTACTGAGCCTGCGCGTCTGCAGCCTGTGCTCCGCAACAAGAGAGGCCGCGATAATGAGAGGCCCGCGCACCCCGATGAAGAGTGGCTCCCACTTGCTGCAACTAGAGAAAGCCCTCGCACAGAAACGAAGACCCAACACAGCCATAAATAAATAAATAAATAAACCCAAAGTTTAAAAGAAAAAAAAAGTTGTGCCATTTAAAAAACAAACAAAAAAAAAGGTACATCAGCCAAACCAAAAGAAAGGAGGGATGAGAGCTACAGTATCAGATCAGATTGAAATAAGGGCAAAAGACATTAGAGGAGACAGAGAAAGGCACTTTAACTGGTAGAAGGCACAACAAAGTGAGAATAATTATGACATCTATGCACCAAAGACCATCAGCCTTCACACTGCATGTATTACAGGACAGACAGTATTACATCGATGGACAGAAGTCCATCAGGGTGAAGAGGACCCACGTTAGCAGTAATTGTAATTCACTTCTCAAAGTCCATGGGTAGATCAAATAAGTAAGGATCTTAAAAAACCTAAGCAAATTAATAAGGTATAGCTAAGTGATACATTTCAACTCAATACACTTAAAACAAGGAATATGCCTTCCTTTTAAATGTCCATGGAGTGGTCATAAAGAAAAAAAAACAAAAAAACAAAAACTAACCACAAAGAAATCTCAGTAAATTCTAAGAGGTGAGAATAGTACTAAACTGATTCCACTGCTGTTACATTAGAAAGTCATAACAAAATGAGAAAAAACAAACAAACAAAAAACTATGTTTTAAACAACTCTTGGGATAAAGATGAAACAAACTAAAGTCGCAGAATGCCTAAAAATATCAAACATGAAAATTTTAAATGCCAGAATGTGGTTAAAGCAGTGATCATAGGAAAATTCATAGCCCCATAAAACTGTACCAATGATAGGGCAATCTAAATGAATGAATTAAATGTCCAACCCAGTAAGTGAGGGAAAAAATAATATAATAAGCCCAAATAAGGCAGAAAGAAGAAATTAATAAAGATAGAAGAATCACTGAATTAGAAAAGAGAAGGGGGATAGAATTAATGAAGAAAGTAGATCATGTGTTAGCTCACTTAAACAAGAAAAAGAGGAGGAAGCAAACTTATATAAAAGAAGCAGCAAAAACAGGGAAAAAACCCTCAGTTAAAGAGGCAGTTAAATACCTATAGAAGTTTTCTTTTTAAAAAAAATGAGCTACACAAGCTCTTTCTGAAGTCATAAAAATAAATATGAAAGATGTGCAATGGGCATAGGGTTGATTTTACAAGATAAAAAAATTCTACAGATCTTTGGCATAATAATACAAATACAGTTAACACTACTGAACTGTACACTTAAAAATGGTTAAGATGGCAAATTTTTATTATGTGCTTTGACCACAACATTTAAATAAACAAATGAATGAATGTAAGAAAATGACATTGAAGAGGATTACCCAGGGAAGTATTAAAACATACTGTAAACCCATAATATACTTACAAGGGTGATACTGGCCCATGGATAGACAGATTAATGGAAGAGAATCCCAAGATTTTCCTGAACATATGAGAAAATGGCATCGCTTATTAGTGAAGATAGATCATTTATTAAGTGACTTGGGGATAACTAGATAGCTTTCTGGAAAAAGAAAAGGTGGATCCATGCCTCACTCTTCACACCTTAATAAATTCCAGATAAATAAAAGATTTAAATGTTAAAACAACCGAGCCCATGAAAGCATTAAGAGAATTTTTTTAAAATGTAAGCTAAATGAGGAAAGTCTGAGTATGATACAGAAACAAAGTTTTTGTTTGTTTGTTTCTAAAGAGATTGTTAAATTTAAATAAGTATCTTCCAGCTTGACTCACTCCTGGGAGGACTGGCATACTTACAAGGGTATTTGTCGCAACCACGTTTATAATAGCAAAAGATTACTAAGGGCCCATCGAAAGATACAGAATAAATAAATTACGATACATCTTATGCCGTGGTTAAGAAGACTGTGGCGGCTCCGCGTGCAATATGGAATGAGACTGGGTCCAGCCTATGTCATTAAGTAAGAAGGGAAAGTGGCAGGAAGCTCTCCCGTGGTACCCAAGGAGGAAAATACACACTGTTTGTGCACATTTTATCTTCACAAAATAAGCAAATCACACAAACACTGACTGCATGCCGCACAGAGGATCCATTTTGGGGCAGTAGTCTTTCCCATCATGGAAAGCCTCACGGCCCCCCTTTGTAGAAAGAGGAGGACCAAGCATCACCCATGGCCTTCACTGGAGGCCCAGAGTAACAATGAACACCCACAACAGAGCTGGCGGGAATCGGCCAGCTCCCGGGCTGGGCAGGACCCCCTTCTCCACAGCACCCTCACCCCACTGCTTCCAGGTCCACCTGTCACCTTCCCTCCGAGGAAAGGGGCCCCGAGGTAGTCGCAGACGTGGGCCTCCCTGGGCACCCACGACCCCCGTCCCCGAGACCAGAGGCTGCAGGTCTGGTACCTGCACCTGCTCCCCCCCAGGGCCAGGTCCCTCTCAATCGGACGCAGGAAGCTTACCGAGCACCTCCTTTAACCTACCCACACGGAGCTCCCAGTCTCGGGAGCGAGACAGACAAGTGAACAGGCAAAGACAACGTGGGGTGGGAACTCGAGAGGCGAAGGCTTCCTGCGGGACGGGAGGATGTCTGAGCAGAGCGCTGAGGGGTCCAGCACAGTGATTTCAGGGGGAGGAGCTGGGGGCTGAGGGAAATTCTTAATCCACCTGGTCTACATGCTGTCCTTTGTCCTTGAGCTTTCTCCAGGGACCTGGCTCAGAGAGACATACATACCCTCTGGCCCAGGATCAGAACCCCTGTTCTGACTCTTGGGCCCCAGAAGCAAACTCCAGCTCAGGCTGCCTGGGTTCCTGGCACTGGGGTAGGACAAGGGCAGGGCTGGGCCTCACTCAGCCTGGCCCCTCACGCCTGGGGTGGAGCTGGCCCTCCCGGCTGCTGCGTCACAGAGGATCCAGAGTGACCCGTGGTGAATTCGTTTTCTCCTTGCCAGGGCGACTGTGGATCAGTACGGCCGCCCTGGAGGCCAAGCTGGCCACAAGCATGCAACGCCTTCACAAAGCACCAGTAACCCTGCCCTGGACACTGGCCCTCTGGGACTGATCCGGGGGCAGAAGGGCAGATGCCAAGAATGTCCACCTTAGTCTTATGAATGGAAAAACTGGAAACCATTAATAACCAACCAGAAGGGATTGCCTAAGTGCACTTGGGCACGTCAACATGGAACTGTTTAAGTCATGTGGAAGAAGGACGTCTAAGGACTAGGACTTGGATGGCCTTGACCCTGTGAGGAGGATGGCCTTCATCCGCCAATTCTTCCTCGCGGTCAGCAAACATGGAGACCCGGTGGGTGCGGTCAATGCTGTGTGTCCCCAGGGCGCTCACCGGGAGTGGGGGACACCATCTACAGGCCACGAGAACTTGAGGAGGGGACACAAAGGAGGACATGCAGCTCGGTGGTGGGGTGTGAGAGCATGGAGGTGTGGGCAGCAAGCAAGGCTTCCCAGGAGGACTGAAGAAGGAAAGACAGGACTAGGAGAAGTCACAGGGCACAGGGAAAAATGCCTGGAGAGAGGGCAACTTCCTGGCAGAAGGGAGAGCAGTGGAGGGAGCCCGGGGTGCACACCTCGGGGAGGATGGCGCTGGGAGAGCACAGAGAGACGGGGGACGGAGGCCGCAGGGGCAGGCGTGCTGGTCGGGGAGGGACTTCTAAGCCTCATTGAGGACACTCCAGTCCATCCTCAGCGATGACGGGAGCCAAGGAATTGTTTTAAGTGTTTAAGAGTGACATCATCGGGGTCACATTTGGGAGGGTCACTTGGGCTGCAGGGAGGACCCCAGGTCACAGGAAGCAGATTGGGGGCAGTTTGGGGGACCAATCATGTAATCTCTTCACTCAGAAGTTTCTTCCATAAAACACAGAATAATGCTTATTCCAGCAGGTAGTTAATGAAGAATAAATGAGGTGACAGAGTTACTGGACACGCTGCATGCAGTAAGTGCTCCCCAAATGCAGCGATTCTTTTGGGAAAGATTATCACAATAAAGCAGGCTCCCAAACGTGATTTTGAAACTAGAATGCTTGGGACCAAACAGAAGAATGGGGGGCAGGGTGGAGTGGGTGGTGGGAGGGGAGAGGGGAGAGGAGAGGCCCTGCAGAAGGGCAGGAACAGGCTCTGGGGCACCGGGGGGCCCAGCACAGCCGAGGCTCTCAGGGCTCCAGACAGCCAGCGGTGCCTGCCTTCAGTGGCTGCGAGGAGGGGGAGGGCAGCTCACAGAACACGCCTGGCACAGAGGGGCCCAGGGCAGGGCTGCCACCCACCAACGAAAGGGCAGGAGGGGACTGGCTGATCCCACAGGGTCATTCCCCGGCGGGGGATCAGGAGTGGCCTGGGGCTTTTTCTTTGTATATGGGTTTTTTGTTTTCACTTTTTTTCCTTCCTTTTTTATATCCTGTATAAATTTTTTTTCCTTTTTTTTTTTTATCAGTTTACATATATATATATATATATACACACACACATATATGTGTGTGTGTGTGTGTGTATATATATATATATATATATATATATATATGTATATATATATATATATATTTGGCAAAGGTGCCAAAGGAACAGTGACTCGGCCCCTTGGCTTCCCTGCACCCATTGCCGGGCCAGGTGGGCCTCAGACCAGATGGCCGTTCGCCACGGCTGGGCCACAGGGAGGGGTCCTCAGACCAGGCTGACCAGCCGCTGGGACTCACCAAAACCACCCGATTCATCTGGCCCAGCAGACCCAGCCTGGTCCGTGGGCCTGAGTGCTAACACTCT
This sequence comes from Eschrichtius robustus, assembly GCF_028021215.1. Taxonomy (NCBI): domain Eukaryota; kingdom Metazoa; phylum Chordata; class Mammalia; order Artiodactyla; family Eschrichtiidae; genus Eschrichtius; species Eschrichtius robustus. The sequence goes on from NC_090840.1 coordinate 83,216,545, forward strand.
GGCCCGGGAGCAGCTGTCTGGAGACGTAGCCTGTGGGGGAGAAATCCACAGCCCAGCGCCACTGCTAAGTTCCCTGGGAAGGAGGCGGGGGTCCACGGGCAGCTCACCTGCCAGGGAGGCCTGCGCCACACGCATCCAAGATACAAGTATTGCCATCGTTCCTCACGAATCTCACGCTAGAAACAAACTAACCATCTCCCCCACCAAGGCCTCCATGTTACCCAGTTTGATGAAATGACGTTTTGCAGGAGTTGGGCCACGTCTCCCCGCAGAGTCCCAGGGTCCTCTCCCAATGTACCCTCCCCCACCCCCCCCCCAATCTCTGGAATGAGTCAGACCCTCCTCCAGGGCTCACTCCCAGACTGCTGGGGCCTTGGGGAATTTCTTCTGACTGACATGATGCCTTAATACAAGCTTTGTGTCCCTGTGTTTCCTCGGGCTGGTTGGGGCTGGGAGTCTCATCCTCCTCAGCTGCCACATACGGTGGAAGTAGCTGGCTGAGCCCAGGTCATTAAGAGACAAGACATTCCAAACTAGGAAAGCGAGGGACACCCCCAGAGGTGCAAGCAGTGACACCCCCGCCTCCTTCCCCGCGGGCTGCACCAGCGAGGCGGGCGGCTTCCACGGAAGGAGCCCCGGGTGTAGCACACAGTCCAGGCACAGCTGCCGTGTCGGCGCCCCTCAACAGGCCTCCCGACAACCTTCACCCGCGGGAGCAGGGAGCCCAGTGGAGTGGGCGGCCCCCGTGCAGCGCCAGGGGCTCTCCAAACTGAAGGGGAAGTGAGGGAATGCCAGGAGGAAGGCCTGTTTTGCTCTTCAGACCCCTGGGATAATTTTCCTGTGTCTCTAGCACGCAAAAGGGGGAGGTCAAGCTAATTAATTAAGTGGAGGAAATACCAGATACTAATTTACAATGGTTTCTGGGGCAAGGAGAAGAAAGAAGGTACATGTATATGATTGCTTGCATCTGACCCAACACAGATTACAGGATGGAATCATTTCCAGAGAATAATAAACACTCTCACTTCAACAAAAATTCTACATTCAGTTTGTTTTCTCAACAAAATTTTGTCACTGCTATTTAGGAAGGCAGAGACTGGGGTGAGAGTTCCAGGTGCAACGGGCAGCGAACGTTCAAATACCTTTTTCGAAGCGCCACCTCCGGGCGATCGCTCACGGACTGGGCGCCAGGCTGAGTCAGGGTGTTTACCAGACCAACTCCGCCAGAGCCAGTCCAGGAGAGAGGAGCTAGCCGCAGCCTCGCTCCCGCCCACCACCCTGGTCACGGGAGATGCAGAAACATCGGCAGGAGACACGCCCGTGCGGACACCAAGTGCCCCCGCGCAGGACGGCCGACTCTGCAGCAAATGGACCCCGAGGGCACCTCCACGTCACTGCCACACCTGTGCTCAGAGCGCGGCGAGCCCGTTCACGAGGCCGTGCCCGGGCAGAGCTCGGCAGACACGCGGAGGCCGGCACGGCGGCGAGCTTCCCTCCCCACCACGGCTCTCTGTGACGTCAGCACACACCGCCAAGCGCGAGCCTGCGCTTCTGAGAAAAGGAGCGCGCGCCACCCCCCGAGGTGACGGGTGGTACTCACCCCACAGGAGAGGGGCCAGCTGCAGGTGCTCCAGGACCAGCTGGCTCAGGAGTCCTTCCACACTCGCCTCACCTGTGCGCTTCAGAGAGGGGTGAGCCGCGTTAAGGAAAACTCCACTGCCTCCGAGTCCCGGGCCAGGGGGAGAAGTTCTAGAAGTTTCTCCACAGACTCCCAGACGGGAAACCTCCCGCGGCAGGTGAATGTCCCCCTCCTCTCCAGGGATGGTCTAACCAACCACAAGATCTCACCTGAGTGTGTGGGAAACAGGTACGTAAATGTGTCAAGGGCCTCTCCCCCCTCCAAATCTGGTAAATTGAGCTGTTATGTGAAGAAGGGAAATCCACTGGGATAATTTCAATCCAACAGCTATTCTTGCTGGGGGAAATAAAGAAGAGGGAAGGTTGTTTTTCCTAAAAAGGATGCAAACTGTGGCTTACTGTTCAATACAACCAAGTGTGTCTCTCTACACGTGTCGGTTTCATGCTGGTTTCACGTCTGCCCTGTTATACATCTTGATGTAATTACACATAGTATTACAAACGGACTCATGCGAGTTCACAATCGAGGAAGTCATACGGCCTCTCAGCAAGTATCGGTGGAGGAAGAAATCAGGTTTAGAAATGCAGAAAATAGACGTCTCCAAGGCGCTAATGTTAAACAGCCAGTGTGGTCCTCAGAGAGAGATCTATAAACCTCTCTCCCTTTTCCTACATAAATTAAAGCCCCAGTACTTAGGTTGCAATCAAAAGGGAAGAATGTCATTCCTGACATTCTCTAGTGACTGAGGAAGTGGGGGAAAATCCCATTACTTTCTTCCATTAGCAAGTTAATTGCATTCAACAAACACAGAGTGTGTCTGAAACAAGACAGGCATGGTGAGAAGCACTGAGGACACTGAAATGACTGGACATGAACCTTGAACTTGAGAGGCTCACATTCCAACAAAGATGACAATATAGGAACAGACCATTGCACTTGCCCAGCCTGAGGACAGCCGGGTCGGGATAAAGCCACACAGGCAAGAGTAGAACGGGCTGGGGCAGGGAGCGAGGGGTGCCGAGGCCCCGAGGGAATGAAGACCAGAGCTCCCGGGTCCCTCCTGCCAGAGAGGGACAGCCCAGCCCTCAAACAGCCCAGCCGAGCAGCCACGGAAAGCTGTTCAGACAAGAGGGCTGCCCAGGAGAGCCAGCTGGCCGCACACGGCAACGGGCCTCAGACCAGGGCACAGGCCAAGCTGTTGGCGTCCAGTACGCTCAGGAGCGCCCACCTACCTCTCCAGCCCCGGGTCCTGCTTTGGCTGCCTTGGCCCTGTTTCAGTTCTTCCAAAACACAGCGTGCTCTCTCAGAACTCCATACCCTCCACCTTCTGTGCTCTTTGCCTGGAAACGCTTTTCCCTGCCCTCTTCCCCCGCCTCACTGTACTCATACTTTAACTCTTACCGCAGACCTCACTTCCTCCAGGAAGGCCTCTCTGAACTGTCTCTGCTCCGAAGGCTCTTGGCATCCCCTCGGCAACCCTCACTAGATGTGTGTGTCTTCCATCGTCTGGCTTCACCGCTAGCCTGTCAGCTGGGTGAGGGCAGAGCCTTCATTCTGGGGCCGGGAACAGTGGCCGCATCATCGTGGCTGCTCCATGAACATTGTCTGATGACTCAATGAATGCTGGCCTGAGTCGACATCCCAGGTAAGTGGTGCAGGGGCCACATCTTTCTGTTTTCTTTCCTGACTCTCTCTGGGGGTTATTTTCACTTGTATGAAATTAAGACTTCAGAATATGGCATATTACTTCCCTCTTGTTAAAAAAAAAAAAAAAAAAAAAAATCATGCCAGGCTTTTGAGGCTGATCGCACCCCGGTGCTTGGAGAACAGAAATAGTGCCTAACAAACATGGCCAGGATGAGGAGCCTTTGAAATGATTAGTTAGAAGAGCAAGTCAGCATGTGAGTAACTACAAAGTTGCCAAATGGCACTGGGGCTTTGGAAACCATTCCAATAGCGTATTTCCGTATTCATTTGCTTTCGGACATGAGCCATAAAATTATACAGCTGAGCTAGTAAAGCTAATTACCTGCACGCACATCCCCTCCCCTTCAGCCCCATGAGCCACCAAAACAGTCTTGTGTGTGAGCCTGGACACAAGAACGCAACCCTGGCTGACCAGTCAGCTATGCAGATGCTCTATCAGCCACTTTTACAGCCCAGGTTACAACGTTATAGTGAGGACAGTGGACATGGCAGTGGCTTCTCTTTCCTGAACACATGGACTCTGGCGTTTGGGGCAAGAGGTCAATAAAGAATGATGATGAGGGGGCTTCCCTGGTGGCGCAGTGGTTGAGAATCTGCCTGCCAATGCAGGGGACGCGGGTTCGAGCCCTGGTCTGGGAGGATCCCACATGCCGCGGAGCAACTGGGCCCGTGAGCCACAACTACTGAGCCTGCGCGTCTGGAGCCTGTGCTCCGCAGCGGGAGAGGCCGCGACAGTGAGAGGCCCGCGCACCGCGATGAAGAGTGGCCCCCGCTCGCCGCAACTAGAGAAAGCCCTCACACAGAAACGAAGACCCAACACACCCAAAAAATAAATAAATAAATAAATAAAATTAAAAAAAAAAAAAAGAATGATGATGAGGACAATAACTCCTATCATTACTTCTGCTAGAAAGAGTATTTCCAAAGTGAGTCCCATGAGAGAGGCTGTGTGCTAAGTGTTTAATATGTATCTTCTCAATTTAATACTATTTTCAAATTGAGAATGTGGTGGGTATAAGATAGGTACTGTTATTTCCATTGCAGAGATTTTAAAAACTCAGGCCCATGGGGATAACAAGAAAGCAGACACGGCTAGGAAGTGGCAGGATTGAGGCCGTCTGACCCTGGAGCCCACACGGCGGCCCACACTTTCAGACACTTGACTATGAACGCAGTATCGATTCCTCACAATAAACCTGGAAGCCAGGACCCGTGATCCCCACCGGACAAACGAGGCTCCTCCGTGCACAGGGCCGGGGCCCGGCCAGGACCCCAGCCCTGCCAGGGGCAGAGTCACCGCCTGCTCCCAGCATGGCGCGTGGGGGCCAGCCTCCTTCCTCCAGCCCTGAGGGAGGCCCATGGGGAGCTCTCCGTGGTGCTGAAGTACCTGTCTCCCCTTTCAAGCCCTTCCTAGTCACCTGGGACGCAGCAATTAAGTTTCCAGGTCAGCCGATGGGTTCTTGCCCCCGAGATATACTCCTGTCCCTTAGGAGGGCAGGGGTGGTGACACTGCAGCAGGGGGAATGTAGACCACTGTGGGTGCCAACCAGGCTTTGCAAGTCTCCTAGCCACACCCACAAGTAACGACCATCGACAACCCCTGTGCGCCTGGAACGTAAGAAAACTCAAGTGCCCAGCTCAGCGCATCCAAATCACCTTCGCTCTGCCTCTGGAGCCTCCCACAGGCAGCTTCTGGCTCCCCCCAAGGAGCCACGCCTTCCTCTCACAGCGCCCTCTGCGCCTGCCACTTCCTGCCTCAAAGCCACAGCTGAGCTCCCCGGAGCCACCACAGTTCACTCACGCCTCTCGGAGGTGGCGAGCCTCGCAGTGCGGGCTGGCCCTTGCTCAGTTTAGACTTCCACTGCCATCCCCGACTCAAACTTGCCGGGCCGATGAGCGGGCAGCTCTGCCGTCACGACTGCTTGGCTGCTTATTTTTGCAAACCAGTAAGAAAGACCAACCAGGTGAGATCCTTCCTACTTTTAAGAAGCCCAGCCTATTGTGCAAGGATGATACCTCAGTATTATTCGTCACTCATCATTGTTAATTACATTTAATTAATCAATATTTGTGCAGAGCTTTTTTGTTTACGAATGTTTTCATGCACATTGTCTCAGTTAATCTTCTACAAGTCTTGGGAACCATGGATATTTGCTTCCAAATCTTAAAAACACCACCACATGCAAGGAAAATGCAGAAGGTTAATAAAATACCTTCCCCTTCATTTTCTGCTAGCCCATTAGCAGTGAAATATTCAGTCATGAGCTGCAATCAAAGGACCGTTTAAAACCACGGAGCAGTTTTTGAGATCCTGCCTGTGTGTAACGGACTGAAGTTTACCATGACCCAGCCTGATGCTCTAGAAAAAAATGACTGTTCAGTCAGCTCTTCCCTTGGGGAACATGCAGCCTGGCGGGTGGCAGGCCTGGGTCCTCTCACAGGGGAGTGCAGCACCGTGCTCTGAACACCTGGTTGTTACAAGTGGTCTACTGAGACCCAGCCCGTGAGGGCAGCTGATGCAGATGTTTCTAAACGGGCTCCCAGGTGAGTGTTCCGGAGTGGGGAGCTTGTTGAGGAGCCGGCCTGCACCTCGGCACCACCCCCGCCAGGAAGACGGGCTGCCTGCGCCCCCACGTGCCAGCTCTGGAGTGATAACCCCAGGTGCAGGGACTTCGCCCAGCCCCACTTCAGCTCAGATCAATTAGCAAATTGTCGCAACTAGAAATTACGCTAATGGAAAGGCTGCTTTAGGTGATTAACGAGCCTCTTTCCCATGACTCTGTCCTCCGATTTGCTTCGTGAACTTTGAGAATGCTGACGCTGGGCTGTTCTCATCCCAGCAGGGGCGCCAGTGTCTGGGCTCAGCTCCCTGGACAGCGCCACGAACTGCCAGGGAGAGTCTGCACGCGGTTCGGGGCTGCAAGTCTTGCTGGGGGAGAGTAGTTGAGTCAGAGGATGGAGGGCAGGCAAAATGGAGAGAGCCCTGTGGGGTAGGTGTGCCAATCAGCAGCGTGCCCGAGGAATGCTACGTCTCTTTGGCTTCATCTGAAAAATGGGGATAATTTGAAGGCCTTGGCAGAGACCAGATGCTCTTTCGCTCTTTTGCCCAACACAGAGCTAATAAGAGCACAGACTCTGAAGCCGGACAGCTGGATGAGAATCCAAGCTCTGCCACTTACTAGCTGGGTGACCTGGAACAAGTTAGGTAAACTCACAGGACCTCAGGTTTCTCATCTGTGGAATGTGGATAAAAACTACTTCACGGGGTTTTTGTAAAAAGTGAGCAAATCTAGGTAAATTGCTCAGAACAGTGCTGGCATCTAGTAAGTGCCATAAGGTGTTATAGCTGTTACTTAAGCTCTGTAATTTTATGATTCTATTATATAAGATACACATGCTCACAATAATTGTCACGCCAAAAGTACACAGAATGTGTAAAAGCCCAGCGTGCGCCCAATCACATGAACACACTGCACGTTGATTCATGTGCATGTTCTCACACACACACACACACACACACACACACACAGATCTGGAACTTTGCATACTAGGGAAAAGTCCTTCCCCACTCTCGTGAGCCAGCCAAACCTGAAATCTATGCTCTCTGTGTGCCAAACGCTGATTCCATTCAGAGTAACTTCAAGGTATACACATTTGGATTCGGGGGAGTCAAGAATCAAATATGTGTCCCTCCCATCTCACTCCCTCCGTCCCCTGAAGGCTAAAGGGCCAGGGCAACTTTACATCCTCGAAGGTCGGGAGCAACGCTTCTCTTGGGCTGGCACGGCTTCCCCACTATGAGGATTAAAGGCCTCTGAACCAAGTGATTACCCACAGCTATAAACACTCACTCCCTAAAGACAAATACAAGATGCAACCCTGCATGTCACTGAAGATGATCAAGGAATCAGCTGTACCGATAAAGGGAGCTGTTTGTATTAAAATTCATTTAGATAAAACTCTCTCTCCTAACATGACTATCAGAAAAACCTAGTGCACTGTTTTAAAGGAGTCTTATCTAAAAATGCTTAATTTCTCTCAGGGAACGAGAAGACAGAGCTCCATCAGAAGCATCTTTGAGAGTTAGCTAGAAGCCAGTTAGAGAGGCTGAGAGGCCATCTCAGGCGATCCAGTGCAAACAGTGAAAGCTCTGCCTCAGTCTATGAAGGGAGGAGGGCTTGGCTATCGGCAAATTCTCCTCACTGGCGGGGACGCGGTCTCGGAAACTGAGAAGCCAGGTGTGGCCATATGCCAGGTTGCCTGTCCTGGTGGTGACCAACCAAACTGAGGACGTCGTGCCTAGAGTCTTACAGGGTTGACCTCAAGTACAGACGGATGACAAATGTCACAGCCACTGTTGCGCTTCTGGGATTTATAGAGGGCCACTGGTGTCTGTGAGGCCAAACATGCCACCGTCAGCGGCACGGCCCGGGGTCAGCCCTGGGAAGGCAGCCCCTCCGGGGGGCACAGCGCACTCTCAAGAGAAGAGCCACACTGCTCCGCCTCCTTCCGCTTCCCAGTTATTGAGGACTGTGTGCCCTCTGTGTCCCCCCCCCCCGAAGACATTCCAGCCCCCACTCTGGGCTGCTGATTCTTAGGCGCCTAAGGCCCTCTTTGCCACTGGGGTCCTTGAGCCTCTGCCTCACCCTCAAAGCAGCCAGATGGTTACAAACGATCTCCAGACAGAAGGCGGGAGACGCGTGCTCACCAGACCAGGCCACCTGGCAGAGCCTCAGCCCAGATGGTCCAGGCCGCCAGCTTCGTGGGGACCAGCTGAACTGGGCACCCAGTCCTTGTCGGGAAACCTATATGGGGTTGGATTCTAATAGGTCAGCAAGCATCTCACCGAACCCCGAAATGCTCTCTGAGGAGAGATTTGCAACAAAAACGAGGAAAGCGAGAAGGGGCCCTGACATCAAGCTTGCTCCGAGCGTCTCCCGCGTCTGTTTCCACCGCAGACAGCCTGCGCAGGGCTGCCCCCTGGAAATGGAGACGGCCTTCCGCTAAGACGAATCGTGCTGGTTGCAAACTCCCTTCCTACGTTCAACACGGCACTCAGCGTAGCGCAACCAAGCTGGCGACCGTCGGCTGCATCAATCAAATGGAAACACCGATTCACCGAAAGGTTTCAGTAGCTACATGGGAGGATTACAGGCAGCACCGGGGCGGGGACGAGAGCACGCGCTCGGGCTCCATCGGGCGGAGTCCACACCCGATCTTGCTCACCGCAGCGTCCCCGGTGCTGGGCGCAAACCGCAGCACGTCGTAGGTCATCAGGAAATAGCTGCTGACACGACCTGACCTCAAGAGCAGCACAGCCTGGCAAGGGAGACAGTCTTGGGAAGAAAACAAACCTTCCTGTGCTCTGTAAGCACTATTCCAAACAAGAGTTAAGCACTGAGAGTTGCAGGACCCCAGAGGAGGGGCGGTTCCAGCCGGGGCCAGATGGCAGAGGGGGCAGAGAGGGCTCCGTGGAAGATGGAACACGTGAGGCCAACCATAAAGGACGACCCACACCTGCTCCAGTGCTGATGCTTGTTTCTCCTTCTCTGAATTACCACGGAAAGTGACAACAGATATGGTCAGCTTCCATACATCCCCAAACCAGACGCTCTGGGTGATTCTCAGAACTGCCAACCCAGCCCCTTTCAGGCAGGCCCCGGCAGAGGTGGAGGTGAGGACGCCAGGGGACAGTCGTGGGGGAGGTCTGGCCCAGCGTCTCCCGTCCAGGAGAAGCCTCACCTGAGGCCGGGTCACCTGAGCAGCGCCGGGTCTTCCAGCAGGAAGTGTGTCCCCTGTACTGACACCTCCTAGGGTCAGGGGCCGTGACGGCACCACCAGGGTGAGGCCTCACTTCAGGTTGACTTCAGTCAACAGGAAAATAACACGCGTTCTGGGATCCTGGCTCTCCAGCTCCCGGCACCATCTCAGATGAGTTGCTTAACTTCCAAAATTTACTTATTTACGTTTTAAAAAGGGGTAGGTATTACCTGTTTTGTAGGTTTGAGGGAAAATGCTAATATCCTGTCTGGCACCCGGTATGGGATCAGAAGGGCAGATACAATTGTCAGAACCGACCCTAATGGCAACCGGCAACCCCGGAGCAGGTGTCCTCACGGCGCCGAACAGATGGAGACACGGGCCTGACAGGTCACCACCTGCCTGCCGGACGCAGGAGACAGCAGAGCCAGACCTTCGGAGCCGGGGCTCCGGCCCCCAACGATGCAGCATCTTTGGTCCCAGCCCAAAGGCAAATGCAGACGGTCACTGGGTCACGTGTGGGGGCTACTACCTGCTACTGACAAGAGTTCGGGGAGAGTCGGCGGCATTAAGGTTTCCCAATTTCAGTAAAAACGGTCCAACAGTGGCAGCTGGAGGGAAGAAGAAGGTTAAAAGAAGAAGAATGGAAAGTAAGGGCGTGTTTATCCGGAAAGCACGGACAGGCCTTTCTGCGCAGGCCGCCCCTCCCCACCCCCAGGAGCCCCACCGACGTCACCCCCAGGCGAGTTCCTCCTGCGAGATGGGAGCGCTCAGGAGGACATTTCCTTTCAAAGTCACCAGGCTGAGGTGGCACAAGGAACAGGCAAGGGAAGGGGGCGGGCCTCAGGACAGGTTTCTGAGTGTGAGGAGTCCTTCGTCCTGGGCAGAATAAGGATCAAAGCGCAAGGACAGGAGAGCCCCAGGTGTGACGGGGGCAAGCCTGACGGCGGGGAGGCGCCACACGACGGGGCTCCTCGTGGTACCGTCACCTCCCCCCACTACACGAGGAGGAACGGGAAACAGAGGGGTTAGGCTGAGACCCGGGGGCTGGCGGGGAGGGGTGAGGCGGGGGGAGAGCGCCTGCTGGTCCCATGTCCAGCTCCGCTGCCCGGCATCCCCTTCCCCAGCCCCGCAGACAACACACTAAGTAACTGACACACGGGGGCCGTGCAAGCAGCGGTTTTCATAGCAGTGATGATGATGGAAGTTATAAACAGAAGAGAGATAGGTATTGTAAACCTAAGGGAAAAAAGCAGTATTCAATACATGAGCTCATCTGGCTGGGCCAGCGCGTAAATCCCACCTCAGAACTAGTGAACGCCAGGGCTGAAAACACCACTAGGCCCCTGGTGCTCACCGCTCCTGGATGGCCAGGTGCCGTCCACCACCTCCTCCACATGAGGTCACCCTGTCCCTGCAGAGGTGGGTCTCCTGACCCACCAGGCAGCCTGCGGGGACCCTTGGACTGTGTTGGCTCTCGGCCAGTTACCAGGCTCCTTGTAATAAAGCCTGCCCTTTATTATAAGGGGGGGAGGGATGGACTGGGAGTTTGGGGTTACTAGATGCAAACTGTTACACACAGAATGAACAGACAACAAGGTCCTACTGTACAGCACAGGGAACTATATTCAATATCCCGGGGTAAACTATAATGGAAAAGAATATAAAAAAGAATGAATATATGTGTATAACTGAGTCACTTTGCTGTACAGCAGAAATAAACACAACATTGTAAATCAACTACACTTCAATAAAATATAAATTAAAAAATAAAAAATAAAGCCTGCCCTGCATCTTTCACGGAGCGGGGCGGGGGGGGGGAGGTCAGAGGAGAGGAGGGACGTGAAAGCACGGCTGGGTTGTACTGGGAGGGAGGGACAAATCTTCACGGCCTGCAGGGAGGCTGGGCTCTGCTGGAGAGCCCTGGAGGTCGATGCTCACAGGCTGCTGTGGGCAGGACCTGAAGGAGGAGGCCACAGAGCCTAACCCTTGTCTTCAGGAAGGGAGGCGGGAGGGTGAAGGGGAAGGAGGGAAGGAGGGAAGGAGGGAAGGAGGGGAGGAGGGGAGGAGGGGAGGAGGGGAGGAGGGGAGGAGGGGAGGAGGGGAGGAGGGGAAGGGGGAAGGAGGCAGGCAGGTCAGCCCGACTCCTCAACGCCTGGCCCCTGCTGCCCCAGTCTGCATTCTGCACAACCAGTCACAGGGGACGACTCAGGTCCCCAGTGCGCGTCAGGCTCTGGAATGTGCTTAGAATACTCCAGCCCTGCCGGTCCTCACCGCAGGAAAGCTCTGTCTCAGCCCTCCCGGGCTGCACGGTGAGTGCCCGTCTCTGCGTCTGCCCCTCCCGCAGACTGGGGGCATCTCCAGGGCTCAGCACACGGAAACAATACGTACAGGCTGTTAGCCAGGTACAGAGTGGGTCTGGAGCTCCCGGTGTCCCTGCCACTTATCTGGATGTTGCAGATATTACCCAGACAGGTGTGCACACACCTACTGCAAGAGTCACAGTCTCCTTTAAAACACGTCTATCCAGCCTTACGTGCTACCTACGGGCCATTTTTTTTTTTTTTTATTACTACGGATGGGTGTCAAACTAGGCTCAAATTTTTTATGAAGTCTAAATATTGAGAAAATATTAAAATGCATAATGAGATAATTAGCCAATTCAATCTTTGGTCTTTCCATCTGCTTGAATTTAGGTTTACAGTAGCAAAAGTCTGCTATCCATCCCATGCCAGATGTCATTACCAGATAGGAAGGGAAGCAGGGAGGGAGGGAATGTCCGTAATGCTAATTCTCTTCACTCAAATTCGCCTTTGGGGACAGTCTTCCAATCAGTAAACTAGGAGACAGGTGTGCCTGGCACATGGTAGGCATTCAATAAGGATTTGCAGCCTGAATTATTAATCGAACACAAAATAGGGAAGTCAGCTTCTTGAAAGAATCAAGGCTAAAAGGAGAGAAACCCAAAGACATTTTAGTATGTTTTCAATAATAGTTTTCAAAGCACGTTAAGAGTTTTGACGGTCGATATAACCCCATTAGAAGGCAAGGACCACGGGCTCAAGCAGGCCGAGGGGTCCAGGGCTGGCTCCTCCCCGTTCTCTGCAGGAACTGAGAGGCAGCTGCATCAGCAAGACAGGGGGAGAAACGCCCTGGGAGCTGTTCAGCGGGTGCCGAGGACCATGTGGGACCCCTGGGGGCAGCACCCAGGAAATGACACTCGCAGGTGCTGCCGTGCACCCCGGCTCCCAGTGAGGCCCAGTCTCCGTGCAACTTGGGGAGGCGGGGCCCCCCAGTCCCAGAATGAGACCCCTCAGAGGGATGAACCCTTCCCACCGGGTCCCCGAGCACAATGCCCCTCCCCCACGGGTGCCAGCCGGGCCTGCCTGGCTCTGCACGAGCTCCCGCGTGAAGCCAAGGCTCCAGGACCCAGCGTGGCGGCTCCTGCTCCACAGGGACCCTACGGGCTCCACGCAGGAGGTGCGGAGCCTCCGCAACCCAAGGCCCAGAAAGGACCCTCCCGGCTCGTGTCAGGACGTAGACGCCAGGACTGAGCGCTAATGGCCTCCTTTCACGACCGCCCCGCCCCCTGCCCCCCTCCCCGCCACAGGATATGAGCACCTTCACCACGCTCCCCGTGGGGACCCGGACTGGAGGGTAAGCGCTTTGCCGCCGGCCACCCCACCTGGGTGGGTCCTTGGCTGCACCACTTCCTGGCTGGACTCCAGGCGAGTCAGCTCACCCTGCTGAGATCCCGTTTCCCTAGCGGACCGTGAGAGGTGCCGACCAGAGAGGTGTGAAGAGGTGACAGAGGTGACGGATGCAGCGAGCCTGGGACGCGGCGCGGGTGCCGCCTTCCTCCGTGCTGCAACGCTCTGCTCGCTCAACCAGCGCCAGCTGGCTGGACCCTGACCCTGCTGAGAAGTGGGGTCACCGAGGGAAGGGCCCCTCCCGCGGCCCCCCACCTTTTCGCTTCTCTCTGTACAGAAGACCAACGCCTAACTCCACCACGCATGCCAGGCTCCCTCCGTGAGCCCCTGAGCGCTCTAGTTTTTGGCATCTGGTTCTCAAAGCCTTCCATCCACAGCGCTTTTCCTGTCACAAGCTCCTCGGAGACAGGGGTCTTGTCTACCAAGCCCAGATTCACGTTAGCTGGCACGAAGGAACTTGCCCCGGTCCTGGAAGCCGTGCCTCCTGCAGCCTAAGGGTGCTTCCAGGATCCAGGGCGACGAGACCACACAACAGCCTGTGACCATCCCACTTCCACAGAACCAGTGTGTGAACAAGGTAATCAACAGACATTCCCATCAGAGTTGCCTCTTCCTGGGAGACACCCTGAGCGAGCCGTCCTCTCACACCATGCGAACTGTGGGGCATCTCCCATCCCTGTCCCCTTGATAAACTTCTACTCACCCTTAAATAGCCCACCGTGGCGACACCCCTTCTGTGAAGCCGCCCCTGATTGCCCTGCACCCGGCAGCTTCATCCTCTGAACCTCACAGCGTTTGGCATGACGCTCTGTCCCTGCTCCCCAGCCGTGCGTTTAATCCTCAGATGACGCACACCTTCTTCAGGACCGGGCAACCCCATGAGGCCCTGCCTCCGCACTGCAGTCCCTCAGGCGACTCGCCACACACCCAACCCAAAGCAGGCACCGGGTAAAGACTGCTGGAAAGAACAAGTAAATAGATAAGTGTACCTGAGGTTTCTCCAGAGTCCCACTCACCCAACTGAGTGTCTACCACGAGCCAGGCACTGATCGGAAGCTCAAGGCAGGGCCACTTATTTTATGAAACCGTCCTTTTTAGTGCAGTCCTCCTAATGCCCCCACCCCAGTCTTTTCAAAATGGCATCCGTGTGCCTTGCTGAGCTGTACAGCCCGATTTCAGTTTCCCCAACAATCTTATCCTGTGTTCAGCTGTCAGTATGTGGAACCCCCCGACCCCAAGCCCAGCACTGACCGGTGGCCGTTAGAACCGGTCACTCACACAGATCTCAAAGCTGACAGGAAACACGTGATCCAAGTGAGAGCAGCACCGGCCCCAAGGAGGCCTTTCCTCATCCTGAACCCGTACTTCACTCGTGGGGCCCTGGACGTGGTGGAAGGGTAAGAAAATGCCCACTCTTTGGTCTGTATCTCCCTGCCATGCCATTTCTGAGTTATCTACGGCCAGCGCTCAATAGCTGACCCCTCTGGGGTCCTCCTCAGGGGTCCACAGGTCGGGGTGGGCACCGGGAAAAGGATATGATGGTCCAGTGGATGTCCAGCTTGCTGTTGATCTCCAGGCCTCGGGCTTCCTGCCGCTCCTCCTCCAGCTCCTTGGAATTTGCAAACTGCCCCTTCTCCCCAGGGGATTCTGGGAAACTCTCAAAGTTGAACTTGTCCACTTGAATAGCCATTCTAAGAGAACGGGGAAACAGAGCAGAGAATTAATCAGGAGGGCAATTTCTTCTGTGGGCTGCTGGAGAAGCAGCCCTTGCCAGCATGAGACAGGATAATGAATCATTATCGTTAGTAATTCATAACCGATTCATTCCAAGAAAATGAAATAATTGACTCCCAGGGTAGTATCAGCTTCAGAGCTGGCTCAACACCGTTTAGCACGGAAGACACAGTCAGAGTGTCCAACCCCAGAAGGAAATCTGAATTCTGGAATAGGGTAAGGCAGAGAGGAAGCAGGGGAAAAATCGCAGCGAGGCGGCCTGGCAGTCACTTACCCCTGGGGCCCCAAAAGCCCAGGGGGAGCTGCAGCCTCGTCATCAGAGCCCTGCCTGCCGTGCTGCACTTCACCCTTGGCCAGATGGACTTGCTCACACACGCCGCGTGCCCGGCCAGTCGCACAGCTCCCCGCCCGCCCACTTCCAGCCCCTGAGCCCAGGACCCCACCCTCCCTTCAGGTTTCGGCCCAAGTACAACATCCTCTACAGAGCCTCCCACACTGCTGCTGTGTCCCGCACTCGCAACCTTCTGGCAGTTTCCAGAACACACCAGGCTCTTCCTCCCTTAGTCTTTGTGCCCACAGCTCCCCACGTGGGAATGTTCTTCTTCTGACCCTTGGCACAGCTGGAGCCTTTCATCCTTTAGATTTGAGCTTAAGAAAGGCCTCCCCAGCCCACCTCTCCACAGCAGCTTTCCATCTCATCCCTCCCCCCGCCCCATTCTCCATTGCGGCATTCCACCTATTTCTGCAATAGCGTTTACCATGAGCTGTAAATATTTACTTCTGGATTTGTTAACTGTCTATCAATCCTACCAAAATTCAGCTCCTTGAGGGCAGAGATCCTCTTGTCTTGTTTACCAGTGTTTCCCAGGCCTGGAATAATGCCTGCCTGGCACATTGTAGTAACCGGTTCAGAGAAGAAATGAATGAGTGAATTAAGATCCTTCCCTAACACCCCAGGCCAATGTTTACCTCCCGCCCACCGCCACTGTTGCCCAGCCCGCACACCTGTATCCACGTTCAGCTGCGTCCCCAGGTGCTACAGCCCCTGGTCTGTAGAAGGCAGGCAGGCTCCAGCTAAACCGCCCGCAGCCTGCCTCCACTCCCACTCCCATGCCCCTGACAGTCACATAGCCAGGGGCTATGTCTTACTGACGTTTGAAATCCCACCTCTTGGCACGAGATCAGGCATACAGCAGGTACTCAACAAAAATGTGTTACATGGATGGATAAAGAAAGAGGGGGAGAAAGGGGGACTCCTTCGTGTCAGGCCCTGACGATGACTGTCACTCAACGGATAAAAGTAGGCATTTTCTTTTATTTCATAGCCTGTGCTGTGGCCAAAATATTCTGCTGAGCCCCAGCATGCTCTAATTGGCATTTGGAGCTTCTTCAACAACCAGGAACTGGTATTCAGGGTGTATAAACATAAGATTAAACCCAAGGAAGAGGTCTTGAGAGCTTGGAAAGGACTACTGGAACACTAGTAAATCCACAGCACTTGGCCGCGAGCGTGACGTTTAAGGGTCAGCTACTCAAGAGTTAGAGGCACTTCTGTGTAAGTGCAGAAACAGTGCGTTTCATAGCAAGGACCACTTTCAAAAAATTACATTTACTGTTCTTTTCGGATTATACAAGTAGATAGGCTTACTGTAAGAAGCTGGAAAATAGAGAAAAGCATACAAAAGAAAAAGCACTCAATCTTATACTCTAAGGTTGATATATTAATTCTATAGTCTTTTTTCTAAGCACTTGTATTTTAATGTAGTTTACATCATTATATAAGCATACATATAAGTCATTAAATAAGTATTAAATATATGTGACCACACATACATATACACATAATTTTAAGACGTGCTTCCTTCTCTTAATATAGGATGAGCAATTTCGCATCATTAAAAATTAGTCTGCAGAATATTCTACCATATGGCTGTATCATAATTTACTTAACAATTCCCCTATTTTTCATACTTTCAGGTATTTTCCATTCTTTAAAAAATTACTAGTGAAAAAAATCTTAACAACCATCTTTGTGCTTAAATTTGTTCTCCGCATTTATGACTGTGAGACTCCATTCTAGAGGCGGAATTACTGATTTGAGGATGTGAAAACCTTTGAGGTTTGGAGGCAGAGGACCAAGTTCCTTCTCAGAGAGCTTCTTCCCGGGGTACATGCCCCAAGCAGTGCGGGCGGGCACGCCGCTCTCTGCACCCTTGCCAATACTGACGATGATCAATTTTTAATCTGTGCTAGTAAGAGGCGAAATGCTGCCTCGCTGATGCTTTAATTTGCAGGTCTGTCTGAATTACTCCTGAGGTTGCACATTTTTTCAGGAGCTTATTAGCCATTTATCTTTCTTCCCCTGTGAGTGCAGCCGGAGTGCTTCTAATTTCCCACCCGGCAGAAGCGCTTCCTACTTCCAAGCTAGCCCGGAGCAAACGAGTGCTCTCTTCAAACAAGAGGTCAGAATATTTCCTAAGGTTCACTAAAAAGGCCAAATTCAGCTCATCGTCTGATAACTCAAAAAGAACTAATAACTGTCACCTGTCAGATGGGTGTGGACACATCCCAATGCCCAGCTCTCTTCTGGTCGAATGCAAGAAGGGAGAGAGGCCCGGCTCTCAGCAGCCTTAGGGTCAGAACGCACACTGGACGCTGGCCACCAGGATTATATTTGTGTGACCGTCTGCGAGGGGGCTCTTTCAAACAATTTCTGACTGCGTAAGCGTCATCCTATATGACCCATCTCCACCCTTCAGGAAAGTGTAGCCAGGTGTGCCCACAGAACAGGAGAGGAAAAAAAAAATGAAATGCAACAAACGCTCATCGCATACCCAGCCCTGGGCCAGGTGTTTTAAATATACATTCATCTTTTTTATTACTGTGGCCTAAGGATGAGTGTGATTTGCTTCCTTTTACAGATGCAATGACGCTCTCTGGGCATAAGCCACCTGCCAATGTCACAGAGCTGGCAGTCCCATCAAGAGCCTGCCGCCCAGACTCAGCGCTGCTCTGTTTTTTTGCCGTATCTGGCTCTCCCTTGCTTAGGCAGAGTACCTAAAAGGTAATGGTTTTTGCTCGTGCTGTTTTCAGAGCCGGTGTGGGACACAGACCCGGTGTGGGACACAGACCCGGTGACCGTGGGCCTGCCATCCACAAGAACCAGCACACCCCCAAACTTACAACAGCCCTCCTGCCCCAACGGCCCCAGGACGCGTGCTGCCAGCAGGTGTCCCAAAGGCAGTGTCCCTCCTCTCCCACAGATGATGAAATCGAGGTACCAGAAGTTGAGTGACTCACCCAGGGGCACCACCCTGCTTAAAATCCTGCAGCCAGGGTGGCAACCCCAGGACCCGAGGATTACTCCCCAAGCCGCAGAGGGGCGCTGTCCACCTCTACGTCTCTCTCTCTCTCCGTGGGCCTGGGGCACGGTCCCGAGCCCCGCCGCCCCCCCCCCCTTCCTCCCCTCCAGGAAGGGGCCGGCAGCGAGGCCGGGAAACTTCTCCCAGAGCTGAGTCCCCACACGTGAGCTCTCTGCCCGCGTGACACGCACACCGGTCCCGAGGGCCAGCACTGTCACAGGGGGAGCCACAGCCTGGTGCCCCGGGAGGCACCCTTGCTCCAGGTCCCTGGTGATGCAGCAGGTCCAAACCAGCTGCTCGGAGAGGAGGCGGCCCCACGGCCGTCAAGGCCGCTTATGGAGGAACTGAAGCGGAGCTGCTGGGACTCCCTGAGGAGAGGAGGATGGGAAGTCCAGAGCCGCCTAGGGGAGGGGGGGAGGGGGGGGGGAGGGAGGGAGACCATCTACTGCAGCGGCCCCCGGAGGGGAGGGAGCTGAGGCCCCGGACGGCAGCCCACGTCCACCCCATGGGCACCGAGGCAGCGGAGGGCACAGAGCAGGGAGCCCCGGCTTGGGAGCAGACCACCTGGGCTGGACCCCCAGCTCTGCCCCGACGTGAACACGACCTTGGCCGTGGCCCTCCACTTCCCTGAGCACCTCTGCGGAATGCAGTCGGCAGTAGTGACCTAGAGGGTGGGCGAGAGGTCAGCGCTCTCACTCAGTGCCAGTGGTCACGCCATCAGAGGTCAGCTCCGCCACAAGGCTCGTCCACAGCACAAACCCTCCCGGAAGGGCGGCACTGCCTCACAGTGCAAAACCCTGCACCCGAACTGGGGCTAATAAGCCCCGTCTTGTAAGATTTTGGGCAGATTAAGTGAGACGGTCCACAAGTGCCCAGCACACACACAGCATCCTACAAACAGTGGCCACTGTCACGATGATCAATCCCACCTTACATATGGGGAGACTAAGGGGCTGGCAAGTTAAGGAAATAACCTGAGCTGCTCGTGGAAGAGCTGAGATTCGGACCCGAATGCCGTTCTGGTGCCGACCCAGCACCCTAGCGGACTCCCCCAGCCTCCTAACCGTGCAGCCCCCACCGCTATTCAGTCCTCTTCATCTTTGCCGCGTCGGAGTGAAAGAGAATTAATACTGCCATTGAATGCCAATTTTCACGTTTAATTTTATGGCCAAATGTGACAATAATAGTCAAGAGTTGGCACTAAAAAAAGGTGCTGTGATTTTTGAAGAGTCTATAAAAAAGCGGTGGTTTTTAAAATACCATACCATATGATTCAGCCTTTGAACAGCTGATAACCTCGCCAGGGAAGTCGTAATGATGACATTTAAATACAAATCAAGGAGTCGGATT
Source organism: Eschrichtius robustus (assembly GCF_028021215.1). Lineage (NCBI taxonomy): Eukaryota > Metazoa > Chordata > Mammalia > Artiodactyla > Eschrichtiidae > Eschrichtius > Eschrichtius robustus. The sequence continues at coordinate 83,235,807 of NC_090840.1, forward strand.
TAGAAGGACTATCCACATATAATTAAATTGAACTTTCATTGGGAGATAATTGATAGTTATAAGATGGTATTCTAAATTTATGTGGCGCATCCTTCGGGAGTCTATTTGACTATGCAGAACGCCAGCCTACTTCTCTGTTTTATAAGGAAGTACAATCCAAGTGAAAGGGAAGCGGCCAACCTTCCAGAGTCATCCATCCTGAATGAGAGGAGCTTTTGGCAGACAAGAAAATGGCATCAACGCTGACAACCTGGATCACGCCCAAGAAGATCATTTGCACCTTAAGCCTCACAGATCAGTTATGGTTTAAAAAAAAAAAAAAAAAAACAAACCTTCCTTATTATTATTTTTAATTGAAGAGAACTGTATTCTAAAAATCAAAGCACCATCAGGGATGGCACCAAACACGAGAGTGGCAGCACCCATGGCCACGGGGGGCCCAGCATGTGCCTCACCACCACCACCTACGTCCGTCCTCACGGCAGCCCTGGCGGGATCACACCCACGTGCTGCCCAAGGCCACAGGGAAGGCAAACGGGGCAGAGGACTCTTAACCCGGCCTGGACGGCCCAAAGCCCGCGGCAGGCGAAGACGGGGGTCCCAAGAGGTGTCCCTGCTCCCCGCGCTCCGGGCACACGCCGGGCTGACGCAGCTAACGGACGGAGCGTCCGGCAGGGTCAGTGCAGCTCAGACACGAGCACAGGCCTGGGGGCCAGGGCTCCACCCTCTAGCTGGCACCACGAAGAGGCTGGGATTCACCTGGAGGGGAGAAAGCTGAGCAGATGCCCGCGTCAGACAGATCCCGGCCTCTCTTGATCGCTGAGTCCGCCTCCGAGGTTCCAGTCTGTCTGAAATCTCCAGTTCCTCATCTGTGGGTTGGAGGCTGTCCAGGGCCCACCAACCTCCTGCCTGGGTTTCTGTGAGTTCAGCGAAGGCCAAGGGTGGGGACTGGAGTGGGGACCAGGGCCTCTTGCCGCCGAGACAGCCTCTCGGAAGAATGACCGCATGGCGTGATCATGGGCGAGGGACCAGCTGGTTCCGCAGGAGAAGAGGACCAGGGACCCCACGTGGCATCCCCCGTCACCCCAGGTGGCATCCCCCGTCACCCCACGTGGCATCCCCCGTCACACTACCCCATACACATGCTCCCCTGTCTTCCACACGCGGGGACCCCAGGGCACTGCCCCATCTTACAGACGGGCGAGCTGAGGGCAAACAGTCCTCCCCCCGCAAGGACCTGCCCTCCTGAGGCCCCTCGCCTGTCCTCACCGCTTCCTCCAAGCAGCTAACTCCACCCCCACCCTGCTCCAAGATCCAGCCTCCCTGAGAAGCCTCCCTGCCTCCCGTGCTGCCTTTCAGGCCGGCTGGGGCACCCCCTGTCACCGTGCCCCCGTGGTCCCCAGCGTCCTGCCCTCCTCCTCCCCGAGGGCGGCCAGGGCTCTGCCGACCCGTCTCCAGCCCAGGGCTGCTTCCGCCACAGGCATATGTGCAGCCTCCGAATCACCCCCTAAACGCCGACACCTCCTGTAGAAAACTGAGATGAGTTTATTCTGTATTAGAGAAAAAGAAACAAAGCAATGCTTCTAACGGCCAGAGGCGCTGGCTCTGAAGCATTGGGAGTGTCCCCTTCCACCTCAGCCAACGTTTCTGCGGAAGCACAACCCCGTACCTTGCGTTTCTGTACATGAACAATTGTTTTGGGACCCGTTAAGTACCTTCCTCGGCGCAGAAAATAGCATTTAATTAATAAAATGAGATTTGCTCCTAACGTCATTGAGCTGCCGGCGGATCCCCCTGAAGCTGCGGGAAGCAGAGTGAGGGCTGGATCCCTGCTTTCCGGGGTCACTTTTCATTGATTTCTCTCCGCTAGGCCTCCTGCAGGGGGGCCTTGCCATCTAAACAAGGGCTGGCCGGCCTGCTGGATCCTTGCCACAGGGTTTGGCAGAGGCGGGGACAGCCGGGGCCTCTGCGGTGCGGTGGGAAGGGGCGGGACGGCAGGCCAGCGGGCAGGGGTTCAAGCCCGACTCTGCTCCTGACGGGACGTGGGATCCAGGGCGGGTCACCTGACTTCAGAGTACCCTCTGGGACGGAGAAGTGTGTGGAGGAACGAGCGTGGGCTTTTTGCAGCCACACAGACCTGGATTCTAAATCCACGCTTGGTCACCTAGGAGCCTGGTGGCCAGAGGCTGTACAAAGCAGTTAGGCCATATGAACAGGGAGCACAGTACAGTTTCTTGTCCTCTGGGGTGTGTGCTGTGACCAGGAAGGTGGGCTGTAAGGTCCCTCTGGCAGCCCGCTTACCTGTGATGATTAAGAACTCACATGGGAAATGGGTATCTGACCTGGGGGTTAGTCAGGACTGTGGAGAATGTGGACCACCTGGCATATAATTGGTGATCAAAATTACAGCTATTACTTTTGGGGGGAGGTAAAAAAAAAGTTCTAGAATGGATTGAGATCAAAACAGGAAAGCATTTACAATGGCGTTTATGAAGTAAAAACCGCCAGGTACTTTATTTATTCTTTTCACTATCCTGTAATCACAAAGAATATTCCACCAAGGCTAACACGAAAGCACCTGAGCCTCTCGCTGTGTCCTCAGCCCTGCATCCTCCACAGCTCCACCCCCCCACCACCCCCCCCCCGCTCCCAGAGGCCCCGCACAGGACAGGCTGGTGGGGAGACCCCACCAGCTCCTGCCCATCTACCCTCATCTCCTTTCTCCCTCTCTTTCCACAGCCGGACTCACAGGTCCCCCAGCACAGCACGAGCTTGGCTGAAGCAGGGGCTTCCCTCCCCGGTGAGCACCAGAAATCATGCCAACAGTTCCCTGGATTTGCTGGGTCTCTGAGGGGGAGCTTGGGGTTTTCTCCAATGCTCCTCACTGACTACTTTGGGGAAGTCTGTACGAAGATCAAAATACCTATCAGATGCTCTCCCGGTTTTCTGCTATTCTTTTAGAGTCTGAAAGACCTGGCTTCTGCCTAAGCCTGCCTCTAATCAGCTGTGTCTTTGGTGAGTTACCCACTGGGAGCCCCCGTCCTGGGCCGGCGCGGGGGCCTTCCTGGGGCGGGGGGGGGGTGGGGGGGGACGGACACGCAAGTTAACCCAAGTAAGGGTCCGGCCACGGCGCAGCTGGCGCGTCATCAGGGTTAATTCCCGCCTGCTTCCAACCGTAGTAGGAAACGAGCTGCTTTCAAGTGGCAGGTGGACCCACTCTGCCTTGTATGAGTGAGTGAGTCCTTGCTTCTCCCCGAGGGCCGTGCTCCGCTCGGGTGGGCTGGGAAAGCCACCGAGGAGCTCAGATTAGAGCGGCAGCCTCCGCCGGGGCAGGTGGGCCATGGCCGCCACGCAACCTTAAGTGAAAAGCGGGTGCGCATTAACACACGCCCGGGCTCCTCTGGCTCCTGTGAGTTCTCCCAGAGTAACGTGCTGGCCAGGGAGGGAGATCTAAGGCAGCAGCGTCCCCGTTGTGGAGCCTGCTTCACTCCCATCACCCTGCAGAAGACGTGGCTGCATCGTGGGGCGGCCTCTTCCTAAGGGCGTGGGCACCAGCCCGGGTCCCGGCCGGCAACCCCATCACCCCGATGAGGTCGGGATCTTGCAGGGCAGCTGCAGGTCAGTGACTGCGCCCGAGGGACACGAGCTGATGGGACACTTCACTGTCGTCCCCTAGTCACCTTACTCCACAGCTCCGCCAGCCAACGTGCCAGGGTGGGATGTGCTGTGAGCCGCATTAGGGTTCAAGCGGGGTGCTGGCCGGGCCAGACTGAGGAGGGAACCTGGGACCAGCCACCTGGGACCAGCGCGATGGTACTCAGAGAGCGGTCAGCAGGACGCAGGCCCTGCGCTTGGCATTCAGGGACATGGGCGAATCCGAAGCAGCCCCCGTCTCCCCGCGGGAGAGGGAGCTCGGGCAGACAGGCTGTGAGAGGTCTGTGACGAGCTGTGGCAAGTGCTATGCCACAGGGATGCTCGGTGCTGCTCAGCGTGGAAAGGGGACGACCAGGCCTGTCCACCGCCCTGAAGCTGCTCGGGCTGGGCGTCGGGGTGAGGTGAGGAGGGAACAGCCCAGGCGCGGGGAACATCACAAGTGGCAGAGCACGGTGCGATGGCACGTGAACGCTAGCTCGGCTCCCTGGGCGCCCGTCTGACTGCTCAGAGGGGCCTGGGAGGGACGAGGCCAGAGGGGTGAGCAGGGGCAGACCACGGAGGCTCCCATGGCCTCATCAGGGGGCGTGCACATCCCCTGCTCGCTATGGCCGAGTGGATGGCTACACCGCCAGGCAGGTGGACCCACGCTGCAAGGAATGTCAAAGGCTAGTTTTAAGAACAAAGGAAAATTTTTTTTTTAAATAGTACAAAAAGGAGAAACTGAAGGAGGCAGAGGAAGAGGAAACTACAGAGGGAGAGAACGATTACTGAGTATTTGCAGTCAGCACACACGCCCTCCTTCAAATGGTCTTACTGTCTTCACAAAGCAGACGAGGAAACCGAGGCACAGGTGATGGTGTGGTCGCCAAGGGTCAGGCCTTCCTGGACACAGACGTCCTTCCACAGAGCCCAGGTGGGGATGGCAGCCCGAAGCAGCTTCCTCCCTGTGCCGCACTGGCCCCTGGCAGCCAGAGGCCTCCTGTGCACACAGGGGCATCCACAGCTGAGGCTCCGGCTCCCCGCTCCTGTCCAGGGGACACCCAGGAGGGAGGCTGCCGGGAAGCCAGAGCCCAGGGCCTGGGTCCAGGGTTCCAAACTGAGAAGGCAACCTTCCTCGTCGCATCCCACGGGGTCGCACAAGGCGTGGGGGCGGGGGGGGGGGCTGCTGCTGCTGTTTGGGGGGTGGGGCTCAAACCCACTCCACTCGGCAAACACGGGGCGGAGCCAGGATGCTCACAGGTTCAACCCCAGGCCCAGGGAGATGAAGAGAAAGAGGGAAACAAATTGGAACATCACTGGCAGATTTTTTCCTGGCAGATGCTGCTAAAGAAAGGACGTGAGAGAAATACGTGGAAGTATTTTTGACATCTGGGTTTAAGACAGACCATGGCAGTTTCCCTCATCAAGCTAATCAGAAGCAAAAGAACCAACAGAGTTAAATAACCCTAAAATAGCTTTTGTAGAACAGTTACAGATGGATCAGACAGTTAGAACGATCAGAATGGAGTGCAAGGATCCTGGTACATTGCCAGTGTCAAAGGTAAGTGAAAATATACTGCATTTGCTGAAGGACAATAACACTTCAATTCTCCTCCGCAGAAATTAAAGTTCCCTCGTATAAAAAAAATGCCCCTTTTAAGTGGAGCTGAACCTACAAAACATTACCGTGTTGTATCAGTCTCTGGACAGAAGTCTTTCTACGTTGAGATGCAGATTTCCCACCTTCCACAGGACGCGTGCCTGCTTCTACCTAACTAGGAGATCGAGGAAGGGAGGGTCTCAGGTAGGGGACAGGGCATCTGGCACTGAATCTGCATCTGGGGGCAGGGGGCGACCCCTTGCCGAGACCTTGCTCACAGCCAGGTTCCTTGCTGGGTTCTCTACAATCACGTCTCTTAATTCTCACAACCACCCCGGCGATAAATGTTATGACGATCAGTGTCCGAATCCTCCAGAAGAGGAAACCTCAGAGCCGTGTGTGGCCCTGGGGGGGCAGAGGAGTGGGGCGCCCTGGAAGGCGGACGTGGCCCTGTGTCCTTGGAGCAAAGCCTCCTCCCATCACAGCGTGTCCAGAAAGGGTCAGAGGCGCCCTGCAGATGCCAACCAGTCTCCAGGGTGGAGTCCAAAGGCAGGTGAGTCGCCTCTGCTGGACTCTGCTCTCTCACCAGCAGACAGGGTAACCCCCGGAGGGCGTCCTGAACACTGTGACCTCAGTGTGTCATCTGTAAAATGAGCACGTGATCTAGCTAGAAAGAGGTGATCTGTGGATTAGTTTGGACAGTGTATTCTTAATAAGAAAGCCTTTTAGAAATCCTAGTTCTTTCATTGCCATGGTTATTACACGATACCTTCCCACCAGCACCTAGCGCTCCACACATCCAAAACCAGAAGCATGCCACCTCCCAGCTGCTCCCCTCCAGGCCCGTCTCACTCCCGCATCACCCCACACACTGGGCCTGCGATCCCCCTTCCCTCTGCCCTCCAGGCCTGGGCAGCAGGCTGTGTGGACTGACCCCGCCCCCTCCCCACGCCCTAGTTCAGGCCTCCTGCCCCCTTCTGCGCGGGCCACCTGACGGCCATGTCATTCTAACTCCCAGCCTCTCCCCTCTCTGCCCTCTGCACCCTGTGTGCAGAACTCGATCACAGTGTATATAAACTGCCCTGGTTCTAAAGGGCTCCTGCCACCCGGAGAACAGAACTAGGGATGAGGGTGATGATGCCTAAGAAAAGTGGGTGCAAAATCCAAGGGACCTCAGTGTCCTGCTAAGTGGTTTCCTAGAGCTTCTAGAGCTTTCTTTAGACAAAGGGGCCAAGGAGGTTTAGCAGAAGGAAGGCAGCAGCCGGGGGGAAGGCTGGAGGGGGAAGAGACCGGTGACGAGCCCGTGTGGAGGCTAGTGCAGTGGCCCAAATCCAAACCAAAACCGCCATCAGAAGAACAAAATTTCTAAGGCATGGAATTCTCAAAGGGATTTACAAATTGGAAATTGCCCAATTATCACCTGTGCGCAACTAACATTTTCGTAACCATCAACAAAGAGTGTACCTACAGAATATACTTATAAACACAGAAATAGAATTAAGGGAGATTCCTTTGGAAAATAAAAATTAGAATACATTTCCAGAAGGTCAAAAGCCTTTCCAAGAGGCCTAAGTGCCAGGGAGGAATTCAGTTTTTACAGTGAGAATCCCTACCACGTACGAGGCCTTTCCCTGCACCAGGTGCTGTGCTTGGGCCTCTCTGTCCCATCAGCACTCGGGGCTCACGGCAGACGCGGCCGCCTGCTGTGCTGAGCACCCTGAGACCCGGCTCTCATCTCACCCCCGTGAAGCCCCTGAGTGCAGCATGGTCATTCCCGTCTGTACTGATGGGGAAGCTGAGGCTCCTAAGCCACCCCCGGGCTCCAGAGGGACACAGTCAGGGAGCAAGGGTGGAGGCCCGTGAGCCACGGTCCCCGAGCAGAAGGAAGTCAGCGGGATGCTGGGGGCAGGAGGAAGTGGGGGCCTTGGCCTTCATTCCAGAGGTACCTACATGGGTCCTCACGTCAACAACCGGCTCTTCTGATAAACCTCTTCACATGACCGCCCCGGAGCCGTCCACCAAGACGGCAGCCTCCACGTGCCGCCCGACACCAGCGAAGGGAGTCCGCGTGGATGGGGCCGCACCAGCCTCCGTGACCTGCGCCGCCAGTCTCCAGCCCCCTCCTGCCGCCGGCACCACGGAGCCCTTACTGGCCCCACGCCGCGTCCACGCTGCACTCAGCACTCTGCACCTCCGGCCCTTCACCCGGCTCGGCTCACCCTGGACCCACCTCCCCTCAGCCCCCCGTGCTTCCAGCAGCCGCCCTGGTAAAGCGCACACTGAAGGCCTCCCGCCCCACCTGACAGAGCGCTCGGGGGGCAGAGACGCAGCCTGCCTGTCCTCGCCTTCCTGGCGCCTGGCACAAGGCCTGGCACGCAGTCGGGGCTGAAGAAAATGTACGCCGAACTAAGAGTCACCCCACAAGCCTTTCGTGTGACTGAAGCGGTACCCGCCCGGAAGGAACCATGAGCTGACGGACTTTAAGGCAGCTAAATGCCTCCATTTTATTAACAAAATGCCTCAATCATACTAAGTCAGCTGCCGTTAGTAAAAAGGTGCCTTTACATCTAATTGCACATTTCATCAACTCTAAGTTAAATGTCCTACTTCCTAACGTGAATGAGGAAAGCAAACAGGGACGGGAAGGAGTCAGATCTCCCGAGTGTGCCCGGCTTGGGAGAGGGGGCCCAGGGGTGCGGCCCAGCCTCTCACCCCCCGGAGTCAGTGCAGGGGACGGAGGGGGCCAGGGCCGCGGAGATGCAATGCTGGGCTCGCATCCTTGCTCTGCCCCATGGCTGGGCCATCTCGGGAAGTCATCTGGCTTTCTGAAGCATTTTCTGGCTGTAAAAATAAGGATAAGGAGGCTAACCTCAGAGTACAGTCGTGCGGTTTAAAAGGCCTCGCGCCACGTGCCGAGCCCTGAGGGTGCGCTCCAAGGGCGGGGCTACCTGGAATCATATCCCACCATCGACATCACCCACCCCGGCACTGATCCGGCCACAGGGAGCAGAAGGGAACCAGGAGGGCACGGAGCATGCAAACTCCTTAGGAAGGCACGCAAAGCCCCCAAGGCCTGGGCCCACGCACCTCCGGGCCTCAGCTGCCCTGACTCACCCACGTGCCTCCTGCCCCGGGGCCTGCAGTGCCGTCAGGCTGCTGGGCCTTGGCTCCCGCTCAGGGATCAGCCCTGCGAAGGCTACTCTGACCTGTCCCCCGTCCGGCCCACGAGAAGCGCACGCTCACTACCCTGAACGCTGTGCCCACTGTTTAATAGATGGTTAACCACACTCGTGACCCTGGTGGCTTCACGCGCCTGTTTCACACACACACACACACACGACTATGAATTCACAGAGTGGATTCACTATGGATTCTTACCCATCTTTCATAGACCTAGAACTTAGGTGTTCAACAAGACTCTGCTGAATGAACTACTGAAAACTGCCTTTGATAAGCTGAACGATGCGATGAGAATGAGGGGCCAGCTTTGTTCTGTGTGGCCCAGGGGGTAGGACGGAGGGACTAAAGTCACGCGGAGCCCTCTGCACCCTCGTGGGACGGCCCACCCCTCCCACTGACTACGAGGCAAAGTCTGCACCGGCACAGAGGCAGCCCCCTGAGCCCTCTGGGAGGAGAACACAGTGGGAGGTGTGACGGGGAGAAACACGGACTAGCCACCCCCGCGGGCTGGGCCTCCACGTCCCCCTCTCTCTTCTCCACGGAGTGGCCTGCGGCGCCCCCAGTAGACAGCAACAGGCAGCAACCCCAGTGGATGCAACTCGGATAGAAACGCCATCTTTCTGGCCAGGAAAACCAGGAAAGGGGGTCCCTGGAGGTGGCAGAGCGTGTGTGTGTGTGTGGGGGGGGGGGGGCGGAATCTCAGGGCACGGGACCCCCTAACCCAACACAGCAAAGGCCTCGAGAACAGCCCTGGGATTTGACCCCCCGCACCCGCGCACCAGCCTCAGATTCCGTTCGCCCCTGAGCTGTGGGTGCACAGGACAGGCGCCAGCTGGCCGGGCAGAGGCAGGGCGGCCTGGCTGGGATTCCGAGCGGACACAGGCACCCCAGCCTGACCCCGAGCGGCCCAGGGCGCCACTGCTGGCCTCTCTTCTCAACCCCACATCCAGTGAGGTCACGTCGGGAGCTGGAATCTGGCCGCAGGGGAAGTATCTGCACCACAGAATCTGGCAAACGCTACAATCCAGGGTGAGTTGTTAACAACCTAGCAGGTCACGCTGGACAGAGCCAAACCAGCGAAGCAGAGGCTTGGGGAACTGAGCTGAAGGAAGAGAGATCTCGACTTCCAGCCCAGGAAGGCGAGGCAGGATTTATGACTGCAACCTCACTGGACAGGCTGCCTGCCAAAACAAACCATCAGTGCTCTCCAGAGGCTCATAGAAAATAACCCTCAGAGTCAGAGTCTACAAGAAATAATGTTCACAGTGTCCAAGAACAATGTAAAACACCTGCCGTGCAAGAAAACAGGAAAATGTGACCAATCCTCGAAAACCAGTGATGCCAAGCCCAAGACGATCCACACGCCAGAGCCACAAGCGAACAAGCCAGTAAGCGAACAAGCTTTAAAACCTAGAGTCACCGTAACACAGCATGACATCTGAGAGACGTGAGCTGAGCTAAGGGGCCCTTAAGTAACTCGATGACACAGCCAGTCTCAAACACGGTGCTGGTCTCACACTGGAGGGAAAAAACAAACAGACAGGTGCTGGTCTCACACTGGAGGGAAAAAACAAACAGACAAAACCTGCTCAGCCCCTCCACACCTCGGGCAGCCACTGGATCTTGCTCTGTTTTCCTCCTTCTAAAGCCTCAGGCTGCCTGCTTCTCTTTCCAGATTTGCAGGTTTCCGCGGCCCTGCATAATGCTGCTGATCTTCTCAAACTGTGCTTCTGCGCGTGGCCTGCAGCTTCGGGAACACAAAGCCATGGCCTGACACGCGGGGAGTAGGAGACGGGGGTCGGAGGTGCCCCTCCCTGTAACCGTGGCCCCAGCAAGGCTGCGCGGGTCAGCAGAGGGTGTTTAAGAGCGGGCTGAGCCAAGGAGAGGGCTCTGGGACCCTCTCGCTGCCTTTCCAGCCTCGTTTCCAGCCTAGCGCTCTCTGCTTCACCCACTCCAACCTCCTCGAGGGTCCAAACCACGGCACGCTCACCTGTAAAATGGGGGAATAACCGCCTCCTCACAGGGGAGGGTTTCCCCAGCCCTGGGAGCAGTACTCGACTCCGACGGCCGTGGAAGTGAACGATGCCACGAGCGGTCCCCTGTGTCTCTACACCGCTCCAGTACGCACAGGTGACATGAACAAACACTTGGCATGGTGGGCGGCATGTATCAGGTGCTGGACAAGCACAACTTCACTTCCCTTATACTCTGGGACCACCCGGACCTCGCAGACGTGGTCGGGGAAAGGACGGTACTCACGGAGGGCGGGCCCCACAGAGCCTGCTGCCCTAACACGCGTTCGCCCTCCGCTCCGACTCCTGGGATGGGCCAGGCATGAGGGGCGGGGGCAGGAGCCGCAGCCCACCTGGAGTTGACATTACCAGGAGCAGGACGGAGCTAAGGTGAGTAGTGGCGAGAACAGCTAAGAGCTCCCCAAAAGCTCTCTCCGGCAACCGCAGCTACGGTAGGTCGGGTGGGTGCTGGCTGGAATCAGAGTGGAAAACAGGCAGCTAACGATTAGATCAAAGCTTTGGAAACAGCTCCTGCTTTGCATTCAAGTAGCAAACACAGTGCAGGCCTTTCAGGGAAGAGACTAGAGCTATTTATACCCTCCTTTTTCCAGCCAAGACATTAAAAGGACAAAGAGGTAACAGCGACAAGATTAACATTCAAAGGCAATTTCAACTCTTCTAGACCCAGTCAAATCCAGTAAGAGGCATTCCCACCTTTGGCCCCCGTGGAGGAGGGAACTTAGATTTCATTTTCAGTCAGCCATGGTGACTGGCGGCCCCTGAGAGACCCCAACGTCCCCGGGAGAGGCTCAGAGAGGAAGCAGGAGTGAAGGAGGCCACACAGGGTTACGCTGAGGTGAAACCACTGTGGAGACAGCAGCAGTGCCCACCGGACGGCAGGCACATGCCCCCCTTGCACAGATGCAGAGACTGAGGCGCGGGCAGGATAAACCCCTGCTGGCATCAGCCCTGGGGCACCGAGCCTGCTCCCTCCACAGCTCTGCTGTCCTGCACAGGGAGCAAGCCCGAGGCCCCGACCCTCACGGTCCCACCTCCTGGGCCGCCCCAGCGGGGTGAGGGAGAGAGCTTGGAGGCGATTCCAACCCCACGTCTACAATTACAAGCATGAGACGACCGGAAGCCACCTCGACCTCGCGGGCTCAGCCTTCTGACCTGACCGTGAGGGTTTCGGTCGTAGGTGAACTGCCACGTACCGGACGCCAGCTGCACCAGGTCAGCTTTGCCCCCAAGCCTCACGGCCCCGGGACGCCACGCCCCCCACTCCACAGAGGAGGGCGCCGAGGACGTCGAGGGTTACCGGCAGGGCAAACGCACACAACGGCAGTTTCCAAACACGAGGCTTCACGAGCGGAGCCACGTGTGGCTTGAACCCCAGAAAGAAGGATGGACGCTCCTCCGCGGGTCCGGCTCGCCCCCTCGAACACGTGGCTCACACAGCCGCCCCCACAACCCAGTCTTCAGTGTGCGGAATTTTACAGCTGAAAGGGGACAAGCACATCCCTCTCTCTGCACAGATTAAATGAACCCGAGGCCCAGCTTCCACAAGGCTGCACAGAGCCCCGGGCCTGAGTCCCGGGCCCCGGGGTCTGGGGGGGTGCCCTCGCCCCGAGCCTGCTCGTCTGGGTGGGGCTGTGGGCTCGGCACAGTCCCGTCGGCGGCGAAACCAAAACCGCCTCCGCCAGCCTCAGCACAGGCCGCCGACGCGAGGAGCTCAGATCGCTATCACTCACCTACCCACCGTGTAAGACTGAGGCTCTGACCATCATGTCTCATCACAGAGTCGCTAAGGATTACACGTCCCAAGAAGCAGAGGAGGAAGGGAAACGTGAACGCAACGATGAGAACTGAGACCTGCTTCACCCGGAAAATATGACTGCGATTTATCGCTGCACAGCAGACGACGATGGCCCGTCAGAGAAACTCTGCTGAAAATAAAGAAAAAAACAAATCACCCGGAGTTGTTTTGCCACATTTCCAAATTAGAAAATGCTCCTCTCCGGATGATTTATGCTTCATTTTTTTTCCTTTATTCACAGAGAATCTGTCAAGCATTACAGGAGCACCTAAGAGCAGCGATGTGATTCAAAACGAAAGAAAAGGCTGAAGAAGGTTGGCTGCACAGCTCGAGTCTGGGGCAGCCCCGGAGTCAGCGGCCGGGAGCTCGGAAGCACCGCCTGGACACGCAAGAGGCACAGGAGCCCAGACGGGCAGCTCCAAGGGCGGGGGCCCCCGGCCTTCGCAGGGGGCCTTGCACACCACCGGGCCTGGCGACTGGCCCCGTGCACAGTGACACGTCCATGCTGGGTCAGGGGCTTCGAGCACCACGGTGTGGCCGGCCCGTCCTCCTTCCCAGACGCGAGCACGGGTGAGGCTGGGCGCTCTGATTCCTGCAGCGGGAAAGGCGCGGGAGGCAGCATCCGCGCGCCTCGGCCGACCCCTCCGCCACGTGTGATGTGAGCACGACGGCAAGCCTGACTCTGATTCAGTGATGCTTCGGGGTAGTTTCCCACCACAGCACAGTCCCGTGGAAGCTGACCAGCTCTTCTCCCTGGAACGCCTGTGCACTCTGCCACAGCAGATGAACGCTGAGCTTCAGGGCGCGGTGGCACGGGCCACCACTTCCGGAAGCCTTTCCTGATTCCCCAGCCAGGAGCCATCTTTCCCCTCTCAAGACCCCCAGCCCCTTGTCCGTCACCTGTGAACTGTATCACTTTTTCCCCCTGCATTACGGTTCTCACGACCCAGGTTTCCTTCTCCCGCTGTAGGAGAATTTCCCTGAGGACATGCCCCAGCTAAGACTGCTCTGACTCTCACATCTTCTGTCTGAAACAGGGACTCCACAGCCATCACCGCAGACACTCACCGCACGCTGCTGGCTTGTCAAGACGCTCAGGTCCCTCACATGGAAGACTCAGGAATCCCCAGACGCTGCCCTGCTGAGACTGGACCTGGCAGAGGCCAGGAGAGCCACAGGCTAACAGACCACCTGGCACCAGGCACCAGGCCTCGCCAGTCCTGCTAGAGGAAGATTCAGAGATGTGCAATCCAAAGCGCTTCCTAGGTCATTGCTGAGGATGCAGTATATTTACTCATTGGTAAAATGTATCCTAAGGTCCAGCCCTGTAAAAAGCACTGGACCACACAGCAGAGACACGAAGACAGATGAAACGCAGCCCCACACGCAGGAGCGAATGGTTAGTGGGGAGGCAGACAGGTACTTGCAGACGCGCGACAGATGCGGTAACGGAGCAGAGCGCCAGACCCCACCTCCCAGAGGTGGAGGGGAGCCCCCTGGCCGGCAGGAAGAGCAGGGCACCCCAGGACGAGCTCGGGGAGGCGAGCCCGTGGCACCCACGGGACTCACGGCACTTCGGCAAGTGACAGTGTGAGCGCAGGGCGGCAGGGGCCCGCTCGGGTGGGAAGGTGGGAGAGGCTCAGGTGACACCATGCTGGGTGCCCAGCAGGGAGCTGCTTTAATACACGGGGCGTATGGGTACTGTGAGACCGTGAAAACGTGTGCTCCTGAAGGGTAACAAAACAAGCCCTTGTGACGCTGTGGCGGAAGGGGAGGCTACAAAAGAGTGGCCCCAACGCAGTCCTGGTTTTGTGTCAGTAAACTAGACACAACCATCACTGTGGACGAGGATGCGGGTGGCAAGGGTGTCATCTCTGGGAGGCGGGAGGAGCACAATTTAAAAATCATCTTCTTGAGACTTTTCTAAAATGAACATGTGTTCGTTTTGTAGGGGGTAAGGGTAAGGGATGCTATCTCTAAGAGCAAAAGAAAACCCTGTTCCCAGGAAGCTGGACGGCAGGGTGCGAGCGGCAGCGGGTGGGATGACAGCAGAGGGGACGAGCCCCCGAGCACGGTGACGGGGTGACGGCGACGGTGCAGGCCGGGGGCTGGCATGAGGGCCACGGTCGAAGCAAACAGGACCCCTGTGTGCAAACGAGTGGGGACAAGCATCGTCCATGCAGGAAACCGCACGCGGTCGGGTTGGAAGCGGAGAAAAAGGAGGCAATGCTGGAACAGCTCCGGCCAGAAGGGAAGGGCCGTGGACGAAAACACTCAGAAGGCAGAGTGTGAAGTGGAAACATTAACATAAATGTCACATATTATTCCCACCGCCACTACACTTTCTAAGTGACCGTGGCGTGGGGCGATGGAGCCTCTGACCACAGGTGACAGAGCCAGCGCTGCAGTCAGCACTGCGGCCCTGCATCTGACTCAGTGCCCGTGCGGATCAGAAAGCAGACAAGGCGAAGATACGCTCGGAAGACGCATGAAGAAAAGTAGGCTTCCTGAGCCTTTGTGCACCTTTGGGGATTTGAAAACAGAAATCAACCTTGGGGAAGATCGATTCAGCCAGAAAAATCTTTCAGCAGTCTGGCTGCAGGTTGAAAATGCCACAGCCATTTAAACACGAAAAGGAGAAAGTCCTCAACAATGTGGAACTGGCAATTAGGGCAACAAAGGAATTCCGGAATGAAAACAATAAAGCAGGAGCCCTTCCCCCACCTCATGCTGCCTGCAAGTCTTTCTCTGGGGAGCGGAGCAAAGCTGCCCTCCAAGCCTCATCCAGTGGTCCCTCCACGGAAATCCTAGGAGGACGCCAAAGATGAGCTGGTCATTTGAAACAGTCTATTTTTGTGGGAAAGCTCTTAAATGTGCAACCCCTTGAGACATGTAGTGTTATCCCACCTTACTTTTTGGAGGCCAAAGGAGAAATACTACAGTTGAGTGAAGTATCCTGTCTCCCAGACCTCCCTCCCTCCCCACAGCCTCATTTTTCTTTTTAACTTTATTGAAGTGTAGTTGATTTACAGCGTTGTGTTAATGTCTGCTGTACAGCAAAGTGATTCAGTTATACACGTGTATATATATTCTTTCTTTATATTCTTTTCCATTATGGTTTATCATACGATACTGACTACAGCTCCCTGTGCTCTACAGTAGGACCTTGTTGTTTATCCTCCATATAGCAGTTTGCATCTGCTCACCGCAAACTCCCACTCCTCCCTCCCCACCCCTGGCAACCTCCAGCCTCTAGGTACAGGTAAGGATCATCCCCCATCCTCTGGGCCCTGGGACAAGAGAGGCCCATCAAACATGGTCTCTATGCTCAAAGGACTGGGGAGAGAGACGCAGGGACAGGCGGGCAGTTGACTAGGCCACACTGTGGAGGGGACGAGTCCTGGGAGCCGGAGAATGAGCAAAGCCCAGATGGAGGCCTGGAAGAGGTGACGCCTGGGCTGGGCACCGCGGATGGACAGCGCACACAGCTGAGCGAGTGCAGCCCAGGGGGAAGTGGGGAGGGAGGTGCTAGGACGGCCAGGGGGCCAGGCGGGAGCGGCCACAGGAGCAGGGGGCCAAACAGGAGGCCAGATGGGGCTGCCAGGAGAGCGCGTGCCAGCCAAGACCCTCACCCAGCTTCCCAGGCCCCTTCCTAGGGTGGGTCTGCCTTGCCCACCCCCGGAGGCTTCTCCTCAGGCTCGGGGCCTGCAGGGGTAGGGAGGCAGAGGCCCGCTAACTCGGGCTGGCGTCTGTCCCACGTCACCCCAACCTTACGGGGCCACCATCCCCGCAGTGGCCCCTAGCGGGCCTGTGCTCACACCCTGATTCCAGATCGTGGCCCCTAGCGGGCCTGTGCTCACACACCCTGATTCCAGATCAATCTGACCACATCTAGTAACTGCTCATTCGGCATTGCCAGCAGATTTTCAAGTCCTAAGTCCTGGAACTGGAAAGAAACCTCTAAGTTCAGTGCGGCAACAACGATGGGCCCAGGAGGCAGGGTCTCAGCAAGGGGCGGACGGAGGGTGGTGACCACCTCCCCTGCGAGGAGCTGGGAGGGAACACGTCACAGGAGCGGGGCCGCGGCCGACAGGTGACCTTCAGGACGTGGCTCCCGCCGTGCTGCCTGATCTCCCGACTTGTCAAGAGAATCAGAAACTAGACTGAATCTAAAATGTCCATATTTTTAAAACAGTGGCTCAAGAGTTTTTAACCCGAGGCAGGCCAAATGGATCTGTGAGCTGGACTGGGCCTGCTGGTCCCCACCTCGGACTCTCTGACAGGGTGCTTGGTGGGCACGTGACCCCCTCTGAGGATCCACCGCAGGCTCCAGCCCAGCACGGGGAGCCCGGCTACTGACCGGAGGTCTCTCATTTCTGAACAGCTCTGTCAGTCACGTTTTCCTTAATACGTCTCCTCTGCCACCTCTCTGTATGTTGACACAAATCACTGGACAGAGAAATGGGGAAGAAACCAAAAGTAAAGTTTATTTTAATTGGGGAGCCTTTTGCCATTTTCCACTCCAACCAATACTATCATCTTCATCATCTTCATTTTACATTTCATACTGTTAAAATCTCATAGTGCCAGATGGAAGGATAGGAAACATTGTAATGAAGTGGGGGAAAAAAATAAAAACAGAAAACGTGAATGAATCAGACGATGCAGAAGGAGAGCCCAGACTCAGAGGAACTGTGGGCCCGCGTCCAGATGAGCTAAGGGGGCCGTGGTCTGCCCTGCTGCGTCAGGGCGCACGGCTGGCGGGGACGCAGCGGGACCACACTCCATCCAGGCCTCCACACCGAGGGCAGGAGAGGCAGCGCCACTGTCACCCAAGGAGCCAGGACCACACCAGCCCAGTGGGGTGGCGAGCGCCTTGACGAGGCCCCCTTCCCTTCCCCAGCCGCACAGCTCTAGAGAGCCCCTTGCCTCCAGGCTGCGGGGTGCTCAGAGGCACTTGCTCCGTGCCACGTCCACGAGGCTGCGCCCCAGCTGAGCAGCCAGGCCAAAGGAGCCACGGAGGGGCCAAGGCTTTGGCTGCCCCCAAGCGCCCACAGAAGGAGAGTGTGCAGGCAGGGTGTGCACGGCAGCAAGTGAAGGGGCCCTGGGGTGGCACTTCTCATCCCTGTCCTCACCAAGAGATGACAGAGGTGGGACTCACATCACTGGTTTTCTGGCAGGCCCAGCCTACTTGGCAGGGGAGCAGCGAATGGGAGCATCTGTCTGGGCCTCAGCCCCGGAGGGCACTGCAACAGGGTGCGGAGGCCAGCACAGTGCCCGCAGCAGGGGGTGCTATCAGTTTGTCCCCGGGGGGTGGAAAGGGGCATCCCCCGTGTCCCTCAGCCCTGCT
This sequence comes from Eschrichtius robustus, assembly GCF_028021215.1. Classification (NCBI taxonomy): domain Eukaryota; kingdom Metazoa; phylum Chordata; class Mammalia; order Artiodactyla; family Eschrichtiidae; genus Eschrichtius; species Eschrichtius robustus. The sequence continues at coordinate 83,253,398 of NC_090840.1, forward strand.
CAGGGGGCTGCCAGCTGAGACAGGACATGCACTGGGGTCCCAGGGATAGAGGCCCTGGCAGGGTGAAGATGGAGGCATCAGAGCAGGGGTAGATCATCAGGCTGGTGGTCCCTAATGTGACCAACTGTGACCACTTCAGTGAAGGTCACGGGGCAGACTGGCCGAGCGGAAGGCAGATGGTGGCAGAACGCGGCTCTGCAGCACCAGGTCGGACTGTGGCCCACCCGGGCTCAGGGCGTGGGCGTCTCCGGCCCACCTGGGCTCAGGGCATGGGTTTGCCAGACGCTTAGCAAACCTCTTCCCAAGGCAAAGTGGAGAAAATGCCAGAGCAGACCTGAAGGTGCATTTCCTTGGCTTCAAGGAAGCGATCTGAAGACCAGCGTGCAGGAAGCACAGGGGCAGGTGGGAGGCACCAAGAGCAGGGGCTTCAGAAGCAGACGCACCTGGGTTTGAACCCAACTCCCCACCACGTCACTTAAACACTGTGCCTCAGGTTCCTCGTCTGTTATTAATTAAACACCAGCCTCCCCGGTGTGTAAACAGTAAAGAGGGCTGAGGACACTGCATGGTGGCAACAGTGCTGGCCACGTGGCACCCCTTCTCCAGTCCTTAGAGGGTGGCCCTATCTGTTTACCCAACTCTGGGGCTTTCCCCCATTATGCCATCCTATCTTCCTGGGGTCAATTAAGGGATGAACAAACAATAGTTACCATTTATTGACTGCTTAGAAAGTGACCAAAAAGGACCCTATTTGGATCAGGAATTTGATCACTGTATTTGGGTAACTAATTGTTCATTGGGAAACATGAAGTTTTAAAGAAAAGCTCTAGCATGTCTCAGTAAGCCCCAACTGCTCCTATAGATAACAACTACAGATTCCGGACAAAATATTTTTAAAAACAACAGTCTGAAACCACTGGAAGGTGAAGGAAGACAGGCAAACACTGAGAAGAATAGCCACTTGGAAGAAGGAAAAAACATGGATTTTACCCTTTCTTTATGGCTTTGGCCTGAGGATGAGCTCAGGTCAGCACCACATAGAAGCTAACACTCTGGTAGAGAACCTACATCCTTCTTGGGCAACGAATCAGAAGACAGAGTACAGAGAAACCACAGCAACTGGACAGTGAAGCAGGGGGATGCAGGAAAGGAGAAAGCCAAAGAGTAGGAGCCCAAAATGTTGTGCATGGACTCTGCCCAAATCTTTGGCTAACGCCTGAAACAGATGTGCCTGGAGCAGACTCAAGGCAGTCCAGCCAGCTATAAAAGAAAATGCTAAGATTTGAGGTGCCCAGAAGACGGAGTTTTCAATTTGAGGCCAACAAAGATAAACACTTGCTATATAATAAAAACAGCAGATTCTCTTCAGAGGGCTATAACAGAATCCAGAGACTCCAAAACGTAACATTACAATGTCCAGAATACAATATAAAATTAATTGGCTTTTGATGAACCAAAAAGTGTGACACATTCTCAAGAGAAAACGCAATCAATAAATTGATATCCATCTTGAGATGCAAATATTGCAGTCAACGGACAAGGATTTTTAAAAGTTTTTAAAATTATACTTGAGAATATTAAGGAAAATACCATGGCAATAAATGCATAGATAGGAAAACTCAGCAAAGAAATAAAAATTTCAAAAAAGAACCAAGTAGAAAAGCTGAAACTGAAAAGTATCTTTAATAAAAAGAAGTAATCCAATCTTAAGAAGAAAAATAATGAGAAAAAAAAAAAAAAAAAGACTAGAGCTTCAGGGACCTTGAAACAGTATCAAAAATTCTAACATACTTGTCCTTAGAGCCCCAAAGGGACAAGAAAGAGAGAATAAGGTATGAGAGGGGGAGAGAGAGAGAGAGAGAAATAATGACCAAAAGATTTCCTAATTTGGTAAAATACATAAATCTACAGATTCAAGAATCTCAGCGAAGCCCAAGCAGGACAAATGCACGGACAAGAGCATGTCATAACCAAACAGCTAAAGGGCAAGGATAAAGAGAATCTTGGAATCAGCCAGAGAAAAACAACACAAAAACATACAGAGAAGCACCAATTTAAATCACTACTGGTTTCTCATCATAAATTATGGAAGCCAGAACACAGTGCTGAACAGTACTTTTAAAGTACAGAAAGAAAAGAGCTGTCGGCCAAAGTTCTATACCCAGTGAAAATATCCTTCAGGAATGAAACAGATAAAAACATTTCAGATGAAGGAAAACTAAGAAACTGTCACCTCTTCTGCAAGAAACGCTAAAGCAAGTTCTTGAGGTTAAAGGGAGACAGTACCAGATGGAACTGGTTATTCAGGGACAAGTGAGCATCATCAGAAATACTAAATACTCGGGCAACTATGAAGTACTTTTTCCTCTTATTTCTTTTAAATACATAGGACTTCTTAAAGTTAAAAAAATGTTAACAATGTCGTGTGGTTTACAGTGCATTATAAATTTAGTATCAGTGACAAGGATAGCACAAAGGACAGAGGTGGGGCAAATGAACCCATATGGGTTCACTTTATATGAAATGATACAATCTTAACTTTACGTAGATCATGAAAAGTTAAGATTCTATATTTTAATCCCTAGATTACACTAAAAAATATAAAGAGGTATAGGTAAAATGTCAACAAATCAATTTAATTTATATGTGTGTGTGCATATATATATATATAGAGAGAGAGAGAGAGAGATAAAAATCAGAGATTGTTATAAGAGACAAAAACGCAAAATTCAACTGTATGTTGTCTAGGAGGGATGCAATTTAAATATAAATACATAGTAGGTTCAAGTAAATGGACTGAAAAACCTCCCCATGCAAACAGTGTGGTTATATTACCACACTGGAGTGGTTATATTACTATCACATAAAATACACTTCAAGACAAAGAATATTACCGGAGATAAAGAGGAAAGTCCATAATGGTATGAAGTGAATCCACGAGCAGTGCACCATCATCATAAATGTGCATAATAACAGAGCTTCCAAATACACAAAACAAAAACTGTCTACAATCAAAAGGGGTCACAGACAATTCCACGGTCATAACTGGACATTTCAAGATCTCTCAGAACTGATCAAACAATTAGACAAAAAAAAAAAATCAGTGAAGAAATAAGTGAGTTGAACAGTACTATCAACCACTTAACTGGATTTAGAGAACACTACAGCAAACAACCTCAGCGTATACATTTCTTCCAAGTGCGCAACTACATTCACCAAGATAAACGGTATGTTGGGCCATAAAACAAGTCTCAATATATTTTAAATGACTGAAATCACACAGAGTATGTACTAAACCCTAGTTAATGATATATGTGCCAAGGTTTTTAGGGGAAAATGTACTCATGTGTGCAATTTACTTTAAAATGCATGAACAAAATATGAATTAACAGACGGGTAAAAATGTAAATATATATGCAATAAAGTATAGCAAAATATTAATGATAGAATCTAGGTGGTGGGTATACCAGTACTCACTGTAAAACTCTTTTAACTTTTCTATATATTTGAAATTTTTCATAATAAAAATTGAAAAAATTCAATTATTTTTTAAATGGAAGTCTCAGAATACTTAAGACACTACTGTACATTGTAAATCTCTAAGAGGGGGAAATGGCTATGTAGTATTTCCCCAACTTATCCATCTCAAGAACCACCCCCACCCCATACCCTTTTAAGGATGATCTCAAGGGAACAGGAGGCCAAAGATTCTACTGGTATAGCAGAATAGGCCCAACCAAAATTTGTGTCAGGTAGACCTGATTTTTATTCCAATTCCATTGAATCCTCACTGTGGAATTACTTCATCGTTCTGAGCCTCAGTTTCATCATCTGTAAAATGGGGCCAATAATTGCATCTACTTGAGGGATTATTTGGGGTCTAAACGGGACCAGGGATGTGAAAAGCTTACCTCAATGTCTGGCATATAGTAGGCAGCTGATAATTATTACTGACCCTCTCCCTCCCCTTCCCGAGCCAGGAGCGCCATGCCTGGACTCATCTTGCCTTCACCAAAATCCCATGAAATCATTCCTTTTCTTCTTACTGCAGAAGCAGCAGCAGTAGCTCAGGGGGTTTAAGTGACTTGACAAGCCAAACAGTTACATAAGTGACGTAATCATGGAAGGCTAAAGCAGAATAAACAAAACTGGACCCAAAATGGTGAGATTTTACAGGCGTCCAGCAGCTGGGATTATGTGAGGGCTCTCCCTAGGAACAGTGAACAAAGAGTGTGCCCAGATAACAGAACAGGGTGGGGGAGCAACGTGCCAAGAAAATGGAACACGAGGAAATAAAAAGAGAGTCGTGAACATTCGGGCGTGACTACACTGAGGACAAGATATTACAAGACGGGCCAGGACACTGGAGAGGGGCCGAGGGCAGCTGAGGCAGTGGACGTCCACCGCACAGGGCGATGGTGGCAGTAAGGACATCACCTTTGCTATTCACTGAGCACCTCCTGTGAACCAGACCCTGTGCTGAGAGCATCAGATATAATATCACGTCAGTTCTGTCAACCCTAACGAGTACACTCTGTTGCTAACCACGCTGTGGAGATGAGGAAACTGAAGGTTAAGAGGTCAATTAACTTGCCAAGGTCCCACTGCTTCTCTGTGTGTGGTCCCCCAGGTCCCCTGGCCTCCCATGTGCTCCTCCATCACTGCATTGAGCACCTGGAGTAAAGGACGTATCTGCGTCCTCCTTACTCCCCCCCCACTGCTTCTCCTGCTGCTTGGCACCAGGGAAGGCACTGGTTAACGTGGAGAGAGCAGGCGAGGGAGGGGCTCTCCTTGCTTGACATGCACCCCAAACCCACCCCCACACCCTAGCACCTGCCTTCTTCTCATATATTTGACTCCATGTGGATTCTTGTTCCTCTGGTGTTTGTACTAGAGGCCCTCCTTGGCCCGAGGGCCTCTGCCCGACCTGTGTCTCCATCCTCCACCGTGGGGCCTCGTGCAGCCAGCGCCTCACAGGCATTGTCTGAGGTCAGGACAGGCCATTTCCGTGGACAAGGACCGAGACCCGTGTGCCTGGTGAGCTCTGTTCGGCTCGCTGGAGCCTCACACTTGTGAACCGTGCAGAGGAGGGGCGCGTCAGTTCATCTACGCGCCGCTCCAGGAGCCCTGGGAGGGGGAGGGTCTGAATTCGGGGCCTCCTGCAGAGGGCTCTCGAGGGACGCGAAGGTCGTGTCAGAGCACTGCAGGGTTCGGGGAGGAGAACCGGGCCTCTGGGCATCGTCACCTGCTGTGGAGGAGCCGCCCAGGACGGCCAGCGTCGTGCCGTGGGAGAGTGCCCTGGGGGCAGCACAGGGAAGCCCGAGGGCAGGGCCGGGGGGGGGGGTCTGGCACAGAGGCCTGGCGAGAAACAGCTGTAGTTTAGTCAGGAGCTCGGGCAGAGGGTGCTGTGCTGCCCAAGAGGGCACTTCCTCGAGGACCCTTCTCACCAGTGGCCACAGGAGGGTCGGACCAGTAAGTACAGATAGGACTCTGGATCATGGGCCATCAAACTGGTGCGGAACCAGAGGACCTGGGAGGTGCCCCAGCATCACCAGAACCTGTCCCTGGTGGGCTCCGGCGCCAATGGCTCCCTATGAGCCACTTCGGACACAAAAACTGGGTTACATGTGGCAGTGAAGAAGCTAACCACACCATTTCAGTCTATCAGTCATGCGTAAAGGACCCACAGAGAACTGCGGTTTACTTAAACACATGAAACATGAAAATGTAAGTTATTCGTTCAAGGAAGAATAAATTCTGCTCTTGAATAGGCTGGGGAAAAGAAACCCCAAAGACGTGGTCCTCCCCTCCAGCCTCATCCCTCCACCCCCGGCACGGCTTTCACATCCTTCCAGGTCTCTCTACAGAACGCAGGGGCCGGTGCCTGATTCAGCTGAGGCCCGCCCTCTGTGCCCAGCTAACCGGTGACAGGGGGCCCAGGGTCAGGGCGGCCCCGACATCCCACACTGGAACCTGCAGGCTGGCCGTGTCTGCACGCGGCCCAGGCTCAGAGAGCAGCGTTGGGGCGTTGGGGGTGGCCCCTCATCCTGGGAGGAAAGCACCCTGTCTTCAGGTCTGCACGGGCTGGGCACAGCGGGCTGTACTAAGTCACTGCAGGATCGCCTCCTCTTCGAGTCAGCCCAGAAAAGGTGTGCGGGGTTCCGAGCTAAAAGAGCCAGTGGACGGGACGCAGGGGAAACAGAAGGGCACATCTGGCGCGAGTCTCTGAGTGTGAGAGAAGACGGCAACGGGAGCCCGCTTCCCTGGAGAGAGCAAACTCGCTCCGACCGAGGGTGCCGGTGCGCCCTGCACACACACCGTCCTGTAACGCTCTCAAGTCAAAAGACTCCCCTCACGAGGGCTAAAAATAGCGCACACAAGTCCAATTAGTCCCAACAGCAACCAGCAACTCTGGTTGCCATAGAAACAGCACAGCTAGGACGGTGCGTGGGCAAGAAGGGCTCGGCCCCTCTACGCGCAAGGTCCCCGGGGACTCAGGCCACCCCGGGCGCCGGACTGGGGGCGGGGCACTAAGACTCTCTTGACAGATGCTCCCTCCAGACACCTGTCCCAGGTGAACAGCGTATGACCTAATGCTTTAACATCGAAGTCAGCCTTTCCTTTTTAAAATAACTGAGATCATCACGGGGTGTAGGAGAGCAAGCACTCGGAGCCCGGCAGGCGGGGTCACAGACCTCCTCCACAGTGACCGCGAGGACCTAGGTGGACGGTTCCTCAGAAACAAACGGATATCGTGTGACCATGGGCCGTGCCCTGCGGGGCTCAGAGAATGAGCTGCTCCCCCTCCCCCTCTGGCTGTGCCCGCTCAGAGGGAAGACGAAGAGGGACCGGCAGGTGCCTGGTGTCAGCTGCAGCTCAGAGCAGCTCAGTCCCAGCCACACTGCCCGCTCGCTCACCTTCGAGGCAGGTGGAGAAGCCCGACAGGCACCGCAAACCCCTCTGGTCCTCGCGGGCTGAACCATCTGCAGGCAGGGCCAGCCTGGCACCCAAGGGCCAGCCAACCGTCCCACCCACAGGCCCCAGTGCCTCCTATCGTCCCCTCCAAAGGCCCTGCGTTCCAATCAAAGTGACCTATTTTCCCCGCCGAACCCGATGCTTTTCCCAATTTTCCAGCTCCATCCACAGCCGTGCCAGGGGAGCCCTATGAACACACAGATCCTCAGTGGCAGGTGGTGGCCGACCACGGACTCGAGACAGTTGTGGTGGGGAGCAGAGCAGGACCGTGGCCGCCGAAGCCCCCCGCAGGCCAAAGTGGGGTTCACGAACAGCCGCAGGTTGGCAGGGACCCCATCACGGGGAGAACAGAGCAGGCGGGAAGAAGGCAACCAAGACGGGATGCCCGAGGCAGAGGGAGGAAAAGTGGCCATCGTGGGCCCGCATGGCTCCCCCCATCCCAGAAGCTTCCCCACGACGCCCGCTTCCTGCCCGTAAACCTCTTGAGCCGGCGTGGGCGTGCCTGTGCGACATCCATGTAGCCCCGCGACTGAGCAGCCCCCTTTGTTTAAACTCCATGACCCCCTGCCCCGCACCGTCTCCACGTGGTGAAACCCGGCCACTCCACGAGTCCGAGCCCAGATGCCGCCACGCGGCTCCCGTGAGGGCCTCGCTCCCAGCACTTCACGGCTCTCCCCGCGGAACCCAGAGTCCCTGCCAACACCTGTTTCTAGGCAGCTGTCACTCTCTCTGCTGCTTGTATACGCGTCTCGTTTTGTCTCCTCTTCTGGACAGCAGGCTTTACGGGGCCAGGGCCAACTTCTGAACAACCTCTGACACCCCGATAGCACCCCGCAGCCCACAGCTACCAGTTCAACCCGTCTGAAGGAAAGGGATGTGGACCCCTCTTTAGAAGTGCTGCCCGCACTGGGGACACACGGGTTCCGAGGCCCCCGCGCCTGAAGGGGGCAGTCACACAGCCACAGCCGGCGGTTCTAGACGGCAGGCAGCGCTCCGCACACAGACTCGCCTTCCCGGGAAGGGGGGAGCTGCAGGGTAACCGTCCTCGTCCCTAAGGAAGGGCCCTCTCGCCTCTGCAAGGACGCACGGAGCAGTGTGGACACCACGACCACTGCCCTGGGAGCACGTGTCTGACGGAAAAGACGAGCCGACCCAGGGTGACCAGCCCGTAAGGGCCCCAACGGGCGAGATGCCGGGTCTGAGTGACAGATGGGGGTGGCTGCCAGCTGAGGCACCTGCTGGGTAGGTGACCAAGAGCAAACCACTGAACCGCCGTCACCGCACCTGTAGGAGGAGGCCAGATGGGCATCCCGGTCATGGCTGTCAGGAGCGCCGGGTGACCTGTCCGCGAGCAACGCCTGGTCCAAGGCCGCCGACACACGCCGAGGGCTTTAAACACCACTTCCCCCAGCGTTCGTTGAGCGCTTCCTGTGTGTCAGGGACTCTCGGCTGCCACGAGTTCCACACATCCACGGCCTTTGGGCAGAGCTTGCGAAAAGGTCATTTTCCCCATTTCATGGCAGATAAAACTGAGGCTCTGAGAGTTAATGATTTTCCTCTAAGCCCCACAGCTGGCAAGAGGTGAAACCAAGCCTTGAACCTAGAACTGTCTGGCAAAGGCCGGCCTGCCCTCTTACAGGACGCCACCACCAATGGCCATTGTTCCACAGCCAGCACCCCTGCCCACCTGGCCCCCTGGGCACTGCAAGCTTTACTACAGGCACAAACGAAGGAGAACGGGAAGGCTGACCAGAGCGTCCACAGACCAGCAGCGCCAAGAGAAACCGCACCTCTCGGGAGGAGCACGACCGCAGCCACGACTGCAGTGGAGACAGCCCCCTGCCAATAAACAAGTACTGGCCGTCAGGTGGTGTCCCCCACCGCCACCTCGCAATGGCTGCCTTGCAGAGGGGAAGGGACGGAGGAGCTGGCTCGGGACCCCTTGTGGATCTCACCCCAGCGAGACGCAGCGCTTCAAAAGGACAGCGAGGCCACGCGGCCATCGCTGCAGACCCCCCAAGACCTGGGGTCTCAGCCTAGCCCCAAGCTAAGCCACAACCAAGACCCTCGCCTGTGGATGAAGGGCAGGGGCTGTGGGGTGATGGAGGTGAGGAGATGGTGGTGGAAGGGGACACGGACCGAGCACACGTGAGGCACTCCAGCAGACACACATATACGTTAGCTCATGCACTACTCACAACAAATTGTTTCCAGATGTGCAAATCATGACGTCCGGGGCTGAGTGTCTTGCCCAAGACCAGTGGCAAATGAGCTCCGGGGCTGGGATTCAAATATCACTCTGGCTGGCCCCGTCGTGTGTGATGAGCAAGCCGCCGGCACTGGAGGCCTGTGACCCACCCCGTCGCCTGAGGAGGCCCCTCTGACCACCACCGAGCTCCTGAGGGTCTGGACACCCACGTGGTGAGACGGTCCGTGAGGCTCCCGTCAGGGCGAGTCTGCCTGCTGACGCCATCCGAGGGGTGAACTTGGCCCCCGAGCCCACTTCCATCCTGCGGGCAGAGGCCTCTACCTCTGCACCTGTTCTGAACCTGCCTCCTGCCCTTGGGTTCTCCCGCCAAGCCCGTTACTTATGTCTGTAAACCTGACCGGGCCAGCTCCACATACCACCTGTGTCTGTGGCCTCCCCGAAGGCCATACGTCACGGCCACCGTCCGCGGCACCAGAAAAGCCAGGTGTCAATCCTGACTGCCTCTTTCTAACGCATTCCCTTACTGCTCAGCGGCCCTGAACCTCAGCTTCCTCAACCGGGAGTCGAGGACACCAGCTTCCATGCAGGGCTGTGGAGAGGACGGCAGCGGTGCGGGACCCCCAGCACCGGCCTGGGCCTGGGGCCTAGCCTGTCACTCCTGCTTGTCCCTGCTGCATGACTGCATGTCCTGGGGGCTCAGTGACAAGGAGACCCGTCCCCAGTGATGCCCTGAGGTGGGCAGGAGGAGTACAGGCTGCCTGGAGGCTTAACCCCTAACTTTTTAAGATCTGCCTTCTGGGTCCAACTGCTCCCCAAACCAAGGTCTATAAAACAAGCCAACAGCAGCAAAACACCTCCTTTTATAAGCCCTTCTGAGTCAGAGACCAGCAAGAAAAGCAGAAACAAAAACACAAGCAAGGCAGATTACGGGACATCAGATTCTAGTAGTGAATGTCCGTCTCCTTCCTCACATATACTTAAGATGACATTTAAATAGTCACAGAGCATCAGGAACACATTAAAACCCAGAACAGACCAACACAGGAGCGTACACACGTGCAGCCCACAAACTTCTACTCTGTGCCCACTGTGTGGAGCTGGGAGCGGGTGTGGCGACACAGGTTCTGAACTTAAGGACTGTACGGACCACGGGGTTCATTCTCTTTCAGGAGCAGAAGAAACTGTAATTTTAACACTAACACAATAGAAGTTACAGATGTTCCATAAGCTGGAGAAGCAGAAGCAAAGGCACAGAGGTATAAAAGCATAAGCTGTATGCCTCGTCCCTTCATCCATTCAACAAACACATACTGAGGACCAAATACGTGCTGAGCGGGCTCCAGGTATATGAAGATTACAAAAAACTTTTCAAATTCCCTATGTCAAGAAGTTTAGGGCCTGGTACAGGTGGCAAACATGGAAACAAATGGATAGACTGTAAAAGGTTAAATCCAAAACATACAAATGCTCACAAGTTATGGGAGGATGAAGTAACGCACTGTGTCTGGGACTGTCAGGCAGGGCCCCTCAGAAGAAAGACTTCACGGAATGTAGGAAGGAAGATGAGCTCGCCGGTGAGGGGAGGGCGCGTGCTGTGGGCAGAAGGAACACACGTGTGTGTGTGTGTGTGTGTGTGTGTGCGCGCGCGCGTGTGTGTGTGTGAATAGGATGCACCGTGGTGTGTCTAGGATGCAAAACGCAAGGGGGCAAACACACGTATAGGAACGAATGAACAAGGAACGAATCAACGAAGATGATGTAAGAGATGAAGCCAGGGGACCCTTCCACCCTGTACCCCAGCATCTGGCATCGATCCGCCCCCTAGCAGCCGGCCAAGTTCTCAAGAGCAGAGACGGGATCTTCTGTTACTGAGTCCAAAACAGCACCTCGTACCCTCTTAACACGTGTCTGAGGAACAGACAGGAGGAGGGAAGGAAGGTGGGGCGCTCGTGAGCCACACGAAGGCGTTTACACTTCACTGCACGGGCAGAGAGGCTCTACACGATGACCCTGAAGCGGGAGGGCAGAGCCGGTGGAGGAGCACCCCGTGAAGCCCACAGAAGTAAGGAGCCTAAAGGTGAGCGTGTTGGCCGGCCGGAGGGCTGGAGACAGAGCACGTCCCGGAGGCCAGTGCGGCGGCGAGGGGTGAGGCAGGGTGCTGGCCCCCAGGTGCGGGGCCGTACAGAGACCGCTGCAGAAAGCCGCCTACACACACCAAAGGCGCTGACGGGAGCCGCCGCTGGCTAAGCAACCCTTGACGCTTCAGGAGATGACACACAGGAAGCCAGTCAACATTCTTACGACGCCCTGGGATGCTGGAGATGGCTTCGGTGGCTGCAAACGCAAGGGAAAAAGACTCCACAGCTGTCGAGGGGGAGTAAGTGGAGTGAAAAAGCGCGATCACCAGCTGCACGGGGTGCTCACCGCAGCACTGCAGCCTCCCCTCAAGGGAGCACTGGCCCCAGCGCTGCTTCTCTAGACACGCTGGATTTCCTTTGCGGGCCGGGAACGGGCGGCCTGGGTCTCCGACAAAGACTCCCACAGCGCAGGCCCTGGCAGGATGGCGAACTGTGGAAGGTGCCTGGGTGGGCAAGGGGGGCTGAGATGAGGGGGCAAGCGTCAAGTTCAAATCTGCCCCAGAGAGCACGAGGCCACCACGTCCCCAGAGACGTCCAGCACTCCCGGTGGACAAAAAGTGAGCACGTCTGAATGCACACACCCAACAATAAAATGGGTAGGCGAACACCATGGCTCTGGAAAACTGAAACGCACCTGGTCATGCAATGTGGTGAGGATTTAAAAAAAAATAACTTGTATATATTTCGAATAATATTATTACATGCACATCATAAACACTGAAAAACAGGAGGAAAAGATTCCCCCATGACTCTCTTCCCATGCACACTGTGTTGCATTCCCTTCCAGTCACGTGAACTTGCTGTGCTTGTCTTACTTAAGCGTGCTAGTTGATTTGTACACACTGTGTATCACACTACAAATACCAGTCTATGTCCTGTCTCCTCCACACATGAAGCGGTGGACATGTACCCACGCTGCGGGCATGAACTTCCGCTCCTCTGCAGTCTGGGCCTGGAGCGGGGGTGATCGGTCCTGATCCTGGGAAATGGACTTCAGATTCTCCCAGCCTCGTGGAAGCATCGGGGGCTGCCCACCAGCTGGTGAACAGGCAGACACAGAGCCAGGGGGTCAGGTACAGTGCCTGGGGCCAGGAGGATCCACAGTCCCAAGGGACGGCCCAAGAGCTTCGGCAAGCACCTGGGCAGGGCTCCCCAACCCCCCGCCCCGGGTCTCAGCAGCAGCTCGGGGACATCCCAGCCTCGCGGACCACGGCGCCAGGGCCACCTGCTCCAGACGTGGCGTTTCCTCCACTCTCATCTAGGCAGCGTGTCTCCCTTGCCTGTGTCTGCTGGCATCACAATCCTCGTTGTGACAACGGACCTCGGCATTACAAACTCTATAAAAACACAATCTCTGATGGCTGCATAACAGTCAATTATACAAAAGTACCGTAATTCACTAATCATGCCCTATGGTCGGACATATTGGTTTCTAAAAATAACACAGAACTAAACACCCTTGTGTTCAACCCTCACTCTGTAGTTTAGATTTATTTTCATCAGGACAGCTTCCCAGGAGGGACTCGCTCACTGGCTCAAAAGCTTTCAAGGCTCTTTGTTATAGATTCTCAAATGGCTCTGCAGTAAGGCTGCAGCACAAAGGTGCGTTTATGTTCATGGAAACCCTAACACTTCATGGCAGAGGATCCAGACGTGGAAGGGAGAGGGACCCACAGGACCTGAGGCCCATTCCTCTAAAAGTTCATAAATCCCTGTGGACCATAGGGAGCCATGCCCACCAGGGGACAAAGAGGAAATGGGAAAGAAAGTTTGACCCTGACCAATGTCCTCAAAGCGCACTTTGTGAGGCACAACCTCCAGCAATGTGAGGACCGGCAGAAGCATCTGGAGGCTTCAGATGCCGGGAAGGTGCCAGGAGTGCTTGGCGCCACAAAGACCTGGGTGTGAAACCCCGTCCCCAGAGCAACCAGCTGATCTCAGACTTCCGCCGCCAGGACTATGAGAAAGAAATTTCTATCGTTTCCAAGCTACCCAGTCTGTCGTACTTTGTTATGGCAGCCCGAAGACACCAGGGTAATCTCCCCATCCCAAGGTCCTTAACTCAATCACATCTGCAGAGTTCCTTTTGCCACGTAAGGGAACACATCCGCAGGTTCCGGGGATTGGAACGTGGACGTCTCTTAGGCGGGGGGCACTGTCCTGCCTACAACCCTTGTCAACCACTTGGTACTGCCCTGGACCCTAGGGGGAGAGACCACGAGGAATTCATGGCCGCTGCTCCCAGAGTCACCACTCACTGGGGAGAGACACCCGTAGACACAGTCACGGCACAGCAGAGTCTAACAGCAGGGCAGGTGCCAGGAACCGCGGGACACAGAGAAGCAGGACGTGTCTCAGGAGGTCAGGCAAGCCTCCGGCAGACAGGATGCTCGACTGGGTCTGGGCGAATGGACACATTCTCCAGGTGGACCGAAGAGAGAAATCTGGTCCCTCAGGGAAAGGGTGCGGGGCAGAGCACCGGCCTACACTTGATTCCGAGCGTGCTCCCTCGCTCCGACACCCTGACTCAACCCCCCGCTAGGAAGCCACAGCCCTGGGATCTAGAAGCCAGGACGCCCAGTCTAGCCTGGCTCTCCCTCCAGGCAGCTGTGAGATCCTGAAAAGGCCACTTTGCCTTCTTGGTGGCCTCAGGGTCCCCACCGGTAGTGAGGGGTCAGGGCTCTGACGATTTCAAAGACCCCCCTTCCAACTTCAAGGTTCCAAAGTTTGATGGAGTTAAGAGGTATTTCTCAGAACAATCATTACAAATATTCAGAAGAACCACATCTCCAAAATAACACTAAGAATAGTTATTAAAGAAAACACGAAGAGATTAAATAAGGTAAACAAACATGGCAAGACTGTGCAACTTCAAGCACTCAGCAAATTCTGGGAAAAGTAATGTTTGACAGAGGCTAGATTTTTAATTTCCCTAAAATACTAAACATCTCTACCAAGGAACTTTGACCCCAGTGCTATTAATAGGCACACTTGAGAAGACTATTCAGTGAAAGCAGCAGAGGAAAGCTGTCCCTAAAATTATCCCAACAGCAACTGACTTCCTCCCCGGGGCTGAGCACAGAAGGAAGCATCACGTTATACCGATCCAAGGAAAGCGGGGCAGGGTGAGGGCCCCCCCCAGGGCCATGTCTGTTCTGAGCTGCCCAGGCTGGCGGTAACTGTCAGTCTGTCCGTCTTCATTCCTTAGATCTGGGCTCCCTCCTGCGCCACCTGTAACTGCAGTGCAGGCTGTACGGCTTATTTGTCTGCAGACCCTCAGCACCTAGCACAGGGTCTCCGACATTCGGGCCTTTAGAAAGGGTTGTTAAGAATATTCCCGTGTGGTCTGAAATATGCCTTCTGTAGTTGCAATACTGGCTTGTCTGCTTCCTGAGGTTACAGATTCTCCCCACATGACACCCTTGAAAATTGCCTTTTGTCAGGCAAAACACCTGGGGGAAGCATCAGGTCCTCCAGACCACCCGCCTCCCTGTCTCCTCTGAACAGACTGGGGTCTGCACACACCTCTTGGGCACAGAGCTGGGAATGCGGGCTGACAAGGTGGTCCTCAGGTCCCGTTTAGCAGAAACAGTGCCTTCGTGAATTTTTTATCGTCAGAACTACTTATCAAGAACAAAGGTTCCCAAAGCAAAGCAGCTTTACCTCCTGGTCTCTGGACACCCCTCTCAAGGTGTCCATTAGCATTCAGGAGCCATAACCTCTGCTTCCCTCTTCCAGAAACATCTCCAAAACACAAGAAGCAAACACAAACAATGCAATTACTTATAAAAAATAGAGAAGAGTCCCGGAGGGAGCGGGGAAGCTACATGTTAAGTAGGGAGTCCGCTGTGTGCTGAATGCAGAACAGGTTCGCAAGAGATGATTAATTGGAAATAAAAGAATTCCCTCTAACCTAACCAGCAATACACAGCCATGAAGGAAGCAAGGCAGACAGGCGTCCTGGGGGCCGTGCAGCCTCCATCACGAGGCTTTCCAGCACAACACCCCGAGTTCTCTTGGAGGGAGGTTTTTAAAGAGAAAAAAGGTCCTTGTTACATATCAATTCTGAAAAAACAAACAAACAAACAAAAACTTTAAACAGGATGCTAGTATGAGGTGATGAAGACAGCTGATTTTGACCAATACCAAGGAGCACTTCCTCCAGGCTAGGCCCTGCATAAGAGGAGAGGGTTCCTGGGCAGGGGGGATGAGGTCCCTGGCTGGACTGTCTCGTCCTAGAGGGGAGCTGGACACAGGCAGAGGCCGTGCCATGCGACCCCAGAGCAGGTGCCCCGAATTCCAGTCCTCACTCGGCCTTGTGGGAGTGCAGGGTGGGACACTTGAGGACTCTGGCCCCTCCCACCCGAATCTCTCTGACGGGGGATGGGGCAGCCATGGTCTCAAGTCTCCCCCTTTACTGGATAGGTTCAGGCTGCCCACTCTTCAGATTGCTGAGGCTCAATAAGTGAGTCTATAAAGCTGGCAGCACAGTGCCCGGCACGTGCCGTGTGTCACACACATCAGTCCCTTTCTGGTCTCGTGTAACAAAACCTGAGAGCAGAGATTGGGCTTCCAGCCAGAGTAGCCTGAGTCTGACAGGTGCTCAATAAACCTCAGTTAAAACGACAAGGGATTCACGTCCACGCCTAGCACACATGTGCATCACACCAGGCTAAGTGGGTATGTCTGTGAGTCCTTCTCCACACAGCACCAGCATGGTGCTTAGGACACGATGGGTATTCTAGTAATGCCTTCTGAACAAATGTAGGAAAGAACGAAAGAATGCAGAGTCAACTGTAACGTTATATGTTCATATAGGAAAAAAGCAACCATCCTCTAAAGATGGCAAAAAATGAAAAATGAAGACCCAAAGAAGTATGGTAGTTTCCCTTTAAACGCAAAGAAAGTACTTGGACTCCAGCACTGTCCAAATCTTCATGCCCTTCCTACAGGATTGCCCATCCTCGCCTCTTTGATCTCAGGCTGCCCTGTGACTTCTCTGACCAACAAAATGTGCAGGAAGTGACCCAGGCCACATCCAAGCAGAATGCTCCTGAGCTATCATGTGGCCTGTCCCCTTCTCTTTTCCTCTGCCCCAAAACCAGGATGTCTCCAGAGGACACGGGTCACGAATGAAAGCAAAATGGAGCAGAGCTAAACCAACCTGTGATACACACAAAACGGGAGCAAGAAACAAATCTTCCTGTGGTGCTAAGTAACTAAGATTCTGGGTCTTTTGTTACTGAAGAGAAACTCAGCCTAAACTGAATGATACAGAAAGTGATTCAGGGCTTCCCTGTGGCGCAGTGGTTGAGAATCCACCTGCCGATGCAGGGGACACGGGTTCGAGCCCTGGTCTGGGAAGATCCCACATGCCACGGAGCAACTAGGCCTGTGAGCCACAACTACTGAGCCTGCGCATCTGGAGCCTGTGCTCCGCAACAAGAGAGGCCGCGGCAGTGAGAGGCCCGCGCACCGCGATTAAGAGTGGCCCCCCGCTTGCCGCAACTAGAGAAAGCCCTCGCACAGAAACGAAGACCCAACACAGCCAAAAATAAATAAATAAATAAATAAATAAATAAATAAATAAATAAATAAATAAATAAATAAATAAATAAATAAATAAATTTATTAAAAAAAAAAAGAAAGTGATTCAATTCAGTTCCTACTGGGCCAGGCACTAGGCCAGGAGCCAGCACTGAGATAATGAGAACATGACCCCTGCCCAGAGGGGGCTCCCAGGGCAGAGAGAGACATGCAAGCAAATAAGGACACCCCAGCATGAGATGTAGAGGACACGTGGATAAAAGGCGGGAGGAGTGGGGAATCCCAAAGTCCCCCAGGATGAGGAGATGATGCGGCCGACTGGGTCGGGTGGGGCGCTGCAGACAGAGAATGGGACGCCCCAAGCCCGCACCATGCTATGTGTTGTTTTACTTCAGTATTTTTTCTTTCCTTTTTTTCCTTTTCCTATTGCTATGGAACAGTACTTGGAAACTGGATGAGGAAAGAGGTAAAAAAGTATGCATTGTTCTCGGCTTTTTAAAATGCACAATGGGGGCTTCCCTGGTGGCGCAGTGGTTAGGAATCCGCCTGCCGATGCAGGGGACACGGGTTCGTGCCCCGGTCCGGGAAGATCCCACATGCCACGGAGCGGCTGGGCCCGTGAGCCACAACTACTGAGCCTGCGCGTCTGGAGCCTGTGCTCCGCAACAAGAGAGGCCACGATAGTGAGAGGCCCGCGCACCGCGATGAAGAGTGGCCCCCGCTTGCCGCAACTAGAGAAAGCCCTCGCACAGAAACGAAGACCCAACACTGCCATAAAAATAAATTAATTAATTAAAAAAAAAATGCACAATGATTCTGGTAAAAATAAAGTCTTACCATACGATCCAGCTGTCATGCCCCTTGGTGTTTACCCAAAGGAGCTGAAAACTTACATCCACACAAAATCCTGCACATGGGTACTTAGAGCAGCTTTATTCATGAAGGCCAAAATTTGGAAGCAACCAAGATGTCCGCCAGTAAGTAAATAGATAAACAAACTGTGGTACTTCCAATGGAATATTATTCAGTGCTAAAAAGAAATGAGCTATCAAGCCATGAAAAGACATGGAGGAGCCTTCAATGCATATCACTAAATAACAGAAGTCAGCCTGAAAAGGCTACATCCTGTATGCTTCCAACTATATGACATTCTGGAAAAGGTAAAACTAAGGAGACAGTAAAAAGATCAGTGACCACCAGGGGCTGGAGGGGAGGGAAGGATGAACAGGCGGAGCACGGGGGATTTTAGAATGATGGATACACGTCACTGTACACGTCATCGTCCAAACCCACAGAATATGCAACAGCAAGAATGAAAAACAACCAAAAAACACTTTCCCTAATAAAAAGCTGGTGTAGGCGGATGGAGGGTACACAATGACATACGCACGTGCTCTTTTTTTTTTTAATATATACATTAAATGGAGAAACTCGCAGCCTTTGCCCCATGGCCTTAACAATTCCCACAGCTCTCAGGTGCCCGTTTTCTGATTACGTGCCCCCTGGTCACTAAAAAGCCCTGGAAACAGGCTCCTACAATCAGGAGTCTTAAGTTCTTTCCCAGGATGGGATGCCCAGTCTTCCTTGAATCTCAGGGATTTCCAAGACAACCCTGATGTCAGGGGGGAGGACACAGCAGAAGGGGGCAACTGGACTTGGCCTCTGGAATCCGGCAGCTGGTGGACAACTGATACCGTATGTTAACAAAGCGACATTCCTGAAGGGAGGCACGGTGCGCTCCCTGTGAGCCTCACCTCGCAGGGCCTTTGCCTCTCTCTCTTCAGGATGACCTGTGACTGACACAGCAGAGTACTCCACGTGTCTCCGAGGTAATACAAGTGGATTGGCATTTCTGGAGCAGTTGCAGGTGCATGAGAGCTACTCACTCAACCTTCTCACCCACCTCCCCGGGCAGGTACCGCCATCAGCCCGGGCGTGCAGATGTCAGCACCGACGCTAAGGCAGGGTACGCAACTTGCCCGAGATCGTGCCACAGGCAGAGGTCAAGGAGGGAGGACCTGGCCCAGGTCTCTGCAACCCTGAAGCCACGGCTTTTCCACTAGTTCTGAAGTGGAGAGATTCTCAGCTACGGCTGCACTTCACATAAACCCCCAGAGCTGTAACAGTATTTTGAAGGTAATAAGGATAACATTCATAGTCTTATGCGTGTGTGCAGGTGTGTGTAAGTACACCTGAGCACATGTATATACACGGTGCATATACTGTGTGCATATAATACCTATGCAATATATTCATTCTCAAGTTGAAAGATAGGGAAGACAACTGATAAGATGGCCCCGAATGGGCGGACGCCCGCTATCGCGCTAAAATGCTCCGCGTCACGGCCTCGGGAATGATACGCGGCGATGGCACCCCTCCCGCGCAGGTCTGTCACGTAGCCTTGCCCTTGATCTATCTGATCGTCCAGTCGCTGGCCTTCCCTCCCGACACACTCTGGGGTCCTCCAAGCCACTGTCCTGTAACACCTGCATCTCTGGTGCCTGGAGAGGCTCCTGGGAAGCTCTCGACTCACAGGTAGAACGACCCAGGGAGCCGGCAGGAGGGAGCTCTCCACAGGAGGCCTCTCACGAGCCCGCTTCAAACCCTGGCTCGGACACCCCCGGGCAGTGTCACCTGGGGCGGGTCATCTGCTCCCGCTGAGCCTGTCTCCTCAACGGGCATGCAGAGATGACAGGCGGGTGGGGGGGGGGGTGACACGAGAGGCCCGGAAGCCTCCTGCTGACGGGGAAGGCTAGAAAGCGTGACCGTGTAGAACGCAGAGGCGTCAGCAAGTGGTCCGGGAGGAAGCCTTGGACGCCCCCTTCCCTCCAAGGCCAGGGGCACAAGGGCTCACGCGCTGGAAGCCGAGGGGAGCTCCTCTGCCAGCGCGGGTTTTACTGTGTCCATCGTGGGCAGGTTCCAGCGGCTAACGGGTCTTTTGAGTCAATGTACCTTCGTGGAGACCTTCTGAACTGACACAGATTAAACGACTCCATCATGTCAACACCCACTTCCCTTCGGTTTTGCCACCAGTGGTTCCAATACTCTGCTGTGAGGCTGCCTTGTTATCCAAGTTCCAGCCCAATTCCAACCCTGAAGTGCTTCCTTATGTGAGAGATGCTAGGTAAGGCAGTCCGAGAAAGGACGCAGCGATTCTTCTGGGCTGTCGGTCAGTCTGCTGATAAGCATGCCGTGGACCAGACTCCCCCCCAGAGGAGGGTCCCTGCACTGGCCTCAGCCCTGCCGACCCCTGCAGCCTCGGGCCCTGGGACCAGCCTGCCCGGCTTCAGGCTGCCCCACACTGCTGGCCGGGACAAGGATCCCGACCCTCCTCTTTCACTTCTCCTCCCACGCTGGGATCTGCGTCCCATTCCCAGGCCCAAAGGCGGTGTGTGGGGTTGAACGGGAAGAGCTTCCCTAAGCTGGGGAACAGAGGGGCTAGCTGGGTCCAAACAAAAGGGCAGCCCCCGGAGTCCCGCAGGGGCCCAGCAGGCCTCTCTGAGCGTCACTGGCTACGAGCCCGATCAGGGCCGGGAGAGCCGGGTGCCGGCAGCTTGAGATCCCTTGTGGAGCCCCAGAGAAAGGCGCCGGTTGTACAGAACGCCTGTCCCAGGAGACGGGGAAGAGCACGCCTGTCCCCACCTTTCCCCAAGGTCTCGCTCCCAGGAGGGAGGAGAATAAAACGGTCAAGTCTTCCAAGTGTCCTGCAGCTTTCAGGCAGCTCCACTGCTATTTCCTCACAGGACCTAACCGAGCCCCCAGTTTGCTGGGAGCCTGAATGACAAGCCCAAGGGCACGAGCCAGGCATTGGCAGAGACGCGACCAGAAGCCAGACCTTCGGCTCCCACTGCTGTGCTCTTTGCCCAAGGTCACAGCGCGGCATTTCTGGTGCAGCAGGAAGTGGGCTGCCCCTGCGAGGACAGCAGCCTTGCGGCCATAGCCTCGGTGCCCTCAGAACCTCCCCACCCCGCCCTGGCCATGCATCTGCTGGGCAACCAAATGGCACCACCACCCACCCAGCTGCCCAAACTAGAAACTTCCCTTTCCTTCTCCACAGCCCACACCCACCAACCCTCTATCCTTCCTCCCTCCTGAGGGTCTCCGGATCCCGACCCTTCTCTCTGCTCCAAAGGGCGCCCCCAGGCGCAGCTGCCATGACCTGCCTGAGACCACCCAGGCTCTCACCAGCTGTCACCCCTTCCAGACACTTCCTAAAAGGTCAAGCTGACACTCTCCTGCCTCGAACTCTCTTGTGACCACCCCTTCCCCTCCAAAGACGTGGCTTTGACCATGGCTCTCACAGGAGGATTTCAAGCCAGGGTGAAGCTGTCATTTATCCTGAAGGTGAAAACGGGGAAAACCCAAAAGACAAAGACATCTTCAAATGTATCCCTCATTAAAAATGTATTAACACTCATCGGCATCCAAGGTCCGCTAAGATCTGGCCCAGACCAGTCCACCCATCACCTCCCCCTGCACTCGGGCCACAGGAAACACCCAGCTCTCCCATCCTGAGCTGCGGTGAGCTGTTCGTCAAATGGGAAAAATAACCCTGGCCCTGGAAAAACACAAACATTCACAAGCTTAAGTTAGTTTCAGAGGAAGCAGCATAACGTATGACAAATACACACAGATGCTGCTCGGGCTAACCTGTGCCACAAAGTCCCAGACATCCCGAACCCTACTTCCCCCCCTCTCCCCGCCAGCCCCTGAAACCAGTTCCCTTGGACAGTCAGGATGCCGCCACTCCCGTGTGGGCCGCAGCCTGGTCCTGCCAGACCCGGAGCCACTCAGCTCCGGGGCTGCGTCAGCTACCAGAGGTGGATGCAGGTTTCCCAATCCCGCTGGGCCTCTGAGAGCCCTAAGCAGCCCCAGCGTTACCCCGATGTCTCCCGCTGGGCACCTGCTGAGAACAATGAGCCTTCATTATCTGACGGGCAGGATGCTTTAGAGCGGAGAGACACAGGAAACGGCTTCACTTCTTCATCTGTTCATTTTCCAAACCTCAGACAGAAGATGCTTGTGTGTTTCATTTTGAGCTTATGAGAAAGAGTTAGAGAACTTCTTAATGTCGACTCATCCGTTGGGGATGAAAAGGCATGCATTCGGGGTGTAAGGTTAGATAAAAGGAAAAGATCTAATAATAACGGCTCCATCACGGAAAGTAGGTAAGCAGACACCAGTGCCTTCTGATGGAGATTCTTTGCAAAAGAAAAAGAAAACTATCACTGAATATGATCAAGCCTCTAGAGCTTACTACCAATTTAATAAGGAATAAAGAAAGAGAAGTCAGTCAGAGGAGCAAGGTCCACCACCACAGGCACCCAACTGGCCAAAGCCCCAACTGGGGGACCTGATTTAGTCAATGAACAAGTGTGAGAAAAAAGAGATGCACAGGGGAGCCTACAGATTAAAAACGGATGTGCGACTTATCAACCTCTTGAATTCTGATTCCAAAAAATGTTTAAAAAACATGACACCGAGATCACTGGAAATTTAAACATTGATACTGAGGAACTGCTCATTTTAAAACATGATATGGCATTGCGGTTGTGTTTCTAAAAAGAGCTCCAATGTTGACTATTAAAATATTTGCAGATGAAATGATATGTCGTCTTGGATTTACTTCAAAATAACACAGGAAATGGGGCAGTTGGTGAGGGAGAGATGGAAAAGATTGGCCATGAGTCACTAGTTATAGAACTGGGTGAGAAGTACTATTACGGCACCTCTTGTATATATCTGAATTGTCCACATAAAGTTTTTAAGTAAAAGAATGAATAACGACACACCCCTTCCCTTCGGCACCTTCGCTGAAGTGGCCCAGCGCCGAGGTGGGCACGGCTGGGCTTCTTCCCCGCCCATCTGACAGGTGAGGCGTCAGCATCAGAGAGCGTGACGGACCAGCCAAGGGTGCGACCGACGACCAGCAGAGCTGGGGTTGCAGCGCACGTCTCGGCTCGGTCCAGGGCACTTTCCTCTTCCCACCAGATAAGATGAGACCCTTTCCCTAACATGTGGGCAGACACCTTTGAGGGCCCTGAGAGGTCTGCGCACGGGGCTCCACGGCCAGACTCCAATCCCCACGAAGGGAACGATGAGTTCCCAGAATTTCTAGCTCCAGACCAACCGGAGCGCTGCAGCTGGGGGAGACTGGGCTTGGGAGTGTGAGGGATAAGCACCAAAGAGAACACAAGACCCGTGTCACTACCCGCCACCTCTTCCTGGTGAACTAAACCAGGAGGATAATCACCACCATGTCCCCCGATGGGGTCAGCTTAAAGCCTGCCTGAGTCAGGCTGTGAGTGGAGGCGCCCTGAGCAGGACCCCTAAGGAGGAGGGGAACGCTTGTGAATGACACTCTGCACGCCCACGGCTAACCCACTCACTCGTGCACGTTACCTGAGCACCTACTGTGTGCCTGACAGCGCCCTGAGCAGGACCCCCAAGGAGGAGGGGAACGCTTGTGAATGACACTCAGCACGCCCACGGCTAACTCACTCACTCGTGCACGTTACCTGAGCACCTACTGTGTGCCTGACAGCGCCCTGAGCAGGACCCCTAAGGAGGAGGGGAACGCTTGTGAATGACACTCAGCACGCGCACTGCTAACTCGCTCACTCGTGCACGTTACCTGAGCACCTACTGTGTGCCTGACAGCGCCCTGAGCAGGACCCCCGAGGAGGAGGGGAACGCTTGTGAATGACACTCTGCACGCGCACTGCTAACTCACTCACTCGTGCACGTTACCTGAGCACCTACTGTGTGCCTGACAGCGCCCTGAGCAGGACCCCCAAGGAGGAGGGGAACGCTTGTGAATGACACTCAGCACGCCCATGGCTAACTCACTCACTCGTGCACGTTACCTGAGCACCTACTGTGTGCCTGACAGCGCCCTGAGCAGGACCCCCGAGGAGGAGGGGAACGCTTGTGAATGACACTCTGCACGCGCACGGCTGACCCACTCACTCGTGCACGTTACCTGAGCACCTACTGTGTGCCTGACAGCGCCCTGAGCAGGACCCCCGAGGAGGAGGGGAACGCTTGCGAATGACACTCTGCACGCGCACTGCTAACTCAGTCACTCGTGCACGTTACCTGAGCACCTACTGTGTGCCTGACAGCGCCCTGAGCAGGACCCCCGAGGAGGAGGGGAACGCTTGTGAATGACACTCAGCACGCCCACTGCTGACTCACTCACTCGTGCACGTTACCTGAGCACCTACTGTGTGCCTGACAGTGGATCAAGGTGGTAGGGACGTTCAGAGCTGAGCGAGACACACACGCTGCCCCCAAAGACCCCACAGTCGAGCCCCGTGGTCCCCGCACAGGGCCCCCCGTTAGAGTCACCAGGGGAGACTGACAGGTCCCGAGGCCCAGGTGGCACCCAACCAATCAGATCAGGAGGTGGTGGGGCGGGGGGAGCCCCGTAATAACAATTCGAGGCGAAGTTTGGGAACCGCTAGTCTGGCAAGAGCGAGACGCGAGGTAGAAAATACCAAACGCCATCCAAGAGTCCATGGACACACAGGGGAGCAGGACACGGCTCCAGGGGGAGATCGGGGAGGACGCGGCGGGGCGGCTCTGTCACGGCCTGAGGCCCCGCGGTGCTGACCCTGCGGGCCACGCTCTGCCCTCCCATCCGTGCCGAAGGCCGAGGGGCCCCAGGGGACGGCCTTGCTCCCTCCGGGCCTTCCTGTCACTTCCCAAGGGTGGCCATCTGCCTGAGATTCCCGAGGCTGCACCTCCCCCGAGACCCCGGACCCCAGGCGTCCCGCCAACCCCCAGCTCCCAACTGCAATGATGCCGGCCCATGACCCCGGCCCCCAGACCCAGGGGCGGCAGGTCTGCTACACCGCGCGCCTCAGTGGCGCCCCCTACCCTTCCGGTCACCTGGCTACCAGTTCCCTGGTCAGGCCTCGTTAACAAGCCCTCATAGTAAGTCCTCCCTGTGAAGCGGCTGTGTGGCCTCCGGCTCCTGACAGAGGAGGGCCTTCTGTCCCCACGTCAGGCACCGCCCAGGAGCCTGGGCAACGCGACTCCAAGTCATAACTAAGCACTTGAGCAAAACTCCGCACAGTCATCTCCCCAGAAAGGAAGCACAAGACCCCAAGCGCACGCCCTTCCCTAGGCCTGGCGGCTCGGATGGCGGGAGCCGTTCTCACAGCTGAAAATAGCATTACCTGCCCGTCACGGAGCACCTGCCGGGGGTCACGTGCAGTGCTAGGCACACAGCCTGGACTAACTTTAGTACTTATAACGACCTGCAGGACAGGCATCAGTATCCACGCTTTACTGGAAAGCCCAACAAGGCCAGGCGACTTACCCAGACAGCCGAGCCAGCCAGCGGCCGAGCGAGACCGGGCCTGGGCTCCGTGTGGCCCCAGGTCTGCGCCCGCTAGGCCTGTGTCCACGGGGTGGGCGCCTGAACACCAGCCTGCAGCCAGGGCGTGGGTGCAGGGGGCACCACCTCCTGCAGGAGGGAGGCTCCAGTCGCTCAGGACAACAGAGGCCACACAAAGCTGCCCGGCGTACGGAGCCCAAGCGAGTGACCTGGTTTTTCTTTTCTCATGAAGAGGAGAGACTCTCTCCTGTCATCTGAGTCAGCAAACTGCAGCATCTTCCAGGTGTCGAATCTCTGTCACCTGGATGCTTCTCCAGGCTGAGCTCTGACCCCTCTTCTTGCTGCCTATGAATCATTAGGGGATCCTATTGATTCTGGCGCCATCCGGGTTTCTATTAGGAGACTTGCAAAACCGCTAACTGGAAGGGATGCAGAGTGGGGTGGCGGAGACGCCGTGGCCAGGGAGTGAGGAGCCCGGCACCAACGTCATCCTGCCCGGGGCTTGCGAAGCAAACCCGAGCCTCAGTTTCCCCATCGGTCAGCTGAAAGGACAAGAACACACCAAGGTGCTTTCTCCTGGTTTCCATGAGCTTAGTTTCTGAAGGACTCTCCCACTTTCCTCCCAGTCTGAAAAAGGAACAAAGAAAATCCACAAAGTCTTCTGACTCAGAACGGTTGCAGAAGAGACCACCGGGCTGGGGGCACAGGCCTGTGGACGGCGGGGGGCAGGGCAGGCCACCCGTGGAAGGAGGCCGTGCGCACATTCCAGCTGCGGTTAAACAGCAAAGGGCAACAACACCGGTCTCCTAACAGCAAGGGCTTCCTCGCGGGATGCAATGAAGTGCTCGACGGAACTGAACAAGAGAAAAACGTGGAGACAGTTGGTAGGAGGAGCTAGATATTTGGGGCTGGGGCTGTTCTGGGCTCGGATAAACAGCAATTTGTGATACAACGGTATACACCCCCCGAGGCGGGCCTGCGCGGAAATCACTGCTTACACGCTCACTGTTCCCGGGGAGGGCACCTGCACACAAGTGAACGATCGCGGGGATAGAGGACGCACAGGCTGCTCCCCAAACCCCTCTGCGGGGAGTTACAGAAGATCAAAGTCAAAACGAGAGGAGGACGGGACCTTAGTGGTCACCTGGCTGGTCACCCCTCTGAGCCTCAGTTTCTTCATCTGCTAGATAGAGATGATGATCACGATAGCGACCTCAAAACACACGTTGAAGACAGAACACGCAGCACAGCAAGTAACCAATCACAAGTCATCGCTTATCACGTGATCACTTCATTTGCTCCTTCACTCCTACAGGAAACACTGTCTGAGCCTCTCACAGGACCAGGGAAGAAGTTAAAACCTAGAGGAGGGAAAAGGCTTATCTAAAGCCACTCAAGAGGCAAAAGAAGAAAAGCTAAGCCAGAAACAAATTGCCGGCTGAATGCAGCGCTGTGCCACAGGCTGGGCCCCCCTCAGACCAGCAAGAGAACCCTAGAAACACAACCACAATGCCATGGAGCGCCCAGGCCTTCTCACTCCCACCCCAGAGCCCCGCCAGGACCCTCCAGATGTGAGGGTCCGGCCCTCCCCATGGCCTGGACGGCGTCAAGGGGAAGGTCTCAGAGCGCCTAAGGTGTACTTGCTCCGGAGCCCGTCCCTGCCCCTCTGGCTCCACAGCCATTCTAGGACCTGTGCGGTGCACTCTCCATCCGGACGCTTGACAGGGCTGACCTGTTCTCAGCCAGCCAGCGACGAGGCTCCCCAGCGAGGAGACGCCTGGACCAGACGTTCCAGGCCTGCCAAGCAGGCAGTGGCTCCCCGTGAGGGAGGGCGGGACAAGGCGGGGTAGCCTGAAGCACGGGAGGAGACAGCATCTGATACTGTAAACTAAGAGAGATTTGCGCATAAATGAGGGTTGTCATGAAATTTAATTTTAATGGTTTGATAATGAAGCAGAAACACAATAATTATCATATCTTAATTTTTCCAGTACATTTGCTGCTGGCGACACTGTATTTTCTTAAGGAAGTTCATTCTTTTCCACTCAGAAAAGTGTTCTACTGTTTCTGGTCATCTTTTGAAACTGGAGGAGGGGGGATGCCCAGTTCCCGGGACATAGCCTAAAGAAGTGTAGGTAACTCCCGCGGAGGGGTATGGTGGCAGCTGGGCAGCCCTGGGTCCCAATTACAACTAACTGCATGGCCCTTGGCAAGTTCGAGCTCTCTTATGCGTAAGCAGAGATGGGCACAATGCCCACACCTTGAGGATGAGGATTAAAGGCGGAAATGCTTGTGAAAGTGGGTTCTTCTTTACACCACCCCTCGGGTAAAAATGAATGTTACTTCAGGCATCTAGCTGCAAGTCTGGAGGACATCCTCAATGTCACGACCGATGGTGTGGAGCCCCAGGAAATGCGATCAGCACAGACCAAGCATCACAAATCGTGTATGGCAAAAGTGAAGTTAACTAATGGTGCTTAATTACAGAACTGATGCATCAACCAGGCCACAGAAAGAGAGATGAGTCACTGATTTCCAAAGGACCTTTCACAGAAAAGATTTGGAAGGTGAAAAGGTACTTGCTACATCCATTTGCTGAAATGTTGTATTTTAAATTATAAGATGAACTAGATCTCCCTAGGAAATATGGGTATAAGAGTGGTATTTCCAGTTTAAAAACGCGAACATTCAGCCTATGAAGAAGTCCTTCACGCCACCCCACGCACACTCCCCTTTCCAGGGCGTGCTGCTCCTTCACCTGGGCTGCTCTCCCTTGCACTCCAGCCCCACCTCACTCCTACTCAGTGTCCTGTTCTGTATTAGCACCACTTCCTCCAGGAAGCCTTCCCAGCCCCAAGTTGGGTTTCTTCCTCTCAGCTTTGGATTCTCCTCACCCTGTGTGACAATCCCTGCCTTTCTTCCACACCCCACATAAGCGCAGTGAGGACACAGTGAGGACCTTACTCACTATGTCATCTCCTGGCAGGGCGTGGTACTCGCTCGACACTCGGGAAGTGCTTGTTGAATGAATTAATGAACACCTTGCAAGCCAAAGACCCAGCCTGCTCCTCCGCCTCCCCGTCTTCTGCCGGCCTGTACGCTTGACAATGGACTTCAGTGCCGGTCACAGCTTACCTAAGGCTGCACAGAGCAGAAAGAGGAGAAAATAGAACCTGCTTCCCCCCGCCCCCTCCAGCCCATCTTTTTTTTTTTTTTTTTTTTTACATCTTTATTGGAGTATAATTGCTTTACAATGCTGTGTTAGTCTCTGCTTTATAACAAAGTGAATCAGTTATACATACACGTATATCCCCATATCTCTTCCCTCTTGCGTCTCCCTCCCACCCTCCTTATCCCACCCCTCTAGGTGGTCACAGAGCACCGAGCTGATCTCCCTGTGCTATGCGGCTGCTTCCCACTAGCTATCTATTTTACGTTTGGTAGTGTATATACGTCCAGGCCACTCTCTCACTTCGTCCCAGCTTACCCTTCCCCCTCCCCGTGTCCTCAAGCCCATTCTCTAGTCGGTCTGCGTCTTTGTTCCCGTCTTGCCCTTAGGTTCTTCATGACCATTTTTTTGTTTGTTTTTCCATATGTATGTGTTAGCATCTCCAGCCCATCTTAAATCGCCATCCCAAGCTCAGCCGTGGCGTCATTCAGACCTGGGTCCCACCAAGTGCCTTTGACCTCTGTCCTCAGTCTGCTTGTCTATTAACATGCGGACAGAAGCTCCTGTTTGAGGGTACTAGGGGGACTGAGCGCCTGACCTCCTGCAAACACACGGGGCTCAGAAACTGTGACTCCAAGGACACGTTTCTCTTGTACTTGGCACGCCTTTCTACCCGGAGGGAGGGGGAGACAGATGCAGGCCCCCAACAGTCTAATTGGAGTCGGTCCCTCTCCTGGACTGCAGGTCACCCTTAAAAGGACGTCAAATGCCTCGTGACCCAGGACGCCAGGGCTCCGAGCAGAGCAGCATCACAGCTACGTGGCTGCCAGGAATACGGCTTTTCACCGAGGGTGAGGCTGTGTCACCCCGGCAGAACCCGTGGTTCACCTGCCCACTCCCCAGGGAGCAGTGGGAAGGTGGCCTGCCACGCACTGGGAGATAAAGCCGGAGTCTGAGGACCACCACTGCCCTCACCACCGGGGAGAGCTGGCCCGCCCTGCCCTCCTCAGAGTGGCCGAGCCTGGCCGAGGGCAGCCCTCATGAGCGCCTAGGGAAGCCCGAGGTGTGGTGGGGATGGCGCCGGTGGGGGAGGGACAGGCTTCGGGGGGGCTGAGCTCAGGACTCCGGGAGGGCACAGGGCTCTGAGGAGACAGAACCGGGAGGTACGGGGACAGCAGCCCAGGACTCAAGGGGCTTCCCGGGGCTGCCAGGCAAGGTCCACCCACCGCAGCTTCCTCCCCTAGACCTGCTCCGTCAGACCAAAGACCTGGGCCCTCTCCATGGAGGCAGAGCGTGTGTCCAAACCAGGCAAGGCTGGAGAGGTCTGGAAAGGGAAGCGCAGTGACTCCCTGCATCCCCGCGAACACTGGGATGCCTGGCGGTCACCCCTGGGTTAGCGGGGTAGTGGGAGCAGCGCCCGAGTTGACTCCCCAGACAGAAAGGAGCATCATGACCTCTGGTTTACCCCCCCACCCAAAACAGCAGGATGGCCCACCAGGCAGGAGTGGCAGGGCCGCCCCGGCTGCGGGAGTGTCGTCAACTCCCGGCCATGAGGGGTCCTTGCTTACTCATCCTGTGGCTCCTGGAGCCTGACGCAGGCACCCCAGAGCAAATTCTCGAAGCATCAATATTTATCGAATGAATATTTTATGAATGAATAAAGAATGTGCGAGTTAGATGCATCAAGAAATGAGAATTTAAGCAAGAAGCTTAACAAGGAAGAAGCCGGAAGCACAAGACTGAACTGGGCTTATTTGCGAACGGGGCCGTGAACATCGCTCAGACTTCCGTGGCTGACAGTGAGTCAAGCTTAGAACAAGCTCAGCAGTTTGTCATTTTTTTTTTTTTTTAAAGTAGTCCCAGCCTCCTTGCAACTTTAATTTTATTTATGTATGTATGTATGTATGTATGTATGTATGTATGTATGTATGTATGGCTGCATTGGGTCTTCGTTTCTGTGCGAGGGCTTTCTCCAGTTGCGGCAAGCGGGGGCCACTCCTCATCGCGGTGCGCGGGCCTCTCACCATCGCGGCCTCTCTTGTTGCGGAGCACAGGCTCCAGACGCGCAGGCTCAGTAGTTGTGGCTCACGGGCCTAGTTGCTCCGCGGCACGTGGGATCCTCCCAGACCAGGGCTCGAACCCGTGTCCCCTGCATTGGCAGGCAGACTCTCAACCGCTGCGCCACCAGGGAAGCCCTGTCAGTCATTTTTTTAAAGCAGGATTTATGTTGGTGTCATAAGACGACCAGAAGGATGTCCTCTGGGATCCCAGGCTACATCAAAACATCTAGACAAGGCAGACAAGGCAGGGGGCAGACGGTCTCCTTCACAGCTTGGGGACCAGCACGGGGCCCAGGCCGCTGCCAGTGGCCTAGAGCACCAAGGACGCAGCAGCAGGCCAGGAAAGAGCCTGTCCTCACGCCCCGGAGCCAGAACACTCAGCACGGCCGCCACGGCCTCCGTGCACGAGCACGGGAGCCCTGCACACGCCCGCACAGCAAGAACCCCCTACAACAAGGAGCTCTTGAGAGGGGGTGTTTCCGTCCTCTCAAGGGTTAGGCCATGAACGCCCTCCCAGTATCAGCCCCAGACAGCAAATACGACTGTGCATTCACACGTGTCAACATCCATAATGACACTAAACAGCCGCACCCTGGAAGCAATCTCGTAGCGGGTCAGCGTGGAGATGGATAAACGGTGCATTCACGAACGAACCACGAAGAGCAGTCAGGAGGCAGAAACCTGATTCATATTCAGCTCCAGAGCACAATGCTGATTTAAAGTTATAAAAAGACACGCAGAAAAAGACATATGATACGGAACCACTTATGTCATTAACAAAAAAAAACTCTGAACACAGTGTTTGTTGTGGCTATAAATAAGTACAATAAAGTAGTAAAGCGTGGAGCGGATGATGACGCCACGGCCTCCGAGACACACAGACTCTGGAGGAGGAAGAGAAAGGAAGGTGGGGGCGGGGGCGGGGGCCGGGGCGGGGCTGTCGGGCTTGGCTGCTTTTTCATTTGCTTATTTTTTCCCAACATTTCCTTAGGAGTTGAAAGAATTCCTCAGAGGATACTCTATAGACCCGTTGGTACATTCTATAATTAACATTTTATTCTATTTGCTTTATCAGCTCAGTCTATCCATCTTCCCATCCCTCCACCCATCCAGGAATCTAGTTTTTTAGGCATTTCAAAGACTAGTGCAGATATCATACACCACCCCCAAGTCCTTCAGCCGGCAGAGTTTAACATCTGCTTACAGTTTTTCTTTTGATAGAAAATCGACTCTCAGAGAAATGCACAAATCTTAAGTACACATTGGCTAAATTTTAACAATGGCAAACACCTGTGGAACCCACACCCAAATATCAAGTTAGACAACATGGCCATCACCTAGAAAAATCCCCTTGTGCCCCTTCCTGGTCAAAGCCCATCCCGACCTCTCCAGAAGCAACCGATGCTCTGTTTTCACCATCACAGAAGAGTTTCGCTGGTTCTGGGATCTCAGATGAACGGAACCACACGATACATGCTATTTTGGGTCAGGCTCCCCGCACTCAGCATAAGGTTCCTGAGATTCACCCATGGTGATGTATTAGGAGTTTGTCAGTTTTTGTTGTTGAGTAATATCCCATTAGGAAAATGCCACCATTTGTTAATTCATTCTCCTGTAACAGACACCTGAGCTCTATTTTTTGGCTTGGAACATTCTTTATAGGTCTTTTTGTGAACATACGTTTTTAAATTTTTCTTGAATAAATAACTAGAGTTGGAACTGCTGGGCAGAGTACGTCTATGGTTAGTTTTGTAAGAAACTACAGCAGCCTCTGCAAAAGTGGTTGCACTGTTTCACATTCCCACCCAGGCATGAACCTTCCAGCTGCTGCATGTTCCTTGTGGACACTTGACATTGTCAGTCTGTCATTTTAAGCATTCTCATGAGTGTGTAGTGCTGTCTCATTGTGATTTAAATTTGCATTCCCTCCTCCCCACTGACCAATGGTGTTAACGTCCACTATTTTTTTTTTTTAACATTTTATTTCCTTGAGAGAGAGAGAGGAGACAGAAAGATAGAGGGAGACAGAGACAGAGAGGGAGAGAGAGAGGGAGAGATCTCAAGCAAATATAGCAAAACGCTGAAATCTGAGATATGGTATGCTAGTATCTAAATTATTTTCTGTATGTTTCAAGTATTTTGCAATTACAAATAAAAATTATATTTCACCTATATCTTACTCCAGCTATAATTCCACCTATAAGGGTATGGCCCTAACATCCAAGCTGTGCTTGGGGGCACAGCTCCTGGTCTGGAGAGAGGCCCAAATGAGTGGGAGTGGGCCAGGCCCTGGGGAAGGGATCCCCACCACAGCAAAGAGCTTCCTTCCAAAGTCACCGAGCTTGACCTGCCTCCGGACCTGCCCCTGTGGCCCTGGCTCTGCTCCTGGTCGGCTCTCACTTCCACCTTGGCTCCCTGCTCGCCTCTGCTGGACCAGGGCATGTCCTGCGGCTGACCCTGGCCAGGGCCCATTGGGGCCACCTCTCTTTGCCCTCCAAGGGCTGAGCTCGGGTGACACAGCACCTCTTCCAGGCACCTCTGCCTGGCCTGTCTCCTGTGACATTAATTCCTCCAAGGAACTTCCCATTGACATTGATATGCGTCCCTCAGGTCAACACCCAGTGACCCCAGATACAGCTTTCTTAAGAATTTAAAAGTGAAAGGTCTTGCCCAGACGTCTGGGCGTCCTCAGACATGGTGCCTGAAAGCATCTGTAGCTGAGGTGCTGCTTCCTCGGACGGAAACCATTCATTTCTACCTTGACTTTACACTTGGCTCCAATTTGCAACCACGACCGATCCTGTCACTGAACCTGAATAAGGGCTGTGATGCCTCTGAAAGGGGGACCAGGCTGCCCGCCCGCTAAGGTCTCGAGGCTGGACTGTTTCAGCACCTCCCAAGCAGGGCGACGAGAGGGGGGCCAGGGAGCACGTGGGGCCGTGACGACACTCACCGCTGGCACTCGCCGGCGTGCAGGATGAGCTCTTCATTGCTCCGGGCGCTGACTGTCAGCTCGTGCTCCGTGGAGTTGAAGACGTCCAGGAGCAGGTGGCACTGCCGGGTACTGCGGTGCAAAGACAAAGCCAAGTTCAGCATCTTCTGACAGCCAAAGAGGAGAGTGACTCTGCTTCCCCCCATCCCCAAAGATTTTACACCACTGGAGGACATGAGAAGTACGATTTATCAAAATGTCATGTACCCCGGGACACAAAGGCTTACGAAGACTCATTCTGAACTAATTGTGAATTCTACACAGTGGGTTTGGACAGGAGGTCCTCCTCGGTCCTGGGACACATGCTTATAACCCAGCTGTGCCCTTTACACACTGAGTGACCTCGGGAAGGTAACCTGAGTTCTCCAAGCCTCACACGTGCGACCGCTAGGACGCCTGACCCAGCGGGAAAGCACTCGGCATACAGTGTCATTCAATAAGTGACCGCATCATGGCCCTGGGTTTCTACGGGTGCCAGGCCAGGTGCTGGGCAGGGGTCCACAGAGCGCCGTGCCCATGCTGTCTGTGCACATGTCCACCGAGAGTCCTCACGGGGGCCACCCCGCACTCCCCCAGAACTGTGGGCGACACCGTGGGGTCACTCACCACCCACCTGAAACCTCCCTTCCCTGGCCTTCTCTACCGCAGACAGTAAAACTGAAGTAACCAAGTTCCCGCCTCCCCCTTCCCCAAGGGGAGGGCCATGGAACAAAGTTCCAGCCAATAACCGGCTTCTGGAGACTTCTCATGCCACATAAGAAGACAAGTCCTTGAGACGGGAAGGCGTCACCCTTCCACCTCCTGACTCCCTTTGCTTCCTCCCCAGGGAGGAGCAGGACGCCAGGAAGCTCAGGGACTCTAGGGGGCGATGGGGACGAACGCCACGGCTGTGGAGGGCAGACTGGGGCCCTGGGAAATGATGGCACAGACCCATTAGCTACATGTGAAAAACAGAATTCCAGCCACGTACGCTTCGTTTGTGCTAGCTGCCATTTGTCAGGTCCCCATTACGGTCCAATGCTTGCCTAAAACTAACACAGCATCTCAAACACCAAGTGTCGCAGCTGGCGCGTGACAGCTGATGGATAAGCGTCTGCTCATCAAAATGGGACACCCAGACCTAAGACAGGAGCAGACAGCAACAGAGGCAGCAGCCATCCTCCTTCCTGGAGGAACAGGGTAAGGAGATTTTCAGAGAAGAAAAAAAAAGCCTCAGAAAAGGATCTGTGCTCTGGGTCTCTTTCAGCTGAGCATTTCTTCAAAACATGACCTTCCATAGGGCATCTGAATTCTCAGGTGTGTTTCCCAAAGTGTGAAGAGGGAAGATTTCGCTGGTTGTTAAGCAAAGGGGAGACAGGACTCACACCCACGTGTGCCGGCTGCCTGCATTGCTTATTTCATACAAAAGCCCTGCAAGGTTGTCCTCCCGAGACCCACGGATGGAGAGGAGAGGAGAGGCGGGCTCAGGAGATGACGAAAAGTGCTGGTGATGACCGAGACTCAAGACACAGAGCTAGAAATCCTGTAGTGCTCACAGCGGACGAAGACGCGTATTCCAATCCAAACTGCGTCCCTTGTTCTTTCCAGAGAAGGGAACTGAGGTGGAGAGGGCGCAGTGACGTGCCCAGGGGTTCACACACGCACACACGCGCGCTCACGTACACAAAGACTGACAGCATCCAAAGGCCACTGGGCATCTGTGAAGTACCAGATTTTCAAAACACATACATGCACCTACTCTCAAGGGAGATGGTAAAGTAGCAGCCTGACCATCCCCGCTACGCACTACGAGATGTCGCACGACACGTCTTTAGTTGATTCTGGGTTCTGTGGGTCGGGGTGTCCTCCCCAGAGGTTCAGCACTTGGAAAAACATTCATTAGCTCTGACAGCTGCCTCCGAGAGGCCTCTTCACTCAGCTCACAGGAAAATGAGCTTTCGAGAATGAAGATCTATTCCGCCTTTGTCATAACTTGATGAAATCTTTAATCACAGCAAAATCTCTCACCAGAAAAGGAAATTCATAAAACATTTATCAGAGGCAGAAAATTGAAGTGATTTTTAAAAGCAGGAAAGAAAAGATTCAAATACATGTTGTTTTCACCCATGGAATACAGTTGTTAGAAAACTGCACAGGAATGAACAACGTCGGAATGTAATACTTTTTTGTCCTCTGTTTTTTCTGACTCACTGTCTGCGTATGGGGGCGCCTGATCCAGTGTTTCTGTTCCTCCTAATTGTTGGCAGGATGAGATGCTGGTGGATCTTTGCTTTCTATCTATTATTCATAAATTAATTCCCTTTCCCAAACTGTAGTAGCACTGTGCGCCCACCATCATGTCATTTACTCTGTGTATCTTTCCATACCTCTTTAGGTGATTCTCTTAAGTTTTAATCTGTGTTTGAGCATATAATTTACTTTTAATTCTTATTGACTTTTTGGTTTTATTTTTGTTTTTTTGTTTTTCTGGATCCATCTTTCTGAAGTACAGGGAAGCCCAGGAAAGCTTCCTAGAAGAACTGAGACCAGAGAAAGGCTTCAGATCCATCTGCCTGGTCGGGGGGCGGGGTGGGGTGCCCAGTAGCAGGAAAGAATCTGGAGTAAAGTTGGAGGGAGGAGACGAGGCCGCCAGGTGGAAAGGAGAGGCACAGCCCAGGCACAGCGAACAGTGCGCGTGAAGCCACATCTATACAGTTAGTACGCACTGTTTCCTGTCTAGAATTAGGACAATTAACTTTATTTATTAATTCATGCAACAAATGTAAATATCTACTGAGTACCTGTTGTGTGCCAGGTACTATTCTAAGCACTTGGGATATGGAAGTGAACAAGAGAAACAGGATCTCTGCTTTCACAGAACTCACACTCTTGTGAGGGGACAGGGCTAGGAAAGATAAGAGGAATTAAAAGTGAAAAAAATTTAGTCATATTTGATAAAATTAGGAAAAATAGGTTCAAAAAGGTTGCTAAATACAGGGTTAAGACACACATCCACACACAAAATCAATAACGACAGCATTCCTATATATCAACTAAAAACAATTACAAAATATAATTTTTAAGAAAATATATTTACAATAGTAGTGTACCTAGAAATAAATCTAACAAAATATATGCGGGATGTTTGTGAAAAAAATTCCAAAGTTTTATGAAATGATATTAAAGGTGATGAATAAATGCAGAGATGTACTATGTTAGATAGGATAGAAAAACTCAGTATCTTTGAATAACTCGCTTCTTTCCAAATGTATACAAATTTAATGCAACTCAATAAAAAATCCCAACATTGTTCTGGTTTTGGTCAAACTTGATACACTGATTCTACAATTTATATCTAAGATCAAAGGGCCGAGAACATGCAAAACAACAACGAGGAAAATTTTTGGAAGAGATTTGGCCAACCAGATATCAAGAATTGTCATAAAGCTGTAAAAATGAAGGCAGTGGGGCAGTGATAAACACATCAATGAAGGAAAAAACAGCCCAGAAGCAGATCCATGAATATAATAAGGTAATGGATATGTGACCAAAGTAGCAGTGTTGATGATTAAGAAGGAGATTCAATAAACAGTGCTGGAAAAATGGTTATGCAGATAGAAAGAAAATGATATCCCTACCTCACACCATAAACAAAAATAAGTTCCAAACAGACTGAATAGATAAATGTAAAAAGTAATATTTAAAATCCTGTAGAAGAAAATACAGGTGAACAACTTCTGACCTTGAAAGAGGGAAAGATTTCTCGAATGAGTTGCAAGACATACAAAATATAAAGAGATCTTCAACCAGGGCACCAGAACGCACAATGAGAAAAGGACAGTCTCCTCAATAAATGATGTTGGATAAAATGGATATTCACACGCAGAGGAGTGAAACTGGACCCTTACCTCACACCATATACAAAAATCAACTCAAAATGGATTAAAGACTTAAATGTAGGATTTGAAACTGTAAAACTACTAGAAGAAAACAGGGGAAAACCTTCTTGGCATAGGTCTGGGCAATGACTTTTTGGAAATAACCCCAAAAGCACAGGCAACAAAAGCAAAAACAGAGTAAGTGGGGTTGTAGCAAACTAAAAGCTTCTGCACAGCAAAGGAAATAATCAACAGAGTGAAAAGGCAACTTACAAAATGAGAAAAAATATTTGGATACAGCAGGT
This sequence comes from Eschrichtius robustus, assembly GCF_028021215.1. Lineage (NCBI taxonomy): Eukaryota > Metazoa > Chordata > Mammalia > Artiodactyla > Eschrichtiidae > Eschrichtius > Eschrichtius robustus. Next base: position 83,290,994 of record NC_090840.1, read on the forward strand.
CTCAAAAGGGGTTAATACCCAAAATACATAAGAAACACGAACAACTCAATAGCCATAGCAATCATCATCATCATCCAATTAAAAAGTTGGCAAAAGACCTGAATAGACATTTCTCAAGAGAAGACGTGCAGATGGCCAACAGCCATATGAAAAGGTGCTTAACATCACTAATCATCATGGAAATACAAACCAAAACCACAATAAGATATCACCTCACAGCTGTTAGAATGGCTATTAAAGAGACCAATAAGTGTTGGTGAGGATGTGGAGACAAGGGCACTGTCATGCACTTGTGGGAATGTAAATTGGTACAGCCATTACAGAACAGTGTATAACTTCCTCAAAAAATTAGTAATAGAACTACCATATGATCCGGCAATCTCACTTCTGGGTATATATCCAAAGGAAATGAAATAGGTATCTCAAAGAAATAAGTGCACTCCCATATTCACTGCAGCATTATTCATAATAGCCAAAATATGGGAAAACCTAAGTGTCCATTGACAGATGAGCGAATAAAAAAACCCGTCTCTCTCTCTCTCTCTCTCCCCCTTTCACACACACACACACACACACACACACACACCCCATAATATTATTCAGCCATGAGAAAAAAGAAAATCCCACCATTTGTGATACGGATGAACCCAGAGAACATTATGCTAAGTGAAATGAGCCAGACACGGAAAGACAAATACTGCATGATCCCACTTATACCTACAATCTCAATTAGTTGAACTCAAAACAGCAGAGAGCAGAATGGTGGTTAACCAGGGGTAGAGGTGTGGGGGAAAGGGGGAGAGGTTGGTCAAAGGATACAAAGTTTCAGTTACACAGGATGAGCAAATCCTGGAGATTTAATATTCAGCATGGTGACCATAGTTAAGAATACTGCGGTTGTATACTTGAAATTTGCAAAGAGATTAGATCTTAAGTGTTCTCACTACCACTCAAAAGGTAACTATGAGAGGTTATAGATACATTAATGAGCTTGAAATGTGAAATGAAATGTGACATGACTGTGTTAACCATTTCACAATGTATATATCACACTGTACACCTTAAATATATACAATTTTACCTCAATCAAGCTGGGAAAATATATAACGGAAAAGACTGAAATGTTTGGCTGCACTGAAATGAAGCACTTTTGTACAAGGAAAAACATTAAAATCAAAGCAAAGAAAAGCTAGCTGTGAAAAGGTGTTTGCAACACGTAAACCTGACAAAGGATTAGAATTCTGAATGGATAAAGACCTCTTGTAAATCAATAAGAAAGAAATGATCCAATGGAAAACTGAGCAAAGAACAAGAGTGGACAATTTAAAGCAGAGGAAATCCAATGGCCAATATATAGGAACAGAAGCTCAATACAACTAGTAGTCAGAGAAATGGAGAGAAAACCCTCAGGTATGATTTCCCACCCAACCTATTGGAAATGTTTAAAATGTGCTCTAAGACCAAGTGTTGGCCAAGATGTAGATCAGCAAGGATCATGGGAATCCTCATTCAGTGCTGCTAAGGGTGTAAACTGGTACAACTCCTTCACAGGGCAGGTTGGCACAACCTGGCCAAGCAGTAGATGAGAACCCTTTGATCTAATGACTCAACTTGTAGGCATGTATCTTGGACCAACTCTCAGAGTTCGGCACAAGGATGCTTCCTAAAATGTGCACCGCAGCCTCATTTATAAAACCAAAGAACTGCTTTTAACGAAGCGCAGCCAACTGGAGAGCAGACAAATAAATCTGTAACAGTCATACACTGGAAACTATATAGAAGCGAAGATGAATTAAGAACTGCAAACCTCACCACAGGTTAAGTCTCATGTTAACAAGGTTGAGTGAATAGCAAGTTGCAGGAGATAGTTACACATTTATATCAAGTTTAAAATATTTAAAAATACTCTATATGGCTTATAATAATCAACTGTAGGGTAGTAGTCACTCTTGGTGAGAGAGGAAGAGAATAGGGTCACAGCGGAGCACACAGAGTTTTAACAGTTTCATTTTTCTTTCTTTAAATTAGAAAAATAGATGCAAATACAGCAAAATGTAAAAATTTGACAAATCTGTGTGGTTGGATAGATTATCATCCCCTTGACTTTTCTTTATATGTTGCTTGTAAGATGTAAGACATGTTTTATAAGAGGTAGTTTTAAAGTCACTTAGAATGTTGTCTTAGCCGGGGTTCCCCCCAGAAAGCAGAGCCTGAGAAGAGGGCTGGAGTGGAGCAGGTGTTTGGGAAGGGGATGCGGAGGGGAGCAGGGCGGGGGCACGGGGTGCGGCGAGAACGCAGTACCACGGTGCCTTACTGAGCTGGCTACTGTGTGGACCGCTGGCGCTCACCCTGCTGGTCCCTCTGAAGAGTCACGGACTGTGCCTGGAAGTGTGCCCCTCAGGCAGAGGAGAGGGGATTACTTCTCCAGCAGCCCCCGCCCTCCCTGGTCAAGCTCCCCCCGAAAGGGGGCAATTCCCCGACTCCCCACACCGTGCGGCGTGTGCACCTGTGCTGCGGCCCCGGAGAAGGCTTTCAGACATTCCAGAACTCGAGAGCTACACAGCACAGCTGAGGTGAGGTGCTGTCAAGTTACCCCTGCATAAATCTGGCTGCCACAGAGATGGCTGGTGTAAAACGTGGGCTAGGACTTGAGGCAGAGAACAAGACGCGTGGATGACAAAATTTTTTTTTTTTAAATTAAGTGCATCTCCTGAAATCATAAACAGAGATTAAAAACTGACTTCAGATGTGACGGCAAAGGAGGGCCTCTCTGATGAAATAGCATTTCAGTTCAGACCCACACAACAAGAAGGCAATCATGTGAAGGTCTTGGAGGACTGCTTTCCAGAGAAAGCAGTTAAGACCAAATCTTAAGGCATGGTGCCATCAAGGGACAGAACGAGCCAAGAGGAGAGTGGTATGAAATTAATGACAGAGGAAAGGTCGTGACAGAAAGTTTGGATTTTATTCTAAGTATGATGGGAAGCTATCTTTAGAGTCTTAAGCAGATAAGTGACATGAATTGGTTGATGTTTTAAAAAAAATGACGAGTTCCTATTATGGAAAAGATGGCGTAAGTACAAATAATCCACTGCGTCTCTCCTACTGAACCCAACTATAAATCATACGTATAATGCATGGAGCAGCTATTTGAAGATTCGAAAAGTAAACTATAGAAGGTGGATTTGGGAAGGAGATCTGAAATCGAAGTTTCTCTGAACTTCAGAGTGAGTTTCCATCTCCCTCAAGTCCTACCCGTCCTGAAAGGCGGCTCGGAGGTGCCCATCAGGTACAGACAGGCAGAGTTCCGCGAGCTGCCTCTGTCCCAGGTCCAAGGCATGGGAGAGGGCACCATGAAGGTGTGTTGGGGGGCCCTCTGGGCTTTTTCTTTTTTTCTTTTTTCTCCTCCGTTTCTCCCAGCCCAGCCCCTGGGCAGTACTGCTATGCGACAGTGCCACGATGGCAGTCATGGCTGCACGGCACATACAACTCCGAGGCCAGGAAACCACCTCTCTGACCCAAGGGACTGAGGTCCCATAAGCACAGGGCCAGTCCCCATCACTTTTATTTCCCTCTCTGCCCTCTGACCAATTAGTCCCACACAGAGACACACAGAGGAAGAACTCAAACCATGGCTTTGTTGTGGGCAAACAGCGAAGGGAGGCCCCTGGACAGCGCTGGGGAGACTATGGAAAGGAGAGAGATGAAGAGAGCAATTTGCTAAAGTGGTACCTGACCTGGGCTCACTGTGGAGCAAGCACGAGGGGTTGGATCCTGAGCAGCAAACCATGGGCTTTGGTAACTGAGCTCCAAGGAAGAACAGTGGGTGGCACACACAGGACTGATCCAAGGAGAACCACAGACTCTAAAACCAGAACCGCAGCACAGCCCACAGAAGGCACTGCGGGACCGTGGTGTGGACCACCCACCAGAACAAAAATATCAGCATCCTCTGCAGGATTCAAACAAGACCCCAGCATCTCACAACATTATATTTGAAATGTCCATAATATAGTCTATAACTACTCAGCATAGGAAGAACCCGGGAAAAAGCCAACTTGCAAAGGAAAATAAAATCAACAGACAACAACCTCAAGATGAAAGTCTTAACAGAAAAAGACTTCAGATATGTTCCGCAAAGTAAGGGCAAACACACTTGAAACAACTGAAAAGATAAAATCTCAGCAAAGAAATAGAAGATATAAAGAGGAGACAAAGAGACACTTTAGAAAAGAAAAAACTGAACTGAAAAATTCACCAGGTAGTGAATTATCTGAGTAATTGAGGGAACGAGTAGACGTAAAATGAGAAAGGATATAAAACAAACAATACCATTGACCAACTGGATCTAACTGATGCTTAGTGAACATTCCACCACCACCCCCCACAAAAAAAGCAAGATATCCATACTTCTCAAGTTATATGCAACATTTACCAAAATAAACCATTTCTAGGCCAGGTAAAAAACCTCTAGCAACTTTAAAAGAGTAAAAATCACACAAGTATTTTTTTGAACCACACAGGAATTAAACTAATATATTTGAAGATAGATTAATAATTTATCCAATGGAAACAGCTGAGAGAAAAAAACGGGCTAAAAACAATCTTATGAGACAAGAAAAGCTCTAAAAGTCATGTCATAGGAGTTTGAGACGAACAAAACAAAACAAAACGCACACGCAGCTGTTGAAGAAATAATGGCTGAAAATTCCCCAAATTTGGCAAATAACATAAAGTTACAGATTCAGGAAGCTCAGCAAACCCCAAGCAGCATAAATTTTTAAAAATCTATGCCCAGAGACATCCTCATCAAACTAAACTTTAAAAAGCAAAAGGAAAGAAGCCATCTGAAAGCAGCCTGAGCAAATAAGGCATTTGGTACAAGGAAAACGATTCGAAGTCTGAAGATTTCTTATCAGAATACCAGTTTTGCTGCTTAATGGGTATATAATATCTTATGTAAGTCATTTAATTTCTCTGAGTCTCAGTTTCCCCAACGAGGACAAGAATGCCTATGTCATGGAATTATTAGGAGGCTCCAATGGGGAAAAAAGTGAAAGTGCTTTGTAAAACTACAAGCAGAATATTACATAAATGTGAGGGGTGGTGATTATTATTAGCTTGGTTGCAGTCACTGGAGCAGCAAGAGGGAAAGCACACAGCCCTGCCAACAAAGCAATCCCAGCTAATTATTCAATACTGACTCAGCTAAAAGTGACTATGAGAAATTCCCACGCCAAGGTCTGAGTCTGTCTAAAAACCATGGCACCATGCCCAGAAAGTTAAGTGGGGCTCTTTCTCCCCGAGTCTGGCCGAATTCTCCCAGCCCCTGCAGGGTCCAAACATCACCGTTCCATCAATCCTAGGGGCGCAGTAAAGTGAGTGAAGACACAGCCAGACCGGAAGTGATGGCCACATACACCTTTGGCCAAACCCATGTGGTCTTTTAAAGTTCCATAAGCCTGCCTGTTATCAATCAGCCTTCCTTCCTGAAAAATTAGTAGTCAGTTTCAGGATGGAGAGCTTTCTTGTAAGTCTTAAGAAAGCCAGGGAGCTTATTCAATCTAAAGTGACAAAAAAAAAAAAAAAAAAAAATAGAACAAACAATCAGAATGCTCTTCGGGTGATATCATCTCATCTTCACCTCTGCCACACAGATTACGGAGCTTCCAAACCTTGCTGAAGACTCTGACAGTAGATTTACTGTCCATTAGAACTGGGTTTCCCAAAGTGTGATGTGAGGACCACCTGACACAGATCCCCTGGCTCTGCAGGGGACAACAGATCAGCGCCTCGGAGGTCACGCCCAGGGCTCTGGTGTCCTCCGGGCCTGGGGTTGGAAGAAGCTGAGTCTTAACTGGTGAGAAAGACGAGTGGGCGGCGGTGGCACAGAGACTCAGGAAACAAGCAGGGGAGGCTTCTGGAAGGAAGCGGCTCCTGCATTCGCTGAGGCACCAAAGGCTTGAGCGCAGGCCTGCAGGCGGACAGAGCAGAGCACGCGAGCAGACAGGGCTGGAGCAGCATGGACCGTGCGGGGAGCTTGCAGGAGGCACGTGGGGTGGGGAAAGGAAACGGCAAGGCAGACAGGCTGGGTCAGACTGTGCAGAGCCTTGTGTGCCCAGCTCTGGAACCGAAACGTGACTTACAGACGACAGGGACTCGTGGAAGGACCCTAACGGGGGGACAAACTCATGCTTGCGTTTTAGAACAAACACTTTGGCAGCTATTTGGAGAAAGAACTGGAAAGAGAAAACGAAAGCAAGAGACTTTGAAAGGCTGTAGCAACTGTCCAAGAAAGGGAGGGAGAGAGAGGCTAGCCCAAGGGACGAAGGTGACACGCCTGAGTCAATGCAGAGCTACTGAAGTGGAAAGGACAGATCTGGTGACCGACTGAAATGTGGGAACAGTTCCCTGTGGACGGCTGACACACAACCGGGCCTCTGACGGGTCTTGGAGGGCTGCACATAATGAAGGCAGGAAGGGCCTCTGTTTCTGATTTTTTAATGAGTACGTTTTAAAATAATGTTTTAAAATGTTCCCTTTAGAGGAAAAAATTTGGAATGGCTGGAATCCAAAAGACATATAGGATAACAAGCATCGGCAAGGATGTGCAGAATTGAAACCTTCAAGCACTGCTTGAAGGTTTGGGTGGGAATGTAAGATAGTGCAGCCAAGCTGGAAAATGGTCAGGCAGCTCCTTAAATGGTTAAACGGTTATCACATGATCTGATAATTCCACTCCTAGGTATACCCAAGAGAAATGAAAACTGGTCCACACAAAAACTGGTACGTGAATGTTCGTAACAGCGTTATTCCCAACAGCCAAAAAGTGGAATCAACCCATCAACTAATGAATGGATAAACAAAATGTAGCATATCCACACAGTGAAATATTATTCAGCATAAAAAGAAATGCCATACTGATACTTCCTTGTGGGTGAACATTGACAACATTATGCTAAGTGAAAGAAGCCAGTCACATTTTGTATGATTCCACTTACATGAAATTTCTAGAACAGGCAAATCTAGAGACAGAAAGTAGATTTGTGGTCATGTAGGGGAGGGGGAGGAGGGACTGCTAATGGGTACAGGGCTTCTACCGGGAGAATGAAAAGTTCTAAAATTAGATGGTGGCGATGGTTGAACAACTCTGTGACTATACTAAAAACACTAAATTATGCAGCTTAAGTGGGTGAATTGTGTGGTATGCAAACGATGTTTCCATACAGCTCGCATGTACATGCAGCGAGAGTGCCCCGGGGGTGGTGGCGGTGAGACCAACACGCTCCTGCCTCAGCCACAGCACTGCGTCACCTCACCAGGGCCCAGCGCCCAGCGCCACCGTGGTCTTGACGAACACATCATTTACTCTCTGTTATACTGTCTACTTTGCACTCATAATGGACCACAGGTACGAGAAAAGAACCATGAAGACCACATGTTAAAAGGGGCACAAAAATGAACACCAAGACACTTGTGCCTCAAAATCCAAGGTTAAAAAGATAACATATAATGACAACTATGTCATATTTGGCTTTTCACTTTCTGGGAATGAAGACAAGCCCAATTCAAAAAGGATGAAAACGTACTTAAGAATAACTTGAAATCATGGTTCATGTAGCATCATTTGCAATTAACTCTATAATGATTAAAACTCTGAAAATGCCAAACGCAAAAATTCTAAATGGAAGGTCACAAAAAACTCTGGCCAGCTGTTGATGATAGACAATCTACCTTTTAACATACGCTCAATCCCTAAATCAAGTATGACATGGGCCTTTTGAATTGATGTTTATAAATCATACTTCTTAACATAATTAGTGTATATTACTTGTTAAGTCGAACAATCTTTAAATCTGTCTTTAAATAAGGAATATTGATAGCATTTTTAAATGAACATTAACACATAACATTCAATAATGTAATAGTTCAGAATAAGATACAGATCACTTAAAATTATTGATTGTAATACTTTAATAATATGTATGGTTGAGACATAAAATAGGTCCCTTCAAGGTACAGCTGTGCGAGTGGAGACAGAAAAATGGGAGGTGATTCACCGCCTGGGCAGCTCCTAACTGGTGACACTGGGGACCAGAGGGTGCTAGCTGCTGTGTCAACCTAAGTGACATGCCCAGCTGCTCCTGCCATGGGAGGCGGGGTCCCAGCTCCCGGCTGTGCAGACCTACACTATGTCAACACTTGGAAAGACGATGAAAAGCGTGCTCATCGTCTCAGGGAACACAAGCCAACAGGAGCAGGAAGGGATGGAGCAAATGCGTTAGGTCATTAAGCTCCTCCCACCAGAGATCCGATGAATGGCTTAGAGAGAGATGGGAGCCCTGGGGCAGACCCCGCCCCCTCCCATCACAGAAGCAGGTCTCGGTGCAGGTGTCCGCCTCCCCTCCTCTGTCCTCCCCAGGGTGCCCCTCACAGCCCAGCCTCAGTGACGGCTGTGAAGAGGGTGAAGCTGCCGGGCGGGCGAGGGCTTCCCTCTGAGTAACACAGCCCTGGTCTTCGTACCAGCCACCCAGACGTTTGAGTCCCCAGCTGGGCTGTCCCTGTGCCACTTCCACACGGAAGAGGCGGAGCCCCTGACCTTGCCCTTGACAACCGCTGTTTCTCAGTTTTCTACCTGTGTCAGGCACTGTATTAGACGCCCTGTGTATTGATGTATTCTTTAAACCTTACCACAGCCCTGCAAGATCAGTGTTCTCTCCATTTCACGATGAAGAAAAATGATGCTTAAAGAAACAGGAACGACTTGCTCAAGACCACAGGGCAAATAGGTGGGAGGATCAAAATTTGAAATTGGATACAGGTACAATGGGTTCTGAATCCTGTGCTTGTTAAAATTCTAAATTGTTGTTAAATTTAAAACCAACTTAAATCAACACAGCAACTTGAAAAAGATCAACCGTGATGAAATCCGACATTGAAACTGCCTTTACTACATGTCTGTGAGCAGAGGCTCCCTACAGCGTGGGGTGGTCCCACTCCACGGGGGAAACGGAATTCTTCTTCTAAATGTCCGGGGAGAAGCGCCATGGTGTGTCAGGTTGTATGATTTTCATTCAGAATGTAACAACTCCCACACCTTAACGCCCTGCTCAGGGGAGTGTATTTTCCACAGAGCTCAGAGTAGCAATGTGTAAGACTGGACCACTTATCCTAGCAGCCTAGAAAGAAGTTGCTCCTGTGGTGGGGAAGGCCAGGCACTCAGACAGGGAGGCATGGCCCAATCCATTTCAATCTGGTCCCTAACAACATTACCAGGCAGCTTGGTGTAAAAAGTGAATCTTCATGGTAATCGATCTCCTAAATAAAAGTCAGCTGAAACCTAGGTACACCCCTGAAGGAAGGAGAATGGTAAAAAAAAAAAAAAAAAAAAAAAAAAAAGCAATGAGAATTCCACCTCCCATCTATATTGCGCTTTGGCTTTGAGAAAACACTGGGCCCTCTACTGTTTAATCTGATTCTCTTTTCCCCCATGAGGTGAGCAGAGCCGGTGATCACTCCAAGTGAGGGGCAGGAGGGCTGCTGAAGCTGCGAGAGATACAGAGATGCTTGCAAAGACACAGGGGGCCAAGGGAAGCCCAGGTCTCTGGAATCCCAGTTCAGAGTATGTGTGGCCGGAAGCATGGGTTTTGGTGCCAAGAAGGCCAGAATTCAAATCGAATCTCTTTTTCTCATTAATGTGCAACGAGGGTGAGTTATTTAACATCTCCATACAGCAATGCTGACGTCAAAGGGTTCTCTGGAGTTTAAATTCCACCCATTTTTGGTCTCTTGGGTATTTATTTTTAGGACTTCATGGTACATGTTGGATACAGACCTTTGTCGCATAAGTGTATTGTAAATATTTTCTCCCAATATGGAGCTTGCTTTTCGATGAGCTGAAGTTTTTAATTTTGATAAAAACCATCTTATCAACATTTTATTTTATGGTTAGTAGTTTCTCACCCCATCTGAGAAATCTTTGCTTCATGGAAAAATTTTAATTAAGAATTAAAACTAATTAACTAATTAAAACTAAAAATTAAACTCTTTAACTGATATGACTATCTCAGGGATTCTATTCTCTCTTGTACCAACTTTAGTAATTCATGTCTTTCAAGATTTTTTTCCATTTCATTTAAGTTGTCAAATTTATTGGAATATGATTTCTCACAGTACACTCTTATTATTCTTTTAATGTCTGCAGTATTTAGCCATGCCCCCCTCTTTCATTCTCATTATTAGTAATTTGTGTGTTCACTCTCTTTTTTCAAATTCTGACCATCCTGGCTATAGTTTACTAATTTCATTAATCTTTTCAAAGAATCGACTTTGGGTTCCATTTAGTTTACATATTATTTTTTCATTTTCTATTTCATTCTTATCCACTCTTTCTTATTATTTTCTTTTACTTCAGTTTATTCTGGGTACATTTTGCTCTTCTTTATCTTACATAGACACTTATACCACTGATTTTAAGCCGTTCAACTTCTAGCATAAGCATTTACTGTTCTATAATATCAGTTAGCTGGAGTTGTTTACTAGTCCTGTGCAAGCTTTCTATATTTTTACTAATTTTCTGTCTCCTTGTTCTGTCAAAAACTGAGATACAAGTGTTGAAATATCCAACTATAATTATCTGTTTTCCATCTCTCCCTTCAGATGTCGGTTTTATTTTGAAGTTATGTTTCTAAGTGCATTTGCATTTAGGATTGTCAGGTACTCTTGATGACTTGACCCGTCCATCATTACAAATTATCTGCTTACTCTCTCTTTTTCTCCTGAAAGTCTACTTATTTGATAATATATCCATGCCATCTTTCTTATGATTACTGTTAACATGGCATGCCTTTTTCCCCCCATCTCTTTGCTTTTAAACTGTGCATATTTAATGTGAGTTTCTTATAGAAAACATAGAGTTGGCTCTTGTATTTTTATACAGTATGACAATTTCCACGTTTTTTCCCACCACATATATGTCCAGTTCTTCCAGCATCATTTGTTGGAAAGATTTTCATTCCACGTAAAATTGTTTTCATACCTTGCTGGTCATATGATCAACTGATCATACATGAGTGGGTCTATTTCTGGACCACCTATTATGGTCCGTTGATCTCTCTATCTTTACAACAATAGCATTCTCTCTTGATTACTGTAACTTTATGTTAAGTCTTAAAGTCGTAGAGCCTAAGTCCTCCAACTTTGTTTTTCTGTCAAGTCATTTGCCTATTCCATTGGCAATAATCTGTTCCGTTGTGAAATAATTTTTAAAACAGCTTGTCAACTTCCACCACCACCCCCCCAAAAAAGTCCTGTTGGGATTTTAATTGGGATTGCATTGAATTTATAATCAAATTTGGGGAAACTGGTATCCTAGCAGTAACTGACTCTCCCAATCAATAAGCATGGTATCTCCTCCCCAACTATTTAAGTCTTTCATCCATACGTCACATCATGCACAAAACTTCATTTGAGACAGATTCTGGGAAAAACTTGAACTATAAACCTCCTCAAAGAAAAAGTGGCAGAGTATCTCTGTAACTCGGGGGGGGCAAAGATTTTAAATGTAGCATTTAGTTCAGTTACATTTAACGTAATTCTTGGTACAGTGGGTTTAAATCTACCACACTGCTATTTGTTTCTACTTAACTAAATGTTCCTGGTTCTTTTCTTCTCCTTTCTTGCCACCTCTTTCCCCCTTTGGGGGGGTTATTTTTTAGTGTTCTGTTTTATCTCTCCTGGTATACTATCCATACCTTAAGTCATTGCTCAAGGCTTTACAACACGTGTCTCTAACATCACATTCTACCTTCAAATAATATAACATTTTGCATATAAAAATGTCCATTTCTCCCTCTTTTTCCCTTTGTACGACTTTCTTTTTTTACATATTCTACTTCTTTATATGATATGCACTACAAAATTAAATGCTATAATTTCTTTCTTAGACAGTCAGTAGTCTTTTAAAGAAATCAAAAAGCGAGGATAAAAAATCTCATACCTAACCTATTCACTTTATTTCCAGGGTTCATCATTCCTTAATGTAGATCCGAGTTTCCATCTGGTATTATCTCTGCCTGAGGAGCTTTTACCAGGCTGATAAAACACAAGGACTGTTTCTCTGTCCATCTCTGATCCCAGTGGGTGCTTCACGTAGCACCCAAAACATTGGAGGTGTTGGTTTAAAGGTTTACAGTCTGCTAAGTGCTTTATTAGACATACAAAGAATGTACAGGGTAACCCACAGAAGGACCCCCCACTATGCCTAGTCATGGTCAGGAAAATTTTATAAAAATGTAACATATATCAATGGCAAACAGACATTTTCCAAAAGGTTAAGTGAAGGAATGATAGTTTAAGAAAAAGAACAGTTTTAGAAAAGGAGGTATGCAAAGGCACACAGGAGTAAGCTGTCCTGACACGTCCTGGTGATGGTGAGAAGCAAAGTGTCTTTCACATGAAGTATGGAGGGACTGGGGACAAACAGCTGAAGAGAAACGCCTAGATCAAAATTTGAAGTACCTTGAATATCAGAGAGGGGACTTTGAACTTTATCCCGTAGGCACTGGGAACGTCTTTAAGCCAGATGGTGACGTGGGAACGTTCATGTGTGTTTACAGGACGATGCCGGAGCAGGGCTAGAGGCAGGGGGACTGAGTAGGCAAGCATTTCTAGAGTCCCAAGGAAAGATGGCAAAGACGTGCAGTGGCACGCAGGGACGTCAGCTCCACCCACAGGATTTGGGGCTCAGTTAGACTCAGCAGGAAAGGAAAGGGAGGCTTAGAGGGAATCAAATCTCAACCCCAAGAGCAGGGAAAAGAAACACGGAGGCCAAAAGAAAGAGAGTGAGGTCAGCAGGCGGGTAACCAGGAGCCGAACAGCGCGTCAGCTAACCACCAACTCTTCTGTGTGTACATGTGCACCAAACCACAAGGCAACATTCTTCTCATCTTAAATTGTCATTAAGAACTGCAGGGGCCATGACATGGAAGCCAGATATCAATAAGGCGAAAATAATCCGACTCAGTGACAACCTGTGCTGCTTCTAAGACCTATTTATATGAGCAGTGGCAGCAGGAGATGAGGGGATGAGAAAGAACACACACCAGGAGCGGACCAAAGCACAGGAAGGGCCTGAAAAACTCTAACAGCACCTGGCAGGCATCCTTGCCAAAGCTTCCCGCCGGCAAGTGCTTTGACGCTTTATCCAAATTCAAAACAGAGGCAAGCGCTGGCAAGAAAGACCATTACTCTGTGGGTTGAAAAAGTGATAGATGATGAAATGTGATCAAAATGTGCTTGGGCTGAAAAGCCCAAAGCAAAGACGTTAATTCTTGCCGAAGCCATTCTCCAATGGCTGGGGAGAACAGCAGTCTTTCCTATGAACTGAAACTACCCTTACTTTTGGGGGCTGTATCACTCTAAAGAGTTTTATATCGACACTAACGTCCCTCTATTATACTCTGTGGACTACAGAGCCCACTGGTGGAGGGGAGAGGGACGCTGCATGTGATGTTCTCTCCCCCACGGTCAAGGACAGACAGGTAAGTATAGCCTTAACTCCATTAAAAATAAGTAATACTGGGACTGCCCTGGTGGCACAGTGGTTAAGAATCCGCCTGCCAGTGCAGGGGTCACGGGTTGGAGCCCCGGTCCGGGAAGATCCCACATGCCGCGGAGCAACTAAGCCCGTGCGCCACAACTACTGAGGCTGCGCTCTAGAGCCTGCGAGCCACAACTACTGAGCCCACATACCACAACTACTGAAGCCCACGCACCTAGAGCCCGTGCTCTGCAACAAGAGAAGACACCGCGATGAGAAGCCCGCGCACCGCAACGAAGCGTAGCCCCCGCTCTCCGAAACTTGAGAAAGCCCGCGCGCAGCAGCAAAGACCCAACGCAGCCAAAAATAAATAAATTTATTAACAACAACAAAAAAAACTCTAGCCCACTCTATCCTCCCCCGAGACGTAATGTGCCCCTGGACATGAGAATGTGGACATGCCCGGGGGTGGTCAGGACCTGCCTTCCAAAGGCTGCTCACCACCTGGGCAGGAATCTGACCCCAGAGGGTCTCCATTTGGCTGGAGCCCCACCCAGTGCTTCAGACCCCACAGCTCCCAGTTCATCACAGGTCAAATGCGGGGGTGAGAAACTGTCATTCTCCCACCTAAGGCAGGAGTAACCTCTAGTATCTCTGACCACTTCCGGGTTTGAAGTAGACAAACTGGTTTCTTTCTCCCTAAAGGAAGACTAGGCCTGGAGAAGTAATCAAGAGAGAAAGCCATCTGCAAGTAGGGTGCTCTGGGCAGAAATGACCCCACGCTCCAGATGGCTGGGAGCTCCGCAAAGATGGGGCTGAGACGCTGGGCAGCCTGGCCCTGCCTGCACAGTCTTCCTGGGGCGCCCGAAGTGACACAGACAGATAGGCTGGACGCCTCCAGGGGTCTCCAAGACAGGGAGCCGTCTGCTGAGCCGCTGCTAGCAGGAGAGCTGAACCAGACTGGAGTGAGTTCCAGGCTCGGGACAACGGGCGGGAACCGTGTCCTGCAAGATGACAACCACAAGCAAGCATACTGCACCGCCAACAATATTACTACAGCACGGTAGAAGGTGTGAAGTCCGGTCACTCCCACCTAACTGAAGCGGCATTGCTCTACACTGCCTGTTTTTCTGATGAAGACCCGGGGAGGCTAAATAACTCAGCACAGCGAACAGTGGGACCAAAACGAACACCAAGGTCAGAATTCCAAACGCAGCGCCCTCAGGCTCTAGAACAAGGTGGTCCAAGAGCAGAGGTGCATTTACCTGGTTGCCGGCAGAGTACTGACTCGTGTGAAGAATACAGATGGCTCAACCTCTACGTGCAGCCCCAGGGAGAGGTTCCTGTAATATCCTTCAATGTGGCCCGGGCCTCCGGAGTATTTGAAATTCAGGATAGCTTCCAGGGTCTAAATAGATGTAAAAAAAATGGTAAGTTAGTACCCCCTAAGTTGATCGCCATTCCCCCAGGCAGCAGACTTCGCTCAGATAAGGCTGAAGATTATCCCAACTGGTAAAGTTATTGCCACGGGCAGCTCTCACCCAGGGCTGCCACCTGGCACCTGACATCTGGTACCATCTTTCCTCCGATGATGCCCTCTATCTAACACCTACAATTCTCAGCCTGGAAACACGAATGGAAAGGAGCTCCAGAATTACTCTGTGATGGGATATAGCATTTCAGAGAGAAAAACGCATTTCAATCAGCATCACTTAAACAGACAGATCAGGTTGCGGGGGAGGAGGGACTTCCATCAAGGAGCTAGAACGTGGCTCCCAGGCTAACAGTGAGTAAGGCCGACAAACTACAAACTCATGACACCTCCTTGAACCCCCAGAGATGAGGTCACAGGGCAACCACATAGCCAGAAGGCCAAGGAGGAACAAGGTCCTTCCAGGAGGGACAGAGTGGGGACACATCTCACCAGGGGCAGAGCCAGCCACCATACAAGCTGGCAGGAAGGAATCAGCTCAGACATTAATGAATTGCTAAAGGCTGAGTAGGGGCTCTATTGATAGTGAGGACTCTCCAGACCCAAGGACAGTTCCCACCGCTCCAGGTCTTCTCCAAGGACCTCCTTGGGGGCTTACACAAAGGACGGGCAGGGGCAGGAGTGCAGGGGAGCCTCCCTGGGGGTACAGGCCTGGAAGAGGGGGTCAGGGGCCACCATAGGAAGAACAAGAAACCGGAACCCCAGCTCCAATCCCCTACCCCCATCC
Organism: Eschrichtius robustus; assembly: GCF_028021215.1. Taxonomy (NCBI): domain Eukaryota; kingdom Metazoa; phylum Chordata; class Mammalia; order Artiodactyla; family Eschrichtiidae; genus Eschrichtius; species Eschrichtius robustus. Next base: position 83,306,753 of record NC_090840.1, read on the forward strand.
CAACCCCATCCAGATCCTTCTCTCCTCTAAAGCAAAATCTTAAGCTTCTGGAGGAGGGGTAGCCAATGCCAAGGGCACAAAGACAGGGGTAAATATCCGTTCTAGTGAGGGGAGGGCAGACTCTGCTGGGAGGGCCAGGAGCCGGTCCCAAGCCAGGATCCTACAGCAATGCCACTAGAGACGGAGGCAGGAAACCCATTCATACACACTGCCCACCACTATACCAGGCAGAGGTTGGCTGCTACTGGGGGAAGGGCAGGAACGCTGAGAGCCCACACGCAGGATCCAGGGGCACGGCTCCGACCTAGGACTGAGGCAACACGAGGAGAACAAGAGGGCCCCATCTGCTCCTGGCACAGACCTAGCAGGCACCTGGTAAGAAGCCTCTGGGGGTGGCATGAAGGTGTGGAGAGATCCCGGCCAGGTGCTGGTGGGCAGGGAGGGCTCAGGGCTGAGGATGGAGGACCACTATGGGAAAAACCCCTGGTACCTACCTCAGCAGCCCCTACTTTCTTCCCCTTCCCCCAGCACAATTTGGAGCCTGTGCTGCACCAAGAGTAACCACAGCAACAGGAAATCTCAAACCCAGCTCAACTCCTCACTAAAATGACTCAGCCTTCCCCGGTAAGGTCCTAAAACGGGCGTCAGCACACTATGGCCCAAGGGCCAGATCTGGCCCGCAGCCTGGTTCTGTATGCCCTGGAGCTGAGAACAGTTTTCACATTTTTAAAAGGTTGTAAAACAAAACAAACGACAAAACCAAAGAAGAATATGCAACAGAGACCATAGGCAGCCAGCAAAGCTGAAATATTTACTATATGGTCCTTTACATAAAAAGTTTACCGATAAAACTCTAAGAAAACATAGGAGGAAATCTTCATGACCTTGGATTAGGAATGGTTTCGTAGATATGACACCAAAAGCACAAGCAACAGGAGACAAAAGGCTGGTGTCGTGGAAACCCAAGGAGGGCAGAGCTCTGGGAAGAAGGGTCAGAATGTCCATTGCTGCAGCCAATCCACGTAAAAAGGGTCTGAGAAAGCGTCCACCACACTAATGGCGATGAACTGGTCACTAATGACCCTAGTGGAAGCCTTTTCCAGAAAAGGAAGAGTGAGGGTGAGCTCAGAGCATTGTCTGGGGCTGACAGTGCCAGACAGGAGCCTCAAAAACCACGTGTTCAAGGTGGGGACTCAAGCACATTCCCACCTGCAAGAGCCAAGAGAAGCCACACTTCCCAATGGCAGAGCAGGTGCCTGCCCACTTGCCCTCCTGCCCTCTTCCCTATGCTTCGAGAGTCACATTTCAATAAGCCTTCCGGGCAAGACACGGCATTTAGCCCTCAGTTATTGCTTTCATTGACCGGTTTCCCCTCTCCAAAAGAGAGGCAGCCACAGCTACACAATTATTTAGAACTAAAGAAAACCACCTGTCTATGCATGCTGTCGGAGGCCATCCTAGGTGGAGAATGGTTTTCCTCTGGGAAGGCCAGAGGACAGAAATTCCAGAGACAGGCAAGGCAGCCTGGTACAGTGGACGGAGAGCAGGTATGGAGGCCAGGTAAACTCAGCCTGCTGACACTCTGTGAGACCTTGGGTGTAGTATCTCACCATTCTCAGCCTCGGTTTCTCAAGTGTTAAGTGGGGACAATAATTAACACCTATCTCACTGGACTTTAATGAAGATTCGGTGAGAAAACGAAGTAGCAGAACAAATATGCACTCACTAAATAGGTGCCTTTCTCCTTCTGCAACCTCACCATCTGACACCCTAAGGCAACATGGCTTAAAATAGTAAGAAATGTGAAATGTATTTCAATGCCATTTATTTTATTTAACATTTTTCGTATCGTGGTAAAATACTCATAACATAAAATTTATCATTTTAACCGTTGTTAAGTGTATGGTTTTGTGGCATTAAGTACTTTCACATTGTTGTATAACCATCACCACCATCCATCTCCAGAATTTTTCATCTTCCCAAACTGAAACTCTATACAAATTACACAAAAAAATCTACTCCCCTCTCCCCCAGCTCCTGGCACCCACCATCTACTTTCTGTCTCCATGGATGTGACTACTCCAGATACCTCATATAAGTGGAATCATTGCATTTTTGTCCTGTTGTGACTGGCTTATTTCCTCAGCATAGTGTTTCCAAGGTTCACCTGTGCTATAGCTTATATCAGAACTTAATTCCTTTTTAAGGCTGAATAATATTCCACTGAATGGATATACCACATGTTGTTTATCCATTCACCTGTCAACAAGCACTTACGTTGCTTCCACTTTTTGGCTATTGTGAATAGTGCTGCTATGAACATGGGTGTACAAATATCTGTTTGAGACCCTGCTTTCAGTTCCTTTGGGCATATCCCCAGAAAGGGAACTGCTAGATCACATGATAATGCTATATCTAATCTCTTTAAGGAATCACTATACCATTTTCCACAATGGCTGCACCATTTCACATTCCTATCAGCAATGCACAAGGATTCCAATCTCTCTACATCCTCAACAATACTTGGTTTTTTTTCCTGTTTGCTTGGTCTGTTTTTTAATAATCACCATCCTAATGGGGGTGAAGTGGTATCTCATTTTGGTTTTGATTTGCATTCGCCTAATGACTAATGATGTTGAGTATCTTTTTATATGCTTACTGGCCATTTATACATCTTCTTTGGAGAAATGTCTATTCAAGTTCCTCAGTCCCATTTCAAAAGCTCATTGTTCCAACTCACCTCCCACCACTCCTCAAGGTCTGTATGTTTACAGGTGCCCTTGAACTTTGGTCCTACTAATTCTCTCAACCTGTATAAATGTTACTCCTTCTTCATGGCCCCTCAAAAGCCATGCCTTCTCCAGTAAGATGGCTATAACTGCCTTACTTTACAAGGACCCCGTGAAATACAGATTTTTAAAAAATACTCAAGGATCATATTTTGGTTTCACCAAAATCCCAAATTCTTTTCCCATAGCATAAAGCACTGTACTGTCATCTCAAAAGGATTGCCAATTTTATGTCTTATACTTTTGAAAACCCTTGTTTGTGAGCAGAAGGTAAGACCCCCCTCATACACACATCCAAATAAACCTTTCTGTAACGACTCTCTCAGTCCAGCTGACTCTCATCTGTTTGGTCTATTCTTTCATTCATCTTTTCAATCACTTCCTGGGTACTTTCTGAGTGCCAGGACCTGTGCTTAGAACAATGAATACAGTATGGTCCCTGATCTCAGAAAGCTCACTAAATGTTGTCAATGAAGGTCTGAATGAATGAACTGATAAATAAGCAAATAAAACCAATCCATCACCCAACACATACATGGCAGCTTCCACAAATTGCAAGCACGGTGGTCAAGGAAATAAACAGGTTCTCAATTATGGCCTTGAAAAGCCAAAATCTGTGAAGTAATAAAAATGTCACACTGTCTTTTTTGTTTTTTAAGGTAAACTTAAAAGTTGTCTCCAGGTAGTGATAGAGTAGAAGTCACCTGGGAAATGAGCAAAAAATACACAGAGATAGATAACTGTCAAGTACCATGTAACAAAGAAGAAATAGTTCTGTGTTTCTATCTTCTTGGAATTGGCTGTTTATTTACTCTGTAGAGAAGCAAGGAAAAGATATAATTATGGGGGAAAATATGTAATTTATGAAAATCAAGCACAGAAAAGATTTTCTAAAATTGAGTATTACTGCCTTTCTTCCTTGATTAAAAAAACAAAACAAAACAAAACAAAAAAAACCTCAGTCCCCCAAAATTAGAATATTTTAATAAAGCCATAAAGTGGGGTGATAAAAGACACAGGATGTCGAAGCTTTATTTCAATCAAAATATAAGGAGGAACAATGCAGTACTCTGCCATAAGACTTTCCCTTCTTAGAACATGCGATGGTCTTTACTTTGAGGGAAGACTATTATAAAAATCAGAAATGGGCGAAGAATTAGAGAAAAGTTACTTTCTAGGTATACTATCAATATAATTTATTATTTGAGCTAAAATGAAAGGTCTTTCAAGAGCTACCTTTTATTGGCCACCTACTAAGTGCCAAATGCAATGCTAAGTTGTCTTCATACATGGGCTCCAACGTTAAGAGCCCTACAAGTAAAGCCCAGTTTTCGCCAACAAGCAGTTAGGTGACTGGCCTATGCCACACACCCAGGGAGTAGCACATCCAGGGTTCAAATGCAGAGCTGCATGGCTGCACAGCCCTCTCTCTTCCCCGTATGCAAACTGCTCAGAACAGCATACATTCATTCATTCATTCATTCTTCCACCCACTCATTCACTCACTGACCCTGAATGTCTACTAAGTGTAAGGGACTATGGCAGATGACACAATGCCACCCCTGAGGGCTTGCTCAGGTCTAGTCAAAGACACAAGCCCCTAGATATCTAAGACAGTTGTGATACATTACAGCACAGAGAAGTGCCCTAGTATATACAAGGATACAGGAGGAAAAAAAGCCCGTGTGTGTCAGGTGTGGAGTTGGATAGGAAGAGCCAACAACCCAGTAAGGAAGGGAGGATTGGGCAATTATTAAATAGAAATTGGACAAATAATGGGAGAAAAAAATCAGTTAAGCTAAAACCTATTTTGTGAAAATATCAATAAAAGTGACAATCCTCTAAGTTAGGCTGATCAAGGAAAAAAGAAGTGAGAAACTAATGACTAATATCAGGAATGAAAACGAGTATCTGTACAGATCGTGCACACATGAAAAAGACAGTAAAGAAAGAGTGTGAACAATTTAGTGACAATAGATTCAACAACTTAGGTAAAATCGGCACATGTTACCAAACGGAACCAACAAGAAATAGAAAACCTGAAGAGCCTCCTGCTAAGCGAAGACATTGGATTCATAAGCTAAAACACCCTTCCAAAAGAAACCCCAAGCTCAGATGGTCTCCCAGCTGAATTCTGTCAAAACTTAATGTCAGAGACAATACCAGTTTACAGAAACGCCTTCAGAAAAGAGAGGGAGAAAATATCCCCATTCTTTTTATGAGGCCAGTGTTACCCAAATGCTAAAAGCAGAGTTCATAAAGAAAACTACAGGCCTATATCCCTCCTGAATTTAGATGTAAAAATCCTTAACAACTATTACTGAGTCAAATTCAGTAATATTTAAAATGAGTAATACATCATGACCAAGTAAGCTTAACAGTGCAAGGTTTGGTTTAACATTAGAAATCAATCCATGTCATTCACCATATTAACAGACCGTTAACAGACAAAAAAAAAAAAAAAGAAAGAAAAGAAAAAGAAAGAAAAGTCATAGGGTCATCTCAATAGCTTCAGAAAATGCAGCTGACAACATTCAAAACCTATTTATGATTTCTTTTAAAATCTCAGCAAACTAGGCATAAAAAGGAACATCCTCAATCCACAAAGTGCACCCATGAAAAACTTGCAGTTAAAACCATACTTAATCATAAGCAATGTTTTGCCCCTAAAATCCAGAATAAGGCGAGGACCTAGCTGTCATTACTGCTATAAACACTGTACTTGAGATCCTAGGCAAGTCAATAAGGCAAGAAAAAGAAATTAAAGGCCTACATGTCAGAAAGGAAGAAGTAAAACTGTCTGTTCATATATGACATAGTCATGTGCCCCCCAAAAATCCTAAGGAATCTACTAGAACTCTCAGAAATTGCTAGTGGTAATGTAAAATGTACAACCACTTTGGAAAACAACTAAGCAATTCCTCATAAATTTAAACACAGAATTAATATATAATTTAGCAATGAAACTCCTACCAAGAAAAATAAAAACATATATCCATACCAAGACATGTATATCAATGTCCCTGGAAACTTTATTCGTAGTACAGGTTAATCCCAGACTGAAAATAACCTCAACGTCCAACAGCAGGTAGGTGACTAGACAAACAAATCTTACGGAATACCACTCAGCAACAAAATGAAGCAAACTACTGACAGACACAACATGCAGAAAGCCCCAAAACATTATTCTGAGTGAAAGAGGCCAGATACAAAAGAATATATACCGTATGCTTGCATGTACATGAGATGCTAGAAAAGGTTACTCTTTAGGACAAAAAGCAGATCAGTTGTTGCCTGGGTTGGGGGCAGGAGAGGGCTGACTGCAAAGGGGTCAGGGAAACGTGTCGGGCAGTAATGAGAATGTTCTATATCTTGATGGCTGTACAGTTAATGTGGCTGCATCTTACAGAATGCAAATTATATTTAATAAAGTTGATTTTAGAAATCGATCCTGATCCTTAATAGGCACAAAATCACTTGCAAACATTAAAACAGAAGACTCCAAAGTCATAGTGTGGGCCACACTGATGTAGGGCTGCCTACGTCTGAGGATGAATGTGGAGCCTCAGGATCCCCAGGTTCTGCAGCAGGGTCATGGAAGTGAGGTTATGATTTACTGTAATTAAAACTTCACATGACCTTGGAAAAGTCATGTCCTTTCTCTAGTCTTCAATACACTCATCTGTAAAATCTGAGACTTGTGCCAGATATTGCCTGAGGTTCTTACCAGTTCTCATATGAATTGTTACTATTCATTTTGTAATACTAATCTAATATTCCGTGACTTCTAATCTAACTAAGGCTATTGCCAGAGAAAAACAATCACCCTGGACACTGTCGTAACTAATTTGTATGTCTAAGAAATAGACCTCTAATTTTTAAAGACCCCAAGTGGACCTGTCACCGCAGATTTCCTTCTGCTCTATTTCCGTGATACGACACAAGATTAGCAGCTGTGATGTTATTCACTTAATAAGTCAAACGTTCAGGACCACAGGTCCCAGCTGGGGCTCATACCCCAAGAGGCCAGCCCTCCAGTTTACTTAAGGTCAATGAAACATACAAATGAAAGCCTTACCACTACTTTCCAGTTAATTAGCACTTTTGGCCAAAGTCTTTCTTCAGTGTTAATTATGCCTTAAAGATGCCAAGTGACTACAAATTAAATGGTACAGCCACAATAATGTAGGAATGGATCTGCGCAACACCAGCCATCAAAGCAGCTCCTCTTCAAGAGGCCCAGAAGTCCCTTGGTGACTTGAGGAGGGTCAGGACGTGAGGTCCAGATGGAGGAAGATGTGTCTGGGGACTGTTAAAAGGCCAAGTCAAAAATCTGATTTCTGGTACCAAAAAAAGCAGCCGTTTCATCTTTTTTGTTGTGAAGTACACGTTCATATCATTTGACCATTTTTTTTTTTTTAATTGACCTGTCAGGTTTTTTTCTTCCAGATATCTAGGAGGTTTTTATATATTAAGGAAATTACTCCTTGCCTGTGATATAAGCTGCAAATATTTTTTCACATTTGGATAGTATCTTTGGGTTTATTTATGGTGTTCTTTGCCTTGCAGAAATGTTTACTTTTTTTGCAGTTAATGCATCAGTCTTTTCTTTTATGTCCCTTGCACCTTTTTCATGGCTCCTGAATCATGGTTAGAAACACTCTCCACACTCCAAGGTTATAAAATATTATTCTCCCCTGTCTTCCTCTATGACTTTAAGGTTTATCTTTTAAACTTTTAACTTCAATATTATCTCAAAGCGACAGAAAATTTGAAAGGAAAGTACAAAAACCACCCCTTTACCCAATTCAGCAACTTTTCACATCTTCTCTCATTTTTAAATTCCCTCTCTTCAGATAGAGATAGAAGATAGATAGACAGATACATAGAGAGATAGATAGATAGATACATAGATAGATAGATAATGAAATAATGACGATAATGGTGTCTGCGAGTTCTGTTCCTATTTTTCTATTAGTAATTAACAAGCAGTTTGCGCAGAGACGCTTTGAGAGGTGATAAATACCTTACTCCTCATTAAATTCTCACTCACTAGCTTTAGCATCCATTGACAATTTTCTAACAACACAAGACAATTTTCTTTTGCTACTAAGATGCTCTTGCTTCAAGGTTTTTCCAGTGAACAAACCTGAGAAATATGTGTCTGTACATACATACATACATATATATTGGCATCTTGCTATAGATAGACATGGATGTAAGTATATACATGGACAAAGATACAGAAATAAACACAAACAGGGAGTTCAGAGTGATACCCTCAAGTTCCAAATTTACACCACAAGATTCATTCTCATTTTCCCCCACCTGTGACAACCTTCTCTAATGTGAGAAACGTAGGGTGCATCCTGCACCCTCCTCCAGAGGACACAAGTCAGTGCTTGTGGGGCCTGTCCCCACCTCAGCCGAGGGCCCACAGAGAGAGGACTCCGGTGTTCCACCGTTAGACCTGGCACCTGGTCTTCATGGGAAGCGGGGTACATAGCTATGGGAGGGACAAAGAGCCCAAGTCCACCTCTAAGACTCTGGGCCCAAGGCCAAGTGCACTACAAGATCCCATCCAACGTTAAATCCGTGACAACAGGTCTGTCTTTGATCTCATTAGACACACTGCTGCACCTTCATTAAGCGCCTAATGGCATTCTAACCTCGAGTGCGGAACCACAGTCAGGTCCACCTTCGCTGTATGCTGCCTCTTTGATAGGCCTGGGGCCACGTGGTCTGTTAACCAGGGCTGAAAACATGGACATTCATTCATTCAGGTGGTTGAGATGAAATTATGGCTTTACTCCGGAGACGTACAAGAATCGGAGGCTGCCAAAGCCCGACGAGGCTACTCAGGATACAAAGGCAGTGACCACTGCAAAGCCCGCATCTCACGAGGCTCTGCTTTCTCTGGAGCTGGGCTGCTCCTGATTTAATTTATTTCTGCTGCTGTTTTCAGTTACTCAACAACTCTTCTAGCCTGTGGCCTTTGCCCCTTCCTCACTCCAGCAAACTTCCTTCTTTAAATAGAAAACAAACTTTCTGCCTGCTTGGCCAGCAATGGCACTTCTAGGTCCTCGGAGCAGGTGACCCTGGTAAATTCCACCTCCCTTGGAACCTCCACCCTTTATCTTCACGGTGGGAATCAATTTAACAGCTGCTTTACAGAATTCTTTTCCAGCTCAGTTGGTACAACAGGCCAAGACTAGAGCCGCCTGTCCTGCCCAGACCTCAGGGGTCCCACGCCCAGGATAAAAGCTGAGCAGCTGAGACTGAGGGGCGCCCTTGTAAGCCCTCTGTTGGGCTTCTGTCCCCAATAGCAAAGGCTGACTCTGGCACCTAGAATTTCTTCTTCTGGTCTGTAATCTGTTCTCCCATTTTGAGATCCTCCAGAACATCTTGGCCAATAGGAAAAGAGGTTAAGGAAATAAAACTGCATATTAATGGCCATCTATTACTATACACTGAATTCCACTTTCTTTATGCATCGTGTAGTTTAAGCCTCAAAATCCTTCAGAGAAGAGCTCATTAGCCCCATTTTGCAGGTGAGGGAAGGAGGCTTAAGGAGGAGTAAGCAGCACGTCCCAGACCACCCCTCTGCGGAGAGGGCTTGTTCTCCGTTCTTCTGTTTCCACGTGAAGGACTTTCCCCGAGGACTCTCTCCCTCACTCTTCCATGCCCTGGTTCACATGGAAAACACTGGCTACCCCAACTCCCACTGGCCACCCTGAGGCCTGAGAGACCAATACCGGGGTTCTCTGGTTGGATTTTATAGCCCACCTCTGCCCGGCACCTCTCCTGACTGCGGAGCTCTGCCCCAGAACTCGCCTCAGTCCCCAGGAGAGCTCGTTTCAACACAGTGCTGGGCCCCACAGCAGCGTTTCTGATTTGCAGGTCCAGACGGGGCCCGAGAAGTTGCATTTCTAAGGAGACCCCAGGAAGCTGACGCTACTGGTCCAGAGACCACGCTCTGAGAGCCACCCCGTGCAGATGGGGAGAGGAGGGCAGCCTCCCTAACTGGTGAGGTGGCAAAGGATGGGTCTTGTGGGCTGCACCCCTTCCCTGTCCTCCACTGGCCCTGCAGGCTGGCCCGAGTCCTAGAGCCGGCCCCGTGGGTGAGAATCATGGACCTCAGCTCTGCCCTTGATTGTGTGGACACGCTAATTCCACGGTGAGGCGCTGGGGAGCCCACGTGGCCCCAGCCAGGCCGGCCCTCCCACCTAGCTTCTCCGGTTTGGTGAGCTGACCATGCCACTCCTGCACACACCTCTCTGATGTTCCAAACTTAGATCGTGCAAGCAGGGTGCTAGCTGGCCCCTCTCAAACCCTGTTACCCATGTGAAGACAGCCCGGGGCTGACAGTCTAACACCACCCTCCTTCCACGGTTCCTCGGCAGGCCGGGGAGAGCCACCACCCCGACTGTCCATCAGACGTCCGCTGAGCCCCGTCCCGGGCTGTCCACCATGCCGCACGCCCTGCCGAGAGCATGAGGAGGGGGGTCAGACTGTTCCGGAAGAGGCTGGAGACAAGAGGAAACCAGGCTGACCCTTTTCCAGTGTGACGTTTGACCCCAGCTGCATGAAGGCAGGAAAGATGGGAAGCGGACCAGTGGAGACAAGCAGGGCACCCTGGCAGGCCAGCCGCCGAGCTCTGGCCGGAGCTCCCTCAGGGCCTGGGACTGAGTGCTGGGCCACAAGCAGCTGAACCACAATGACAGAAACAAGTCACAACAGACCCAGACGTGGCTTTACACTTAGCCACTGACTCTGAAGACCTCACCTCTCAAGACCACTGGCCTACAGAGCCTCCCATGTGCTGATAAAGAAACTGTGACTTGAGATGTAGAGAACAAACGTATGGGCACCAAGGGGGGGGGGAAGTGGCGGGGCGGGGTGGGGTGGTGGTGTGATGAATTGGGAGATTGGGATTGACGTGTATACACTGATGTGTATAAAATGGATGACTAATAAGAACCTGCTGTACAGAAAAATAAATACAACTTAAGAATTCAAAAAAAAAAAAAAAAAAAGAAACTGTGGCTTGGATTTGTGATTTGTTCAGCCAGCCCCAAAGCTTGTCCAAGGCAGAATTTAACGCCACACCTGCCCAGCTCGGAACTCCTTGTAATAGACAGCCATGGCACCGCTGTAGAAACAGTCATTATAACCCACTTAAATGTCAGGTTCCCCCCACCCCCCAACCCCGAGAGTCCCTCCAGGCACGGCGGTGCCCCCAGGGCTGGCTCACAGCCTGGCACACTGCCCGATGGAGGAGTTCAATCATCGCTTACCAATTAAATAAATAAATGAATGAAAGGAGTACCTTCAGCATTGGTATAAAGAGCTTTCAGAGGATTATGGCTTCCTAGCCTCTGGGAGAATAAATCTCTATTATAAATGGAAACCTTATAGTCCCGCAGATGCTTTTTTTTCTTAATGCACAGCTGCATAAGAGAAAATTATCCCTTGTGTGTTAAATATGCCTTTCTAATTACACTCACCTAAGTCGCATTCACTCTAAAGGCTAAGAATAGCTAAATAATATAAATTACAAAGGAGTAACATTCTGTGTCAGCTGAAAACATTAAGCCAGAGGTAAGCCAGGACTAGTGAACAGTCAATAAGTCATCGCAAAGGATCATTAGTATTAAAAACAAAACAGATGCACAATGAGGGCAGAGAACTTCCCCCCCGAAACGAAAGCCAAGCCGCCGCCAAGGCATTTGATTTCCTGCCTCACTTGAGTCCTTGCCTCTGGCCACCCTGCCAGGGGCACAGGTGAGGAAGAGAAAGGTGGCAGCCAGGAGCCCGAGGACCCGTGCGTGGTCAGAGGCCGCCGTGAACTTGCTGGCTGGGTGCCCGGGGCAGGCGGCCTCGCTCCAGCTTCGGACTCCTCTGCGCGATGACACGATGAGGGCCCCCTGCCTGCTGGGCGGTTGTGAGCAATGAATGAGAAAACGAACAAGGGCGGTGGGTTTAACAAGCCTCTGCTCCCTCCGCTTCCTCAGGGAGAACACCTCCCTCCTGACAAAGATGAAGGCGGATGCTCGCGGCCTCTTGGGGAGATGAAACCAACGGTCCAAGCGCAAGGACGCCGCCCGCTCAACCGCCACGCAGCCAGGAGCCCCAGATCCACTGTGTTCCTTGACTCCTTCCTCTCTCCAAACAGTCGCTCTGACTCAGTGTTATTCTACTTAACCAAGAAAAGTGAAAAGCAGCTATCACCAAGACGACGATGTGAACGCACTGGTAGTTAATATTCTAGCAGTACTGGCTTTCCAGAGATGGGTTGTCCTTTTCAAAACAATGGTGGAATTGTAATGAGAAGCAAAAGGAATTCGGGGCTTGTTGTTACCTAAAATGTGGGGCGGGAGCCAGGCTGCATCATGGGGCAAGCCCACCTTCTACCTAAGGAACACCCGGATAAGAAGTCCCGGGGTTGGAAGGGGAGACTAAAAAGACGGGTGTGGGCGGGCTGAGAGCCGTGCCGCCCCCACTGCTCCTCACAGGGAGCGTGAGAGGGAACTGCCCCCGATGCCTCACAGCCACTGAACCCCCTTCTGTCCTTGCTTTGCTGGCTCGCCGTCCCCAGCCTCGGTTCCAAGACCACAGAGAGACCCGTCACTGCGTCCACAGCCTTGGAAGACGTCTCTGATATCTCTCATCCCGAAAACAACTCACAGAAGCTCTTCAGACGTGGCGGGGCCCACATCTGCCACAGGGCACAAAGCCTTCAGATGGTCATTTTGTACTTTTTTTGGCACGAAAATGAGGGAAATGTCACTTATTCTTAGGCTTTTGTCCTGAGGGACAGAAATGTGTATAGACAAAGTCTACAAAGGGTCCTGTCACATCTGCAATAATCTGCTCTTGTTTCTACTACAGAACGGCTGCAAAGATGGACCAAACCTCCTCCGTGAAGGGCTCGGCCTGGTGGCCCCCCACGTGACCTTCCAGGGGCAAGGCTCGCAGAAGCAGCTAAAGATACCTGCACACACTCTAGGGCAGAGAGTCACACACCTGTGCTGTATCTCCTCCTCCAGCACGCACGCGCGCACACACACACACACATACACACACGAGCCCCGTGAACCCTGCACTCCAGCACACGGGTTAGGTCTGAAATTAGATTGTGCTAGCCTGGGTCAGAGTAAGAGCTGAAAGGCAGCGGGCATGCAAGTCGTTGCCCAAGGCCCAAGTAGCCTCTGGAGACCTGGTGCGTGGGTCACCTCAAATCCAGATGAGAGGTTAGAGAATAAAGAACAAAACAAGTGCCTGCCTTCGGACAAAGGAAAGAGAAAATGTGCCACTTATGAAGAAAGAGACAAGAGGGGCTGGAGGGGCTCCAACGTGTTACTTAATTCCTCCTGATTCTCTGCGTGCCTGCCTTGGGGTCGCCAAATCCTCAGTCTCTGTTTGAGAAATACACAGAGAACAACAGTAATCAGCAATAGTTGTGCTTTCCGAGTTCTTCATGAGAGCGAGGCACTGACAGTTCAGATGTGTTGAAAACTCTTCAGTGTAGACATGTGAGTTATGCCCTGTCTACCGGGCTCCACCACCACCGCTAGCAGGAGGTGGAACTGGACTCCAGTCAGGCTCCAGCGGTAACGGTGGCACGTGCCACTCCTCATCACTCCGCTCCAGGCAGGGACAGAGGTGGGAGAGTTAGGAACTCAGTGCCCTGGGGAGGTAACTGCCCAGATGTCAGCAGAGGAAAAGACTGAGGAAGGAGTCCCCAGCTGAGCTCCCAGGGAGGGCAGGGGTCACACCAGAAAGCAAAGGGCCCATCAAGGTCCAGAGGGATGTGCCGACCTGCTAGGAGAGACCCAGCCAAAGCCCCGGGCCTCCAACCAGAACCCAAATGAGGCCTCACACAAGCACCAGCCCCAGGAGCTGACTGCATCTTCCTAAAGGATCCAGCACAAGCTGGGCGGGAAACCACAATCACAGAAAGATAGACAAAGTGAAAAGGCAGAAGACTATGTCCCAGATAAAAGAACAAGATAAAACCCCAGAAAAACCACTAAATGGGGATAGGCAACCTTCCAGAAAAAGAATTCAGAATAATGATAGTGAAGATAATCCAGGAGGGACTTCCCGGGTGGCGCAGTGGTTAAGAATCCACCTGCCAATGCAGGGGACATGGGTTCAAGCCCTGGTCCGGGAAGATCCCACATGCCACAGCGCAACTAAGCCCCATGCGCCACAATTACTGAGCCTGTGCTCTAGAGCCCGCGAGCCACAACTACTGAAGCCCGTGTGCCTAGAGCTCGTGCTCTGCAACAAGAGAAGCCACCGCAATGAGAAGTCCGTGCACTGCAACGAAGAGAAGCCCCCACTCGCTGCAACTAGAGAAAGCCAGCACATAGCAACAAAGACCCAACGAAGCCAAATATAAATAAATAAATAATTAAAAAAAAAAAAAAAAAAAAAAAGATGATCCAGGACCTCAGAAAAAGAATGGAGGCAAGGATCGAGAAGATGCAAGAAATATTTATCGGGCTTCCCTGGTGGCGCAGTGGTTGAGAATCTGCCTGCCAATGAGGGGACACGGGTTCGAGCCCTGGTCTGGGAAGATCCCACATGCCGCGGAGCAGCTGGGCCCGTGAGCCACAACTACTGAGCCTGCGCATCTGGAGCCTGTGCCCCGCAACAAGAGAGGCCGCGACAGTGAGAGGCCCGTGCACCGCGATGAAGAGTGGCCCCCGCTCGCCGCAACTACAGAAATCCCTCGCACAGAAACGAAGAGCCAACACAGCCATAAATAAATAAACAAATAAATTAAAAATTGAAAAAAAAAGAAATATTTATCAAAGACCTAGAAGAATTAAAGAACAAACAGAGATGAACAATACAATAACTGAAATGAAAAATACACTAGAAGGAATCAACAGCAGAATAACTGAGGCAGAGAATGGATAAGTGACCTGGAAGACAGAATGGTGGAATTCACTGCTGCAGAAAGAATAAAGAAAAAAGAATGAAAGGAAATGAAGACAGTTTAAGAGACCTCTGGGACAACATTAAACGCACCAACATTTGCATTATAGGGGTCCCAGAAGGAGAAGAGTGACAGAAAAGACCCAAGAAACTATCTGAAGAGATCATAGTCGAAAACTTCCCTAACATGGGAAAGGAAATAGCCCCCGAAGTCCAGGAAGCACAAAGAGTCCCAGGCAGGATAAACCCAAGGAGAAACACACCGAGACACACAGTAATCAAACTGATAAAAATTAAAGACAGAGAAAACTTATCAAAAGCAACAAGGGGAAAAATGACAAATAACATACAAGCGAACTCCCACAAGGTTAACAGCTGATTTCTCAGCAGAAACTCTACAAGCCAGAAGGGAGTGGCACAATATATTTAAAGTGATGAAAGGGAAGAAACTACAACCCAGAATACTCTACCCAGGAAGGATCTCATTCATATTTGACGGAGAAATCAAAAGCTTTACAGACAAGCAAAAGCTAAGAGAATTCAGCACCACCACACCAGCTCTACGACAAACGCTAAAGGAACTTCTCTAAATGGGAAACACAAGAGAAGAAAAGGACCTACAAAAACAAACCCAAAACAATTAAGAAAATGGTCATAGGAACATACATGTCAATAATTACCTTAAACGTGAATGGATTAAATGCTCCAACCAAAAGACACAGACTGGCTGAATAGATACAAAAACAAGACCTGAATATATGCTGCCTACAAGAGACCGACTTCAGACCTAGGGACACGTACAGACTGAAAGTGAGGGGAAGGAAAAAGTTATTCCATGCAAATGGAGATTGAAAGAAAGCTGGAGTAGCAATACTCATATCAGATAAAACAGACTTTAAAATAAGAATGTTACAAGAGACAAGGAAGGACACTACATAATGATCAAGGGACCAATCCAAGAAGAAGATATAACAATTATAGATATATATGCACCCAACATAGGAGCACCTCAATACGTAAGGCAAATGCTAACAGCTATAAAAGAGGAAACTGACAGTAACATAATAATGGTGGGGGCTTTCTAACACCTCACTTACACCAATGGACAGGTATTCCAGACAGAAAATTAATAAGAAAACACAAGCTTTAAATAACATAATAGACCAGAGAGATTTAATTGATATTTATATGACATTCCATCCGAAAATAGCAGATTACACTTTCTTCTCAAGTGCAGACGGAACATTATCCAGGACAGATCACATCTTGGGTCACAAATCAAGCCTCAGTAAATTTAAGAAAACTGAAATCATATCATATCAAGCATCTTTCTGACCACAAAGCTATGAGATTAGAAATAAATTACAGGGAAAAAAACCCGTGAAAAACACAAACACATGGAGGATAAACAAGGCTCTACTAAATAACCAAGAGATCACTGAAGAAGTCAAAGAGGAAATCAAAAAATACCTAGAGACAAATGACAACGAAACACGACGATCCAAAATCCATGGGATGCAGCAAAAGCAGTTCTAAGAGGGAAATTTATAGCAATACAAGCCTACCTCAAGAAACAAGAAAAATTTCAAATAAACAATCTAACCTTACACCTAAAGGAACTCGAGAAAGAAGAACAAACAAAACCCAAAGTTAGTAGAAGGAAAACAATCAAAAAGATCAGAGCAGAAATAAATGAAATAGAAACAAAGAAAACAATACCAAAGATCAATAAAACTAAAAGCTGGTTCTTTCAGAAGATAAACAAAACTGATAAACCTCTAGCTAGACTCATCTAGAAAAAGAGGGAGAGGACTCAAACCAATAAAATTAGAAATGAAAAAGGAGAAGTTACAACAGACACTGCATAAATACAAAGCATCAAAAGAGACTATTACAAGCAATGATACATCAATAAAATGGACAACCTGGAAGAAATGGACAAATTCTTAGAAAGGTATAACCTTCCAAGACTGAACCAGGAAGAAACATAAAATATGAACAGACCAATCACAAGTAATGAAAATGAAACTGTGGTTAAAAATATTACAACTGGGCTTCCCTGGTGGCGCAGTGGTTGAGAATCTGCCTGCCAATGCAGGGGACACGGGTTCGAGCCCTGGTCTGGGAAGATCCCACGTGCCGCGGAGCAACTGGGCCCGTGCGCCACAACTACTGAGCCTGCGCGTCTGGAGCCTGTGCTCCGCAACAAGAGAGGCTGCGATAGTGAGAGGCCCGCACACCGCGATGAAGAGTGGCCCCCGCTTGCCGCAACTAGAGAAAGCCCTCGCACAGAAACAAAGACCCAAAACAGCCAAAAATAAAATAACTAAATAAATAAATTAAAAAAAAAAAAGTCTTCCAACAAACAAAAGTCCAAGACCAGATGGCTTCACAGGTGAATTCTGTCAAACCTTTAGAGAAGAACTAACACCCATCCTTCTCAAACTCTTCCAAAAAATTGCAGAGGCAGAAACACTCCCAAACTCATTCTACAAAGCCACCATTACTCTGATACCAAAACCAGACAAAGACACCACAAAAAAAGAAAATTACAGACCAATATCACTGATGAATATAGATGCAAAAAATCCTCAGCAGAATACCACCAAACAGAATCCAATACATTAAAAGGATCATACACCATGACCAAGTGGGACTTATCCCAGGGATGCAAGGATTCCTCAATATATGCAAATCAATCAATGTGAAACACCATACTAACAAACTGAAGAATAAATACCATATGATCATCTCAATAGATGCAGAAAACGCTTCTGACAAAAGTCAACACCCATTTATTATGAAAACTCTCCAGAAAGTGGGCACAGAGGGAACCTACCTCAACGTAATAAAGGCCATATACGACAAACCCACAGCAAACATCATTCTCAATGGTGAAAAACTGAAATCATTTCATCTAAGATCAGGAATAAGACAAGGATGTCCACTCTTGCCACTATTATTCAACATAGTTTTGGAAGTCCCAGCCACAGCAATCAGAGAAGAAAAAGAAATAAAAGGAATACAAACTGGAAAAAAATAAGTAAAAGTCTCACTGTTCACAGACGACATGATACTATATATAGAAAATCCTAAAGATGCCACCACAAAACTATAGAGCTAATCAGTGAATTTGGTAAAGCTGCAGGATACAAAATTTAATGCACAGAAATCTCTCGCATTCCTATACACTAACAATGAAAGTTCAGAAAGAGAAATTAAGGAAACAATCCCATTCACCACTGCAACAAAAAGAATAAAATACCTAGGAATAAACCTACCCAAGGAGGTCAAAGACCTGTATACAAAAAAGTATAAGACACTGATGAAAGAAATCAAACATGAGACAAACAGATGGAGAGATATACCTACCATGTTCTTGGATTGGAAGAATCAGTACTGTGAAAATGACTATACTACCCAAAGCAATCTACAGATTCAGTGCAATCTCTATTAAATTACCAATGGCATTTTTTTACAGAACTAGAAGAAAAAAATCTTAAAATTTGTATGGAGACACAAAAGACCCCGAACAGCCAAAGCAATCTTGAGAAAGAAAAACAGAGCTGGAGGAATCAGACTCCATGACTTCAGACTATACTACAAAGCTATGGTAATCAAGACAGTATGGTACTGGCACAAAAACAGAAACGCAGATCAATGGAACAGGATAGAAAGCCCAGAGATAAACCCACGCACCTATGGTCAACTAATCTATGACAAAGGAGGCAAGGATGTACAATGGAGAAAAGACAGTCTTTTCAGTACGTGGTGCTGGGAAAACTGGACAGCTACCTGTAAAAGAATGAAATTAGAACACTCCGTAACACCATACACAAAAATAAAACTCAAAATGGATTAAAGACCTAAATGTAGGACTGGACACTATAAAACTCTTAGAGGAAAACACAGGAAGAACACTCTTCAGCATAAACCACAGCAAGATCTTTTTTGACCCACATCCTAGAGTAATGGAAAGAAAAACAAAAATAAACAAATGGGACGTAATGAAACTTAAAAGCTTTTGCACAGCAAAGGAAACCATAAATAAGATGAAAAGACAACCCTCCGAATGGGTGAAAATATTTGCAAACGAATCAACAAAGGATTAATCTCCAAAATATATGAACAGCTCATGCAGAAAATTGCTATTGATTATTGCAGTATTGCTATTATTGATTGCTATTCTCAAATCTTCAACTGTTGTGAAGACACGGCCTTACACACAGGGACTCTGTACAAGGTGGTGACGAGAAGGAGGAGCTCCCAGTCCAGACACTTCCTTTAGCTGCCCGAGGCATCTGGCACCACCGGAGGATTACAGGAGAGGTTTGGGCGAACCCCTCCCTCCCTCCCTCTCACTAGGAGAGCCGAAGGGACAGTGAGGGCTTTAAAAGTGGGAGGTGCAGAGCAAAGTGAGACCTGTGATCCCCGTGGGAGCCGCCGGGCAGGCGGGGCAGCCTGCGCAGGCTGGGGTCTATACCCAGGGGCTCCTGCAGGCCCTGCGTGCTCTGCTGTCGGTTTTCCCGTGGGACTGCCCGACCCCCTCCCACACCCTAGATGCAGACGCCTTGACGGTTACATGTTTGTCTGCTTCTCCAGCAGGCATCTTATCAGTCCCTCTCCCCTTCCAAGCCTATCTTAATCCCCCGACATAACAGATGCGCAGGCACAGGACACAGCGCCCGCCCGGCGCCCGCCAACGCCTTCTGCCGAGATCTGGAGGAAGAGGCTTCCCGGCTCCACCCGCTGAACCGCGAAGTATGGCTTGCTCTTTAGGAGCATAACGCAGCGTATTCTCAGGAAAGGGGAAGTTTTATTCTCCAGGGTTTTACACTAAGTGTTCTATGAAGGACATTTGCAGTTATGTAAAGATGCTTAATTAGGATGGCTGCTCCCCAACATGAGAGAGAGATTCTTCGTGGCCCTGAGACACTTCTGGGGGAGCAGGTGCAGAGGAAAAACCGATGACAAGAGCCCACACTTAAACTCATTATTAGTGACTACATATTTTTAATTCTCACATGACGTAACATAAACTGGTGCAGCCACTGTGGAGAACAGTATGGAGGTTCCTCAAAGAACTAAAAACGGAGCCACCATATATGATCCAGCAATCCCACCCTTGGGTATATCGAGAGAAAAACATGGTTCGAAAGGATACGTGCGCCCCAATGCTCATTGCAGCACTGTTTACAGTAGCCAGGAGATGGAAGCAACCTAAATGTCCGTCAACAGAGGAATGGATAAAGAAGATGTGGTACATATATATGATGGAATATTACTCAGCCATTAAAAAGAATGAAATAATGCCATTTACAGCAACACGGATGGACCTAGAGATGATCATACTAAGTGAAGCAAGTCAGACAGAGAAAGAAAAACATCATATGATCTCACTTACATGTGGATCTAAAAAAAAAAAAAATGATACAAATGAACTTATTTACAAAACAGAAACAGACTCACAGACTTAGAGAATGAACTTGTGGTTACCAGGGGGGAAGTGTCGGGGGGGAGGGATGGATTGGGAGTTTGGGGTTGACATGTGCACACTGCTATATTTAAAATAGATAAGCAACAAGGACCTACCGTATAGTGCAGGGAACTCTGCTCAATATTCTTTAATAACCTAAATGGGAAAAGAATTTGAAAAAGAATAGATACATGTAGATGTATAACTGAATCACTGCTGTACGCCTGAAACCGGCACAACATTGTTAATCAACTATGCTCCAATATAAAGTAAACACTAAAAAAAAAGAAAAGATCACAGCATGTGTGTACATGGATCCACAGTCCTTATTTCATTGTAATCAGGGTTGCAGCTTTTCTCCAGCAAAGTGATGGAGGAAGGTTGGTGTGGCAGGGCAGCGAGTGACCGCCTGGGCCCCAGGGCAGAGCAGGCAAAGCTCCCAGGACTGGGCAAGCAAGGGCGGAGACGTCTGTGCTCCAGCTCAGAGGTTTTCTACTGCTGATTCAAAATCACCGTAGCAGGACAGAATAGCAAAGTTATGCTAGCACACAGTATTTCTCTGGCAAAGGAGAAAACAGCCCTTTATCATAAGAGGACAGAAATTTAGAAAAACCTCTTCAACAGGGAGGAAAACAAAATGGTCAAGTCTGAGATAATTTGATCAATAAAATAAATAATGGCAGCGACGGATTATAATTCGCAGAATAAAACAAACATCCGTGACCCTCCACGGACAATAGTTAAGTTGATGGAGGAGAAGGGACTTCTCTTTCCTATGGAAGAATTCCCACTAACGAACGTAGGAGGAACAATGGAATTAGAAAAAACTGTCACCTATCAAACACTACGGTAATAAACACTGAAGGTTAGAATCATCAATGGATACTGAAATTAGTGAGTGAAAGCTGAGAAGCGGCATATTTAGAGTCTCAAAGTACCTCCCACCAATATTTATATTTAGTTTTCAATAAGAGGAAAACTAGCAACTTTTGAGCAGAGAGACCTGACAGGTACCTCCTTAGCCATGGGATCAAAGTTGCCATCGTTAGGAACGAGAGATAAAGGCACCAGTGCCTCCTGGGTGATGCCTTGAGAAAAGCACACATTGCTCTGAGCTATTCTTGCCCAAAACGCATAACACCCATTTAATCACCAAGAAATATCAGACAGTCCCAAATTGAGGGACATTCTAAAAAAAATAGCTGGCCGGTACTCTTCTCACGTGTCAAGACCACGGGAGACAAAGACGGACTGAGGACCATCCCGGATGAGAGGGGATGAAGGATGCCTGACTACCAGACGCACTGCCCCGTCCTGCACCGAATCCTGACCCAGAAAATGGAAGCTAGAGAAGCGGCCGGAAAACCACAGCAGGGTTACACGTTACGAGTATTGTATTAATGTTACTTTCCTGGCTTCACTAATTTTACTGTGGTTATGTAAGACATTAGCACTTGGAGGAGCCAGGGGAAGGGTAGGAAGAAATCCTTTGTACTATTTTGGCAACTTTTTTGTAAATCTGAAATTAGTTCAAAAACAAAGTTGAAAATGTTTTAACGGTGAGCAAGGAGCAGCCGCGGCAGCAGCTATGATACACCGAGCACCTTCTCAGTGCTGACAACACGGATGGTGGGGCCCACGCCAGCCTGTGCACTCCCAGCTGCAGCCTACTGTGCCCACTTCACAGATGAGGAGACTGAGGCAGAGGGAGGAAGGTCCCACAGGTGCCGAGCGGTGGATCGGGGTTAGGAGGACGGGGAGGTGAGAGGCGCCCACACCAGTAACACCACAGGCTGGCTTTGCCATCACAGGTGAATGACAGTGACCCAGGGCCTCTGCCTGCACAGCCCTCAGGAAGAAAGCTCCTGGAGCACTTCCCAAGGTGAGGCCGTGCCCTGAGGGAGACGGGAGAGCTCTGGGAGCCGCAGGCAGGGAAAGGCCTGAGCACCTGTCCTGCCTGGGCCCATTCACGAGCCCCTCGCCTCTCGGTTCTCACCTTCAAAGGGAATCCTGGGGGTCTCTCTACCCCGGCCAGGGAGCACTGGCACCGGCCCAAATGTGGCCACAAGAGTGACTAAAGAGTCATCCATTCAGTCCGCAGTGACGCTGAAAGCTTAAGGTCCCCAGGAGTGCAGAAAACACAAAGACTGGACCCGGGCAAAGCAGAGCTGGGAAGGAGACGACCCTCTGAGCATCTGTGTGATGTGAAGCCCACCCACCTGCTGGAAGGTTACGCACATGCTTTCGCTTGATTATCATGAAGCCTTACAAGATTTGTATTACATTTGCTTTTTAGAGATGAGAAGAGAGATTTGCAAAGGTCAAGGCACGAAGTCCTTGCAGCTGGAGCTGGAAACGACCTCTGCCCCAGCAGCGCCAGGCGTGTCTCCATTTCACCAGATTTCCCCTAGACACACACAAACAACCACAACTGTCTGCTGGGCCCTCACATCTAGCCCCCCTCATTTAGACTGAGAGAATTCTCTTACCAAAAAAAAATTTCTCTAAATGCTGTCGGGTAACAACATCATCTCAAGCAGGAGGTTGGGTCAGAAAGAGCAAAGAGAAGCAAGCAGCACAACCGCTCAAATACTCAAGACAACTGAAATGCAATCAGAGGCGGCGGGCAAGGCCCTGCGGGCTCCACACCCACACACCACGCGAATGCGGTGTGTCAGCTTCTCAACCGTGCTGGCCTCAGCTTCCCCTGGTGGAGAGGTGGGCCTGTCCTGCTGGGCCGGCAGTGTCACATCTAGGAGCCCACGTGCGGGAGCAGCAAGCCTAGCCCGGCGCCTGGGAAGAGCGCAGCGAACCACAGGCGGGGCAGGGGGCTGGGGTGGAGGGAGCCAGCAAGCGAGTCTCCCCCCGACCCTCTGCGTCCAGGGCGGCGTCGCGTCTCCTGGAGCGGCCACGTCCATGGCCCACGTGCCGTGGGCGGCCTCACATCACACTATGTGCCAGCTTCTGTCTTCCTAAGCACAGCGCATACGGGAAATTCTTGGCAAATGCGGCAGCTCACAGGGCACGTCCAGTCCAGTCTCCGGGCTGCTGTCCCTGCTTGGTTGTAGAAGATTCCTGGGTCAGCCCTTAAATGAGCTGAGATCAAAATCAGTGTCAATGGAAAATTAATTTCCTTTCCCCCAGTCACTTCTCAGAATCTTTAATATATAAGGTGCCGGGGAGGGGTGGGCTTGTGCACTCTGATGTCACTTTATGGCTAGTTCCAAACACCCTATAAACACTCACAGGGCTCAGTGTCAACTCAAGAGTGTATAAATGCGAATATAAACCCACTGATGAAACCTCCTTGCAACTCCCTCCCGACTTTCCTCTTTCCCTGTATCAGAACGCTGCCCTCGCCTCTCTGAGCCCCACCTTCCCGGCTTCCTCCGTGAAGGCTTCCTCACCCCTTCATCCATCCATCTATTCATCCATCTATTCGTTCGTTCGTTCGTTCATTCATTCATTCACTCATTCAGCATCTCCTGCTCATTAGACACCTCTGGCTCTGGGCCAGCTGGGCACCAGGATACAGAGATGGAAATGCAGGGCCTGGAACCCCAAGTTCTCATAAAATGGTAGGAGAAGACGCTATAGAGACAGAGACAAGCCAGGCAGGAAGGGCCCTGGGGAAACACGCAAGACGGCAACGGGTCTCCACGAAGGGCTGGGGAGGAAGCAGACGGTGTGGAGGAAAAGACTTCTCAGGCAAACGGAACTGCATTTGGCAAAGCAAACAAACACGGGATGCCCCGTTCGGGGAGTTGCTTGTAATACCGGGTGGGCTTCTGGCCAGAGCAGAAAGAGTGACAGACGGAAAAAGGGGGAGGAACTGAGATTGGAGAGGCGGGCGGAGGCCAGATTACGAAGGGCCTTCGAGGCAGTAGCTCTCAAACTCTGCTGCAGACCGAAAACTCCCAGACAAGTTTGTGCGGGCAGTGGTGCCGGTTTTTAAGTCTGTGGCGGCGAAGCATCATCTCCAGAAGACGGATTATACCCATCCAAGTGTCAGGTTCAAAGAGTTTTGACGAATGTACACTCGGATAATTGACACAGCAAAAACGATAAAGCTTGTCCATCATCGCCCCCCCAAAGTTCCTTTCTGCCCCTGTCGGGCAGTTCACAGCGCTCCCAGCCCTCAGGAAAACAGAGATCTGCTCTCTACCACCCTAGATGGGTTTGCTTATTCTAGAATTCACACAAGTGGAATCACACAGTATGTACTTTCTGTGTCTGGCATCGTAATGAAACCCATTCCTGTTTCTAAGTGCGTTGCAGCTTGTTCCTTGTTATCGCCAAGAGTACTCCACAATCCTACAACTATCGATTTACATGCTGTTGGACACAGGGGTTATTTCCCGTTTGGGGTTGTCCTGAACAAATGCGATGAACACTCACGTATAAGTCTTGCGGAGATACAAGTTTTCATTTCTCCTGGGTAAGTACCGAGTAAGAAGACTGCTTCCTTGCACGGGAACTACAGGTTTCACTTGCAAAGAAACCGCCAACAGTCCTGCAAAGTGGCTGGACCATTTTACGCTGTCCCCAGCAGCACACGTGTCTCATTTCCTCCACTCCTCGCTGACCGTCCAGGGCAGCGGTTGTGCAGGTGTGTCTCATTGTGGTTTCGCCTTTAATTCCCCCGAAAATTTATGATCGTCCTCATCTTTTCACAGGTGTGTTGGCCATTCATATACCTTCTTTTGGTGGGCCAAATTTTTACGCCCTTTTTAATTGGGTGGTTTTATTAAGTTATATAATTTATTTATGTATTCTAGAAACAACTCCAATGGTATTTTCAGCAATAAAAGTTCCCATTTGTTCTTCTTCTTTCGTTTCTTTCCTCATTCTGTTCCTGTTTTTCATTAAATCCTTGAGCACAGCTCTAATAACTGTGGCCGCATCCGGGTATGCCAACACGCTCAGAGCCTAATCATTTCTGAGTCTGTGGCAAGGCACAGACTCTTCTCCATGTGATGCTTCCTGTGTTTCTCCTTTCCAGGTGTTGGCGGGTTTCGTGTTGAGACCCGGATGTCTGGGTCTCTCGTCTTCCTTTCAAGAGTGTTGGAGCCGGTTTCGACTGGCGGTTAAGGAGCTCAGCCTGCTCCTTCCCAGGCTTGTTTTTCAGCTCCCTCGGGCAAGTCTCGAGCCGGGCTGGCCCGAGGCGTGAGGGGTGGCCCTCACCTGGCGGTGGCCCCACCCGAGAAGCCGCAGGTGTTCATCGTGACTGCCCCCGGCCACGCGAGAGTGAGCCCGTGGCGCCGTCCAGCTCACAGCCCTGGTGGCTCTTGTCCTGGCTGCCGGGGGTCTCTGCCTCCATGGGTAAGGCCCAGGGTTCAGCAGTGAGCTCAGGGTGACCCCTATGCAGGTCTGGAGCTCTCTCTTTGCTAGATCCTTTCCTGGTCCTCTGCCCCGCGGTTTCAGCCACCTCAGCCTTCCCAAACTCTGATCTGCATCTCCTCAGCTCAGCAAAACTGCCATATTTCTGGCTTGAGCTCCTGCTACCCACACGCCTTGGCAGGACGCCAAGGCAATCACAGGGCTCACCTCATTTGTTTCTCTTCTTTCAGGGGGTCACACAGCACTGGGCTGGTTTTTTGTCATCTTTCTATGGGCTGACAACTATTATTTAAATCATTTTTTCCCCAATTTCCTAGTGGTTTACTAAACAGCAGGAGGGCAAGCCTGCCACCAATTAACTCCATCATGGCAGAAGCTGGCGTTCACCTGGCGAGCCTTTAGAAAAAAAAATCAACGCACAGGCCACATTCCAGATCAACTGAATCAGAACTTACGGGAAGGCCCCAGTGTCAGTAGCTCGTAAGGTCACCAGGTGACGCCAATGTTCAGCCAGCCTTAGAAAAGGGGCCTCGCAAGGGAGAGGCCGCACGGTACCGGCCGATGTTTGTCAGTCACGTTAAAACTGCCTGGGGGGCTTCCCCGGTGGCGCAGTGGTTGAGAGTCTGCCTGCCAATGCAGGGGACACGGGTTCGAGTCCCGGTCTGGGAAGATCCCACATGCCGCGGAGCAACTGGGCCCGTGAGCCACAATTGCTGAGCCTGCGCGTCCGGAGCCTGTGCTCCGCGGCAAGAGAGGCCGCGATGGTGAGAGGCCCGCGCATCGCGATGAAGAGTGGCCCCCGCTTGCCGCAACTGGAGAAAGCCCTCGCACAGAAACGAAGACCCAACACAGCCATAAAATAAAAAAAAAAAAAAAAAAAAAAAAAAAACCGCCTGGGGAGACTGTACAGACCCCACCTCGGATTCCGATTTGGTCAGCCTGGCACGAGACGCGGGCATTTTTTTTTTTTTTTCAACATCCCCGGATGATTCAGATCTGATTTGAAGCCAGAATTGAGAACCAGATCTACAGGCACTGGGGAGCCACTGAAAGATTTCAAAAACCGCGAGGCTACCGTCCGGTCGCATTTGGCAGCTGGTGGAACCCCTGGATTCACAACCATCCCCAAGCTCAGCGACGGGCAAGTCGCCCACAGGAACACGGTCCGACAGCCTGTTCCGTCCGCTTCTGCGGGCTCAAGGCCGCCCTCTCGGTGCTGGGCCGCAGCTTCAATCCCGACCCCTGGTCCCCACAGTCGCCCTCCGAGGAGCTGGGGCTGTGGACACAGACAGGGCTGGTCTCTGCCCTCAAGGAGCCCGCGGTCGGGGGGGGGAACGGAGAAGCGAACGGCCGCAGCAGAGGAGCACAGCGCTTGGGGCGCTCCGAGAGGGGCTGGCAGCACGCCGGGGAGCCAGTCTGGGAAGCCGCCCCAGAAGACGGGTGTCTGAGCTGGGTTCTCAGGGCTCAGGTGGCGTCAGCGGGGCAGAGGAAGTGGAAGCGTTCGGCATGTGCTCTCAGCCTAAAGCAAGAGGAACGCGAGGCTGACTAGACCAGGAGCCTGGGCGGGAGGGCGGGAGGGCCAGGAAGAGGGCGGTGGCCAGGGGCCATGCCGTGGGGACACGGACCTCACCTGTGCACTGCCCCGTCCCCAACATACACGCGTGGGTGCCTGGCACGCAGCGGTGCTCAGTGAACACGTGAGGAATGAATGGAGGGTCTTCAAGGCTCTTCCTGATCTGGCCTCATGTACGCCCCGCGGCCCAGCCATAAACATAACCAGGTGCTTCTCCAAGTCAGCAAACGTGGTATTTTTGATTCACACTCTTTTGTACACGTGGCCCTCTGCTTATCATGCACTCACCTCACATATCCATCTAGTAAATTCCGACAGACCCTTCACGAGTCAGTTACAGTGATTTACCTGTGGGAAACGACCCTACCCGGCCAGAGGAGGTACAGGAAAAATGTCTGTTGAACGGATGGATGAACAGAACAAGCAGAGTGGCCATAAAGGACACTTAGATTTTGATACTGGATAAAAACGATGCCTGAGTAGTATTCAGACCATTCACTGCATACTTTCTTCATAAAAGATTCACCTCATCAGGATGCTGAACTAATAATAACTAAAAACATTTCTGCTTTCAGAGAATTATCTCAGATCTTCGTAAGAGGAAGCAACCTGAGGGTGGGGTGTGAGCCGGAGCCCTCCAAGCTTCACCCTTTGGGTTACTCTCACACGCCCTGCCCTCAAGGCACACCCCGGCGTCCTGGGCCACGTTCACGCTTCTGCACCTCTGTTAATGCCACGTCCCTCTGTTCTACCAGCCAAAATTCTACTCTTTTCTGAAGAGAAATGGCAGTCCTTCAGTGAGGCCTTTCCTGGGGAAAATGAATTCCTGTTTCTCTGTGTATTTCAGTCACCGTTTCTCCAGTGTGGTTCTGTGACTCTGCGTATCCTAACAGCGGACCTCTCTACGACAAAATCCAACAGCCCATTTTCCCAACCCAACGGATATATTTGGCAGGGGTAACGAATTCCTGTGCCAATTACACACTAAACCACATGACCCCTTCCTAAAAAGTAGCATCTCATTGTGTTTGCACAATAACGGGCTGTGTGAAACGGTCAGCATGTCTTTTAGTTTATCCCATTCTACAAAGTAACATTTATTGATCTATACAAAGAAAGAAGTGATATGTGAATGGTTAACACCTCTTGAATTAATATTCCTTGCCTCCTGTTCGCTTGCCTTGCTTTTTGAGCTGGGTTCTCAACTTAACTTGCTTTTTGAGCTGGGTTCTCAACTTAACGTGTGGCTCCTTTTCACATAGAGAAAGCCAGTGTAAAACGAAAGCACTCACTGAGCAATGGTCTGATATAGGGGGCAGCTCAGAGACAGAGTCAACTGGGTGTACTGGGAAGGCAGGATCATTTTTTAAGCCGCGAGAGACCTGGGCCTAGGCGAGGACAGACTGAAGAGGCAGCAATGGTCTCAGACGGCTGTGAGCTCCTCGATGAGGTGACCTCGCTGTGTTCAGTGTGATCCCCCGTGGTCTGCACAGAGGACACATGCTGACCTGCAGGGAGCTGAGCCGAACTCGTATGGGCTGGGGCGACACCCACGAGTTTCCGAAAACAGGTGGTCTCCTTGAGAAAATTACCACCAGAATGGGTGGTCAATGAAAAGGCAATGAATCCATGAGTAATTATGTGCACGGTGCAATTCTCAACTAAATTACCAAGGATTTACTTAACACCTACTATGTGCAGAGCCCATATAAAACCAACATCTAGGGAACAGCCACTTTGTGGGTTTTTTTGTTTTTTTTTGTAAAGTGTGAAAAGCAGACAGAGATCAAAACTCCCCGGTACCGGGGCTTCCCTGGTGGCGCAGTGGTTGAGAATCTGCCTGCCAATGCAGGGGACACGGCTTCGAGCCCCGGTCTGGGAAGATCCCACGTGCCGCGGAGCAACTAGGCCCGTGAGCCACAATTACTGAGCCTGCGCGTCCGGAGCCTGTGCTCCGCAACAAGAGAGGCCGCGATAGTGAGAGGCCCGCGCACCGCGATGAGGAGTGGCCCCCGCTCGCCGCAACTGGAGAAAGCCCTCGCACAGAAACGAAGACCCGACACAGCCATAAATAAATAAATTAAATAAATAAATAAACCCAAAAAAAGTTTTAAAAAAAGAAGAGAAAGATCCCGCGTGCTGCAACTAAGACCCAGCGCAGCCAAATAAATAGATAAATAAATATTAAAACAAACAAACAAACAAACAAACTCCCCGGTACCAACACAAGGGACTAGAGAACCTAAGGGAGCCATGACAGGGGCAGGCGATGCCCGACGACTTCCCACACGGGCTTGCCTGGTGACCGGCTGCTCTGTCGTCTCCATGGAGCACTTGCAAGAAAGCTATCAGAGAAAGAAAGGCACCTGCGCGGGCAATCCAAGCCACCTGGTGACAGGCACCCTCTTCACGGCTCCAGGTGGAAGTCTGGGGGATATGTATCTAGAAGGACAGGTAAGAGGAACCTTGAATAGTGTAAAAATATTTCTTCTCCTTGAAGCATTTTAGTCTCATATCCTTTCAACAGAACATAGGAGTCATTCAGAAAAAAGCCACTGCTTTCCTAAGCAGTGGCTTAGGAAAGACCTTTTTCTTCTAACTCAACCTTCTAAGTTTTTTTCACAGTCAAATTTGGCTCTTGGCAATAGACCACCCGTCTGATTTCCCTCAAATTCCGTGAGAAAACTACAGTCCACTAAGGTGAGGACAGGACACGGCCTTTGGGTTAATGTAAGCAACGGGAAGAGCTAGAAGGCCGCGTGGAGGGCATCCTTCCCAATGTCTTCATTTTGCAGATGAAAATCCGGAAAAAAAGTGTCTTCACCAAGGTCACAGAGTAAGTAAATGGACAGTATAAGTACATGAAAGGAGGTGAGTATAAAATGCAAAAGTTCTCTGTTCTTTTAATAAGCAGAGGCTATTGACACAGACCAATCCGAGCCCATGCAGAGAAAGGACAAAATCAGTGAGAAGCCTGAACCCATGTGATAACAGGAAAAGCTGACACGAAGGAAGGAGGGAATTCCAGGGAAGCTTGGTCGCCATCTTCAGAGCTCTAAAGGATGTGGAAAGAGGAGGGAGGCATGGATCACACTGACCAAGTAGTAGACCCAGGATCCACATGTAGAATGTCTAAGAAGGCATACTTGTGTGCACATATGGAAGAGCTTTCTCATCAGGCAAGTAAAATGTGTGTTTATGCACTCCATTTATTTTTTTGTTTGCCTGTACTTGGCACTTACCAATATTACGTGTGCGTGTGTGTGTGTGTGTGTGTGTGTGTGTGTGTGTACACCACCTTGTATGGGAATTGTCAGCCTCCTTCTATGTCTGAGCTCCTTGCAAGCCAGGATTGTGACAGATTCATCTTTACACCTCCAGTGCTGTACGTGGCACTCAGTCATAGCACAGAGCTGCCTGGAAAAGTAGGCAAGGCTTCACAGAGAAATGACATTTGAGCCATTTAAGAAAGAAACGGTGGCATCTCAGGGGATGGAGAGAGGACAGGTGGCTTTCCAGGCAAGAGAAACAGCGCAAGTGAAGGCACACAGCCTGTGCCCTGTTTTCTGCTGGCCGAGGGCAGCCCTGCAGTCACAGACACCAAATGCCACCAGGAGGAGCCTCCTCAAACCCCCGCGGGGACTGCAAGAGACACTGCGGTCACCGCACATCACGGCAAAGCCTGCTGAGCAGGTGCACAAGTGACAGAAAATTTTATATTTGGAAGAGACTTTCACTGGGAAATTTTACATAATTATAAATTAAATAATTTTCACTTTCAAGGACATTTCCATCGACAATATTCCTCACTCAAAAGAACATGTCAACCTCAGCTGACCTGATGGAACCAGGCTAATGGATAAAATGAGAATGGGTGATCAGCTGTATTATGAAACTCTTGAATCAAAACACCTTAATTAGTCCATTTGTATTTTGCAGGCAGCCATCAAAGCCTAATCAGTTTACCGCAAACAGCGCTGCTCTGGACACTTGTTCGATCCTTCATAACAAATAGCGACGCTTCGTCTGGCACAGCAATACCGCGTTGCCTAGTAAATTAAATCAGCGAGTATTAACTACCTGAATTATGCATGAACCTTTCCATTGTCAATGCAAATATGATTATTTTACCTGTGTTACTATATTAAGTGATTCATCCTTAAATTTCCCTTGCATTCGCAATATATTGAGGATAAATAAAACACTAGAAGGAAAACAAGACTTTAAAACGATGTCGGAAAACATTACTTTCTGAAGTGCACAAGCCAACTGGCCGTTGCAGAGGCCAGGCCCAGCACACACAGAATGCCTACCAGCCCCAAGCTTTGAACACAGTTATGCCTATGAAGATAGAGCACCCGACTCCCCTCCTGAAGCCACTGTGCTCACTTAACTTCTAAAGAATGTGAGCATAATAGCAGAATTACTTAATTGTACAGAAGAAATAAAAATTCACCCCCATCCTGCTATTCTACCAGCACCACCCAGTACAGCACTGGTGCAGAGGGCCCAGAATCCAAAGTCAGACCTCACCGTCAAGGTTCACTGCCCACACAGCCAGGGCACATTACCAACTCAAGGCCTCAGTCCATTCCTCTGAAAAGAAAGGATCGTGCTACCCACCTTGAAGGGCTGGGGTGAGGATATTTGGTGGACATGGGTAGAGCACCAACCTCGGCAAAGCGGTCTGAAATGGCCTCACTATTACTCTCCTGTGGTTAGTCCCCTCTGGGCCATGCCCACATGCACACAATTTATAAATGGACGTAATCTCAGTGAACATAGGTAACTCACATGCATCTACCCTCTAATGCCCACATCATATACCATTACCTAAATGGACCATAAACCACCAAAAACGGCCCCTGTCAGTGGGCATTCAAGTTGTTCTCATATTTGCTAGTACAGATGAAGCTTGGGACAACATCTTTGCGCGTGCCTTTTCCCGTAGTTCTGAATTATGTGAAGACAGAGGCAA
Organism: Eschrichtius robustus; assembly: GCF_028021215.1. Taxonomy (NCBI): domain Eukaryota; kingdom Metazoa; phylum Chordata; class Mammalia; order Artiodactyla; family Eschrichtiidae; genus Eschrichtius; species Eschrichtius robustus. Next base: position 83,338,858 of record NC_090840.1, read on the forward strand.
AAGACAGGGTCATCATCATAGCACAGATTATATGTACTGACAGGCGGCCTTCTTAAGAGGTTGCACCAACTTACACTGACAACAGAAACATGTTAATATACCAGTCTCCACAGACTGTTGCCAGCACTGGACCTAACATTTTAAAGACTATACATACACACGTGCATACATACAAAATACATATACATGCCTAATGCATACATTATACACGTACATACACATACACGTGCATACATAACATGTATATATGTGTGCACATGCCTAATGTGTGTGCATATGCACACACCTGATATATACATACACACATACATGACTAATCCATGCATCATACATACATAGGCACATACATAATACACACAGACATATGTATGTAATGATGGCTCAAAGATATGTGAGTTTTTCTTTGAATAATCAGAACAATTAGTAATTGCAATGAGACTTAAAAACGACGGGCGGGCCTCGGTGGCAAACACGCTGGAGAAACGTGAACAGAGCTTCTGCCGCAGAGCAGGTCCCAGCGCACGGGCTCCGTCGGGGCCGGCTTCCACACCAGCCGCCTTGCCCATATTATCCCACTTAATCCTCACAACCATCCTAAAACGTAAGTAAGGATTTTTTTTCTCCAGTTGACAGATGAAGCAACTGAGGCTCAGATGGATGGTGCAGCTTTTCTAAGCTGATACAGTTACTAAGTGATCGAGCCAGATTCAAACTCATGATTTTTGAAAAAAACAACAAAGTGATTCAATGGGAAAAGCAGAATCCTTTTTCACTGACGCACTCGGTACAGTTAAGACGTCAGTTTTCCCCAAATTCACCTACAGATGCCTGCAATCCCAATCACAGTTCCAGCAGGATGTTTGGGAGGAATCGATGAGTTGATTCTAAACGTGATATGCAAAGGTAAAGGAACGAGAACAGAAAAACATTTTGAGAAAGGAGCTGGAAGACTCACACTACCTGGTTTCCAGACTTACTCTAAAGCTGCTATATTCGAGACACATGGCGAAAGAGACACATACATCAACAGAACAGACGAGAGTCCAGAAACAGACCCACACCCGTCAGCCAGCTGCTTTTCAACAAAGGTGTAGAGGCAATTCAACAGGGAAAGAAACGCCTTTTAAACAAACGTTGCTGGAGCAACTGGACATTCATACACTGACCGGTCAGTCAGTCTCAACTCATCCCTTCCATAAGAAGAGAAAATAAAACCAAAATTAATCACGGTGCTCACGTAAAACCTAGAACTCCAAAAGTTTCAGAAGAAAACACGAGAGAAAATGTTTGTTACCTTGGATTAGGCAAAGGTTTGCTGAATACAGCCCCAAAATCATGATCCATAGAAGAAAAAAAATCGGTAAATTTTACTCCATCAAAATATTAGACTTCTAATCTTTAAAAGACACTTAAGAAAATTAAAAACACCAAATATCAGAAGGGAAGATGGTATTTGTAAAGCATACATCTGGTAAAGGCTTTGTGTCCAAAGTATATCAAAAACTCTCAAAAGTCAATAATATGAAAATAAGCAACCTACCTCTTACCAAAGAAGACATACTGGTGGTAAATAAGCAAATGAAAAGGTGTTTAACGTTATCAGTAACTGGGAAATACAAATTATAAACCATGCACCCATTAGAATCGCTGGAAAACGAACAGAACTTGGAAGACTGAGGGCTGGCAAGGGTGCAGAGCCCCGAGAGCTCTCATTCGCTGCTGGTGGGAATGCCAGATGGTGCAGCCACTGGAAACCAGGTGGGCAATTTCTCATATAGGATAAACATGCACTTGCCATGTGACCCAGCAACCCCACTCCTAGGTATTTCCCCAAGAGAAAGGAAAACATGTTCACACAAACACTATAAGAGAAAGTTTATAAAAGCAGCTTTATTCATAACTACCAGAAACCGGAAACAAACCAAATGTTCTTCAACTGGTGATGGCTAAGCAAACTGTAGTACGTCCAGAGAATGGAACGCTGTTCATCAATCAAAAGGACCAGATTACCAATACACACAACAACATGAATGAATCTCAAATGCATCATGCCACGTGAAAGAAGCCTGACAGCAAAGGCTACATACTTGATGATTCCATATATTCAGGAAACATTCAGGAAAAACAAAACCGATCAGTGGTGGCCAAGGGTGTGGCACAGGGAGCAGGCCTGCCTACAAGGGAGCACGAGGGGACTTTTTAGGGAAAAGCGACTGTTCTGCATCTCAATTTTGGTGGTGGTGGTTACATATATCATTTTGTCAAAATGCCTAAGGCAGGCAGAGGAATTACCGTGCAGAAAACTGAGAGGCAGCAGAGCTGCAGTAAGACTGAAGGCCAGAAGAAGGGAAACCCGGAGAGACAGGAGACAGTCCAGGACAGCCTCGGATGGGGAGGGAAAAGCCCGACCTATGCAATCATCGTGGTCCTTACAGAAACACACAGTTTTCATCAGAAAAGTGAATGCTTTATCCTCATCTGTCATGGAGTTAAAATAACTAGATAGGAAGCATGTGAAAACCCAGTAACACTGGTCGAAACACTGACACAAAACGTCTTCACAGCATGCCGTTTCTCTCCATTTAATTGGAAACTGCTCTCAGAGAAAGAAAAACACTGTCCCGCAATCAGCCTACAGTCAAGAAGAACCTATTCCAAAGCGTTTCCTCATTGCTTTCTTTGCTTTCAAATCTCTCTACATGGTCACTTGCAGGAGTACAGAGTTTTATGGGATTTTAAAACAGTTTTTCACAATTATATTTAGCAAAAGGCAAGAAGAAAACTGCAAAAGTGCTAGACCCTTCGCGGCAGTGGCTCCCTGGACGCCGTGGGGAAGGCACCGCTCGTACTCAGGCTGCGTGGCACAAAACTGGCCAGTTCGACTCCCACCCAGGTCCTCCAGCCCTCTGTCACCACCCCCGCCACACCCCAAATCTTGGCCATGGCGGGGAAGGAGGGGTGACAGCAGCAGTGGATGGGGGCGAGGTCTCAGTGGGGGAAGGGCTGGGGTCACGGAGGGCTTGGAGATGGGACGACGGCTGGCGGCGAGGTTTCAATGAGAGGAAAGAGCTTCCCGGCTGGGGAGAGGCAATTCCCCCAGGAATGGTCGCCACCTGGGCAAAGCCCTGAATCGCAGGACAGAGTGGTGGGATCCAGGAACTGAACCCCCGTTAAGAGGAGGCAGCTCAGGGTGGAGAGCACGCAGCCCCCCCGCGGAGCCCGTCTAGGCGTGGAGAGGACGGCCCTCCAGGCACACGCGAGACAGAGCCCCAGGTTCCGAGGCGGGGCCCTAAACCAGATAGGCTACCACACCCCGGCCCCCGGCCCCCGGCCCCCAGCAGTCAGCAGGAGGCCTGCCCCACGATCGCTCAGGACACTCCAAACTCTCAAGTCAGCGCCACGGTCCCCGGAGCAGCCGTCCGGCTCTTCAGCCTTGGAGGCCGAAAGTGACAAAAAAGAACCTGAGGAGAGCTCAGGCTTTGCGTGGCCAAACCTGGTTCAAACCCTGGTTCTGCTCCTTACGAGGCGTGTGAATCTGGCAAATTCTTTAACCTCTTTTTTAACCTCAGGAGCGCCAGAGAAGTGAGGGAGACCCAGCGTAAAGGAGAGTCCAGGGGGCGGCAGCCTGTGTGCGGGGACCTCAGATCACAGGCTGTCCCCGAGGCCAGGGGACCGAGGATACACCACCTCGCCCCTTTATCATGACAGGTAACCACGAAGCCTACACACACATCGCAGCACAAAGGTACCACTTTCATCTGGTCAGATGTTGTTGCATGTCAAACTTTTGCTTTAAGAAGTCTCTGCTTGTACTGATCAATTCTGTTTCACCAAAAGGCCAAATTCCCAGAAACGGAAGTGCCGCCGGACAATCCATGAGAATAAAGTACATAAATGGTCTGAAATAAGGGTTTTGACAATGAGCCAGCCCTCAGTGGTGCCAAGCACGGGTCCTTAATAGTTCTCCTTGTCACTCCACACTCAGCATTGGCGAGATTTGAAACCGCGTTAGTAACTTGCCTTCCACGTGCAATTCAGAACAGACAGGCTGAAAAATACAAAAGAATACAACCAACCAGGAAGGCTGACTGTGATTTCCGGTGCGGTGGCCGGAGATAGACGAGTTATGTGCGTGTGACTGTCGACCCTGCAAAGAGTCCCAAGTCCCCCCACAAAACAGGCTTGGTGCCCAAACAAGAAAGTTCAAGGTGCTCCACGACCATCACCTCCTGAGGTCCTCACGTTGGGCCATGGGGGAGGTGTTGCGATGGGCCCACTGTGTCCACGGTCACATCCCAGACTCCTGTGCGCTACCAGCCAGGAAAGCCGCTTCCTCCAGGAAGGCACCTGTTCGCTCTGCGGGTGTGACTGGGGGTTTCTCAGAGAAGGTAACTGCGCAGCAAGATTAACATGGAGACGGAACTGCCCCTTGCCGTCTGTTCCCAAATGCCTCTCCAGCGGACGGACCACTTGCCTCCCCCGGGGCACAGCCCCCCGCGCGGCTGCTCCCACCTGCCGCTCCCCCGACACCCACATGGCCAGCTATTCACTCCTCCTCCCTCAAAGCCCACTCAAGTGCCCTCCTCTGAGAAGACTGCCCAGACCTCCTCTCCCTTATTCTGGGTTCACTCCGACATGGTCAAGGTGAAGAAGAAAATCAACGTGTTCAAAACTGCACGCTTGATGCTGCTGTAAGATATTCTACATAAAGACACAAATCAGGGAAAACTCCTTCCTGGGCGTCCTGCTGCCGCACCCCCCCCTTTTTTTTTTTTTTTTTTTTTTTGGTTTGGGAAAGATGGCCATACGCACATGTTCAGGCAATGTTCTATTATAATGAAAATAAATGTAAAGTTGTCCACTACAAACATCCTAAGTGGTCGGGGTCATAAACGTATCATTAGACCGGCCAGACCAGCTGCCCACCCCCAGTCCACGCGCATCTCCGTGCTTCTCTCCATCCTTGACACCCAAGCCAAGGCTTGGCCCCGAGGAGGAACTCCATCAACGTTTCTTACAGCACTTACTGAATTTACCAGGTATCCGGCAACAGCTCTGCCTCTCCCCAGGGACCACAGGCGCCACTGTTCACCTTGCACTTCTCAGGACCCAGCCTTCTCTAACGCACAGCACGTCCTCACAACAAGCCTGGAAACTAAACGAAACTGAAGAATGCTTAACAAGGGAAGGATGCCGTCAGTGGATGGAAAAGCTTTAAAATCTGGTGACCCATTTCTTCCTTATCTGAAACTTGAGTTTTTATCCAGCTCACATGAAAGCCTCCTGTTTCTGTTATCAGACCCAACAGCTACACGAACACCACGTGTTCCTATGACCCGGTCCCAGGAGCAATCTTTTTCTCAGGATTCAAAGGAAGAAAGAATCTAACAAGTCACATTAGAGAGCAGTGTGTCTTCTCGGGATGAAAGATGCCCCGAATGAACCAGTGCATCACTGGTTTCCTCCACACAGGGCTGCCTCAATGGAGGCGGCTCCCAGGCCGCGTGGTGACAAGATGCCCTGAAAGCTCTGGCAGGGAGAGCGTTCTGATTTGCCAAATAATGGAGGTAGGTGAGACCAAGAGGAGAGTGTTACAGGGCTTGATGCTTTCATGCATTTTAACAACCTAATTAACATTAAGGTGGTGACAGATACACAGAAGAAAGGGGGTTAAGAAGTTAAGGATTATAAACTGTTCTACTTGAACATACTGCTTTGAATAGGCTGGTGCTTGACAAACGGCTATTAACTTCGTATTTTTCCAGTCTGACGTTCAAATTAACTTTTCTGCTAGAAATAAAGCTTTTGCAAAAGACTGTTAAAAGGAAAAAAAGAATGCAGTTGTTAAACAAATCAAAATGCTCTGATTTGCTTTGAGATCACATGAGCGCAGGTTAAAATATGTTTCAGTTAAGCTCACATTTGTTTGAGGTCACAACAACGAGAATGTCCACTGCTACGGAGCGTGGGGTATGGTAGACAGCCTCCCATACAGCTGGTGCTGATAAAGTGGGACAGCACTGCTGGAAAGCAATCTGACAGCAGATAACAAGGGACTTTCAAATGTTCACACCTTTTCACAAAGCAATTCTACTTCTGGGAATCTCTCCTAAGAATATGATCTGGAATTCGGAAAAAATCTTTCCAAGGAAATAAACATTTATCACAACAGTGTCTATTAAATTAACAATAAAAGGTAACCATAAGTTTGGCAAACGTATGGTTACCAAAAGGGGAAAGGGAGGGAGGGGTAAATTAGAAGTTTGGGATTAACAGATACACACCCCTACATATAAAAAGATAAACAACAAGGTCCTACTGGACAGCACAGGGAACTATACTCAATATCTTGTAATAACCTATAATGGAAAAGAATCTGAAATAGAATATATATATGTATAACTGAATCACTTTGCTGTACACCGGAAACTAACACAATATTGTAAACCAATTATACTTCAATTTAAAAAATTAACAATAAAAAGGTCAGTACCTAAACATCCAACGCTTGGAAAAAATACTTAGAATATTCTGGTAACACTGTGCAATAGAGTATCATGTAGCCATTAAAATTACAATGACAATGATGTTGACTGAAAGGTACTAACACTGAGTGGAGAAGCCAGGATACAAAAACATCCATATAACTTGGTAAATGGAAAGAGCAAGAACCACGGCATGAGACGGGCAGGGGCTCACATCTGACCTCTGCCATTTACTAGCCGCGCCAGCTTGGTCCAACCTCTCAAACTTATCTGATCTTCAGATTCCACATGTGTAAAATGGGGAAAAGTAAACGCTCCCTGGGAGTTGTTCTAATGAAAAGCTTAGAATAATATCTGTCATATAGTAGGCACTTGATAAATGGTGGCTGCGATTGTTACAATAGTGTGTAGGAAAGAGAATAAAAACGGTGATGGAATCAAATTTTCATGAGGATGAGGAGAAACTGCATCACTCAGAGACTGCTGGGGGGAATGTAAAATGGTACAGCCACTCTGGAAAACATTTTGACAGGTTTTTTTTTTGCTGGTAAACTAAACATGCCATGACCATGTTCCCCAGCAATTGCACTCCTGCTTATTTTCCCCGGAGAAATGAAGACCTATGCTCACACAGAAACCTGTACATGAAATTTTCTATCAGCTTTATTCACAATAGCCCCAAACTGGAAACAACCTACACGTCCTTCAGTGTGTAAATGGTTAAACTAATGGTGGTACATCCATTCTGTGGAATAATAGTCAGCCATGAAGAGGAATGAACTACTGAATGAACCCAGCAACTGGATGGCTCTGCAGAGAATTATGTGAGTGAAGAAAGCCAATCCAAAAGGCCTGTATGGTGTATTTATAGGACACTCTTGAAGTGAAAAAATATAGAAATGGAGAACAGAATAGTGGATTCTAGGGGTTAAGGAAGAGCTGGTGGGTGTGGCTCTAAAAGGACAACATGAGGGGTTCTTGGGGTGATGGATCTGTTGTCTCTTGACTGTACCATGATGCCAGTATCTAGGCTGTGACACTGTACTACAGTTGTGCAATATGTCCCCCCTGGGGGAGACTGGGTGAAGGGTGCACGGATCGCTTTGTATTATTTCTTACAACTGCATGTGAATCTACAACTGTCTCAAAATAAAAAGTTTAATTAAAAAAAAGAACAACCAAAAAAAAACAGTGATTGAGTCTGGGCGGTAGAACCATGATTGATTTTTTCCTCCAACATTTTAATATTTTTAACATTTTCTAGAGTAAACTTGTCATGCTATTATAATGAAAACACACCTCCATAAACATAAAACTGTCCACTAAAAACTTTAAATGGATAAGGTAATAGAAGTATCATTGGTACCCTTGCTTTCAGACCTCCTCTGATTTAGCAGCCTTTAATCCCCGTGTGATGGCTACTCCAGTGGGGAGCTTGCTGAGATCATGTTCCTTTCCGGTCTAGAAGCCTCCGAAGTGGCCTGCAGCACTGCATCCAAGCCACGAATGCCTGGCCCGACCTACCTTTCCCAAAGGCCAACATGAAAATCCGAATGTATCATGTCACCAGGGCTGACCCTGCCTTCTGAGCTCTACTGGGGCTGCTCCCTGACTGTTCAGCGGGACTGGGTCCCCATAAGGCTCCAACTGGTGCCCAGGGTCCAGGGAACTCTTGCCCGTTCTCAGCCAGACGACCTGCCCCCCTGAGCGCACTGGGTCTGGGTGACACCCTCCCCATCTTGGAGCGCTCACCAAGCATGCTTCAGCGCCAAGCGCGGTGCTAAGCCCTCTATCAGGGTCGTTACTCCTATTTGATAGACAGGAAACAGACACCTGGAGAGGTTCTGTCACTTGCCCGGATGACAGGGCTGGGGTCAGGCCCGGGCTGGGCTCTAAAGCCCGTGCTCTGGACCTCCTCACTGCGCTGGCTCTGCATCGGCAGGACCTGCAGCCGAGTCATCCACAAAATACGGATACCGGACAGAGAGAGACACGGAGAGACTGAGCCACGTTTCCCTTCAAAGGCCCGCGACTTCTAGAAGGCGGGGCTCCCTTGTCCGGTGGAGCTGGCGCTGTCTCAGAACAATGGGGGCCCCGTGATGAAGGCTCCTCCGCAGCCCACACACCCACCTCTAGTGGGCGACACCAGTTGTGACTGTTTATACCTCAGGTTCCCTCTGCATGTTTTGTTTGCAGAAAGGACGCTGCTGTTTAGATTTTCTTTAAGTATGAAACCCACTAGACTGTGCCATTAGTACAAAACATAAATGTCAACTTCTAGCTTCAACGTTCTAAGAAAATCTCTCTTTAAACAAGCCATCCTTTCTCTTCCACGCAGAAGGTCTTTATGCTGTAAAGTGAGAATCACCAAGTCCCTTGAATGAAAGCACCAGGGCAGCACCAGGGGCTCACCCCGCCAAGCACTCCGTGGACGCAGACGTGCCCAGGGAAGCACAGGGCTTCTGACTTCACCGGGTGACAACTCTGCTCTGTTTCAAAGCAAACGTCTCTCTTCTGTTCCCGGTCCACTTAGAGAGGAAAGGGGTAGGTCCTTCACCACGAGGCCCCACTGAGACCCACCCCGAGCCGCACGGCGGAGAGGAGAGAGCCGCTCTGGGTAACGATGGCCCGACTGGCGCTCTCCACGTAGGAGCCCAGCCTGCCTCTGTCAATGAACCACCTTTTATTCCTCTGATTCACTGTTAAAAACAAACATTTCTTTTTCAAAGTGCTACCAGAACTCTCGCCCAAAGCTGCTGCATTACAGCTCCCTCCCCCCACCGCCCTGGGAAGTGCTGCAGTGTCTGGAAGAGGAGGCCGTCCAGGCTCGCAGGGGCAGCCCTCAGACTCCAGTTTCACCCATGACGCCCCTGCCAGAAGCATAAGAGGACCTGACAGGCTGTCAGAGCTCCCCTCCGCTTTTAGACTAAAAGGATGCAGCCAAACTCAGCCGTAACCTAACCACGGCTTAGACGATGTGTTAGAGAGGTGGCTGGTAAAGGGGTTGAGGTGGACGCACAGATTCTGAGGTGCGCTCGCATCAGGAAAGTGCAACAGGGGCTCAGAGTGTGGGGGGCAAGGGGGAGGGGAGAGAGAAGGTGGGAGAGAAGAGAGGAGGAGAAGGGAAGAGAGAGTGCTTAGAGCTGGGGGAGAGAAGACGGGGAGAGAGAGAGACAAAGGGAGAGGGAGCGAAGAGCGGAGAGGCCGAGAGTGGCGTGTCTTCCCACCAGTAACCCCTCTGACCCTGCACCGCAACCCCCAGCCCGCCCTGCCCTCTCTCAGGAGGGCAGAGGCATCCCGGTGGCTCTCGGAGACCACACTCCCCGCGCGTGCGTGTCAGCCCCCGCGGCCTCCTGAAGGGTTTCGCCCGCATCACCCGTCTCTCCTCTGCTCCCCCTTCCTTCCGCGCCAGCTTCTCTATGTCAGAAGCTAGAAAGGCACTGGTCCAGGGCCCCTGGGGCCAGGGGCTTTACGGAGCAGAGACTTCTCAGGTTTAGAAAGGCCATGGGGTACACACACCATTTACCAGGCAGCACCCTGTAACCAGATACGGTAAGTCTGCAGTAAAATCCGCAAATAGTCGGCTACTGAGTGAAGGAAAGACAGGTGTTAAATGGTCTCACACGAATTCAGGGCAGGTTTCCCCAGCCAATAGGTTGGAGCCCTCTTCACGAAAACACCTCTCTTTGGGCCCTTGCTGGGTGTCGGAGCGGCGGGTAAAGGGCCGTGAGCCTGCCCGAGTTCAGCTCCTTCCTGACGCCTCTGCAGGGATGCAGTGGGGATAAAACTGCCACGATCTCAAAGAAGGGGGGGGGGGAATGAGGCGACCTCCTGAGACCCCCTCTCGGGTAACACAGGGTGGACCCGAACTGAGCCACACGAGGCTGCTGTACAGGGAGTGCACTCAAGCTGACACAATTTCACTCTACTGGGGTCGCGGTGGTTTTCTTTAGATTAATACAGCTAAGCCCAAGTGGGACTGATGGTCCTCTGAAACACAGTGAGGGGACGATCACCAGGACCACGCCCACAGCATCCCTCCAAGCCCTGTCTCAGCCCCGCAGGTGTCTGGTCCACTCGGAGCAAGGTGCCGCAGACAACCCCCCACAGGGAGCCAACAGCCAGACATCGCAGGGGCCCAGCTCTGCTCTCAGGCTGCTCCCCACCAGCTGCTCATGGGGGGGCGGGCCCTGCAGGTGGTGTGGGTGGGGAGGCGAAGGGCGCGTGTACACAAAACCCCCTTGTGCAGCGCATTAGCCCCCTGGCCTCTGAGAGCTGGGCCAGTGAGGCTCTGCCCAGAGATGCCAGCTCACCCAGCGATGAGGGGATGGAGTCTCGGAGCCTGAGAAGCTGAGCCAGCCTTCAAGGCTGGATAGAAGAGAGCACAGAGGGAGAAGGAACAAAGCATGAATATACAGGGATAAGTCATTAACGCTGAAATGCCAGGTAAGAGCCGACATCCCTTCTGACTGAAGACCAGGCATTGCAGTGAAGCACCTGGTGGCGGCCCAGGTGCCCGGCCCCCGCCCTCTGCCCCGGCACTCCCTCTCCTGTCACTCGCCCTGCACCTCCCTGTGAGTCTGTCCACTTGTCAGCGCCCCGTCACATGCGACAGCCCTGACGGCTTCACAACCCTGGGGCCAATGCTGAACAAACGCCGTGGAAGAGGAGATGGCAGGACGGACGAGCAAGGCTCAGTGGGGTGGAGGGAGCCCGCGGTACTGAGCAGATAGAGGCAGACAGTATGCCGGAGTTTCTCACCGAGTTTGCTCAAAGGAGGCCCCTTTTAGCATCACTTGCCTCTGGGCAGCTACTCTGCTGCCTCTGCTTTTTGGGCGCCAAAACATTACTACCAACGGTGCTACCTGCAGAAACCAGCAGGTCTTCTTTGGGAGACGGCGGAACATCGCGTTATTAAGTTATGGGTAGAGTTACTATTGGGGGAGATAATTAACTGCCGTGATGTAGATAAGCGTAGGGATGAAAGACGTGAGGCAGGCCGCAGTGAAGCAGGGCACAAGGGGCCTCTGAAGTCGTCTTCAAAGGGTTCTGATCTGCTGTCCCGCCCGCTGCGGTTCAGTTACAAAAATAACAGAGAATTACACACTGCTCTCAGCCCGGGACTGCTTGACCGGCAGTCTCTCCTTGGCTGTCAGTGGCCCTCCGCAGCCTCGGGACAGAGGCCGACCCCCCAGCTTGGCTTTCAAGGCCTTCGGAGGTCTGGCCCGTCCTGCCCCGCAGAACCGCCTCCTGCCAGCCCCACAAGCTACCGTACGACTCAGCCCCACGACCCTGAGCCGGCCTCCACGCGGCCCGCCTGCCAGGCCTCGGCCCTCTCCTCCGTCTAGTGGGGCCTCCCTGCTCCGGCCTCCTGCTCCTCAGCAAGCCCCCAAGACTCATCAAATGCTTCTTTACCACAATAATAACGGGAGCACTGTTCCTCGAGCACCTAACCGGTGTCAGAGGCCCTGCTACCAGTAGCCCCTCCTCCACATACTCTTCAGTACTTGGTCCGCTATAGCACCCCGATCTCCTTCCACAAGCGAGCCGCACACCCTCCGGGAGGCTGGGCACCCCCTGCAGTATCACGAGCACGTCCCTTTCCCCATCCCACCCCACCCCAACCCAAAGTGACCACCGCCTTCCTTTCAGCAAAGGAGGGGTGACGAAGAGCAAATACCCCAAAATGTGATCATCTCTGGCTGCTGGAAACAATGGTGACTTTGCAACGTATTTCTATATTTTTCATGTTTTTGGTTTTGTATATGAACATAGAGTGTAAGGGATTTAGAGTCAAAAATTCTTGGTTCTGCCACTTAGCAGTCATGAGAACGTGGGTAGATTACTTAAACTCCTAAGCCTTATTTCCCTAATCTGTTAAATGGGATTAAGACATTCACCTTGAGATTATCAGGAAATCAACTTAGGTGGTGTGCACACAGTACCCATTACATTGCCTGGTACAGCATCTGTTGGGTAATTACCACTGCTTTCATCGTGGAGACAATAAGCTTTTCCAAATGTCCTCCTGCTCACACTTCTCTCTCATCAGCCCACATGCAAGCCATGCCCAGACCCTGCAAACCCTGCCCATCTGAACCTCCCAGGTCTGGGCGAGGAGCGCGCCCCCCGTCCTTGTGGCAGCACCTCTCACACGCCCCGGCATAGATCCGCGTCCTTCTCACTCCCCGAGGTAGAGTCTGGGCAGGAAGTCGCTCTGGGTCCCCGTCAGCCGTAAGCTTAGCCCATTTCCCTCACCGGCACGTCACTGTTACCTGAAGAACAAGCCCAGCAGCCAGTAACCAGGTTTCAGACGGAAGAACTAAAGCTGCACAGACTTGGGAGGCCGACCCCACCTGCTCGTTGGGCAGAGATGGACACCGCGCCCTCCAGAGACAAAGGTGCCTGCCCAAGGCCGCCTGGCAGTGACTCGAAGCCTGCAATCAGTCCCAACCGGGACCACCACCCCCTGTCCGGACCCTCAGTCATCCTCACCGTGCCCGCTTTCCTCCACACCCCCCAGCCCGGAGTCCACGTCTGCACAGACCATGAAGCCGGCCCAGCACAGGCTCCACACTGACCTGGCCTCGGCATGGCCCCTCGTGCACAGCCCACCTGTTCATCCCCGCTCCCACCGCTGGGCACGTTCTGGCCCATCATCTCCAGGCCAGGTCACCCTGTGGACCAGCCTGTCACTCCCCACCGCGCTGGCCAGCTGGAAGGACCACGGTGACCCGAGAGCCGTGACAGGGCGTGTTTGCTACATGCAGGGGGCGGCCACCCAGCACCGCTAGGCCTGGCCCGGGCCCCGGGGTGTCATCTCCGCTACGCAGAGGACACGCGTGGCTCGGCCTCCACCAGCAGCAGACGGGGCTCGGGCGAGGACACAGTCTGGGCAGGTCAGGCCGGCTCTGAGGCCACGCGCCCTCACTCCAGGCCTGGAGCCAGCGTTCCCCTCCCAGCTCCCACCACGACCATATCCGAGAGGCCCAAAGGAAGAGCTGCTCCAGCGGACGCCTGCCCAGAGGCCCCAGCTCGCCTTTCCTCTTGCTCGGCTGTGCACCCTCAGTCCCCAGGCCTGGCGCGTGCTGGTGACCTGACAGGCGTGTAGGAAGGGAAGGGAACTCCTCAAGAACAAGACCTGGTCTTTAAAACATCTGTATCTCTTCTAGCTCTGAGCACCGTGCCTGGCAGGGGCGTTGGCCGTGCGGTACAACGGGCAAGGCCGGGGCAGAGAACAGCAAGTCAGCCGACGGAAGGGCAAGGCTCTTCCAACTGCTCTACGGGGCACCTGTCAGAAATCTGACGACTGGTTGTCATCCTGAAATAGCTACATTAATGAAAAGTTGTATCTTTATCAAGCGACAGTTTCCAAATAGAGGAAGAGGGAACAGAGATGAAAGGAAGGAGAGAGGCAGGAGGAAGGGGAGCCACTCCTTATAAGCTCAGTATCCCCTTAAGGCCTCCAGACAGGCCCCCAAGAAACCTTGCGGCACTTCTTACCCGGCATGGAAGAAGACAAAACAAACACAAAAGAAGTTCCGGACACTCATCAGGAGGAACACCTGTGAGATGTACTTACGGAAGGGTGTGATACGCCAAACGAAGGCTCGCTGCCCGCCCCCTTCCCAAGAAACATAACTTCAAGCAAGGAGAGCAAAACAGTGAACGACAGACGTAACAGATAAGCACATCACACAGCACATGGGAGACTGAAAGTGCGTGGAAGGAAGAGAACGTGGGGCAAAGCAGGGGGTGGGCCGTGGGGGCAGGGGGCAGGGGGCAGGAGGAGAGGGGCGTGAAGCCTCAGGATACGCCTTGTTCACGGAGAAGCCTACATTTCAGCGAAGACTTGAGGAGGTGAGGGCATTAGCCATGTGGATGCCCAGGGGAAGAGCATTTCAGAAAAAGGGAACAGCCTGTGTGAAGGCAGGAAGGCAGAAGTGTGCCTGCCTTGTTCCTTCGACAGCAAAAACAGGCTGGGCCAGGGCTGCGGGGAGGAGGTCACGGATTACCTTTCAGGCGATGGTGAGCTCTGGATTTCACTCTGAGAAGCTAGGGAGCCACTAAAGAGAAGTGATGCGCCTCACGTAGGCACCAGGTGCCAGGACCCCTCAAAACAGACCACAGGGAGAAGAGCTGGAAACATGGAGACGGGTTAGGAAATCACTGCGACGACGCAAGTGAGAGCTAATGGTGCCTTCATTAGCAACGGGACGGATGGAGCTGCCATCCGCTAAGACGTGTGCAGAGCCGGTTTGAAGGGAAGGTCACCTCCAAGTACGTGGAGTTTAGGACGCCTAGGAGATGTCCAGCAGAGGGGCTGAGAAGGCAAGGGAATGTGAGTGTCTGCAGTGTGGGCGAGGCCACCTAAGGAGTGGGTGTGGACGGAGCAGAGGACCAGGACTGGGTTGGAACTTTCCTACACTAAGAAGTCAAGGTCGAGCGGGGACCCAGCGTCTCCCGTCCCTCTCTCCTCCTTCGCTGTCTTTCAAACACACACTCTTGGTTCGGTTTGGGTTTTTTCCTGCCCACTTCACCGAGGGAGGCTGGAAGGAGAGGAACTGGAGACGGGGAGCGGAGCCATCTTTTAGGGAGCAGTTGCAAAGGGAGGGGGGGAAGAGCGCAGGTGAGGACTCAGGGTGCCAGGCCGGGTTCACCTCTGATGCCGTCTCCAACCCCCTCGCTCCCGTGCGCCTCTCCGTCCGCCTGCAGACACGGCCTGGGCTGGACAGCGGCTTCCACGTCCCCATGGCTCCCGTTTTCATGGAGCGACTGTGCTGGACGTGTCCCAGGAGCCAGGACTGTATCAGACGTGCCAGGGTGGAGCGCAAGCCCCACATACACAGCCAGGAAAGAAATGAAGCAAAGCTACACGTCAGGCTCCACGGCCGAAGGGGCCTGGCCGAGCCCCTGCCGCGCCGCCCCGCCCCACCTCGAAGAGAGGGACCGAGGTGACGAGAGGCAAGGAGCCGGCACAGCAGCGGCAGAGGAGGGTGAGCCGCGAGAAGAACCACTAGGAACGCTCCTTCCGCAGAAGCTTTGCTAACAGCACGATGGGGGCCATTATTCACCTCCCTGTGCCTCAGTTTCCCCCTCTGTAGACCAGGACTAGTACCAGGACCCACCTCAGAGACTTGTGAGGACCCAGGAGAGGACACAGTAAGGCTGGGGCCCTCCTCCGGGGACGTCTGGCAGTATCTGGAGACAATCGGGCTGTCACAACTGACTGGGGGCAGGGGGGAAGGAGGGGTTTGCTCCTGGCAACTGGAGGGTGGAAGACAGGATGCTGGTAAGTGGCCCCTACAACCACCTAGCAGCAAACCTCAGCGGGGCTGCTGTCGAGAAAGCCTGATGTGCAGCGTCAGTGCCTCGCCCCTACCAAGGAGCAGTAAGTAATAGCCGGCACAATGTTACTGATGACACCCAGAGCTGCGAGCTCAGTTTGAGATGTGCTACGACGACTCTCTTTCTACAGATGAAGGTCCTGAAGCTCCCAAAGGCAGCAGGACTTGCCAAGTAAGTGACAGAACCAGCTGCAGAGCCAGCCCACTCCCCACTATCCCACCCTCCCGTCCAGGAGGGCAAGGCAGTGCACACCAGCATCCGACTCCTCCTCGGCTACAGGAATGTGTGCTTTTCAGCACGTGAATGAAGCTCTCTGAGTAAATCATGTATTAGCTTGCATCTCTAAATTCCGGCACTGGACCATCCCTTCGCTCCATATGTTTATTCCTTCTCTCAACATTTACTTAGCACTTCTCCCGTGTACCGAGCACTGTACTGAGCTGGAGACACGGGGATGAAACCGTCTAGGGAAGGCCGCTCTGTAAACAAAGAATGACAGGCTAATACAAATGCAATGCCAGAGCTAGAATCATACAGGCATAGGGCTCGGGGGCCACAGAAAGGACCCAAGCTTCCTCTCTGAACCCGTCTCAAAGACTGAGGAGTTTCCTAGGCAGATAAAGGAGGGAGCAGACTCCAGGAAGGGGGTGAGCATGAAGCAGCACGGGGGGCCACCAGGAACAAAGGTGACTTAGACCCTGGGATCCTTGAGACGCTCACCACCTAGTGGACAGTCAGATACATGGATGAACACTCAGGATAGGTCACACCAAGAATAGGCAAGAAGGATGACAGCAGGACCGGAGGAGACAAGAACCAGCTATGGAAAAAGAGGGACAAGGCCAAGGGCTTTCGGCCCTGGTGACTGAAACACAGTGTTTCTGAGGCTGGAGGATGACAGCATTGGCTCCAGGTGCCATGAGAGGGGCTGTCCCCTCCGCCCAGCCCACCTGACACAGGTACCTCTTAAACATCTCTCTCGTGATTAGCGTGCTTCCCAGAGTCACCGCAGAGAAGCGAAGCCTCCCCGCCTCTGTCTAACCCTCTTGGGGAGGGTGACGAGATGTCACGGGCATGCTGGCCGACCCTGCCCCAACCCGCCCCAAGCCAGTAAGCCAGCACCCTGTGCACACCCACGCCCCAGGGCTCCAACTCCCCGGCCTCCGACGCAGCCTGGTTGGGCGTGTGCACGGTTCCTCTGATGCCCGCCACGCACGCAGCACCCGTGCGACACGACGGGCAACGCGGCCTGGTCAGGGCTCCAGGCCCCAAGGCTCCACGCAGGTTTACACGGATCCAGACGCAGTCCCGCCTTGCCTCCTCTGCACCCCTTACCCGCTGCCTCCCCTTTGCCAACTCAAGACCACGAAGTCGAAGACTTCGGCTCCTGTTTCCTTATTCTGCTTTGCTAGCACCGCATCATAATTAGCAGGGTCACCCAGAGGCTCCATCTCAAGGCTGCGCTGAAACAGTGCCTGGCGTGTAATCAATGCGCTGCAAACGTGGTAAATTGTCGTGCAGATTGGTCATTTACTCTCAACAGTCAGCTCTTCCCCTGCGACGTCGGCTGACTGTACTGAATCCATCTCCCTGTCCTGTTCCTGGGTGTGATTCCCACGCTGATCAGCCCAGTCCCTCCTGTTCTTGGTACAAGCTCTTCCTTCTTTGCAACTATCCGGCTTCCCTAGCTTACAGCTACACTTCACAGAGATACAGGCTCGGCACAGACACAGAGCTGGGTACACACACGCTCCCTCCACGCCTGTCCACCTCCTGGAACCTGCTCCCTCCACCTCTCCCCACCCACCCGGTCAGTGCGCCATCCTCCTTCAAGGCGAAGCCATCCTCCTTCAAGGCGAAGCCATCCTCCTTCAAGGCTTCACCGAGACAGTCCCTCCTCATCTCTCATCTCTCTCTCCGGGCCTTCCCCCCATGCCACCTCTGTCCTCCAGTCCATCTCAGCCACATAAGCCACCAGGAAGGAGCCAGACGGCACGTGATCTGAGGCAGAGGCCCCCTCGAGGGGCTCTCCCCACGGACACAGAGCCGGCAGGCGGCACCCCCCGTGACATCAGACACGTGCGGCACAAGGGCACGTCCCTCCCCTCCCTTTGGAAGCAGGAACGAAGGGAAAGAGCAATGAAAAGCCCAAGCCGAGTTCAGTCACCAAGTGGAATGCAGATTTTGTAACGATGAATTTTTTTTAATGTCTGCTGCTCAGATCAAAAAGAAACACACGTGACAAAGTTCTGGGTGATGAATCACACGGGGCTCCGCTCCACCTTCAGAACAAAGGCAAGGTCAGCGGCGCTTCCACGAGAGCCTCTCGGCCCCCAGGCAAAGGTCGAGCTGCCAGCGGAGCCAAGGCTCCGGCTCCCACAAAATGAGCCCCAGGCTTGCATTTGGGGGCCAGGCAGTATTCACAGAGAAGGCTGGAAGAGCTGCTGATAGAGACAGGTGTCTGGGAAACCGATTTGACACAAGATCAGAAGAATTTCCCAACTGTTAGACCTAGAAGAGCAGACAAGACGCCTGAACAGGGGCTCCTGGGTCCTTGCCATGTCTGTTCATGCCATGTCTGTCCTGCAGAAAGGCGGCCAAGGTAGGCCTCGCCGCGATGCCTACAGGTGAGTGATGCCAGGACTCAAGTCGCAGGGCGAGCTGGGCTGGGATCGCTACTCAAAGCAACCGTAAGTGGAAAGAGCCAGAGAATCACGGTGAGCTACGTCCTCGGGAAGTTGTGAGATGGAACGAAGAGCCCAGGCTTTGGAGCAAGAGAAAACGGTGACCTCCAATTTTCCCCTTACTAGCTAGATGACCTCGGAAAAGTCATCTCACCTCTCCGAGACTCCATTTCCGCCTACGAAAAAAAAGAGGACCATGCCTACTTCCTAAGGGTTGTTACAAGAATTAAATGAGATAATCTATATAAAGGGCTTGGACCCTGCCAGCCTCCAAGGAGACTTTCAAGAAATAGATCCCTTTCCCCTTTCCCTCCTTGAGTGCTACTTATCTTTCTATCCCCAGCAACTCGTCTGCCTGGCAGGTAGCCCAGTCCTAATAAACAGCTGCAAAAGTTCTGATCGGTTTCATAGGTGCCTCTGTCCAAAACAGTTGTTATCCTGAACTCCATGGGGTCCAAGATCCTCCTGACATCATAAGGGAGATTCTCCTCGTGTGTAGTTTTGTTTTGTTTTTGAGGAAATGGTCCATGGCTTTTCTTAGAGATGCAAAGGCACCCCTGGCCTGGACTAGAGTAAGGGCCGCCGTACGCAGGCAGTGACACCACCACCAGGCAGTCATTCCTCCCCTCTACTCAAGGCTTCAAGCCCTGGGTCAGTTCAACCACCTCCTCTGAAGTGTTCCAGCAATCCCCGTCTGCACAAGTCCTTGGTGACTACGGACCCCCAGACACAGAGAGGCGGGACTGGAGGGCCCCTCCGGCAGCCGTTCCCGCCTTCACTCGAATATTCCACTCGGCTCCTACGATGGGCAGACACAGTGCTGTCCGCTGAGACCACAACAGCAGGTAGAACGGCGCCATCCCCAGCCTCAAGGTGACTGCCCTAACCCGGTGGTGATTACACATTCATTACAAGGGAACCTCGGGTTCTATGCGAGCACCCAGGGGGTCGGAATCGGAGACCAGCGGTATGGTGGGAGGGGCGCTCAGTTCAGGGAACTGACAACTCGGCTGACACTCTGAGAATTAAGGAGGGAACCAAGGGCAAAGGGCGGGCGGGGAGAGGAAGGGCCCCGCAGGCAGGAGGCAAGCGCTCGCCGGAGTTCACAGGCAAGAGAAATGGGATCATTTCATCCTGGCCAGGCCACACAGTCGCCCGGAGAAGAGATGAGGCCGCCAGGTGAGATGTGCTGCCAGACAGGTAAGTGTGTGGACTGTACAGCACGTGGCCGGAGGAGGCGTGAGAGTGCGTGGGGGGGCGGGGGGGGGGGGGCGGGTGACGCATAACTTTGACTGGATTCCTCGCGGCAGCGCGGGTACAGAATCTGTGCAGACAAGTTAAGACTAAGACATGCCTGAGCTCTTCATCTCGCCCCCAGTCTAGGCCAGGAAGGGCAAGTGTGAGGCACTGGGTTTTCAAAACAGGAAGAAAAAGAAACATATATGTGCCCGTACGTATGTATGTATGTATAAATAAGACATCCTCTGGGTAAATTCTGAACTTAACGATGAATCACTGATTCACAAATCTACAAGGATAAATCGGGAAAAGGGAGGGTAAGGAGTTTACCCAGCCCAACCCTCTATTTCCAAACAGGGAAAGCATACCCTGGAGAGGAGAAATAACCAACTATACAATTATCAAATTAGATGCTTGGTTATTGGCAAAACCAGAATTCGAATCCAGACTGCACATTCCCAGCCCTGAGTTTCTCGGGGGCACAGCCCTCTGGGATTCTGCCTGCACCCCTGACGGCTTCTCACGGTCAATGGCCAGTGCTCCCTCAGTTTTCATGAGCTGTTTTGGTCTTGAGCCTCTAGAGAGAGACAGCGCCCGGCCCAGAGAAGGGGCTTCAGCACATGTATGGGTTCGACTCAACAGCGTTTTCCGCTTGCACCCCCCCACCCCACACCTAGAACACACGGCCCCACCACCACCACGCCCCTCAGCTTCCCAAGTGCACGCACAGGAAAGCGGGCTCAGGGAACAAGTCTGGGGGAACAGCAGTTCTCAGCCTCTCCCCACCTTAGGACGTCATCTTCCCGGCCGTGGCTTTTGTCTGTTTTGTTCTGCTTTGTCCCCAGGGCCTAGAAGGACACCTGGCTCGCGGCAGACCCTCCAGAAACACGTGTGGAGTTAACGAAGCCCCAGATTTCCGCGGACTTCTGCTTCGACAGCAGCTCCAACTTCAGCTGCTCTGTGTTCTGGGATTCTCACTTGACACAACGTCCTACCGCTAAGAACACATTTAAAGCAACTATCGAGAGGGTAGGGTTCTTTCTTTTTCATTATTTCAAGAAGCCTTTATACTTACTGAAAGAAAGCACAATAGAAAAGGAGTTTCCAAAAACCAAAACAGAGGTAACTTATAACTACCCAAAATACTTTACTTTTCCTTTCCAGTTCTGAAGCGAATGTGATTCCAAAAATGCCTCGAGATACGTGTTCAAATTTTACAAAAATTATGTGCTGAAAGGGACACGTCACCAGCAGAGGGGAGGCGAGGTCAGCCAAGTCCCTGACTGTCCGAGGGCCGCACAGACACAAGGCTGAGGGCCCTCACTGGGGAGCCCAGAGGACAGCCCGAGGGGCTCCAGGCCAGCTCTGCGAGGGGACAGTGGGAGTGGACAGGGCCTGTCTCGGACAGTCTGGGGTGTGTGGTCACTCTAGTAGTAACCAGCTGGAGTGCATTCAATACAAGCTACCACGCGTCCACACAGGGGACGGCGATCACCTGGTCAGGGACTGGGTCAGGGTCTAGCGAGATGCACTGCCACTAGAAAACTGCTAATGAGAAAACAGGCCCCGCGGTACAATGGAGCCAAGACATCCGGGTGTGAACTCCAGACCTGCCACCTAGTCGCGGTGCGACTTCCCTCACAGGGTTACAGATTATAGAAGAAAAGGTGGTGGGACTCCGTCTGGACTCCAGCCTGTGTGCACAGAGGGTGGCAGGCACGGTGAGAAGCCACCGAGAGGCCCGCTGGGCCCCCGACTCCACATCCTAAATCCTGAGGGACGCGGGGCAACTTATCCAACCTCCCCACAGTGTGTTTCCTCGTGAGCCAACCCTTAACCTCTCCCCGGACGGCACAGAAGCAGGAGACAGACACAGCCAGACGTCCACCCTGCCGGTCTGCCCCGGGTCTCACAGGTGCTGAGGAAGGTCTCTCTGGGTTGGGTGGACTTGACATCAGAGCCTTGGGAAAGTCCTTACACAGAAGCCCTTCTTGCCCGAAACGCTCTGGGGAGCCTCCAGATCCGCTGCCCACGCTGCCGTGCTCCACGCGGTGGGCCCACACGACAGCTGCGGCCGCCCCGCGCCCCAAGCTTCCAGCTGGGCTCAGGGATGGGAGGCACCAGCAGGAGATGAGCGGGCGGAGGGAGTGAGGCCAGAGACCCCTGCCTGCCGGGCTCCTGCCGTCCCGTCCTGCAGGAAGACCCCAGAGCCCTCACGCAGGGGGCAGCTCTTCGCTGTGGCTCCGTCTCCTGGCCCCTCCGCCTGGAGCGTTCAAGGCTCCCGCTGCTGCTAGGCCCTGCCGTGCCCTGCCCCTCACTCACATGAGCACAGAGGCTCCCTTTATTCCACCCCCACCCCCAGTTACCCAAGGGTGCTGCCTGCCTCGCGTGGGGACCCTGAGGACACATCCATCCATCGGAAGCCCCTTTCCTTTTCATTTACAATCAGGCCCGGTCTGGGCTTACCCTGCACCAGGTACCTGTGAGCATGGTGACCTGCAGGACCTCCTCCCGGTCCCTTGCACGGGTGGGGAACTGAGCGCCAGAGGGGTCAGCAAGCTCGGAGGCCACCGCCTTCAAAAAGGCCACCGCAGCTCTTCGTTCCCCCGGCCCGCCACAGTCCAGGCTGGGCTCCAGGGCCAAGCCCCAGCCCTGTTCCTGCCCAGCGGCTGCCTTGGGGATTTGGGGGAGGAGGGGAGCAGGGGAGCCTAGAGGACAGACAGCCTGTCCTCCTCCCCACCCCAGGGCGGTGCCTAGGATACACAGGCCCTCAGTGGCAGCGGAACCGACCCAATGCGCGGGAGAGGAACACAGCCACAGGCCCCGAGACACACCTGACCAGCCACGTTCACGTTCCCTCGGGACAGGAACTCCCTAAAGGTCACAAACATATGGATGAGGACAACATGGAAACTTACTTCAAAACTGCGGTGAAACAGAAGACAGAAGGAAACTGACGACAGTAGCTGTGAAGCCCTGATAAGAGCAAAGGCAAGGCGCTCTGTCCTGAAAGTGATCCATTTGATAGACTGATACACAGAAACAGTGAGCAGACAACACTCCTTAAAATATTTATGACTTTAAGTGGCTGAAAAGCAGCACGCTTCCCCGCGCACACGCAGGACACTTCATCATGGGGACACTTTAATAAGGTGCCTTCCGCAGGGGCGGAGGGCGTGGAGGACTCGGTGGTGTTTCATGAAACATTCACAGCTTTCTCTAGAAAGAACATTTGTGGGTGGTCCTCCCCTCCCTCAAGTTGGCCATTTTTATAAACAGAGAAGTAATAATAAAACTAACGTGGCCACAGGAAGCTTTGGCTGGTTTTGCCTCGCAGGCACGAGGGAATGGAGAATTCTGGATGCTGGCAGAGCTGCCACACTCAGCCTCACGCCCGGCTCTGAGCTAGACACCCGCCACGCATCATCTTTAATCCTCTCAACAGGCCCTGAGCTGCCCCCGTCTTTACACGTGGAACCGCAGTCAGAGCTGCAGGGGTGCAGCTGCCCCCCGCCCCAGTCCTCCCGTTCACAGGCACAGACGTCCTGCCTCGAGGCCCCGCCGCGGCAGGTGCCGAGCCACAGCTCACCCCCAGGGGTGTCTGACCCTCAGGCCTCCTCTTCTCTACCACGTTCTGCTGTAGCTTAGACACATCCTCGGCGTTTACGTTCCTCTTGTGTTGACATGTAATAAGACACAGTCTTCCACATAATTTTCCACTCACCTGTTCATTATTTACTAGTCACTTATTCGTGCGGTATTTACTGAGCAGCCAGTAAATGTTATATACGTATATACAAGGCCACTGCAGGATGGGGAGTAAGCCCAGCGTCACGTGGGGAGCAGGGAGGAGGACGGGAAAGGCAACACCACGGCCTGACACCGAGCTATGACCCACGGAGACGTGACGTCACAGAGCACGTGGCCCTGCCCGGAAGGAGCTTGGTCTTAGGAACAGAGAGGCAAGCAGCTACATCCCGGGCAGCGCGGAGGCTGACGCCACTCCCGGCCTGCACGGGACGGAGGGCACTTCCGGCCGGACGTCAGGATAACGCCAGGGGCGAGCGGCATGGAAGGTGGGCCTTTGAGGATGCACGGGGTCGGAACACTCCTGGTTTGGGGTGTGCCCATAGAGAGGACCGCTGAGCAGAGCCTGGATGTCGGGGGATTCTCCAGGCGGCCGGGGTCCGCAGCTGAGCTGGCCTGACACGCGTGTTCACCGCCTCCTCTGAGAGCCTGCAGCCGAGAAGAGCCGTCGCTTCTCCATCCTCAACCTTGAAGTAACTTCCCAACATGTGTACGGTCCTCAGACAAGTCCTCCCACCCTAGAAATGGTGGCGGTGGCTCCACAGAGGAACACTGGCGGGGCCCTCGTCGCCGGGAGAGTCCTGTGGGCATCGAGTGGAGGAGGAAGGTTGGCCTGTTCGGTACAGACCCCACTCACTGCTCCCCTGGGAGTTCTGACGGTAGGAAGCACACATTTGTCTTCCGTGCCGTAAGGCGTCACAAAGAGGCAGGGTCCTTGGAGGCGGCCTCGGGGATAAGTTCAACTCAGGGCGGGGTGGCTTCGCAAGGCCTGTGGCTGGTAGGACCAAGCCAAACCTCTACTTCCGACTTTATTGGTAATGTAGGGGTTATTTTCATCTCCTGACTCATTTCTACCTTTGAATGCGCTTAAACCCAGACCCCACACCAGAGCGCAAGCTTTCCACCACATCCTCAAGTCAGGCCCACTCATCTGCAGAATTTCTGGTTCATTTGCAAACTGGCTGATTTGGGCATATGGACCACAGGAGTTGCCCTAAAGTCTCCGGGCAGTAACCATCACTTCCGACATCCCTCCCCAGGCCCTCCCCCGAGCAGCATGGCACCCTCATGGTCCTCTGCTGGTACTGCTGCTAAGTCGTGTGAATCCCCCATAGAATGCATCCTCCTTTGGAGCAAGGGCTGCATTTCGTTCCTGTTCACATCCCGTCACCTGGTCCAGCATTGGCTTCAGAAGGACATTCTCCTCGACCATGTGTGGAGTAAACTGAATGCTACCTCGGGTCATGCATCCAGCAAGCACGGGTGTCTGAAACGTGCCCAGCACTGGGTTTATAAGGATGAAAATGATGAAAAGATTTAAAAACTCTTTCCAAAAAAGAAGATATTCTGAACACCAGCAGCTGACACTGCAAAAGACACATGGTCCTTTAGGGTCACATAGCCTAAAGTAGAAATCTGTTACCATAGTGTCATTAATTTGACTATTCTCACTGACAAACATCTGAGTTAAGCTTGATCAAAAAGATGACATTAATGTAGTCATTCTTGGCACTTCACGGTAAGATCTTCAATCCCAGCACATGCTGCAATCATAACGGGACCATCCGTCACTGATGCAATCGTTTCATAATTGCTTTTACACACCGGGTCGTTACATTCAAGACTTAAAGAGCAAAGAGGAAGAAAGCGGTGAAGTGTCGTGATTAGGAGAGCAAATAAGAGGCCCAGGGACAGGAAAGCATACGGGAGGGAACTGGAGAACCGTGTCCCCCACGAAGACTTCGTGGAGACAGAAAAAGCTTCTGGAACAGGAGGGAAGCAAAAGTAGCCAAGAGGCAAGAAGAAGGGAGGGAATTGCTGATGATCCAGAAAGAAGGCTGTTTTCCAGGTGAGGCGACCATATGTGCATAGGACTCGAAGAAAAAGATGCAAAACCCATCCACTGAGTGCAACCCACTCGCTTACATTCAGCCACGAGTCTTCTGACCGCCTCCTGGGAGCTAGACTCGCACTAGGGGTGGAGGGAAAGAGAAGAGTGAGAGGCTAGCTCCTGCCGGCCGGAAGCTTACACTCTAAGCAAGAGCACAGATGTGAAAGTAACAAATCCCAACATGGTGGTGCACTAATTGTAGCCTTAAAAAGCAGTTATACTCCAATAAAGATCCATTAAAAAAAAAAAGTACAGGGACTGCACCGAGAAGGGACTAGTTAATCACGTTAGAAAAGGAGTCCAGAAAACGGACGTGTGGACACGGCAGGGGCGGGGGTTGGCGGTGGGGATGGATTGGGAGATTGGGATTGACATGTACACACTACCATGTGTAAAACAGTTAGTGGGCACCTGCCGTAGAGCACAGGGAGCTCAGCTCGGTGCTCTGTGGTGACCTAGAGGGGTGGGATTGGGGGGGCGAGGGCGGGAGGTCCAAGGGAGGGGATATATGTATACATATAGCCGATTCACTTCACTGTACAGCAGTAACTAACACAACACTGTAAAGCGACTATACCCCCAATAAAATAAATAAATAAATAAAATATTTTAAAATAATTTTTAATTAAAAAAAAAGAAAGAAAAGCAGCCTGGAGAGGAGAGCATCAAGTTTTCAAAGGTGGGTTTAAAAACCAGTCCCACGCTTCTGGGCTGCGGGGACATAGGGCGCACTGCCCCCTCAGCCCCGCCTCCTTCGGAGGACACCCTTGGAGGGACGGGGACAGTGGGGCTGGGTGAGGCAGTGCCTGGACACGTTTACAAGCCACCCCCGCCCTGGGCACCAACGGGGTGTTCATGAAATGTGAGATTGTGAATATTATTGGGGTGGGGGGGGGGAAGGAAAGACCACGGAGCAGGAAGAACCTGAGCTGGAATCCGAAGGAGCCCCTGGGGTGCACGAGGTGGGGGAAGGTGGTTCTAGGCAGAGCGGCAGGAAGCGCCAGGCCACGAGCGGTGACAAGACACCATGAGTTAGGGGTGGCCCACCGTGCAGTGGATGTGGTCAAGGGCGGGTGAAGAGGCAGAGGCAGAGGCGGAACGCACGCCCGCCGGGTGAAGGAGGCGGGCTTTTATTCCAAGGGCCGTGAGGAATAATGAAAGGGCTCAGAGCAGGGGGAGGTACAGCCCTGTCTGCGTTTTAGAGAGACTACGCTGGCCACGACGCAAAGCGGAGAGGGTTCACTCTGCACCTGTCGGAAGAAACTCTGGCCAACTTTCAGAGGCAGGAAATTCACACCTAAAAGTGATCGCCACCCCCCCTGGGGGCAGGTTAACCTAAATACATATGACGTGTTCTCTCTCTCCTTGTGAAACTTTCAGGACAATCCAGTTAAGCAGCCAACTAAACACTCGTTTTTCTTCCTTTGAGAGTAGAATTGTACTGAACCCGAGGGAGCCGATGAGTCACTGGTTTGGCGTTGTCATTATTTTACTGACGCTGATGCCTGTAATTTACAAATTTGGGGAGCCATTACAGAGTCGCAGCTCTCTCTCAGGCACTAAAAATTGATTCATAACGCTACTGTTCTTTAAAGACAGTAAGTGCCTGCTGTGACTGTGAGGATAAGTTACCCCAGGCTGTGCTCAGATCTGGGGTGCACCCTTCTGGCAGCAGCTGACAAGCGTGCTGGCTCTCAGGGGAAGGGCTGCTGGCTGATGCGGACTCAGTCTGCCAGGATATAAAATGTGTGAGCTGGTGGGCTGGGAGGGGAAGAGAGCCATGGCTTCCAAGTGTGCTCAAAGGCTCCTGGGGTACCCTGGAGGTGGGACAGGCCGGGGGGGTGCTGAGCAGGCGGGGCTTGGGCTCTCCCACGTCACTCAGATGCTGCCAGAGTCCACATAAGGAGAAGGGGGTGGGTTGTCTTCTTGCCGGAAGCTGTAATGTGCCCTCATTCTACATTGTGAGGCAGTGTGGCACCGTGGGGAAGAAGGGGGTCTTTGGAGCCTGAGAGTCTTACTAACTTAACTTACACAGGTCATTTTACTCACTTAGACTCAGTCTCCTCATCTG
Organism: Eschrichtius robustus; assembly: GCF_028021215.1. NCBI lineage: Eukaryota > Metazoa > Chordata > Mammalia > Artiodactyla > Eschrichtiidae > Eschrichtius > Eschrichtius robustus. The sequence continues at coordinate 83,366,383 of NC_090840.1, forward strand.
TAGGGGCGAGAGAGAACGTGTTCTTGTAAGCTGGCGTAAGGGTCAGATGAGATGAGGCGCATGAAGTGCTCGGCACATATAGCCGCAACACCGTGGCAGCTTTATTTAGGGCCGAGCAGTGAAAAGCATAACCCTACAGGAAGTGAAACAGCCTCCAACATGCCGCTTAACAGGACTCAGCGAGTAGCAAAGGTAGGCTTGATACCTTTTCTCTTAAAAGGAATTTGGAAAATAGATTCTGATTCAGCACTATATTTGTCCTAAGAGATACAACATCAAATGCACATTGTCTACAAAGTAAAAAATAGATTCCTCCCAAGCTTTAGATCTACAAAGACCAACCGTGCACCGGTAGGTAATTCATCTCTTGTGACTCAGATACATTATTTACCTGAAATCACTGGTAATTTGAAATCACATCTGCATAATAATTTCAGTGCTTACAAAATTCATAAAAACCTATTTTCTCACAAAAATTCCACGAGATGGTTACTATTAATCCCATTTTACAAATTAGGAACCAAGATTTGCTGGGGGTGAAGTCCTGTGTGATGCACTGAGGTGCTTCCCCTCTCCCAAGGAGCGGGACCCCGATGGCTAGACTGTCCACAGAATAGCAGGGTAGCCAGGAGTGGGCACCGGACACGAAGTTCAGAGTCGAGCCAAAACAAAAGCTTCAGTACAGGTAAAGCCAGATTTCTACCAGGCTTCTGGAGAATGATCAAAGAAACCCACACATCCTACCCTCAGAATCCACGCAGCACCTGACACTGAAGGAGATTAGTAAGTGCTGGGTGAATGAATTTCCTTCATTACAACTGTTACGGCCTCCGAAGGGGTCCTAGGACCCCAGCTCAGCAGGCCAAGGATTCGATCACCTCCAATACCTTCATCAGTACTGTCTGCAGTCTCTGCCCGGCCCACAATCACCCCTTCTTGGGAATCTGTATTCCTGTCCGTGGGCAAGGCCACCAGTAGTCATGCTTGTCACTAACAGGCTTGCACCCCACTGGCCCCAGGTGACAGGACCAGGGGAAGACACGTGAGAGGAGCTGGGCCAAGAAGATGCCTCCTCCTGGAATTACGGAGTCGGGGCTGAGAGAATCATCAGTCAGGGCTGCTGGTTTCACCTGTGGGCGTGTTAGACGTCTACTGCGGGGAACCATGGGTTTAGAGAAGCAGAGGAGCCGGTGAAGAGAGAAAGACCAAGGAGGGACAAGAGACCACCGAGAAAGCAAGAGCTAGGGATGGGGCCCGCTGGAGCCGAAAGCCCGGCAGGCTGGTCTCAGAGCTTTCCAGCCTGGGGTCCCACCTGCAGCCCAGCTCCACAGTGTGCCTGCCCTGGATGCCAGGAGACACCAAGTCTGTCCCCCAGCGCATTCCCTCTTTTGCTTAGAATGGCTTGAGAGCGATTTTGCTAACTACAATCAAGAGTCTTAATTTAGACAAGCCCCTTCCAGGTGCAGTCACACCAAAGCTGTCTGAAGTTTAAGGGGCTCCAGGAGACCCAGGGGGGCACAGCTGTGTTGGAAGATACAGGGGAGGAGCGGGGAGCCAGAGCACACAGTGGGGTGGGCAAGGGCAAAAAGGAGGCCAGCCCAGCAATGCCGGCGGAGTCGGCCTGCAGCCAGCGAGCACGTGGCAGGAGGGTTGTCATTTGGAATGAGTTTAGGAAACCAAGGCTAATTTTATCCACAGCCTAAGAAACCTGATCAGGCTGATGAATTGGCTGAGCAAAAATGCAATACATGATACAGCAAAACAGGAGTCCTTTCAGGATCACCCCTAGCATGTCTCTCCTCAGTCCCTCTCCACCCTGGGTCCCCACCAAACAGCCACCACCAGGCTGGGCATTCTCAGCCCCCCGCCCAGAGCGGCCCCCCAGCCCGCCCCGCTGGCTGCCATATCCTGGCTTCTTCATGTACGGTCCCACCCAACCCCTAGGGTCCAGCTCCAACACAGTAATTTAAATGAATGTAATCCTTTCAGGTACCGTCACATCATTTGATCACCACATAGACACATCTCGGTAGATATGAATATTCCCGTCTTAGATGTTAAGAAACTGCAGTAAGAAGAGGTCAGTAACTTCTCCACGGTAGCTCAGCTGAGAAATAAATCAGAGTGTTTAACCAGGTCTTCTGACTCCAAATCCATTCACCTCATGCCATGAGGCCTCCCAAATGTCATGTCCTTCCATGTTCGTTTAAGCGGGATGGGAACTTCCCTTCCTCTCAGCTGGGCTCCCGCAGAACTGATGTACCTGCCCTGCTGGCTCTACCTGCACCTCTTCCCACACCCATCTCAGCAACCTGTGTGAGATTTTCAGTTCCACCCAGCTTCACTGCGCTATTTTTCTTCCATCACTCACTCGTTCATCCTTTTCATTAATCCAATCAGAATGGATGGAGACACAATTCCTTGGCTCGAGCCTTATTCAGACTCCTTGATGCCTCGCTTCCTGTAATGAGTACTCAGTAAACGTTCAGGAAGTGGGTGAAGATCACCATGAACTTGTTTCTCAAGGAAACCCCCAGGTTTTCAGTACGTGGATGTTCGGCCCTGGTCTAGATGCTAGGACGGGTTCCACACGAGGAGGCAACATGGCCCAACCTTGAACTGGGTAACATCCATACACACCCACAAAACAGAAATTAAGGCAAATTTGGACTCCAAAGATGCTCCCTCAAACTATGCTGTAATGTCTTTTCCTTATTTACCAGAAAAATAAGCACAGCCAGACCTAAGCTCCAAGTGATGAATGAAGCAGGGACTCTGCCAGCTCCTCTCTTCAGTAACTGGAAAAAGAGATCGTTAGCACTGCCCTGATTTGCAAGCTTCTGAGTTAATTAATACAATATAGCGTGCCTCTCCCAGAAAGGAATGCCAAATAGATTTTGCTTTTAAGATTTTCAGTTCTACCCAGCTTCACTGCACTACTTTTCTTCCATCACTCACTCATGCATCCTTTTCATTAATCCGATCAAAATTGATGGAGCACACGCTAACAAATACTGTGCAAGGTTCTGAGCGTACAAAGGTGCAAATTTTTTAAAAGTCAAATTACTACACAACGCATGGAATCCTGGAAGGGGGGGTCTACATGGCACTGCATGTTAAAGCGAAGAGGGTGAGCTGCCCCCGAGGACACCAGGGAGGCCGCCACTGACGAGGAAGGTTTGCCTCGTGTCTTGGAGGGCACCAGAGGGCACCCAAGGTGTTGTGGGACCTTGGGACACAAGAGGAATGGTGTCGAGAGACAGCCTGCAGAAGAAAGAACGGGAAAGATCGAGAGGACTTGGCTATCCAAGGGGCTCAGGGTTTGTTCCAGAGGCCCTGGGGAAGCCACAGTCAGATCTTCCTTGAAGGAGGATACCCTGGTAACTGGCCAGGCCTGACCAAAGGCAGGGAAGGCCACCGTGGGAGGTGTCGCAGTGGCCCAGGAGGAAGTGGCAGGGCCAGGGGAGGTGCAGCAACGGCAGCACAGAATGGATGCAAGGGAGATGCCCCAGTTTCCTCGCCAGTGTTCTATTTATAGGCACACTGTGAAGTTTTCACCAAAGGCAAAACTGTGTGCCTATCCTCCTGTAGACTCGACTGTAAGTCCTCTGATGGAAAACCAAGGGCTTCACTTCGGCCAGTACTTACTTAGGCCTCCTCTGTAGAGCTCTGTGCTCCTTCCAGCAGGGGCTAAAGTAATAAATAAGACGAGGTCCTCTGTCGGTACGACGGCCCCAGATGAGACGCTTCAGGTGGCTCCCATGACCCCACCTTCTGGTACTCGTACTCTGCGGGGTCCCCTCCCCTTGAGCGGGGGTGGGACCCGCGAGCTGCTTCCGGCCAAGGGAACACGGCAGAGGTGACGGGCTGTGCGTGATCACGTCACAGGAGACTGTGGCTCTTGTCTTGCTGGAGGCTCTCTCCCCCTCTCCCCCTCCCCCATGCTGTCTCTGGGGAAGCAAGCAGCCCTTTGGGGAACCCCCATGTGGCAAGGACCTGCAAGGCAGCCTCTAGAAGCTGAAGGCAGTCTCCACCTGACAGCCAGCTAAAAATGGAAGCTCCCAGTCCTTCAACCTCAAGGAACTGGATTGTGCCAACCACCTGAGGGAGCGTGGAAATGACCCAACCCCAGCAGGGCCCCAGATGAGACTGCAGCTCTGGCCAACGCCTGGACTTCAGCCTTGGGAGGACCCGGCTAAGCCAGGCCCCGACTCCTGACCCACAGAAACTGTGTAATAATAAATCTATGCTGCTGTAAGCCGCTAAGTCTGTGGTATGTTGTCACAAGTAAGAGGTAACTAATATAAACAGTATGGATAAACAAAAATCTTAGAATTAGGGAGACCTAAGTCAGTTCCCAGATCTGCTACGTATCAACTCTATGACTTGGGACAAGACACTTAAGCTCCCTGAGCCTCGCTTTCCTTTCTAGGAGAAATAATGCCTACGTGCTAGAGTTTCCGTGAGAATTAAAGTTTTTAGGAAGTGTATGACTAGATCAGACACAAAGAGGAACTCAATCAACTATCACTCCAGGCCTCTCCTGTACCCGCAAGACCAGGCGCTGAGTAGGAAGAGACGGACGGAACACCGCCCCTCCCCGCAAGTGCCAGAGGAGGGAGCCGGCCCCCAGGGACAGCACACAGCCCAGCACAAACGCAGCCGCTAATGGAGCCGTGTGGAGGGGCAGCTGAGCTGGCCTGGAAGGACAGGACCGGTTTCGGAGGCCGCCTTCTGCAGCCAAGCAAGCCCAGTGTCACTCAACAGCCTGCACACACGGTGTGCTTGCTGCACGCACACCTGGAAAAGGTGTCCTGAGCCCCGTAGGATTTTTCTTCCATCTTACATACCGGGCAAGACTCACCTACACAACCACCGGCCTGACCTCCCCTTGCACGTCAGTCCGGTATCTAAAAGTTAGGGCCTCCGCAAATGAATTTTTTCATTTTCCCGAAAAATCTGACCACCCCCCCCCCATGCCCCCCTCCACCCGGTCACCGCTTACCGGCCCCAGTCCCTCCCCCGACCCCTGGTGCCGCCGCACATCTGGCTGCCTGCCCCGAAATGGACCGCAGGCCCCCGTGTCCCCCCGCTGCTGCCGTCACAGCGTCATCCAAAGCGCCCCAACCCCTGCCCGAACTCGAGGCTGGCCTTCCTGCAGCTCCATTTGCCCTCTTCAACTTCTTCTCCATGCTACAGCCAAAGCGGCTATTTTTTTTTTTTTTTTAAGTAAAATTGCAAATTTGACTTCCCTGCTTAAAAACCCTTCCCTGCCGTCCACAGTCTTCTGGTCAAACCCAGGCCCCTGACCCCACGTCCGACGGGGCCCTGTGTGACCTGGTCCCGCTGGCTCTGGATCCTTGGCATCCGCTTCTCCCTGTCCTCCCCGGTGCTCAGCCAGACCCCCTCCTCACCGTGTCGCCCCAGGTTTGGTGCCCTCCCCCACCCCACTGCGCACAGCTGGGCCGCCCTCCTCCTGCCGGGCCGCCTCCCTGTGGCCTCCCACGGGGCCTCGCCGCACCCCACCACGCCACTGTTTGGGTCATCACTCCTCACGTACTTCTGTCGTATCACTCATCAGAAAGTATCATTCCACATACGTTTGCTACTGATGAATTTTTTTTGTCCTCCCAACAAGATCACAAGCTTCACAAGAATAAGAACGATGTCTGTGTGTTGCCTGCTGTATGCCAGAGGCTAATGCAGAGCCTGGCCATCAAACGACATGGAAAGGCATTTGCTAATTGAATGGAAGGCGTTCGCTCTTGCGAGGGATGTAACGTACCCTGGGAAAGTGGGTCAATGAGGAGAGGCTAGGTCACCCCGTGACCAACACCCCGCCCCAAACCTCAGGGGCTTCCAACAGGGTCCACATCTTACGGGGCAGGCTCTGGTCAGTCTGCATGCTGGACCTTGGCTGAAGCGCTGTCCTGCCCAGAACACTGCTTACCCTCACGCGGAGGCACAAGAAAGAGGCCACACCCCATGAAGGCTCTTTCAACTGCCGCTCAGAAGCAGCACGTGCCCTGTATTAGACTCTGTGGCTGCTGTGACAGAGGACCACAAACTTAGCGGCTTGAAACAACACACACTGATGAACCTGTCAGAGGTCGGAAGTCCCGAGGTCGGAAGTCCCAAGGTCAAGGTGTTGGCAGGGCTGCACTCCTTCTGCAGCTCCAGGGGGGACTCTGGCTCCACGCCAGTTTCAGCTTCCAGAACCACCTGCGCTCCTTGGCTCAGGGCCCCATCTTGGCATCACCCCAACCTCTTGTTTCCATCGTCACATCTCCCGCTCCTCTTCCTGAACCTCCCGCCTCCCTCTAAATAAGGGCCCTTTGACAATTGCACTGGGCCCAGCGGGACAATCCAGGGTAACCTCCCATCTCGGGCTCCCTAACTAACCACATCTGCACAGTCCCCTGCTGTGTGAGGGAGCATATCACAGGGCCTGGGGATTAGGACGTGGGCATCTCTGTGGAGACACTCTTCCATTTACCACAAAGCCCCTTCCATTCACACAGGCCAAAACAAATCCCAAGACCAAGCCTGACATCCACAGGGTGGGCGATCTCTTGGAGAAACTGTCTCCGTTATTTGGCTCTAGGGAATACACAGTTTTATATTTTGCAGAGCTGGAAGGGAAGGTGTTCGGAATCCTCAGGTCTGAATCTTGTCATTTTTAGAGCTGAAGGCAGCCCAGGATGAAAGGTGGAAGGCCTCGTTGCTCGGCAGCCGGGCCCTTAGATCAATCCTGACACTGTTACTCTCACCACTGGATGACTGTATCCCTTTGCCGCTTCCTGACAGGGCCTGGGAGGGCCGTGAAGCAGGAACAGGAGTGGGAGGCCGGGGCAGGTGCTGACACGGGGGTCAGGCCATGCAGAGCCCAGGGCAGGACACCACGCTCCCTGAGGCTGAACAGGCAGCCGCCCAGAGGGTCCAAAGCGGGGATCACGAGGCTGGGCTGCTGCTCTGAAAGCTCCCTCGAGAGGCTGTGAGGGACGCACAGGAGACCAGGGCGCTGACCCAGGAAGAAACGAGTGAGCCCACCTCCAGGACTGCAGCGGAGACCTGACGACCCAAAGAGACTGGAGAGAGATCACGGCTCACACACCCAGAGCTCCAGACAAGGCAGATGTAACCTGCGCTTACACAAAGAACGACGATGGTCTGTGGATGCGAGTGAGGTGTGGCAGGCAGGGCCGTGGGACCCGGGGTTGGGGGCAGGAGAAATATTCTAAATCTGGACGGCAGTGGTGGTTCCAGGGGTGTATGCATCTGTCAAAAGTCATCCTCTGGACTCCTCAGCCAGCATTTTCCTGTATGGTATGTAAATTACACCGCAGAGAAGGAGATGTAAAAGAGCCAGCTAGGAGGACGTGGAGGCTATCAGCCGGGGGAAGAGGAGAGAAATGAGCGCCTCCCTGGGCTCCCGGTCGGGTGTGAGCCAGGAGAAGGGGGGTGAAGGAAGAAGGCTCACAGAGGAGGGAAAACAGTGGGTCCCACCTGGAGCATGTTAAGCATGAGGCACAGTCTGCGGCCAGCAGACAAGTGAAAACTTACCGGTCTATTTCAGAACTGGACTTGCGAGGCACCACGTTCCAAACAAGTAAATTAAGTAATCAAGCCCCGACCTGCATGGAGGGGGGTCTCTCAGAGAGTATCAGCACCCCGGCAAGCCAAGCTAAGCAGACACTCATAAAAACGTGACGTTTTATAAATATATAAAAGCTCCAAGATAGGGTCCAATTTAGTCTGGGGTTGAATACAAGAAGCACAATGATCCCCAAATTAAATGACATCATCTGTCAAAATAGCAGCTTTCTCATTTGAATTACAGCAGTGTGGAATTTTAAATGAAAAAGCAACATTTAATTAGGACAATGTATTTAGCCAGAGCAGAAGCGGTGAGGAGAAGTGGCTCAGCTGGGCTAACTTTGCCAAACCCTGTTGCCCAGCCGACAACTGCCAGGATGTGAGGGACGCCCTGCAGAGTTGGGGGCCCGGCTCTGTGCCACCCGACGCACAGACCAGAAGGCAGGCGGGCCGAGCCGGGTCTGCAGCTGAGCCCCCCTTTCCCCAACAGCCACCTAGGTGCCTCCCTAACAAGTACATCTGGAACCACCAGTCCTTTATTTGTGAACCATGGGAGAGGTACACCCCTTTCCAGCGGGCTGTGAGAATGAAAGATGGTACCGTGCAAAAAAAAAAAAAACACACACACAACTGTTTAGTATGCTGCTTTTCTCAAAGCAGATGTCAGAGTCGTTTCCTTTGGAACAAACGAGGGTCTGGACAGAAGCCCCTTGAGGGCGTGTACTGAGTCAGCGTGGCTGGCTTCCCGGCGTGACGGACAGGGGCTCAACATGTATGTATTTGTGCATTAACAACGAACAAGCAAACGAATGAAAAGGATCGTGAGCACACACATACACACGAAATATAATACAAAGTGAAGAAGCAGAATTAAAATAATTTTCAATGAGTTAGCTACCGGAAGGAAAAACTCAATTCCGTAATGACGTGCCATACCCTATACAATGCATCGTTACGTCATCACACAGCTCTCTGCAATCAGACAGTAAACCTCTCGAGGGCAGTGGCCACGTTTTATGCGTGACCATATCCCCAGCCGACAGACTAGTACCTGGTATACAGCAGGCACTCAATAAACATCCAATGAGCTAAATAAACTGAAGAATCTTTTGGCCTCAATTTAAAGAGCCATTTTAACAATGTGAGGTTTTAAGCCACAGATTTCACTGATGATAAAAAATATATTCCAGAAATGATTTCCTCTGATCAGTGAACATTTAAAGGAGACAGTTCTTGGTGGCAAAGGCAATCCCATCATGGGAAAGACCCACCATATCCACAAGGGTTGCTCCTACACATAAACTAGCAAAAGTCTAAAACTATGATAGTAAAAGTCTAAGTTTACAAATATCTGTCTGTTGCTTCGCCAGATTCTTGCCAAAAATGAAGGCCCTGAATAAGAGATCAGGCAGTTTCACTAGATTAGCCTGAAGTCATAAATGCTAAAGCCCAAATTCACCTTTATTATGAAAGAATAGGCAATACTGCATTTTTTGCAGGGTGAGTAATAAACCAAAAAAGATAGCATCTACCCAACATACTGAAATGATTCAGTGAAGATTTAAATTGACTTTTTAGCCAAAAATAAAGATGGGACAGACCATGACATATAGAAAAGGTTAGCGTTCACCATTTGTTTGTTTTTATCAACATCAAAGGCAAGAAATGCTCATCTTACTCTCCTATGGCTCTTTAGTCACTGCTTATTTCCGATCACCACAGTATAGTTCAGTTGAGATTATGCTTGATACCGAGACGGCCTAAGTATGGTTTCATTTACTTTGAAACAGGAAAAAAAAAAAAAAAAGAGTTTTCACGGAAACCACTCACAGCTCCAGCATTAGCACGCTATCCACAAGGAGATGGCTGGCGCTCAGAGTGATCGTGGCGGGCCTTCTGTCACCCTGAGCCCACCCAGAATGGGTGGTTGGGATGCAGGAAGCAGTGAATAAGGGTCTGAGGCTGCACAGCTAAACACCAATGACGGGGACACGGGCTAGTAACCTCAGAGCTGAGGGGTGGTAAGGACGCATCTCAGGGAACGTGTGCCTCGACCCATCATCCTCTCATCACAAGTCTGGAGCCTCTGCATCCAGAAGGATGATAAACTTGAAAGTTGGGGGAGGCAAAATCATTTTCTTTGACAGCGGTGACGGAAGGGAACTAGCACTAATTGAAACTGACTGCGGCCACACACTGTGAATCCTCAGAACCAGCCTGCGAGGCAGGGACCATCAGCGTTCCGCTTTACACAAGAGCACGCTGAGGCTCAAGGAGATGGTGTGACTTGCCAAAGGGGCCAACAGGATTTAGCCAGCAAATGGCAGGGCTTAGATTTGGGAACAGGTCTGAAATCCGTCGCCCTTTCCCCGTCCACGCTGCCCCCACCAAGTCCTTCTGACGATGAGCCAGAGCTGTCCTGTGAAGTGTGCACACAGGGGACTGGCTAGTGCTGGAAGCAGGCAACTCCACAGCCACCAAGCTCCCCATTCAAAAGCCTCCTCTGCGTAGATCTCTGCCTCTCTGCCAGCAAGGTGGATTTTCACGGGATTTTCAGTTAACAGAAGGCCAAGTCCTCCTTCCTAAGTCACCTCTAAATCTTATTCAAATTCTCTACTTGAACCAGTTTCATTAGCAGCAGCAGCAGCAGCAACAAGTGGCATCCCATCTCCCTCTGAGCAGTACGGTCCTGACGTTACCAGGTGAGGTGGGCACGGCAGGCACCCACGAGGAAGGGAGGTTGGGTGTGGGGTGACTGAGCCCAAAAAGGCAGCAAGCTTGGTGGCACCAACTAAGGTGCATCCAGTGTAAGGAGTAAGAGCCCAAAGGAGATGAGGAGGACATCCGTGGGTGGGGCCAGCCTGCGGGTACAAGGGGCTCTCGGTGGAAGAGTGGTCTGTCCTGGTTGGTGGAGCCCAGCAGCCCCATGTGAAGGGCCGTGTTGGGACAGGAGGGGATCCCAGTGGAGGGCAAAGTGGGCTGGGGCATCTGAACAGGGGCTGAGGGGGCCGTTTACAAAGGGTGTCCACACCTGGGTGTGAAGCAGTCTGGGGGATGGAGCCTGGGCAGGGTGAGAAGGATGTCCACAGGAGGGGCGGGGACAGCCTGGCACAGGGCACAAGAACCCAAACGGGATGAGGAGGTCACACACGGGGACTGAACAATGAGTAAATATGCAAAGGACAACGAGAGCCAGACTTCTCCCGGAGAGAAGAAGAAGTGACAAATATGGAGAGAGAAAACTGGAATAAAGCCAGCAATACTGCCAAGAACTCATGTTTCTCAATAGAGAGAGAGGGAAATAATAATAGAGGTAAATGTGTATATAAGCACACGTGTGCATATATAACCTGCCCACTGAGAGGGCCTCAAAGCAGTGACACGCCAATAGCCTTGGGCACACTTTGCTCTCAAATCTTGGCTTCTAAGGAACCAGGGCTCCTGGAGAAATAGTCGATTACAGAGCTGGAACAAAGATAGTACAACATTAGCTTGGAATATCTTATGCCAGAAAGCAAGGAAGCACTCAAAAAGTGATGGACATGTGTCAAAAAATCAAAGGCATCTTGAAGGGGCTCCCACTGGTCAAATCTGAGAAAATGTGGGCATCGAACTAAACAGTGATAGTAATGGGTTATACCGCATGGCGCAGAATGAGACCGTGAGCTCACACTGGTGCGAATAAATGAGGGAGTAGATCGGGTGAGATGAGGAACAGCGTCCTTACACAGACTCACAGGACCTCCCTGCAAAGTACCCATGAACTTCAAGGTAGCTCCCCGGTGGAGAATTCTGGCAGGCATCACCTGAACCAACTATTCGTGATGAACAACGTGAGAATTGGGACAAAGAGAAATCGTGAGCCACCGACGGATACAGTGAGACAACAGCACCATTTTTGTGACGTTGCTGCCAAAGATACACAACCTGAATCTAATCAGGAGGAAACAGCAAACCCAAATGGAGGGACGTTCCACAAAATCACTGCATTATAATCTTTTAAAATATCAAGGTCATGAATCTCAAAGACAGTCTAAGGAAAAACCAACCCAGACTGCAGGAGGGAAGGAGACCCTGAAGACACAAGTGCTCCAAAGCAGGACCCTCTGTCATAAAGGCCACTACTGGGACAGCCGGCAAAATGGGAATGGGGTCTAAGGACGGGCTGGGGGTTTGCTTATTCTGATGATTATATTGTGGTTATATAAAGAATGTCTTTGTTTGCGGGAAATACATAGTCAAGAATTTAGGGGTGATGGCATCAGGTTGACAACTTACTCTGAAAAAAAAGTTCTTTGTACTAGAAACTTCTACACAAAAAATTTGTCAAGCATAGTAAATGCTCATCATTAAAATTTTATAAAACAGGAAAGAAAATTAAAATAGCCTATTATTCCATCACTAAGGTAACAGCTATGAATTCCATATGCAGCTTTTCAGTCTTTTTTCTATGCATAGATTTTTTAATAAACTGAAATTATACTGTAAACATATTTTATAAGGTACCAATACTTTTTCAACTTTCTCAGTGGCCGCATATTCTTCCATTATAAAGTTGTTCAATAATTCACTTAATCAATCCTCTATTATACCACACTCAGATTGTTTCCAATTTTTCCTTTGTTATAAATAACACTGCAATAACCCTCTTTGCACACAAAGCCTTTTGCGTATCGGATTTTTCTCTCCTTAGGGTATATTAGAAGTGGAATCATTGGGTAATAGGATATAGACTTTTTAAAGGCTCTTGATACACGGAGGACCGCCAAACTGCCCCACAGAAACATTATACTGAACTATACTACACAAACTATATTGAGAGCATCTGCTAAAAACGGCTTTGGATTTTCACACAATCACCATCTGCCCAGTGCTTAGCTACTTAGAAGGTTTTCTCCTAGACACACATAGCTCATCTGGCCTCTGCAACAATGCTCCGAAGAAGGAAAGAAATTAGTGTGAACCTCTAACTACATATTGAGAAAGTCAAGCTCAGTGAGTCAAGTGATTTTATCTAGGCCTCGAAGCTTGCAAAGGTTGGAGCTGCGCAGGACTTGCACTCTCTACAGTGGAAATCTCCTGCCCTTTTGTCCTAGCCAACTTTGTCTCCTAGCCAACTGACTTTTTCTTCTCCCAGCAATCACACCCAAGAACTGCTCCTTCACAGAAATCTTTAGGGAACAAAGTCTTGAGGTTGGGTCGCCCAGACTCAGTTGCCCACATGGTCCTCTCCATCCAGACATGCCAGGGGTCACAGATAACCACTCACCTGCACACATGTTCAGTAGCATCTCATGACCCGGAATTTGGCAATGGAGTCTGAGATTTGCCATCAAAAGCATAAGCTAAATAAATAAATAAATAAATAAATAAATAAATAAATAAATAAATAAATGCAAGCTCTTGTGCATCAAAGGACTTATCAAGAAAGTGAAAAGACGACCTACAGAATGGGAGAAAATATTTGAAAATCGTATCTAATAAGGGCTTAATGTTCAGAATATATAAGGAACTCCTACAACTCAAGAACAAAAAGACAATCCAATTAAAAAATGGCCAAAGGACTTAACTGTTTCTCCAAAGAAGATATAAGCACATGAAAAGATAATCAACATTGTTAGCCATTAGGGAAATACAAACCAAAACCACAGAGATACCACTTTACACCTACTAGGATGGCTATAACAAAAATAATAATAATAATAATAACAAACATTGGTGAGGATGTGGAGAAATTGGAACCCTTGTATGTTGCTGGTGGGAATTAAAATGGTGCAACCAATGTGGGAAACAATCTGGTACTACTTCAAAAAAAAATGTATCTATATAAACACACACACATACAGCACAATAAAATTTTTAAAATAGAATTCTAAATAGCTGCTGCACTTGGAGTGGGAGCGGCAGGCAGGGTAAGCAGTGGGGTGGGTAGGGTGGGGGGTCTGGGAAGGCAGGGGAGGAGTCTTTCATTCTTCATGCAAGGGTTTTAAGGACAAGAGTGACAGAATCGGCTGTTTTGGAGAGATACATCATGATAATAAAAGTGACAAACTACTAAATTTCAATCAGGAAAACTATAAATTACTACGGGGGCGGGGGGAGACGGGGGCAAAGAAAAGGAGACAGATCACTTTCTCTGCCTTCCTATCTGTGATGTTTCTATAACGTGGAGAGGAAGGCAATTACGCTCATCATGCCCTAAAGAGACAGGGGGGGTTGGCGGCTAGGAGGCCAGCGGGGCAGGGTTGGAAGGGAGAATAGGGGGAGGGACCTGGTCTGGATAAATCAGGTTCCCACCAGAGAAAGCAAAGCTGCACAAAACCAGGTGACCAGCGGGAGCCCACACAGGAGGACAGGGCAAAGCAGGGCTGCCTGGCGGGGTGGGCGGGATGAACCCGGGCTCAGTGCCTGCTCACAGCTCCATCGTGGCTTCCTACTATACAGTGATTGCTCCGTAGCTGCGGGCAAGGATCTGTGAGGCACTTTGGGAAGGACCAAGATGAATCACAACTCTAATCCTGGACTCCAGGAACTCAAAGCCAAGGGTCTGGGCGGCCAAGGCTTCAGGAAGAAGTAGTATCTGAGTCGAGTCTAGAAGGGGGGGGTAGGACCCCGAGGTGCAGGTGAAAGGGAGCATTATAAGCGGCAGGAAGCACACACACAGCCAGGGAGGCGGCAGAGCACCGGGCCCATACTCGGATTCGGGGTATGGCGGCGCAGAGCGCAGGGGCCACGCTAGGATCTCGGCTGTGGCGGTACGGATGCGGGGACCACACACGGATCCAGACGCAGCGGAACATTTCCTGGGCGCCTACGGCAAGCAGACCCGCCCTGTGCTTCACCCCAGGCTACCCAGAGCGCTGCCCACGCACCAGAAGCACCGGGATCCCCTGGGAGCCTGTGAGAAATGCAGTCTCCAGCCTTGGCCACACCCCTGACCTGCTGAATCTTCTGCTTTGAACAGGACCCTCAGAGGATTCATGCTCAGTAACATCTGGGAAGAACCTGCTTCACTGCAGTATCTCTTTTGGCTCCTGTGAAGTAGGTATTGGCATCTCCACTATGAGTATGAAAAACGGAGGCTTAGTGATATTATGTATTTTGTCCAAGAGAGCAAATAAGTTGACTTTCAAATCCACGTATGTCTGATTCTGAAATCTGTGCTTTAAGCATATCATGTGGTATCACCAAATCTCCCTGAAATGTTGGCACATACATGGCACTACTATTGTCACATTCTTAAGGCAATAATTAAAATAGCGGCTAATGCTTGGGCAGCTCAGACCAATTCAGGAGGCACCATTTCTCCAGCTGGACACACAGCCTCTCTCTGCTATTTTAGGAAAGCCTGGGAGAGGCCAAAAGGACACCACACACCCTGAAGGCCCTTTCTAGAACCATGCCTTCGCCGGCTCTGTTATCTGCCTGACATTCTCTCAGCGCATCTCCAGGCTCCTCTATGCGCTTGTTGGAATTAATGGCAATTTTCAGTTCAGGTCCAGATTGATTCCAGAGGGTGAGAGACCAGCTTCTCCCCCGCAGCTGACGCTGCCCCGAATGAGAACAGCAGCTCAGAACAATTAAGCACACCCTGCCTTGTCCACCAAGAGTCTAAACAAGCAGAAATATAGAATGACAGGCATGTAGCTAGTATGCTCTGCCTTAACGAGAAAGAGACGAGTGGTTATAAAACAAAAAACCAAACAATTCAAAGAAAAAATAGGGGGAGGGGGTACTGGCTTCGGACACAGCAGCAGAGTCAACCCTGACGCAGGCGGGTGGTGACGGCTGTAGCCCAGGGCACAGGGCCAGGTGCGATGTCTGAAGACGCAGAGCACAGGTCGGCACACAGGCCGTTCTGGAACACACAGGAGCCCAGCGTGCTGACTCCCAGACAGAGCCTCGATGGCATCACAGACCAGGGGCAGCCGCGCAGGACACCTGGGGACAGGAGTCAGGCACAGAAGTCCATGGCGCACACACTCTAGAGAGGGCAGCCAAAGAAAGGGTTCCAGAAGCAAAGGACAGCACAGCTAGAGCATCCCTGAACTCCTGAATTCAACAGACACAGGGGTCTGAGGGAGGATGGCAAGTCAAGGCTCGGTGGGTGCCGGTGGCTCCTGTTCCCTTGCTGGGGAGGTCTGGCCCCGCCTTTCCTGGTGCACCCGGACCCAGACGTAAGGCCCATTCAGATTCTGTGATGCTTTCCTTAACACCCTCCCAGGGGCGGTAGGTACTCTCCCCTCCTTGTACCGGTTTTACCTTTACACTGCACTGCGCTCCTAACAATTTTCTCACTAAAACAGCTACAGAGCTTATAATCCAGCATTTCTACTCTGAGGTTTATATCCAGCAGAAAAACACGTAAATATGTGCGCCAAAAAGACACAAGAAAATCCATCCAGCACTCTTATATAATAGCCCCGAACAGGAAAAAACCCAAAGGCCCATTAACGGTCGAATAAATAAGTCACGGTATATTCATACACTAGGATGCTACACCCCAGCGAAAAACGGATAAACTACTGTCACAACAACGTGGATGAATCTCACCAGCATGATGCAGAGGAAAGGCCAGATACCAAAAAAAACCGCGTATTGTACGAAGTCATTTATGTCACGTTCACAAACAGGCCAAACAATCTACGGTATGAGACTCTGGGATAGTGGTGACTTTGGGGGAGAAGGGGGTGGGGACTGAGCAGGGGCCCCATGACGAGGACCTCCCTGGGCGCTGCTGGTCTTCCACTTCTGATCCGAGAAGTGGCTACGTGAAAGGATTCAATGTTATCCACACTGAACTCACAGTTATACAAGGGTATTCACTATTTCATTAAGCT
Source organism: Eschrichtius robustus (assembly GCF_028021215.1). NCBI lineage: Eukaryota > Metazoa > Chordata > Mammalia > Artiodactyla > Eschrichtiidae > Eschrichtius > Eschrichtius robustus. The sequence continues at coordinate 83,382,819 of NC_090840.1, forward strand.
GCTTTATGATTTGTGCATTTTTCTCCCCTTAAGTTTTAATTCAATAAAAGCTTCATTAAAAAAAAAAAAAAAAAAAAAAAAACCAGCTACCGTTTACTGAGCAAATATCACGGAACAGTGGGGGGTCAGGCAGAGTGCCCACGTGCATGATCTCATCGGGCGTCGCCACCAGCCCTGCCGGGTCGGTGCCATGTTCGTCTTCCAGATGGGCACCTGTGGCTCAGAGCCACTGTGATGGGTGGCCTCCGGCACTCAGTAACCAAAATTTAAACCAAGGGATTTTTCACAGTAAAGCCTGTTTGATAGTTTCACTAGACTGTGGACATCAGAAAGCATCTGTCTATCCAGTGACCTCACTAACTAGACCATGAGTTCTTTGACAGAGCGTAACCTGCCTACTGTTCTGCTCTGTGTCCTCAGTACCCAGCACAGGCTAGATGGTGCAGTGAATAAGTGGGGACCACATAACAGCCGAGACTGATGGAGCGCTAAGTTAGGGGCAGGCACTGTGCTGAGAGCTTTTCCTAGAGTTATCTCATTTAATCCTCATCATGACTCTGACGTCAATACTAATATCATCTCGACTTTACTGATGATGAAATGCAGGGGGTGAAGACATATATCCTTGGATGTATGAATGAAAGAATGAACGAAATGTAAGGGCTCCTGCATCCCCCAGGACCCCAGGCAATAAGCCACAGCCCTGAGAACACAGTGGCCCAGGGCATCTTCCAAAGTTTGTAGCCGCCTCAACCCTTGGGTTCCTGCTTGCTCCAGAGAATAGTTCCCTGTTAGAGCGTATTTTCAACTAATGTAGAAATTGGTTCCACCGTCTCCTCTTTTGAAGTTTTAAATGCCAGAGAAGCCCCGCCAGCCATGAGGGCGTTCCGTGTAGGACATGACATAAGCAAAGGCTTCTTTATGCCCCCACCAACGGTGCCAGCTACCTCCCTTCAAACTAGGTAAACCGGTAAACCGGTGAGCCCCCAAACCACCCTACAAGGAAGGCACACATGAGCTTATTCTAAATTCACCTTGAAATGGTAATCAAGCTGACACCAAAAAAGGATCGATAGTGTAGTCTCTTTACCAACTATATGGCATTCTTTAAATGGAATCTTTATTCAAAAATCCACTTCTAAAGTATGTAATGTCAGAAAGTGCTAGATTGTTTCTGAAATTTGTTTGACATTTTGGTTACTTCCTGGGCAACTGATACCAAACAATTTAGGCAATCCTTTAAAAGAGAGAACAGAAACCCATCTCATGGCACACATTTTTTTTTTCTTTCTTTAAATAAAAGATTTCTGAGAAGACAATGTTGTATTTTCTATTTTCTAAAAGCTTCTCCAGAGGTCTGTAATCCATAGCTGCGGTCCACCAGCATGTTCAATGATAAGACATACTGGACAGCACGCTTATTTTTTTTTTTTGTGGTTAACAAAAAATACACTGCAAAGTCTGACTCGTGTGACTGATTTACAAATAAAAATGAGTAAGTAGAGTCTACAGCATTATGTTTCAAAGTCAGTGTCCAAGGAAGCCCAGCATTTCCTCAGTTCTTGGGAATTCAGTTTTCTGGGATGTTTTCAGGTGTGGTTGATGGAAATTTCTGCATTACTAACATTCTTAAGTTTCAGTTCCCTCATTCAAGAGAATAAGGAGAGTATCTGTCATGCTTATTTCTCAAATACAGATGAAAAGAGAAAACGAATGTGAAAGTGCCTTGTACAGCCCAGAGTCCGCACCAAGTCAGGGCTCCTCACTATTTGAACCACACGGACATGTGCCACCTCCCTCCCGGCTCCGGGCACCCACACTGGGTTGTGCTCCCTTCCCTGGCCCATTCCTGCCAGCGAGCTGTCGGTTCCAAGACTCAGCTCTCTGCCTCTCGTGTGTCCCCTCCAAACGTGTGTGCGACGTTCCCTGGAAGCTGGTCTCACTCCAACACACACAATTCAATTTATGAAAAGGTAAAACACACGAATCACTGTTAGATACTGTTAAGTGAACGATACCTTTTCAGTGGAAGTAGAGAGAGATGAATGGGACTGTGGCTTCCCTCCATGGAAGGGGGAAGGCTCTGGCTGGGTCCTCGTACACATGGACTTCAAGGGCATCAAAACAATCCATCCCTTGGCTGGACGGTAGATATACGACTGCTCATCACGTTACTCTTTATACCTTTTGGTATATCGCAAATAGTTCCCAATAGTTTTTTCAAAACCCACTCCACCAAAAAACCGTCCATCATTTCTTAGTTTTATTCTCATTTGTTCATTCATTTAACATTCTCCGTACCTCCTGTAAGCCAACCTCCACCGTAGGAATGGGGAATACATGTACCTAAGATCAGTTCCTGCCCTGGAGGAACTTACAGCCTGATGTTGGGGGTGGGAGAGGAGGCGAAGAAGAGTCTGGGGAGAGTCAGGGTGGAGAGAGAGGGACGATGAAGGGTAAAGACCACGCCGAGTGAAGGCGGTACCACAAGGGGGCGCTCATGTGCAGGGACAGGTAAGCAGCTCAGTGCTGGGCAGGCGAGGAGGTGGGCACAGAGGGACAGAAACTACAGGACTTCCTGGAAGTAGACCTGTCCTCTCGGACGGACCACTCACTGAACCCAGAGCTGTTCTCTTTCCTCATTTTACGCAAGGAAATGAAAGCCAAAGAGCAGGACTTGGAATTCAGACGTCCCAGCTCCAGCCGGGGCCCTTCCACTAGGTCCTCAAACCACTCATTCCCGGCTTCCAAATTTCACTTCACCTTTGACTTGTTCAGCTAAATTGTTCCCTCCAGAGATGCGTGTCTTCCAATTAAGTCGTGAGTTCTAACTAGCGAGGATCATCTCTCTTTTCCTATTGGTATGTGTACGTTTGTGTCCACTCAACACCTTGCTTCCCACTGTGCCCAGCGTTTAACCAGAGCGTAGAAATGTGAATGAAAGACAAGTCACTTCCACAAACGATGCTCTTATATGCCAATTCAGAAAAATTCAATGCATTTCAGAATTCCGCAGCAATGCCTCACATCCCACTATCTTTCTGCCTCCAGAATCGTGCCACGTTATTCACGTAGCTGTCTTCACAGAGCAGGAGGCAGACCAAGCCAACTTCTGTCCTCAGTCAATAGCAATCCCTCAGCTTGGCACTCTCTGTCTCCCTCGGTCCCGCCAAGGGTATCTCTCCCGCCTCAACTCCCACTAGATTGCTTCCAAAGATTCACTTATGCTACAACCACTGCCCCTACAGGCCAAGAATGGTCGCACATTTCCCCCCAGCCAAGAATTTTTCTCCACCTATGCTAATCATCATTAATCCTTGAGGATCAGCCCAAATGTCAACTGTTCTGTTTCTATGGAGCATTTCTGTTCTTTCTGTAACACTGATTTTGTTCTTCACTCCGGAGTAATTAACCGCTTGCTTCCTCTTCCAACTATAAGCTACTTGCGGGTAGGAGAGGCAGCCCCATTTCTAACACAGCACAATGAGGGTTGGTTAAAAATGGGGGGAATAAGTCTACTTATCGGATTATGTCTCTATGTACTTTGAACCCAGTGACCTATGAATCCCTCTAGGTAAATCAGGACTGGACTTATATCCCAATGGGTGCCAGTCTTAGAGCTTGCTGCAGTGGTGTTCCAGTTAACGAATGAATATTACTAAAGAGATACTTGCATTGTTTAAACCAATAAGTTGCAAAGTTAGAGAAATAACAGGTAGTGAAGCAGGAACAATGTATCTTAAGGGACTGAGTCTTCTTTCTCTACACGGGTGAGTCTATATTCAAATTTAAGAGATGATTTTAGGGACTTGCCTGGTGGCGCAGTAGTTAAGAATCTGCCTGGCAATGCAGGGGACACGGGTTCGAGCCCTGGTCCGGGAAGATCCCACATGCCGCGGAGCCACTAAGCCCGTGCGCCACAACTACTGATCCTGTGCTCTACAGCCCACGAGCCACAGCTACTGAGCCCGCGTGCCACAACTACTGAAGCCCGCATGCCTAGAGCCCGTGCTCTGCAACAAGAGAAGCCACCGCAACGAGAAGCCCGCGCACAGCAACGAAGACCCAATGCAGCCAAAAATAAAAGAAATAAAAAATTCTAAAAAAAGATGATTTTAGCACCCCAGTGCTCAGCAATAGCTACAAAGCCAACTTTATTGTTCTAGTTTCTTTAAGGGCAAGGGAGGAGCCTCTACTAATACTGATCACTCATGCTGCCCATTCATTTATCGAGTTTATTCACTGCTTAAGCATAAAATGCACTCAATTTTTGTTTCCATTTCAGAGTACATGTATGCATTCAAATGCTACTGAGCGCCCTGGGGGAACAAAGCACACCCACTGATAGACGCTGCCAAGGCAAAAGGGTTAATGGTAGCCATGGCAACCACTTCCAAGAATAGCATCATCTGCAGCAGCATTCAGGCTGGGCCGGTCGACAGAATGGTTATAAATATACCTATTAGCAGCCTGAGCTGAATCTTTAAGCAGCGCTGCTAGGAGAAGGGATACCTAAAAATAGCTCCACACGACTGCATCTGAAGACGTGTCCTCAGAAACACTGCGTCTCGTGCACATATTCACACACGCACAGAATGAGTTTCAATTTTCTTTTTCCCAAGTGCCAAGAAGTGAACACTGGAGGAACACAATAGACTATGTGACACTTTATGACCTTTGTCTTTCACTGTAACATTCCAAAAAGCAGCCCCTAAAGCGGAAAGGGGGCTCCAGCTTCACCAGCTGACTGGAGCCACCGCCCAAGCACCCTGCGCAGCAGGGCGGCTCCCCAGCGGGCCGCACAGGTCACGCGCACCGGGAAGGCCGCTCCTACAGTGAGCCCACGTGCGGGAGGGCGGGCAGCGTGAACAGCGGCTCCCGAGAAGGGGTATCCCGCCCTTGCCCCTGCTCCAGCCCAGCTTCAGGGGCCACGTCCGCGCAGTCTCCTCTAATTTCTGCTACTTCTATCCGGAGGGACATCTTACCCACATTGCTCCTAAAACACGGGTCATTTTCCGCATAGGAGCAGGGAGCTCAGAGCCAGAGCGTGGCAGGCTTGAATTTCAGCCCAGCCACACTGTCAGTTTACTTGCGTAAATAAGTCAACCTCTCCAAACCTTCATTTCTTCATTTATAAAGAGGGATTATGAAACGCCTAAACCAGAGATTTAAGGAATAAATCAGAGAGTAAAAGAAAGACGCCCAGCACCTGGGGGCATTCAACTTGCGAGTTCTCCTCCTGTGTTCCTCGCTCTCTTACCTACTCCCACAGACTACAACCCTCCGGAAGGCAGGGACCGCATCACCCCAGCTCTGCATCCACGTAGCCTGGTGCCCAGTGTAGGGGCAGCTGCGTGGGGAGCGAACGAACGAGCGACTGTAGCTCCGTCCTGGCCCCGAGGACACAAGCACAGAATCGCACCGCCACCCGGCTAACTCCCCTCTGCTGCCACCTGTCGCAACTCCTCAATCACCCATGAGTCAAAGGGAAGAGACGAGACCATGTTCTAGCTACAGTCCTAAGGACGTGGGCAGTAGAATGTACGTGGCAAGGAAAAGATCTACTTACACAAACAGGGGAGCGCCAACATACGCCACTGCCCTCAAAGAGCAACTCGGGCCCCAGCAGGGAGCTCTGGACCTGAGGGCCCCGCACCCCAGGCCCCTCAGCAAACGGGGACCCACGCGAGGACTCTCAGTCTAGCGGGTTTCGCTTACCTTGTGCGTAAGCCTCCCTCTCTCCTCTCTCAGAAGGAGACACGGGACCTGCCTCACAGGGGTGTGGTGAAGCTATCTGAGATACAGCAGCACAGAAAGTGCTGGGTCTGCTTCCCCTGTTCCTTGGGCCGTACCCCTAGAACCCTTCTCTCTGGCTGGGCTCAGCCCAAGGAGGACAGGCCGGAGACCCAAGGGCGTGAGAGGGGGGCCTGGGTGTCTCCCTAGCCCAGTGGGGCTGGGACCCCCATGCCCAGAGCCTTGTCCAGCCATGCTTCCACGGCTGTAGCTCTCAGAAGGCTCTGGTTACACCATTCGGTCCCCGCAGGCCTAGAGGGGCTGGCAGCTCCCACTGTTGTCAGCTGCTGAGGGCCCTGCCCGCACACAAATGCCGCCTGTCGCTCCGCCCCACTCAGACCCTGACCCCCAGAGGCGCTGGCCTTCGCTTCCCTACCGCCTGCCCCTTAGAGGAAGAGAGATGTCTCGGATTTGGGGGGCTCTCTGAAAATTACAAACTCTGCGTAAGTTTGCCCATCTCTACTCCTCTATAAAAAAGAAGTATCTGAAAATCCCTTCAACCACCCCCAATCCCCCGACTGGGTAGAAAATACAGCGAGTTCTGGTCATTTTCCTTTTTATGATGGGATCCTAAGGGGAGACATAAACGATAAAGGAGAAAGTCTTCTAAAACCTCAAAACCAAACTAACTCACTAAGGGAATTCAGAGGTGAGTGTAGGATTTGCAGAGCTCACCTTGAAGCCGCGGTTGGGTTTGGCAGGAACACATGTGTGACGCTGAGCAGTAGCTCCTGGTGAACAGACCCCGATCGTGCACACTGTGTCTACAGGTATGCTTTATGTATACACACACGAACGCACACACGCACACTCCCAGACACGTCCCTCCAATTTGTACCTCCGGAACAAGCTAACCAAACGGCCATCCCAACAGGCGCTGGAAGGACAAACACCCGTGAGGGGGCGGGACAGGGGTACGGTCAGAGGTTTTCTTGTATTCTGTACTAACTCAACGGTACCTATGATGTCTGCTTTCGTCAGAACGAGGGCGGGCAGGCAGGCCGACTGGCAATGTGGTAAAAATGTTAAGAACCCATGAGCTGAGGGGAAGAGTAAAGAATATACAGCCATCATCCATGCATTCAAACCCACGGGACTATAAGAAATCTTAACATTTTGCCACATTCACTTACAGTTGTGAAGCGCCCCAGTGCCCCTGCCTTCCTCCTCAGAGGTAACCACTACCGTGAAGTTGGTGTGTGTTCTTCACATATATTTTTATATGCTTACTACATGTATGTAGATGTAGTACTGTTTTCCATGTTTTTAAACATGATGGAAATGTAATCATACTCACTTTATTCTGAAACTTTCTGTTTTCACTCAATGTATGATCATGTCCAGACTTAACCATGCTGATAAATGTAGATTTAGTTCATCTTAACCACTGTGTGGTATTTCAGTATATGAATTTAACACATTTTATTTAAGAGCCCCCTATCAATGGACATTCAGGGGGTTTCTAAATTTCACTATTCAGACAGTGCTTCAGGAAACCCGGTGCTTGCCTCCTTGCTCAAGAGCTTCTCTGATGTATCGTCCAAGGAGTGGGGATAACGGCTCAAAAATATACGCAGCCTCAACCTTATTAAAAATGCCAAATGGTTGTACAGATTTATACTTTGGCCAACGCTGTATGAGAGTTCCTCTTTTGCTACGTCCTTACAGTTTCTGGTATTAAAGAATTTGCTTTTATTTTCTCAGTCTGATGGGTACATTTTACAACTGTGAAACTGTAACTGTCCCACACATCCATACATCTGTCCTTCCAGTCACTTACTCAACAGATATTTAAACTGTCATACACCAAGCATTTTGCTAAAAACACTGAAGACACAGTTAAAAGACAGACAAAATCACTGCCCTTTTGGAGGAGCAGGCAATACACAGAAATAAAACAGATGATGGGGCTTCCCTGGTGGCGCAGTGGTTAAGAATCCGCCTGCCAATGCAGGAGACACAGGTTCGAGCCCTGGTCCGGGAAGATCCCACATGCCCCGGAGCAACTAAGCCCGTGTGCCACAACTACTGAGCCTGCGCTCTAGAGTCCGTGCACCACAACTACTGAAGCCCGCGCGCCTAGAGCCCGTGTTCCACAACAAGAGAAGCCACCGCAATGAGAAGCCCGCACACCGCAACGAAGAGTAGCCCCCGCTCGCCGCAACTAGAGAAAGCCCGTGTGCCGCAACGAAGACCCAATGCAGCCAAAAATAAAATAAAAATAAAACAGATGACGAATGGAACGTCAGGAGGGTCCTGAGTGCTATGGAGAACACTAAAGCAGGACAACAGGGGAGAGAATGAGGGAGCCGCTACTGATGCATTTCCCTGGTTAGTATTTACAAAAGCATCATTAAGAATCTAATCACAGGGTTGGGCACCGGCAGCATGACCCTCGCCAGCTCAGGCTTCCTCTCCTGGGAAGGGCCGGCTCACCCCCACCACCCATTTCTCTAACTTCTTATTGATTCCCACATCCGTGAAAATCCCTCCTCCCGTCTGGGGACCAGTCCTCTGTTGGTGATGCGTGCTGGTCACACCTCCCTTTCTGTGGATCCTTTCCCTCTCTGTGTTTTTAACTCTTTCTTTACTTGGGGTATATCATACTAAAAGATGCAACACATGTAATGACATGTGACTTAGCTTTAAATTTTGTTCATATAGTCTCCTTTACAGAATTTTGTATAAGTTTAACATAATCGAACTGGTCAGTCTTTTCCTCTATGATCTGTGCTTTATATTCCAAGCCTAAGAAACCCTCCCTAAAATGGTAAAGTCATAAACATGTTGTTCTTTCATACTTGTGTCTTTATCCTGCCTGATACCAATTTTGTTTATCATATTCCAATTCTCTTTTTTTCTCCACATGGATAACCAAGTGTTCCAGCATCATTTATGAAAAGGTTCTGACTTTCTCCCATTGATTTACGATGACCCCGGTCATTCCATATTCCATCAATTCTAAAATTCTTATCAGAACGTTTTTATAAAACTGTGTTAGGTCTGCCATCTGGGGCGACAACAATTATAAAACATCATAGATTGTAAGATGAATCTGTATTTCAGAGATAAAACAGAGGTGCTTCTTAGAATTAATGAAACTGGGCGTGTCAATTTTCCCTATACCTATGGACCTGATTTGGACCTTTCTATTCCCTTTTACAAAACATGTCTACCTGTCCCTGTACAATTTATCAGACTGTTTCAATTACTCTGGTTTTATAAGCCTTAGTACCTCACAGGGCAAGATGCCACGACTTGCTCACATGCTTCAACTGTCTGGACTATTCCTGGCTCATTCTTCCTCCATAGGAATTCTAACATTTATAGCTTGTTGGGTTGATTTTAAAACTAGGAATTCTGCTAGGGATGATATGTAACACAGATAAACCTGGGAGTAAGTTGACATCTTCACAATATTGAGTCTTCCCATCCACGAACGTGGAACACAGTGCATGGTTTCATCAGGTCTGCTTTTAAGCTTTGTAATACTCTACATAAAGGTCTTGCATACATTGCAGATTTTTTTTTTTTTCCCCAAAGTACCTTGGAGTATCTATGGCTATTGTGAATAAGAATGTTTTAAATTGTATTTTCTAATTATTTTGTATTGGTATGGAGACATGCTATTAATTTTTTATCCTGAATCAAGAAAGCTTATTGAACTCTTTCATCAATTCTAACAGCTGTCTGCAGGTTCTCTTGAATTTTCCCTATAAATGATCCGATCATCCACAAATAAAGACAGGTTTGTTTCTTCCATTCTAATTCACATGTCTCTCATGTTTTTATCTTTTCTTATTGCATCAGCTAGAACTGGGGTAATTTCGAGTGGAAACAGTGAGCAGGCACCCTTGTCTCACTCCTGACTTAAACGGTAATGTGTCGAAAGTTTCACAGGTAAGCGTAACGTTTCCTATGGATTTCTCACAGGCACCTTTAATTAAGCTAATAATGCTCCCTTGAAGTCTTAGTTTACTAACAGCTGTTATTATGAATATATGTTGGATTTTATTGAATTTTCTATATCTATTTGTTTTTCCCTCCATTAACTTGCTAGTATGACATGTAACATTGATTTTTCTGACGTAGAACCATCCTCGCATTTCTAAGATAAAGTCCACTTGGTCGTGACTTTTTATTCCTTTTATACCCGGCAGAATTTGATTTGCTAATGTTTTATTTTGGTTTTTTGCATTGTGCTAAAATCCTAGCCACCCATGAAACTTTGGGACCCAGAACACACCTAACTGCTTCATATTTTTTGATTTGTATTTTTTAAAATGTTTATCTTATATTTTAACTCACAGAGGGATTTTTGATTTCTCCTTTCAGTTTTTTTCTGTTATTGCCTAAGCTCTTTTTCTGGCAAGAATGAATCAAAGCAGGACCTGACCAGACCTGGAATTCCACACCAACTCCCTGTCTGCAAGTCCATCTTCACTGTCTCTCCTTTGCTAAACCTTTACCTAAATTCAGTACTTATTCCCTTAAATGGCACAAGCATATTAAAGGTCCTGGTAGGGTATCCGGCAAATAACAGAGTTGATTCAATCCAATTAACAAATTGCTAAATGTTCAATACACTAGTTGAACTTTCAAAACCAACTTTCTTCAAGAACAGAGAATTTGGAAATGTTACACATTTAAGGAATTTACGAGGATATACTTAGTAAATTCTTCACCAGCTACTCAATTCTTCTACGTGCTGGACTTCCTAAATCCCTTCTCTGCTTCACACAACACTGAACACGCAGGGGCAGCTGTGTGGCCACGAGACGTGCGCGCCCTTTGCTACAGCAGGCACCTGTCTGCACGCCCCTACCAGAGCAGGTTCCAAGGGTTTGGTGAAGGGCTAAATTCTACATTCAACCTCCAAGAATGTATGTCGACAGGCACTGTGCATCCAGGGGTGGGGGGAGGGAAGGTGTGTTCATGTGCATATATACATATGCACATTTTCCCCCTCAACTTATAGTCAAGCCAATGTAAGGATCCCCATTAAAAAAGCATGCTCCTAGGGACTTCCCTGGTGGTCCGGTGGTAAAGAATCTGCCTTCCAATGCAGGGGACGCGGGTTCAATCCCTGGTCGGGGGACTAAGATCCCACATGCCGCGGGGTAGCTAAGCCTGCGCACCACAACTACTGATCCCGAGCGCCTCAGCTAGAGAGAGAAAACCCGCGTGACACAACTAGAGAGAAGCACAAGCGCCGCAACAAAGAGACTGCGCACCACAAGGAAAGATCCCGCGTGCCTCAACAAAGATACCGCGTGCCGCAACTAAGACCCAACGCAGCCAAAAAAAAAAGGAAAATAAATAAAAAATAAATATTTAAAAAAGCATGCTCTTAGAAACCAACTCTATTTAAAACTGTTTTTTTAAAGACCAGCCCTGTGGCATTGTGTCCTTAATTTGAGCTTTTAAGTGTTACCTCCACCTTAATAACATGGCTCTTGCCAGCCTCCCTCCTACATTACATGCCTCTTCTACTTTATAATGAATGGTCACTAACCAGCTTCTCGTACTTTCTCACACAGCAGGCTCTGAAACCACTTGCCCTGTCATTAATACACTCCATAACCTTGGGCAAGTGCTTAATAACTACAGGGCTCAGTTTTCTTACAGGAAAAAAAAATGGGGATAAGAGCACTCATGTTGCAGTATAATTTTGGTAACTAAATGCAATAAAGTATGTGAAATTACCCGTTACGTAACACAGGTGCTCAATAAAGACAAGTTTCCTTCCATTTCTATTCAAATATCCACTTCCTCTATTCTTTCTGCATGATTGCCTCCCTATCTCCCCTTTCTGGGGTCCATGCTTTACTCTACCTTCAGCGGTGGACAGCTAACTACCCACTTTAGGATGAACCTAAGCAGAAAATCCAATAAAGCGTAAGTGCTCCAGAGGCAACAGCTGTCTACATCAGAATCCCTCCCCTACGCCAGCCACAATGCCACATCCCTCTTATTCTCTGTATTCGTAAATGAATTCTTTCCTTTGGTGGGGGCAGCACATATGGTCTCAGCAGACATACAGAAGTCCACGTCTCATCAATGTCTTAATGTCTTGGTTGATGCCTTACTCTAGGCCTGAGATAGCAAGGCATAATCAATAATTAGAGGAGGCACACAGTTGGTTGGGCTAACACTGTCAAGATAAGCTGGCTGTGTCAGAAAAACAGCACTTCCTTCATCGTAAAAGAGTCATAATATTTATTTATGGCTGGATAACTTCATGGCAGGAAGATGGGAAATCAAAGAATAAAGCAGAACTTACTAACATTATCAGAGTTATTTTTATCTTAAGTGTGAACATTACTCTCAGGCTCTGGCCTAAATCAGCATAATTACAATGATCGATGAGACAGACAGAAAGACACAGCTCAATCACCAACAACGCTTCCTGCTTTTAAAAAGCATTTTATACGTATTATTTCACTTGATTCTCAAACCACAGCGAGTTCATTTCCAGAAGAGGACAGTGAAGCTGGAACAGGCACAGTGACACCATCATCCAGGAAAAGCACACGGAGTCAGTGCCCAGGCCCCCAGGCCCAGACACATGCCTTGTGCCCAGCGCCATGGGCTCGGGGGCTGCGGGAGGGAAGCACACACAGCCTCTCGTATAGAACGCTCAGTACAGAAGAAAAGCAGCCGTGCATTCGTTCACTTCATCAGGAAATATTTATCAAGATACTACTTTGTGCCAGGTGCTGGCTCAGGTCCCAGGGGCACGCAATGAACAAGACAGCCAAAGCCCTGCCCTTTGGCTTTGGCTTAGGGGAGCTTATCCTCAAGTGGTCGTACAAACGAGCCGTGAGGCCCAGAGCCAGGGGAGTGTGTGCAGGGAGGGGAGAAAACATCCAGACCACTGGAGGGGGTCAGAGACACCTGCACACTTAGCACTGACACACTCAGACCATCTTAATAAAAATTGATGCCCTTGTGATGCTGTCACGATGCTGTCCCTTCTCCATTCATAGCCATCGACCACATTTTCACTTGACTTTCACACCTGGATTCTGGACTCCACCTTATTACCCTGAATTCTCTTCTAAAACAAGCTTTCTGCTGTCAGAGAAAAGAATCCCCAGTTTTTGTCATGGACTCACTACCTGGGAAGAAACTTGAGGATGGTCCATTTAGCATCTCCTTCGTCCTGCCCAGGGTCCTTTCAATGTACCACGATGCCACAAACTGTCCACAAGGAGGCTCAGGATGGCAGGACCACAGGGTGCCTGCCACCCCACCGTCCCAACCTGCCTCGCCGAAAACCTTGTGTCCACACTGACTCAGACCCCGTGGGGTTCCTCCAGAAGGCTTTCCTTTCAGGCCTGTACCTTCCAACAATCTTGCAGCAATTCAGAGAACACTTCAGGCAATTCATTTAGTGATTCACATCCAAAAACACTTATGCTCACCTTGCAACAGAAGGCCTGGAGAGGTTCTGGGAACCAGTACGTCCCTAGTTCTGAGCACGAGACGAATGACGGAACGAGCAAGATGAATAGAGTTATTCCCATTTTGAGCTCAGTTTTTCTATTTATTGTGGCAATCTGATCGTGCTTTATGAGGACGGCAAATTGTTAATTTACAGACACTATTTACAGCCACGTTCTCTTGATTATGTTTCCAGAAGGAGCTGACCCATTTGGGAGTGGTTTTCTAGTTAAGTTCACAGTCTCCACAACAGAAAAAGTGCACAGGTTAAGTCTTTTACATTTTCAGTCTGTACTTTGCTGGGCTAAACCAGTTGTCTGGTGAAGCTAAATAAGGTAATATATATATGAACACACTTCCCAGGAGGCAGGAACTGTTATTAGCATTATTATTCCACTCCTGAGAGTAATGGTGCCGTCAACCTCTGGTCTCGTCCCCACTGCTCTGGTCTCCCTGCAAACAAAGACCAGTGGGGGCCCCTGGCATGGTCAGTGTATCCCAGACGGCCAGCCAATCCCAAACGAACCAGGAAGGTCAAGAGCAAGTGCAGGTTCCTTGGGCTCTGAAATAGGATTAAGAATATTATTCTCTCAGATTAGTGCCTGGGCTTCACATTGCTTATTTGTGAAGCGGGGATAAAGTATCTACACACAGGGTTGCTGGGTTGATTAAAATGTATCTAAATCATCTTCCTCCAAGGTGCCGGGCAAACATTTATTAATTCCCTGCTCATCTCATCCAAGTTTTTGCTCAACTTGACCCAGTAGGTGAAGCACAAATATGAACCCCGAGAGGCCTGAGGAAACTACATGAGAGGACTCTATATAACACACACACGTACAATACTACACACACACACGTAAGTATGCATGTATCTATGTAGGTATGCGTGTGTAACACTACATACATCCCAGAGGACTCCAACTGGATGGCCGGAGGAAGCAGGAGAGCCCACCACGCCATGACACGCGATGTGTGTGGCAGGACGTGTGTGATAAGGAAGACGTGCCCAGGCAGAGCGGGACTGATGCACACACACTGCAGCGTAGCATGTACCAGGCACTACTGCCAAGCTCTCCATTCTGTTACCTCACTTTAATCATCATAACAACCTCATGTGAATCGATGATTATCGTGGCCCTCACTTTATAGGTGAGGAAGATGAAGCCCAAGAGTTACTGGGGTGGATGAAAGCCGGATCAAAGGAACTGGTCCCCCAAATCACCAGTAGCCACAGGTGGTAACTGGGACCAGGAGAGGAGACCATCAAGACAGAGACTGAGACCGACTGGCTGATAATCAAACCCCAGCCGCCCCCACAGGAAGAAGAGGGTAGAAGGGGTGCAGAGACTGTCGTGGGGTCCTGGAGCCAAGAGAAAGGCCCCAGGGGCATGGCTGGGGCTCTGGGGTGCCTCACCTTCGGCACTGTCTCCTACAGGTTTTTTCCCATCGGTGACTTAAGTAAGAACAGAATAAGCAAGTTTATTTCAATCCCTTGGACACCACGGTCTCCAGGGAAAGCAAACACAAGAGACAGCAGAGCTGAAATTCTAAGCAACTTCTACTGGCTTACATATGGCATCAAAACCAGTGAGATGGCGTTCAGCAAAAGGTTCATCGACCTCCCACATCTAGGCTGCAAGGAATCAACTGCACGGGGACAGATATGCGGAGGTGGAGATTGACCAGGGATGACGGGACGGAGGAGGGCCAGGAGGACACTCAGCAGGGGATGGACACGCCCTCAGGTCACGTTAACCAACACAGGGGCCCCTGCACAGAGGGCTAGGTGACCTCAGGTGCTCGGAGCTGGCGGACAGGCCTGGATTCCACCAGCTGCTGGATAATCCCTCCTACTGAACGGCCTTCCTTCCTCTCTGGACTAGTCTGCTAGGGCTGCCAAAATAAAGTAACAAAACGGGTGTAACTGAAACAGCAGAAATATATTGTCTCCCAGTACTGGAGGCTGCAGGTCTGTGAACAAGGTGTGGGTAGGGCTGGCTCCTCCCAAGCCCTCTCCTTGGCCCAGAGGTGGCCGCCTGCAGGTTCACGTGCAGACAGTAGTTAAGCCTTCCGATCCAAGAACACGGGACGTCTTCCCCCTCATCTAGGTCTTCTGTAACTTCTCTCAAGGATGTTTTACAGTGTTCAGTACACAAGTCTTAACACTTCTTTATGTTAAGTTTATTCCTAATTATTTTATTATTTTTAATACATTAAAAGAATTATTTTCTTAATATCCTGCAACTTTGCCGAACTCATTTATTAGTTCTAATAGTGTTTTAGTGAATGACTTACATGAGATCACGTCATCTGCCAGCAGAGGTAGTTTTACTTCCTCTTTTCTAAACTGGAGGCCTTGCATTTCATTCCCTAGCCCAATTATCTGGCTCAAGCTTCCTGTACAACGCTGAACAGGAACGGCAAGAGTGTCTCCTTCCTGGTCTCGGGGAGCATCCTGACTTTCACCGTAAGAAGACACCGGCAGTGAGCTTTCACAGCCACCCCTGACCCACCTGAGGGTGCTCACTCTCTTCCTGATGGGGGCTGTTGTGTTTGGGGGGCTGTTTTGTATGGTGAAGGGTTCCTCACAATCTCATCTGCACATCCCTTCTCCCCACAGATGTCAGGGTGATCTTCCTAAAACGCAGAGCTCATCCTATCACAGCCTCTTCCTCAGACGCCAGGACTTTCGGGAGCTCCGACCCCCTCACAATCTCCACCCTCATTTATGACCACTTTCGCTTTGCTCTTGCCTTCTGGCAACAAACTGATGGAGATTACCTAACACTCTCTGCTACTTCCTCCCTCCATGACTTTGTTCTCCCTTCCTTCTGTTTGGAATGCAATTTCTATGACCACCCATTTCCCCTGCAATTCTTTTAAAACTTTGTTTTATTGCATGCTAGAAACCTTCTGTAAGCAGAGCCTAGGCGAGGTCCCTTTATTCCACGCTGCCAATACTCTATGTACATGTGCACCCTTACAGTCACCACATTACAACTGCATGTTTATGGGCCTGTCTTCCCCAACAGACCATCAACCCTTTAAAGCACCATCTCCGCCTTACTGACCTCTGTCCCTCCAGCATCTGACCCAGAGCTCAGCACAGGGCAGGTAACGTGCAGCCTTGGGGAATGAATGAATGAATGATTCATTAAGCCCATCCTCAACTTTCCTGGCAGAGTGGTTTTTCTAAAGTGCAAATCTGATCATATACTCACTTGCTGAAATCCCTTCAATAGCTGCTGATACCCGTCAGGATGAAGTCCAAACTTCCTTTGTGGCATAAAAGATTCTCCTCGACCTGCCCCAGCCCCACATCTCTCCATTCCTATCTTCCGCTACACACCCCACTCCCTAAACCCCCAAGAACCATTACGACTCCCTAACACCAGAGCTCTTTCAAGCCTCCCCACGTTTGCCGGGTCATACCCTGCACGCTGGACTGCCCTGAATGTCCTTCTCCACTGCTCCCCTGGAAACCAGCCAACCCCTTTTTCAAGAGTCAGCTCAAACATCGCCTCCGAGCTCTAGATCTGTTTATACAGCTGTCTACTTTGCTTGGCTATTTCAAAGGCACCCACACTCCCCGAATCTGAGTGTGAACCCATGACCAGGTCCACCCTGCCTCTGCCAAGGAAGAGAACTCCTTTCCTGTCCCACGTTTTCCCGCTCGGCCACAACTCCTCTGTCAATCCAAACGCCCATCTCAGAAACCCCATCTCCTCTCTTCATATCCTCCACCACCAAGTGCCAGCCTTTTTGTTTGCAAGTATCTCTGAAATCCATCCATTTCTCTCTGGCTCTACGCCATCACCTTATCCAAGCCATCGCTGTGTTTCTCTTGGACTAGTGTTAACAGTGTCCTGATTGACCCGTTTCCACGCTGGCCTCCCCTCCAACACCGCTCCCCAAGCTTGAGCCGGGGTGCAGATCTTACATCTCACTCCTCTGTCCCTCCCCCTCCTGCAGTCCTCCAAAGGCTTCCGCTACCCTGATAACAAACACCAAACCTCACCGCAGCCCACGGGCTGCACGGCCAGCTTCCCCTGACCACCACACCACCCCCTCGCCCTGTTTCCCCTGCTTTCAAGATGCACTCCGCCCCCATCCCTCTGCCGAGCTCCCACTCATCCTTTGGATCTCAGCACCTCCTCAGGAAAATCTTGTCCAACACCCTTGTCTAGGTCAGTCTATGACCTCATAGAGTCACACGCCTTTTCTTCATAGCTCTTGTCCCAGTTATTTGAATCGGAGGGCTATTGTACAGACTATAAACCCTGTGAGAGAAGGACCGTGTCATTATGCCTTGCGGTCCAGCACACACTGGCTCAGAGAAGGCACTCACTGAGTATCTGCTACGTGAGTAAATGTACATGAAATCTTTACTCATCGCAACCCTCAGGTAGAAATGACCTCCTCCCGCCTTTAGGCTCCACTGTTCCTTGTCGGAAGGCTAGCAGAGCACCGGGCTACGCTATTAGACCGCTATGCTGTTAGGATTCTGTATTGATGTATCTCCCCCTGCTGGATTGTGCGTTCCACGTGGTAGGAAGCTCTTTCATTACAATCCCTGACATTTAACTGATGCTCAAGAAATATCTCATGATGGAAGGGCTCACTCCTTGGACGGGTAGACCTGGGTGCTACGATTTAAAAGGGCAAAAGTTCTCATTGGTAAACACGAGGGCAAGGAGATCTAGATGGGTTTCCAAATGGTGACTGTTTAGCTCAAGGATACAAAGCTTCAGAAAAGGGAGAGCCCCTTTCCTGTTAGGAGTCTCTAAGGTGGAGGCTCCAGAAGGCAGGGGCTGGGACCTGTGGGGGGCAATGCAAGGAAGAACCTGAGCTCCCGCCACTGGGCGTGACCACACTGAGAGCTCACAGCCACTGCTCACATGCTGCAGAAAAAATCCCTGTATTCGGTCGAGACTGGACTGAAATTCTTTCTTTTAATTCAATTTATTTAATTTAAAATAAATTAATTTAATTTTAAATATTTGTTGGACACCTATTACATGAATGCTAGGAACAAGGGAAATAGATACAGAGAAGACCCACCAAGCACCCCCAGGGAGCCTGCAGATGACTGTTCAGATTGCTTCTGACCCTTAGATCCCAAGAAATAATAATAAATTAAAAGGACAGTCCGATTTGTTTTAATAAGTAACCCTTCGTCCAAAAAGATAAATTTCTGTGGCTCTATTGACACGTGACCCCTGAGTGTCAATGCCCAAAAAAGCAGGCTAGCTAAACCAACTGAGTGTATACTTTGGTTCTTGCAACAGTCGCCAAATTGACTGGCAATGCCTAACAGGAAAAGGGGCTACGTCCTAATAACGAGAACAAAAAAAGACATCTCGCTTTTTTTTGGAGGTACTTGCAAGCCTTGAAAATAGCTTACCTGAGGAGCCACCACTTTGCAAGTTCAAGGGCATAGCATACCTTGGAAACCACAGCAGGCAATGCCTTTGCTCATGGCCTACAAGGAACGTGTGGAGAGGTGAAAAGCACCGGGGCTGGGAATGAGGGAGCCCGGTCTCCTCTCCCGCTAGCTGTGTGCCAAGTACTGTGCTCCTGAACTTGGAAGCAGGGACCTACTCAATGTGAGTGTACAGCTCAACAACGACCCCTCAAGAAGGTCAATTGACTCCCCCAGATTCATTATTTATTTAACTATTCAACAAATGCTGAGAGAGCACCTACTATCACCAATCACCAGGCACTGAAGTGAACCAGAGTCCCTGCCCTCAGTGGAGCTGCCCTCCCAGCGGTGACACCAGGAGGCAGGGGAGCAAGTCCCCCACCCACTCTATTTAACACAGAAAGCAGCAGGTATCTTCCCCGCAAAGGTTTGCCTCCTATCAGCCTCCACATCATGTCCACAAGGAAAGCGTACTAGGCAAGAGAAAAGGGTCTGCTCATTAGATAAAGCAGAATTCCATGGATAATGCCAGAAGTTCTTCTGAATCCCATCCTAGCCACTCAGCTCAAGTAAAGAGGGAAATCAGGTCTCTCACTCTGCAACTCCAAAGAAAATCAAGCATTACATGTTAAAAAAAAAAACAAAAAAACAAACAAACAAAAAAAAACCCCAAATCAAACTATCGATACTATTTCTAAAGTAACCCTCTTTTCAGGTCTGGGTGCCCACGGACAGCAGTGCAGCTCAGCGCTTCGCTGAGAAAGGGCAGCCCTGTGTGGCGAGACAGAGCAACTGCAATGCTGTACGTTGCCCAGATGCCTCGCTCACTTCTAACACGTGAGTTTCCTGGCCTCCGTTCTAGAAACTGCTACCCTATTTAATAGTCAAGGAAGAGGAGGAGCAGATACCAGGGAACCAGACTATCCTGAGTTTTGAAACAAGAGCGAGTACTATCACTACAAACACAAGTCAGGAGCAGCCATCAATTACTGAGTGTTCAGGACGTGCCATTTTATGTGTCCAGGGCCTAAATCACTGTCTGATTTGGTCATACGTGGCTATTATCATCCCATTTTACAGGTGAGGAAGTTGAGGCTCGGAGGAGTTAATGACTTGCTGAAAGGTCTCACAGCTAATAACTGAGGATCCCTAGAGTTCCCTGGAACCCAGATGGGCCTCACCAGAAGCAGCAGGCCTAACCCTTCCTCCACTCTTTCTTTTCATGACACAGAATAAAGTATCGTGTGCAGGCTTCACGGAGCCCTGGCTGTGCTCCAAGCACCTTGCAAACATGATCTCTACTCTGCACAACACTCAGGGTAAATCTCATCCTAATTTCACCGACGTAGAAGCTGCGGCTCTGAGAGGCGAAGCGGCTTGGCCACGATGCCACAGCCGGCAAGGAGCAGAGCCAGGACGCACCCCTGTCCTGCTGCTCCAGACGTAACCGTTCATTCAGCTACTTCACGCAGCCACACAGAGGCTCGAACGCGGGCTCAAGCTCTAAACCCGCGAGAAGCAAGGCCGATGGGCAGAGACAGGGAGAAGGGGGATGCAGATGTGAGCCCAGCTGGAACAGGCCACCAGGGTGTCCAGAGCAACCCCACAATGCAGAGACACCAACAAAGGAAGCCTGATTCCTGACACGACAGCCTCCCAAGGCCAAGTCCGAGAGCTCCGGCAGCACGGAGTTCAGAGGGGCCTTTCCCTGGAGACATTGCCCTCTGCGCCACTGCGGCCCTCCTTCTCTGCACAGGGCTGCCCACCAGCCCTCACTAGCCCTCTGCTATGACGCCAGCCCCACCGTGTGACACTGTCTACCTGCCCCAAGTTCATGGCCTGCCGCTGAGTACAAACTGTTCATTGTTCTCCACTGTACCTAGAGGATCCACGTGAAATTGACAGTGATCGAAATGTTCTGTTTGCTGGTGCGGGAAAAACCCAAATGAAAGATGCAGAACGGCCCAGCCCGCCGCCTGCCTCACCTGCCACCACACGATGCTCTAGGGCTCCATCGCCCGCCCGTAGCCCCAGCCGCGTGAAACCCCTCAGAGCTCCCCCTGACTAGCCTGCCATTTTCAGTCCTCTGTGCTTTTTCAGATGCTGTTTCCTCTGCGTGGAAGGCTTTTTCCATGCACTCCAACCTAGTCTGTGATTGGTTTTTATTACCGTGCTCCTTCTTAGTCTGAGTTCCATAGAGACAGGACTGATCTCGTGCTCTGTCTTCCCAGTACTAAGCCCAGTGCATAAGGCACAGCAGGTGTTCAATAAATATTTAATGAACGAATAAAAAAATAAACTATGTAGCGGGGCCACCACTTCAAAATAATTCAGTTGTGGGAGGAGGGTAGAATCAAAAGCGTGAAGTTCTGTGGCTGGACAGGGTGATGATGGTGGTACAACAATGTGAATGTACTTCAAGCCTCTGAACTGTACACTTAAAAGTGATTAAAATGGTCAATTTTATGTTCCATACATTTTACCACAATTTTATAAACTAAATAATTATTTTTAAAGCACAGGGTCCATGCTCTGCACTCCCTCAGCTCACCAGAGCTGCCTGCTCCCAGCAGTGAGGCAGGGCTGAGGGACGAGGAAGGTGTGCTGTCCCCGCCAGAGCTGCAGCCCCCCACCCAGGACCCTCAGCAGGTAGCGTCTCCCACCTGCACACCAGCTGGATTGATTTCACAACGACGGGCGAAATCAAATCATTCCAGCATCTAACTTAGGCTGTGAGCTCCTTAAAGGGATGGACTAACCTCTTCCAATGCCCAGAACCCCATGCAGAGTCCCGCACCCAGGAGGTGTTCAATCAAGAAGGACAGCAGCCGCCAGACATACAGCAGAGACAGTGTGTCAAGTTCCCTGGAGGCTACTGTTGCTGTTTCCCAATAAGGAGAATCAAATCCAAGACTGATGCCCCCTCAGTGCTGAATGACCCGACAAATGAATGAAGCACTGAATGAATGACTTTAGTAAGAAATGGAGAGGGCAGGCAGCAGGGCCAGAGGGGTTTACAAAGCTGCACTGCACGTCTTACATGGAAGTCCACATCCTAGGAACTGAGTCTTAAAATCACATCAATCTGACTATTCTTATATAATACATCAATATTTTCCAATAATTCATTGCCTCTGTTTTGATAAATTGCCTCTTAAAGGGAAAATCAACAGTAGAGGGAGAGGGAGATGGGGAAAGGAGGGAAGAGACAGAGACAGAGCTCAGAATACAATTACCAGTTCAGACATCAAGGAATGGATAGGTAAATGCAAGAGCCTATTAGCTCTGGGCCCAGGAGGAGACTTGTGAAAAGAGAACTGACTTAGAAATCATGTTTAAAAGAAGATTCCAGATTAATTAACAAATAAAAAGAAATTTTTTGAGAAACTAAAACTATCTCACCTAATAACTAAAGTTATCTCAAATAATAAAAGAGCTGCTAACTTAAATCTTGAGTGAAGATAAGATATGTAGAACTGGGACTTCCCTGGTAGCACAGTGGTTAAGAATCCGCCTGCCAATGCAGGGGACACGGGTTTGATCCCTGGTCCCGGAAGATCCCACACGCCGCGGAGGAACTAAGCCCGTGTGCCACAACTACTGAGCCTGTGCTCTAGAGCCCATGAGCCACAAATACTGAGCCCGTGTGCTACAACTACTGAAGCCCACTCGCCTAGAGCCCATGCTCCACAAGAGAAGCCACTGCAATGAGAAGCCCGTGCACCGCAACAAAGAGTAGCCCCTGCTCGCCGCAACTAGAGAAAGCCCAGGTACAGCAACTAAGACCCAATGCAGCCAAAAAAAGATATGTAGAACTGAGAAAGAGTAAAATCATTGTGTCTTTCATCAAGTATGTGAGACAAGTGGGGAAAAGCAGACACCACCAGGCAGCTCCCACCAGCCCGGGGTTCTAGGCGGTGGGGACACAAGATGCACAAGACTCCCTTCTCAGTCCTGACTCATTTCTCATTAAGTTTTACAACCAAACTTCATAAAAGTAACTCCACTTGCTGCTTCCTTCATCCCAGTGACTCTGCGACCCTTCACAGGCTGGCTTCTTCCCACATTCGCTATCGAAACCTCTCCATCACTTCCTGAAGTTGTCCACAATGCACATGTTGCCAAATTCAGGGGATATTTTCCACATTCTTCCTACCAGACCTCCTTGCTATCAATTGTTTCACCTGTTTTGATGACCCTTGGTTTCTGTGACCCACCCTTCCTCCTGCTGCCTCTTCATTGTCTTCCGTGAACATCCGTCCATCTCATCGTCCCTAGGACACTGCTGGCGCAGAACCTGGCACGGCCCAGCTCTTCTCCCCCAGGGTCACACCCTGAGTGGTGGCCGCAACGCCACGGCACCCTTTCCTCCACCTGCGCTCGCTGCCGGGTCTCCATCTCTGGCTCAGACCTGTCCCCTGAGCCCTGGACTCGTTTGGACAACACGCTTCTGTGCTCCAGGCACAGGGGCCAGGCCTCAGGGTGTCCAGGTGCAACTCCTGTGCTTAACACACTTCCCAAACTCCTCCCCACTCAGCCAGGAGCTGGCATCACCTCCACTCAACAGGTGGAGCGAGAGCCACTTGTGCTTAATCTCCCAGCTACAACACTTGCTATTCAAGCTTATCTGAATCCAAAAGCCACACTCAATCCATCTCCACACTGTCTCCACTTGAGACAAAAATGCAGGCTGCTGAACCAACCAAACACAAGTACTGGCCGTCAGCTGCCTTTATTTTCACAAGGATACCAGGTCACCCAAGACAGAGTCATCTAAGTGACAGTTCCTCATCTTAAAAACGAAACTTACACTCAGGTTCAGGGGATGAATATGCCAAATTTACATCAATGGCAGTGACACACCCAAGTACAGTAGTCCCCACCCCCATTTATCCGTTGTTTCAATTACCCGTGGTCAGCCTCAGTCCAAAAATATTAAATGGAAAATTCGAGAAATAAACAATTCATCAGTCTTAAATCGCGTGTTCTGAGGAGCATGATGAAATCTGGCACGTCCCACTCTGCCCCACCACGGGTATCATCCTTTTCTCCAGCGCGTCTTGCCCGTTAGTGACTTAGTAGCCGTCCTGGGTGTCAGATGGACCATCGCTGTGGCAGTGCTCGTGTTCAAGTGGCCCTTGTTTTACTTAATAATGAGCCCAAAGTGCAGGAGTGGTGACGTTGGCGATTCAGACACACCAGAGAGAAGCCATAAAGAGCTTCCTTTAAGTAAAAAGGTGAAAGCTCTCCGTTCACAAATAAATCACATGCTGAGGTTGCTAAGATCTACAGTAAGACTGAATCTTGTAGCCATGAAATCGTGAAGAAGGAAAAAGGAATTAGCCCCAAAAATCATTTTCCATGTTTTTGATAATAGCCATCCTAGTGGGTGTGAGGTGGCACCTCGCTGTGGGGTTTTTTCTGTTTTTTTTTTTTTTACAAATTTATTTATTTACTTTATATTTTATTTTTGGCTGTGTTGGCTCTTCGTTGCTGCATGCGGGCTTTCTCTAGTTGCGGCGAGCAGGGGCTATTCTTCGTTGCGGTGTGCGGGCTTCCCATTGCGGTGGCTTCTCTTGTTGCTGAGCACAGGCTCTAGGCGCACAGGCTGCAGTAGTTGTGGCACTCGGGCTCAGTAGTTGTGGGTCGCGGGCTCTAGAGCACAGGCTCAGTGGTTGTGGTGCACGGGCTTAGTTGTTGCGTGGCATGGGGGATCTTCCCGGACCAGGGCTCGAACCCGTGTCCCCTGCATTGGCAGTCAGATTCTTAACCACTGCACCACCAGGGAAGTCCCTCTCGCCATGGTTTTTTTTTTTTTTTAATAAATTTATTTATTTATTTGGCTGTGCTGGGTCTTCGTTTCTGTGCGAGGGCTTTCTATAGTTGCGGCGAGCGGGGGCCACTCCCCATCACGGTGCGCGAGCCTCTCACTATCGCGGCCTCTCTTGTTGCGGACGGAGCACAGGCTCCAGACGCGCAGGCTCAGCAGTTGTGGCTCACGGGCCCAGCTGCTCCGCGGCATGTGGGATCTTCCCAGACCAGGGCTCAAACCCGTGTCCCCTGCATTGGCAGGCAGATTCTCAACCACTGCGCCACCAGGGAAGTCCCTCTCGCCATGGTTTTGATTTGCACTCAATAACTATTTATGATTGCAAGTCTCATCAATACTCACCTTAAAACACTAACAAGTAATGTTATTTTTACTTACTTAAAAATGAATGAGTTTTCCCAGGTTCTGCAGGGGCGTGCAGCTCTGGGCCCATGTCTCGCACCGTGCTGCCCTCATTCTTCGCTGGCTCACCTGCCCATCTCCTCCGGGGGCTGTGAGCATCAGTATCTCCAGTGTCTGGTAGTTCATCCAACAGGTGTTGATTAAAAGCCTCTTTTTAATGTTCCAGGCACCATTCAAGACACTTGGGGCACAGCGGCGAACAAAACCTCGTCCTCACCCTGGTAAAACTTACATTCTGGTGAAGGAGACCCATGATGAAATGTTCCAACATAACAGGCAGAGTCCAGGGCTCTGAAGGAAAAGCATGCGGGGGCAGAGGGTGGAGCAGGAGAGAGGTGCACCCGGGGGCCGGCTGGCTGGGCCCTCCATACGCTTTCCCCTCGGGCAGCACCTCATTTCCCAGTCCTCAATCCATCTGTCCTGGCTTTATAGGGAGGACCAGACGTGAGAGCAAGAAACGCCACACAGAGGAACACGCTCTCCACTCTGAAAGCAGCGAGGAGCCGTCCAGGGGCCCTCGTAACTCTTAGCAGCAGCTGCTCCTGCATCATTTCCAAGGGCCCCTGGTCTGAGCGAACAGCGCCGCCCACGGGTGCACGTCCATGCTGGCGAAGGAGTGCTAAGACCAGCACCTGGGAAACCTTTTCAGCAGAGGAACAGAAGGGGCAGCACAGAACATAATTCTGGAAACATACGGGAACAAAGCAACAAAGGAAACGAACCCAACAGATTTGAAAACAAAAATGGCTCAAATATTTTACATAACTTTTCATCAAGCTTTTTCTTGAAAGCAACAAAGTTACTATATGAATTCTCTTTGATGTTCTAACAAATAGAAGCCCTATCAGAATACTGTGATTTTTTTCTTTTTTATTGTAGTATAGTTGACGTACAATACTCTATTAGTTTCAGGTGTACCATATGGTGATTCAACACGGCTAACATTATGAACTGATCACCAGATGAGTCTAGTAACCATATGTCAACATACAAAGTTATTACAACATTACTACCTACAGTCCCCATGCCATACATGACATCCTCATGACTTATTTATTTTACAGCTAGGAGTTTCTACCTCTTAAACCCCTTCACCTATTTTGCCCACTCCTCGACCCCCTCCCCTCTGGTAACCACCTGTTTCTTCTCTGTATCAAGGAACCTGTTTCTGTTCTGTTTGCTCGCTTGTTTTCTTTTTTCGATTCCACACATATGCGAACTCATACGGTGTTTGTCCTTTGGCAGTGGGGTAGGGACAGCAGGAGTTGCACTGTGACTGTCCTCTGCGTCACACGTAGAAGGCCCACCGTCTCTCATTTTTGTTGGATGTCATGCTAGGCGCTCTGTGTAACATCATGTCACTCTACGAACGGAGACATCGTTATGCCTGTTCTCTAGATGAGGAAACTGAGTTCACAGAAGCAAAATAACCTACCTAAAGCCACTCAGCTAATAAACAGAATAGCCCCGGCAGGAAGCCAGACATGTCTGGCTCCAAGTCCACGCTGCCTGCTTTCTGACCCACTGAAATCTTTGCGGACCATCTGACACGTGCCGGGGGTGTGGGAAAACGGTAGAAAAAATCCTCGCCCTCAGGAACTCAAAATCCAATTACGGAAACCTACAGACATCAAACTTTGATGCACAGTAGAATAAGTTACAGAGGCTCCAGGAACATACCATAGAGTGTGGGGACAGAGCCCTGGGAAAAACGTGATAACAGTCAGAGACCTTGGACAAGTAGACTCAGAAGGAATCTTTGAAGGAGAGCAGGGGGACACGGGCTGTTTTACAGCCCAACATCCATTCATTCCTCTTCTGAAAATGAAGTCCCCATTTTCCTTGGAGAATCATCCAGCCCCGGAGCCGAATGCACGTGCCCTGCTGGGAAGGACCCGTCCCCAGCCGTGGCCCACGCCAGCCTCCGCTAATCTGGGGCACGTGGCTGGATGCTGGGGAGACAGGTACAAGATTTCTCAGCCAACAAAGCAAAGTGCACGTTCTTTCCCTCATCTTGACACAGGCCCAGTGTGAGGTCGGCCATGTTTCTGCCCCATAGAAGCAAAGAATGGTGCCAATTTGCAGGAAACAGAAGAGGGAGTTAAGAGATGAAGTCTGAACTTGAAAATAAAGCTACACCAATGCTTTCCCATGCAATGAGCCGATTAATTACCTCTTTTGAGAAAACCACTTAGAGCTGGGTTTCTGCCATCAACGGCATCAAGAATCCTGCTCCAGAAATCCGGACTCGGAATGAGTACACGGCCACTGGAGAAGACAGCTGCAGACAGAGCAGGGACAGTGGGAGCAAACACCTCCTGGGCACACGAGGTACACACACACACACACACACACACACACACCTCTCCTGGGCACACGAGGTACATACACATACACACACACACACACACCCACACACACACCCCTCCTGGGCACACGAGGTACACACACACACACACACACACCTCCTGGGCACACGAGGTACACACACACACACACACACGAGGGAGCATGCACACCGCCTCCCTACACCTCCTAAAGGACAAGTTGTCCCGACCGGTGCACACCTGCAGCGGGGACCGGATGGCCGTGCTGGCAGGTGAGTCGCACTGCATCCTTCTACTCTGTGTGTGTGTGTCTGTTGCCACCAGGAACACAGCTGGGAGAGTGGAACGCACCAGGGTCCACCCTACAGACCCAGGCATTTGTTTCCCACCCCCTCCACAGAGCTGGGGCCAGAGGGAGCTGTTAGATTTAGAATCAGGAGGGGGGGAAACACAGAAAGGATGGGAACCCAACTGAGGCCTCCAGCTAACCAAGCTTTGGGCCCCAAGCCTGTTTGTACCAAGAGTTCAATCCTGTGGCTTACGGGGTCTTCCCACAGCCACTGGTAGGCTCCTTGAGCCCCGTCTGGACCTTCGTGCATACACAGCCTGCTCGGGACCTCAGGCAGGGAGGGAGAGGTGATTAGCAGGTCATCTGGGCATTCTGGGCCTCTGGCTATACAACCAAAATGCCCTCCTCAATCTTAACATTCTTACACAGAAATATTACAGGAACAAATAAAATTGTATCACTAATAGTAGACATAAATAGATAGGTGGTAGTATATATAGGAGAGGGAAAACACTCTTTCAAAAGAATAAAGAAAAATTACTAAATAAAGACTGTAATATCACTCATTTATTCATCCATCCATTGAAAACACTGTATTTTTACCACATATATATATATATATATATATATATATATATATATATATATGAAATTAAGTAGGCAACTGCTGAAGATTAATTCCTCTGGAGGAATAGATCTAAAAACCTTATAAGTCATTGAAGGTGATTGTGATTGCCTGTGCTTACAGCTGTGTCCTGTTAAATCGTTTAAGAGTTGTTAGTAGCAAGAACCATAAATAGCCAGACATAAAAGTAACCCCCAGAGTCACAGCACATAAAAGAGCTGAGGTCCTCGCCAGGAAGGCTCTCCCACCCCCTCATGATGCCCCTCACACAAACTCCTGACCCTGGCGATGCCTGGAAGTGGCGTCTGGGGGAACAGACGGATCCCAGGAGCTGCAGGCGCAAGCTGGGACATCACCTGTGCTGTGTCCTGGTGCAGGAAGCAATATCTATACCTTGTAATACATTAAAAGTGAGATTTTGGTGTGGAGTACGACCATACCAAACCAAGACACTCCATGCCAAGGATCAAAGATGCAGAATATAAGGTCTCTGTCTTCAAGAGGAGCCTGGTTTAGTCGGGAGGACAGAAAAGTAACAAAAATGACAACTGCTGCAGGTGCCATATGGAAAAGGCTCGAATCCAGACTTAGAGAAAGGTTGAGTGACTATCTGAAGGGCAAGTGAACAAATAATGGGAACTCAATGCAGTTACTGCTGTGGGAGAAACAAAGGAAGAAGTGTTTCCTTGTTCAGGAATGGAAGGGCAAGTTGAGGAAGTGACATTGGGCTGGGCCTGGAAGCATGAGTCCATCCGAAAAATTGCAAAACACAGCACAGCATTCTGAGATGAGAGGATTCCATGAAGAAGAGAGGAAAAGACAGCCACAAGAGATAATGCTGAGAGACCAGAATCATATCAGATTGAAAAAAGACCTTCGATGCCAGTTTGAACTATCTTTGGCAGACAATGGAAGGAGATTTAATAAAGGAATAGGCTAATTAGATTTTAGGTTTATAAGAGATACAATAATAATAACAGCAGTTGACATTTTCTGGGCACTTAGCTAAATGCTTAGCACTGTGCTGTTTTCCATGAGTTTAGGAAGTCTCCAGCCTATGGTAAGCATGCAACAAAGTGAGCTCCTACTATTGTTACAGCCAATCCCCTTAAAAAAAACCTACAAGGAAAGTACTATCATTCCCAATTCTACAGACAACTAAACTGAGATTAACATTACAGGCCAAGGTCAACAGCTACAAAGTGGTTGGGTCCAACAATCTGACTGCAGAAACTGCCTCCAAACCACTATGCCTGCTGGAAGCGGGTCAGAGAATGGACCAGAGAGGAGAACCTAAAGCCAGGGCGGGGGGCAGTTAAAAGGCTCACAGCTGTTAGAGCCAAAGATCATGGGGCCCTAACGTGTGAGACAGCAGAGACGGACACACTGAGAAGTCACTTCCCACCCTGGACAAGCAAGGATAATGCAACATTCTATGGAGTCTGCAGTCTTATTACATTTACACCGTCAACTAATCGATGAGACTTTTGATTAATACTTTACAATTAATTGCAAGAAAGGAGGGAAGTGGGAGGAAACAGAACCACGAACTAGAGCCCTTGGATTAAAGCCATCTCCTGTTTAGGCCTCTGCCTGTCTTATAAAAATCAGTGATTAAAATGCCTTAGTCAGAGCACAGACCTTCCGGTCTTCCACTCACCTGCGGTAGGAAACCTGCTTGTCTGCAAGCATTTGCTAACCCTGGTCCAGGGTGTGTCTGTAGATCAGGGCTTAAACTCAGCTATCCACTCGCTGAGAATATACACCAGGAAGATATGTTTGAATGAGGCAGAAGAGTATATGGTGGGCCAGAAGACAGAACATGCTTCAAACCCTGGCTCTGTCGCTTACTTATGTGAAATTGGTAAGGCGCTCAGCATCTCTGAGCCTCTGATGGTATCAACATCTGTGAAATGGAGTTATGGGGAGCATTAGATAAAACGGCAAATACGAAGTGCCTAGCACAGCAGATGACGTGGTAGGAGCCCAGTAAATGCAGCCCGCTGTTATAATTATTATTCAAAAGACGTGAGTGGGGGTGGGGTGCAACAGCGGGCAAGACAAGAGAAGGGGAGAAAATGTTTAGCTCAGGGATTTTTTAAATTGAGGTGTAATTCACACGCTGTACAATTCACCCTTCAAAAGTGCTGTACAAAAAAAAAAAAAAAAAGTGCTGTACAATTCAGGGGCTTTTAGTGTATTCACAGAATTGTGCAACCATCACCACTGTCTAATTTCAGGGTATTGTCACCACCCCCAAAAGGAATCCTGTACTCATTAAGCAGTCACCCCAAATTGCCTCTCCCTTCCCCAAGACCCTGACAACCACAAATCTGCTGTCTCTAAGGATTTGCCTAGTCTGGATATTTCCTATAAATGAAATCATACAACATGTGACCTTTTGTGACTAGCTTCTTTCACTTGGCAAATATTTTCAAGATTCATCATGTCACAGCATGCATCAGAACTTCATTTCTCTTATGGCTGAGTAATATTCCATCGCATGGATACCCAACAGTTCGGTTCTCTGCTCATCTGCTGATGGACATTTGGGTTGTCTCCACTATTCGGCTATCATGAACAATGCTGCTATGAGCATTTGTGGACAAGTCTCTGTGCAGATGCATGTTTCCAATTCTCTTGGGCATATACCTTGGGGTGGAACTGCTGGGTCATATGATAACTTTATGTTTGGTTTTTTGAGGAACTGCCAAACTGTTCTCCAATACAGCTAGGGGTTGTTTTTGACTGTAATCTAAAGTCAATGACATTTAAAAATCTCTTTGGAATTTAATAGAAGAAGAAAAACGTGGCAGTAGTAGTTCTGGTGTTGCCCTGGTTTCAATCATCAAAATCTCAGAATCCACCCAACACAATTAATTTCCAGCAGATAACCACTTTCCACATGTCTATGGAAAAATAGCACACACAGCTAACAGGAGAATCAGCCAACAAAAGGATGCCAAAGAAAATTTATCCAATAGTTTCCAAAATAACTGGTTTTTGAATTATGAATTTCTATTATGCTGAGAGTAAGGGATTTTTTTCCTTGAGCGAAAGGGAGCAAACAGAAATTGGCACCAGAGTTGTCACGAGTGGTTTTTAGGCTTATATAGCATAATTAATTCATTTCTTATGCAATTAAGCAAGCAATAATGCTGCTCAACTTAAATGCCTGGCTAGCCTCTGAAGGTAAGTTGGTTCCAGCATATCTCCTACTTTAAATCCATTACCCAAACAGAAGAAACTGATGTTAAAGAGATTAGAAAGTTTAAGGTTCGCATCTTCAAAGTAAATTCCACTCGCTGGTAAGACCAATTCTAAGAAACAGAGAGGTAACTGGAGTCTTAAATACACGCAGACAATAGTTGAAGATCTATATGTGAAAAAACAGAATCAAATGACTTCCCTGGGTTTTAATCATGACAGTGCCATTAAACAACTGAATGAACTTAAACAAATATTTAAATCATTTGACTTCGGCCTTTTTGTGAGAATATACTTCGCGATAGTGTGCAACCATGCTACTATAACTTCTGGAATGTATTGATGATTCTTCATTTGCACAACACATATATACTACAGATGGGAAATAATAAGTGAAAGGCATTTAGCACTATCGTTGGCACATGGGAGGCATTCAGTAAACTAACACTATTATAACTAAATACACACTTCAATGAAGCAATGAGTACCTATGCCAAACACCGTTGGGCTACGCTCTGGAGGCACACGCATAAAAGTCATTCCTTGCTCTTAAGAAGCTGAAAGCCTGGTGGGGGAGGCAGGAAAGGAGGCAATTACAACTCAGTGTGAGCTGAGTGATTCCATAAATAAAAATGCAGGGTGCTACCGAACACAACAGCGGGATGAATGGCGAGGAAACAAAGTCAAAGACGACTTCTCTGAGCGCAGCAAAGTTGTTCTAATCAATTTTACGGACAATAATTAACATGCAATAAAATGCTGCCACATTAAGTAGACAGAACAACAGCTTTAATAAATGAATTTACTGGTGTAACCACCAGCACAATTAACACGTAGGATATTTCCACGTCTCCTCAAAGTTCTCGCCTCCTCCCTGTCAACGCCAGTATCTGTCCCACCCACAGTCCTCAGCAACCAAAGATCCGCTTCCTGTCATTACAGCTTAGTTTTACGCATCTCAGAATTCCTCAATCATACAGTATGCATTCTCGTGTTTGGCTTCATCAGCAGAGGGTTTCTGAGATTTATCCGTCTTGTTGGGCCTATCAGTAGTTTATACCTTGTATAGTCAAGTGATAGTCCATTGTACAGATATGTCAGAGTTTGTTCATTCATTTACCTGATCACGGACAGTGGTGTTTTTTCCAGCTTGGGGCTATTATGAATAAAGCTGCTCTGAACACAGTCAAGTCTCTGTGCAGACCTATGTTTTCACTTTTCGAGGGTAAATACCTAGAAGTAGAATTGCCGAGTCCTAAAGGTAACTTTGTAAGAAATGGCCAAATCGTTCTCCAAAGTACTTGTACTAGTTTACATTCTCATTAACAATGGAGGAGAGTTCCAGCTCCCCTACATCCTCACCAACACTGGGAATAATCAATTTTCTTACTTTCAGCCATCTAATAGGTGTATAATGGTATCTCATCATGGTTCTAGTTTGCATTTCCCTACTGACAAATGACACTGAGCTTTCCGTGTGCTTATTTGCCATCCATGTATCTTCTTTGATGAATTAGCGGGTCAGTCTCTCGCCTATTTTAAAATCAGGTTCTTTGTCTCCTTATTGTTGAGTTGTAAAAGTTTTTTAATATATTCTGGATACAGGTGCTTTAACAGATGTATGTTTTGCAAATACTTACTCCAAGGCTAAAGCTTATGTTTCCATTTCCATAAAAGTGACTTTTGAAGAGTATGAGTTTTCGATTTTCACAAAGTCTAATTTATAATTTTGTCCTTTACATTTCATGCTTTGTGTCCTAAGAAATTTTTGCACACCCCAAGACCAAGATTTTCTCCAATGTTTTTCTTCGATGAACTTTACCACTTTACCATTTATATTCCAGGTCCATGATCCATTTCGATTTAATTTTTATGCATGTGTGGGGGAAGTTACTTTTTTGCTTACTGATAATTAATTGTTCCAGCATCATTTGTTGAAAAAGTTTATCCTTTCCCCCTTTCAATTAATTACCTTGGCACACTGATCCAAAATCAATTGAATTTATATATATATATATATATAGGTCCATTGCTAGACTCATTTCGTTCCCATTAATCTAAGCATTTATCCTTATGCCAAAACCAAACTGTCTTGATTATTGCAGCTTTGTTGTCTGGGGTGTGTCAGGTCCAACGCACTTCCACATAAATTTTAGAATCCAGTTATCAATTTCTTCGTAAAATAAGCCTGCTGGATCGTATTCTAAAGATCAATTTGGAAAGAACTGTTATCTTAATACTAGGTATTACTACCCACAAATACGCACAGCTCAATATCTTTCTATTTGAGTGTTTTTCTGAAAGAAAATAAATCTTACAATTTTCAATGTGTGGTTCTTACACATCTTTTCTTAAATACACTCCTAGGTATATGATTTTTTTGTTGTTTTTGTAAATGGTATGGTACTTTAAATTTCATTTTCTGAATGCCTAATAATATATAGAAATAAAATTGATTTTTGTATATTGACTTTGTACCCTATTACCCTGTTAAATTAACTATTCTAGTATACTTTCTATAAATTCCTTAGGATTTTCTGTGTACGTAAAAATGTTTCAGGGAAATAAAGAGTTTTATTTCCTCATTTCCAGTCTATGGACTTTTAGCTCTTCTTCACTCTTTATGGCACAAGCTAGACTTTTCAGTACAATGTTAGATAAAAGCAGTAAGAATAAGCACTCCTGCCTCCTTACTAACCTGAGGAGGAAAGCATTCACCATTTTGTATCACATTAAGGACAGATTTTTCTGTGGATGCCCATTAGCAAATTGAACAAGAGTCCATCATTTTTAACATCCAGCTTACCGGGTGTTTTTGTATCATAAATGTGTGATTTTTATAAATGCTCTTTTAATATTTCTATTGATATGATCATGGTTTTTATTCTTTACTCTGTTAACATAGTGAATTAAACTAACTGGACTTTGGATATGTAACTAATCTTGCATTCTTAGAATAAACCCCACCAGATCATGATTACCTATTTTATATATTGCTGGATTTTTTTTCTTTTAATAAGTATATCGCTAAATTCTATTTGCTAATAATTTTAAGGGTTCTGTATGTGTGTTCATGAAGGGTATTAGTCTGTAGTTTTCCTGTAATGTCTTTGTCTGATTTGGGTATCAGAATAATGCTATTCTCATAAAATAAACTGGGAAGTGTTCCCTCCTCTAATTTTCTGAGAGAGTTTTTGGAAAAATTGCTATTTCTTCTTCATTACAATGTGATAAAATTGACCAGTGATGATGCCTGGCCAACATTTTCTTTAGGGGAATATTTTAAAACAATGAATTGACTTTCTTTAATAGGCAGAGCCTATTTAAGTATTCTATTTTATCTTGAACCAATTTTGGTAGAGTGTCTTTCAAGAAATTTTTCCATTTCATCTAAATTATCAAATTCAGTCGCATGAAGATATACATTAAAATCCTTTATTATCCTAGTAATGTCTGTAGGGGAAACTGATGTCCCCCTCTCATTCCCGATACTGATAATTTATGTCCTATTTCTTGATCAGTCTGGCTAGAGGTTTATGCATTTTATTGATCTTTTCAAAGACCAAGCTCTTGGTTTCATTGGTTTTTCTCTATTGTTTGTCTTTAATTTCACTGATTTCTAGTCTTTATTTTCTCCCTTCTGGTTACTTTGGCTTTAATTCATTCTTCTTTTCTTCTCTTTTAGTTTCTTCAGATAGAGTATAGTTCATTAATCAAACAATTTTCCTTTCCTAATGGGGGCTGCAAGTTTCCCTCAAGGCAATCCTTTAGGTGCATCCAGAAATTATGATATACTTTGTTTTTATTTTTACTCAATTCACAATGTTTTCAAATCGCCCTTGTAATTTCTTCATGTAACTCATGGGTTATTTAGAAATGTGTTACTTAATTTCCAAATGTTGGGGTTAATCAAGACATCTTATTGTTATTTATTTCTGATTTAATTTTGTTGTCAGAAAACATGCTTTGTATGATTTAAATATTTTTAAATTTATTGAGACTTGATTTATGGCCCTGCATAAAGTCTACCTTGCTAAATGTTCAACATGTACTTGAAAAGAATGTGGATTATTTTGTTGCTGTGTGGAATGAGCTATAAACATTAGCTCGATCAAGTTGGTTGCATTATTGAAGTCTTGTATATCTTTATTCATATTCTTTCTAGTTGATCTATCAGTTACCAAGATAGGAGTGGTAGAATCTCCAAGTTTAATTATGGATTTGTCCATTTATCATTTCAATTTTGTCAGTTCTTTGCTTCCTATATTTAGCAGCTCTGTTTTTAGGCGCCTACACATTTAGAAATGTTACATCTTCCTAAAGAATTTACCGATTCATCATTATGAAATGTCCCTCTTTATTCCTGATAACATTCTTGGTCTACATTGTCTTATTAATATAGTTGTTCCTGCTTTCTTATAAGTGTTTTCATGGTATATCTCCTGCAATCCTTTCATATTTACTCTGTTTTTATATTCTAAATAAATTTTCTGTAAAAAGCACATAGCTCAGTCTCTTTTTTTTTTGTCCAATATGGCAGTCTCTACCATTAAACTGAAATTTTTCGACTCTTTATGTTTAATGTAATTATGGATGTGGTTGGGTTTAGTTCTACCATCTTGTTATTTGTCTCATCTCTTTTTTGTTCCTTTTCTTCTCTTTTCCTGCTGTATTTTAGGATTGAATATTTTTCTTAGGGTTCTATTTTGTCTTCATTATTGACTTAGCTATAACCCTTTGTACTGTTTAGTTTTGCTGTGTGGTTTTTCTATGGTTACAATGTGCATCCTGAACTTACAGTAATCCATCTTCAAATAATACTATGTATTTGTATACACAGTGTAAGAATTTACCACCATATATTCCCATTTCTCCCTTCCACTCTTATTTCTGTCATATTTTACATATGTTTTGAAACAATAAAACAGATGTTTTTGTTTAAAATGTGGTTAATTTTCTTTTAAGG
This sequence comes from Eschrichtius robustus, assembly GCF_028021215.1. Lineage (NCBI taxonomy): Eukaryota > Metazoa > Chordata > Mammalia > Artiodactyla > Eschrichtiidae > Eschrichtius > Eschrichtius robustus. The sequence goes on from NC_090840.1 coordinate 83,419,132, forward strand.
AAATTTTTAAATTCCTAGGAATAAGCATTTTATATGTACTGTCACATTTACCAATATTTCTACTCTTTCCAACACATTTCAAGATCTGAATCATTGATTTCTTCCACCTTAAGAACTTCCTTTAAGCACTCTTGCAGAGCAAGTCTTAAATAGAGATAAGCTCTCTCAACATCTGTCTCTGCATCTTTATTTCATCTTCTTTCTTTGAGGATATTTTTGCTGGATTAAAAATCTTAAGTTAACAGTTATTTTCTTTTTGCCAAGTGAAAGATAAAATTCCACTGTCTCTGGCTGCATTCTTTTCTGACAATCATTACTTAATGTCTACTTTAAGTACACTACATAATGTCTACAATCATTACTTTCGTTTCCATGGAATGTATGTTTTTTCTCCAACTGCCTTAAAGATTCCTCTCAGCACAACCAGTTTACAGCAATTTGCTTATGATGTGATTTTCTTTGTGTTTATCCTGTGTTTGTTAAGCTTCTTGGATCTGAGGATTTATCATTCTCATTAAGCCTGAAAACTAAAAACTTGACGTACTTGTTCGATCAAGGGCTCAGTGCTTCTTAAGCTAACTGTCACTCATAATCTCTGAATATTTTTCTCTCCAGGATTTTTCCCTGTTCTCTATTCCTGGAACTCCTACTGGACGTACACTGGAGCCTCTTAACTCCTCTTTCACATTTTCCATTTGTCTTACGGGGACACATTCTGGGAGGTTCCTTAAGATCTATCTTCCAATTTACTTATTCTCTCTTCAGCCTTCAGTTGCATCTAGTCCCCTCTGTGTTTTGGTTTTTTTGTTTTTTTTTTTTTTTACTTCAATAGTTATGTTTTTTTAATTTCAAAATTTTCATAATATCTATTTGGTTCTTTTGCAAATCTGCCTGCTTTCATTTCATACTTGTGGTTTCATTTCTTCCAATAACATCCTGTTCATTTCAAACAGGACTATTTAAAAGTCTTTCAAATTGATACAGCCACTATGGAGAACAGTATGGAGGTTCCTTAAAAAACTAAAAATAGAACTACCATACGACCCAGCAATCTCACTACTGGGCATATACCCTGAGAAAACGATATTTCAAAAGGACACATGTATCCCAATGTTCACTGCAGCACCATTTACAATAGCCAGGACATGGAAACAACCTAAATGTCCAAAGAAAAAATATTCAAAAGATGAGACAGGGGGCTTCCCTGGTGGCACAGTGGTTGAGAATCTGCCTGCCAATGCAAGGGACACGGGTTCGAGCCCTGGTCTGGGAGGATCCCACATGCCGTGGAGCAACTAGGCCCGTGAGCCACAACTACTGAGCCTGCGCGTCTGGAGCCTGTGCTCCGCAACAAGAGAGGCCGCGACAGTGAGAGGCCCACGCATCGCGATGAAGAGTGGCCCCTGCTTGCCGCAACTAGAGAAAGCCCTCGCGCAGAGACGAAGACCCAACACAGCCAAAAATAAAAATAAATTAATTAATTAAAAAAAAAAAAAAAGAGATGAGACAGTAACTTTGGCAGACACTGTTCTGACTGGAAACTGTGGGGCTACAGACAGAGGGAACCGCATAGGAACTCTAGTTGGGAGTACTGTTTCTCACGAGTATGAGTTAACAATTCTGAAACTGCTTTAACTGCTTTACACGTATACTGGGGCCAAACAAATCAGTAAATGGTAGTGTGGCCAGATGTTTCACTGCTGGGGAGGGAAGCTGCAGATAAACAAGAGGAAAGCTAGAACAAACTCAGTGGGGCTGGGTTAAGTCAGACATTGGTAAGAACTCTTGTTTAACTTAAATAGATGTTAACTTAAACAGCTGGATACATACATAAGTAATTACAGACACATGCAGATATGTGGGTGGCTCCACACACACATTTCCTTGCTCTGCTAGCTGAGGGGGCTTAGAAGCAAGGCCATGCCAGGGGAGACCCTCCTTACAGAGGATTCCAGATCATTTCTAGAGCGACTCCCCCAACAGAAGGTGGAGCTTAATTTATTCCCACCCTCCCTTCCCCCCACTCCACCCCTAGATCATCGGCTGCACTCGGTGACTTGCTTCCAGAGAACTGAGTATGGAGACTATCCTGGCAAACGCTACACCAGCCAGGCGATCAAGGTCAATATCATCAGTGACACATGCAATGAGACGGGCAAGTCAACTCTGTCTCATTATAAGAAAAAGATCAAAGGAACCCAAATTCAGGAACAGTCTACAAAACATCTGACCAGCACTCCTCAAAACTGTCAAGGTCATGCAAAACAAGGAAAGACTGAGAAATGGTCACAAACTAGAGGAGAGCTGAGGACTAACTTTCATTAGGCTCCTGTCTCCCATTCTCTAGGTAAACACTGCTGACCTACCAATCTGCCTTGATGTAAAACAAAACTGCTCCTGGATTCTTGTAAGGATGCCTCCCATTGATTTTTTTTTCCCCCTGAACACTCACTTGATATTTGACAAATTTTATCTTACACCTCTTCCAGAAAACATATCAGACTTAGCTTCCATTCACTTGTTCAATGCCCACTGTGGATACTGTTACAGAGGATCTCTGATTCCCCGGAACAGTTCTAATTTCAAACATTGTATCTCGTCATTTATACATTCTGTCAGATGACGGGTCTTGATATTTATTGTGAAAATACAGTCATACTTTGAGTCATTTTGATGCTGGTGACATTTTTCCTCATTACATTTGACTCCCACTCAAGAGCTTATCCAAGGGGAAGAAGAGAAAAAAGGCAGCAGCCATGGATGGGGTGAGGCTCAGGGGACGATGGCCTCGCGTGGTGAGGGCACGCATCCCCCAAGGACACGGGCACGCATCCCCCAAGGTCACCAGCACGCAGGCCCACAGCAGTGCTCTGGGTCCAGTGGGAGTCCACACACCTAACCCAACCCAACACCACCAGAGCTGGTGGAGCGGGGAGGGCACTGAGGAAAAAACACTGGGGGTAAAGACGGTGGACTCAGACGAGCCTGGTTTGGACCAGCCTGCAGTGACACGAGTTATCAGCTGTATCAACTGTTAGGAAGCGTGTGCTCTAAGCCTCAGTTTCCCCATTTCAAATGGAGATACTGACAGATTACGGGTTGTTGGCAAGATGTCAAGAGCGCATTCTGTGTGAAGCACGTAGCACCATCTTTGCTGGATTAATTTTCCACTGCTGCCTAACAAATTCCCACGGCCTTAGCAGCTAATAGTTCCCCAGGGGAAACGACAATTTGAACAAGTTTCAAAGAGGGTACCTTTTCTCCACTGCGCTTCTAGGTGTTTGGAAATGTCAGAGAGCTGGTTTGTACCGGCTGCCAGAGCACGCCAAAACACTGGCGTGTCTCGGTTCTTCCGTTCTCTATTGTTGCCATAAGAAATTCTAAATTTCACTTGTATTCTCACTTTTAAGCTAACTTCTAGCGAGATGCAAACTGGTGTCCTAAGCCACACAGCTGAGAGAGACCCCGCTAGTGTGGGAGCAGCATTTCTTCACTCACACTCACACTCACTCACACACACACACACACACACACACACACACACACCCCCGTCTAGTGCTCTGGGCGCCGAGAGTTGCCCAGCAGAGTAAGCACGGATGCTGTCTTCTGGGAGACGTTTTAAATGAAATGGAATTACCGAGAGAGGTGAGGTGAGCAAAGGGATAAGGCTGCATAGGAGACAGAGTTGCCACTGAGTTTCAGAGTAATAAGAGTAGGCTGAGCACATCCTACATCTAAGTGCCGGGCTCAGCGCTGCTCTCCATTTAACTCACAGTCATCCTACCGGACTGGTGCTACTGCTGTCCCCCTTTTATAGATGAGAGGACAGAGGCACAGAGAGATTAAGTAACTTGCCCTAGGTGGCACAGCTAATAAGTTACGGAGCCAAAGGCCATGCTCCTAACCACTGCTTCTCTGCAGCCCAATAAGATTTGTATTAATAACAAGTAGAATAACAACTAATTACATTTGGTGGGACCTTAAACTAAAAGTTCTCTCATATCACTTCATTCTCAAAACTACACCAGGAGGAAAAAAAAAAGGGAAGATATTATGATTCCCCTACTGAAGTTTAAAGAAACAGAGAGGTAAAATAGTGTGTCTAAGATCACAAAGCATAAGGAACAAGACCTGGACCCATACCAGCTTTAGACCCCCAAAACCCTACTCTTTCCACTCTATCAAATTTAATTAATTTAATTTAATTAATATCTGAAATGTATGCCCCCCTTGACCTCAGGGTTCTGGTCTGGAACCTCAAAGCTGACGCCACCAACAGCTAATACACACAGCTCTCCTCCGCCTCCCTTCTCTGGTCTGCATTCTGGTGACCTGTGTGTCCGTCTGCCTCCCTCCAAGACTGCCAGCTCTCAAAGGGCCAGAAACACACCTCGTCATCTTTGTCTTCCCCTGTGGCAGCCGGTGCAGCACCTGGGAAGGCAGACGTAGATTCTGGTGTCAGACCTGCTTGCCAAGGAGAAGAAATGATACTCCAGTTGCTTGCGTGTTTAGGGAACGATGTGGAATAAGGTGCGAGCAGGTAACTGGTCCAAATGAAAGAGTGAATTCAGACTGGGAGCAGTGACAACTAACTAGTCCAATCAAGGCTAAACACAGACGGCTGAGTGGAGAGCCCACTGGGCACAGAGTCTGGGATGGGAGCGCCCCCTCTGTCACCGCCCGACAGAACCACTCCAGGGGGTCATTCAACTCCCTCAGCCCCATTTTCCCGAAGAATAAAACAGGTCCAATCCCCCTGCTCTGGGACAACTCCCTGTAACAAAAAGCAATCAATCTTTCAATGATTAACGAGTCATGTCAAAAGGGCACAAGAAAGCTATCACTGGCCAAAGCTGTGACAAGTGGAGCAACCAGAATAACGATTTTAAGGGATCAAAACACACCAAATCAATAAAAACCCGAGACTATAATGGGACTCAAGAAAGAAGAGGGAAAACAACCCTAATTTCTCACCATTTGAAGTTTTTAAACAGTTCCTTAATGCAAAGTTAGAAATTGAAAGGAAAAAAAGCATTTTGTTTCTGTTTTTCTAGCAGGCGTTGTAATTCTGGGTAAGCAAATAGCCCCAGCAGTTGAGCTATAAGTGCTACTTTACGGGAGAAGGCCACTTTATAAATGCAGAAGACATAATAGACATAGAAAATCATTTCATAAAATCTTAATGACACTTGAATCAGGCAAGGATTATCAACTGATTTAAAAAACATTAGATGCATCATTGATGCCTCTGTAATACTGCTGAAGTACTGACATGTGGAATAGTCTCTAGTTGCAAGGGGAAAAGCACGGTGGGCTCAGACCATCACCACCCTATCCAGCAGTCAATCTTAACCTCACTGATGATGGGACAGCTAGACATCAGGCATCTTTAATGTGATGAAACGAGAATACCAACTTCATCTCTGAAGTATTCCAGCCAAAACCTTTCATCTGAATCCATCAAGTCTTTACATACAATCTGCAGTTTAAGTGAAATCAGTGGATGAAGAAACAAATAACACTGTGAGGCAGAAACTAGGGAGATCCAGAAGATAAGACACTCTACAGGACAACTGGCCTGGTCTCTTCAAGTTACAGTCAAAAAACAAAAACACAAAAAACAAAGGATGGTGCTAGATTAAAACAAACTTAAGTGGCACAATGCCCAGATGCAATGAGTGGTCCTAGATCATATACTGATTCGGACTAAATGGTTTTTTTGGGGGGTTTTTTTGTTTTGGTTTTGGTTTTTTTTTTTTTTTAACATCTTTATTGGAGTATAATTGCTTTACAATGGTGTGTTAGTTTCTGCTGTATAACAAAGTGAATCAGCTATACGTATACATATATCCCCATATCCCCTCCCTCTTGTGTCTCCCACCCTCCCTATCCCACCCCTCTAGGCGGACTAATTGTCATAATAGAATTTGGGGGGTCAAATGGGAGAAATTTTAGTATCATCTGCATATTCAAGGCAATACAAATTTACTGAAATATAAAATTGAAGAGCACTAATTGAACAAAGCAAGTTATAAAACAATATTTACAGTATTATTTCAATCTAGGGGACCCAGAATGAACATTCACTCTGGTTTCACGGTGGTAACCTCTGGGCAGTGGGAAAGTGAAATTTCACTTTCATTTTTGCTTGTGTAAACTGCATTACTGAATCAGTTTCTGCTGGTACTGCTTCTCTAATGATAACGTATGTCTGTCAGTCTGAAATGTCCCCGTGCTCCAGTGACCTCCCAGGGCGGGTCAGCACTGCGCTGCAGAACAGCAACAGTGCTAAACGCTCACACCTATGTGAGGGCCCATTGCAAATCGTGCCAATGACTTTGGACTTCGTTTGATGAATGTCAGGCTCTCAATCAGTGCTTGGGGGAAGGCTGAGCCACCAGGTGAGAGCAAGGGAGAGTCAAAGAAACAGAGAAGCCCATTTGGAAAAGACCAAAGGATTCGGCTGGAGGCAAGAAGGGCTCAGCTAAGGTAGTGGGTGCTTGTGGTCATGAAAAGACCACACAGGCCTAAGAGACATTGATCAAGAAGACTCTGTAGGACTTCCTGGCCACTGGGTACTGGGGGTAATGGAAGCATCACTTACAAGGCCAGGGTATTAAGCTTCAAAGACTAAGAACAAAAAGGAAAATCAGAAGACCTCTATCACACACAAAGTAGAAATGACAGGAGGTACACAAAGGAAATTATAGTGTCCAGTAGTGTCAAATCTGGTGAAAAGACAGAAGAGGAATGAGGGCAGTGAAAAGAAATTAGATTCCATTAACAGAAAAAAATTCACAGAGAATCCCAGAGAAAGCTATTTCATCAACATGCTGAGAATTTAAGCCAGATGCTAGAAGGTTAAGTTCAGGGAGAAGAAACTGAACAAAACTAATGAACAGGGAGAGCTTGCTTAAAGAAATCAAAAATCATCTATGGAGACGTCAGTTTAACCAAAAAAAAGAAAGGAAAAGAGACACGTCAGTATGCAGGAAACCCAAACCAGATGCAGAAGTGATCCCACGGAGGAGCAATCCTGAAGTCTGTCACCTACGACTCTGATGTCAAAACTATCCGGCCTAGAAATTCTTAGTGTCACCAGGGGTTAAATCAGACATCACTGGTACTCAGAAGACACAAAGCTTATCAAAAACATGGGTAAGTCACTTGAAAAGCAAAAGCTGTATCACACAACACACGAAGTCACGTCCTGAAGGCTCTAGCAAATATGCTCGTTTATTTTTAGCCCTGCAAGAAAACAAACCCAAACCCTGCAAGCAAGAAAGAGGGGAAACATTCATCACTAAAAGCATCATTTAGAAAGACAGTGTTATGTAAATATCATTAATATAGAATTAATATTGTTTAAATGCCATGATCAGAGGAAGTCTAAGATTAAGAATTTTAACGTAAATAAACAAATTCTAAGACTGCCACTTCACGGCCTACCTGGAAATCAGATTTTAAACCATGAATGCACTCTATGCCCTATCTTAAAAATCAGAGAGAACGACTCCAACAGCTTGGGGAGAATACAGATGAGTGAAAGGAGTCCCAGCCCAGGAGTCCTGACCGATCCTGGCTGATGGCCATCCTGCCCGGCAGTTCTGGTAGGTCTGGACAACATGCTCCCTTTCCTCCTACGTGCTCCATCTCAGGTAGGGAGTCACCCTCTACCCAAACCTCGCAGCCAGACTTGTGATTTCACCTCACGCTCTCAACACTGATTCTTATCACAAAGTAGCACTGATATCCCTGGAGGAGCCTCTGAAACACAGGCACCTTCCTGCATGCCCCCAATTCCTCTGACGTCAGACCTTCATCATCTCCCTTATTGACTATTTCAGGGTGCAGGTCCTTCACATCATCTGTCAGATTTATTCTTAAGCATTTCAAATGTTTTGAGGCTAAAAAGGATGCTACAGCAAGACTAGGTGGGGCTTATCCCAAGAACACAAGGTTGCTTTAACATTCTAAATCCTATCGGTATAAGTCACTATATTAACAAACTAAAAAAGAAAAACCATATGTTCAACTCAAAGCACATACAAAAAGCATTTGAGAAAGTCCCGATTTTTTTAAAACTCTCAACAAAATGGGAATAAGAAGGGTCAGAACGGTAAAATAATAGTCCTCTAAGTTATGGAACCGTTTTTAAAGCCAGGCAAGGCCTTTTCTACAGCATCTCATAACTATTTTTAAGTATCTAGTCTTGTACTCTGTTCACTGCTTCCTTTTCTCACAATTTCCTTCAGGGGCTGTTATTTATATTTATGTACATATATACCTTATGCCTATTCTGAGATGGACATCAGGTAACTCTCCACACACTGACTTCCTTGGCGAGCAAGGAACAAAACAAAACCTGGAACGTGCAAGTCCTGGTTCACAAAGCCAGCGATTTCAGGTTGAGGCCGCTCACAGGGATATTGCTGCTCCGTTATGGTCTCAAAGTGGTCCCCACTCCCCACTGCCGACGTTAGACAGGCTGGATGTTTCAAGAGGCATTCAGGACTCTTCACCATGCGGTCTCATCTAACCTTCTCCTAGCTCATCTTTTATTGCCATACTTTAGCAGAAGTGCTCCACACATGTAAAAGAAGCTAATTCCTCCTTGCTGTTGTCTAGGCTGGTCCCTCAGCTTCAAATGCCTTTTTCCCACTCAAGAAGAATGCTCCAGGGAGAGGACTGGGGTTGGCTGCATGAACACAGCCTGAAGGGGGCTAGTGAGCCACAGCTAGCCAGGAGGGAGTCCGGGAAAAAGTCTGGACCTGCCTAACAGGCAAGAGACCGTTATTTCAGGGTGCACGAGGAGAGGGGATTCAGAGCACTGCCTACACGAGCTCCAGAGACGGGCGCGAGCCGCGGCTATCAGCGCGGACACCAGAGACGGGCATGAAACGCTAAGGCTGCTGCTGCCGCCACCAAGAAGCCTGTGCGCAAGTGCAGGTCACGATCCACACCTCTCCTCCTGGAAGCCTGTGCGGCCCGCCACTGCCAGGGTCCCATGATCCAGGGACAACTTCCACGGGAGAACACACGGCGCGCCTCAGGCTGCTGCAACGTCACGCTGGCCTCTGCCACCACAGGCTCGCCCCGCATTCCGTACCCCTCCCTCCCTCCGGCCTGAGAGAGCCAGAGCCCCCTAATCAGCTGCTACTTTAACCCCTTCCTGTCTGGGCGGGAACAGAAAACCTCAGGTGACCTACATGCAGAGACAGGGCCAAATCCAAAGCTGAACCCCAGGAGATGTGCGAACAAAGAAGAGAAAGGGAAGTCTCTCCCAGCAGCCTCAGGAGCAGCGGACCAAATCTCCACAATCAACTCGATGCACCCAGCATCTCTGGAATACCTGAATAGACAATGAATCATCCCAAAATTGAGGTAGTGGACTTTAGGAGCAACTGTAGACTGAGGGTTTGCTTTCTGCATCTTATTTTTTTTCTGGTTTTATGTTTATCTTAGTTTAGTATTTAGAGCTTATTATCATTGGTAGATTTGTTTATTGATTTGGTTGCTCTCTTCCTTTTTTATATACATATATATTTTTTTTTCCATTTTCTTTTTTTGTGAGTGTGTATGTGTATGCTTCTTTGTGTGATTTTGTTTGTATAGCATTACTTTTACCACTTGTCCTAGGGTTCTGTCTGTCCGTTTTTTGTTTTGTTTTGTTTTTTGGTTTCTTAGTATAGTTTTTAGCACTTGTTATCATTGGGGGATTTGTTTTTTGATTTCGTTGCTCTCTTCTTTCTTTCTTTTCTTTTCTATTACTTTAACTTTTTATTTTTAATAATTTTTTTATTTTTTATTTTAATAACATTTATTTATTTATTCATTCATTCATTCATTCATTTATTTTCCTTCCTTTTCTTCTGAGCCATGTGGCTGACAGGGTCTTGGTGCTCTGGCCGTGTGTCAGGCCTGTGCCTCTGAGGTGGGAGAGCCGAGTTCAGTACACTGGACCACCAGAGACCTCCCAGCTCCACGAAATCTCAAATGGGAAAAGCTCTCCCAGAGATCTCCATCTCAACGATAAGACCCAGCTCCACTCAACGACCAGCAAGCTACAGTGCTGCACACCCTAGGCCAAACAACTAGCAAGACAAGAACACAATCCTACCCATTTCCACAAAGGTTGCCTAAAATCATAATAAGGTCACAGACACCCCAAAACACACCACCGGACATGGTCCTGCCCACCAGAAAGACAAGATCCAGCCTCATCCACCAAAACAGAGACACCAGTCCCCTCCACCAGAAACCCTACACAACCCACTGAACCAACCTTACCCACTGGGGGCAGACACCAAAAAAACAATGAGAACTACGAACCTGCAGCCTGCAAAAAGGAGACCCCAAACACAGTAAGTTAAGCAACATGAGAAGACAGATAAACACACAGCAGATGAAAGAGCAAGGTAAAAACCCACCAGACCAAACAAATGAAGAGGAAATAGGCAGCCTACCTGAAAAGGAATTCAGAGTAATGATAGTAAAGATGATCCAAAATCTTGGAAATAGAATGGAGAAAATACAAGATACGTTTAACAAAGACCTAGAAAAACCAAAGAGCAAACAAACAGTGATGAACAACACAATAAATGAAATTAAAACTTCTCTAGAAGGAGTCAATAGCAGAATAACTGAGGCAGAAGAACGGATAAGTGACCTGGAAGATAAAATAGTGGAAATGACTACCGCAGAGTGGAATAAAGAGAAAAAAATGTAAAGAATAGAGGACAGTCTCCGAGACCTCTGGGACAACATTAAACGCACCAACATTCAAACTACAGGGGTCCCAGAAAAAGAAGAGAAAAAGAAAGGGACTGAGAAAATATATGAAGAGATTACAGTTGAAAACTTCCCTAATATAAGAAAGGAAATAGTGAGTCAAGTCCAGGAAGCACAGAGAGTCCCATACAGGATAAATCCAAGGAGAAACACGCCAAGACGCATATTAATCAAACTATCAAAAATTAAATACAAAGAAAAAATATTAAAAGCAGCAACGGAAAAGCAACAAATAACATACAAGAGAATACCTATAAGGTTAACAGTTGCTCTTTCAGCAGAAACTCTGCAAGCAAGAAGGGAGTGGCAGGACATATTTAAAGTGCTGAAAGGGAAAAACCTACAACCAAGATTACTCTACCCAGCAAGGATCTCATTCAGGTTCGACAGAGAAATTAAAGCATTTACAGACAAGCAAAAGCTAAGAGAATTCAGCACCACCAAACCAGCTTTACAACAAATGCTAAAGGAACTTCTCTAGGCAGGAAACACAAGAGAAGGAAAAAGACCTGCAATAACAAAACCAAAAAAATTAAGAAAATGGTAATGGGAACATACATATCGATAACTACCTTAAATGTAAATGGATTAAATGTTCCAACCAAAAGACACAGACTGGCTGAATGGATACAAAATCAAGACCCATATATATGCTGTCTACAAGGGACCCACTTCAGACCTAGGGACACATACAGACTGAAAGTGAAGGGATGGAACAAGATAATCCATGCAAATGGAGATCAGAAGAAAGCTGGAGTAGCAATTCTCATATCAGACAAAACAGACGTTAAAATAAAGACTATTACAAGAGACAAAGAAGGACACTACATAATGATCAAGGGATCAATCCAAGAAGAAGAGATAACAATTGTAGATATTTACACACCCAGCATAGGAGCACCTCAATACATAAGGCAAATGCTAACAGCCACAAAAAGGGGAAATCAACAGTAACACAATCATAGTAGGAGACTTGAACACCCCACTTTCACCAATGGACAGATCATCAAAAATGAAAATAAAAAAGGAAACACAAGCTTTAAATGACACATTAAACAAGATGGACTTAACTGCAATTTATAGGACATTCCATCCAAAAACAACAGAATACACTTTCTTCTCAAGTGCTCATGGAACATTCTCCAGGATAGCTCATAACTTGGGTCACAAATCAAGCCTTGGTAAATTCAAGAAAACTGAAATCATATCAAGTATCTTTTCCGACAACAAGGCTATGAGACTAGATATCAATTACAGGAAAAAATCTGTAAAAAATACAAACACATGGAGGTTAAACAATACACTACCAAATAACCAAGACATCAGTGAAGAAATCAAAGAGGAAATCAAAAAATACCTAGAAACAAATGGCAATGAAAACAGGACGACCCAAAACCTAAGGGATGCAGCAACAGCAGTTCTAAGAGGGAAGTTTATAGCAATACAATCCTACCTCAAGAAACAAGAAACACCTCAAATAAACAACCTAACCTTACGCCTAAAGCAATTAGAAAAAGAAGAACCAAAAAACCCCAAAGTTAGCAGAAGGAAAGAAATCATAAAGATCAGATAGGAAATCAATGAAAAAGAAATGAAGGAACCAATAGCAAAGATCAATAAAACTAAAAGCTGGTTCTTTGAGAAGATAAACAAAATTGATAAACCATTAGCCAGACTCATCAAGACAAAAAGGAAGAAGACTCAAATCAATAGAATAAGAAATGAGAAAGGAGGAGTAACAACTGACCCAGCAGAAACACAAAGGTTCATGAGAGATTACTACAAGCAACTACATGCTAATAAAATGGACAACCCGGAAGAAATGGTCAAATTCTTAGAAAAGCACAACCTTCTGAGACTGAACCAGGAAGAAATAGAAAATATAAACAGACCAATCACAAGCACTGAAATTGAGACTGTGATTAAAAATCTTCCAACAAAAAAGCCCAGGACCAGAGGGCTTCACAGGCGAATTCTAACATTGAGAAAAGCTAACACCTATCCTTCTCAAACCCTTCCAAAATATAACAGAGGGAGGAACACTCCCAAACTCATTCTACGAGTCCACCATCACCCTGACACCAAAACCAAACAAAGATGTCACAAAAAAAGAAAACTACAAGCCAATACCTCTGATGAACATAGATGCAAAATCCTCAACAAAATACTAGCAAACAGAATCCAACAACACATTAAAAGGATCATACACCATGATCAAGTGGTGTTTAACCCAGGAATGCAAGGATTCTTCAGTATACGCAAATCAATCAATGTGATAAACCACATTAACAAATTGAAGGAGAAAAACCATATGAACATCTCAGTAGTTGTAGAAAAAGCTTTCGACAATATTCAACACCCATTTATGATAAAAACCCTCCAGAAAGTAGGCATAGAGGGAACTTTCCTCAACATAATAAAGGCCATATATGACAAACCCACAGCCAACATCATCCTCAATGGTGAAAAACTGAAACCATTTCCACTAAGATCAGGAACAAGACAAGGTTGCCCACTCTCACCACTATCATTCAACATAGTTTTGGAAGTTTTAGCCACAGCAATCAGAGAAGAAAAAGAAATAAAAGGAATCCAAATCGGAAAAGAAGAAGTAAAGCTGTCACTGTTTGCAGATGACATGATACTATACATAGAGAATTCTAAAGATGCTCCCAGAAAACTACTAGAGCTAATCAATGAACCTGGTACAGTAGCAGGATACAAAATTAACACACAGAAATCTCCTGCATTCCTATACACTAATGAATGATGAAAAAATCTGAAAGTGAAATTAAGAAAACACTCTCATTTACCATTGCAACAAAAAGAATAAAATATCTAGGAATAAACCTACCTAAGGAGACAAAAGACCTGTATGCAGAAAATTATAAGACACTGATGAAAGAAATTAAAGATGATACAAATAGATGGAGAGATATACCATGTTCTTGGATTGGAAGAATCAACATTGTGAAAATGACTATACTACCCAAAGCAATCTACAGGTTCACTGCAATCCCTATCAAACTACCAGTAGCATTTTTCACAGAACTAGAACAAAAAATTTCACAATCTGTATGGAAACACAAATACCCCAAATAGCCAAAGCAATCTTGAGAAAGAAAAACGGAGCTGGAGGAATCACGCTCCCTGACTTCAGACTATACTACAAAGCTACAGTAATCAAGACACTATGGTACTGGCACAAAAACAGAAATATAGATCAATGGAACAGGATAGAAAGCCCAGAGATAAACCCATGCACATGTGGTCCTCTTATATTTGATAAAGGAGGCAAGAACATACAATGGAGAAAAGACAGGCTCTTCAATAAGTGGTGCTGGGAAAACTGGACAGCTACATGTAAAAGAATGAAATTAGAACACTCCCTAACATCATACACAAAAATAAACTCAAAATGGATTAAAGACCTAAATAGAAGGCCCAACACTATAAAACTCTTAGAGGAAAACATAGGCAGAACACTCTATGACATAAATCACAGAAAGATCCTTTTTGACCCACCTCCTAGAGAAATGGAAATAAAAACAAACAAATGGGACCTAATGAAACTTAAAAGCTTTTGCACAGCAAAGGAAACCATAAACATGATGAAAAGACAACCCTCAGAATGGGAAAAAATATTTGCAAAAGAAGCAACTGACAAAGGATTAATCTCCAAAATATACAAGCAGCTCATGCAGCTCAGTATCAAAAAAATAAACAGCCCAATCCAAAAATGGGCAGAAGACCTAAACAGACATTTCTGCAAAGAAGATGTACAGATTGCCAACAAACACATGAAAGCATGCTCAACATCACTAATCATCAGAGAAATGCAAATCAAGACTGCAATGAGGTATCACCTCACACCAGTCAGAATGGTCATCATCAAAAAATCTACAAACAATAAATGTTGGAGAGGGTGTGGAGAAAAGGGAACCCTCTTGGACTGTTGGTGGGAATGTAAATGGATACAGCCACTATGGAGAACAGTATGGAGGGTCCTTAGAAAACTAAAAACAGAACTACCATATGACGACGCAATCCTACTACTGGGCATACACCCTGAGAAAACCATAATTCAAAAAGAGTCATGTACCACAATGTTCACTGCAGCTCTGTTTACAATAGCCAGGAATATGGAAGCAACCTAAGTGTCCATCGACAGATGAATGGATAAAGAAGATGTGGCACATATATACAATGGAATATTACTCAGCCATAAAAAGAAACGAAATTGAGTTATTTGTAGTGAGGTGGATGGACCTAGAGACTGTCATACAGAGTGAAGTAAGTCAGAAAGAGGAAAACAAATACTGTATGCTAACACATATATATGGAATCTAAAAAAAAAAAAAAAAAAAAAAGGCTCTGAAGAACCTAGGGGCAGGACAGGAATAAAGATGCAGACATAGAGAATGGACTTGAGGACACGGGGAGGGGGAAGGGGAAGCTGGGACGAAGTGAGAGAGTGGCATGGACTTATATATACGACCAAATGTAAAACAGATAGCTAGTGGGAAGCAGCAGCTCAGTGCTTTGTGACCATCTAGAGGGGTGGGGTAGGGAGGGGGGGAGGGAGACGCAAGAGGGAGGGGATATAGGGATATATGCATATGTATAGCTGATTCACTTTGTTATACAGCAGAAACTAACACACCATTGTAAAGCAATTATACTCCAATATAGATGTTAAAAAGTAAAGAAGAAGAAGGCTCCTCCTTCCGCCTGCCTCCTCCACAGCTTTCTGTGGTTCTCCCAGTCTAACGGTCATCGATTGGGCACCCAGCATGCGCTAGATATCTTGCAGAGCGTGGATAAGGAAACATGAACGTTTTCTGCCTTCATGGAGCTTGGGGTCACACGGGGTGACAGACAAGCCTACTGCCGACAACGCCATCCAAGCGACGTAGAGATGACAGAGGGATGTGCCAACCAGAGGGCAGAGGGAGCTGGGGGGTCTCCACACTTGGGTTCTGTTACCTGCTTCACCCTCAGAACTCCCCTGAGGACTAAGGATGATCTCTCTTTCACAGATGAAGTGAAGTAACCCACCCACTGAGACAATGCTGAGGTTTATCCATGGCTGTTTGATGACAAGTAATTGTTTCCCCCATTTTGCTTGTTTCAATAGTGTAGATGTTTCCGGGTTGGGAGAGGGGGCAGGATTCTTTTGTTTAATGTGGCCACTATTTAAACAGTTTTGGGTTTTTTAGGGAGTAATGAGATCACCTAAATCTGTATGGCAGGACGTTTTGTGAAATGACTCTTGGGCCCCATATGTCTGTGGTGTGAAATTTCCATTTCCTTACCCAAAGCAAACATACTGGCTTTCTGTCAGTCATTCTGAAAAGCTGATCTAACTCAATTTTCCTGTTCGGCGAGAATGCAATGAAAGTACCCACTTTCCTCTACTGTCTGCCTGGGGATCCGCGAGTCCTGGTGGCCACCAGGCGCTCTCATGACGGGCCAGGTGCTCAAAGGTTTGAGGGCCTCTGTGAACCCCACGCGGGGCCACCATGCAGCTCATCCCGTGGAAAGGCCCTGGGCTGCAGCAGGGCTGGCGGGTTTATGGGTTCCTAGCCAGGTGTTTCTTGACTTTCCCCAAAATAAGCATTTGAATGCCTAGATTTAATCTTAACTGTATGTTTACGTTAAGATTTTACCACAAATGTTTATGCAAATGCCTTCCCAGGCGTCCAGGTGCTATAAATCAGTCACTGAGGTACCTCAAACTGAGCTACTTAGAGAGTTTCCCATGTGCTAACCTATGCGTTACATCACAGGTCACGAGGCACAGCAGAAAGGCCCAGAACTGCCTACAGTCCAGTGCTACAGACAGTAAAACATGCTAAACAAATCGGAAACATTTCCTACCTTAAGGCAGTGGTCCTCAAAGCATGGTGCCCACAGCCAGCTGCAGCAGCTGGAAAGCTGTTAGAGATGCACTCTCAGCCCCGACCCAGACCTGCCAAATTAGAAATCGAGGATGGGGCCCAGCACTCTGTTTTAACAAGCCCCCAGGTGATTCGGATGCATGCTACCGTGTACGAGCCAAAGTGTTAAGGTCCTGCTATGATCAAACGTAGCATGTGATTAATAGGAAAGGAATGAGAGCGCATAGCAACGCTTTAGAAGCCATTTCCTTTTCTTTCTTGTTCTGTATTCAACACTTACCGGGAGCCTGTGATGTGCCTGCCCTGGTACCAAGTGCTGAAAAGGCAAAGATTAGTAAGGTATCATCCTTAGCTTGGACCAACTCACACTCTACTGGGAAAAAACTGGCTTATATAATAGTTACAGCAGCTGTGATCATGTTCTAAGTCATGTCCTACCTCAATACAGGAAACGGAAACCATCTGACACAGACTGTGTGTGTGCGCATGCACCTCAGACTGCCATGGTGCCTCTGCAGAAAGGCCTCTGCCGATGGGGCAAGCAGGTCCCATCCTCTTCCTTCCTTGACCTTCCCGCACAGCACTTCTCACCAGTTGACAAGTGTGTGCTTACTGTTCGTCTCCTCTGCCAGAACGTGAGCTCCAGGACGTCGTCCTGCTCTCTGTTACAGCCCCAGCTCCCAGAACTGGGCACTGAACAGTTACTCACCAAGGGTTTGTTGAATGGGTGGAGTGGATGAAATGTTACAGGGGTTCAGGTAAACAGTGACCATCATGGTGGACAGAAGCCTTCACCGTGTCATGGAACCTCAAGCAGCATTCTTCTGGCCCCTCTCCCTGACATCTGTTTAGAATTCCACATGCAGTGGACTCTACACTTCTCTTACTGCTACATTTCTTATTAAGTTTTGAAATTGTTTAGCAGATTAAAGGATTCTTTTGATGCCTTTATGCTTAAACTTTGTAGAGTTTAAACCGTCTCTGTAACTATTACTGGGACAGATTAGAAATAATTTGGAACTGAATTGGATTTGCCATTTTGTAAGCTTTTCTTATCTACCAGGGCTAATAGCAGATGCTTTCCTCCTTACAATAGCCCAGGAGGAAGGCTTATGATCTGCATTTCACAGATTGAAAACTGAGGGTCAGATAGGCGAAAAGCTTATATTCACTGCTCTATAAATATGGCTTGAATCAATAGAGGATTTAGAGGATAAAAGCTTATAGAGGCTGTTTTGTATTCCATAACAAGTTTGGAAACTTACAAAGTATATATAGAGGGGAAGCATGACATTGTGGAAACAATACAAGCTTTGGATTTAGCCATAACTGGGTTTGAATTTTAGCTTCTACTTTGAAACTGCTTGACCTTGGGCATGTTGCTTAATCTTTCTGAGCTGTTCAGTAATTCCCACCCAAATACTGGGAAGTTGCAGTCATGAGAGACGGAACCTGTAAATGCTGTTTAAAAAGTTCGATCTCTCTGCTGCCACGTTCCAAGCCTCTCCGGCCAGCACGGTCTCCGGCCTGGGCCGCCCACCTGCTTGCCATCCTTGAGCATGTGAATGATCAGTGAACAAACGGTCTAATACATTTTCTCCTCCAAGCTAATGAGAACCTTCACTCTGCTGCCCCGAGGCACCAAAAGGCTCATGCAACCATTTTCCCCTAGTAACACAGCTTGATTAAGAAAATATGCTATTCCATGACATAGGTTTTTTTGTTTTTAACTCGAATACATTTACTCTTAAGTTTTCTTAGCAGATTCTTCCAGTCAGTCCATTTATAAATACAATTATTAAAACGTAAAAAGCATGTAAGAACTTCATGAACATCCTATGGTTCTTTACTGTAAAGGTTAAAGTAAAATAAAATATTTAACAGGACATAAGACATCATCTGAATGTTGCTGGGTTTCTGAAGAATCTCAAAACTAGACTTTACTCTGAGTGAGAAGAAACTGACTCCACTGCCCTGCTTTGCCTCACTGATGGAGAGAATCTCTTTAGAGAGAGGAGAATTCCTGTGGAAAGGGAATATTTGACCTAGCTATCTGGAATATCTGGGTCCAGAAAGATTTCCCAAAGGCTGAGCACTGTGCCAGGAGGCACGGACCAGGCCACGGCCATGAGGAGCTCACAGCTATGGAGAACTCGGGGATATGGGCACGGGGCCACCACTGACAGCTTGGCAGACAAGGTAACATCAGAGCGTGGCCCTGGAGGAGGACTGGAGAACATGCCAGGGATCAAAGGAACTGAGAGAGAACCTCCAATCGAAGTGAACAGCCAGCGCCAGTGAAGAGCACAGTGAGAGGGTCCACCTGGGGAGCCAGGGTGCGTGGCCCGGTGTGGCTGCCCTTAGGGAAAGCACAACCTGTTTTTCACCTTTAAGTTCAAAGGGGGCCGTAGCGGTTTTGTGGGTGCACTTCATCAGGTTGAGGAAGTTCCCTTCTAAGTTTGCTGAGTTTTTATTAGAAATAGATATTGTACTTTGGCGGATGCTTTTTCTTCATCTACTGAGATGCTTATATCATTTTCTTTTTTTAGTTTGTTGATATGAAGAATTACATTTGCTGGTTTTCTAATGTTAAACCAACCTTGCATTCCTCAGATAAATGCCACTCAGTCAATATTATGGTGAAAAAATTCCCTTAAAATTTTCCTATCTATGTTCAGGAGTCTTTGTTTTTGTTTTCATAATCTTTGTCTGGTTTTGGTATCAGGGTAATGCTGACCTCATAGAACGAATTAGCCGTATTTCTTCTTTCTCAAGTTTCCTGCAAGTAGAGCTCACATAAAATTTGTAATATTCCTCCCTTTATGTTTGGTAAGCTGCATCGGTGAGCCACCTGGGCCTGGATTTTCTCTGTGGGATGGTTTTAACAAAAAATTCCATTTCCTTAATGGATATAAGGCTATTCAGATTATCTACTTCCTTCTATGAGTAAGCTTTAATACTTTTGAGTCTTTCAATGAATTTGTCGCCATTAAAAAAGATGAAATAATGCCATTTGCAGCAACATGGATGGACCTAGAGATGATCATATTAAGCTCCGTAAGTCAGAAAGAGAAAGACAAATATCATGATATCATTTATATGTGGAATCTAAAATATGACACAAATAAACATACCTACAAAACAAAAACAGACTCACAGATATAGAGAACAGACCTGCGGTTGCCAAGGGGATGAGGATGGGGAGAAAAGGACTGGGAGTATGGGATTAGCAGATGCAAACCATTATATATAGGACGGATGAACAAAGTTCTACTGTATAGCACAGGGAATTATAGTCAATATTCTGTGATAAACCATAATTGAAAAGAATATGAAAAAAGAATATATATGTAAAACTGAGTCACTTTGCTGTACAGCAGAAATTAACACAACATTGTAAATCAACTATACTTCAATAAAAATTTTTTTAAAAAGGAATTTGTCCATTTCACCTCAGTTCTCAAATTTATTGGCATAAAGTTGTTCACAATATATCCGTTATGCATTTAATATGCGTAGAACCTGTAGTGAGGCCACCTTTTTCATTCCTAATATTTTTAATTTATGTCTTTTCTCTATGATCCATCTGACTAGAAGTTGGTAGACTTCACTGATTTTTCTCAAAGAATAAGCTTTTGGTTTGTCAATATTGGGTTTTTTTGTTTCCAGTTTCACTGATTTCTGCTCTGGTCTTTATTATTTCCTTTTCTACTCTAGGTTTAATTTCCACATTTTTTTCTACTTTCTTCAAGTTGAAGCTGAGGTTTATTGATTGAAGGCTATTCTTCTATTCTGACATAGGCATTAAGTACTATAAACTTCCTCAGAACTACTGCTTTAGTGGCATCCCACAAATGATATACTGTGCTTTCATTTTCACTCATGTCAAAATACTTTCTAATTTTTTATTTCTTCTTTGACCCATGAGTTAATTATAAGTGTCATTTTGTTTCCAAATGTCTGAGGGTTTTTCAAAGATTTTTGTTATTGGTTTCTAGTTTAATTTTATTACTGTCAGAATATACTTTATAAAATGAGAATCCTTTTAAATTTATTGAGATTTGTTTTGTGGCCCTCTGTATCAGTCAGGGCTCTCCAGAGAAACAGAACCACAAACCAATAGGGCACGTGTGTTGGCAATATTTGTGTGTACACATGTACAAAGAGATTTATTTTAAGGAACTGGCCAGTGTGATTGTGGTGGCTGGCAAGTTTGAGATTTGTAGGGCAGGCTGATGGGCTGGAAACTCAGTCAGGAGCTATGTCACAGCCTTGAGGCAGAATTCCTTCTCCATTTTTGGAGAAAGGGATTTTGGAAATTTCTCCCCCCAGAATTCTCAATTTTTGCTCAAAGGCCTTCAGCTGGTTGGATGAGGCCTACCCATATTATGAAGAATAACCTCTTTCACTTAAAATCAACTGGTGGTAAATGTTAATCACATCTCCAAAATCACTTTACAGCAACATCTAAACTCGTGTTTGACCAAACAACTGGGCACCACAGCCTAGCCCCATTGACACACGAAATCTAACCATCACGGCCCAACATGGTCTACTTTGGTTAATTGTTCTATGTGCACCTGAAAAGAACACGTACTCTGTACCCAGCTGTTGTTGAGCAGAGTGTTCTATAAATGTTGATCACGTCAAATTGATTGACAGAGAAGATCTCAACGATACTATCTCTACTCACTTCTGTCTACTTTCTCCAACAATCACTGAAGGATCCTGAACTCTCTCAATTTATTTACGTCTTCTTGCCGTTCTATCAGTTTTTGCTTCATGTATCTTGAAGCTCTTATTAGGTATATAAATATTTATGGCTTACATTTTCTTGAGGAATTGAGCCCTTTACCATTGTGAAAAGACCTTTTTATCCTTGGTAATATTCTTTGCTCTGAAGTTTACTTTTCTCTGTTCTCCATAAGGCCACTCCAGATTTTTCATTAGTGTAAGCATGGTATACCTTCCTCCATCCATTTAGTTTCAACCTATTTTTGTCTTTATATTTAAAATTCATTACTTGGAGGTAGCTAGAGTTGGGTCTTGCTTTTTTTTTATCCAATCTGACATTCTCTACCCGCAATTAGAGTATTTAGACTACTTACTTTTGATCTGATTACTGATACGGTTAAGTTTATCACCCATCATCTTGCTATGTCTTCTATCTGTCCCATTTTCCTTTGTTTCCTTTGTCCTCCCTTTATTCCTTCTTTTGGACTAACTGAATATTATTTATGCTTCAACTTCTACCTCCTTCGTTGGCTTATTTGCTATAACTTTTTTTTTTAATGGTTGTAGGGAACTTCCTTAATATGATAAAGGGCAAGTATAAAAAATCTACAGCTAACATCACACTTAATGATGGAAGACTGAATGGTTTATCTCCACAATCATGAACAAGGCTAGTACAATAAAGCAGGGAAAGGAATAAGTTAGCCTGCTTGGAAAGGAAGAAGTAAATCTTTCTATTCACAGACGATCTGAACATCTACTTAGAAAAGTCTTGCTGGATTTGAGACCGACTACTTAATTTTTAAGATTCCTCTGAGTTTTCTCATATGTGCATGTATTAGTGGACACAGTCATCATCTATTATTTTGACACAACAGGCACGCAGGAGAGGGACGACAACCCCGGCACGGCCACACGACAGGACGCAGGCAGCCATGAGGCGCATCTGGGACAGGCAGGCAGGGTCCAGGCTGGGTGGGCAACACCGCCTGGACGAGACGAGGCCTGGCCTCCGCCTGCTCTGTAACCAGGGGACGCCTTCACCACACCCTTCAGCTCATCCGTTCAGGCAACCCCCAGTTCCGTTCCTCCTCCCCAACTTGTGTATTGTTTTTAATAAAACACCTGCCCAAGTATTATTTCAATAGATCTTCACTAACAACCTGTGAGAAAGGACTTTCTCCGCAACCTGCAGGTGATCAAACTGGGGCTCGGGTGTTTTAAGAGAGCGCTTGGGGCCTCTGGATGGACTGTGTAGGTGGTCAGAGCAGCAGGGAGACGGCAGGACATGCAGGCGCAGAAGCACCTACAGCCTCAGCTCAAACCCTCACCATCCGGAAAGCGGCCGGCATGACACTGGTTCCCACGGGAGGTGCCCGTGGACGGAGCTGTTACCCTGACGGCCGAGGCCGTTAGGCCTGTTCCCTGATGTTTTTAAAGACAAGGTGTTGCTGAAAAGGGTGGGCACATGCCAGCAAGCTCCTCAGAACCACATGTGCACAGAGCCCAAGGGCAGGCCCGGCTGCCCTGCCTCCTGGTGAACTTTGGTTTTGTTGGGATTTCCAAGTGCTTCTCGGCAGGCTACCAGCAGGTGTGATGCATTTACAGAGCACTGCTGTCGATGGAGGGAAACTGGGGTGCATTTAGCAGCCGGACATGGCGGAGGCCCTGACTGGATTTAGCTCTGGCTGTGGGACAGGCCCTCCAGCCTCTCTGAGTGCTTTACGCTCCAGGCCCGAGTAGGACAGGGCCCCATGCAGCCCCCATCTTTCTGGGTAGTCTGGCCCTGGAGGCTGTAAATTGGATGCCTCCATCAGGCAAAGCTGCAGGGAGCCTTGAGCGGGACCATGGCCCAGCGAACAGGCAAGAGGCCTCCCGTCCGTCCATGTGTCCCCATTTCTGCAGCCCCAGCCCAGGACAGGCGGTCCCCGAGCTTAGCCCCTCCCGGGCAGGCTCTCAGTGCAGCCCTGCCACGTTCCAGGCACGCGGCCACATTTTGTGCACACGGTATCAACTCAGAAGGCAGGGCCGAGCCTTGCTGTCACTGGGGAGCTGGCTCAGCAGCGCCAAGAAACTGGTCAACGAGAGACTCCAGGTCGGCCACCCAGTGCCCAGCCTAACCGGGGCTGCTCCCCCGTAACAGCCAGCGGGGCTCATTCACCAAGTCTCATTTCTCTCTCAAAATACAGGAATCAAGTCCCAGTCCGTTACCAGTTCTTGATTTGATCAGCTTTGTTTCTCCTCCCTGCCCAGCCCTTCTATTATTTAAGCCTCCCAACAACCCCATGAAGGGAGCATGATTACTCCATTTTACCGATGGAGAAACTGAGGGTCAGAGAGGCCATACTGCAGAGTCTAGCTTACAGGAATATTATGTCTAATGTGCACCCACTTCACACAATCTGTTTTCAATCCTAGAAGATTCTTCAGGGTGTGCAGAAAAGCCGGGCATAAACGCGGACAGACATGCTGCGAACCAAACGGGGGAAGGAATCTTTCTGGGAAATCCGAAGAAACACATGTTATCATTTCCCACTTCTTGAGGGGCTCCCCAGAAGCCACCTTCACTGAATTACCTGTTTCCATGGCTACACCATTCCTCAGCGAGGTTTCCAGGTTTGGCACGTCCCCAATGAAAGCCGTCCCTGCTCTGGGGAGAAGGCTGATGCAACAGGGAGGCTCCCACGTGACAGCACCAGGAGCACAGGAGCCGCTCACAGACGCCACGCCCGCGCCGAACCGCACAAGTTCAACTGAACCACGAGGACGCATCTGGACGACCAGGGAGAGTTGCGACATTTCACAGGTTTGGACTCACTGCACCCCTCGCCAACAGACCCCAGACAAACCGGGTGACTCCCTCTCGGCACAAAGGCTCCTGCGAGGTCAGCACATCCACCCGACAGCGTTCCTGACAGCTCTAGAAGGAGACTGGTGTGTGTGGATGCGGATAAAAGAGAATCGTGGGCTTCCCTGGTGGCACAGTGGTAAAGAATCCACCTGTCAATGCACGGGACACGGGTTCAAGCCCTGGTCTGGGAAGATCCCACATGCCGCGGAGCAACTAAGCCCGTGCGCCACAGCTACTGAGCCTGCACTCTAGAGCCCGCGAGCCACAACTACTGAGCCCACATGCTACAACTACTGAAGCCCGCGTGCCTAGAGCCCGTGCTCCACAATAAGAGAAGACACCCCAGTGAGAAGCCCGCGCACCACAACAAAGAGTAGCCCCCGCTCACCGCAACTAGAGAAAGCGCACGCACAGCAATGAAGACCCAATGCAGCCAAAAGTAAATAAATTAAATAAATAAATAAAAAGAAAATCGTGCCACAGCTGCCATCAACAGCAGACGGAGAGGGGGAGGCCACAAGGCCAACTGCAGAGGCAAAGGTAACGATGCTGAGGGGCCTGACCCGGGAGGAGGAACACCTGAGACGGCAGGGAAGTGACATCCGGGGCCTGGGAGGAAGTCCCTTTCCCAGCTTCTCCTCCATGGCTCCCTGCCAACAATCCACCCCAACAGCATCTATGCTTGCGGAACCTCTATGCCTTCGCTCCCTCCGGTGGGACTCTTCTTCCACATCCCAGGGCCCTTGGCCAACACTACAGCCCTGACGCACAGCCTCCAAGCTTCTGTATCTGAGTGACGGAGACTCCCAGCTACGCCACCTTCCTCTTCCCCGCAGGGCCCTCAGTGGAGAAGACTCTCCCCCGAAACCCAGCTCCTTAGCACTTCAACCCACCGACGCGACCTCTATCAGCCCAGGTTGGCGCGTTCCCTCCGCCACGGCCTCACGGCAGACGGCGTCCAGGTCCTTCCACCGTCATCTCGTTTTCGTCAAGCGCAGCCCCGATGGCTCACAATTTGTTGTCCCGCTGCCTCACAGCCAGTTTGGCCAAGCTCTTCTGACGGGTCTAATCAGTCAGTGACCCTGTTAGACGCCAAGAATGTAAGCAGTGCCCCAAAAGGCTGGGCCCGAACACACGCCTACTGACGTCATTTCTGGCGACTTTGCTGCCTGCTCCCCAGTCACAGCTGCTGAGACCTCTCGACCCCTCGCTCTACACACGCTCCCTGGGCAGGCGCGTCCCAGCCAAGCTCTCCAGGTGCCGGCGAGTCGCTGATGACCGAGAGCCCGGCCCCGACTCCCCTCGCGCTCGGAGGAGGCAGCTCGTCTCCACCCCGGCTCCGGCCCAAGGCACCTGGGCACCAACACTCGCTCGTTACTTGTGTGTTTATTCCAGCTGCCTTGGTGCTCATAAACCAACAAGTGGAAGGAGTCGCCTAAGGATTAAGGAAAGTTTACGGGATAAACATCTGAACTGAGAATAATGATGCGATAGATAAATTTTTTAAATGAACAAGAAAAAAGCAGGCGACGTTCTACTTTCATCAGTACAGTCCTAGATTCAACCCAAAAATTCCCGAAACTTCAGGAAATTAAGAGTCCACCACCACACGAGGCACTCAAGCTTTCAGTGTAACTGCTTCCCGAACCTCACACAGAAGGAGAAATACTGAGAAACCAGCTTTCCACAAACACAGATCTGTTATCAAATACACGCTTCCTTGCCTTTCTGAAAAATACTCAGAACTCTGCCTCCGAAAGGCTCGGCAGAAGCCCAGAGCGACAAGCCCCTTGGCGGGCTGCCCCGTGGGGGCCGACTCACCTTCACGTGACCCAGGTCCCCAGGCCGGCTGCCCTCAGCTGGGTTCACGGGCTTGCTCTCCACCCGGGGCCTCACGACCTGGCGGAAGGGGCTGCACAGCGGAAAGCCACTCACACTGATGCTGTCTGAAAGACGAGAATAAAATTGTAAGTGAGAAGTTAACCGGATTTTTTTTTTTTAATGTAGGAGATTTTATGCAAAAACCACTAGTATCTGGAGTAATGCTCCCGTTTGTGCTCACTACTCTAGCTCGTGTTAACTACAACCGCCCGGTGAATCTCCCGCGAACGCAGAGTCACACCTGCCACAGAGCAAAGTTGAGGACGTACCACCTCTGAAAGACACCAGGTGCCTACCATCTGTCAGGAGGCACAGCCGCAGCACCACGCCACCTGCACCAGCCCCCAGCTTCCTGTGCTCAGGCAGCGCCAAGCCGCCTTTACCTTCCAGCCTTTGCACGAGCTGCTCCCTCAGCCTCCGTTCATGCGGTGGCTTCACCGTGCCACTTGAACTTCGTCTAAAAGCCCATTCCTCTTCCAATTTCAGGAGGCCACTACTGTGTCACAGGACATATGTAAACCTCTGTAGAGCACTCACTGCCACCTGTTCTTCTTCTTACTTGGTGATCTTACCTGTCAGTCTAATCCAGGACTCCTCCTTAAGTCCTTTATCTCACACCCCACATCCAATCCAAAAGGAACTCTTGTTAGCTCTCAGAGTATTTCCAGAAATGGCTTTCAAGGCCACCAGCCTGGTCTGGTCGCCATCAGCCCCTCCAGGACTAAGAACAAGGCCTCCTGGCTGCCCCCCCATGCCGCTCTGGCTCGTTTCCATCCACAGAAATGTAAATCAGGTCACGCCCCTCCCAGGACGCCTCCTGTTACTCAAGGGCCCTTTGCACAGCACAATGGCTGCATGAGGTTGAAGAAAAATGCATTTTCAGACCGTAAAAACTGCTGACAACAGTGTAAGTAAGTATCTTCTGCACCCCAAAAGAAACTGACTCAGTTATCAACTAGAACCACTTCTAAATTAGATGGAAGTGCCCACCAATTATGAAGAAACATTTGTTAGGAACAGCACCATGAAAAGTTAATTTTATTTATTTGTTTGTTTGTTTATTTCTTTATTTCTTTATTTTTGGCTGCGTTGGGTCTTCGTTGCTGCACGTGGGCTTTCTCTAGTTGCGTCGAGCGGGGGCTAGTCTTCATTGCGGTGCGCAGGCTTCTCATTGCGGTGGCTTCTCTTGTTGCACAGCACGGGTTCTAGGCGTACGGGCTTCAGTAGTTGTGGCACGCGGGCTCTAGAGCGCAGGCTCAGTAGCTGTGGTGCACAGGCTTAGTTGCTCCGCGGCATGTGGGCTCTTCCCGGACCAGGGCTCGAACCCGTATCTCCTGCATTGGCAGGCAGATTCTTATCTACTGCACCACCAGGGAAGTCTCAAAAGTTAATTTTTAAATGACTTGCATTAAGCAGAGAAAATGCAAACCCAAAATACAATTCCAGATGGTGGCTAGAGGACAGTTTATGCATCCCTCAGAATCCCAACAGAAAGTCAACCGAGCAGCAGAGAGCAACACCAAAACTCAGTTACAAGTAAACCAGGTGCCAACGCATCATCCAACAGGCAAGCAGGTGAGTACAAACCCCCAACAGCCCACGAGCAGCTCACACTGAATAGTTACCGAATGCACTTCAGGAGCTCCTACTTCTCATAACAGCAGGTAGACAATTCAGACCAACCCAGCTGCTGAGAACAACTCGAGAACGCAGACAAGGTACTGGAGGGCTAACAGGGCAGGGAAGAACTCCAGGACCACGATCTGGCAGAAGAAGGAAATACAGGGACACAGGCCTGGCATTAAACTTCCCCAGAGGTGCCTGCAGCTCCCTGAAGAACTGACCAAGAGCCTGAGAACCTGAGCAGAGCCTTTCACACTCAGGTGGGAAAACAGTGACATTCTGTGTCCCCTAAAAAGAGTGGATGGTAAGCCCTAGAGGCTTTGGGTGGGACCCGAAAGGATGACACACTAAGTGAAGGATAGACTGGAAATAAAGCGGCCGCCCAGGGACCAGCGCCCAACTGTGAATCAGGTCAGTGCCTTCAGCCGGATTCAGGCAATTCTCCTGCCAAAACACCTTCTCTGTCGCCCCTACTCTGTCCTGTGTCTTCTCACCTTTGTGCACCTCTGACAACCACCTTTGTGGATACTAATATCCCCAATTCTTCACCATGCAGCCGCCCTGCCTGGAAATACTCCTTCCTCCGAGTCCGGGCACCTCGTCTACACTGAGACCCGCGCTCACTACAGCTGGCCCCGTATCCAGGAAGACAGGCTGCGAGGCAGGGCCGTGGTGGGGACTCAGACGGGTCAGGGCACATAAAGTGTTTGTCACAAGACCTGGTACCTGGCAAAGATTCGGCAAGAACAGCTATTGTTATTATAGCAACCTATATGCATGTCCCAGATTCCTTACATGACTATAAACTCATTGAGGGCAGAATTCTTATCAATATCCCTCTCATACACCCCCCACAGTAGCTGGCGCAGGCTCTAGCAAATCATAAACCCACAGTAAACGTTAAGTAAATGAATAAATCACAGGGTCAAATTTGGTAGTTTACACACCATGGTCAACGAAAATTCCATCATCCCAAAGTCACATTCAATAATCAACTCAATTCATGGTTAACTAAAATTTCATCATGTGTCTCTGTGCAAAGACCCATTTGCAAAAGTCAGTCCAAAGCTGTGAGATCTGAATGGGTTTTTCTCTCCCTTTTCTCATTCTCCCAGCATCATGGGCATAATCTGTAAAACCTCTCCACTACACCACAGTACCTGCTGTGAGGGAACTAGTATGATGAACACAGACATTTGCAAAACACAAACTCCACACTCTTCAGCTAGAAACTAGGTCACGTGGAGCCTGTAAGTGAGCCCCAAGGTCACCCCTGCTGAGTTAAGGCAGGTGCCCAACAGATTTTAAATGCCATCTCTCGTTCCCCCACGCACAGCCTGGAGTACAGCGTACTTCACTCTTCCCAAGAGAAAGTTTCCATCATTAGCATATTACGCAAATGCTGCTAGCTCCCAAAGGCCTGAGGTCCTTTTCTGCCTTGGAAACACTGATCCTGTTTTACACTTGTAACAGTGCTCCAGGCCTCCTTTCTGCAGGGGTCCAGAGGCTCGGGGCTGTAGTGGGAAATGTCCTGAGCAGCGGTTGGTCTGTCCTCCTTCCTTGCGGAACAGCTCCTTCCTTCTCCACCCCAGGGTGTTCTGGTGGGATCAGGGGTGGCTCTAATCCAGCCATGGTGAGAGATGGAAATGTCCCATCAACAGTGGTTGATCCACAGGACGAACATGAGACCCCAGAAGGGTCTCGCGGAGTCTTTCTGAGATTTGGTCTACGAAGGGCGGGGCGAGTGGGGTGGATCTTCCTTTGAATCATATGTTCTAAAGATACAGGTTTGGGCCTTCCTGCAGCCATCCTTCCCACCACACTGCAAGAGTGAGTGAGCCACACAACCCTGTGACTTCAGTTTTCTTGACTCTAAAATGGGGGCCAGCTCAAGGGAATCAGTGAAAAGTACAAATCTGCAATGTCTTGGAACTGGGGGGGGATCTAGGATGTGGGCACTTAGCCAAAAAGGCTAAAAATTACATCTGAAATTTGCCTCCTTTTCTGACAACGACTTCAAAGCCTCAAAGAAACCTCAGAAACCTGCAATCTTCAAGCTCAGGGAAAAAAAAAATATACTAAAACAGCTACTCTCCGGCTTCTTTATAGATTAAAGAATTCTGCCCCCTAATCCAATTGAGAATGGAAAAGACAAGCTATGTATAAATTATAAATGGGGACAGAAGATCAGCAGCTCTGTCCCCATGGGAGACAGAGGGATGGGAGGGAGAAGCCGGCCTTGGGAAGGCCGGAAGAGGAGCATGCAGCCACATAAGGACAGGGCTGGAGAGGAGGAGGCCGCCGCACAGGGTGGCGAGAGGCTGGACAGAGCCAATGGAGTGAGCAGGGAAGGGGCCGCTCCCAGCTGGGCGGGTGGAGGGCAGCAAATTCTGTTCAACCATTTCGGCCAATTTTCCTGCCAACACAGGCTGCCACAAATAGAACAGAGAACAGATTGGGATGACAAGTAATAGGAAGACAAGACCAAAAAAGTTACAGACAGACGAAGGCAGCCTCGTAGGAAGACCGCAGAGTTGAGTGGATTTATGAGGACAGAGGGTATTTAAGAATGGGATGAGCCTGGTAGATCATCATGAATCAAAGTGAGCTTTTAGAGAGAATTTCACAGTTGCTGTTTATAGTGCTCAATTTTTCTATTAAGAGCATCTCTGTGGGCAATTCAGAAATACAATTTCATATGCTAAAATAGTACTTGTCTCTCGAAGTCAGCTTTATCACAGCCACGGTGACAACTGGTAGAAATGACAGCTGAAAGTGGGATGTGTGTGGTGGGGAAGAAAAAGCACAGTCGCAATAAAAATACTGCAACTAAGAAGGGCTGGAGGCTGAGTGTTTACTGCGTGCTCAGCATAGCACTGGGCACTCAGGACATGTCATATAACTGCTCCTCACACCCTGCCAGGCGGGCATGGTTTTATCAGTTCTATAGACGAGGAAGCTGAGATCCCGAGAAGGTAAGTAACTTAGTAGTTCATCAGAGGCACAGCCAGAACTAGAAGTCAGGACTGTCGGATGTGTGATGACCCAGCAAAACTGGCACAAACAACATGCTTCAGCCCTAACGTGAGCTTACGAAACCTCCCCAGCCAGGCTGCTCTGCAGTGCACCATCCCACGAAACCTACCACGAGGCCCCTCACAACGGCTTAGCAACCGTCTCCGGTGAGGGGGCCACTCCAGAAATGTGTCCATTTTTGTGCACTTTCAAAAGAGACACAAATGCTGAAGGCTGAATACACACTTTTCTCACTGGTGACAGGTATATGAAATAAACTAAACTGGAATAAAATACATTTACAAAGGCCAAAGGAGACAACCATCTCCCCGTGGGAGTTTGTCAGGGTATGCTGTTCCAGGTAGAATATATTTTGAAGATGCTTTTCCAATTATTCATGAAGTCCGTGGGTGCCAAAGAGCCCATCTGGTTATCATAACATATCCTCAAGAAAACCAAAGAAGTAGAAGCATTTGGCTCAGAAATTAGACAATACTCATCCTCAATTTCCATAGAGAAAGTGGTGCGTTTATTCATTCAGAAACTTTGGGATATGCTTAGGAAGAAAAAATAATTCATGTAGAAACAGTGGCCTTCATATACCATTCAAACGGAAACAGCCCTCCCTCCATCCCCCTGGCCTTCCCTCCTGCTAAAGTAGGGGGAGCAGCGCCCCTCCTGCGGGCCCAATCGGTCCCTCACTGCTCTCGCCCCACGAACGGCCTCCCGGGATGTCTGCAGCCTCTTCCTCCTCCGCGCATTCTCATTCCAGGCACCCTCACCCAGTACCAGGGCTTCTCATTTTAACATCGTTACAGAGACACAATTAGCATATCATAACCTGCAGATGTTTCAACTGTACAATTGGAGGAGTTCTGACATTCCTAAAACAAGCAACACAATTGAGACGGTGAACATATCCACCTACTGCCAGGTTCCCCGTGCATCCTCGCACATCCTCACTGCCACCCTCCTGGCCAGATACCCACTGCTGGCACCAGACACGAGGGTGCGTTTCCCAGAAGTTAACACGTTATACATTATACATATTGTACATTAATCTACTCTTCTCTGTCAGGCTTCTTTCACTCAGCATACTTATCTCGGAATCATCCTGAGTTATTGTGCATATCAATAGTTCACTCCTTTCTGTCGTTCAATAGTATTCCAGTGAGTGGACATAACACAATTTGTTTTTCCACTCACCTACTGATGAACACTTAGGTTGTTTCTGGTTATTACAAATAAAGCTGCTCTGAACATCTGTGTACAAGTCATTGTATGGACATATGCTGTCAGTTCTCCTGGTTCAATATCCAGGAATAAGTTGGCTGGGTCATATGCTAAGTGTATATTTGATTTTCCAAGAAAGTTATTAATGAGCTGTTAATATGCTTGCAAACAAGAAAAAAGAATTCAAAGGA
The DNA here is from genome assembly GCF_028021215.1 of Eschrichtius robustus. Classification (NCBI taxonomy): domain Eukaryota; kingdom Metazoa; phylum Chordata; class Mammalia; order Artiodactyla; family Eschrichtiidae; genus Eschrichtius; species Eschrichtius robustus. The sequence continues at coordinate 83,451,351 of NC_090840.1, forward strand.
ATAAATAAGGAAGAGGAGCCTATCAAAAACTGAGCAGGCAAATTAAGAACAAGTATCACCTCTTCTGGGGATTTTTGGTTGTCTTTTGTTTTGTTTGGCAGCATCACATGGCTTGGGGGATCTTAGTTCCTCGACCAGGGACTGAACCTGGGCCACGGCAGTGAAAGAGCCGAGTGCTAACCACTGGACTGCCAGGGAACTCCCAAAATATCACCTCTTGAAGTGAAAAACAAATTGGATAATTTAAACACTCTTTAAAGAGCCAAACAGAAAATTAGGCAAAAAGAAAAAGTTAGTGAATTGGAAAAAAGAGGAGTGGAAATTATCTAGAATGTGGCACATGGAGAAAGATGAGGAATGTGAAAGAACATTAGAGGCCATGGAAGAGTGAGAGGCTGCACAGGTGAACAGGAGTTAGGGAAGCAGGTGAGAGTAAACTGGGGAAAGTTGGTATCTGAAGAGAGACAGACTGAACATTTCTCATAATGGAAAAATGTGACTCCTCAAATTCAAAAGGCACAAAAAAGCTCAACAGGACCAATAAAAAGAAACGCAAACCTAGAAATGACACAGTAAACCTGCAGATTATCGAAAAATAAGAAAAAGATCTTTTTGAAAACATACAGGGGATTGATATATATACACTAATATGTGTAAAATAGATAACTAATAAGAACCTGCTGTATAAAAAATAAATACAATTCTAAAAAAAAAAAAACATACAGGGACATGTCCACACAAAAACGTGTACACAGATGCTCATAATAGCATTAATCATAGCAGCCAGAATGGAAACAATTCAAAGATCCATCAACTGACGAACTGATAAACAAAAAACAGTCTGTCCATACAACAGAATATTACTCATCCTCAAAAAGGAATGAGGAGGGAGGGAGACGCAAGAGGGAAGAGATATGGGAACATATGTATACGTATAACTGATTCACTTTGTTATAAAGCAGAAACTAACACACCGTTGTAAAGCAATTATACTCCAATAAAGATGTTAAAAAATAATAATAATTACAAAAAAAAAAAAAAAAAGGAATGAGGGGCTGACACAGGCTGCAACATCGATGACCCCTGAAACATCATGCTAAGCAGAAGAAGCCAGACACAAAAGGCCACAGACTGTATGATTCCATTTATATGAAATGTTCAGAATAGGTAAATCCATAGAGACAGAAAGTAGATTTCTAGTTACCAGGGGAGGGGAGAATGGTGAATGGCTCCTAATGGGTTTGGGGTTTCTTTTGGGGATGATAAAAATGTTTTGATTTTGGTTGACTGCACAACTCTGAATATACTAAAAGTTACTAAACTGTACACTTTAAATGGGTGAATTTATGGTATGTGAATTGTATCAATTTTTTTTTTAATTAAAGGATATAAACACTTGGGGGGGGGGGGAAGAAAAATGGAGATTGTATCCAAAGGAACAATAATTACACCAACAGCTAACTTCAACAGCAATGGAAGCCATTAGACAGTATGAATTCATCTTCAAAGTATTTAAGAAAATTTAACTGCTAATCTAGAATTATGTACACAGCAGAACTTCCTATTCTTAGAAATAACTGCTGACATAAAGACATTTCAGAACAAAAGCTGAGCAAACTTACCACCAACACATCCTCACTAAAGGAACTCAACAAGAAAAGGAAGCCTCATACACTGTTGGTGGGAGTGTAAATTGGTGCAATCACTATGGAAAACAGTACAAGGTTCCTCAAAAACCTAAAAATATAGCTACCATATGATCCAGCAATTCCACTCTCCTGGGTATATATCCAGAAGACACAAAAACACTAATTCAAAAAGATACACGCACCCCGATGTTCTTAAGCAGTGCTACTCACAACAGCCAAGACATGGAAGTAACCCAAGTGCCCATCAACAGACAAATGGATAAAGAAGATGTGGTGCATATACACAATGGAATATTCGTCAGTCATAAAGAAGAATGAAATTCTGCCATGAAGCCTATGCTATGAATAAGGCAGCATCACACAGACAAAGTGTTTTGAAGTTGCAGCCCTAAAATCTGAGAGTAGGATCTCCTTCTGGTGTCCCAGGTAAGAGAAGAAACAAAGGTCTAGTTCCACAGTGCTGTGCGTACAAGGCACACTTTCTCACAGTAACGTCCAGCTGTCACCTCCAAGGCTAAGGGTGAGATCCATACTTTTTCACAGCAGACAAGGTGTACAACGTGCTACAGGAGCCAGTTTCCAATGAGATCTTGTTTGGGAGCCTGTTGCTGATGATCACCTTTGCTGAAAAGTGACACCACTTGAGTCACTGGCCACACAGGAGGCCAACTACGGTGGACTTTTAAACCATCTGACGGTCCTCTTAGCTTCAGGACATTACTGAGTTTCTCCCCCTCTAAAGATGGTTAAGAAAAAAAGAAGCAGGAAGAGATATGGGAACATATGTATATGTATAACTGATTCACTTTGTTATAAAGCAGAAACTAACACACCATTGTAAAGCAATTACACTCCAATAAAGATGTTAAAAAAAAAAAAAAAAAAAGAAAAAGAAAAAAAGAAGCAAGTGAAACCGAAGCAGGTGACACTTGGCCAAAGGATCTCAGGGAACCCTAGCGACAGAGCCCTGAAATGGGAGCCCAAAAGTGGCACCTTCTTTTCTTTGGAAATCTTCAAAGGAAGTGAAGGATTAAGATACTTGAGGACAAACTGTAGAGCATAGGGAACTATAATCAATATCCTGTGATAAACCATGATAAAGAACATGAAAAAGAATATATATATATATGTATATGTATGTATAACTGAATCACCTTGCTGTACAGCAGAAATTAACAACATTGTAAGTCAACTATACTTCAATAAAAATTTTTTTAACAAAAGAGACGTGAGGACATGTGTTCAAATCCCAGATGTGCTCCCTTTGTCTGTCCAGAACTGATTTGCTTAAAGGAGCACTGGACCTGGAGACAAAAGCCCTGGCCCTGCCCCCCGTCTGCCCCCAGCCTTGGGAAAGACTGATCACTGGTCAACAGGAAAGGTCCCAGCAGCGCAGATAAATGCTGCTCTCACGTTTCCACTCTGGATCTTACACATCTTTTATATCTTGTTTACATGTAGTATTCCATCTCTACTTAAAGAGAAACACAAATAAATGAACATCAATTCTCCAAAGAAAGCCACAGAAATAGCTCAATTAGCATATGTTATTTTAGGATAAAATCAGGAAAACAAAACCAGAGTACTGCCAATTTGAAACTGGAAATAGGATGCCTTTTCCACAAGATAACAAAGGGAGAGCGATGGTCCCAGGCCAAGTAATGACACATGCTTGTTCTTTTAGAAACAAGAAATTCAAAGTACAGTCTGAATGTCTGAACCCTCTTCACAGCTGTCCTCAAGCAATGCACATCCCTAAAAGACTGGGAAAGTCATTATTTCTTCATTAAAGCATCAGCCAAATCACAGAAATCACAGAGCTGACAGTTTTAAGTCAGAACACTAATTTTAGGAATTATCTAAAGAAAAAGTTCACGCCAGCATCATCCCCCAAAACCTTTCCTCCCCAACAAATTCGTTGTTGATACTTATGGGGCAAACTCTCTTAAGGAATAACTGTTAGAATCTCAACCTCTCTCTCTCTCTCCCTCCCTCTCTCTCTCTCTCTCTCTCACACACACACACACACAGACACACACAGACACACACACACACACACTTTTCAAAAACTAAGTTCCCGGAACTTGCTTTCTGCCACAGTTTCTACACATGCATGAAAAACTAATTTCCCCACCCCTCCCTCTTTCATCCTCTAAGGTCCCGCTCATTCTGTAAATTTTACCTCCAAAGACAAGCCTTCCCCCACTCCCTGTGATACAGTCATAGCATCATGTACCTCTCCTACCCAGCACTTAGCAAAGTTGCACTTTTTCATTTATTTGTGAAAAAATTCATTTCACTTATTTTATCAATTATTAAATTGCCCATCTCTCCCACTAGACCTGCGTGGTCTAACAGAGTGGCCGCAAGACAGTGCGCCTTTAAAGTAATTAAAATCAAATAATACTTGAGATCTTTAGATGCACCACCCACATCACAAGTGATCAAAGCCACAAGTGACCCATGGTTACCCTACTGGACGGCTCAGAACAGGAACTGCCCTATCACAGAGTCCTGACGGACACCACTGCACTGGACACTAAGCTCCTTGAGGGCAGGGACTGCGGCTCATTTTACTCAGGACAATCCCAAGAGAAGTACAGTACAGACACACCTCGTTTCACTGCACTTCGCAGATACTGCGCCTTTTACAAATTGAAGGTTTGTGGCAACCCTGTGTGAAGCAAGTCCATCGGCGCCATTTTTCTAACAGTATTTGCTCACTTGGTGTCTCCGTCTCACATTTCAGTAATTCTCACAGTATTTCAGACTTTTTGATTATTATATTTGTTATGGTGATCTGTGATCAGTGATATTTGATGTCACTATTGTAGCTGTTTTGGCATTTTTTAGCGATGAAGTATTTTTAATTAAGGTATGCGCATTGCTTTTTTCAGACATACTGCTATTGCACACTTAATATACTACAGTATAGTGTAAACAACTTTTATAAGCACTGGGAAACAAAAAATCATGACTCGATTTACTGCAATATTCACTTTACTGTGGTTGTGTGGAACTGAACCCACAGTATCTCCGAGGTATGCCTGTACATGGAATAAAGTAGAGAGTCCATAAATATCTGTGAAGGGGCTGTCGGGGGAAGTACACACCCTAATTGCTAACTTTACTACACCACACACCACATTGTAAAACCCAGAAGAAAGAAATTATTTAAGTCCTGTTACCTGATTAGAACAGAATACTAGTAATTAGTTACACTTCCGTAACTTAAAATTGTATGACATAACTTCAAATATTCTATAATATCCACTCCCATTCAAATACTTACAAGTACCTAATATATACACACACAAAATTAGCTCAAAAACTATAGATTAAAACCGGTAATTAAAATGGTTTTACAGGTGAATTCTACCAAACGTTTAAAAAATTAATGCCAATCCTTCTCAAACTCTTCCAAAAATTAAGGAAGAAGGAACAGTCCCAAATGCATTTTCCCAAGTTTTCCCAGACAAGGAAAACTACTGGCATTTTCCCAGTGCCAAAGCCAGACAAGGAAACTACAAGAAAACTACACATCAATATCCCTGATGGATACAGATGCAAAAGTCCTCAACAAAATATTAGCACATCAAATTCAACAATACATTAAAAGCATCATATACCATGATCAAGTGGGATTTACCCCTGGGATGCAAGAATGGTTCAACATACACAAATCAATAAATGTGATACACACATATTAACAGAATGAAGGATAAAAATGATATGGTCATCTCGATAGATGCAGAAAAAGCATTTGACAAAATTCAAAATCTTTTCATGATAAAAACCCTCAACTAATTGGGTGTTGAAGGAACATACCTCAACATAATAATGGCTATATATGACAAGCCCAGAGCTAACATACTCAGTTGGTGAAAGGCTGAAAACTTTCCCTCCAAGATCAGGAATAAGACAAGGGTGCCCACTCTTACCACTATTCAACATAGTACTGAAAATCCTAGCCAGAGCAATCAGGCAAGAAAAAGATATTAAAAGGTATCCAAATCAGAGAGGAAGAAGTAAATTATCTTTATTCGCAGATTATATGACCTTATATAGAATCCTAGACTCAACCAAAAACTGTAAGATCTAATCAATAAATTCAGTAAAGTTGCAGGATATAACATTAACATACAGAAATCAGTTGCTTTCCTACACACTAACAACAAAATATCTGAAACATAATAAAGAAAGCAATCCCATTTACAATAGCATCAAAAACATAAGATAGTTAGGAATTTAACCAAGGAAATGAAAGAACTGAACACTAAACTATGAGACTTTGATGAAAGAAATTGAAGAAGACACAAAAATGGAGAAGTATCTTGTGTTTGTAGATCAGAAGAATACTGTTAAAATGTCCATATTACCCAAAGCCATCTATAGATTCAATGCAATCCCTATCAAAATTCCAATGGCATTTTTCACAGAAATAGTAAAAGCAATTCTAAAATTCGTATGGAGTCACAAAGACCCCAATAGCCAAAGCAACCCTAAGACAAAAGGACAAAGCTGGAGGTATCATATTGAATACCTCCCAGTTTCAAATTATACTACAAAGCCATAGTAATCAAAATAGCATATAGTAATCAAAACAGCATAAAAATAGACACACAGGCCAATGGAAAATAGCGAGCCCATAAATAAACTGCTGCATATGTGGTCAACTAATCTTTGACAAGAGAGCCAAGGATATTCAATGCGGAAAGGCAGCCTCTTAAACAAATGGTGCTGAGAAAACTAGATAACCACATGCAGAAAAATAAATCTGGACCCCTATCGTAAATCACTCACAAAAATTAACTCAAAAGATTAAAGACTTAAACATAGGACCTGAAACTGAGAAACTCCTGGAAGAAAACATAGGAGAAAAGCTCCTTGACGCTGGTCTTGGCAACAATTTTTTGGGTCTGACACCAAAAGCATGAGCAACAGAAACAAAAATACAAGTGGGGTTATATCAAACTAAAATGATTCTGCACAGCCAAAGAAACAATCAACAGTATGAAAAGCCAACCTACAGAATGGGAGCAAATATTTGTAAATCATCTATCTGATAAGGGATTAATATCAAAATGTATAAAGAATTCACACAACTCAATAAAAAAAATCTGATTTCAAAATAGGCATAGGAACTGAGTAAGATACTTTTCCAAAGATGACATACAAATGGCCAAAAGCTAGATGAAAAGGTGCGCAACCATCACTAATCATCAGGGAAATGCAAACCAAAACCACAACGAGATATCATCTCACATACTTTAGAATGGCTGTTCTCAAAAAGACAAGAGATAAGTGTAGGTAACATGAGGAGACAAAGAAAAAAGTGTACCCTTGTGCACTGTTGATGGGGATGTAAATTGGTGCAGTCACTGTGGAAACAGTGTGGAGAGTCCTCAAAAAATAAAAAATAGAACTACTGTATCATTCAGCAATCCCACTTCTGAGTACATATCCAAAGGAAATGAAAAAAGGATCTCAAAGAGATATCTGCACTCCATATTTTTACAGCATTATTCACAATAGCCAAGATGAGGAAACAACCTAAGCATACGTCTACAGATGAACAGACACAGAAGATGTGATATATATATACACAATGGAATACAATTCCATGAGAAAGAAGAAAATCCTGCCATTTGCAACAACATGGATGGACCCTGAGGACATTATGCTAAGTGAAATAAGTCAGAGAAAGATAAATACTGTATGGTATCACTTATATGTGGAATCTAAAAAAGCCATACCTGCAGAAACAGAGAGAGAATGGTGGTTACCAGGGGCTGAGAGGCAGGCAAAATGGGGAGATGTTGGTCAAAGGGCACAAACTTGCAGTTGGAAGATGAGCATGTCCTGGGGACCTAGTGCACAGCATCGTGACTATAGTTAACAACACTGTATTATATATTTGAAAGTTGCTAAGAGAGTAGATCTTAAGTGTTTTCACCACAAAAAGCAACAGTAATTAAGTGATGTGATGGTGGTCTTAGCCAAGCTATGGTGATAATCATTTTGCAATATACAAATGTATCAAATAAACACAACGTACACCTTAAACTTACACAATGTTCTATGTCAATTTTCTCAATAAAGCTGCAAAACAGGTAACTAATGATGTTGCACACCTTTCATTTCTTACTGTTTGGATATACACTTTTGTGAGGGGTCTATTAAAATATTTTCTTTGTTTGTTACTGGGCAACATCATTAGTTATCTGGAAAAAACCAATTAGAACACAATGAGGTTACACATGAACAAGAACAGCTAAAATTTAAAAGACTGACGCTACCAATCGGTGGTGAGGATCTGGAGCACCAGAGAACTCTCATGCAGATGGTGTGTGTAAATCAAAATAAGCAGGTTGAAAATCTGGATGACTGTAGAGCTATCAAAGCTCAACATACACATAACCTATGATCCAGTAAAACCACTTCTGGGCACACACCCAACAAAAGTGTGGGCTGATGCCCACCAAATACCTGTACAAGAAAGCTTATTATTCATAATAGCCAAAAAGCAGAAACAACCCAAATGTCCATCACGAGTAGACTGGATAAACTGCAGTATTTTCACACAGTGGAATATCACCCACCAATAAAAAGGAACAAACAAACGCAACACACAACAACATGCATGAATCTCAGGTATAATGCTGAGTGGGAAAAAAGACACATAGGACTTCTGACCTCCACCACTGTAAGAGAATAAATTTGTGCTGTTTAAAGCAAAAAAAAAAAAAAAAAAAAAAAAAGACACAGAAGAGCATATACTGTATTTATTTCTTCTATATGAAAGACAAGAACAGGCAAAACTAATCTATGATGATCAATGTCACAATTACAGTTACCTTGATGCAGGGTCATCAACAGGGAGAGGACAGGAGAGGACTGGTGGGTGCTGGAAATCACCCCCATCTGGGTCTCGGTGGTGGGTGCAAGGGTGAACATGAATACACAAATAAATTCAGAGGCAGAGTCAAGATGGCAGTGCGGGAAGGTGCGGAGTTAGCGTCTCCCCACGACTAGGGCACCTGTTGGGCGCTGGCAGGGCACTGTGACGCCCAAGGAGACGGGAGGAACCCCAAAGTGAACTGGTAGGACGTAGCGGGACTGAGCAGGGGAGGAGAAGTGGAGGCCAGACAGGATCGGCACCCCTGAGGCCAGGGAGATCAGGAGGGGCAGGTGGGAGGGGCCCTCCGGGAGGAGCAGGAGAGGAGCGGAGGGCGATCGCCTGGCCCACTGGGGCCGGGGAGCCTGCTGAGCTCCCAGGCTGGTAGAACCCCCCCAAAGCCCCCTCCAGGCCACGTAGGTCCTTGGGGGCACAGGAGGGAGGCTGGGGAGATCAGGAGAGGCAGGCGGGAGGGACTCTCCAGGAAGAGCGGGAGAGGAGCAGAGGGTGATTGCCCCTCCCACTCGGGCACGGGGAGCCTGCTGGGCTCCCAGGTGAGGTCCCCTGCCCTCTGAGACCAAGGGTGGGGGGCACGCCTGGGCCCCTTCTGTTCCTTGAGCCTAAGCCCCACCCCCCACAGCCCCCAGGGCCTTTCCAGCCCTGTGGTCCTGAGCATTGGCCCCGCCCACCACCAAAACCTCTCCCTTGCTTAGGTCCCACGCTGCACAGCCAAGGACTCCCCCCCACTTTCTTTTTTTTCTTTTCCCTCCTTCTCTTTTTTAATATTAGGGTACTCATGTACCTTCCGGTTGTTGATTCATCTATATTTTTATTTTTACATTCTTCCTAACATATCTGTTAGTTTCCTAGTCTAATTTTATTTACTTTGTTATTGTTTTTTTTTTTTGTTTTGCCGCCCCAGGCAGCTTGCAGGATCTTGGTTCACGAACCCAGGGTTGGGCTAAAGCTCCTGCATGTGGGAGCTCCGAGTCTGAACCACTGGACTAACAGAGAACCTCAGACTGCAGGGAATATTCACTGGAGTGATGTCTCATGGAATTCCTCATCTCAGCACTAAGACCCTGCTCTACCCACCAAAACCCAGCTCTACCCAATAGCCTACAACTCCAGTATTGGAAGCCTCAGGCCAAACAACCAGTAAGACAGGAACAGACTCCCACTCATTTAAAAAAAAAAAAGAGAGAGAGAGAGAGACAGCAAAAAATTATCTCACAGATGAAGGAGTAAGGTAAAAACCTATAAGTCCAAATAAATGAAGAGGAAATAGGCAATTTACCTGAAAAAGAATTCAGAGTAATTACAGTAAAGATGATCCAGAATCTCGGAAATAGAATGGAGGCACGGATTGAAAAAATACAAGAAATGTTAACAAAGACCTAGAAGAACTAAAGAAAAAACAAACAGAGATGAACAATACAATAACTGAAATGAATAATACACTAGAAGGAATCAATAACAGAATAACTGAGGCAGAAGAACGAATAAGTGAGCTGGAAGACAAAATGGTGGAAATAACTGCCAAGGAGCGGAATATAAAGAAAAAAGAATGAAAAGAATTGAGGACAGTCTCAGAGACCTCTGGGACAACATTAAACACACCAACATTCGAATTATAGGGGTCCCAGAAGAAGAAGAGAAAAAGAAAGAGTCTGAGAAAATATTTGAAGAGATTAGAGTTGAACTCTTCCCTAACATGGGAAAGGAAATAGTCACCCAAGTCCAGGAAGCACAGAGAGTCCCATACAGGATAAACCCTAGGAAAAGCACACCAATACGCTTATTAATCAAACTAACAAAAGTTAAGCTCAAAGAAAAAATATTAAAAGCAGCAAGGGAAAAAACAAGAAATAACATACAAAGGAATCCCCATAAGGAATCCCCATAAGATTCCATAAGGAATCCCCATAAGAAATCCATAAGAAATTCCATAAGGAATCCATAAGAAAATTCCATTCACTTCTTCGATGGAGAAGAGAAAAGCTTTTCAGACAAGCAAAAGGTAAGAGAATTCAGCACCACCATACCAGCTTCACAGCAAATGCTAAAGAAACTTCTCTAAGCGGTAAACACAAGAGAAGAAAAAGACCCACAAAAACAAACCCAAAACAATTAAGAAAATGGTAATAGGAACATACATATCGATAATAACCTTGAATGTAGATGGATTAAATGCCCCAACCAAAAGACACAGACAGACTGGCTGAATGGATACAAAAACAAGACCCATATATTTGCTGTCTACAAGAGACTCACTTCAGACCTAGGGACATTTACAGACTGCAAGTGAAGGGATGGAAAAAGATATTTCATGCAAGTGGAAATCAAAAGAAAGCTGGAGTAGCAATACTCGTATCAGATAAAATAGACTTTAAAATAAAGACTGTTACAAGAGATAAGGAGGGACACTACATAACAATCAAAGGATCAATCCAAGAAGAAGATATAACAATTATAAATGTTTATGCACCCAACATAGGAGCACCTCAATACATAAGGCAAATGCTACCAACCATGAAAGGAGAAATGAACAGTTAACACAATAATAGTACAGGATTTTAACACCCCACTTACACCAATGGACAGATCATCCAAACAGAAAATAAATAAGGAAACACCAGCTTTAAATGACACAACAGACCAGATAGATCTAATTGATATTTATAGAACATTCCACCCAAAAGTGGCAGAATACACTTTCTTCTCAAGTGCACACAGAACATTATCCAGGATAGGTCACAAATCAAGCCTCGGAAAATTTAAGAAAACCGAAATCGTATCAAGCATCTTTTCTGACCACAGCACTATATGAGACTGGAAATCAATTACAGGAAAAAAAAACTGTAAAGAATACAAATATATGGAGGCTAAACAATGTGCTACTAAATAACGGAGAGATCAATGAAGAAATCAAAGAAGAAATTAAACAATACATAGAAACAAATGACAATGAAAACACAACAATCCAAAACCTATGGCACGCAGCAAAAGCAGTTCTAAGACGGAAGTTTATAGCAGTACAATCTCACCTCAAGAAACAAGAAAAATCTCAAACAAACAGTCTAACCCCACACTTAAAACAACTAGAGAAGGAAGAACAAAGAAAACCCAAAGTCAGTAGAAGGAAAGAAATCATAAAGATCAGAGCAGAAATAAATGAAATAGAAATGAAGAAAACAATAGCAAAAATCAATAAAACGAAAAGCTGGTTCTTTGAGAAGATAAACAAAATTGATAAACCCTTAGCCAGACTCATCAAGAAAAAAAGGGAGAGGACACAAATCAATAAAATTAGAAATGAAAAAGGAGAAATCACAACTGACACTGCAGAAACACAAAAGATTTTAAGAGACTACTACAAACAACTATATGCCAATAAAATGGACAACCACGAAGAAATGGACAAATTCTTGGAAAGGTACAATTTTCCAAGACTGAACCAGGAAGAATTAGAAAACATAAACAGACCTATCATAAGCAATGAAATTGAAACCGTAATTTAAAATCTTCCAGCAAACAGAAGTCCAGGATCAGATGGCTTCACAGGCGAATTCTATCAAACATTTAGAGAAGAGCTAACACCGATCCTCCTCAAACTCTTCCAAAAGATTGCAGAGGGAGAAACACTCCCAAATTCATTCTATGAAGCCACCATTACCCTGATACCAAAATCAGAAAAAGATACCACAAAGAAAGAAAATTATAGACCAATATCACTGATGAACACAGATGCAAAAATCCTGAACAAAATAGTAGCAAACAGAACCCAAGAGCACAGTAAAAGGATCATACACCACGATCAAGTGGGATTTCTCCCAGGGATGCAAGGATTCTTCAATATACGCAAATCAATCAATGTGATACACCACATTAACAAATTAAGGAATAAAAACCATATGAGCATCTCAATAGATGCAGAAAAATCTTTTGACAAAATTCAACACCTATTTATGATAAAAACTCTCCAGAAAATGGGCACAGAGGGAACCTACCTCAACATAATAAAGGCCATATATGACAAACCCACAGCAAGTATCATACTCAAAGGTGAAAAACTGAAAGCATTTCCACTAAGCTCAGGAACAAGACAAGGATGTCCACTCCTGCCACTCTTATTCAACATAGTTTTGGAAGTCCCAGCCACAGCAATCAGAGAAGAAAAAGAAATAAAAGGAATACAAATTGGAAAAGAATAAGTAAAACTGTACTGTTTGCTGATGACATGATACTATGCACAGAAAATCCTAAAGATGCCACCAGAAAACTACCAGAACTAATCAAATGAATTTTGTAAGGCTGCAGGATACAAAATTAACGCACAAAAATCTCTGGCATTCCTATACACCAACAATGAAAAATCAGAAAGAGAAATTAAGGAAACACTCCCATTTACCACTGCAACAAAGAGAATAAAATACCTAGGAATAAACCTGCCTAAGGAGGCGAAAGACCTGTACTTAGAAAACTAAAAAAAAACTCATGAAAGAAATCAAAGATGACATAAACAGATGGTGAAATATACCATGTTCTTGGATTGGAAGAATCAATATTGTGAAAATGACTATACTACCCAAAACAATCTACAGATTCAGTGCAATCCCTATCAAACTACCAATGGCATTCTTCACAGAAATAGAACAAAAAATCTTACAATTTGTATGGAAACACGGAAGACCCCAAATAGCCAAAGCAATCTTGAGAAAGAAAAACGGAGTTGGAGAAATCAGGCTCCCTGACTTCAGCAGTACAGGACAGAACGCCCAGAGATAAACCCACACACATATGGGAACCTAATTTACGACAAAGGAGGCAAGAACATACAATGGAGAAAAGACAGCCTCTTCCATAAGTGGTGCTGGGAAAACTGGACAGCTACACGTAAAAGAATGAAATTAGAACACTTCCTAACACCATACACAGAAATAAACTCAAATGGATTAAAGACCTAAATGTAAGGCCAGACACTATAAAACTTTTAGACGAAAACGTAGGAAAAACACTCTTTGACATAAACCACAGCAAGATCTTTTTTGACCCACCTCCTAGAGTAACAGAAATAAAAACAAAAATAAACAAATGGGACTTAATTAAACTTAAAAGCTTTTGCACAGCAAAGGAAACCATAAACAAGACAAAAAGACAACCCTCAGAATGGGAGAAAATGTTTGCAAATGAAACGACAAAGGATTAATCTCCAAAACATACAAACAGCTCATGGAGCTCAATATCAAAAAACAAACAAACAAACAATCCAGTTAAAAAATGGGCAGAAGACCTAAATAGACATTTCACCAAGGAGGACATACAGACGGCCAAGAGGCACATGAAAAGATGCTCAACATCACTAATTACTAGAGAAATGCAAATCAAAACTACAATGCGGTATCACCTCACACCAGTCAGAATGGCCGTTATCAAAAAATCTAGAAACAATAAATGCTGGAAAGGGTGTGGTGAAAAGGGAACCCTCCTGCACTGTTGGTGGGAATGTAAATTGATACAACCACTATGGAGAACAGTGTGGAGGTTCCTTAAAAAACTAAAAATAGAACTACCATATGACCCAGCAATCCCACTACTGGGCATATACCCTGAGAAAACCATAATTCAAAAAGAGACATGTACCACAATGTTCACTGCGGCACTATTTACAACAGCCAGGACATGGAACCAACCTAAGTGTCCATCATCGGATGAATGGATAAAGAAGATGTGGCACATAGATACAGTGGAATATTACTCAGCCATAAAAAGAAACAAGATTGAATTATTTGCAGTGAGGTGGATGGACCTAGAGGCTGTCATACAGAGTGAAGTAAGTCAGAAAGAGAAAAAACAAATACCACATGCTAACGCGTATATATGGAATCTAAAAAAAAAAAGGTACTGATAAACCTAGTTACAGGGCAGGAATAAAGAGGTAGACATAGAAAATGGACTTGAGAACATGGGTTGGGAGGGCGAGGTTGGGGCAAAGTGAGAGTAGCATCAACATATATACACTACAGAATGTAAAAGAGTTGGCTGGTGGGAAGCAGCAGCATAGCACAGGGAGATCAGCTCCGCGCTTTGCAATGACCCAGAGGGGTGGGATAGGGAGGAGGGGAGGGAGGCTCAAGAGGGAGGGCATATGGGGACATGTGTATGCATATGGCTGATTCGCTTTGTTGTACAACAGAAACTAACACAGTATTGTGAAGCAATTATACTCCAATAAAGATCTGTTAAATAAATAAATAAATAAAAATAAATTCACCAAGCTGTACACGATTGTGCTCATGACTGCATGTAAGTTACACTTCCATTGAAAAGGACTCAAAAATACCATTTATAATAAAGATACCTAGGAATAACTCTAGAAGAATACTATAAGACCATCACAGAAAAATTAGAAAATGTTATTGAAAGACATGAAAGAAGACAAATATATGAAGAGGCAATATTCATAGTTATCAAGACTAAGTCTCATAAAAGTATCAGTCTTTGCCCAAATTGACCAACAGGTTCAATGCAGTCCCAGTCGATATTCTAACAGGCTACCGTGAGGAACATGACAAACTGATTCTAAAATTTAAGACCAATGGACAGAAAATATCCAAAAAGCTCCTGAACAATCATCTAAAGGGTGATGCAATCCCACCAGATTGCAAAGCTTTTCAGAAGAAACAGAAAATAAGCAGCAATTGTGTCTGCCTGAAGAAGGCCAGGAGACTCAGAGAATGAGTAAGTGTTTTAGGGAGAAAGACAGTCTTTGCCAGTGGTTCCCAAACTCCGATGCTTATAAGAATCATTTGGGACACTTTAGGACACCCTGACACCCAGGTCACACCCCATGCCTATGAAATCACGAGGTCTAGGGTGGAAGCCAGGCACAGATTTTAACGATCCCCAGCTGATTCCAATGTGCAGCAGAGTTTGAATCTATTAGCCTACACTCAAAGGCAAGAAGCCTAAGAGGGCATGGCAAGTCAGAAATACAAGTCATTCAGTATTTCTGGAATACAAACCAAATGAGGGAGAAGAGACGGGTGGGCAAGGAGGCCAAACAGGCGGGCCAGGGCAAGACCACACAAGCCAGACTTGAGGCTTTATCTGAGGGCGATGGAACGCCCTTGGAAGGTGCACGGCAGAAGAAGGACATAACAGATTCTGCTCTGGAGAAAGGACTGCAGGGAAGATATGGAAGACAGCGAAGAGGGCGCAAAATGAGCTGCTGGGAGACCAGTCAGAAGGCTCCCAGCATGGTCCAGATGAGAAATTATCAGGGCTTTAAGCCGAGCAGTGATGGTGGATGTGTAGAGAAGGGCTGGAGAGACTTAGAAAACAAAATTGATAAGACTTGGTGCAATCACGAAGCATGAGCTCGAAGTATACCAGCCTGCGGCGATCCACAGAAATCACCCCTTTCTCTTTGCAGGGAGAAAACCTTCTTAAATCACCTCAACTGAACACCTACCTAATTTGTTTCCCAGTGAGTCACCACCAGCTTGACTGGAAAGGCAGTAATGCGAACAGTGAGATCAATGATTCAGAAAACCTCAGCCCTGGTTGCCTGCAATAGGATCACCTGTTGCTGACGAATGACAAACACCTGGATTTTCATTCTCTCCTGGTGGTTTAGCAAGTTATTTTCCAACCTGAATTTAAATCAGAGCTGAGTCAACCATCCCACCTGCAGACTAACAGGGACCACGGGATCAGCGCCCCTCCACAGGTTATTAGATGGCGGGGCAAGAACTCAGCTTTCTGTCTCACTCAGATATGCTCCCGAGAGCCCCAGGAAGCAGAAGCAGCCTGACCTTTCCCTTAGCTGAGCCATCGTGCTGTGAAATTACGGTTTGTGAGTCAGAAGGCTGGTGGGTGATGCAGGCTAAATATAACGACGGGCAGGCTGTCAGATGCATCATTAACCTTTTCCTTCAGAACAAAAGCAGATAACCCACTGAACACAAAAGCAGTGTGTAGTCTGACAAATGGCCAACACAGTCCAAAAATGACTGGAGGTCTGATTTAAAATAAAGGATGTGGGCTTCTGATTACTGCTTGGAAATGTTGAGATTTGAGAAAAGCACTGCTTCCATCCTTAAGAAAAAAGCTGGATAAACTGGAAATTAACTTTTCCTGAACTGATCAGAGAAGTGAAGTCACAGGGAAAACTAACCTGAAATCTGTGGGCAGGCACCTACAGGGAGAAGCAGGACCCCAGCACATGTGCCTATGTGGGCCATGAAAGCCAGTCAAAAGGTTGAGCTAGACGTTGTTAATGGACTGCTAAACGTCTGGCATGGGCTATGAGAGCAGGAAGTCTCCTGGGGGCTGCTGTCCACGCCATGCAGGCTTCTCCCCCAGGAAAAGGATCCTGAGGGCTCCTCTTGGGGCTGGTTGGGAGGGGACCAGAGCCACTGCCCCACACCAGCCCCTCCCCTCTCCCTATGGGGTCCAAGCCTTCATCTGCAGGGGAAGAGCACAGACTGCAGCACGAGGACAGGGATGGAAGCCCCCCACGGCTGGGGGAGGGGAACAGCGGCCACCAAGCAAACCTCCCCCCAGCTTCACCTGCCGCTTTTTCCCCAGAACCGAGAGCCTTCGGAGCACACAGTCGGATCCGCGGACCAGGAGTACAGAGAAGAGGTCTGGACAGGGGGTGGGGTGCGGGAGACAGTCACCGACTCCATCTGGAAGATGAGAAAGTCTTGTGAGAGAGCAAACTTGGAAGGAAAGAAGACGAGGATCTTGGCTGGAGCCCTGAGCAACTCCGCTCTGTAATGGTCAAGAGGGAAAGGAGGAAGCAGCAATTGGAACTGACCAAGAGCTGCCATGAGGAAGAAGGAAAAGCAAGATGAGGAGGGAGGAGCCAACCTCCAGGCTGGGAGCCAGGAGTTGGAATTAAAAGACAAAGATGGGGGACTTGCCTGGCGGTCCAGTGGTTAAGACTCTGCACTTCCAGTGCAGGGGAGTGTGGGTTCAATCCCTGGCCGGGGAACTAAAATCCCACATACCACACAGCGCGGCCAAAAAAAAAAAAAAAAAAAAAAAAAAAAAGAAAGACAAAGATGTCCCTGGCCCTGCCCTCAGGATGGGTGTGCTATAGTGAGAAAGACCAAAAAGGCAGACAATTTCAGCAGCTGGGAGCTGGTACAGCCGAGGGGAACCACAGAGCTGGGGGTACAGAGCCCAAACTCGGGGGTCACCGTCCAGCCACCTCTCAGGGTTAGAGAGAGAACCGTCAGCACCTCCATCACACGCCCAAACGCGGGGGCCACTCAGTACAGCTTCGTCTCCTTCCAGCCTCCGTACTCTGTAGCCGCAGAAAAAAACCCAGGTTTCAAGGAAATCTTCTTTAAAATCACATATGTTTATGAAAGCCTCAGGCATCTAGGAATTGCAAAGAAAAAGAGAAATCTGACATTAAGATTCCAACCACCTTTGACTTTGGTTTCCGGGTAATTCAGGATGAGTCACTGTTCCTTAAAAAGTAAGACGGAGTTTCCCAAAAATTAGTATTTCCTTTTGAGGAGAGCGGCAGACCAGGGCAAAGACACTCAGTGACGCCCTGGTTTCAGGCACAGTCATCGGGGAGAGACACGAGGTAGGAAAGGGAACACAGAAGATTCCACAGCGAGGACTCTCAAATAAAACCAATCCCCCGGCCACAATGATAAGCCGAAGCATCTCTTATCATCAAATTATGAAGAAGCAAAACATAATGAAATGCCAAATGTAAATATGGCTTTTTTTAACCCAAATCTCCAACTCTGGACAAAGAAACTGAAATGATTCAAACTTCCCACAGGCAGAGTTTGTCTTTAGCCTAATAAACAAGAGACATTTCAGGCAAGAAGCATTTCCGTGGGGAGCAGAACAAATTCCAATAGCTCACCAAATGCTAGGCCAGCTCCTGAATCCTGTGCTACAAACACCCGGAGGCCTCCAGCGAAGGAGGCCGCAGGGAAGGGCGGGAGGGACGCCCTCCGGGTAGAGACGCAGCGGCCGGTCTTCTGAATCCCTTCCTCTCCTGCCCACCTGGCTCTCTCCTGCTTAAGACCTACGTGCCTCACCCTTGAACCCTCACACCTGTCACCTACTGCACCAGGTGAATCTCGGGCTACCCCTCCAATCTGCCCACCCACCTTCTCCCAACAGTCTCTATCACATCAACCTCTTTTCAAAAAACTTTCGAGGACTCTCCAGTATCTTCCAATGAAGTCTGAGTTACTTCCCTGGAGTTTCAGGCCTTCCACAGCCTGCCTGAACCTACCATTCCAACCAGGATCCCCTCCTTCTGCTGAATACCCAACCCCACCACCTCCATCCCTGCCCACTGCGTCCAGCTCACCCCGCAGTCAGGCGCTGTTCGAGGACCCCGCATCCAGAAGCCAGCACCTGGCTGTCCCCACCCAGACGGCTCTCCCCTCCCTGAACTCAGGGTCAGGACCGCTCAGTCTGGCTTCACAACATTCCTTTCAGCCCCTCAACTCAATAAATACTTACTGGGATCTTCTCTGAGCCAGGCCCTGTGCTGGGTATTGGGAGTAGAGAGACGTGAAGTGAAACTGTGACAGCATTCAGAGGCGTCGAGGGGACACACGGGCCGTGAGCGAGCACGAGGGAGGGGCCGTGAGGGCTAAAGAGAGGAAGTGGGAAGGTGGGGGCCGGCGGGCACACGAGGGACGGACAGACACCGCCGGCGGAGAGAAGCAGCACCGCAGGCCCGAAACGATGTTTCAGAATGGCCGTGAGAGATGGCAGCGTCCCACAGCTAGAACCATCCCCACCATCCATCTCCAGGACTTCGTCCCTTTTATCCTCTTGCCGTCTACTTGTTGAAGAAACCACGCTGCTTGCAGAGTGAACCGTAGCCTGAATTGGAGTAGCTTTGCAGGCTTTTCTGTCGGCAGAACTCCCGTGAACTGGCGGTGAGAGCCGGAGCGCCGATCAGCCTCAGGTGTGATTCGGGGCAACGCTAACTCACGCGAGGCGTGCGCTCTCCCGTCGGGAAGAACGCAATGCCTGCCGGTCTCGTATTCTGCTGTGGATGCTCATGGTCTCAACCCACAACCCGTTAGGAGCTGCAAAGCGGAGAGTTTCTAACTCTGTCGTCCCTTCTCGAGTGTTAGCGGGCATACGTCCATAAAGAGAAACTGCCCTCATCAACTCTTAGGTTGTCCGACCGTACATCTGTACGGAGAGGCAGAATACTCATCACCTATCATTTTTAAAATAATGAATTGGTTCCCCATCGTTCGCCAAAGGTTGACAGTTCTTTCTAACGGCACTAAGCACCCAAGGCTGAAACGCAGGTATCACCCCTGCTGGTGCTCAGAATGCCAGCGGCAGCCTCATTCACGTTGGGTCCTCCTAACACAGCTCTAGTAAATCCACTCTGACAGCTTCCCTGCTGTAGGTTTCACAGGATGTTCCCAGATCACCTCACTACAGACAATTCCTGCTCCAGACCTGCAAGCGGCCACTTCTCCAAGAAGCCCTGGTTTCTTTCAACACCATGATGTGGGCGCTAGGAATGCTCACTGCTGCTGGGCTGCTGGGTTTCCAGGCCTTGGAGTAGATATAGATAGATAGATAGATAGATAGATAGATAGATAGATAGATAGATAGATAGATAGATAGGCAGACAGACAGACAGACAGACAGACAGATCTTTAAATATCCCATAATTTCTTACTGATATCTTTTATTTAAGTTCCAGACTACAAGGTTTTTACTTCATCTCTATCATCTTACATCAGTTAACTCTTCCAAATGAGAACCCTCGTTCAGGACCAGATTCAGATGCTAGAATTCGATTATCACAGAATTGATCATTTACTTAGTTCCACATTCACACACAGTTTCAGCATACCAAGACCAACACTATCTCTGCCACAAGAATCACTGAAAACAGTTTAAAATCGCTTTTGCAGAGACTGGCATCATCATCGTGGCAGAATAAGAGTTTTCTGCCATGTTCTCCGCAAAGAACGCCAATTTGGACCACCACCCACACACGAGAGGGCCTCGCTGGGGGGTCCAGGGGTCCAACAGAGAAGGCCCAGCACACAAAACTCTGAGACTGGATGCACTGAAGAGGGTCGGGGACACCGCCTGACTCTACCCACGTCACCCTCCCCGAAGGCGGCAGCTCAGTGCCCAGAGAGACGGAGTCAGCCCAGGGCTCCTCCCGGGGGCCGGTGCACCTGGGAGCGAGCACCGTACTTCCTCCGCTGTGCGGGGTGAGTACCGAGACACCCGATTCTCTCTTGCCCCAGCCAGGATCCTGAGGCCCCAAAAATGTCTTCAGGGTCTTTTTTTTAATCCGGGGTACGATTAAGGATTGCACATAGCATTTGATCGTTAGATCTCTTCCATGTCCTCTAATCCAGAATAGTCCTCCCACCTGTCTCTACAAAATGGAATCATCTACTTTATAGAGTTGCTGGGAAGGTTAAATAGAAATAATGCAAATAAAGTCGCTGGTCCAGACCTGATATGCAGCATCTGACAATGCTCAACAAATATTAATTCTCTTCCATCTGTCTACAGCCCACACTGGATCCAGTGTCCTGCTTTGCGTGACAGCTACATTTATTTCTGTAAGTTTTTTAAATGGCATCTAGTTTCAGTAACCATAGTTAATGTGAGTGCCTGCCTAAAAAGCCAACCGGGTCCACAGGGGTCCCCGGCTGGAGGTTCTGAAACTGTCAGACCAAGTGCCACCCGTGGGGCATCTCCCAGTTGCAAGAGGCCACAAATGAGCCTCTGCCGCTGAGTGTACAGCTGTCTCCAAATAAGGGCTAAACCGCAGGCTCCAGATTGCTCAGGCTGAACTACACGGAGCAATGCATTATCCACCGACCAAACTCTGCAGAAGTCCTTTGTGGGCCTTGGTGTCCAACGTTTTCTTTCCTCTATAGAACTTGCCCAGGTGTGGACCTTAAGATTCTGTGTCTCAGACTCTACGATTTGCTATGTAAATGACCAGCCTGAGTATCTATTAACCATTATCAATAGAGAGGGCATCTCACTTAGAATATTGTATTTGCCAGACCACTAGATACATTAATGCAAATTTATGTAAAAGTACATTACTTCAACACACAATAAAAAAGTATATTCTGGGACTTCCCTGGCAGTCCAGTGGTTAGGACTTTGCCTTCCAATGCAGGCAGGTTCAATCCCTGGACCCCTGGTCGGGGAGCTAGGATCTCACATGCTTCGTGGCCAAAGAGCCGAAACATAAAACAAAAGCAATATTGTAACAAATTGAGTAAAGACTTTAAAAAATGGTCCACATCCCAAAAAAAAAAAAAAAAATCTAAAAAAAAGTATATTCTAATTCTGTTCTACTACAAATGCCATAAACTATGATACTGTATTACAAAAATAAAAACACATATATCAGTACAAAAATAAATAAATAAAGAGGGCATCTAATTTTTTTTTATTTACTTATTTTATTTTTGGCTGCGTTGGGTCTTCGTTGCTGCACGCGGGCTTTCTCTAGTTGCGGCGAGCGGGGGCTGCTCTTCATTGCGGAGCACGGGCTTCTCACTGCGGCGGCTTCTCCTGTTGTGGAGCACGGGCTCTAGAGCGCAGGCTCAGTAGTTGTGGCGCACGGGCTTAGTTGCTCCGCGGCATGTGGGATCTTCCCCGACCAGGGTTCGTACCCATCTCCCCTGCATTGGCAGGCGGATTCTTAACCACTGCACCACCAGGGAAGCCCAAGAGGGCATCTAATTAATTATAACCATGCTCTATTGCACACCTGTGCTATATCTAACTGACGGGAACCTAGGCCAGCCTTACATTTACAAACCACTTGGTAAACCTACTTCTAGCTCTCTTTGGTTTTATTTTAAAAGACAGAAGAACGTATTTTCAGACTATAAATCCCAAATTGCAATTTTACTTTCAGCACAGAAGGGCAGAGACAATCCTCCAGAACTTTGTAACTAAAGGCAGAAACATAACAAAATATGTCCACATTGAACACATAAACTCAAAGAGCCACCAAAATAAAAGCAGCTTCAGCTTCCACCTGGAGGCCTTCCATTTTCTCTCTCTCAGGAGTAACCTGCCCCAAATGGTCAGCAGCACAAGTAACAACCGGCTTTCTT
Organism: Eschrichtius robustus; assembly: GCF_028021215.1. Taxonomy (NCBI): domain Eukaryota; kingdom Metazoa; phylum Chordata; class Mammalia; order Artiodactyla; family Eschrichtiidae; genus Eschrichtius; species Eschrichtius robustus. The sequence continues at coordinate 83,474,030 of NC_090840.1, forward strand.
TCACACCTCACATCCAAATGATCTCAGCTAGGCACCCACTTGCCCAGACATACCCCCGGGATAACAGCTCATCAAGCATTCCCTGGACAGGTGTCAGGCACCACTGATTCTGCCAAACTCCCTTCTTGGGAAAAAGAAAAGTCAGAAACTCTGTCTGTAACCCTCTGCCTACTTACAGAAAGATGCAGTCCAGTGGTATAAAGCCATTCAGAGACAGAAAAGAATATCCATTTCATCTGATATTTTTTGAGTTCTGGTATAATGTTAAATCCATGTGATATTTTCCATTTCTAGTGTGTCCAACAGTAAACTTATTTTCCTACCTGCCTTAATAATATAAAAAAAAAAAATTAATGGTTATTTAGACACTCCAGAGAGTACAGGAGAAGAAATTTCATGGAGTGTGTTACGGACTTAGAGTAGGTGTCCCCCAGAAACCCTGTGTTGAAGCCCTAACCCCAATGTGACAGCACTAGGAGGCGGGGCCTTTGGGAGGTCATTAGGGTCAGATGAGGTCAGGAGGGAGGAGCCTCCACACCGAGGGGGGAGGGGAAGAGGAGCTCATCCATTCCCCTCCCTCCAGGTAAGCCGTCTAGGTACTGTGAATACAGGACCTCATGAGTAAGACAGATGAGGTCCTTCTCCCTGTGAAACTTTTAAGGTAAAGGACGGAGGGAGCAGGACAGGAAAAACCAAACAAGGCACTTCCAGGGAACAGGAGCAGTCCATAATGCGGGGGGCACCCGACAAGAATGACAGTGGGCGGGGCATGCTGACTTAGCCGACGCGGTCCGGGTAGCCTCTCCACCGGGGAGACAACTGAAATGAGATCTGAATAATCAGGTCTGCATCTACACGTATCTCCATCTAGTCTCTGGAGGTGAATCCCACTGCGTCACTGGCCAGAGATCTCCGGGCCTCTGTACCTGCTGCTCCTTGAAAGGCCTGTGGAGCACAGGCTTTTTCTTCTTCTAGGATACTCCCCAATTCAGGCCCAAGTCACACACCAGCTCTGGGAGGCCCTCCCTGCAGGACCCTACTGATAAAGTAAGCTGCATCTCAGTTACACCCCTGAGTCTCAGGGTGTTCCAATCACATATTTATTTTTCTGGCTGACCCTCTGGGCAACAACAGGCCACAGAATAGTTACGAGGACAGACTCCAGAGTCAGGCTGCCTGGCTTCACAACCCAGCTTTGCCACTTCCTAGCTGTGTGACCTTGGAAAAACTGTACAACCTCTCTATGCCTTACTGTCCCTATTTGTAAAACGGAGCTATTAATAGCACCTATTTCATAGGGCTGCTGTGAGGGTTCAGTGAGTTGATCTAGGCACACCTCTTAAATGTTAGCTGCTGTTATTACTACTGCCCAGGGGACAGACCTTGACTCATTCATCTCTGTTTTCCAAGAGCCTGGCCAAGTGCTTGCCTCTAATAAGAGGTGGTTAAATGTCTTGTAATGCCATAAATCTGTGACGGCGGCGGGGCGGTGGCGGGGGGGGGGGGGGATATAACTAACGCTTGTTGACCCCTTACCATGTTGCAGGTGAAGGGCAAATCCTCACAACAACTGTAGAAATGGGTATTACTGTCATCTTATCAGATTAAGGCACAGAGAAGTCAAAGTCACATAGTTGCTAAGTTCTAGTAACAGAATCCGTTGACCGTCTCCAATAACACCCTTTGACTGAATGTGGCCCCCCAAATTCATATGTTGAAGCCCTAACCTCCACTGTGACTGTAATTGAAGACAGGGCCCATGAGGAGGTAACAGAAGTTAAATGAGGCCACAGGGTGGGGGCTTAGTCTGATAAAACTGGCGTCCTTCTAAGAAGGGGAAGAGACACCAGGCTCGCTCTGCCGCGTGAGGACACAGTGAGAAGGCAGCTGTGTGCAAGCCAGGAAAGGGCCCTCACCAGAACGTGGCCATGCTGGCACCCTGATCTCAGACTTCCAGCCTCCACAACTATGAGAAAAGAAGTTTGTAATTGTAGCCACGCTGTCTGTGGTATTCTCTTGTGGCAGCCTGAGCTAACTAACACACCCCACGATGACTCCCAATGAAAGTATGAATGCATGCTGCGTAATAGGACATAATTAATCTATGAAATCTTACCCCTAATCAGCTAGTCCTAATGTTATAACAAAAATAAATTCCCATTTTTCTCCACACTCCATTTCCTTATAGAAATCATTAGACTTTGAAGGAGAACTTCATAATCACAGCTAATCAGACGTCTAAGGGATCACAGCAGTTATGCTTAAAGAAAAATGCAGTAATTCCTACATTCCACTAATTTAGGACGACCTCCTAGCAAATGAGCACAAAATAGTAAAGAGTGTGAATTAGGAAATTGTTCAACGGAAGAGTACTTTTATTACTTTCCCCGTGCACGGTAACTCACTCGTTAAGTACGTGCCCAGGAGAAGTCTCAAGCCGCTCGAGCTAATGAATGACACGCACGTTACCGAGAGAGCAGCGGGGCTCGAGGCATGGGGATCGCTACCGTGTGACTGGGGACCGCGATGTGCTGATTAAAACTGGGGAAGAACTTACCGTCACTGAGGTCTTGGAGGAGATTCTCCTGGCAAGAGAAATCCAGCTTCACTTTGATGCTGACGGTGAAAGTGGCCACCTTTCCAGGTTGCAAGGGAAACTGGGCAAGGGTTTCTTCCAGTTTCCAGCTCAGGAAGTCACCATATAATTTTTCTACAATGACAGTAATAAAGGTGATAATGAGGATGCAACTGAGGCAGCAGGAGACTTAGCTATCCCCCTAGAAAATTCGGATGCACCTTCAAAAGCAAAGAAAGATGCAAACCATTTAAAATGGGATGGATCAAAGTACCAGAGAATTCCAGAATCACGGCTGTTCCAAGGCCTGTGTCTATGAGCACTGCCCCCGTGGAGCGGCTTTCTCTCCCCGACAAGAGCCGTGCACTCTTGTTCTCATGAACAGAGTCAGAGCTCAAACAGTACTTTCTATGTTCTATCGCCTTAAAGAGAAACAGATCCATGTTTAGGGGGAGAGAGACCCTCTTCAGGTAACAGGAACACAAAATCAGAAAGGGCCTTTTGCGGGGCGGGGGGCATCCTTAGCTCTCCGGAGTCAGACAGGCTTGGGTTTGACGCCTTTTTGACTCTGACCACCTAGAGCTGGATGGGGAGTGATGATTTGTCCGTGTCAACATTTCTTCGTGTATGAAATGGGGGTGACAACTCCTACATCACAGGGCTGTTTTACAGATTAAACAGGGTGGTGTCTGTAAAGCACTGTATAGACTAAAGCTGAAATGTGCTGAGAGGAGGAAGGGGCCCAGGAAGGAGCCAGGGGGGCAGGAGGGGGCACCGGTTGTGTCATCTGGAAGCAGCTGTGTCACCTGTGTGGCTCCCCCTCCTGCCAGACGATCCCTGCTTCGTTACAGACTGGGAGGAGCGGGTGCTTAGGGCCTAGAATCAAGTCCAATATCAGCACTGCCTTGACATGTGGTGAAACCAGGAGGGCCTGGAACAACCTCACCGCAAGTTCTCCTCCTGACTCTGCTCCCGAGGATACGGTCCCCTGACAAACAACCCTCCGTATCCCGGGGACCAGACGAAGCTCCGGCTTAGCCCTGAGGGTGGGTTTCAGTTCCCTGCCAGCCAAGCACAGCCCCCTGTGGGAACGAGGGGGCACCCCACATCGCTGACACTACAAAGCCTGCCTCCCCGCGGCCTCTGGTTTCCCTCTGTCCCCTGCATGGCGGGCTGTGGTCCCATCCATCCAGCATCGGGCGCTACGTGTGTGTCCATCCTCCTGGCCCTGGGGCGGGAATCCCTCCACACCAGCGAGGTGAACGGGAGGCCTTCCCGCTGTACTTCTCAGTCCCCTAATCCGCCTCGCTAATCCCCCCTCCTGCTGTCCCTCAGTCCCAGACAGGGGAGCAACCTGCTGCTGTTCCCGCCTAAGGGTTACCTTACCACCTCCTTTTAAACAAGCCGACTCTCTGTGCTAAATCCCCTCCATCAGAATAAGGCAACGGACACCTAGAGAGAGTAACCTGCCCATGGTCCAAAACTAGGGAAAAGTGCCGGAATTCTAGATCCAAATGATTCTAGAGCCATGACATTCACTTCCTGCGTGAAGGCACATCAAGGTAGGGTTAAAAAATAAAGTCATCCTCTTGGGACCCAGAAATCAACATTGCAAGAGTCCAGTGGAAGACAGAGAGCTTGATCGAGGTTCATATTGAAGGAGAAAGACCTGTGAGGTTTGCTAACTGCAAGAAAACGAGGCCAAACTGCGCTGTAAACACAAAATAAGTTCATGTCTTCCTGTCCGGGGTGTGCTCCCTCCAGAACTGGCTGAGCTCCAATTAGAACACGTCTAATAGAGCACGTTTATCCTCAGGGTATCCTTAAATAGGAACAGATCAGGGGTGGCGTCCTTGAAAGGTGTTTAGAAACCACATCACATTCATTTACTTACTTAGTTATTCATTGAACACCGAACCTCGACCGTGCCAGACTCTTTCCACATGTGAGTCATCTCACTTAATCCTCACAGCAACCCAGCGGAGCTGTGGTCATTATCCCCCTTGGAAACCAAGGAAGTGCACGTCCTTGCTGGAGGTCATCCAGCTGGGAAGTAGAGGACCTGGCATACAATAGGTGCTCAATTAAGTGTCCGGTGCACAGTGGCAGCACCGATTCCACTAGTTTATAGGGCGTTCAGATTTTGTAATAGACTGATATTATTACTACATTATTTCAGAATGATCTAAAAACAGATGGGCAGTTGGGAAAAGGATGATGGGACTGTTGAGAGTGCTGGTTCCTGGGAGGTAAGATTTAAGGACAACGTGAACGATTAATCACTGTGGGCAGGGATACTTGGGCACCTGACAGTAACCACAGATCCAGGGAAAACCTCTGGGAGAGACTGCTAATCAGACCAGACTTGAAGACGAGGAGAGGCCAGGCAGGTTAAAGAGTAGTGGGACCCGTGGGGTTGACTCTGGACTTGGCGTGTATGTGTCTACACACCCTCCTGTGCGTGGGACGCATTTAATGGACGTTACACTCAAAACTCCTCACATACACGCTGGTCCTGTCACCCTCCTCCTATAGAATGAATACTGTACGGGACACACAGATTCTAGATGTCTGCTGGCAACTATTGAGTATGTGGCAGGAGCCTCATCTGATTAAGTTTTACAAACTGACCTGACCTCCAGTCCTGCCGGATATATTACTCTCTGGGTATTTTGCCAGCATCCGACTCCACAACGGAAGTTACTGCCTTCCCTCCCAAAGCACTAATGGTACCAAAATCCTCTCGATGACCCAGTAACTCACATTCTGTGAGTCTGTGTGAACCAGGTTAATACATTCTTTGCCTTTATTTTCCAATCCCACAGATTAATTTGGGATAGCAGGGTATATGACCTACCAGGCGACATGAAGCCAGGGCAGAAAACCGCTCGGGCCCTGCTTGCTGGAAGCCCAGATCCCAAAGCGCCAGGACTATAGCAGTGCGTGCTAACTTCTTTAAACAGCCTCTCCATCTGCCACAGCAGCTCTGGCCAACGTTTCTACGAAATGGCAATACCGGCCAAGATACTGAGGCCCCGCAAAGGCCCCCCTCCCAAAGCTTCTACTGGACCACTTCTGAAACACAGGCACCAAGACGCAAGCACTCATTCAGCTCTGTTCCTGTGGACGGGCAGAAACTAGGTGAGGGCTCTCAGCACATCTTCTGCTGCACCAGCATACGTGGGTCCTCACAGGACTGAAATGCCTTGGGAAGAACAGTCCGGGTTCACCCCTGCCTTTCCTCCTCCCCTTCCCCACGTTCACCCGCTGTGCCCCTACTACCACCCACACATGCTGCCCCCTCTGCCGGGAGCGCCTGGCCCACTAACCCCGTGCGGCCGCTGCCACCTCCTCCCAGCTCTCCTCTGCTTCTGTCCTCACCCAAACGTGCAGGCGGGATGTGGCACGAACACTGAAGGAGACATTGAAGAAACTGAGTCTTTTTTCCCCAAGACACTTGTACGCTTTGACCATGCTAAGAAGGAAAAAAACCGCTTTTTTACAAGATTTATTTTTTAAGTTTTGCCCTGTATTGCCACAAAGTGTTTTTGTGTTCTGTTTTTTTTTAAGAATTACATAAAAATGCCATAACACAAGCAACTCGAAAAAAGACCAGGCCGAGAAGTGAGAAAACTCGGCAGGGCGGGTAACTCTTACTGTTAACTCCTTCATGGGCCTTCAGCGGCCCCCTTACCGAGCCCCTTGGGTCCTGAGAATCGACCAGCTAACAGGTTCCCCTGGGTGGCCAGGGTCAGAGGAGCCAGCAAGCTCCTCACTGTCAGAGCTGCCCACGGCCTCCCAGGCTGCTTCTCACCATCTCACCTCTTCTGGTTTCGTTTGCTGTGTGATGAGCAGGGTTTAATGCCAGAACACCCTTGCTCATCTGGGGGAGAGTTAAATTTCACCATTCCAGGAAAAATTTGAGAGCAAAGAGAAAGCTAAGATGGCTTCTGAACAGCTCAAGGAGAGATCAACCCAGGAAACGTGGACCCAGGCACCTGCCTGCCTCAGGCGGGGCGTGAGTTTGTGTATTTCAAGTCCGCCCTGCCCACGCTGAGTGCTGGCTTCCCAGCCCCCAAGACACTCCCCCAGTGCAGCGATCGCGAAGCAAAAGCAGCAGCTCATTTCCCCACTTAAAGGGAAGGGAACTTAGCAGGTACCCATCACCCACCACGTGCCAGGCACTGTGCTGGGCACCCCAGAGGCACTACCACTCCTTCTGGAATCACCAGATGAGAGCAGGGCTGGGCCAGGGGTGCCCAGGCTGCAGCGCTAACCCGCAAGCACTCAGCGGCCTGCTCAGGCAGCCATGCAGGGGTCACTGACAGCAAGGGGCTGGGAGCCAAACCCATCCGACTCCAAAACCCATCTCTCAAGTCGCCGGCTGAAGAGAGGCCGTGCTATCACCTGCCCTGACAGAGGCAACAGCAGAGCAGCAGGAAAAGGGACAAGGGCAGCACGCAAGCCGCGTGGAACCGCGCTGGCTGCTCCCGCTACACGCGCAGCCAAACGGCACAGCTCAAGAAGAGACCTGAAAACTGCCACCCAACCCCCGCCCCCAGCCCCAGAAAAGGCCAGTAGCTAAATAAGGTTCAAAGTCCTGTGTTCAGTACCCCACTGCCTCCAAGCTTAGGGTATACTCAGAAAGGGTGCTAGCTGCACTGCTTATTTCTGTATTAAGTTCCATGGCTTAAGAGTGACACATTCAGACAACAGGCAAGTCCACTTGTGGGGAACAGCTTATTCATCTTCTGCGGCCAGACAACTAAGGTATTTATAACTAAGTAACGACACAGAGGAATTCACAGCGCACGGACTCTCCTCCAGCTGCAGCAGGACAGAAAGCCGAATAGCTTCACTGTCGGATTTAATATGTTTTTACGCCTCAAAAGTGGGCCTTTCTGGTTCTTTCCTTCATTACTGTGCTACAAAATGGAATGTCCAGAGGGGCTTTTCAAAATCCTATATAATGATAAGCTATCAGGAATAACAAGATAAACATAAACCAAGAGAGTAGCATATGTCACTAATTCTCCCCCCTGTGGAATTTCGTTTCAGAAATAATAGTCATTATTTTAATGCTAAGAGTTTCGTTTCATGCAGTCAAGTGAAACTGGTTATTTGACACTGACACCACCAGAGGAGTCGTTACTGCTGCTGACCTTCAACATCTGAGGACCTTTCATCTGTGCTTCTAACTGCAGAGACTTTGCCACAATGCTGATGAGAGCAGGAAGCAGCAGGGAACGGCACCTCAGTCAAAACACTTAGGAGCTTTTCATTATACCCACATGGAGCCGTTGCTTTTTGTCAAAAAATTAAGCTGGAAGCATAAAGAAATGAAGGGATGTGTATATGTATTTATGTACACAGGTATGTGTATATTTGTGTTTGTACACACACTCACGGGTATCTCAGAAGATTTGTTGAAAAGCAAATACAATAAATTCATCTCAATTTGGGCTTAATTATAATAAAATTTATGATTACTTAAGTAAAGGCAGAAGTCTGCCTCTTTGACAACCTACAAATAAAGACGTGCTCACAAACGGACTGTCATTAGAATCACTCCATGACATGGGCGGGTGATCCTTGTCCTGATGCGGTGGATTGTAAATGCTCAGCTCCAGGTCAGGAGCTTGTGATGAGGGAACACACGTGCCCCATAAGTGCCCAGACGGCAGCTCAGACCCCTGAGAGGCCCACAAAGGCCTGTGTGACTCTTAAGTGTCCCTGATCCCTACCATATACTGCAAATGCAAAAGGATTCTTTTTTCTTTTTTTTTTAACATCTTTATTGGAGTATAATTGCTTTACAGTGGTGTGTTAATTTCTGCTGTATAAAAAAGTGAATCAGCCATACGTATACATATATCCCCATATCCCCTCCCTCTTGCATCTCCCTCCCACCCTCCCTACCCCACCCCTCTAGGTGGACACAAAGCACTGAGCTGATCTCCCTGGGCTATTCGGCTGCTTCCCACTAGCTATCTATTTTACATTTGGTAGTGTATATATGTCCATGCCACTCTCTCACTTCATCCCAGCTTCCCCTTCCCCCTCCCTGTATCCTCAAGTCCATTCTCTACGTCTGCGTCTTTATTCCTGTCCTGCCCCTAGGTTCTTCAGAACCTTTTTTTTTTTTTTATTCCATATATATGTATTAGCATACGGTATTCGTTTTCGTCTTTCTGAATTACTTCACTCCGTGAGTCTGTAAGAGCAGGGATTAGAACAAGACAAGAAAGCAAGGAAGATGGAGGAGAAAAACACAACAGGGAGACACAGCCTCATCCACCAGAGGGCAGACAGCAGAAGCAAGGAGAACTACAATCCTGCAGCCTGTGGAACAAAAACCACATTCACAGGAAGATAGACAAGATGAAAAGGCAGATGGCTATGTACCAGATGAAGGAACAAGATAAAACCCCAGAAAAACAACCAAACGAAGCAGAGATAGGCAACCTTCCAGAAAAAGAATTCAGAATAATGATAGTGAAGATGATCCAGGACCTCAGAAAAAGAATGGAGGCAAAGATCGAGAAGATGCAAGAAATGTTTAACAAAGACCTAGAAGAATTAAAGAACAAACAAACAGAGATGAACAATACAATAACTGAAATGAAAAATACACTAGAAGGAATCAATAGCAGAATAACTGAGGCAGAAGAACGGATAAGTGACCTGGAAGACAGAATGGTGGAATTCACTGCTGTGGAACAGACTAAAGAAAAAAGAATGAAAAGAAATGAAGACAGCCTGAGAGACCTCTGGGACAATATTAAACGTAACAACATTCGCATTATAGGGGTCCCAGAAAGAGAAGAGAGAGAGAAAGGACCTGAGAAAATATTTGAAGAGATTATAGTCAAACTCTTCCCTAACATGGGAAAGGAAATAGCCACCCAAGTCCAGGAAGCACAGAGAGTCCCATACAGGATGAACCCAAGGAGAAACACACCGAGACACACAGGAATCAAACTGGCAAAAATTAAAGACAAAGAAAAATTATTGAAAGCAGCAAAGGAAAAACAACGAATAACATACAAGGGAACTGTTTCAGACATTACATGAAATTTCAAAAAAAAAAAAAAAAAAAAACATACAAGGGAACTCCCATAAGGTTAACAGCTGATTTCTCAGCAGAAACTCTACAAGCCAGAAGGGAGTGGCGTGACATATTTAAAGTGATGAAAGGGAAGAACCTACAACCAAGATTACTCTACCCGGCAAGGATCTCATTCAGATTCGATGGAGAAATCAAAAGCTTTACAGACAAGCAAAAGCTAAGAGAATTCAGCAACACCAAACCAGCTCTACAACAAATGCTAAAGGAACTTCTCTAAGTGGGAAACATAAGAGAAGAAAAGAACCTACGAAAACAAACCCAAAACAATTAAGAAAATGGTCACAGGAACATACATATCGGTAATTACCTTAAATGTGAACGGATTAAATGCTCCAACCAAAAGACACAGCCTTGCTGAATGGATACAAAAACAAGACCCATATATATGCTGTCTACAAGAGACCCACTTCAGACCTAGGGACACATACAGACTGAAAAGGAGGGGATGGAAAAAGATATTCCATGCAAATGGAAATCAAAAGAAAGCTGGAGTAGCAATACTCATATCAGATAAAATAGACTTTAAAATAAAGAATGTTACAAGAGACAAGGAAGGATACTACATAATGATCAAGGGATCAATCCAAGAAGAAGATATAAAAATTATAAACATATATGCTCACAACATGGAGCACCTCAATACATAAGGCAACTGCTAACAGCTATAAAAGAGGAAATTGACAGTAACACAATAGTGGGGGACTTTGACACCTCACTTACACCAATGGACAGATCATCCAAAATGAAAATTACTAAGGAAACACAAGCTTTATATGACACAATAGACCAGATAGATTTAATTGATATTTATAGGACATTCCATCCAAAAACAGCAGATTACACTTTCTTCTCAAGTGTACATGGAACATTCTCCAGGATAGATCACATCTTGGGTCACAAATCAAGCCTCAGTAAATTTAAGAAAATTGAAATCATATCAAGCGTCTTTTCTGACCACAACGCTATGAGATTAGAAATGAATTACAGGGAAAAAAACGTAAAAAACGCAAACAGATGGTTGCTAAACAATATGTTATTAAATAACCGAGAGATCACTGAAGAAATGAAAGAGGAAATCAGAAAATACCTAGAGACAAATGACAATGAAAACACGATGATCCAAAACCTATGGGATGCAGCAAAAGCAGTTCTAAGAGGGAAGTTTATAGCTATACAAGCCTACCTCAAGAAACAAGAAATGCTCAAATAAACAATCTAACCTTACACCTAAAGGAACTAGAGAAAGAAGAACAAACAAAACCCAAAGTTAGCAGAAGGAAAGAAATCATAAAGATCAGAGCAGAAATAAATGAAATAGAAACAAAGAAAACAATAGCAAAGATCAATAAAACGAAAAGCTGGTTCTTTGAGAAGATAAACAAAATTGAAAAACCATTAGCCAGACTCATCAAGAAAAAGAGGGAGAGGACTCAAATCAATAAAATTAGAAATGAAAAAGGAGAAGTTACAACAGACACCACAGAAATACAAAGCATCCTAAGAGACTACTACCAGCAACTCTATGCCAATAAAATGGACAACCATGAAGAAATGGACAAATTCTTGGAAAGGTATAACCTTCCAAGACTGAACCAGGAAGAAACAGAAAATATGAACAGACCAATCACAAGTAATGAAATTGAAACTGTGATTAAAAATCTTCCAACAAACAAAAGTCCAGGACCAGATGGCTTCACAGGTGAATTCTATCAAACATTTAGAGACGAGCTAACACCCACCCTTCTCAAACCCTTCCAAAAAACTGCAGAGGAAGGAACACTCCCAAACTCATTCTATGAGGCCACCATCACCCTGATACCAAAACCAGACAAGGATGTTACAAAAAAAGAAAATTACAGACCAATATTACTGATGAATATAGACACAAAAGTCCTCTACAAAATACTAGCAAACAGAATCCAAGAGCACATTAAAAGGATCATACACCACGATCAAGTGGGATTTATCCCAGGGATGCAAGGATTCTTCAATATACGCAAATCAATCCATGTGATACACCATATTAACAAATTGAAGAATAAAAACCATATGATCATCTCAACAGATGCAGAAAAAGCTTTTGACAAAATTCAACACCGATTTATGATAAAAACTCTCCAGGAAGTGGGCATAGAGGGAGCCTACCTCAACATAATACCACAGCAAACATCTTTAAAAAAAAAAAAAAAAAAAACACAACAGGAAACTTTTCTTTATCTGAAGAAAAGGGGGTCAATCAGAGGGGAGTGAGGGCGTGACCAGAGACCTGCGAGGGCCCCCGACGGGGGGCAGGAACAGGAGGAGAAGACGTGAGGCCCGCAGGCAGGCCTCCCACGCGGCCAAGGCCCCGGGCACGCAGACCACCTGCAGACAGAACACACGGAGAGCAGTCAGCATCCTCGGAGCAGGCAAGACGTGGGCACCTCGGGCTCAGGGTCGTCCTCAGCGCTCCCGTGACCTGCATTAACACGCCAGCCTCACAACAACCTGTGTGGTGGGGACTCGCGCTGGGTTCACTCAGCACCTCCTCTGTGACAAGCACTGTTCTTAGTTCCCGGGCCCTGGCGCTGCAGCAGGGAGGTAAACAGACCACCCCTACCCCAGAAAGACCTCTTACAGGTGTCGTGATTACTTAATGAGAAGAAACTACCTGAAATACCACTCAGCTGGCACGTGGTGAGTGCTAGAAAGTAAAAGTTATTATTACTGCTGAGACATAAAATAACCCTAACAGCACTACAAAGAAAATAACACGGACCCTGGAGGAGGGAGTGCTTAATTCCCTGTGGAAGAGCTTCACAGGGAGCTCACTCACGTTCCCGGTTTAAGACATTTTCCCATCTTCACATTTATATTACATCATTTATTGATACTGACAGCTTTTTGGTACTGTAGAATATAAGTGACAGGAATTATTCCCTTTGTATATCTTGGAAGCAGATGGTTTATTTTCATTAATTTAATTCCACATGTAAATGTATGGCAGCTCGGGATGAGAATTAAAAAAGAATGACAGCTTTAATTTTTCACTTGCAAACGTGTTGTTTTGAATGGCCAGCCCGTGCTATACATGATGGAACCAGCTGTGTGATCCCAGATACGTCATTTAACCTCTTCTGCCTTCACCTCCCCTATCCATAGCGTGAGGGTAATAATGCTTGACCCCCTGCCCTCGAAGAGGCTAAATTGAGAGCTGGGCGAGAAGGTGACTGCTGACAGTGTTGCAAGGACCCAGCCCCGGAGGCTTCTCCAGGGATTCTGCCTGGTTCCCCCGAGCGTTTCCACCCTCCCGCATCGCTGCCAGTAAACGATGACCGAGGGCTGACCAGGTAAATACGGAGAGTGGCCACCTCTCAGGTTGGGCAGGGATTGGCTGGAAAGGGCCATGAGAGGATTTTCTGAGGTGATGAGAATGGTCTGTGATATATCTTGATATGGGTTTGGGTGAGACACATGTATTTGTCAAAACTTATCAAATGGTAACTTAAGGTTTGTGTATTTCACCCCATATACTTTTTACCAGAGAAAAGTAAACAAACTTTGAAGTCTAATTAATGATATGCATGCTAAAGTATTAATCGGTAAAATGCACAGAAATCTGCAACTTATTTTGAACGACACAAAAAAAACAAGATGGATCAATGGATGGATAGGAGGCTGGATAGCCAAACATTATAGAAGCTAGACGGTGGGTTTGCAGTGTTCGCTGTAAAATTCTCTCCACTCTTCTGTATGTTTGAATATTTTTATAATGAAAGGTTGGAGAGGCAGGGAATGGCTGATACAAAGAATAAGTTCCAGAAGAGTTCAAAAGCGTAAGAACAGCAAAGGTAGGGGAACGCGCTCGCTGCCTTTGAGAGACTCGCACCTGGCTGGAGGGAGACCAGAACACAAGCAATGACGACTCGGAGTGAAAGGGGCTCCTCAGAAGTCACCCGGGCCTCTGAGACAACAAAGGGGGGCCCCAGTCACCCAGTCTAGGAAGGCTTCCCAGAGTGACCACGGAGCAGAAACCCCAGGATACGTTAAGTGCAGAAGAGGAGGCAAAGGCAGGAACAGAAGTTAGCAAGTCGGCTCCTAGTGAGAGGAGATGGTTTATCCTCAAGTTTAGAGAGACAGCACGAACGTCCAGGAAACTGAAACTAGTTCCTAACGGTCAACGTGACGAGAGTTTAAGGGGAGAGGTGGCTGAGGCTGAGGCTTGGGGCAGAGGCCAGGGATACGGGGCCTGGGGCGCAGGGACAGCAGGGGTTTCCAAAGAAGAACCCTGAGGATCTGTGCTTCGGAAAGAAGAAGCAAGTTTGTAACGAATAATGGACACGTGGTTACCGTTTGGGCTTATCTGAGAAAAGGAAGAGATATTTTCTAGTTGCTAAGCTGTGAAGGCAAGGTAAATCACAGGAGATGTGAAAATTTTTACCACCATGTACTCTGCAATTTTCTGTCATTCAATGTTAGTTCGCTTGTTCAAACATCAACCAACCCCTTTAACCATTTAATTAACTTCAGAATACCAGATGAAGGTATTTCATGTCAGGGAGGCAGTTTCTACCTAATCCATATGTGTTTGCTCCGGAAAATAGGAGGGAAAGGGAAGAAAGGATGCGATTAAGGTAGGATCATCAAAATTCCCCAAAGACTCAGAGACACAAAACGCAATGACCATAAAAGAAAAGAATGATTAGGTGAACCATACTAAAATGAAGAACTTCTGTTCATCCAAGGACATGGCTGAGAGAGTGTAAAGGCAGCCGGGTAAGACACTCTGCAAGTCAGGAGAGAGGGGCAGACAGAGACAGAGAAAGAGACAGACACACAGAGACAGAGAGAAACAGAGACAGAGAGAAGGCAGAACACCCACTGGGAAAAAAAGGACAAAGGGCTGGTACGACAAAGGACCTGAGTATCCAAAACCACATGAAAGGTGTTCAACTTCGCTGGTCATCAGGGAAATGCAAATTAAACCCTGGCGTTAGAGCACTACACCCCACCTCCCTACCGTGGATAAAATGACTACGATGGCACAGAGCAGAGGGGACTTGGGGCAGCCGTCACTCTCACACGATGACTGTGTAACTGGATTTTGGAAAAGTAGTTCTGAAGCCGAATGCCTGTGGCCCCATGGCCCAGCATCCGATCCTGGAGACCCTCACGGAGATGGCGGGCTCGGCCCACCAGAGCCAGGAGCCCCGGGACAGCACCGTCCTCAGCAGCACCTGGGTGCGCCCAAGCTCCCACTGGATGCCTGGCTCACCTCGCTCCTACGTCAAAAGCATGTAAACACCCCGAAATCCCACCAGCTTGCTCTCCCTGTTCTGTCTTTGTCTTTGGTCTCCCCAGACAGTATAATTTCTCTAACTTTATTAAATGACCTGATTTTATTTCCACTTACTACTCTCGATGCCCTCCCCCCGACACACGCACAATATATCCCCCCTTTGATCAGTACCACTCACTAACCACAAACAGACCAGGTCCTCTGCCGCATGCTGCCTCACTTAATTCTTAGAACAACTTTTCATGGTTAAGGACCACCTCCCCTGCTTACCCAGGAGGAAGCTGAGGCATGTGAAGGACAAATAGCAAGTAAACAGTGAAGCCAAAGTTTAACACAGGTCTTATGACACCCAAGCTACGTGTGCCTTAGAACTAGGAGACAGCATCTGTCTTTAAGAGGGAGTGCACAGACTCTTAAGCGTTGAACCCACAGAAAACACTGGGCTGGATGGATGGATCCTAGATGGTAATGCCTCTGAACCTACAAATGCTTCTCTTCATTCATTCATTCCAGGATACGCTTCCCGAGATCTGATCATTGTTAAGAGCACAGGGGATACAAAGGTGCATCCTGTGCTCCATTATCTTCCTTTGCGTGTTCTTCACGCATGATTGGGACAAAAATTTCACAGTGGTGTCAAATTAAAAGTGGAAGAAATTTTTAGGCTTTCTGAACACTGGTTATCTAATGTGTCTCTTCTGCAAATAAAAAAGATAAACATTTCTGGGGTCAAACCTACTTAAATTCCCTACCTTTGGTAGTGAGAATTTTTGAGGTGACTTCCAGTTTCTCCAGTGGCTCCATCCCAATATTTTCCAGTTTCACAACAAGGTGCTGAGTTTCTCCGTTGTAAAGCTGGACTGACACGTTAGTGGATACTTCATCACCAGAGGAAGGTTGCAGTGAATGTGCAGACCTAAAATAATAGTAATAATTATAATAAATTTTAGAAACACAGAAAAAAACAAAGAAAACCAGTGGCATTTTAGAATTATTCACATCACCACACTTAAACATTTCAGAAACAGGGACTAGGGAGCCTTGGCTTTAACACGGAATCAGTACCCAGCGTCCAGGAACTCAAGGGCAAATTGCCACATCATGAGCGCTGTCTACATGCAGATGCGCCCTGGGTCACCGACCTCTCATCCACGGGATCGCTCTCACTGGGCCTTACTTTCTCAAGCGTGTGTGAAGCAAAAAAAATTCTTAATGATTGGATTATGGTGAGGACAATAGTGAAACAATGAATTAATTCAAATGATCCATAAGCGTGCTGCTCTCTTTGAAAATTTTTTTAAATCTCATGCTCAGAAATGGCCTGGGAAAATCCACTGATTTAAGAAGAAAACTTAAATGAACCATTCCAAATGATAACATGGGAAGTGGAGGAAAACAAAGAAAAATGAAAAGCACATACAACAGCCTCCACATCACAGGTAAAATCGACGAGCAATGCTGGCAGCTCCTGACGGGACCCAGGGCAGCTGGCGGGTCCTCGGCACTGGTCAGCTGGGGCGCTGGACCAGAGGCCCTGAGCCTCGCCTGACACTCCCTTGAGGCTCCGGCACTACAGCCCTGGTCTGAAGCTCCAGCCTGAGTCCTACTGACTGTCCCTCAATCCACAGTGCTCATTACCCTGGTGTCTCCTTCCCAACCCACAGGCAGCAAACCCACTTCCGGGCAAGGAGGGACCGGTGACCACAGGGAAAGGGCTCTAGAGGCACAGTGGGGACGAAAGCCAGCCAACAACGAGGGAGGTGCGTGTGCGGGAGGTGGGGTTAAAAAGTGCATCCAAACCACATTTTCCGAAAATAACAGCATAAAGAATCAACGTGAATTCCTTTGCATTTTATACCTTTAAAGTTGTTCAGGAGTCAAGAAATAAACTTTCTCTGTCAAGGAAGGAAAAGTGACTCCCGTCCTCACTATAAATGACTTCTTTCCACATTTTAACAGGTAGTCCTTCTCAAGTGAAAGCTGTTTGTAGTCAATTTGAATTTGCAGAGAAGGTGTTTAAGAAAACTAAAACACAGCCGACACAAATTACTCTGCCTCTCAAGCAAAGAGGATGCCAGCCCCTCCAGTACGGTGGGAAAAGGAGGAGGGAGAAAGCAGAGAAACATGCAGCCTGGCCGCAGGCCTGGCCCAGACACAGGCGCTGACTGTCCCAAAGCACAGCGTCCCACCCATCAGAGCCCCGAGCTGGGATGAGACGAGGCTGGCACTGAGAAGGGGCCCATTAAGTAAGTGACTGAGCTTTTGAAACATTTCAGAAAATACCAAGATACATTTTATAAAAACAGCCCAAAGGGTAAACATTAAAGCATTATTCATATGAGCAAAAACTGAGACAATCCCAAATTCCAAAAGCAAGGAAATGAATGGTGATGAGATTTTGAGATACCTTTATGATGTAATTTTTTAAGCAATTAAAATAGAAATTTTTAGCTTATGTTATATGTTTATGCAAGAAGTAATCTATGATAGTATATAAAATATAGTACGATCTCAACTATTCAAACATTTTTTTTAATGGATAAACAGTGGAAGGAAACACCAGAAGGCATTAATAGTAATTCACTCTGAGATTTCCCTTTCTTCTTTATGCTTTCCTATAATGCTAAAGGAAAAAAAGAAAAAAGACTATTTTTTAGAAGATAAGACTTTTTCCTAAATTCTCTAAAACCTCAACTGTTTCTCACCAAAATTACCATTCCAAAGCCTAATTTCACATTTTGTTCTGACCTTGGTAAGAAACACTTCAACTATATTCCAGCTTGCTGCAAGCAGAGCACACTGCCTACTGGTGACCTCGAAGAAACCCTTCGCCTCTATTCTGGTCATAAGGATCACAGGTTAACTCAGACTCTTGGGGCCACCGGAGAAGGTGTACTGAACAGCACTCCTAGGTGCCCCTCTTGGCCTCAAGCAGACCCAGCGCGGCGCGTGCTCTACCTGGGCAGAGACGTGCTGATCTGCAGTCTGGGCAGAGCAGGGATGACTTCCACCGTGGAGCCGCTGGTCTTTAATCCCGGGAGGTTGTCCAGCAAACAGTCGCTAAAGACACCAAAGACCGTGGTGTGGTAACCTGGGGACAAAACGCAAAGCTTCACCATCTGAAAAGGCTTCATGAGACACCCACGCCTCAAGGCAGCCCCGGGGTGACAGGAACGCAGGGTCCCTTTCCGAGCTGAGTTGAGATTTAGGCCCCGTCGCCTGCCAGGCTCGCCCAGAGCTCCCACACTCAACCCCAAGACCCTCCATTTCCTTGAGCAGAGGTGCCAGCAGCACCTGCGTGCCCACTTCACAAGGCTGGCTGCGTCCAAGCGACAGTGTATAAACTGTAAATCTCACAGAACTTAATAATGAGTGCCTCATCCTTCTATTAATTTGCTTTTCAAATTTATCCATCTCTAAAATGAAAGTGATAGCTTGTATTCCTTTCCAGGACATAATGTAACTTAATAAGTATTTGAAAAAAATGATTCAAAATCTTCTGTTGAGAGATGAAAGTTCAAGAGTCAATTATTGTTTTTATAGCTGTTACGTGATATGGCAAGTCTGCTCAATGTGTACAAGTACTATAATATAAGATTAGCAAAAAAAAAAAAAAAAAAAAAAAAGATTAGCAAAATTTCCATGAAAAAAAAACCCTCCATGGGTTAGATAAGCACTTGAAATTGTTTAAGCAAAGCTTTAAAATGGCTTTTGAAATTTTGAGATAATTATTATAAACAACATTCACTGTGTAACAAAATCAAATAATACTCGATGGCTAAATGCCTAGGGTGACAATTTTTCTGCATTCATATTAAGTGGCTACACGCTCAACAAGAAGCAAGCTGGCACCTGGTACAGCCTCATCAAGGCTCCCCTTTACCTTCCGCCAGTTCCAACTGGCCCCTCAACTTAAAATAACTCCAATTCACAGCACCCACATTTCCTTTTTTTTAACGTATGTTCCTTCTAAGACTCCTTTAATTTAACTTGCGAACCTTTTCCTCCCCAGAAACCCACAGCTGGCACGAAGCCCTGTCATACTGTTCTTTCTATGAAACCTGATAGGATGTGGCTTTGTCTACGAAGCAACCTTTGTTTCCAGTTTCTTAATTAAAATCAATCATTTTCCTTTCCTCGCCCATTGCTGAAGGTGACTGCAAATAAACTGAAAATCTGATGACAATCCTGTGTGTTATGTCCAGTGACACTTCACACATACGGCTCCCCAAACAATGGACACCAACTAGTCTGTCCCAGGGACCTCTGTCACCGAGGCTTCACTACTCACCCGTGGACATATTGGTCCTCGGCCGTGTGTCACTCTGAATCAAGCCTTTCGGTCCTGGCTACTTCCTCCCTCATCTGTCTCCTCTGCTCTATTCCCAGCCGCAGCTGGGGTCCGATGTCTGACATCTTCTCCCTGGACTACGGCTGGAGCTTCCTAGTTGGTCTCCTTCCTCCTGTCCTGCCCACCTCCAGCCCGCTCTCCAACACAGCAGCCTGGAGCGGCTCTGAACCGCCCGTCAGACCATCTCTCTCCTCTCTTCAAATAATGCAGCAGCCCACACTGCCCTCAGCAAGACTTACGAGGCCCTCTGGGTCGGCCCTGTCTGCCTTCCCAGCCTCATCACTACACCCCTCTGCCTTAGACCAGTTAATTCTGAGCCCCCCTCCAGCTCCCTCTGCACCCTGTTCTCTCTTACCACCAGGTAAGTAAGAGCCTGGACCAGATGTTCTTCCTGCCTGGATCCCTCTTACTCCCCATCCCACTCATTCGGAGAACCCCTAGTTCGCCTCCAAACCTCAGGGTCACTTGTCAGGAGAAGCCCCCCTCCACCCACCTCCCGTTCTGGGTCGCCGCTCCCCCACTGCCCACAAGCCGGGGCCCGGCCCACCTCAGCACTGCCTGCCACGCACCCTCACCTAGGACGCTGCTGCCTCACCGCTCGAGAGAGAGCACCTCTCCCAGTGAATGTCTGTTCTTTCAGCCACCAAACAGCTAAGACTACTACGTGCCAGGTGTGAGGATCCAGCCGGGCAAGACAGACGAGGCTGGCAAGGAAAAGGCCAACAAGCCGCCACGATCCGTGACGTGAAGGAGGGCCCGATCCAGCAGAGGGAAGCTGAGGACGATCTCCAGGGGGAAAGGAAGACTGGGCTAGGCACTGGAGAAGCACCAGGGCCACCACGTCTGGAGGCACACCAACAGAAGGAAAGCATGGCGTGTTTCCAGGACAGGAGCTGTATGAGCCGGCAGAGATGAGCAGGGCCCGAGCGCACAGGGCTCCGCAGCCAACGTAAGCGTGCAGCCCTGATGGAAAGCGCGTGGTGAAGGTGCTAAGACTTCCCGTCCAGAGATGACAGGACCAGATCTGCCCTGTGCAAAGGTCACGTGGCTGCAATACGGAAAGAGTGAGGGCAGAAACACCAGTCCTGATGCTTCTGTGACAAACTCTAGAAGAGGGTCATGTTCTGCCAGACCAGAGCGGCTGTGGAGGTGGAGAGGGCGCTGATGACACGGTCAGTATTGTAGGGGGGAGTGAGGAGGAGGCAGGAGCAGGGAAGTATGACTCCCAGTGCCCGGGTAGGGCAACTGGCCAGACGGCAATGCCCTCACTGGGACGGGACCACAGCGGGAAGGGCAGCTTGGGGGATGAGGTGACAGGCTCCAGTTGGGACATGCTGTATGTGACGTGCCCACGAGATAGCCAAGAAGATGGGTGGGAAGCGGCTGGATGTGCAGGTCCAGGAAAGGAGTCTGGACAGGAGACGTGGCCCTGGGAATCAGCAGCATGGAGATGGGACCCGAAGCCAGGAAAGTAGATGAGTCTGATGGGATTGCCGAGAGACAGCAGGTGGAGAAAGGAGGGGAAGAGAGAGGAAGGGCGGGAGGGGGTGGGGGAGGGAGGAGAGGCAAGGGGAAGCAAGAGGGTGGGAGGGAAGGACAGAGTTGGGTGCAGACTGAAGGGTCGGGCTGAAGAAGAAGTGCCTGCAGAAGACCCTGCCCGAGAATGACAGGCAGGAGAGGCGGCAGAGACGCGAGGGTGACCAGGTGAGCGCACCCAGGAAGGAGGCGGGCAGCGGTGCCAAAGGCTGCTGAGCAGTGGAGTTGGACAAAATCTGAAATGTAGGCACCGGATTTAGCCGGAAAAATACTGCCAGTGGCCTCCGTGACAGCAGTTTTGGTGAGGTGATGGCTGGATGGGCAGGATGCGGTGGGTTAGAGAACCAGCACAGAGGTGGAAGAGTGGATTCAGCGTGTACAGACAGCTCTCTGAAGAGGTCTGCTCGGAAGGAGAGACAGCAGATGAGGCCACAGCGAGAGGAAATCGTGGGCTCAGGGTGCGGGGGGGCAGGGGGTTTTAACCGCAGTGGGAGAACCTTGGAGCGTGTTTGCAGGCTCCGGGGAAGACAGACAGGAGTGCGGGGGGTGCCCTCCACATCCCGCACGCTCTACGTGGTTCGTGGCGTGTCCCACAGCACCGCCATCCATCCGTGACCTGTTAACGGGCGAAGATCAGAATGCCAGGAGGCACAGGAGCCAGCAGCCCCCGAACCTGCTTACCATTCACAGCAATCGTCCCCGTCGTCTGCGGGACCCCAACAAGCGTCACTGGGTAAAGACCAGACTCAGCCGGGAGGGAGAGCGCCGCGGGGAGAGATTCAAACTCCACTCCACTCGTGAGCAGCCCCTGGAGCAGGTGACAGAGGATGGCAATGAGCACGGCCCTAACCCAATCCCAAAGCCGCCGCGCTCTTGGTCAGTCCCCGATCGGCCCCCAAGCATCGTGCCCCGCCCACAGGAGAGCCCCGGGACCCTCAGAAGGAAAAGGCTCATTGGCAGCTCTTGTAAAAGTCCACAGGGAATTGTAGAGATGTCCTCGCAGTGCAATGAACACAAAACAATCTCGAAATGGACAGCACTGTGGGTGCTTGAACAACAATTCCATCTTTAATATTAGCTCCGCTCGATGTATTTTTAATATTTGTTCTGCTTTCTTGTTTTACCAAGTTGGAATGTAAATAAAAAGAAAAAATAAAATATTTTATTTACATACAAAATGAAAACCATGAAGTGTGGAAATAGATCATCAGTTAATATCCTTCCACCAGTGCATCTGTGAATTATCAGCTCATTTCACTAAGCACCAGGCCCTATGCTTGACGGCGAACGACACAGGCTCCCTGGCCTCCAGGGGCTGCCCCGTGATTGCAGGACCTCTCAGCGCTCAGGACCTTCTCCTCAACACTGTAACAGAGGCCCCATCCAGCACAACAGCCAAGAGGAGAAAGAAATGGCATGAAGACAATTATTCACACACACAAAAACTGTGGAAAACCCTGTGGGACCTACGAGGAAAACTGAACTAACAAGAGCACTTAGCCAAGTAACAAAGTCAGCATTAAAAAAGCAAAAGTATTTCTATAATCTAGCAATAAACAAAACATATTAGAAAATAAAATATTACAAATATCATTAACAAGAGGTCAAAAACATCCCCTATCTTGGAATAAGTCTAATGAGTGGTCTGTGAGATTCCCGCACTGAAATCTACAGAAGATGGCTGAGATACATTAAAGAAGACCTGAATGTAGGAGGGATCCTGGATTCTTCCCGGGGGGGCTCTTTTCTGCAGTGCTATGGTCGAAGCAATCCTGAAACTATCTTAGGCCTATCCCAGGAGCAAGCAGACGAGAAGCGTGCTAATGCTGCTGGGAGCCCAGGTTCTCACACTGGAGGGAAGGACGCCGATGCGGAATGGAGGCAGGCGAGAAGAACCCTACGGAGACCGACTAGAATTGGAGGGATGGCTGTGAAGTCAGAATGTATGAAGTCTGTATTTGGATTGTGTATATGCATGCCTAAGGGCACACGTATATGCATGTACATACACGTGCAGATGTACGCACGTAGGTACGTGTGTAAGCACGTGTCTATGTGTGCATGCATGCAGACTTTTCCTAACTCTGTCTACAGAAAGCACCCAGAAGCAAAGGCTCTCCAATAACAATGAGCACACCTGTGCCCAGAGTCTGAGCAAAAGCATGAAATGATCTAACCATGTGTGAAACAGATGTCGTGGCCAAGAATGGAAGCAGAGAAACCAATTAGATGGCTATTGTCTCCAGGCAAAATATATTGGCATTTGATTTCCTTTTAAAATAGCTAAAGCAAATACGGCCAACTGTGAGCATTTGCTAAATGTGAACGGTGGATATACAAGGGCTTATTATTCCCTGTAACATTTCATATGCCTGAAATATTCCATAATTTAATTTTTAAATTCTGAACATGATTTGTGGGCTATCTCCTAGTGGTAACTTATTTTATTCTTTGTTCTTCCTCATTTTTTATAAAAAGCACATATTACTTTTCAACCAGATATAAATGAAAGCTTCTTTTTAAGACTAAAAATATGTATAAGAAAGAACAGCAGGCATATGATACTTTAACCACTTTGGGGGAAATTCTCTAAACAACTATTATTCCTGGTTTAGGCCAAGAGACAGAAAGTCACTAAAGGGCCTGACCAAGAGCTAAAACCTAAGGTTGGCACATTCTTGTGCAACAGGAGGAGGAGGGAACACTCATCCTTACAGGTCATTCTTGGAGTGACCTCAAGGTGGTAAGCTTAATATTCAGCTGAATTTCTAAGAACTCCAACAGATTTGGGAAAACCATGCCTCACGCCGGAGGCCTAAACATCATCTTCGATAACTCCCAGTCTGCCTCTGAGCTCCCGCTCACCCTGTGTCCTCAGTGGGGCCTCCCCTAACTCTCCACACGGCTCCTGCAGCCCCTCGTGCACCCCACCACGGCTCTGACCAAGGTCACAGCAGGGGCCAGGCCTGACGCGCGGCGTGGGCACTCAGCAGGACACCTGTACGGGCAGACCGCCTCCCACCCTGAACACGAGTCATAAAACCCCAAAGGAAGGCGTCGCCCAGCTCAGCACCATCCTTCGCACAGTGCCGAAAATTTACAAAGCGGTTCTATACAATAATAAGCATAGAGAAGACCTGAGGACTGCAATCCACCCGCTGGCGGAGGGCTCTGCTCTGGAAACACTAGGTCTAGCTTGGAGAGCCATACGAATCTCCTTCCCGCTCACTGCAGAATTAGGGGAGCAGTTCCAATGGACAGCACTGCAAAAAGTGAGCCTCTAACGCCGTACACAAACACAGAAACAGAACATCAGATTTCAAACCCGAGGGAAACTTCGTATTTGCAGTGCAGTCATTTATTCTCTTATGAATAAAGAGCTCACTTTTCCCTTAGGCCTTGATCATCTTATCATCTTGTAGCCGCGCAGTAACAGTGATATTGAGTGGTGGGCACAATACAGGGTTTGTAACCTCGCTAATCTCATGTAAATTTCAATATAATTATTTCAAATCTTATATGCAATCAACTAAGCTCTGTGTGTGTTCAAATCCGAGATGTCTTTGTTCACTGACTCACACATCTCACTGAGTACCAAGCACTAAAGACATGGGAATGTCAAGACGTAGTCTTCACTCACAAAAAGATTATAATCTTTGGCAAAACAAATATTAAAAACAGACATAGATTATAGGCAGTATGCCTCAAATATTAAGTAAAAAACTTACTTTAATGGTAAGTTGATGTTTAGCCCAAAAGGGTCAAATGATTCATGATACATACCATGTTTTCAACTCGGAGTTCAAATGGCATTGGGTTATATACCATCAGCTGAACTTCACACACATCTCCTTGAACCCACTGGAAATCTAGAAATACATACACACAAAAGAATCCACATTTTAGCTGGTGTTTTTGCATGTTTCACATGGTTTCAGATTACTCCTCTGGCAATTTATTTTTTCCAATGAAGCAGTGGGCATTTTGATCATCTTGAGATACACAGTTTAAAGCTATTTTACTGCTAGCTTTCTCCAATGCAAAGCACATCATCCCTGCCACTTGGATGCCTTGTGACTGATGCCTCCCTCCCTCAGTGCCAATCGCAGCTGCACGAAACTGGAATCAATCCAGACAGCACTATTCTTGGTGTAGAGCCATACGTCACACAGACCTTTGCAGGCCCAGAGGCTGGTACTTAGGAAGATGGCACTGTGGTCAATTTTAAGTGGCACATAGCGTGGTTTCTCTTTCCCCTCCCTAAGTTTGTGAGAGAAGACGGTGGCTTCTCTTCCCTGCCCACTCCCAGGTCAGCTGCAGTCCAACACCTACGGGAGGCAGAATTCTGAGATGACCCCCAAGACTCCCGGCCCCTGGTGTACATGCTGTGTCATCCTCTCCCCCCAAGTGTGGATATGACGATAGGCTATGCTATATAACAAAGGGGAAGGGGGTTTCCATATGTGATGAAGGCCCCCAAGCAGTAGGTTTTGACTTAATCAATGGGAGATTATCCTAGGAGAGCCTGGCCTACTCAGGTGAGCCCTTGGAAGGGAACATACCCATCCTGAGTGAAAAGATTCAAAGCATGAGAGGATGTACGGAGGAGGCCATGTGGCCAGGACCCAAGAGCAGCTGTTATGAGCTGAAAGTGGTCCAGCTGACAGCCAGCAAGAGAACAGAGACGTCAGTCCTACAACCACAAGGAATGGATGAAGAACCTGAGGGAGCCTGGAAACAGATCCTTCCCAGTCGAGCCTCCAGATGAGAACACAGCCCCACCTGACACCTGGATTTCAGCCTGCAAGACTCTGAGCAGAGGACCCAGCTAACACATGCTGGACTCATGACAGTAACAGTGAGAAAATAAACTTGTGTTCTTTAAGCCACTAAATTAGTGGTCATCTGTTACACACAAAAGAAAACTAATACGGTCCTCATCCCCACTCCGCTGCCCTCTCCTCCCCTTAAGATTCTCCACTAGGCAAACTGGAAGGGGCTCCAGAACCAAGTAACACGTGTTGGGCAGGAAGTACTGTCCAGCCCTTGGAAGGCTGTCTCTCACTCTTCATAATGACCTGGTGAGGTAGATATTACAATCCCACTGTTACAAGGCAGGTACTCAAGGTCCAAAGAGGTTAATAAATGTGCTAGGAATCAGACAGCCAGTAAGTGGGGCAGCAGGGATTCAAGCCCAGGTCTTTGAACTCGGAGAAGTATCTAGACTGGACAGTGGTGGTTAAAGGGTTTTTTCTACAGTAGATACTAAGATTTACTGATCAGAATTCTTCAGCTTTCATAAAGACACCCTTTTTCCCAAACACTTCACACCAGGTCCCCTGCACAGAGACTAAGACAGGTTGCACCAAACCTATGGCATCCTGAAATTGCACGCAATGTGACCCAGAGTTGGCATCCTGAAATTGCATGCAATGAATAAGGAGACCACCAGGTGAGTTAGTTTTCAAAATGCTTGCACAAGCAGGTACCCATTTGAGCCTCCTGACAATACAGTGAAGCAGTCAGCAGAGCACATATCACCCTCATTCACCAACAAGGAACACGGAACCGTCCACCATCAATGGCCCTAATGAATGAGGCAGCCGAGTCCAACTCCCGTGTGCCCGGCCCCAAAGCCTCTGCTGCTCCCAGGCTGCTGTTCTCCCCCCATTGGCTCCAGAAACCCACCTCTCTTCACCCAGCCTCAGGCTGAGAACCTCTGCGGGAGGGAGGGGTCACAGAAGTCCTTCTGCAGAGACACGGTGCTTCCACCCCCACCTTCAGCAGCATCACTGAGCCCATCACTGCCTCGGCGGCCAGCACCCCAGCCCTTCCTCACGGCCGATGAAAACGTCATTTGTTTTAACAGCTTGCTATGCCTGATAGCGAAGGAACTCTTTGTCTTCTCTACCACGGTCAAATAACCATCATTTCAAAATTCATTTTCCTGGGGTTCTGAAAGGAATCGTTTATACTTGCACAGTCCTAGTCACTAAAGGTAAACCTAAGATAAATCCCTGATTACAGGAATAGTAATTTATGTTTGAGAGGAGATCATCTCCTTCCTAAGCCTTAGTGTGTCAAAGCACACGGTGGGGCCCCTTCCTCGATATTTTGTCCCAGAAACCACAGGAAGGAACAGCACTGAAGGCTATTAAACACCCTTCTGTATCAGGCCCTCCCCACACTGTATTGCACGGCCCCCGTGTGTGTTCTTAGCCGTGGACAAACAGCCTCTTTCGGGGGCTTTTGTTGACAAGCTCGTCTCCTTCCACCACACGGGCTGGACCCAGCTGGCAGGTGACACTCCTGATTTCTCACTGCATCCCCAGCACCTTGGACAGTGCACACAGCGCTGCTCAGAGCCTTACGAGAAAGGCTGCTGGATACTTCAGGAACATTATCTCACTTGACCCTCAGAAGAATCCTCCTAGTGAGCTTCTGGCGCCCGGTCTCTGTAGACGGCACAACTGCAGCCCAGGGAGGCCCGCGGCAGCCCAAGGCCATCTGACAGCTCCGGCCTGGCCAGGCCACCAAGCCTCCTCCGGGGCAGCTGTCGACCCGGGCAAGAAGCCCGGCTCCACCACCAAGTCCTAGCGCAAATTATGCTCAGGACGTGCACAGCCATCACCTTGGCGCGGAGTTTAACTCGGACGACAGAGACGCTAGCAACACACAGATGGAAAGACTGGTCAATTATTCCAAGCTGGCGTGGAAAATGGTCTCAGGAACTGCCCTCAAGGGTTTCTTCTTCTCTAATATTCTGTGCCCTGTGCTGTGATAACTCCCCCAGTTATAAGATTCATTTATAGAGATTGGGACTCTAGGTTAAAGACATGCGATTCTTCAAAGCTCCAGGCAGGTCCTCGTTGATGAGTCTGCTGCTAAAAAGATATCAGAAGCCCCGAATGTAAGTTACACGCTCGTACCCATCGGTCTTCAACAAATTGCATGCATTTCGGCTGAAGTTTCTGTTATATCCCCCAAAATCTTGCGTCATCCACTGAATTTATCCTCAGCCCAGATGAACAGGTGCTCCTCACTGTGATGAGGAGCCGTACTTAAAGGAAAAGGCCCCTGGGCTTTGACTCACAAACCATGGACACAGCCTGAGCCCTGTCCTGACTAGCTCCCTGACCCCGGGCAGGAATTCACAGCCTGAGCTCTGTCCTGACTAGCTCCCTGACCCAGGGCAGGAATTCACAGCCTGAGCTCTGTCCTGACTAGCTCCCTGACCCAGGGCAGGAACTTATAATCACTCGGTCTTAATTTTCTCATCTGTAAGTTGG
The DNA here is from genome assembly GCF_028021215.1 of Eschrichtius robustus. Taxonomy (NCBI): domain Eukaryota; kingdom Metazoa; phylum Chordata; class Mammalia; order Artiodactyla; family Eschrichtiidae; genus Eschrichtius; species Eschrichtius robustus. The sequence goes on from NC_090840.1 coordinate 83,502,188, forward strand.
GAACACAACCCTTGCAGCATCACATGGTCATGAGAATCACTGGGTAAGGTGGAAGCCCTCTGCAGCAAATGCAGGGTATTCTTTTCATAAAAGGAAGCCTCAGCAGTTTCTAAAGATCAGAGAGAAAGAAAATCAAGAGGAAAGGCCAGCTCCACGGGCAGTGACCCTGCAGCCACACTGTGCCAGGCTCGGGGCCCACGTTCTGCTTAACGCTGTCTCTGTCTCCGATTTCCTCATAATTTTTGAACAAGGGGGCCCCACAGATCATGCAGCTGGTCCTGAGAAGGAGTCTCACTCTTCCAGTCCCCCAGATCGCCTCTGGAAGTTTCTCTAAACAAAATGGGTGAAAGTTTCCTAAAATGTTCTTTAGGGGAGAAAGCTTATCATCAACCCTAATGAGACCCAAAAAGACCAGCCAGAGACTCCTAGAAGGTCCAAGAGACGAGCCTCATTAACCCTGTAATAACAGGTCCAGGTCCACCCAGGGGAAAAGGGGCCCAGAAAGTGACCTGCCCACCATCGAGAAACAGTGAGACTCGGACTGGAACAAGCCCCCCCCCCCCAACCTCCAAAGAGATCAAAGGAGGCACCCGCGCTGGCAGACGCGCACTGCTCACCAGCATGCGCTGGAGCGGGCCCAGGACCCGCCCTCCCTGCTCAACCATGATGTCCCCCCGGCTCCCCTGCTCCCAGACCCCCCAGCACGCTCTCCAGAGCAGAGAAGCAGTAGGGAGGCTGGAGCTGTCTTTCAAAATCGACAGACTGAAACGAGAATGTCAAAGACTTGCCTTCACACCAGAGTGCCTGCGGGCCTGCCCCCCTGACAACAGGAAACAGCTGCAGCTGGTCACTCGCTCGTTTTCACGGACATTTACTGCTCGTCCTTTGCTGGACCATGGAGAGGGGGCCGCTGCCCCCGTCGCTGCCACCACCGCAGCCCAGGCTGCCACAGCTGTGGTCACCCTGCACCACCGCCACCACCACCACCCAGGGGACCCCCAGGAGCGGAATGGCCCCTGCCCTCCTGCACCTTCACCCCCACCGGGGAGACCCTAATGGCAGTCGGCTGGCAGGAAAGTCAGGGAAATGTTCGGCCCAAGCAGCACAGGGGGAATGGCGGGTAGGGGTCAGAGGACTAAGAGGCAGTACCTGACCTCCGATATACATCTGTGTACACTGATTTTTTTCACCCCTCACAATGCCTGACAAGTGATAGGGGCAGCCATGCCTACGTGACGGATGCGAGAACAAAAGAGCAAAATCATTTCCCAGGATGCAAATGGAAAACGTTCAAACAATATCAGAGAAAGTTCAAAATCCTGTCGTTTTAAATATATTTAGTTACTACTTGTCACTTCCCTCTAACTTCTACCTACACCTCACGACAGCAGGGACCACACCTGCACTTTTCACCGTTAGAACCCACAGGGCTGGGCTACCACATGCCTGACACACAGGGAAACTCAGGGGGAGTTTACTGATGGATGAGAGAAGGAACCAATGAACCAATGAAGGACTGAAGCAAGAGACACGCACGTGCGCATGCACGCATACATGCACGCACGCATGCACATCGAGGCTGTACGATGCTATATACTTAGGGCTCCTGCTTTCAGAAATGTACCAGAATTTACAATCACATGCTATTTTTTAAGGGCATCACCCTACATTTCTTCCTTTATTTTCTTGTTTTAACTACAGCCCTCCGAGCCACACCTTAGAAGCCCACCTGCTCCTAAGAGCAGCTCTGCTTCCTGAGCCTCCGGGAGGCCTTCCGAAGTCTCAGCTCGTCCCATGCATATGATCTCCCCAAACTCAACAGGTGAGTCCCAGGTGCTGCTGGCGGCGGACCTAGTTTCAGAGCGCTAGGATATTCAACTTCTCGGGTATTACTGCCTTGCTGTCGAAGCTGACCTGGAGGATGGGGGAGGTGGGCAGCTGTGTGTTGTCATTGACTGAGGCCCATGCCAGGCGTGCTGCACACATCAGGGAAAGCTGGAGGGCCCTGGTTAGAACAGCACACTTGATCTGAAAAGTTGGGAGTTTCTCATTTCTCTGAGTTTGTTTCTTATCTGGAAAAGGGAGGTAAAAATTACTTCCTCCAAAAATACTACGAAAACTAACTGAGCTAAAATGTGACAGCATTTTACAAAGCACAACTTGAATCAAAGAAATGGTGAGCGTTACCAGAAAGCACAGGGTTGTTTTAGCACTCTTACCCTCACTATGCCCTCTGTCTTAGGGAACAGCTTAGAAACACTCATTTTTCAAGGTGTTCAGGTGGTTTAATACTTGTGAATGAGGTTTTTTATGAGATCTTTATAGACTCCAAGAAACTCTCCTGCTGGCGTGAATGTAGGGAACCTCCACCAAGGTTATGGGATGTGCGTCGTGCTTGGCCTTGAGCTCCACGGTACAGGGCAAAGGCTCTGCTGTGGAGTCAGTTACACATCCTGAATCTCAGCTTCCTTGTGTGTAAAATGGGGTCACACCATCCACCCCACTCCTTCATTCACTCCACACTGTTCTAGCAGGGGGGGATGGGCAGGACGGGAACATAAACAGAGGGACGCATCGAGGTGCTGTGAAGGGCAACCGGCAGTGAGGGGAGAGTGGGGAGAAGCGGCCTGTGAGGTGCGGGTCAGAGGCGGCCTCTCTGAGCGGGGCCCGCAGACTGAGCGAGGTGGGCAGGGGGGTGAGCTCTAGGCAGAGGCGCAGCGAGCAGAGCCCTGAGACTGGAACAAGACAGCATGTCCAAAGAACAGAAAGCGGCCGTGTGGCTGGAGCCGAGGAGCAGGAGTGGAAAGGTGGGAGGTGAGCGGGAAAGGCAGAAGAAGCATGGCTGGCACTGCCAGGAGAGCCCGCCGTCCGGCTACGGGGTGTGACAGGACACGTGCATCCTGGGAAGAAGGGCCTCAGGAAGTCAGGACGCCTTCGCCTACATCAGGGGTAAGAAGTTAAAGGAGGAAAAAAGAAGACAGAAGGAGAAGCGAGCACTGACTTGCAAAAGCTTCGCAGGTCTTCTACTGAAACTCCAACCAGTGACGGGCCTCTCAATCCTTTAGCTCTGTCACTGCGACTTGCAGGCACCACGATCTCAAAATGCGAGGGGCCCGAGGAGGGGAAAGCTGGCCAGGAATGAGGCCTGCAGCACGGCCAGGCTTTGGCAAGGGCACGGAGGGAGCCCTGGGGTCCGCGGTGAGGAAGGAAAGGAGCGGCCGTGGGCTGGGACGCGGCCGGGGAGCCGAGCAAGAAGAAAAGCACCCTGGAGATTCTCAGGAGCGAGCGTTCCGCTCCCGTCCGCCCGAGACAAGCTCATCTCTCCCTGCTGAGTCACCAGGCATCTCAGAAGTGGCGATCGTTAGCGCACTACAAAACCAGCGCTGCCGGCGCTCAAAAGGGAAAATGCTACGCTGTCCTTATGCCCCAGTCAGTCCTGAACGTAAGTCAACCTTTAATCTCCTTTGATGATTCAGAAGTTACTCCAGGCCTTGGGAAATCACCCTAATCTCCGAGTACCTCTCTTCTGTAGTTTACATAAGTCTCAGATAACAGAGGTCTTCTGGTTTCTAGAACTTCCACAAAAACTGTCTTTTACGAAATACCAAAAAGATACCAAAAAGTCAGGTCTATAGGCAATGGCCTGGCTAAGGTAGCAAACTGAATAAACCTGTATGAGGGTATATACACACATGCACGAATGAACTGCAATCAAGCCTCATGCTTTAAAATCTAGAAAAGCCACCAGGAGCTGGGCAGCAGAGCACAGCCAGAAAGCCAGGATGAGCGGCCTACCTATTTTCCTGTTCCGCTCTTCCCCACGGTTGTGTGCGATGATCGGTGAGTAGATGAAGGGGCTCTTGGTCGACATGCTCTGGCCCAGCAAGCTTTTCATTTTCTGTGGCCGGAGGCTGGCAGGAAGGTTCAACAGTTTCACACGCCTGTGGTTTCAAAGGGAACAAAAATACTTCAGCTGCTTGTTCGCTTGGGTTCAGCGTAAATACGACCAGATACCAGATGTTAGAATGACAGTAAATCAAGCAGCAGATAAACTGAGGGGAGGAAAAGTACTCAGTTTCGCAGGACAAAGCAGAAGAAGCCTGCACACGACCCCTCCAGACCATCCCAGGGAGAGAAGACGTCCACGGCCGGGCAGCAGCCGCGCCCCTGGGCCACTGCGCTGGGGCCAGAGGGGCCGGCGGAAGCCTGGACTGCAGCACCTGCCAGCTGCATGCCTCTGGGCACAGGCCCTGCCTCCCCTACACTCAGGCTCCTGGTCTGTAAGATGCAGATACGCGCCCTCCCTCACAGAACCACTGTGAGGACTCAACAAAGCGCTCTGGGTACCATGCCCACCGCTCAGCAGAAGTTGGTTCCCTCCTCTGCCTCCCCGCTTCCTGAAGGGCAGCCCCGCAGCAAAGAGAAGTGCAGACCTTGACCCGTACGACCCAAAGGTACCACGAGTGAAGGGTAGCAGCACCGTCGGCTTCCATCTGCACAGTCTGTATCTTATTAAATTGCTTTCCCAGCTGTGGATGTCTGCTAATCGATACCCACGCTGGGATCGATCAGCTGGCCAGGGTACCAGGGTACCCAGGGCCTCATTTGTCTCTCCAGCACTGGTGCAATACTTCAAGGCAGAGCTCTCGATAAATGTTGCATGAATGAACTCCCAAAAGCTGGATTTCAACCTCAGCTTCTAAATCTTCCAAAACCGTATATTTAAGGCTAAGCAGTTTATCCCTAACAGCTGCAAATCCCAGCCCTTTGTGCACATTCAAAAAATACCAGCTGCGCTGCCCTGGGACGAGGGTGGGCAAGTCCTTGCACTGGCCGAGGTGCCACGTCTGATGTGCATCTAACACCCACCACGTCCAACCCAGGGGGATCCGCCTGCTCCTGAGAAGCAGCTTCAACAGACACAGACCTGACTGCAGCCTCAAGGACCTACCAGCTGGGCAGCGGGCACAGACGGCTTCATCGCCCCGGACCTCAACCCTCTCACTTACGAAATAGGAAAAATAATAGGTACCTGATAATGCTCTGCAGAAGGAGGACACCTCCTTTCCCCGGTTCCATGTTTCCATGAGGAGGGACATCCTTAGGGTAGTGGTCCTAACCTCGCTCTTGCCCACCTTCACTCCTCCCAAGGGAGGTGGTAAATTTGGAAGGAGAACCAGCGCGTGCACCGCTCAGGCCCTGCCAAGAGCACGTATTCAGTCCTGCTCTCTGCACGGACGGAACAGGGCCTGTCCCACGAAAAAGCATACCGTCACCCGGCTCTGCCAGAGGCTGGGGAACAGGTGGACAGCCCTGAGCCACTGCCATCCACCTGAGACAGACGTTTCTTTCTGCTGATTCCAAACTCAGGCAGAGAAGGGGAGTGGTCTGAAGCAGAGACCTTCGAACCTTCGCAGGGTACTTTGAGGACTGAGTTAATATGCGTCAAGCACCTGTAATAGTGCCTGTCACCTAGCAGGTGCACAAAAGCCTTTCTCTTTCCTCCCTAAAACAACATTCGTTTACAGGCACAGAGAGCCAAGTCCCTGCGCAAAGATCACAACACTGCACCGGGACAAAGAAACGAAGCATTGGTCCCAGTGATGTTGAGAGCAGCCTGGGAACCTTAGACCAGCACCGCCTACTCGAGCCTTTAAGTTTACTCATCTGTAAAATGATCCCATTTTCTTGCAACACAAATAGCATTCTACTCTGTGCCACCGTCGCCACCTAAAAATGAGATGTCATCTGTGATTCTAGGAATCATGTACACAAGCACAGAAATTCCAGATCACATAAAAGGTTATTAAAATATGCAGAGGAATCCTGAGGGCGTGGTCAGCCAGAAAAGTAATCCGACAAGCAGTCATGGCATTCATTTATAACTCAAAATGTAGCATCAAATGTCTGTTTATAAAATACACCCAGAAAAACAATCATTCAAGGCACCTGACCTAAAGGAAATATAATTCATTTAGCATAAATTTCTGCGGAACTAATAATATTATATTTGGTTTATGAAACTGCCAACAGTAAAGAAGAATTTCAGGGATGAAGTGTCCAAACCAAGGATTATTTTTAGGGATTCCACTTGGAAACAGTTGACATTTTAAAATCTGACTTCTCTGTATACCGTGGCTAATTAGGACCATGCAAAGCAGTGGTGGAACACTAATTAGGAAAGTGATATTATACATATTGGTGAGAAGAATGACACAGGAAAAAACAGCTCACTTTTTCTTTCTTGGTTTTTAATTCCTCAACCTTATTCACAGGGGAAACATATCTAAGAACCTCCTGGATATCTCTGCACAGATGGGCAATGGCCAAAGCTGGCCACACCTGTCCACATTTGGAACAACGTGAAGGTCACCCACTGTCCCGAGTCCGGGCATGACGGAGACAGCTGGAGAGGACCCACCACGCCAGCCAGGGCAGTAGTGCAAGGCTTCCCGCTCGGACTCCCCAGCAACACCACACATTTCTCATTTTCTTCGAGAAGCTCAGGTTTGAGAAATTCGTAAGGAGGGTGTGGGCCTGGCGATTACACCAAGTGTGACAGAAGATTCAGGACGTGGCTGTGAACCTGGTGAGATCACAGAGCCGTATCCTGGTCGGCATCCGGGAGGCTGGCCTTGCCCTGTTTCACAAACCAAGAAAAACTGCCCTGATGGTGTGGCCTCTAAGCCCCTTTTTGAATGAACACCTGAAATCCTTCCTCAAATACAATTAACTTAAAAGTTGAAGTTTTAAAAGTACCAAGACCACTCAAGACGACTCCAAGCTCATCCTGGAGGGTTTCGATCCTTATCAATTAAAGCAGCCTCATCCACCCTGGCTCTCTGCCAGGCTGAAGCTCAAGGTCAGTTCATCAAAGAAACAATCAGTTCATCCCCACCCCACCCCCGTTTCACCCCAAATTAAAGACCCACTGGCTTCCTGTAAATGGCATCTAAACTCTACCCCAATTTCTTCTTTAATAATTCACAACTTGTAGTGTGTGAACAATCTACATGATTATTAGTGGCTTTTGTGTACATTATTGTTTTTGTGAATTCTGTAAGGAGTAACATGAACTTCCCTCTACTTTAACTCTGGACAGTAGTAACGGATATGGGTTTGGCAGCCTCCTGGCACATGGGATCTTGGCATGTTGACCATCACTGAGTCCCTGGCCCTTAGCATTGAGCCAAGCACATCTTAGGCACTCTATAAAGATCTGATTAATTGAATTTTAGAACAGAATTAAAACAGGGATCTATATTGGCCCTTTTTTAAATTAAATTGCATCGTGATTGCTTGACACAATTTTTGGGTGAACCCAGTTCATGCTCCCATGCTACACAGAACAAGTAAATATTTTCCTATAAATTGATGAAATGCCTTTATTGTCAAAAACAAGGAAAGTCCTCACCAGAAAATAAGCCTCCACTCATCTCTTCCAAAACCAAAAGTATAAATATGAGGCACCACTAACATTAAATTAGCTCATGTCTAACAATTCTATTCAGCAAGTCTGATCATTTACTCATGAATGTGGACATTTTTTCAGGAGCTTCGGTCTTCAAAGCCCTTCCTATAGCTACAGGGGGTGTCTTGCAATGCTTGACTTGAATTTTTTTTTTTTGAATTAAACTGACTTAAACATTAAGTCCATGTTTTCCAGGCATAGGTCCTTGAAACATTTGGTTAGAACATTAAAATAGTCCCAGACTAGTTTTCCAAGAAAAAACACTGGCCGGGTCCATGGGTACTGTGTCAGCCCTCTCCAGAGAGAGATGAGGAACACTGATTGTGTGAGAGAGCAACAATCCCACACACAGTGTGGACACAACCATTCCACACAAAGTCACACAACACCTACCCTGCTCCAGGTCCTGACTGAACACCAGTAATATGGGTCTGCCACCCTCAGTCAGCATCACAGAGCACCTACCATCGCCCTTTTTTTTCTCCTGAGAATATAACTTTGAATTCTCTGCTGCCTGACTCTTGCCAAAAGCCGACTTATGAGAAATCACCTTCATGAAGGAGTGCTTGATGTATAAACAGTCCGTCCATTACGCTACGTATGGCTGGGACAGTCCAGACTGCTGTATTAGAGTGCTCGTCTTAGCTCAGGCTGCTCTAACAGAATTCCACAGTCTGGGCATCTTAAACAGTACTCATTTCTCACAGTCTGGAGGCTGAAGTCTGAGATCAGTGTGCCGGCATGATTGGGTTCTGCTGAGGGCCCTCTCCCTGGCTCACGGACATGGTCACTGTATCCTCATGTGGCGAAGAGAAAGAGCTCTGGTCCCTTCATCTCCTTATAAGGGCACTAATCCCATCATGGGGGCCCCATCCTCGTGACCCCATCTAAACCTAATCAGCCCCCAAAGGCCCCACCTCCAAATACCATCCCACTGGGGTTAGGTCACTGGCAGATGAATTTTGGGGGGACACATACACACAGTCCACAGCAGAGCTGCATGTTTGGACCACACTACTCTGTCCCCTGGGAGAGCTGGGTGTACTCAACCCCCTCTGGCATCAAGCCTGTAGTCCGCACTGAGGAATGCCACGAACAAAACAACCATGAGAACCTGCTTCAGATTTTTGTAGGGATATTTTTGAGGACATTAGTCAATACGTTCTCTTTAAGAGAACCCACAAGAGGGGTTTCCACAAGTCTCCTTACTGTGAAGAGGTGTATTTCTCCAGTGTGACTGGTTTGTGTCTGCTTATGAGACAGAGAGTCTTGTAACCAATCACATTTCCTCCTATACCCATTGTTAGTTATATTATTGACATATGATTAATAGAATCATGCTTTTCCCCATCTCCAGCCATTATGTAGGACCCTTACTTACCTTTCACTCTGGTGACTTTATTTTTAACATAACATTTCTATGAGCTGCCCCAAATGTTTTATGAAAACACGGCAAAATGTGTACCTGCATCACAATTACCTGAAACCATTCTGGGGTGAGCCCAGTTCACGCCAGACTAAGATCTGAAGGGCAAGCTTATTTGTTGATGAGACTAGATGGGAAAGAAGCTTCCTTCCCCTTTCCCTCCCGCCCCAGCAATTCAGCCCTGAGTCCATTAGGGAGGGCAGAGCCAGGTATGCATCTGAGCAGGCGACAGGGCAGAGGGCACGCTGGCCGGGGTGGGGCAAGAGGGGCCTGGGGGGCTGTGGCAGCAGCACAGCATGGCCATCAGAGCTCCCCATGGGGAGGGAGGTCAACCTGATAACCACTGGTAACCAGCAGGGGAACTGACCAAATGAGTAACCATACTGAGGCTAATGGGAGACAGGTTTCCCCCAGTCTGAGAAGGGAGTTACAGATATAAGAAAACCAGAAGGACCCCCTAAGATGTTGGGTGGAATTGAAGGTATCAGTATGAACTCACGGTTTCCAATACGCAGAAACAGATGCAGAAATAACCGTGGACATGAACATGCAGTGAGTAACGTATGTATATAAGTAGATACTGCCTAGTTCTATCCACTGCGAGCAGCAACACCCCGACAGTAAGGATCACACACAGCACCCACATCTTAACTTAAACTCCATTCTGCATTGAAAGAACCAGGGCTCTTGGAAGAAATGGCTAACGCAGGGCTGGGAGCAGGGACTCAGATCTGAGTCCATAACGCCAGCAGAGGCAGTGGAGAGCAAAGGGCACTTGTGGAGGCTCCTGAGAGAAAGAAGCTTCGTCTTTCTCCCACAGGTGTCGCCTCTCTCTTCTCCTGGACGCTGCAGGATGAGGAGCTGCTGCTGCCACCCTGATGCCACCTGGGGCCTGAGACTAAAGCCTCACTGCAGAGGGCACAGCTGAGAGAGGAGAGAAGACAGGTTGTGATGAGGGGCTGGAAGCCTGGCTCCAGCCCTGCCTGAATCCCTCCCCTGGACTTTGTAGGCATATGTGCCATAAATTCCCTTTTGCCTAAGATAGTCTGGGTCAGGTATTCTGCCAACTGCTATGCAAAGGATTCTGATGGATAGATCTGTTCATCTGCTCAACACACATGAGCACCCAAGGGCTACAAAGACAAAGCCCTCTTCAGGTAGCCCTCAGTCAAAAAGAACAAAGACGTATTGTATAATCAAGTTCTGTAAATGAAACAGAAGAAAGACATGAGAGATACTGCTGGCCGGCTGGCTAACCCAGCACCATTTCTGACCCCCTTCTCCCTATCCCACCTACATTACAGAGACTGGGAGAGCTAAACATGTGTTTCCTCAGCCTCTCTTACAACTAGCAGTGGCCACGAGATGCACTCCTGGTCAAGGAGACTGGGGCAGAAGCCTACTACGAATCTGTCCAGATCATTTTTGCTTTCCTAGTAAACAAAAGATAGGCTCCCTGGCCCTGCCTCTTCTTCCTTCATCCTGTCTTGGATGTAGATGTGTTATCTGGAGCTGCAGCAGCCATTTGGTCATCAGGAGGTAAAGACAGAGTTGCAGAGAGGCCACCTGTTTCCAAGTTCTTAATAAATAAGAAAAATCACCTCTTATTTGTGATCCACTGCTAGGTTTTCTACTCTTTGCACTGAAATAATTGGTAATTTATACAGAAGGTGTAATTATTTCTATCTGGGTTGCTCTAGAAAAAGCCTTTATGGAGGAGCTAATCCTTGAACTAAATCTTGAAAGATGCCTGAATGCCACCAGGCAGAGCAAGGGAGGGAAAGGCACAGCAAGCAGAAGGCGGAGCCTGAGCAGAGGAACGAAACCCGCCGCACGTTCTGCCTACGCAGTGATTCCAGAAGGCTGTGCAGGGCTGGGGTCCCGGGGAATAAGGAAGGGGCTCACAGTCAGTCTGGAGACAGAGCAGGCCACAGATGGTCTTGTAAGCCACACAACGCAAGCGAGGTGGAGGCGCTCCCCCGGGCCTGTGCGCAGGGGTGAGCAGTCTAGGGAAGTGGGCCCTACCGGATGCGGGTAAGTGCGAGCGCCACGAGGCCTGGTTGGTCTCCACTGCACAGAGGGCCACATCTCGGCCATGGCACCGGGCAGACACGGGTTTGCGGGGCTCTGCCGGCAGACAGGCACGTGACCATGGCAGCTCTGCGATGGCCCTGGCCTGATTCTCTCGTCTATAAGACTTAACGGGCTGCGACTTAACGAGATGACAGACCAGATACACAGCCAACCCAAACCAGGAACCCTTCTAAAGATCTGCATCCCTGATCAGACCAAAGACAGACGCTGGGAGCGAAGCTCACCTTCCGCACCCCGGCCAGCCTGTCCTACCTGACGATGGGAAGTTTGGTGAAGGGCACCGGGGGCAGCGTGAGGCCATCGGGGAGGGTGATGAGCTCCATGGTTCCGGGACACTTGGAGGTATAGTTCTCCAGGCTTTGCGTCACGTCCTTTTTTTCTGATGAGAAAATAAAAACAAAATAAAGGTTAATTAAACCAAAGAAAAGGGGGGGTGGGGAGGGTTGTTTTGCTCTATTTTATTTTTTTGAGCAAAAATAAAATTCTTAACCCAAATCCTTAACAGTCCAGTGAGTCCAGTCTTCTGATAGAAATAAAGGGGCAGTGACCAAAAGAGACAAAAAGAAAATAGCAGCTTTATTCAATTTATTTAAATAATCACTAGCAGCTGCTCCATTTAAGGGCCTGTGGATAAAAAGGAAATTAAGTTACCATCTTCTAGGAGATTTCATTTTCCAAGATAATGAATCCTTATCAAATTCCAAGAAGGTCAATGGGCAGGCAGGACTGAAGAATATTTTATTACTTAATAAATATTTTTCCAGCAATTACTAGGTACCAAGCAAAATGCCAGGCCCTGTCCCCAAGGAGTGTACAGTCCATCTGTATAACAGATATTTAAGCAAATAATTACAAATCAGTATTTTTATGTAAAAGTAGAGCTTTGTGAGATAAGGCTGGTTTTCTCCACCCCATCCCCGTCCCTTTCACTAGGAGAGAGGAGAAGAGGATGCAGGTAATAGTGAATAATGTTTGCTTATCACCCATGACGCACCCTAGACACGTGCTCACGGGCTCTGTAACACTCCGGAGCTCAAGGGCGCTTCCTGCTGGAAAACTCCAAGTAACTCGGGAAGGCAGGCATCAACTGTGCCCATTTTGCAAACGAGAAAACCGAGCCCAACTGAAGTTAAAGGTCATGTCAAAAATCCCGTGTTTGGCCCTCAGCCTGTGGTCTCCTCACTCCCACACTGTTTGGAAGAATTCAGGAGTCAGGAATCGGGGGTTTGCTCCTGGCCTGTTTCCTGTCACTGCTGGCAGGGAGGGTGGAGGACCTGGAGAGAAGAGGGACAGAGGGGCGCAGCCATGCGGGCGAGACTTCGGGCCATGAAGTTAGACCAGGTTCCAGTACATGGCTTGGTCTTTCCCCATCCGTGGTGTGACCACCTGAGGGGAAACCTTAACCTCCCATCTAAAGAATTTCTAAGGGTGAATTAAAAACAGTGGCTGGTGGACATGAGACTGAGCTCAGAAGAACGATGACACCGTCACCACCGTCATACCGGTGCCTGCAGGGAATGCGAGGATGTCACAGAGAGTGGTACAGGGCTGCTCGGTGAGGCTGCAGGCTCCACTGACCGGCGACCACACAAAACAAGATCCAGGCAGAGAATGCCTAGATCTCAGGCAGATATATTAACGGGTTAACTGTGCCACGGGGCTTTTCTGTGTCTAAGCATCATTCCTTAGAGAGCAGGAGGGCAGAAAAGCAACCAGAATTAATCTGGATATGACACAGTAATGTTAATTTGCAGCATGAACAAAATTCTTTAAATAATCAAATCATCTTCAATTTACAGGTGACAAATCTCCCAAGGGGCTCCCGCTGATAACATATAAGTGACTTAATTTGCCTAATGTTGGGTAGAGCACTCGTGGTTTAGGTACCTTATTATAAGGCTGAATTACGCTCTCCCAGTAAACCCTGATGAAATGAAGAAAGGAATGAACCTATTAATGACGCCCGATGCCACCTGCAAAGTTACCCAAGAAGGAACAGTACCCGGGGTGTCCTGCTCAGCTGGCTGCAGAGAACAGGACGGACACACGGGGACGCAGACAGCCATGGGCCTCACTGCAGGATCTCCTTCTGGGAACCTTCCGTGTCTGTGCTTTAGCCTCTTCTTTCGGGCACTGTTCGCTGGAAGACTTTCCCATGTGGGGTATAAGACTGGCTGTGGAAGCCAGGTGAAGCGGTCAACGCCCCATATGCATTTATTCCCCTCGGTTTCAACAGGGCCCTGCTCTCCAGCTGTGCCTGTGACTCCAGCACATATGCTTTCTTTTTATTCCATCAGGCGAAATACTAATCTTCTGCGGAGACGGCAGAGGGACAGCCACCTGCCTCTGGAGCAGAGAAGGAGATCTGGGGATACAATCAACTCATGAGATGCTTTACAGCTAATTCTCCCACCGCCATGGCCCTCATCACATCACCCCCAGAGCACCGCTGCCTCCTGGGGCCTCTTCCCTGCTTTCCCACTACCTGACAACTTCACTGTCACTTTAGTGGGGTTTCCAGGGTTAAATGCTTATGTTCAATTGTCAGTGTGGTCCATCCGTTAGAAAGTTCTCATCAACCTCTCTCTTGATGGATTTGAGCATCTGCTGTACATTGTTGCCCAGATCTATTTTTATCAAGGATTACAAAGTGGTAATTTTTTAATTCTCTAATTAAAAAGGATTTTCCCTCATCAACCGTTTGGTGATCCTGAAACAGACGACACAGAAAGGAGGGCTGACAAATGAGTCTTTCCCTTCATTTACTGGAGAGAGAACTGGTGTCCCTACCACCTCCAATGATGACCAGTAAGTCGTATATGACTCAGTATCACCATGCACTGGTGGATTTTTATATGTTTGGTATTTCAGTTGGCTTCCATCACATTCTTTTTTGATGTTCAAACTGTCCCATCTTCGGCCAGTGGGAGCCCTTGCAGGTTGGTTCCTATGTCTTTAGAGAAGGCCCAAGATTGTCAACAGCTTGCTATCTTTCTGGCTCATTTCCAGCCTCAGGCCTAGAATCCATTTTCCAAGGAGCGCAGGATCCTTTCAGTGTTTAGAGATCAGAATCTGGAGGCTGGCTGCTCAACGCCACCAGATTCTCCTTGTCTCTCTAGGTCTTGACAGAACACAGGTCCGCTTACCAAATTTTTTAAGTGGTGAGACTGTGATTTTTTCTTTAAATTTTGTTTAAGTTCTGACAGCTAAAAATCAAGGTCATTGGACTACAAGTTCCTTAAAGGGAGAGCATCTTGTCACCCTTTTTGGTTTTCCCCTAATTTGTCAAGAGTATTTAGATGACAAAAGGTGTTAAAGAGCTATGTGTTAGTTGGCTGGTCTCATTTATCCAAAGAGGTAGGACAGAATCAATCTGCGGGCAAGAGTAAAATAAAATAATAAAATGAACACAGGTGCTCCGTCCACACAGTGCAGAGTAACAGCCGCTGATTCACCAGCAGAAGCCAGGCTGTGCAGGCTGACCACCTCCTCACCTTTTCTTTGTGCACCTCACGCGGTGGGAACCACAAAGGGGCTCTGGGTGCTACGTGTCGACACTAAGGACCGTGGCCCCCACCGAGGTGATTCTTCTCCAGGTGTTTTCTACTTCCACAAGCAGCTGAAATAATCATGTGATGCATTCCACCACTCACTACTACTTGTATCACTTTTTCTTCACTCATCAAGTTACTGTTTTCCTTCCTCTTTGTTTAACCTTACCTGACTTTACTCATTCAAGCCCTCATCCACTCAGCTTCCATCAAACACCTACTATGCGCCCACAGCATTGAGCACCAGGCACACAGAAGCACGACAGGCTCTACTTCTGGGGTGTCCCAAGCTGAAAGAGCACACGATGTCAAGAGGACATTACGACTCCTTATCAGTGACTTTACAGAGAGGCAGGATCAAAGTCTGGGAGAAGAGCACATGGGACATGTAATTTGGCCAAAGAAGGTTTTATAGAAGAGGCAACATTTGGTCTTTGCCAAGGGTCCTGGGACTCAGAGCAAAAACAATGAGTGCGTTATTTGGACCTTTTGCTATGTTATAAGGAAAATATGACAAAAATACGGACGGAGGATGAATAAGGACATATGCGGCAGCACAGGGACCTGCCATGGGAAAGGCGAGGGGACTGCTGCGGGCGAGGACGGTACTGGCTTTGCGGTACACTGACTGTCAAATATTGATACTTTACACAGGTCTTCAATGCGGGACCTTCTCTGGAACATAGGACTCCTCAGAGACTTGTGACAGTTGCTGTAGAAATTTCACTACTGACAACAGATGATGAATACACGGTTGCTGGGCAGAAAAGGAGGCTTCGTGTCCAAGGGAAGAAATGTAGAAACACTCAGAGGCAAAAAATGACAGACTAAGCTCAGATCTGCTGCAGGCAGTTTTCACTTCTACAATACGTCCACAGGGACCAGCACTGTTCTTAGCACAAAGCACTGCAGAAATACTTGCAGTCCTTACCCACAATTACACATACTGAGCACGTGCTCTGCACCGAATCTTGTACTAGGCTCTCCAGAGTATAAAATCTTCAAGGCAAGGGATCCCGGCACACAGCAGAACTTCAAAACGTTTTCATGCAAAGTAGGTATACCCTCCCACTAAATTCCTGTCCTGGAGGGAGAGCTTGGGCATTATTATCTCCCTTTTAAAGGTGATAAAAATGAACTCAGGGACAACCTGGGAAATTTGATTGTGGAATAGTGCTAAATGCTACCAAAAATAATTATTAATGTTTGGGTATAACATTAACATTGTGGTTATATTAGGAAATGTCCATTTGTTTTTAGCAATGCATACTAAAGAGTGAAGGTGTGAAATGAAATGATGCCTCTGGGATTTTCTTTAAAATAATTCAACAAATAGAAAAAGTAAGAGATGAAGTAAATATATAAAGATCTTGATAACCATCGAATCTGGGTGACTGTTACGTGCGGATTCATTTTATTGTTCCTTACACCTCTATGTTTGAAATTATTTCATAGTAAAAATATTTAACGAGCTTGAGGAAGTGAAATGATTTGCTCGAGGTCATACAGAGAGGAACAGATTTGAGACTCAGATCCCAGCTGACTGAGTCTTCCCATCCCCACAGATTAGGCCTGACCACAGAGAGCCGGAGCTACCAAAACGGATAAGAGAGCTCAAGGCCATGGTGGCTGCTCACCTTTGTTCCGTGTGCCAAACTGGAATGAAGCCTGTGATCAACCTGAACGTTCTCCTAAGCACGTGATGTGGTCAGTGGGAAGGGATGACTCCTTAATTAATTTCACTATAAATCAACCATCTTTGTCTACTCTGGCTGCCATAACGAAAGACCAGGGATGGTAGCTTAAACAATAAACATTTACTTCTCACAGTTCTGGAGGCTGGGAAGTCCAAGATCAAGGTGCCAGTGGATGCAATTCCTGGTTTTCAGACATCCACTTCTCACTGCGTCCTCACCTGGCCTTTCCTCAGGTGCATGGGCACAGAGGGAGAAAGAGATCTGTGTCTCCTCGTCTTCTTGTAGGGCACTAATCCCAACATGAGAGTCCCACCCGCTTGACCTAATCTAAACCCAATCACCTCCCAAAGATCCCACCTCCAAATACAATCACACTGGGAGTCAGGACTTCAATACATGAATTTGGAGGGGACAAAGACATTTAGCCCATAACATCAATAGATCTTATTCAATTCCAAACAAAACATCCAACAATTATTTCAGCCCAACTAGAGCACCTAATGCACTTGAGAGTTTTTTCCAACCCAGAAATTGAAGAAATCATGAAAACAGAACATTTTTAATAGACGCCTAGTTGCCACCAAACTAGAATGTTCCTTATAGAAGCAGAAAATATGATCACCAAAACTTTTGATCACAGGCCATTTGCCATTTCAAGACTTGACCCTGACATGAAAACCAGCACATCATGATTTTACAGTTTGTCTATTCTTGTCTCTTCTAAGTAATAATCTGAGACAACCATGTGCACATTAAGTCAGTTATGATATTAAAAACAGGTAGAGAATAGAAATAAGAGAAAAAAGTACATTTTTTCTTCCAAATATGAAATAAGAAAACTAAAGGAAGAGGAGGGGAAAAAAAAAAAAGAATACAGGGAAGAGGAGGAAAAAAACAAAAAAGAATACAGAGGAAAAATACAGGTATGGCCTGATACAGTCTGAAATGATACTTTGAGGATCGAATCTGACACCTTCACTTATAGAAATAAAAAACACAGTTAGTCTTTGAGTTGCTTTCATAAGAATATTATTGATCTTTCCATATCATAATGCTGAGACCTCTTAGAGGGTCCCAGTAAGCAGGACCCCTCTTGTCCAGCTCGTTTCTAAAAATAAGTTGACAACAAAACAAAGAGAAAAGACAGAGGCTAAAATATCACCATTACTACCATGTACAGACCATGCTACAGGCCACAACACGGTTTCTTAGAAAGTGCAACTCCTCGCTGACACCAAGAATTGGGCAGATAGACCTTCCTGCCTAGACACAGGCTGTGCTGAACTGGGCACGCCCCTACCGCCCACCCAGGGGAGGCCAGGCCTGACCTCCAGCACTGAGCACAGAGAAGCACTTCCCGAGAGGAAGCAGAGCAGAGCGGATCACACTGGTTACTGGGACCAATCCTGCCATCAGGTAAATCATTCTACCTCTCCAGGGATGGAGTGGGGAGGCCTGCACTCACTCTGAGTTCCCTTCAAGGGAAAGGGACATTAGGGACTGTGAAGATTATGATTCTCCACTCACAAATAAGTGTATGTTATGCCATTTTACTAAGACATAAGTGAGCTTCAGGAAGAGGAAGTGATGAGCTCAAAGCCACAAAACCAGTAGTCTGGGAAGGTGGGGATCACCCTCAATCCGGGATCTCTGTAACACTACACCTGTTCATCCAACAGCACCTCACTGCCTTGAAAAAGTTAATCTCCATTACAAACACCACTGTGACAACTTCCACTTCTGGAGTAGCTCATAGCAAACAACACTCCCACCAAGAAGTAAAAGAGCTAACGAAAAGTATTACAGAAGAGGAGGGGGCACTGGAGAGTTGTCAAGGCAACAAAGATTTGAGAGTCCAGAGGGAAGGGGCACTCATGAAGATGAACCCCGTTCCTGCATCCACGTCATCCCTGGGAGTGTGTGTGGATTCTAGGCATGGAGAGAACCACCGCCAAGAGGCTGAGCAGCCAGCAGAGCCGGCGGCATCCTCATGGGGCAGGGAGAGCAACTGCATGTCACCCAGCCAGCGGGCCCGGAGCCAGGTGCCCGGGAGGAGCCGGGTCCCCGGACTCACTGCACGGGTTCCCCTGGGGCTTTTTCCAATCAGCTCTGCCGGACAGAAGCCTGCCAAATCCATCTGAAAGGGACTCAGAAGAGAGGGCAGTTCAAACGGAAAGAGTGACACCAGATGGCCTTGCCACACTATGGGAACAGCTGCATGAGTTATAATAGGGGCCTTTTAAAAACCCATCAGAAGGGGAACGTAAATGAACTAAATTCTGGAAAGTGGCAAGCCTTTCCCAGGAGAGAAGACCCACAGCTGCTTTCGTCCCTGGCAGAGCAGTAGGAGGAAATGGGGAGTCAGACAAAGAGGAAGGGAAGGAGAAAAGAGCTGAACTTTTCACAAACTACTCCCAACTGCCCATGGTGGGGACAATGGATTCCAACTCACAGGAGCCCAGTCACCAAGCAAGTCTACACACTCATCCTTCCCCTGGGCCTTCGCAGAGGGTGTAGCACACTGCAGGCTGGGGGCTGAGAGGAAGACCCCCTCCTGAGGTGCTCAGAACCTTCCCCAGATGTAAGGCAGCTGCCCGCAGAAATCTGGGCAAGCCAGGAGAGCTGAGAGGTGCACTGAGGTGCGATGCACTTTCTCCAAGTAAAAGCAGAGAGGCCTGCTGAGCCCGGGGCAGGAGAATGAGAGGGACCCCTTCCTCCAAGGCCAAGGCCATTAAAGGCCGGAGCAGGACAGAGGAGCTGAAAGATATCCCTCCAAGGCACCAGGGACATTCACTGCGTGCAAGAAAGTGGCCTACAGAAAGCTGAGGCAGGGTGGAGAGGAAGCACACAGAATGCAGAAAGCCAGAAGTGGGACTGGAGACCAAAGAGAGCCCCCCTAAACCCACCAACTGCGCCAACTGGCTTAGAGCAGAGAACGATGGCCTGTGGTGGGAAAGCTGGCGGCTGGCTGTAAAGCACAGGGGGACCCCCACAGTCTCCCCTGCACTCACAGCCCACGCCCTGTAAAAGGTCTAATCCTGACCCCACCCTCCAAACGCCATGAGCTATCAGTGAGCCACAGCAAAGCCTATGCCCAGCTCAGCTACACGTTAGACTGGCAAGGATCCGACAGTGAAGCCGACAGAAGAGGCAGCGCCTTTTTCTGAGGGTCAGCATTATTCACCTCACTCTCCACTGTTCTTTAATACACCAAGTACAAAAAGGGAAGTAGTATAATATTATTTGAAGGTAGACTGTGGTCAGAGATGCACACTGTAATCTCTAGAGCAAGTAAGAAAAAAATAGAGATGTGGCTTTAAAGTCAATAGAGAAGACAAAATAGAACACAGAAAATATTTTATTCTCCTAAATAAAGGCAGAAAAGGAGAAAAAGAAGAAAACAAAGACAAACAGAAAACAAATATCAAGATGGTGGACTTAAACTCATCCATATAAGACTTAGATTAAAAAAAACAAGACCTAACCACATGGACTTTACACTCTTATGAAACATTCTTTAAATGTGAAGATACAGGGAAAATAAAAGAATGGGGAGAAAAGACATACCACACAAACACAAGAAGTAAACATAATGAATCTACTGCAGCAATATTAATATCAGACAAAGGAGATTTCAATGTAAGCAAAGGGATAAATAGGTACATTTCACAATGGAAAAAAGAGTCAATTCATTAAGAAGGTATAATACTACTAAATGCTCAGCCATAAAAAAGAATGAAATAACGCCATTTGCAGCAACATGGATGGACCTAAAGATTATCATACTAAGTGAGTGAAGTCAGAGAAAGGCAAATATCGTATGACATCACTTATATGTGGACTCTAAAATATGATACAAATGAACATATTTATGAAACAAACAGACTCACAGACATAGAAAACAAACATGGTTACCAAAGGGGAAAGGGGAGGGGGGGATAAATTAGGAGTTTCGGATTAGCAGATACAAACTACTATATATAAAATAAACAACAAGGTCCTACTATATAGCACGGGGAACTATATTCAATATCTTATAATAAACCATAATGGAAAAGACTATG
Organism: Eschrichtius robustus; assembly: GCF_028021215.1. Taxonomy (NCBI): domain Eukaryota; kingdom Metazoa; phylum Chordata; class Mammalia; order Artiodactyla; family Eschrichtiidae; genus Eschrichtius; species Eschrichtius robustus. The sequence goes on from NC_090840.1 coordinate 83,522,491, forward strand.
AAAAATAATATATATTTGTATAACTGAATCACTTTGCTGTACACCAGAAACTAACACAACATTGTAAATCAACTATACTTCAATTTTAAAAAATACTAAATATATATGTACTCCATAATAGAGCTTCAAAATACATGAAGCAAGACCTGATGGAATTAAAGGAATAGAAAGATTCACAATTTTTCTACAGTTGGAGGCTTTAACACCCCTCCAATAAAATAATTAAAAGTAGCAGACAATCAATAAAGATGTAGATGATTTGAGCAAATTATCAAACAACTTCTCCTAATTAGCATTTATAGAACACTATACCCATCAACTGCAGAATACAAATTCTTTTCAAGGGCTCACAGACAGTTCATCAGGATAGTCCATATGCTGGGCCATAAGGCAATTCTCAATAAATCTAAATACACTGAAATCATACACAGTATGTACTTTAACCACACATCATTAAAACAGAAATCAGTGACAACAGCACATCTACCAAAGTTCCAAATACTTGAAAATTAAGCAACATACACGTAGGTCCAAAAGAACACAAGGGAAATGTTTTAAAATATTTTTAACTAAATGGTAGTAAAAATACAACTTATCAAAATGTGTAAGATATGCCTGAAGCAGCGCTTAGAGGGAAATTAATAGCTTTAAATGCTGATATTAGAAAAGAAGAAAGGCCCAAAATAAGTTAAGTCTCCAATGTAAAATCTACGAAAAAAAAAACGAACCACAAAACTAAACCCCAAGTCAGTAGAAAGGAGATAATCAGTGAAATAGAAAACAGAGAACGATTTTCAAAAATCATCCAAAAAGTTGGTTCTTTGAAAAGATTAATAGAATTTATACACCCCTAGCAAGGCTGATCAAGAAAAAAGGAGAAAAACATAAATCACCATTTTGGAGAATAAGAAGGGGGCATATCCTACATTCATTAAGAGGACAACAAGAGAATGTCATAAGTGACCATATGCCAACAAATTTGACACCTGAGATGAAAAAGACAAGTTCCTTAGGGGAAAAATAACCAAAAACGACACAAGAAAAAACTCTCTTAATAACCCCATATTTATTAAAGAAATTGAATCTGTAATCAAGAACTATCCCACAAAAACTGCTATCCCAGATGGCTTCACTCATTAATTCTATCAAACATTTAGGAAAGAAATAAAAAAGTCTTTCAAACTCTTTCAGGAAACAGAGAACAGAATACTTTCCAACCTGTGTTATATAGCAAGCATAGCCCCAATACCAAAATCTGACAAACAATTAAAAGAAAATCAAATTATATACCAGAAGCAGCATGAAATTTTCAGCAATCTCATGGAACTAAAGAGACAGATGTGAGAGTTAGGGACCCACCAAGGAGAAGGGACCCCAGGAAACTTCCCAGGTTCTCGGTTACCACCCACAATGGGCTGCACAATAAGAGTCGGGGGGTAAGCCCAGACCTTATAAAAACTGCTGCAAGGAGCCTCAAGCCAGTTTGGTGCCTGACTAGACTGAAGTCATCCACCCTCCTGCTACCTGCCAGAAGAGAAGAGAAATCCTCTTTGAAAGAAGATGACATCATAAAGAACCCTGCAGTTTTCTACATAATATCCAACATTTAACTGAAAAATGACTAGGTATACTAATTAACGGGACCAATTTAAAAAAAAAAACAGATAATAGAAACAGGCCCAGAAGTGACCCAGATATTGGTGTCATCGAACATAAACTTTAAAATAAGTAATTAATATGGTTTTTAAAAAAAGATAAGATGATGAATTTCACTAGAGAATTGATACTTACAAAAAATAATCAAACAGGAATTCTAGGAATAAAAGCTACGACTTAAATTAACAGATCAATACATGGATCTAAGCAGCTAAGACACAGCAGAAAGGTCAGTAAAGCACGACCATATTTACATCTTCTCATCTTTTTAATGACGAGTTAGGTAGGAACACCTAAATGGTGTACATTTTTTTCTTCAAACAACTGCTGTTTTCAGGTCCAACCCACAGCATAGTTTCAAATGTTCTGTAACGTGGTAGATGGGCTTTAAAAGTTACCCAGGAAACAAAATGAACCCAAATTAAGCCTGGGGCAAAGAAATAAATTGATCAGAAAATCACTATAATCCTTTGTATTCTGTGGAAACTCAAAACTCTTTAACCAGATAGGAGAGTAACATGGCTGTGAGTCTCCATCTTGAGTCTTATCTCCTTGTTACATTTTTAATTCATAATACCAAACACAGTTATTTTGTAAGTTAATATAATTGCTTTTAAAAGTCTAAAATAATGTCAACACCTTTAACCTGAAATTAAATTCACTGGGTTAGTCTGAAAGAATAATTGTTATGGTAAATTTAAATCAGTGTATAGAAAATCATGACCCAGGAAACATTTTTTAAACCCTTTGCTCTTGTAATATGAGGTTCATTAATTCTTCCCAGACCTTCCTACTTCAAAAATAGGGTCTCACTGGGGCTTCCCACCATTCAGTGGTTAAGAATCCGCCTGCCAATGCAGGGGACACAGGTTCGAGCCCTGGTCCAGGAAGATCCCACATGCTGCAGAGCAACTAAGCCCGTGTGACACAACTACTGAGCCTGTGCTCTACAGCCCACGAGCCACAACTACTGAGCCCACGTGCCACAACTACTGAAGCCCGCATGCCTAGAGCCCATGCTCTGCAACAAGAGAAGCCACTGCAATGAGAAGCACACACACCACAACGAAGAGTAGCCCCCGCTCGCCGCATTTAGAGAAAGCCCACGCGCAGCAACAAAGACCCAACATGGACAAAAATTAATAACTAAAATAAAAAAAAAAATAGGGTCTCATAGATAGAATTTACACCAATGTGCTATTTTAAAGATCCAAGTCATTTATCCATTTTACATATTAATTGACATTACCAAGATTAAGGTCTGTAATTTTCACATTTTTACATTGCAAGTAATAGAAATGTAACTGAAATTGGCTTAAACAATAAGGGGATTTCTTTGTTCAATGAACTGTAAGTCCAGCGCAAGGTCAGGCTTCAGGGTCAGCCTGATTCAGAAGCTCAGGGACATTATCAAGGACCCAGTTTCTTTCCCTTTCTCCGCCCTACTTGCAGTGGTGTCAGCTCTTCCTCATGGACGCAGACGGCTGCCGACAACTCCCAGGAAGGACATGCTTGCTCATGCATGTCCACGGCGTGTGTGAGAGAGAGGCCAGGGGAGCTTTGGGAAGCTTTTTCAAAAAGGCAAGAAAGCGTCTTTCTCAAAAGCACCAAGCAAGCCTGTCCTCCTGTTTCACCAGACAAACTGTAACATGCCTGGAGAATGATACTCCCCTGATTAGGTTAGGACTGGATTCAGATTCCTCTACAGTACAATGGCCACTAAGAGGGAAGCACTGATTCACAAATAGAAAACAGAAATCAGGGTAGTTTCTAATAGGTGGGGATTAATGTAGGAAGGCCCTAAACACCACTGCAGTCATTACTTCCCAGGGCCTCCACTTGGTGCTCGGTTCTGTCATATTTGGTTTGCTGGTTCAGAGGCAGGGCACATAACATACAGGTGGCCTGTATGCCTCCTCAGCAGCAATGACCACGAAGCACCTCAACCACTAATGATCAGGTGATCACTTTGCCTGTCCCCTAACCCCATGCTCTGACACCCATGGCAAGCGGTTCCCAACATGCTAACGTCTCAACAACTTCTCTCCATTCAGTCAGAAAACATCCTTAATGATGACTTTGAGCATTACTTACTTTCTCTTTTGGTCATAAAAAGAAACATGATGGAGTGACGCAGAAGACAACTGTAGGATCCTCGTGCACTACTGTAAAATGGAGCAGTCATTGCGGGAAACAGTATGGCAGTTGCTCAAAAAGTTAAGCACTGAGTTACCATGGGATCCAGCAATTCCACTTCTGGGGATCTACCCAAAAGAACTGAAAGCAGGGATTCAAACAGATACTTGTACGCCATGTCCATAGCAGCCTTATTCAAAACTGCCAAGAGCGGAGAAGCAGCCCAAGTGTCCGTCAATGGATGAATAAACAAAATTTGGTATATCCGTAAAATGGAATATTACTCAGCCTTACAAAGGAGGAACATTCTGATCTGCGCTCCAACATAGATGAACCTTAAGGACATTATGCTAAGGGAAATAAGCTAGTCACAAAAAGAAAAAATACTATATAGATTCTACCTATACAAGGTACCTAGAACAGTCAAATCCATACAGACAGAAAGTAGAGTAGACATTACTAGGGGCTGGTAGCAGGGATGAGAGTTATTGTTTAGTGGGTACAGAGCTACTGTTTGAGATGATTAAAAAGTTCCAGAAATGGATAGTGATGACTGCACAACATTATGAATACACTAGATGCCAATGAATTGTACACTTATAAATAGAATGGTAAATTTTATGTCTATCTTACAACAATTTTTTAAAATATCAATGAAAAACTAATAATAGTATGTGCCAAGCATGGTAAAAGGTCCTGTAGATACAGAGATATTTAGACACAGTCAAGGATGCCACAATCTAATTAACTCTACGTATTATTTATGATTTAGAGTAAAAAGGATTTGATGTCCAAATGGACACAGGCGTTGCAGAGGATGTGGGAGACAAGCCTGTCACCAAGAGGAAGGGCTCTGGAGTGACAGGTGGAGGACAGGGTCATTGACCAAGATGCAAACCCAGGATAAGAGAAAAGTCAGGGGTCATCTGATCTGAAGACAGTGGTTTAGGCATGTCGAATGTGAAGCATGCAGGTACTACCCAGAAGGATGAAAAGACCCAAAAAGCTGTTGGACGATGATTAGGAAAGTAGACTCAGAACAAGATGGAATCCCAAGCACCACAAAAATCAGCAAAGATGACATTTCCTAGGTGAAGTGTAAAGGTGACAGAAGGAAAACAGAGGGTCTAAGGACAACATTCTGGGGAACACAGAGGTTAAGGGCAGTGAGAAAAGAAGAACTAGTAAATGGGTTTGAAAAGAAACAATCCTAGAAGTTCAGGATGAGACTCAAGAAGCCAAAAGATGAGTTTTTCTGGAAAGAAGAGAAATGGAGGTGAAAAGGATAGAAAGGTCAATTAGGATGAGACTAAAAACCCATCACCACATGTGGGAGTTACATGCTCATCTGCCATCTTCAAAAGAAACTAGTGGGTGCAGGAACCCAACAGCAACAAATTAAGAATCAGGCGGGAAGTGAGTAGGTGATGGTTGGTCCCCTGGGCAGCAAGTTAAAGCACCTACAGGCAGCAGCATAAAAGCCAGGTGCCCCAGAGGGGCTTCCCCTGCATTGTCATACTCAACAGTACCACTTACCCAGTAAGCAACACGCTACCCTTAGCCCAACTGTAGGGATGAGAACACTTAGCCAAGATCCCAGATCTCTCTTTTTTTTTTTAAATGTTTTAATGAGTTATTAAAGAATTATAATTTTTTTAATAGTGTTGGTATTGTTGTTTTTATTTATTTTTTTTAACATGTAATATGTGGGAGGTTCTTGGTATTTTGATTATTATTTATTTATTTTTGGCTGTGTTGGGTCTTTGTTTCTGTGCGAGGCCTTTCTCCAGTTGCGGCAAGCAGGGGCCACTCTTCATCGCGGTGCGTGGGCCCCTCACTATCGTGGCCTCTCTTGTTGCGGAGCACAGGCTCCAGACACGCAGGCTCAGTAGTTGTGGCTCACGGGCCTAGTTGCTCCGCAGCATGTGGGATCTTCCCAGACCAGGGCTTGAACCCGTGTGCCCTGCATCGGCAGGCAGATTCTCAACCACTGCGCCACCAGGGAAGCCCCAAGAATTATAATTTTTTGCTGTGATAGTGATGTTGTTTTTATGGGATGGATTTATTTATTTATCTATCTATCTATCTATCTATCTATCTATCTATTTATTTATTTAGCTGTGCTGGGTCTTAGTTGCTGTGTGTGGGATCTAGTTCCCTGACCAGGGATCGAACCCAGGCCCCCCGCATTGGGAGCACAGAGTCTTAACTACTGGACCACCAGGGAAGTCCCCCAGATCTCTTTTCTGAGGTCACATTGCCAGTGAGCAGGCTGAGATTTCAAGTCCAGGGTCCTCACACCTAGTGCTCTTCCCACCATTCAGAGTGACTTCCTTGGGCATCATTGTGCCCATTTTACAGATAGGGAATTTGAGGCTTGGAATGGTCACGTGAACTCTCCTGGGGTCATGCCAGTAATAAGTTGCTAAATTATATTCATACTCAGAGCTATGAGCTCAAACTTTTTGCTTTTTCCATTTCATTGTGCTGCCCACCCAGATTGCCTCAATATGTGAAAATACAGAAGAAAACACAGATATCTTGAAACGTGATATCCAGCAAGTTAAGCACCTGACAAGCAAGAAAAATCAACTTGGCTTTTCTTCACTCTGCAAATACATCCAGGCAGCATAATGGTCCAACTACAAAGGCTGAAAGAGTCACGTGCCATCACTACAAAGATGAATGATCTTGCCAAACCAGCAGATACAGAATAAGCCCTGTCATGTACCAAGAAAACAGGCCTCTCCGTAACAGGAGACTGATTGAATCAGATAAACCTGCACTGAGCCACATTTACTGCTTCCTATCAGTGTTGCTTTATACTTGTTTTTCACTTAATTTACATAGTGACAGGTTGGAGGCCCGGAGAAGCAATCATTCAAGTAGACAAGGAGACTAAATATTTTCCCTTGTTCTTTTCAAGCATATAGACATGCTCTAAGAAAACGAAAGGCAATGATGTTAAGCCATCAGCTTTTACTTAACCATCTATTTAAAACGCTACCTAGAAAAATTTTAAATATCTCTAGAGATCTCAATATAACTCCCAGAAGGGAAAATGATCTTAAGAATAGACACTTAATAAATAATTAGAAAGAATCTGCACACCCAATTATGAAGTAATGGTTGGATAAGCCATGGTGCAGAAACATAATGCAAATTTATGCAATCATTAAAAACGGCATTTATAAAGAGTCTGCAATAATATGAAAAATGTCTTACGATACATGGAAAATCAGAATTCAAGATAATATTTTTGAAATAAATGAAATTTCAAAAATCAATCCAATTTGTTTTAAATAGAAAATGAAACAAAAGAAATACACTAAAACGTTAAGAGTGTTGTGTGTTTGCCCATGTAGGATTATAATCGATTTTTTCCTTTCTGTTTATACATTTCAAGACTTCTAAAAGGAACACACATTATTTGTATAATAACAATTATTCCAAAACTACTCAAAATTGAGTTTTCAGAAAGTTTTCTAAAGAAAAATCGGGGCTTATTTATCAACATTACATAGGAGTGAAGAAAGTAGCACCCTACAACATCAATGGAGTAAGGAGCTTTTGAGGTTCCCCACTCTGACAGAGGTGTTTACTGTAAGGACACGTACAGCCCTTCCCAGCCCCACAGCTGTCCTTGGCAACACTTAGAAACCACAGCAGCAGCAGCGACCAACATTTAATGAGGACTTACTACATGCCAGGCACTGTGCGAAGCACTCTCCACGTCTTAGCTCATTAAATCATCCGAAAACCTAAAGGAAGAGGTGCCCCTGATCTCCCTGTTTTACAGGTTAGCAAACTGAAGCTTAGAAAGGTTTTATTCTAGGTCAGTGTGCCTTCCACTTCCCCACCAGGCTCTCATTTGTAATCAGTTGCCAGGCTCAGCCAGCTCCCCTTCTTCTAAAACTATTTCGTATTTCACTCAACATCCCTTTAACAAATATCAAGTATCTGCCCTACAAAAGGAAAAGCCCTACCTTAAAGCACTCAGCTGGATCCCCACATCTTCAAGGACAACAAGATCTCCTAACTCCTCAGCCTCATTCTACAACTGGTGGGGTCTCAACAAATACATACTAAGAAAAAATTCAGGAAAGGTAGTGTTAAGTTAATTCAGTTCCGCATTTATTGACTATCTTCTTGGTAAAAGCATTGTCCAAAATGACAAAAGATGAAAGGTGTATAAGTAAGACACAGTCTGATCCCCAAGGAGCCTGTAATCTAGTGAGGGAACCAGATGGCAAAATTGATCTCAGGACATAATGAAACACTGCTTAATTGAGAACTAAGCAAGGTAATGAGGAGGTGAAGAGGAAGGAATTATTACCCTCTTAATAAGATGGGAAACAGGAAAAGTACAAGGACAGAGCAAGCTACCACAGAACAGCATGAAAAAACATATGATTTTAAAAGTCCCAATATATATGAAATACAGATTACGCAGATAGAGAAAGTATGAAATTAGGCTAAAAAGATGGTTTGAATCAAATCCTGAGCATCCTTGAGATGGAGTTGAGAATTTACTAGACGGAGGACAGGTAGTCACCGCAAGCTTCTTAAGGGGCAGAAGGATGTGATTTAGTTTGTGTTTCAGAGAGATAATTCTGGTTCCAGTGTGAAGAATAGATCAAAGGAGCAAAGGAAGGAACAGGACATGATGTTAGGAGTCTACTGCACCAATCCAAGAAACAGGTGTTGAAAATCTAGCTTTTATATATAGAATGGATAAATAAAAAGGTCCTACTGTAGAGCACAGAGAACTACATTCAATATCCTATGATAATCTATAATGGAAAAGAATATTAAAAAAAGAATGCATATATATGTATAACTGAATCACTTTGCTGCACAGCAGAAATTAACACAACACTGTATATCAACTATACTTCAACTTTAAAAAACACTGATTAAAAAACACAGTACAGGAATTTCCTGCCCTTACTTCAACTGCCCAGATTGTCTTCAAGCTTGCGGGATCTTGGTTCCCAGGCCAGAGGTCGGGCCCGAGCTCCAGTGGTGGGAGCTCCAAGTCCAAACTGCTGGACTAACAGGGAAATTCAGACCCCAGGAAATATCAACTGGAGTGAGGCCTCCCAGAGGACCTCATCTCAGCACCAAGACCCAGATCTATCCAAATGCCTGCAAACTCCAGCACTGGACGTCTCAGGCAAAAAACCAGTACAACAGGAATACAGCACCACCCATCCAAAAAAAAAAAAAAAATGGGGCTTCCCTGGTGGCGCAGTGGTTGAGAATCGGCCTGCCAATGCAGGGGACACGGGTTCGAGCCCTGGTCTGGGAAGATCCCACATGCCGCAGAGCAATTAGGCCCGTGAGCCACAGCTACTGAGCCTGCGCGTCTGGAGCCTGTGCTCTGCAACAAGAGAGGCCGCGATAATGAGAGGCCCGCACACCGCGATGAAGAGTGGCCCCCACTTGCCACAACTAGAGAAAGCCCTCGCACAGAAACGAAGACCCAACACAGGCATAAATAAATAAATAAATAAATAAATAAATGCTTTTAAAAAAAAAAAATGAAACGACAGAAAAATATATTACAGACAAAGGAGCAAGGTAAAAACCTACAAAACCAAATAAATGAAGATGAAATAGGCAACCTACCTGAAAAAGAATTCACAGAAATGATAGTGAAGATGATCCAAAATCTCGGAAACAGAATGGAGAAAATACAAGAAACATTTAACAAGGATCTAGAAGAACTAAAGAGCAAACAAACAATGATGAACAACACAATTACTGAAATCAAAAATACTCTAGAAGGAATCAAAAACAGAATAAATGAGGCAGAAGAACGGATAAATGAGTTGAAGAATAAAATGGTGGAAATAACTACCAGAGAGCAGAATAAAGAAAAAAGGATGAAAAGAATTGAGGACAGTCTCAGAGACCTCTGGGACAACATTAAACGCACCAACATACGAATTATAGGGGTCCCAGAAGAAGAAGAGAAAAAGAAAGGGTCTGAGAAAATATATGAAGAGATTATAGTCAAAAACTTCCCTAGCATGGGAAAAGAAATAGTCAAGTCCAGGAAGCAAAGAGAGTACCATACAGGATAAACCCAAAGAGAAACACACCAAAACACATATTAATAAAACTATCAAATATTAAACAAAAAAAAATTAATTAAAAGCAGCAAGGGAAAAGCAACAAATAACATACAACGGAATCCACATAAGGTTAACAGCTGATTTTTCAGCAGAAACTCTGCAAGCCAGAAGGGAGTGGAAGGACATACTTAAAGTGATGAAAGCGAAAAATCTACAACCAAGATGACTCTACCCAGCAAGGATCTCCTTCAGATTCGACAGAGAAATTAAAACCTTTACAGACAAGCAAAAGCTAAGAGAACTCAGCACCACCAAACCAGCTTTACAACAAATGCTAAAGGAACTTCTCTAGGCAGGAAACACAAGGGAACGAAAAGACCTACAATAACAAACCCAAAACAATTCAGAAAATGGTAATGGGAACATACATATCAATAACTACCTTAAAGGTAAATGGATTAAATGTTCCAACCAAAAGACATACACTGGCTGAATGGATACAAAAACAAGACCCATATATACGCTGTCTACAAGAGACCCACTTCAGACCTAGGGACACCTACAGACTGAAAGTGAGGGAATGGAAAAAGATATTCCATGCAAATGGAAATCAGAAGAAAGCTGGAGTAGCAATTCTCATATCAGACAAAATAGACTTTAAAATAAAGACTATTACAAGAGACAAAGAAGGACACTACATAATGATCAAGGGATAAATCCAAGAAGAAGATATAACACTTGTAAATGTTTATGCACCCAACATAGAAGCACCTCAATACATAAGGCAAATGCTAACAGCCATAAAAGGGGAAAGCAACAGTAATACAATCATAGTAGGAGACTTTAACACCCCACTTTCACCAATGGACAGATCATCCAAACCGAAAATATATAAGGAAACACAAGCTTTAAATGACACATTAAACAAGATGGACTTAATTGATATTTATAGGACATCCCATCCCAAAACAGCAGATTACACTTTCTTCTCAAGTGCTCATGAAACATTCTCCAGGATAGACCATATCTTGGGTCATAAATCAAGCCTTGGTAAATTTAAGAAAACTGAAATCGTATCAAGTATCTTTTCTGACCACAAGGCTATGAGATTAGATATCAATTACAGGAAAAAAAACTGTAAAAAAAATACAAACACATGGAGGCTAAACAATACACTACAAAATAACCAAGAGATCACTGAAGAAATCAAAGAGGAAATCAAAAAATACCTAGAAACAAATGACAATGAAAACGTAACGACCCAAAACCTATGGGATGCAGCAAAAGGAGTTCTAAGAGGGAAGTTTATAGCCATATAATCCTACCTCAAGAAACAAGAAACACCTCAAATAAACAACCTAACCTTACACCTAAAGCAATTACAGAAAGAAGAACAAAAAAACCCCACAGTTAGCAGAAGGAAAGAAATCATAAAGATCAGATCAGAAAGAAATGAAAAAGAAATGAAGGAAACAATAGCACAGGTCAATAAAACTAAAAGCTCGTTCTTAGACTAGACAAACAAAATTGATAAACCACTAGCCAGACACATCAAGGAAAAAAGGGAGAAGACTCAAATCAATAGAATTAGAAATGAAAAAGGAGAAGTAACAACTGACACTGCAGAAATACAAAGGATCATGAGAGATTACTACAAGCAACTATATGCCAATAAAATGGACAACCTGGAAGAAATGGACACATTCTTAGAAAAGCACAACCTTCCGAGACTGAACCAGGAAGAAACAGAAAATATAAACAGATCAATCACAAGCACTGAAATTGAAACTGTGATTAAAAATCTTCCAACAAACAAAAGCCCAGGACCAGACAGCTTCACAGGTGAATTCTATCAAACATTTAGAGAAGAGCTAATACCTATCCTTCTAAAACCACTCCAAAATATAGCAGAGAGAGGAACACGCCCAAACTCATTCTACGAAGCCACCATCACGCTGATACCAAAACCAGACAAAGATGTCACAAAAAAGGAAAACTACAGGCCAACAACTCTGATGAACATAGATGCAAAACTCCTCCACAAAATACTAGCAAACAGAATCCAACAGCACATTAAAAGGGTCATACACCATGATCAAGTGGGGTTTATCCCAGGAATGCAAGGATTCTTCAATATACGCAAATCAATCAGTGTGATACACCATGTTAACAACTGAAGGATAAAAACCATATGATCGTCTTAATAGATGCAGATAAAGCTTTTGACAAAATTCAACACCCATTTATGATAAAAACTCTCCAGAAAGTAGGCATAGAGAGAACTTACCTTAACTTAATAGAGGCCATATATGACAAATGACAGCCAACATTGTTCTCAATGGTGAAAAACTGAAACCATTTTCTCTGAGATCAGGAACAAGACAAGGTTGCCCACTCTCACCAATATTATTCAACATAGTTTTGGAAGTTTTAGCCACAGCAATCAGAGAAGAAAAAGAAATGAAAGGAATCCAAATCAGAAAAGAAGAAGTAAAGCTGTCACTGTTGGCAGATGACATGATACTATACATAGGGAATCCTAAAGATGCTACCAGAAAACTGCTAGAGCTAATCAATGAATTTGGTAAAGTACCAGGATACAAAATTAATGCACAGAAATCTCTTGCATTCCTATACACTAATGATGAATAATCTGAAAGAGAAGTTAAGGAAACACTCCCATTTACCATTGCAACAAAAAGAATAAAATACCTAGGAATAAACCTACCTAAGGAGAAAAAAGACCTGTATGCAGAAAACGATAAGACACTGATGAAAGAAATTAAAATGACACAAACAGATGGAGAGATATACCATGTTCTTGGATTGGAAGAATCAACATTGTGAAAATGACTATACTACCCAAAGCAATCTACAGATTCAGTGCAATCCCTATCAAACTACCAATGGCATTTTTCACAGAACTAGAACAAAAAATTGCACAATTTGTACAGAAACACAAAAGACCCCAAATAGCCAAAGCAATCTTGAGAAAGAAAAAGGGAGCTGAAGGAATCAGGCTCCTGGACTTCAGACTATACTACAAAGCTACAGTAATCAAAACAGTATGGTACTGGCACAAAAACAGAAATATAGATCAATGGAACAGGATAGAAAGCCCAGAGATAAGCCCACACACGTATGGTCACCTTATCTTCAATAAAGGAGGCAAAAATATACAATGGAGAAAAGATAGCCTCTTCAGTAAGTGGTGCTGGGAAAACTAGAAAGCTACATGTAAAAGAATGAAATTAGAACACTTCCTAACACCACACACAAAAATAAACTCAAAACGGATTAAAGACCTAAATGGAAGGCCAGACACTATCAAACTCTTAGAGGAAAACATAGGCAGAACACTCTATGACATAAATCACAGAAAGATCCTTTTTGACCCACCTCCTAGAGAAATGGAAATAAAAACAAAAGTAAAGAAATGGGACCTAATGAAACTTAAACGCTTTTGCACAGCAAAGGAAACCATAAAGAAGATGAAAAGACAATCCTCAGAATGGGAGAAAATATTTGCAAAAGAAGCAACTGACAAAGGATTAATCTCTAAAATATACAAGCAGCTCATGCAGCTCAATATCAAAAAAACAAACAAACCCATCCAAAAATGGGCAGAAGACCTAAATAGACATTTCTACAAAGAAGATATACAGATTGCCAACAAACACATGAAAGGATGCTCAACATCACTAGAGAAATGCAGAAAACTGATGAACTCATAAAAGTGCTAACAAAAGATCAAGATGAAAAAAAAAATTAATTACATGGGACTGAGTGAACTGATGAGGATGAGTATAATTTTTGTGACTTTCTGTCTGAATTAAAAAAAAAAAAATCCCACAAGGACTCAGAGGCAAAGAATATACAAATCAATTTTCACTGCAAAGTAAAGGAGCTGTTACAGTGGAGGATTACTGGACTGAATGTCAATATTATGACATAGTATGAGTGTGTTTCATGTTTGGTAATTGCAATCATTGTTGCTTTTGTTGTGGTCATCCATGTACAATGCTTGGTGTCAGTCTATTTATCTCTTGTAAAAATAAAATACAGTGCGTGTGTGTGTGAAAAAAAAAAAAAAGAATAAATGAGACAATTTAAACAAAAGTAATTTGTAAAGTGCCATGCACATTTAGTTTTATTATTAATCATAATAATTTAAATATATGGCATTAAAGTACTTGGCAATGTAAAAAAAAAAAAAAAAAAAAAAGAAATGCAAATCAAAACTACAATGAGGTAGCACCTCACACCAGTCAGAATGCCATTATCAAAAAATCTACAAACAATAAATGCTGGAGAGGGTGTGGAGAAAAGGGAGCCCTCTTGCACTGTTGGTGGGAATGTAAATTGATACAGTCACTATGGAGAACAGTATGGAGGTTCCTTAAAAAACTAAAGATAGAACTACCATATGACCCAGCAATCCCACTACTGGGCATCTACCCTGAGAAAACCATAATTCAAAAAGAGTCATGTACCACAATGTTCACTGCAGCTCTATTTACAATAGCCAGGACATGGAAGCAAACTAAATGTCCACTGACAGATGAATGGATAAAGAAGATGTGGCACATATATACAACGGAATATTACTCAGCCATAAAAAGAAACGAAATTGAGTTATTTGTAGTGAGGTGGATGGACCTAGAGTGTGTCATACAGAGTGAGGTACGTCAGAAAGAGAAAAACAAATACCGTATGCTAACACATATATATGGAATCTAAAATAAAAAATGGTTCTGATGAACCTAAGGGCAGGACAGGAATAAAGACACAGACGTAGAGAATGAACTTGAAGACACGGGGAGGGGGAAGGGTAAGCTGGGACGAAGTGTGACAGTGTCATTGACATACATACACTACCAAATGTAAAACAGATAGCTAGTGGGAAGTAGCCACATAGCACAGGGAGATCAGCTCGGTGCTTTATGACCACCTAGAGGGGTGGGATAAGGAGGGTGGGAGGGAGATGCAAGAGGGAGGGGATATGGGGATATATGTATGCATATAGCTGATTCACTTTGTTATACAGCAGAAACTAACACAACACTGTAAAGCAATTATACTCCAATAAAGATGTTAAAGAAAAAAAAGAAGCAGACTTGGGTAAATAAATACTATTTTAGAAAAGGACCCATTCAGAATGAGTCTGAATCAACTCAGTTTATCCCAGTATATCTTGCAAATCTTAGACCATTGAGGGTATTACTGAAATCAGCTTGGAAAAGTGAGCTGTTTTCAAGGAGATAAAGGTTATAAAATTTCAATTAATTAAATTTTTATCTAAGATACTTCTGTAGCCTTTGGCATAAATCGAATGATTTTCTCCTTAAAATCTAACCTACTCAACCACCTAGCGGGGTGGGATAGGGAGGGTGAGAGGGAGACCCAAGAGGGAGGGGATATGGGGATACATGTATACGTATAGCTGATTCACTTTGTGATACAGCAGAAACTAACACACCATTGTAAAGCAATTATACTTTAATAAAGATGTTAAAAAAAAAATCTAACCTACTCACTAGGCAGCATTTTTGCATGTATGGCCATTATTCTGTCTGAGGCTTATTTTATTTTTATGTAAAAACTTTTCTGCAGGGCTTCCCTGGTGGTGCAGTGGTTGAGAATCTGCCTGCCGATGCAGGGGACACGGGTTCGAGCCCTGGTCTGGGAAGATCCCACATGCCACGGAGCGACTAGGCCCGTGAGCCACAACTACTGAGCCTGCGCGTCTGGAGCCTGTGCTCCACAACAAGAGAGGCCGCGATAGTGAGAGGCCCGTGCACCGTGATGAAGAGTGGCTCCCACTTGCCGCAACTGGAGAAAACCCTCGCACAGAAACGAAGACCCAACACAGCCATAAATAAATAAATAAATAAATAAAAATGAATATTAAAAAAAAAAACTTTTCTGCAATTAAAACTATTTTTCTAAAGAAAAACAAAAAACAGTACAGGCCAAACAATAAGAGAGATAAAAGAAATAAACAAATGAACATTAGAAATTAAAAAGAAGGAAGGGAGGGAGGGAGGGAGGGAGGAAGGAAGGAAGGAAGGAAGGAAGGAGGGAAGTCTGAACCAGGACAGTGATGGCAGAAGGGGGAGGAGGAATCCCATGGGAGAAAAGCTCAAGCATTAGAACGGATACGGAATACATCCAAGCAATTCACAGGATATAGGAGAAGGAGGACAATTAGAGGATGACTCCAAAAGCTTCAAGCCTCCAAGAGTAAGAAAACAGTAACACCCTCAAGGGAAAGAATTAATTCAACTGAGGGTCCTAGGCCATTCAAAGGACACATCCCACCTTCATTTGGAAATTGAAGCTCAGAAGTCAGGACTGGATGTATAACTGTGTGGAATCAAGAGCAAATTTTTATTTTGAATACAAGTACATATTGAATACACCAAGAGCTTAACTCTTAAATCCCCACCACAAATCTTCACAGAATTTTTTAAATGTACACCCTCATTGACCCACTTTGTAATTTCTAGTTTTTAATAACCTTGTTTTTCATAACTCAAATAATTACCTTTGGGGTAACATTAATTTCATAATTTTTTAAGCCAAAGTTTCTTTTCCAGCTGCTCCGGTTTCTTCCCCAAGGAGAAGTATGTGCGTGAAATAAATGCACTTCCGTATCACAGCATTTAAACTAAAAAAAAAAAACCTTTTTGATTTTATGACATAATGATCCCAAGTTACAACGTAACAAAAGATTTCCTTTTGCAGATACTCCTAACGTTTGCAGCTGCAGCTGCAGTGCAGCGAGGCTCCTGGTCCCAGGCTCCTCCGGCTGCCCACTGTCTGCTCTGCAGCAGGTGAGAGCTGACGTGGAACTGCAGGCAGAGAATGGTAATGTGAGAACAAGGAGCACTGGCAGTGTTTGGAAAATGCATCACTTCTCGGATTTCCTGCCCTCCCTCGGCTCCAGAGTCTGAGGGTCCATCCCATCAGGATAAAACCCCCAGGAGAGCACCTTTCCCAGGCCAAGGCTCAATCTACTCTGACACTGACAATGGCAAATTTCTAATGCATTTTCTTTGGGCTGAGCAGCAAAGTAATGAGCTGGCGATAAAATGAAGGAGAAACTGAATAAATTCAATCTAACATTCTCTATCTCATCCAATCTTTGTCTTTCAAAGAAATGACAACTGTATCTAAGTTGGTAGATAACCCTGGTACAGAGACAAACCAGAAGTGTGATGTCTGATGTCCCTTGATGCAACCTTTGGCGGGTTTGGCCCCTTGTCACAGTGCAGGGCGACAAGATCAACCGTCAACGCGTGCACTCAGGCAACAGGAGGTAATCGAGGCCAGCGGCGGACGAGAGCATGGACTCCAGAGCCAGATGGCCAGGGTCCAAGTCCCAGGTCCTCCAAATACCACACAGCAGACCTTAGGCATTCTAGCTAGTTTCCTTATGCATCAATTGCCTCACTGTAAAATAAGCCTAAGAACAGTAGCTACCCGTTTGGGGCAATTGTGAGGATTAGGGCAATTCACCCCTGTAAGGGCACAGAGTACAGAAAGTGCACACCAACAACTATCGCACACTCTCAGGACCCAGAAACCCTTGTTAAGGCAAAGCCCGGTCATGTGTCTGCACCTTGAAGGTGCTGAAACTGAGGAAAGATATAAGAGGCAGACACTCTAAAAAAACAAATACTGGCTGGGCAAGTGAGAAAATGAATTAATCTAGCTTTCGAAGTCCAGGATTGTGACATATGAGCACCAGCTCAAATGCGAAGATGAGGACTCTTCCATCTGGAAAGCAGAGCTGAGAGCTCAGCCTGAGGATCAGGCCATCAGAGACGTGGGAACACGTAAGAGAGGAGGGCACGTGGATTGGAGCCTCACACGCCTGCATCTGCACCTCCCTCTGCCCCGCCCCCCGCTGGACAGGTGTGTGCCCGTGACTCCCACCTTCCCCCCCCCACCCTGCCCCGCCCCTGGGCCTGCTTCCTCAGCAGCACAGGGGCTGCTTGGGTCCCAGGAGGGGCTGTGAGCACGAGGCACATGGTCATCAGCCAACATGCAGGGCGCCGCTGGTGATGCTGTTAACTTGTCTCGCTAGAGTCTAAAACAGCAGAACAAAGGGGGCTTGAGATAAGCAGTAAGGAAGGAGTCAGCACTAACTGCCTTCCTGTAATGCCAGATGCTCTGCTGGGTATGGAGTGTGGCTCATTCCATCACTGAATCACCCCCGCTTCAGAGATGACCAAAGTCAGTCTTAGGGCAGGTGAGGAGCTATTCCTGCTCGTGCTGCCCCCTCTGCTGGCACGCCGGCCCCATCCCGTCTTTGCTCCACGAGTGGGAAAGCCCAGCCACGGCTGAGCATCCCTCCCCCGCGCAGCCTTCGGCATCTTAAGTTTCCCGACCGGGGACTGCACCCAGGCCACGGCAGTGAAAGCGCCGAGTCCTAACCACTGGACCGCCAGGCAATTCCCTCTTTGTAGTTGTTTTATTTCCTCTAAATCCATCTACAGCCACATCAAACACCACCCTTCTCCCCACACCCACAGATCTGTCCCTTCTCCCACTGTTGGGGTTATTCATGCAGACAGCAGGGCCTTGAAATCAGGAGAAACTGGCCCCTGGACCTCTGTACCTTCCCTAGTGCCACTAAAATTACCCCCCTACATGCATAAAACATGACTGATATGTCAAGAGAGCCGTGGACACAGTGACAGTCAGAGAGGAACACAGACTCGCCGACGTGCAGGGGCCACAGTCGGCCAGGGTCGGCCATCAGCCACCTGAGTCCAGGTGGGCACCATCCAACAGCCCGGCCTCGGCACAGCTTCAAATCGCCTACGTAACACAGACCCCTGGGGATGTTCACAAGTAGAAAAAGCCAAGGAGCCAGGGGGCTGGCACTCTGTTCCCTGGCGTCGGTATTCTGTGGGCTGCATCCAGGGTCTCCTCCCCTGAAAGCTGGGGGCTATTTGCAGAGGTCGTCACCCAGAGAAGAGCTAAACCCTGAACGTCCTACCAAGGGTCTCTGCATTCATTTTGCTAAGGAATATGCCATTTCTTCCACTAAAATAGTTCTCTGCCACTGAGAGGCTGCTTAATAAATATTAACGTGAATTTATCTCAATCTCTTTTTAAAAATGAGATCCAGAAAAGCCTGAACTGGTGCCTTCTTTTTCTCTCTCAGATCAATGAAGCAGGATACCAGCAGGATGTGATGGCTGCACGGGCCGAACAGCTTGATTCCCTCCACGTGCGACACATGTAAATGAAGCTAACAAATGCGGAGCACAGGTCACAGGGGACACTGGGGAAGTCTGCAAGTGACTCATTTCAAGTGAGCCCATTCCATTTAAATCCCATTGCCGATTCTAAGAGAGAAGTAAGGGTGTAACAGACTGTAAGCTATGTGACCTCTTCATGGGTCATAAAAATCAGTTTAGTGGGTAGTGAGCTGCATCCCACGGGATGGGATGGGAGGGGATGGGAGGGGATGGGAGGGGATGGGAGGGGAGGGGATGGGAGGGGATGGGAGGGGAGGGGATGGGAGGGGATGGGAGGGGATGGGAGGGGATGGGAGGGGATGGGAGGGGAGGGGAGGGGAGGGGATGGGAGGGGAGGGGATGGGATGGGATGGGAGGGGATGGGAGGGGATGGGATGGGAGGGGATGGGAGGGGATGGGAGGGGATGGGAGGGGATGGGATGGGAGGAGTTGGGAGGGGATGGGAGGGGATGGGATGGGATGGGAGGGGAGGGGATGGGATGGGATGGGAGGGGAGGGGATGGGATGGGAGGGGAGGGGATGGGAGGGGATGGGATGGGAGGGGATGGGATGGGATGGGAGGGGATGGGATGGGATGGGAGGGGAGGGGATGGGAGGGGATGGGAGGGGATGGGAGCGGAGGGGATGGGATGGGATGGGATGGGAGGGGAGGGGATGGGAGGGGATGGGATGGGTCATCGTCCACGTTACGGGCTAAACTGTGTCTCCCCACCCCCCAAATTCATACTGTTGAAGTCCTAATACCCAGTACCTCAGAATACGACTACATCTGGAGAGACGGCCTTTAAAGAAGTAGTTAAGGTAAAATGAGCTCATATGCGTGGACTCTAATCCAATATGACCGGTGTCCTTATAAGAAAAGGAGATTAAGACACAGCAACACACACACAGAGGGATGACCGCATGAAGACACAGGGAGAAGGTGGTCGTCTGCCAGCCAAGGAGAGGCCTCAGGAAGAACCAGCCCTGCCGACACCTTGATCTTGGACTTCCAGCCTCCAGGACTGGGAGACAATAAATGTCTGTTGCTGAGGCCCCCAAGCTGTGGTATTTTTGTTACGGTGGCCCAAGCTGACCAATAGGGGACACCACACACAGTGAGAATGGGTGTCGTTTCATGAAACGTGTGGTTTTTCACACGCAGTGTACTTCCTACTATGGGCCATGATTGAGAAGTTTGAGAGCCACTGTTGTAAGGGCTCCAGGTCAGCTGTCCTCTCCGGTGCTCAGCAAGTTACTGGAGCATATCTTCAACTCCTCGTTTGAAATGACAGAAAGTATTAATAGATTCAAAATTCTCAATCAATTCTGAGATGCAATACCTAATACAGAGCTAATCTGATAAATGAATATACACGTATGAGTGATCATTCAGTCGAACTGCTACATTTTTTACCAAAGAGGAAGGTGAAGGCCAGGGATCAGAGGGGTGACTGGCCCGAGGTCACACCTGGGAAATCCGACCACCCTCCCCACTCCTCGTGCTGATTCCTGTCCGGAAATCTACGCCAAACCCACGGTCCTGGTCCAGGTAGTCTGCACGCCCTTTCCCAGTTGCTTCAAATTTCAGACTCAATACTTCCATGTGAAAACCGTACTGCTCCGTTTTGGCTTGAATTTAATACTCAGAAATTCCTCTTCTCTTACTCTGACATATTCCAGATACAGAGAAACCTACATTTCAATCATTCAAGTCATCCTTAGCAATAAATAAGTACCTGCCAAGATAACCATTTTTTAGAGAAAATTGGTCAAAGATTAGAGTCAGACACAGCCAAAAGGTTCCCCCCATCTGTTCCCATCTAACTATGAAAATCCTGCAGAGAAACTCTCTTTTTATAACTTTAACAGGTTACTCTGCTGCTAAAACTTCTGATAACATCCACCAAAAGCTCTTTAAGCTGGAAAGAACTGTATAGCATTACGGGGAGAAACACCGACTTTCCAAGTAGGTGAAGTAAGGGAAGATGCTAATGTTTATTGAGCTTCTACTATTGCAGGCAGGATGCCAAGTGGCTGCTACACATTATTTCTGATAATCCTCCAGACATTATCAGACATTATCTTCTTAATCTTACAGTTGAAAGCAGGCTTAGTAAAGTAAGTAAGTTGTCAAAGGCTACATTTAATCAGTAGAAGACTCAGGAGGCAAACCCAGGTCTGCCTCAATCCAAGGATCATAACCCATACATTTCTCTGCACTGCTCTCCTTGCTGAAACAACGTTGTACTGTCTCCATCCTACACACAGAGCAGCCCAGGCCAGGGACACCGGCATCTTGTCCAAGGCCATTCCACTACCCCATGAATGATGCACACATACCATCAAAATAGAAAACTGTACGGTTCTCCAGTTTAAGACCTGCATATGTTGAAACGCTTCAGAAGTCAGAAACAGATCAATATAAAATAAGAATTACGATGTGTTGAGCATATATTATGCTTCCAGCTCTTTACATACAGCATCTCAACTCCCTGCACCAGCACAGCAAGGCAGACATAATCCTCACTTTCCTGATGAGGAAATAACGCAGAGAAAACAAGCAATTCGATTCAACAAGCACGTACTGAGCCCCTATGAGCCAGACTTTATGCTAGGCTGGGGTTTGGGGGGTAAAAAAAGAGTCTCAATTCCAGCTGTCCAGCCTTCACACATAGATTGCTATGGATAAATATCTGCTTTGGGAACATCACTTTATAGTCTGTGTGGAAGAGAGATGAGAAAGGACAACCTGAGAGACAAGGTGCGTCCTTAGAATGTGTCGCCGTATCCTGGACCAGAAACGGCAGCCTGCCCGAGAGAGTGGCAGGCTGGCACTTCGTGCAGCAGATGGTGGGCAAGTGAGCAGCAAAGCAGGCCCCACTCCACTGCTGAAAAGCATATACCGTCTAGACCACGGTGTCCCACAAGACTCAATTCTTCGAGAAGGTGCAGAGTGCCCTTCTTGATACCAGCCCAGGATGCTCTACTTTGGTTCACCTACGACTTGGCAAATTAGTATTTTCCCATAACTAGCAAACGCAGTTAATATATTTGGGATTTTGACATACTGATAGTTTTTCTTCACCTCATTATTTTACATGTGTGGTTTCTCTATTGAGAATGCATTTTATTAGCAGGTACTTATTATGTTGCCCTACATAGCATTTATCTCTTCAACACACAACTTAAAGGAAGTCAAAAGCTTCCCTTCATTTCTGTTGGGTTTTTGTTCAACCTCTGCTGTCTATTTCTGAACAAACAAAAGGGATTGTGTAAATTGCGACGAAAACAAATTACAGCTCTTTACAGAAGAGCTCCCACCAGGACTCTGCAACGGAACAGTTCATGTGCTCAGCCCTCCTTCGCCTCCACCCAGGTGAAAAATGGAACATATTAACTCAAAACTCCAGAAGAAACCACGTATACCATCTGGGGAAAAAATGCAAGGGGGAAAGAGCATGCCAGGGATGGAAAGCAAGAAGCAGAATAACACATATTGCCTTCACAGTATAAAAACTATGGCCTTCATCTTTGGCCAGGGTTCATGCTGTAGCTCTTTATGCTTTGCTATGAGGCCAAAGGACAAAAATTCAAATCTAAGCCTGTATGTTCTTCATAGCGGGAACAAGACACAACACACAGGGCTTTAAACCCAAACCCTGTATATTTTCAAGTTGGTCCATATTATAGGAGACTTTCAATTATTATAGCCATGTTATTTTACCCATAATGTCTGATACCAAAATCTAGTAAAAAATGCACTTATTTTCAATGCCATTTTACAATTTACTGAAATTCAAAAAAATGTTTAGAACAGATATTTTTAAACCCAGGATTATAAAAGATGGCCAGAAAAGTAATTTTAATTCACAACAGTCTAGAACGACGGTAAGTGAAAGGGCAGGGGGGTGGGGGACGTGGAGGAGGTGTGTCCATCTGTCCGGTCCGTCCTGCGCCCGATGCTGTACCGCCGTGTCACCACCTCCACGCCCTCATAGGTGGCTGTCGGGCTGACACACAGGGCATCAGCAAGCTCAGATTCCATGTCGGCCTCAGGGTCCTTCCTTCCAGTAAAAACGTTACACTACATCTCTAACTAAATGTGACATAACTTACATCGCTTTACATGAGTTTTCATACGAATAACTGTACAATCCATAAGAAATCTCATTGGCCCACAAGTCACGAATCTGCTACCCAGGAGCAGGGGCACTAAAGAAGGCAGAAACTCCTCTGAGGGGAGCCAGGGCAGCAACGGTGACTCTATGCATTTTACTCCGAACCCAACGAATGGTGGCTACGGAGGGGAAAGAAGGGAGGCTGCTTTCCAGAAAGAGGCAAAGACCCTGAAATGGCCCCAGTGAAAAACTCCCCACCAACAACTTGTTCTTATCAAAGCCCGTCTCTCAGCCCACGGAACACACCTCCTGCACTGGCCTCCCCGGGTCCTTGTGAAATGCAAGCTCCTGGGTCCAGGGTGGGGCTCTGGAACTGGGCCTGTAAATTCTGAGTTAACTGTTGGCTGAGCGTTACTTTCTTTCAAAATGTATTTCTCCCAGGGCTAAGCCTTATTTGAACCAAATAACCAAATCCACACCCAGCTGAGTAATGGGGCTGGGGGATGGTTTCAGACTGCACCTCTAAGGGCACAGGTGGGGAGAAGGGGCCGTATGGGGATGTTTGGGAGGTAAAACCCTGGAGGACTGCCTGATGAGGACTTAGATATGGGGTCTGATAGGGGGAAAGGGGATCAAGACTGACTTCACCGTTTGTGGTCTGAGCAACTGGATGGAGAGTGGTGCCACGTGCTGAGATGGGGCAGGGAAGGATGGGTAGGCAGTCAGGCGTTCAGGTCTGGAGCTCCGTATAAGAAATAAATACAAGAGCCATGTGTGCAGAGAGTTCTTGGAGCCTTGGGCCTGTGAGTTCACCAGGAGGAAACACAGACGGAGAAGATAAGGACAGTGTTGACTGGACCCTCCATGTGGATGACGAAGCCACCAGGACACAGACAGTGGTGGCGCTGCAGGACAGGGTGAGCCAGGAGCGGGGAGAAGTGACCAGAGCGCGTCAGTGACCACAGCCAAAGGAGAAGCACACCTGCTGTAAGGAGCTGGGGTTTCGAAGGAGGACTGCCTGGAAGTAGCAATAGGGAAGGACTTCTCTGCCATCTCTAGGCCCCGAGGCACTTGGGGCGCAGGAGGAAAAAACAGCAGCATCTTGAGGGGTGGCCAGGGAAGCAGTGCCTACAGGAATGAGCTGGTCCCCCTCCCCACTTTGGCTCCGTGGGGGCACCACCGCCATTCTGAGCAGGACAGCGCTTTCTGTGCTTTATTTACCTGCGTTACACCTGCATTTAGCGGCCTTGTTCCTTCCTGCGAAACACAAATGACACCTCTTGGTCAAGGTTCTACCAGAAACATTCCCACACATTTGCAAACTCTGTGGTGAAGAGTCACTACCTTAGTAAAAGGTTAATGGAACGTTCAGGGAAAAAAAGAGGCTGAGATGAAACAGGGGACTTTGCTATGACAGACCATGAGTTCC
Source organism: Eschrichtius robustus (assembly GCF_028021215.1). Lineage (NCBI taxonomy): Eukaryota > Metazoa > Chordata > Mammalia > Artiodactyla > Eschrichtiidae > Eschrichtius > Eschrichtius robustus. The sequence goes on from NC_090840.1 coordinate 83,547,167, forward strand.
TGAGGTCACAGCGGAAGGTCATGAGAGCAGGAAGGGATGGGAAACGAGCCCTGGTTGGAAGTACAGAGGCTAACAGAGAGGAGAGTCTGAAGGCGATGGACGACCTGCAGGCCTGGACCTCGGGTAAGGTCGAGATGCAGAGGCTGAGTGATGAAGGGTGCCCTGGGAGACGAAGGAGGTAGCAGCTGAAGCCCAGGGGCACTGGGCATACCTGGCGGAGGGGCAGACTCAAAGGGACAACCCAAAGAGACTTGAAGGGGCTGGGAGTGTAAAGGAAACAAAAGCAGGAAGTGATAATCCTGGCATTTGAACCCAAGGTCTCCCCCCCTCCAAAAATGATGCTCAGAGATAAAAGGTAGATGGTAACGAACATAAATTTACCATTCTACTTAAGGAACCCCCAAACCCTAAAAATCCCTGCAGGTTGTTTTAGGGGAGGGTTAGGGATTGGGGTGGAAGGTAACAAGCTTTGGCTTCTTCCATTTTAGCTGGTTTCTGCGTCCAAAATACCCGACCCAGTTTCTCCAGTTCCTCCCGAAACCCCTCCATCCTCTGTCCCTCCTTCTTTCCTTCCCCTAGATGAAGAAGGAGGTGATGTGTGACAACCGTGCAGATAAGCCTCCCTTTACCCCGCCCACAGGACTGGCACCAAGGGCCTCCTCACCCCACCCAGTCTCTCTTGTTGGCTGCATCTCCCGCCATCCCTGAACCCCACGCTTTGCAGGCATCCTGTTACACTAAACACTGCTCGGCCAAAAGACACACGGGGAGCATTCGGAACTCCTCGCACCTCGCTCCCGCCCGCACGGCTGCCGCAATGCCCCGCCCCACAGCCTTGCCGCCGCTGTCCCTCGGCCTCCAGCTCAGCTCAAAAGTCACCTCTGGTACTGCATGGACCCAGCATCATGTCCAACTCATGGAGATGATCAATAAACACTTTCAGAAAGGAGATAAAGAGAGCTCCCCAATGTCGTCGTTTACCTCTCCCTTGTCCCTCATCGTCTGTACAGTATTCCTAGAACCCTTAAAATACACCTTCAGGAGCCTTAAGGCTCTACTGCAATTGCACTCACAACTCAAAAACCTATCTACTTTACATGCAAAAACCAAAATTTTTAAAGGAATTGGCAATCCTATTTTTTCTTATTCTCTTCACAGTACAATTCACTCTCGTTCAAAAAGCATCACGTAATCTCGGATCAACAGTTTTCAAAGAGAGAAGGAAGAAGCGGGGGAGGAAACAGGGAGGAATTATTCCTGTCTAGCCCATCTAAATGTATAACTACGGGCTCATCAAAGAGAAATCAAAACAAAAAGTTGTTCCCGGTACTAAAACAAGAAGTAAAATGTCCACTATGATAGCGAGAAAAGCAAAAATAAAATAGGAGTGCTTTTTCTCAATGGGGATTCATCTCCTGCTTCCTGAAAGGGGGCGTGCACTTCAAACCACAAAGTCAAACCTTCACCAGCGTGTGCATTTAGCTAAGCTGAAGCCACACTTCCCAGAAGCCCCTTCCCTGCGTACTCTGAGCCAGCGTGCATGGGGACCTGGAAGCCACAGGCACGCCCACCGACACTGCTGGGCTGGGGGGTGGAGACAGCATCCCTCCCCCAGCTCCTCCAGCCCCCCCAGGCCCTCTGCTTCAGCTTCTCCAGCTCCTGGGCCAGGTGGCCGCTCCTCCAGGGGTTCCCATCGTCAAAGCTGGGGGCTGGGAGGTGCTGAGAAACCAGCACGGTTCCCGTCCGTCCCCGTGGGGTGGGGTCCAGCTCAGCCTCGCAAGTTCCCGCTCGTCTGTGCTTCCTTCCCACCCACCACCCCTTCCCAACCGCCTCCCCGACTGCCTGCCTGAGGGCTTCAGGATCCGGCAGCATACACAGAAGCAAGTGCTCCGCATCCTGTGCAGCCAGCCCCCACATCGCGTACAGTCAAATCCCGGTCATAAAGCACGCGTGCATGTATGTACATGTGTGCGTAACGACAGAGAACCTCTCCTTGATGCAGGCTGCTCAGTGCCCTACTTCTGACTGGGCCCTGTCCTCGCCCCGCCTAGCCCAGCTGTAGCAAGGATCCCACTTAATTAGGTTAGCGAGAGTCCCCCCACCCTTGATATCCGATCACCCTCAATATCTGATCAAGTTCCTCACACCCCCCGCCCTTTGACGTCTAAGTCCTTGGCTTGCCTTCAGCGAGAATCCTGTTAGGCCAACTGTGCCAGAATCCCCCAGCCCGATGTCTCCTCTGAGTAATTTTCTGTCCACTCCCCCCTCCCTTTGCTGTTGGCTCTGAATCCCCACTTGTCTTTGTATTCGGAGGGAGCTCGGTCTCTCTCCCCTACTGCAATAGAGCTGACCCTACTGCAACTGTCTGGAACAGTCTTCCTTGCCATTTTAACAAGTGTCAGGACAATTTCTCTTTAATGGTATGTGTGTACTACGTATGCATGCGTGCATTTAGAACCCTAACTGAACTGCAGTTTTCACAGCTTTGTCATTGTTTTCAAAGCAGTACTTCTTCCTTTTCCATAAACAAGGTCCTTTGTGCACCAAAGGCTGCCTTGAAACTGTTTCCAAGCTCACTGAGTGTTTTTTCCTCTGATGAAATACACACATATCACCGTCCCACTGCCAGGGGGCAGTAGCATTGTGCTGAAACGTATCTGCCATCAGCAACTCGAATGGCCACGTGGAAGCAGGCAGTCATTTGGCAGTTAAACGAAAATGTCTCTGTCAAGAGGGGTCAGGGCAAGTGGCTCCCCTTCCCCCATATTAGGAGCTGAGAGGCTAGGGGTCCAAGCTTGTTCTGCCACTGGCTGTGGGGCTGGGACAGGCCGCTTCACCGGGCAGGACGTCGGTGTTCACCCCTGCAACGGGCCTCACTCGGCTGTGGCCTACTGCAGCCGGGCAGCACGGGAACGCAGGGGTGCCGGGGAGGAACGCCAGGACGCCGTCCTCCGGGCGCCCATTCCCGCTTCACGGATGAGATGGGTCACCTGGCAGGCACTGCCACGCCCCAAGCAGCAGAAGGTCTGGGCTGAGCCTCATCCCTCAGCCCAAGCACAGCGGCACCTTCTCTTTCATTCATGCAAGCCTTTCCCTAAAAACTCCTTCCCTTCACCTCCCCCTCACCTGTGTCCGCCACACACCTGCTGAATACCTGCTCATTCTCCAGGGCCCATCTCAAGCACCTATTACCTCCTAATGAAAGCTTTTTCAGCCCTCCCTGGAAGACTCCATGTCTTCCCTCTTCTGGGTTTTCCTTAACCCTAAATCCATACAAGTAAATCATCTGGCCAGAGGCTCTGACAAGGAGTGAGGAGGTGGGTGAGCAGGAGGGATCAATCACCTCATAATTCCTATCAGCCATTCCATATCACTTTTAAAATATGAACAAACGCCATGGTAAAATGTTATTTAAATGCACCTTCAAAACAAGTGTCCTAGCATTGCACTCCAACGTCCCCTCCACAACCCCCCTCCCGGAGTACTTCCTGAGCGGTCACCGATCACTGCCACCATCACTCACTCATTCCATAAATATTTCCGGCACACCTACGACTATTTTAGATGCTACAAAGGTACAGTGAGCCAAGCAGAGTCACTGCTTTCTTAGAAAGCACATTCTAGTTAGGGAGGCCCTAGGGCTCTAGGGATTGGACTACTGTGTGCTTGCTGGGACGGAGAAGACCACACAAGGAAGAGTCCGCTCCACTCCCAGACTCTTCTCCACACGACCCAGGGTGGTCGCCAGCAGTTCCTGGGGCTTCACGTTTCTCCCAGCAGAAAAGAGGAAACCCCTCTCTTCCCAGGCAGCTCAGCCCCTCGTCCCGTAACTTAGCCTTGCTGTCCCCGAGGGGCCCGACTCTCCTAGAAGGGGGTTTATCAAGAGAGGAAGTGGAGGGTCAGCCATAAAAACTGCCTGCCCTGAAGAAAAGTCAGGACACGACCAGAAGACGCTGTGAGGGCGGGGGTGGGGAGGCCACCTGCACAGACCCACCCCAGAAAGGAAGGCGGGAAGGCTGGCCACGTAGAAGGCGGGCCAGAGTGTAGCCGATGTCCTGAGACAAGAAAACACCAAAAAACAAAAATCCTGACATATTCAGGAAACCAAAGGATGGCCAATGTGGGTCAAATGTAGTGAGCTTCATACTCTCTGTTAAATTCACACATGTTGGTCTGAGCTAATCCTCTGTAATGTTAAATGTATTTCTCAGACTTCCAGCAACAGTTTCAAGTTTCGTATTATGCTAAAGAGATCTATCATAAAATGTCTAAAACAGATTTTCCTGCTACTTTCGGCTTTAGTTCAAAAACAAGTGAAGCACTTTCAGGAAGTGTCTTAACTCTTTCAAACCTGCTGTACACCATCCAGGTATGTTAGGGCACAAGATACATTTCATAGTGTGAGTATCTCTCATAGTAACGGACAGACTTTGGGCAAAGGACTTCATTAGCATCTCAAAGCCTGACAGACCTCAGCACAGTGGCCTGATGCTATCTGCCTCCCAAGAAATGAGAAACAAATGAGGCAAGCTACAGGGAGACTATCAGAAGACTGTAAAAGAGTCTCACATAAAAGAGATACAATTAGTAAACAGGCACACAGAACAAATATCCAAACTTGCAACTTACCCAGAAAATACAAATTAAAACAATAAGGCAACATTTTCTACATACTGAATTAGGAGCACTGCTGCCTGAGGTATAATTAGAACAATCCTTTCAGAAGGCAATTTCCAATATGTTTCAACAGCAATAATAGTGTTCAAAATGGCTGACCCAGTAATCCCTCTCCTGACAAAATCTCTCTCCTGCTCAAAAAGCCAAAGCGCTGAAGAGGCTCACCATAGCATTCCCAGTAACAGCGAAAATAAACCAAAAAAAGAAAGAACACAAATGAGAGTATTTATTATTAATGCATTCAACAGGATGTGAGTACTGAAGTGTGCCACTAACCAGCCACAGTGGCTTTAACTAGCCACTAATAGGGCTTCTTTTCAAAGTGATGAATGTTTTAAATTGACTGTGGTTAACAGGTGCACATATCTGTGAATACACTAAAAAACTGAAGGGCACATTTTAAACAGGTGAATTGTGTGGTCTGCGAACTAAATCTCAATCAAGTTACTTTTAAAAAAAGGAAAAGCATTTATTATTAATGCATTCAGCCATATGTGGATGCCAGTACAAGCCACTAGGTGACAGGGACAAGAAAAACAGCAAGTCAGACGGATACCTTCAGAGAGCTTGCAGCCTGAGTGGGGAGCTTGTCAATTAATTGAGCGATCGAAATATAGTGGGTGAAAGTGCTCGATGGGTAAGCACATACTCCAGTGGGAATGTTCCAAAGGAACACAAGGTAGTCTCGAGGGACCAAGAAAGGCTTTGTTGAAAACAACAGAAGTGGTTATCTACACTGAGATGTGAAGGATGAACAAATGTTAGCCAAAAGAAGGAAGGAAAGTGGAAAGGAAGAAGGGATGAGGGAGAGGAAGAGAATGAGAAATCCAGGTGGACACACCACACTTTCTTTATCCATCCATCAGTGAATGGACATTGATGGATGCCGCTTTCACTTTTTGGCTATTATGCGTGACGCCCCCAGGAACACTCACGTACAAGTTTTTATGTGGGTGTATGTCTTCAAACCTCTTGAGTATACACCTAGGAGTGGAGTTGCAGGATCGTATCGTACTACTGTTGATCGTCCACTTTCCTTCCCAAAATCCCAGGCAACAGAGTCACACAAATCACTGTATCTAACATTCCCCACATAAACCAAACCCTCTTAATGCCACCAGAGCTGGAGAAAGTCCTCCTACCTGAAGCTATTCCTTCTGCTGAGTCTGGTCTGGCAAACACCAATTTGTTCTTCAAGGTCAAGGTCACCTCCCTCATGGAACATTACCCAAACCATTCTCCCACCTCTGAAAAGAACTGTCAATTCCCCCACGATGCTCCCATATCCATCATTTACTATGGACTCCTCTGTAGGCTTAACCGTGGCATCCTCCCCACACCCTATTCTTTTCATGTCAACAGCTGGCCCCAGCAGCCCCGCGAGTACGTGCCTCAGGATGGCCTGTACTCTGGATCCACTGGCAAAGAAGATCTTTAAAGGAGTTCTACTAGCTGAACTTGTGGGCATTTTTGGAGCATATTTTTTGTTTAAAAAGATGAACGCAAGCCAAGATTTCAGGCAAACAATGAGCAAGAAATTCCCCTTCATCTTGAAAGTTTATTACAAATCCACTGAACACTCTGGAATGTACGGAATCAGAGAGCAAGATCAAGAAAAGTGGCTGAACAGCAAAAATTAGGAATTTGACCATCAATCAAGGTTTGCCCTCTTTCATAGTATCAGACAAGATTAAAATTCCAAAGTTGACATGGATGGATTTTAGAATATTTAAGGTTAAATGTAAATTCTAATTAAGTCAGAGGTTTTATTCTTTGGACTAACTGTGAAGAAACTGACGGAAGGTTTGTTTATTATGTTATAAATGCAGTTTTGTTTACTACTCAAAATAAAGTGGTTCTTCTTTAAAAAAAAAAAAAAAACTCCCCTATAATTCTGAATAGATAAATCTTTCAAAATAGATAAAATAGTAAAACACCTATTTTTAATATTTATTACATTTCTTTTCCATTATAGTTTATTACAAGATATTGAGTACATAGTGCCCTGCGCTATACAGTGGGACATTGTTGTCTAATTTATTCCCCTCTCCTTTCCCTTTTGGTAACCGTAAGTTAGTTTTCTATTGTCTATGAGTCTGTTTCTGTTTTGTAAATAAGTTCATTAATATTTATTACATTTTTAACTCACACATTTAAAATCCCATTATCTAAAAATATATTAACTAGAAATACTGCTTTTATCCATTTTCACTTTACCTGAAACAATATTCAAACTCTACATCAATGTCTCTGGTACTACTAGAGCCACTTTGGAATAAAATTCGTCATAAAAAAACCCAAAAAAAAATTGGCCCCAGAACCCATCTTGTGAGTTCCCGCGCACTGGCACACACCAGGGGTGGGGGGGGGTGGGGGGACCGAGGAGGAGGGGCAGGCAAGAACCCCCAGACTGTGCCGCCTCCATCTGCAAACACCAAGACGGGTTTCCGTACAAGGAGAAGGCTACTCCTCTCTTCCATATTTCATTTCAATGCGGTGATATTTAGAAATGTTAATTATCAACTCTGTGAATGGTACCATGAGCTCTCCAGGAGAAAGGTCACCCAATCAATTAAAATACTATCATTAAAATAATAACAAACTACCACACAATCTGTAATATCCTAGTTGTACAAATGAGAAAATGAAGCCCAGGAAGAATTTAATTCCTGATCTGAGGTTAGGGTAATTAGAGGTTGGGGTGAGTGGAAGGAACCCTTGGTCCTCCTGACTTCAGTCCTCTTCTCAGAAGACTCCAATTAACCAAATACCATCACACACAGGCCCTTATGAGGCAGCGGTTTGTTCAACAGGGTCAAATATCCCAAGTTTCTCTCCTTCTAGACCCAGTGTCTTCGGATCACTAATTAATATGACCTTAAATAACCACCAAGTTCCTTCTCTCCTGGGGCTTCTGCAGGGAAGACAGGCCGACTAAACACGCACCGGCTCTGTCGGTGCAACGTGAGAAGTGCGTGAGGGGAGAGACCGAACAGCAGGAGGACGGGTCCCCTGGGACTTGTGAAAGGCAGCCTAGAGGAAGTGCAGACCCAGGGGAGTTGGCTGACAAGGTGCAGGCAAGGGGTGAGAGCAAAGGCCCTCTGCGGGAAGAAGATGTGTATCTGCGAGAAAAAAGTCCAGGACGAGGCAGGTGAGGCAGGGGGAGGTGGAAGCGGCTCAGGGAAGGCATGTGCTCCCCTCCCTGGTAGCAGCTGCATCAGCCCCTGGGTGCGTGATTACAGAGACCCAGCTTCTCACCACACAGCGCGGCCATCCCAGTGCCAGAGGCCCCGCTCAGGCCTCATCCCCGAGGCTCTGGGCGGCGTCCTCTCCAGACAGTGCCCTCCACAGGAGATAGGGACCTCGCCACGAGAACCTGTACGACCTTTCGGTGAGGGGGCAGAAGGCCGGCCTGCGGGATGATGCAGGACGGCTCCAGGGTCACCCCAGCCCAGGGCTCCCAGGGGCCGCCCAGGCCCCTGCAGATTCTGCACCGAGGCCCAGCTTCCCTCTGCCCAACCAGACCTGCCTCCTCCTCTTCCCCTCAGTGGGTGTCGATCCCAAGAGCACTTCTAATAAATGCCCCACACATGCGTCACATCCAAGAGTGCTTCCCAGGGGACCCACAGCACACGCTAACCCGGCGGGAGGGACAGGCGGACAGGGCGCTGGGACAGGGGCAGCGGAGGGCTGATTCCCAAGGGCCTGTGCGGCACCCAGGCAGCAGGAGAACACCTGGGGCTCGGGGTGGGGCCTGGGCTGGAGATAAACGGATTGTGACTGAAACCCAAAAAACACGTGACACCCAGGAACTGTGTGAGAAGAGAAGGTGACGGAGGCAAGGACCTAGAAGAAAGTTGCCCTGACGTGTGGGCAAAGATATGCACGATCCCTCAGAAAGTCAAGACAGATGCTGCCCGCGAGGGGAGCAGTGACCTAAAGGGGCACAAAGGCGTTTGGGGTTCTGGTCTTGTGTCCGACCTGGGTGCCGGGTACCACGTGGTCACTTTGTGAAAACTCACTGAGCAGTGTTCTTGTGAATCGTGCACTTCTGCATATAAATGTTACACTTTGACACTTACATTTTATAAAACGTAGGCAAAGGCAAGGGGAGCCCATGCCGGAGGCTGAGAGCAGCGAGAAGGGCCAGTAGTAGTGAGGGGCCCAGGGAGGTGAGGGCATGGAGGATGGGGCGCCGGGCACACCACCCACCTGATCCTGGGCCGGTGTGGATGGGGGCCAGCACCAAGAGTGCACTCATTCATCTTTCCTGGGAGAAAACTGGAGTTTGAATCCACTCACCTTGATCTGACAAGAAATCCAGCATGGTCTGTAGCAGGAAGGACAAGTGCCTGACAGAGAGAGCAGGGTTCCCCATCCTCCGGGATGCGTAGACCAACTCGTGAAGCAGACGCATCTGGACAGCAGCCCAGCCTCGGTGCATGCCTGCGACAAGACACAGAGCATCAGAGCAGGGCTTCAGGGGGGCGGTGGCAGCAGGGCCAACACATGAGCCCTCTGGAGCCATGTCTAACGTGTAAAACTCGTGATTTCAAGATAATGCCTCAACCACCACGCGCAAAGGGCAACCAAAGCATTTCCCCTGTGTTTATCCTGGAGAAGAACACTCACATGATACGCTTATTCACATGTTTTTTTGTTTTTTTTTGTTTTTAAAAAATGTTTTATATTATATGGGGTTGGCCAAAAAGTTCATTCGGGTTTTTCCACAAGATGTTAGAGAAAAACCCAAACGAACCTTTTGGCCAACCCAATATTTTCTCTCTTCTGCAAAGACACAATTTTTAAAATAACCCACTTTGAAATACTTATAATAAGGTTATGACAAAAGATTATGTTTTCAATGGCATGTATTTGAGTTACAGCATACTTTTTTTTTTCAAGAAAATACTGATATCTGACGAGCCTTCATTATCAACAACCATACAATTAAAAAGCACAGCATTTCTCTAAAGTGTAAGAACAGAAAAGCAGAAAGCTAAACTAGAAAAAAGGTTACCAACAAAACTGTGGCTGCTCCCTCCAACATAACTTAGCATGTTTGAAATTAGAGGTGGAAGGAATCGGTTGCACAGCCATCGAAAAGTATTTTTTTAAGATCACGGGATTTTAGAGGTATTTATTCCAAGTCCCTTTTGGCAACAGTTACTGCTTTTAAATATTTTCCACCTTAAAATTCTTCACGAAGATGTGGAAACAGGGCTCAAAAACAGTTACCACCCAGTGCTGTGTGCCCAGGGGCCCTGGGGGGTTGGTAGAAAGGTTGGGGGAAAGGATTTAAGACTCTGACCAAAGGATTCCTCCTCTCACAGGCCTACTGACCGTCTCTCCCACTGCCCACCCTACAAGGCTGGCCAGTCCCTTTTGTGAATTTCCACTGAATCCTGCACAAATCTTGTCCCATAGGCATTATCGGGCACATACAGTGAGGCATCTGTAAGCTAGTGTCTTTGTTTCTTCCATCAGTCCTTAATTTCCTTGGGAGTCAGGATGGTGTCTTATTCACCCAAATATCCTTACTGCCTAGTTAGATGCCTGGTCCTTAACAGGCTCGTGGGTCAAGTTGAAAGCCTGATGAAAGAAAAAGCCCCTGTTTTTCAGACATGCCTACTTAAGTATATAGGGTAAAATGACATGATTTCTGGGATTTGCTGTAAAATATTTCAACAAAGAACAAATAAAAGAAAAAGAAAGGTCTGAATAAAGCCAGATATGGCAAAATTGTATTAATTACTTAATCTGGGTGATGGGCTATTGTACTATTCTCTCTGATTTGTGTATATTTAAATTATTTCATAATAATTTTTAAACTGTTAACAATAACAATTACTAATAATTATGAATTGAAATTCTTAGAGCTGACCAAACCTACCCACACACAAAAACCTTGATATCCTACTAGTTTTATCTTACAGAAATCTTTTCATAAAATGACAGGAGAGGAGGGAAGGACAAGTCCCTGCAGTATTTCCACGTTGTCAAAAGACCAAAGGCCAAAACAAAATAAGAGATTCTGAAAAGGATGAGAAGGCTGAAATCAATGTCATGACTAACCTAGCCCAGAATTCTAAATGACATGACCTAACTAATCTCCACCCCACCATACCAAGAACGGGGCATATATCACTCTGCAGATTTTTTTTTAATACATAAGGATCCAGTTCCTACCACAGGCAATTACGGTAAGACTGAGTATAAATTTTCTTAACACCAAATAGTGTACAAATCATAATTTCTATGCGATTCAAACTGCTCCTCCTATAAAATCTGAATCTTTTTATTCTTAAGACAGATTTGCAGTATATAAGCCAGTGATAAAATTTTCAACACTCTTGTATTCAAAAAGTTCAGCAATGTGAGAGTTTATTACATCAACTACTGCCTTTTAGCAAATTCATGTGCCTTGCCTCTCTCTTTCATAACAGTTCCTGGGGAAAATTTAATCTCTCGTTCAGGAGAAGGCTAAGCAAAAGGTATGATCAAAAAATCTTCATATATAGGAACACAAGTAAGATTAAAGTGATAATAAGTAGCCCGTTAAGCTGGCAAATACACACACAGTATACTTCTGTGTTCCTACCTCGACTTTTCATAACCAGCTAGGGAAAATGTTCATTTCCACAAACAGATAAAAATACATTTCAGGTCCTGAGAATACAGACAATTTCCCTTTTATTCACAGGTACAGGGATTTAGTAGAATTCCATTTAATTCTCTGAGAAATGTTTAAAGTAGTCCAGAGCAACAGTGGAGACGGGGTTTAAAGTAACTTTTATTTCTTATTAAAAATACAGCCAGCTGCCATTTATCATTTTTACCTTATTTGATCTCTTACCTTACCTCCCCACCTCTTTCACAAAATGATGGTGAATGTCCCCTCCCGAAACAGAAGGCTAAGTAAAAAGTATCAAATCACATGGTGGTGTGCTTATCTGTTTCATTTTTCAAAAGAAACATGTCTCATCCATGTGATTTAAAAATTAAGATCAAGAAACAAACTCTATTCAATAAATGGCAATGAGCACATGTCACGTAGCTGCTCATCAGGTTTGGGCACACGTTACACGTATTTACAGGCACGCCTGCTGTGTGCCAGCAAGGGGACACAGGGAGAGGCAGGGTCTCTGCTCTCACACGGCACACAGCCTGGTGGCGGGGGGCGGGGGGGAAGCTAAGTCACTGCCCAGTTTTTTTAATGTACTTACAAATTATGGGAAATGCTGTTTAGAAAGAACAGGAGTACGCGAAAGAGAGAAATAAAAGGACTGCATTTAGGTGGAGAGACAACGGGGGACCTCTTGAAGAGCTGACACTCAGCAGAGACCGGAAGGATGCCTGGGGTGCAGCGGTGAAGGGCAGGGAAGAGCATTCCTGAGGACGCAAGAGCCGGGAGGAGACCCAGCAGTGGACACCTGGATGGCGTGTACAACTGGCCCAGCACGGAAAGAAAAGGCTGAGGCCAGCCCAGTGTAACTGCGTAAAGCCCAGGAGGCTCGCATTTACTCTGGAGCCAGCCTGCAGTTATGTTCGAGGGATACAAAAGGGGTCACTGGAAAGCAACTGCGATCTTTCCAGAAGTCTCTCAGAAGCACACTAACAGGGATCCCGGTGCCACGCACATGGAAACTCAATCCCCCTTCCCATCTCTCTGCAGAGCAACAGTGTGACCGCTCAAAACACCCCCTTCCCAGACACTAACTCACCCCACGAAATTTGTCCCGCGTACGGCCTAACGGAGCCTGCATGCTCAACTGTCCCCTCCACAGGCCTGGAGGTCTCATCTCGTCTCTCACACCAGCAACTCTCAGCCTTTCCAGTGTAAACCCAGAAAGCTTCTAGGGCTTGTCCAGCTATTTTGCCCTTAACTTCAACCACTGCTACCAGGGCCAAGGCAGGGGGCCACCCCACCAGCACGCACTCCTTCCCGATGGAGCCAGGCCCGAAGCACTGGCCCTCAGGGCACTTTATTCCAGCCTCCACGTGGCCTCAGAGGGACGGATGGAATTTGACCTCACCTGACAGTATCTGCTGAGCACTGCCCTAGCACATTCTAGGGACTGACTCACTCAGTCCTTATAACAACCTTCCCGTGAAACAGTAAAAGCAGCCTCCCTGTACAGATGAGGGACAGAGGACTTGACGGGGGCCACGCAGCCAGTCGGTAATGGTGTCACCCTCTCACTAGCTGTTCGACCTCAGGAATAGCATTTAACCTCCCCAAGGAGGTTCTCTGTTCCCTCAAGTGCGGTACAGGGCCCACCGCACCCACTCACCAAGCCGTGAGAAATGACGGTACACGTATGAAACCGTTCTCCCTGAGGCCACAAGCAGCATAAGGCAAGTGCAAGTGCAAGGTGTGCTGGAAGAAAGACCATGTGAAGCAGACGAGGTGCTCCATCCCCTGACCCTCCAGCCCTGGGCCAGGGACACAGCTGGGCCTGAGCAGCTGGCTCTGGGTTCCGGGCCTCGCCCACACCCAGGGCAGCGCCCTTGTGCAGGCAACACTCCCAGGCACTGACCCTACCAGGCAAGGAAGTTGCTCTATATTTGTCACTTAAAATACTGGGAAATATAAGGACAACTTTTTAAAGAAATAAAGACATCCCTGACTTCAAAATGTACTGTAAAGCTACAAAAATCAAGACAGTGTGGTAATGGCAAAAAAAACAAAAAACAAAAACACAGAATGGACACCGCCAAGAATAAATCCTAACGTAAACTATGCATTCTGGGTGACGATGTGGCAGTGTAGATTCATCCATTGTAACAAATGCACCACTCCGGCGGGGATGTTGATGAGGAGGAGGCTGGGGGTGGGCAGGGGGACGGGGGTATGTGGGAAATACCTATGCTCAATTTTGCTGTGAACCTAAAACTGCTCTAATGAAGTCTACTTAAAAGATAATCATAATAAGATCACACAGGGGAAAGTGTGGTGGTAGGAGGGACGTGATAAAATCCATTATCACATGATTTCCATTTAGAAGAAGAATAAGCACCGTCCGAGCTCCTAGGTAAACGGGCGTACTGGTGAAACCACTTCCCGTGACTCGCGTGTGGACACACGTAGACACCCTGCCGCGCCAGCGCCACCCAGGGGCTCCTTTGCTGTTGTTCATCTTCCGCCATTAAGCGCTGAGTGGAGCCGAGAAGGGAAGCCGCCAGCTGTGTCAGAACAGCCTTTCAGCTCCCGGCACTTCCACCCTGAGAGCAAACCCTGGGCACGCAGAACAGCTCTGAGAGTAATGTCCGGTTTGCACTCTCTGCCCTCTCCTCCAAGAAGCGCAAGGGTGCTCACAGCTAGACTGCGGAGCGGCTACAGAGCCCAGGAATTCAGAAAGGGCCTCCCCGGAACGCGGCCGCTCACTCCGTGGAGACGAGCAAAGTAAATGCAGACCAGTGAGGGTCTGGGAGCCAAGCTCCCCTGCAAGCCCCGTGGTCTCTTCACTGCTTTCCTCACTTGGCTGTGTCCCGGGAGAGCTCCCTGTGCAACACCAGACGCAAGGGCGATGGCAAATGTGACCTGCATCCCGAATCCCTCATCCTGGCTCGGCCTGACCTTGGCGCCCCAAATCCAGCACCTCCCGAATCACGCATCACACCTGTCCTCTCTTTCCCTAACTGTCCTCTGCCCTCCAGGGTCACCTGGACCTACAGCCTCCCTCTCAGGATGCCCTTCCTGACTCCATTAGCAATGAGAGCTCCCAGCAGAAACAACACCAAGTGGAGCCCACCCTCCCCTCTGGATCCCAATTTCCTATCTGTAAAGAGAGGGTAGGAGCTAGATCAGTCTTCTCAGAGTCATGTGAGACTTTTGCAAACAAATATTCTCGGGCCTCACTGCACACACCCTCTCCCTCCCCCACCCCCCCACCCCCCCCCCCACCCCCGCAAGAGGTGACAGGCTGGGAGCCCAGGGCAAAGAGCTCACGCAGAAGGTCAGCCAAGGGATCCCATCTGCAGGGATGGGTCCCACCAGAAGGTTCTCATTTCTGGCTGTGAGTCCCTTTAGTCCTCAGGCTCCAAGATGACTTTCAGTTAAACACCACATGGTCTCGGTGTTTCAGGACACTAAGGACAGTCCTGTGACCACAGCTGGGGCAAAGCTGTCCAGAGAGAGTAGAAGCAGCCCTTAGAGGCCAGTTAGAAGCCCACAAGAGAGGCCAGGAAGAAATTAAAACGGTCTCTGGGAAGCAGCTGACTGCCACTGCCCTGAGGTTCTTGTCTGCAGCAGAGAGACACTGGGGCTGAAATCACAGGACCACCAGTACTAATTTACCCAGAACTCACAGTCTACCCAAAAGGGCCAGCCGTGAACAAGTGCTCAGCAAACCTTACATTCCATCCCATCTCTTGGGGGAACACAGAGGAAAAAGGAATTAGAGAAAGGAAGAGCAGATGACATCGCAGATGAAAAAAATTTGTCGTGATCTCTGTTTGGGTGAGATAGTGAAAGATCTGGAAGCAAGTGCCACTGAATGAATTCAGACGTGGCTGAGTGTCCATGCGTTTACCCTCAACATGTGGCACGGTGTCCAGCACGAAGCAAGAGCCAAGAAACGTCTGCTAATAGCAAGACCTCCTAGAGAGGGTCCCCAGTTCTACCCTTGACCCCTTGCACTTAATACCATCACCAATGGCTGGGACAGAAGGCAGGGACAGAGTTCAGGTTCAAAATCACTCCATCAACAGTACGAGCCCCATCAGCGACGCTATCCAGCAGAGACAAACGTCAAGCCCCTTTTTTAACTTTTTAAAAAAATCAACAGCAAGGGTTGAGGATGAGGGAGACCAGGCAAGGTCATGTGACCAGGCTCTATTATGTGAGATGGCTTTAGAAAGGGAATGCTACATGAACAGGAAAAGTATGCAGACTGCCCCCGATCAGAACTGGGCCCACCAATCTTCCCCCTGTGGCTGCAGAGAGGCACGACATCTAAAGCCCAAAATCCAGGCTGCCCCGTTCCTATCAACACCTCCCGAGCACGTGTGCTCACATGCCAAGCCCCCAGCAGCAGGTCTCTGGCCTCTACAGGAGGCGGGGGCTAATGAAGGACTGTGTCCTGTCCCAGCTTCCCTCCACTCCTCAAAGGCCACCTGCCATGCTGCTCACTCAGTCTCCCTCTGCTCTTCCAAACCCCAGGTCCCACCTTTTAAATGATTTTGGAAAACACTTTGGAAAAAATTTTTTAAGTAATCTGGGCCCCCCAAAGTGATCTCAGATATCGCTGTGCTCTGAGCCAGGGCTATGGCAAACTACAGTCCGCACACCGAACCCGGCCCCACCCGTGCCGTAAGTAAAGCTTTGTCGGCGGACATTTCATCCCTGGCTGTTCTCACACCTCAGCAGCAGAGCCGAGGAGCTGCAACAGAGGCCAGAGGGCTCCCAGAGCCTGAAATGTTTACTCCCTGGCCCCCTGACAGAAAAAGTTTGCCAACTCCTTGCTCTGCGCTAATCAGAATTCATCCTGAGCATATGATTCTATCAAATGTAAGTGATGCTTTGGGGAGAAGGTCAGAATGGGGGGAAGTCCAGACGGAGTAATTCATCAAGAACCACCTGGGCAACGGAGAAGGAGGAGAGGAAGGCTCTGGAAGGACCCGAGAGCTCTCTGCAAATACCTGGAAGGTCGACACATGTGAGAACTGCTTGTTTGTACGTTGGAGGGCAGGAGCTGTCCTCTTCCCACTGCTTCACTCGCTCACCTCACATATCCCATGGCACCAGGCAAGAGAGCGACAAATCATTATTGAGGAGGTGGACACAAAGGGAAAGCGGACACACCGTCCCCGGGAGGTGAAGCAAGCAGGAAGGGGATTCTTCATTCTTTCAGGGAGAGCCCTAGTAATTAGAACTACCCAAGAGCAGAACGGACTTATCATTTGGACCGTGGGCTCCTCAGGTCAGCACACATGACCACATAAAACACGTGCCAGAGGACTGTGTTTGCCCTGGTGGGACGAGAACGGAGACGGCCCCTCAGTTCTCTCCCCATCTAGAAGGCCAGGCCTGCTGGCTCTGGACATGAGCTGGGGGAAAGTGCTCTGCATGTCCTGCCTAAAACGGTCATCAACGATTTTTTTTCTCCTGCTAATCACCCTTTGCCTGACACTGGGCACCACACTTGTGTACACTTGTTATTAGACTCAGAGCTTATGTTCAACATGTACTACCCTGCATTAACATTGCAGGATAAGGATTTATCACCAAATGCATGCCTGTATTTGTACACATATACCCCAGGATTTATTCTAGATTGGTTGATTTTTGCTAATTGGCTAAATCACATGAGGTAAGTAGGATTCATTAGGTATTTAAGATGTTTCAAGGATGACACACGTCAGTGAGCTCAGGGGAGATTTCCAACCGGCACACAGATTTAAGAATGCCAGCCCCCATGCAGAGCACCGTTACCGTTCTGTTGTAATCTATCAAAAGTACCCAAGTGCAGGAGAGCTTAGTCACCTTTGCACGCCAGCACCAGTCATCGTGTCCGACAGGCAGAGCAGGGCCCATTAATTGGATGCACCATTAATTGGACTGAAGCAACTTTCAGCTCTAGTACCTTTGTTGAAGTCTTGCGGATCCAGCGACAGACTGTAGCCAGGAAGCGTCTCGAGGAGGAGTTTGTAGCAGGCCCTCCAGCCAGGCTCTGAGATGCTCGGGGCCACGCACTGCATGGCGGCCACGCGCTTGAAGAAGGCGGACTTGCGGTGGAAGCCGATCAACTCGTAGAGCTCAGAGAGGACGCTGTACCGCTGGATCTTCTCCTCCTCGGAGAGCTGAAGCACACAGAGGAGAGTGAAAAGCATGTGAAAGAACCTTACAAGTGAAAAAGGAAACATAAAAAAGCTTTTTCATAAAACAGAGGCCCAATGAAACGTGAAGGAAAAGGGAAGCTGAGTTCGTGCACTGATAGGGTAGGATCCAGAGAAGCACCGACACGGAAGCTCCAAGGCCTTCTCTGAGCCCCATCTCTCCAAGCTCACCCTGTCCTTTTGCTAAGAAGGCCCATATTCTCCGGAACAAAGGTATTTGCTACCTAGCACATAAGATGCAGAGAAGGGAAAGAGAAAGGGAAAGACACTGGAATTTGGGCAGGAACTTTCATCAAATACATTAACTTCTCAAAACACAAAATATATAGAACCAGGTAACTAGACAAAGAACTGTTAATAATAACCACACCTAACTTGGCCTTAAATTAAGACTTCATGGCTTACAAAAATTTTTCTTTCATCTACAGCCTAACCGTATTTTCCCAACCACCCCATGATGTAGTAATAACAACTTCTGTTTAATCACGACTACATGCCAGCAATGTAACTACTAGGTAAACACCTTAGAATTTTTAAAAGCCGTGTCTGTGATATAGTCTGTGTACACATTTATTTCCTTTCGGCCTCATTCTAAACGAGGATCTAAATCAATTTTTTAAACACAACAACAATAAAAACAAAAAAACAAAAATGAGGGTCAAAAATGGGGATTTAATACTTAAATGAAACAAGGGGCAGGTGAAGTCACAAAAATGAACGCCATGAGGTAGGGGTAATTAACAGAGGCCAACTATAGATTCAGCTCTAAGATCCCTGGCAGCTGAAGCAAAAAGTAAAAGATGATGAGCTACAGGAGCCATAACGCCTGTGGGATAAACATCTGCGTCAGCTGCTGGCGCGTCCCATGCAGAAAATCCAAACCATCCTTCTCACCATCGAGCATCATTCTCAGACCCCCCACGTTAAATGCGACAAGCACATGCCCGCAGCCCGTGCCCCGGCCTCTGCCTTGCCTTTCCCGCCAGCCCTCTCCCTCTCTCATCACCGTGCTGGGCTGCAAACCCAGGCCTGAAGCTCCAGATTAAGGATGGAGGCAGCCCCACACCTTGGCTTGGTGGGCAGCTCACCCAGCTGGGGCCCCCTGAATCTGCCCATTTCTCTGCTGCATTGGCTTCCCACCAAGAGAGATTCCTTCCTACGGTGGTCCCCACAAAACTCCTCTCTCCTAAATGCAGGGACGTCAAGCCATATTCCAGACTCCTGTTCAACCAGTTAAGTTTTCAGTTCCGTCTCTCTTTTTCCTTCTCCAATAAAGAACTTGACTTTCCTCCCTTCCCATCCAACCGTTTCTTTGTGAGAGCTCTGCATTCCCCACACACCATCCTGAAAGCCAGGCACCCTGCCGGCTAGGACCGAGATGTTTCTGTCTAACCTGGGCTGCATCCTTACACTTTCCCCCTTCTATCTCAGAAAGCCTTTCCTGAATCTCCCATCCCTCTGATTCTGAGTTTAAATTGACAAAGTTCTGAGGTTAACATTATTATGTGCATATCTGCCGGGCTTTTGCTAGGTTTCCTAAGCAACAAGCTTCATTAAGGAACTGCATCAAGAAGTTTAAAGAGGCTATTCTTACATCTGAGTGGAGTAGCCCGCAGGACATGTAAATGGCTTTGAAGAGAAAATTAACCAGGGACAAAGAGGCCGCAGGTTCTAACCAACAGTGTCATGAGCCAAAATGTTATCAAATGGCTCAGTCATTCCTGAACATCATATCTGCAGGAGGTGCCGAGTGCTGGGTTGAATATACATTGGTCCTAGAGCATGCTCCCACAGCTGGTAAAGTGCTGGGCTTTTCTCTAGATTTCCAAACAATTCCTTATGACCTCTTTCTCTTATGGTCACTTACATTTCCTACTACTGAAGAAAATTAATTTCAGTCATCTGGGTTGTTTGGGGGGAAGCTACACGACGCAGTTCACAGAGCTCAGACTTTGGAGCCACGGTAAACTAGATCTGAAGACCAGTGGTAGCATTCACAAGGTGATCACGGGCACGCAGCAAACGCCCCAGCCTCGATTTCCTCACCTCTAAAACTGGGTTCCATAAAACCAGTGAGCACAGTTGCCGTGATGATTATGGCCGCAATCTTTTTACCCCTAGGTAAGTGCCGGCAACAAGCTGGCTGCTTAATTAGTAGTAAGTATTATCAGCAGGTTTTAGTTTACCTGAGAACAGATGCTTTGCCGTTTTGTCTTTGGTAACAGAACTTGTTTTACTGAGATTAATACCACCAGAGCAGCACCGACTAGAAAATTCCCCAGCTTTGCAGGGCAAGGCATGTTCTTTTCCTCTACAGAGCTGATCACATTTTGTAGTCATTTGTTTTTACATTTATCTATTTAGCACCTGTGTCTCCCTCCGGATGTTTTGCTCAAGCAGCACAGGACCCTGTCTGCTTGGCTGCATGCTGAATATTCTCGGGCTACAAGACAGTGGGCCCAGGGCCTAGCACCCGGCCTCCAGTACAGAACGTACAGAAGGGAAAACCCAAACAAGCATGCTTTAACTAGGCCCCTGCACCCGAAGTTATGGTCTGACTTGGGACAAATTACAAAATCTTCTTTACCCTGAGGCTCCTCTTCTATCAACAGGAATAAACGCACTTAGCACCCAGAGTTACAAAGGTTAAAGGAAATAACCAAATTCACAACCTAGTCAAGTGTCTGCTAGTGGTCCAACAAACACGAGCTGCCTTTATTGCTCTGACACATCACCAGTGGGGCAGACAGTGAACGCTTTCTTAGTGCCAAGCAGTGTGTGAAGTGCTCTACATGTGTTATAATACTATTTATTGGTACAACTTACAACAAATCCAGGAAGAAGTGAATATTATCATTCCCATTTTACAGATTCACTAACAGGCTAAGGGAGGCTACATTCCAGTCCAAGGTCACACGGAGAAGAAATGGTGATTGAAACTTGAATCTGGGCTGCCAAGGTTCGCGTTCCTTCTCTCTCACTTCTACCTGACCACGTGCCTGTGAAATCTACGTGTTCGATAGACAAATCTGCAGACAGCCAGCTGTTAAATGCAATGCGTGCAGCCGTTTGTCAGTGCTAATTACCAAAAACTACTCTCGTAAACAACTAAAGACAAGACAGGTGGATCCATGTTCCTGCTCACAATGTTCTGCCTTGAATGCTCCTGCAACGTGCAGAAACCCTTCCCAATACCACTAGATCCAAATGTATTCTTTTTCATTTTTTACATTTGCACAGGGCTTCTTAAGGCAGAAGGCACCTGCAATAATTCCATCTTGGTTCCTTTCAAAGTTTCCAGATTAGCCAAAATCAGTCCCAGAATAGACACAGCTCATCAATTCTACAATGGAACACACTTGATCAAGAACCAAAACCTTGTCCTGGTTCGGAAAAACTATAGATCCCTCTTTGTTACTGTCATTATAAAATCCCACCAGTGTCTTTTTGAATTATGGTTTTCTCAGGGTATATGCCCAGTAGTGGGATTGCTGGGTCATATGGTAATTCTATTTTTAGTTTTTTAAGGAACCTCCATACTGTTAGTTTTTTAAGGAAGTTAGTTTTTTAAGGAATTCTTAGTTATTTAAGGAATCTCCATACTGTTCTCCATAGTGGCTGTATCAATTTACATTCCCACCAACAGTGCAAGAGGGTTCCCTTTTCTCCACACCCTCTCCAGCATTTGTTGTTTGTAGATTTTCTGATTATGCCCATTCTAACCAGTGTGAGGTGATATCTCATTGTAGTTTCGATTTGCACTTCTCTAATGATTAGTGATGCTGAGCATCTTTTCATGTGCCTCTTGGCTATCTGTATGTCTTCTTTGGTGAAATGTCTATTTAGGTCTTCTGCCCAGTTTTTGATTGGATTGTTTTTTCGATATTAAGCTCCATAAGCTGTTTGTATATTTTGGAGATTAATCCTTTGTCCGTTGTTTCATTTGCAAATATTTTCTCCCATTCTGAGGGTTGTCTTTTTGTCTTGTTTATGCTTTCCTTTGCTGTGCAAAAGCTTTTAAGTTTAATTAGGTCTCATTTGTTTATTTTTGTTTTTATTTTCATTACTCTTGGAGGTGGGTCAAAAAAGATTTTGCTGTGGTTTATGTCAAAGAGTGTTTTTCCTGTGATTTCCTCTAAGAGTTTTATAGTGTCTGGTCTTACATTTAGGTGTTTAATCCATTTTGAGTTTATTTTTGTGTATGGTGTTAGGGAGTGTTCTAATTTCATTCTTTTACATGTAGCTGTCCAGTTTTCCCAGCACCACTTACTGAAGAGGGAAGCAGCCGCATAGCACAGGGAGATCAGCTTGGTGCTTTGCGAAGACCTAAAGGGGTGGGATAGGGAGGAGGGGAGGGAGGCTCAAGAGGGAGGGGATATGGGGATATATGTATGCATATGGCTGATTCACTTTGTGGTACAATAGAAACTAACACAGTATTGTGAAGCAATTACACTCCAATA
The DNA here is from genome assembly GCF_028021215.1 of Eschrichtius robustus. Classification (NCBI taxonomy): domain Eukaryota; kingdom Metazoa; phylum Chordata; class Mammalia; order Artiodactyla; family Eschrichtiidae; genus Eschrichtius; species Eschrichtius robustus. The sequence goes on from NC_090840.1 coordinate 83,569,147, forward strand.
AAGATCTATTAAAAAATAATAAAATTTAAATTTTTTTTTAATTTAAAAATTAAAAATTAAAATTAAAGAAAGAAAAATCCCACCAGAACTCATTATTTTGCTGTCTGCTCAGCTGGCAACCAGACATGGAGATGAGTCAACTCCAGCAGAGCATCGAGTTGGGGAGAACTCTAAAGGCCCAAACCCGCTGCAGCAAGGCGGGCCACTTACCCTCCGCGCGGCTCTGCTGACCCCTAGTGTTCTATGAAGACAAGGCCAACAGAGAAGGGGCTGTTCCCAACAGCTGCAAATTCCCACACATTAAATAAAAGCATTTGATCTTATAAAATATGTTGTGTACATACCCACCTGTGAAAACAGCTTCGCCAAAAGCCTAAATGTTCAACATTAATTTGCAAAGCCAACTCTGGTCCGTAAGGGCGAGCAATTCTTAGGACACTAAGTCTTCCAAGTCCCTCCCACACCCAGCCCTCCACCAAACTGCCTGCAGTCCTTCAGCATGCTTTTAAATGCTTTTAAATTTAAAAGCATCCCCCCCCCCCCGCCCCCCAGATGTCCCTCCACGCCCTCTGGCCTGAGTATAAGAGCGGCTGCTGGGTCACTGCAGGGCAACACTAGACAGGACCAGACACAGAGCAGCTGAACTAAACTACTCCTGATCACCATGAGTTTGTTATTCCATCATTTTACAGATGAAAATATCGAGAGATATGGAGGATTATGCTCAAGGTCACGCAGCTAATAACTGGCAAAGCGGGGTCTGCGCACGAGCCCGTGACTCTGCTCCTCACTCCAGCATGACGCCCCCGCTGGGATCCCCACACCCACAGGGTTCTCTCGTGCCTGCCTGACAGGTCCACGTTTCTTTACTTTCACTCACGACCTATAACAGGTCTGCCTTTTAAGCACCTTTTCCGTCCACTGTCCCTCGGCAACAAAACCCGCTCAGGCCACCAAACGACTTCCGGCTCCCCAAGCCCTCCGTGCTCGAGTCAGGTCACGCCTTCGCACCTGGTCCCCGCTCAGAGGCTCTTCAGCCCCTGTAGGTGGGTTGCTTCCGCTCTCTGCAGGGAAACCCCTCAGGGGAGCCCTCCTCTCACCCTCAGCACAGTAGGTCCCCGGGCCGCATCCCGAGCTGTCCCACTAGGTCTGCATGTGCCCAGGGCTGCTCTTTGGACCAGCAGCCTAAGAGCCAGGGATTACACCCTGGTCATCCCTGCACACGTACTGCCCAGCTCAGAGCTCACACCCAGCAGGCCACCCGGAAATCGTGGTGAGTGATGGATCCAACCCAGATGTCCGTTCGTTTGCCAGCACTGCTGACGGCTGGTTTCCACCCTTCGGTCAGTTTCCCATAAAACTGAAGCTTCCCCGTCAAGTGGTGGGTTCTCACTTTTCCTGCCCATCTTTACCAGAAACGTCAAGGGAAACCGAAACACCTTTTCTCAACCCTTTCCTGACGACACATTCCCACCCGTGATACCGCCATGCTCAGCAGCTTTGAGCCCACAGAGCGTTGTTTCCCGTACACTAAGTGGCTCCAAACATTGTGGGATTTTTTTCTCTTTTTGGTTTATTTGTTTGTACTCGGTTTATTCGCTTGATTCTGTTTTTGTCTCCCCTTCCGGGTTAGGCTGGCAGCTGCCACTTCTCACTCCCTTCAGCTGCCTCCCTCCCAGTGTCCCATCTAGGAAGTTAGCTGTGGGGAGGGTCCGGGGGGTGCAGTAACAACCTTCACAGAAGAGGGAACCAAGGCACAGAGAGGCTGATTTACCCAAGGGGCTAAGCCAGATTCAGGCCCCAGCAGTGCGTATTCCGAGTCGCTGTGCTGAACTCTTACGCTAAAATATTTAACTTTTTATAGATTGTGGTTATAAACATATGAGGTATCAAAATATATATGAGCAGCATACACATCAACTCTAAGATGTTCATTAACTCCATTGCTTTATTTCTATTTTAAAAATCAAGAACCTCTGCAGTCAATATGGCAAAATGTTAATATGTTAAACCTAGATGATAGTCATGTGTGTCTTATTACTCATTCTCTCTTATATGTTCAAAATACAAAATGATCGTAAAGTCTCTCTCCCCTCCCCTCCACCCATCCACCCACTACCCTCTCTCTCACCTGAGCCTCCCAGACCCACATATTTAACAGTCTTTTCATTATATCCACAACTGAATCCATCAGCGTTCCCCCCAAACTCCCTCTGCAGCTCTCCCTTCTCCGAGCACAGCATGACCATCATTTACCTAATTAATCAAGCCAGAAACCTGGGCGTTATTCTGTCCGCCCTCACATACGTCATTAATCCCTTCCTTTTCACCCCCTAAACATGTCTTCGATCTGTTGGCTTTTTTCCATTGACCGTCCCACCACCACTCAGGTGAAGCCACCTACACTGCCCACCTGGACGCCTCAAGAGCCTCCCACCTGGCCTCCATCACCATGCTTACCCTATTCCAGACAAAGGGGATCCCATCATTCCCATGCTTTTAAGACCTTTCTTTCAAAACCCACTGTTCTTAGAATAAACTCCAAGTTCTTCACCTGGTGAATGTCTATCTTTGCCACGAAACTGTCAGCTCAATGAGAGAAGAATCTGCCTTCTCCACCTCTACGCCCCCTCCCAGCACAATGCCATGCTCAGTAAAGATCTGCTCGATCACAGTACCTGTATTCTAACCCTAGTCCTGAGTCCTTAACCAAACTGCTTCACTTTTGAGTCTTGGTTGCCCTGGCCATAAAAATCCAAGGTAGATTAGACAGATTGTAGACGTTTAGCTAGATTATTGATTTGGGGATTTTGCAGTAGCAACCTGCAACTAAATGTTCTGATGACTTTGTCTTATTAAAAACACATCCAGATTCAAGTAATATTTGTGGAATGCCTTAGGTGTAAAAGGAGCTGTACAAAGTACTTTCACAAACTTCATGTTTTATAACATGAACAACCCAGATAGGGTCACAAATGGAATCGCTTCACAAGTGACAAAAGTAAGGTGACAAGGCATAAAGCTTGTCGTCCAAGGTCGCAAAGCTGGTGAGAGCCAAGTTGTTTCTCCAATCAAAAAAAATTTTGAAAGAACAGAAATCTGAATTTTGAGGGTAAAAGACTGTAATACAAAGAGGTGAAACAGCTCCCTTAATCAAAGTTTCAAGTTCTGACTCCAGCGTTTTAACCGTGCCATACTGAATGCTAGCACAGCAAAATCAGATGGTCTTTTGGTGAATAAGCTCCAGGAAGACCGCGTTAATTCTTCCACTCATAGGAGGACACACACCCACCTGTCGAAGGTTGATGTAGACTGCATTCTGGAGAAATTCCGAAGCTTCCATGCTCCGCTTCTGAATGGCGAGGACACGGACGGCCTTGACACACGCTTCTAACTCAATCACCCCGGCGTTCTTATACTGTAGGGTCAAAAGAGAAGAGGAGAGGTGTTTCTGTCAGATCGTGCAGTCTGTACCACAGGGACTCGGTGACACTGAGCAGCACATCCCCACACGAGGAGCTGCAGCACCGCCCACCCAAGGGGGGGGAGTTTGTGTTTGAGAAAGTCTATCCCTTAAGGGGGCAAAAGGGGTTGGTGGGACTGAATGAACCTATAAATGCCCATATAGATATGTTTGCATTCATTCAAGTAATACAACCAACAGTAGCTGGATATTTTACAAAATTTCAAAATGTTATCAGTGGAAACTTTGCTATTCACTTCCACTTAATCTCGTGCTCGAAAACATTCTTAGACTCTCTCACACCTGCAGCTTTGATGCAGTAGTTGTCAATTCATGTTACTCTGTTACAAAAGTTCTAGCTCCTTGTATCACTATATCTGTCCTCTCTTAGCACGTTTGATGTCTTTCTGGTTATCTCTCTGAGTTACCTGTTCCTGCTTCTCAGATCCTGAGAGGAAGGACAAATGAAGATACACGAACAGAAAAGGTACCGTGGACTTCACGTAGCCACTCAGTAATGATCCCGGCAAGAACTTCTCCAATCTCACCTTCACCTCTCAAAGTTCTGCACAAGGTGACATCCAGCCAGGAGAGCTGCCCTTGCCCACTTGAAAGCTGTGTGGCTCAGACGCGGGGACAGGCCCAGAAGCTGGTTCTGGAGCCCAGGCCCCCCTTTTCTGTGCCTTCCTCTTTCCCAAGGCCCCAACTCGAAGCCCTCCATGCTCCCTGTTCTTCTGCCCTTTTTATTTTTTTTTCCTAATTATCCCAAGCTGGAGTGGTTTTCATCTGATGTATCTGAAAAGACTTCCTGCAGCTGGGGAAGAGGCTTCTGGAGGTAAATCCATGTATTCTGGTGCCTGAAGAGCGCCCGAGGCCGAGAGACCCCCACCAACACTCACTGAGGCGTTAAGCGTGCTGCGGAGTCAGCCGCCCTCCAGCAAGTGTTTGCTGAGACCCCAAGGCCTGCCTGGCATAACCGCTCATGAAAATGCAGTCTGCCCACTTATCAATTATTAAGAAGCAAAAATATCTAATTGCCCATGTTTCTTACGAACATTATTTGTAAGGTGGAAAAAGAAATTACTGTGCCAGAAAGAGCAGGTCTCCACTGTTTCCTCATTTCCAATATGTAACAGGCACAGAATTTGTGATATATTACATGTAATTTATCAAAGACATCACAAAAAGAAACTATACTTACCTAACTACCAATACTGAAGTCAAAATCTATCAATTTTATATACCATTTAATGACACAACAAAAAGAATCTAACAGGGACTTGATTCCATTGAAATATAATTATTTCCTTTCCTTCAAAACTCTTAAAACAACTTCTACTGAAGTGAAAATAGAAGTCAACTCGGTTTTTTTTCACATATTTTGGTTATAGTTAAATATTTTAAATATTACAATGAAATTTAAATTGCATTCATAAAAAACTGTTCATATATTAGTAGAAAGATATACAGAATCAATGGGAATTAGGAAAAGAATGGACATTTACTAAAAGTCTACTACATACCTAGTCTTTTACAAGCATTCTCCTGGAACATAAGCTCTCTGATGCAGGGGCCCCCTTTTTCACTGCTGAGTCCCTAGTAATCATCTACCAAGGCAACAGCATAGAACTATGCAATCAATATTTTAGAAATAAATGAGGGAATTATCTCATTTAATTCGAAAACAAACCCCTAAAATAAATACGGAACTTATTTACAGATAAAGGAAATAGGGTCCCAAAAAGTAAAGTTTCTTGGCCAAGGTCACAAAGCTAGTAATTGGTGAAGGCAGGATTTGAACTCAGGTCTGTCTGACTCCAAAACTAAGGTGGAAATCCCATTCCATTAGGGAGGTCCAGCACCACAGACAATCCTCCTATCTTTGTTCAGATCTAGCCTTATATAGCCTTAGCATCCCATACACAGGGAACTCGAGGACAACCTATAACAATAAGGATTTTATAGCCAGTAATTTCTTAGGTCTTATTTACAAAGTGTCAGCAGATCAGCAGAAAAGCTCTCTAAGAAGGTATTTCTAAGGATAAAACCAAAGAGAAAACCCATAAGGAAAAGATTTACTATATTAAAAACATTTTTGACCACAACCAAAATGAAAAACCTCATAAACAAAAGGCAGGCAACATCAAGAAAAAGATTTGCAATATATGTCGATGGCAGAAAAGAAGCTAATATCCATGACTTACAAAGAGCTATCACAAAGCAATAAGAAATGCTCCCTAATTTAAATGTATGCAAAGGACAAAAACGGATAATTCATTTTAAAAATGCAACTGGCTAATACATGAACAATGTTCAATACCTCACTGGTCATCAAGTGCAAACTAAAACAATGAAAAATTACTTTCGCTCACCGTATTGGCAAATATTTTAAAAGGATAGTGTCTGTTTGTGGGAGAACAAACTATTATAAAGCTTTTTGGAGGACGATACAGCAATGTATACGTAAACTCTAAAAAATATACGCACACTTTTTGACTCAAGTCCACTTCTGGGAATTGTTTCCTTTTAAAAAAAAAATCAGTCCAAAAAGATTTATCCATCAGGGCATTTATCACAGCACTGTTTAAAATGGTGGAAAAAAAAATTGAAGGAAAATAATATTCAGTAATAGAGAATTGGTTAAATGAGTAATTCTACATCTTTTCATTCCCTGTTGGAGAAGGAATTTGGAGAGTAACTTGAAAGTAACCTATGATAAATGTAAATGTCATATCCAGTGACTAAATTTCCAGAAATCTTAACTAAAGGAATACTCATACAAGAACAAAAGAATATATGTACAAGAATGTTCAAACATTTTTTCTAAGAGTGAAAAAGTGAAGATTCAATAACGCAGAAAAACACATAATCTGCCAAATGAAAAATGTAGGTCTCCACACAGTAAATAAGTACAGAATGCTCACCATTTTATGATCTAGATGATATAATACATTGACAAAAAGAACAGAAAATAGATATTAAAATGTTATCTCCAGGCTTCCCTGGTGGTGCAGTGGTTAAGAACCCGCCCGCCAACGCAGGGGACACGGGTTCGAGCCCTGGTCCGGGAAGATCCCACATGCCACAGAGCAACTAAACCCGTGCACCACAACTACTGAGCCTGCGCTCTAGAGCCTGCGAGCCACAACTACTGAGCCCTATGCCATAACTACTGAAGCCCAAACGCCTGGAGCCCGTGCTCTGCAACAAGAGAAGCCACCACAATGAGAAGCCCGCACACTGCAACGAAGAGTAGCCCCCTCTCGCCGCAACTAGAGAAAGCCCACGCGCAACAAGGAAGACCCAACACAGCCAAAAATAAATTAATTAATTAATTAACTTTTTTTAAAAAATGTTATCTCTGAGGACTTCCCTGGCAGTCCAGTAGTTGAGACTCCACGCTTCCACTGAAGTCGGGGGATGCAGGTTCGATCCCTGGTCAGGGAATTAGGATCCCGCATGCCGTGCAGCACGGCCAAAAAATTTTAAAAATTTTTAAATAAAAAATACTAAAAAAAATTTTTTAAACATTATCCCTGAGTAGCAGGGCTATGATAGCCTCTTTTTCTCCTATTTTCAGACTTATTAAATTAAATATACATTATTTTTAATCAACAAAAACCATTTTTAGGCATATAGTATTATGCATTGGGGAATAATACATGAATACTTACAGAAACAAATAATTAGGAGATACTGCAGCAGCATTACACAATGTAAAACAGGAACTTCTGGTTAAAACAACACAGTCACATAAAGGATCTACAGAGTAAAATCACCTTGCTGTAATAGGAAATGGCCTCCTTGTATTTGTCAATTATGTCTTCAGGGCTAAGGCAGTTCTTAGCCCGTCCAATCTCAGTGCTGGTATCTGGATTGATGCCATTGGTGGTGAGGGCACCTGCAAACCGAGAGGAAGAAAAGAAATAATCTTTTGCTTTTTCCGTCTTGTTTCTTTGTTACTTTAAAAGAAGGGCACAAGTAAGATAAAGCTTGAATATTCCCAACTGAAATTTAAATAATGAAACCATTTTTAAAGTCTTCACAGCTTATACACTCCCTATAATAGTCTTACCATCAAAGCACTGTATTAAATGTTAATTAACTCAGAATAAGTTTTCCTCCCTGTTGAAACTTTTTATTAAAGAACATGAAATGCATTATATAAAAGTAACATGTCTATAATAACTAGCTTAGTTGTCTTGACAGCAATGCAGTCAGTGCGCATTATCTCCCAGCAGTAAGCTCTTCTCTTAATGCTAGCAAGAAACCACACTGCACCCTCAAATGGAGATAAACTATGTGAAAGTATTTTCTGAACTATACAGCACTAAAAAAACATAACTTACAAATACTGGCATCCTTTCTGAGGCTGTCATTTTCTATTTCTGGCCAACCCCTGTCAATAAGCAGAACCACCTAATTCCCTAGCCATCAAACTCACAGGGGCAAGGGTTCTGGAGACATTTCCATTTATAGAATGTAACCAACTACACAGAGAACTCTGACAAAAAAAAGATGAAATACTCTTTGATTTCAGAGAACACTCAAAAAATACTCTCGTAGGCCCCACAGCAGGAAAAGCTGGGCTTCTCCTAAGCCACTTGTTTATTTCAGGGACACTGAGCATCTCCGACAAATTCTGTTTCCCTCAGGTCTACTGGGAGACTCAGGCACACATTTGCCGTTGATCTTAGAACTCACGGGGCAAAGGGTGTGTCTCACACGGCCCGCAACCTTCACACAAGGTCATCTCCTTGCCTTGCTGTCTAAACTTGGTCCTATTTTCTCACCTGCTCACTTGGTATTTTGTTATTCTGTATGCTGCCTCAAATGCTTTTTGGAACAAGACAGAAGAATGAGTGGATAGATACATGGACAGATGGACAGGTGAAAGCTGGGCAGACGGACAGAGAGACTCTAAGCAAAGGGAAACAAAGAACACTTCCTATGCAAAATCCTCTTCTAGTCAGGGAAGAAAGAACCATAACAGAGAACTGGGAAGAGGCAGGTGGCTTAGGATTTTGTGTTTCTACAGATTTTGTGAAAAATCACAGCAAGAGATAAGAGGGTAGAACTACAAATAATAAAAGAAAAGGGCATGCATGCCTGAAAAAAATCTAAAATATTTACTTTCTAAAGAATAGATTCAAATCAGCAAGGCCCAACGACACAATCTTTGGGTCCTTACAGAATTGAGAAGTCCATCTCCAAGCCACAAGGCAACCCTTTGGAGCACTGAGAATCTACACTGGGTGGTCATAAGGCCATCACAGCAAAAGCTATGTTATTCTGCACTAACGAGGAATCAGAACCTATGTGGGGACATCCATGCGTGTCCTCATTTACAACCCATGGCAGCGCTATGCGGGGGGGGACTCCTAGTGAGCCCCGTTTCTGCAAGGGAGGAAACAGGTCCTAAAGAGGCTGAGCATTCCTACTGGCTCTCCAGATTACAGAGCCGGTTGCTCCAGAGCAGGATTCGAACCCGGGCCTATATTTTTAACCACAGTACTATCCTGCTTTGTGTGTTTTTCATGTTTACAATACCTTTGTTTCTGGCATGAAATAATATTTCATAGATGATAGGTTATCTTGATTTATCTCATTAGCTCTAATAATGTGTCCTCATATTGTTGAATTTTACTCTTTTCCCTTGGAGAATGGAAGGGAAAGAGTGGGAGTCAGAATGAGGTGGGCTCTTCATTCTTCCTATGGTACCTCACCTCATCCAAGAAGCCCCAACCAGGGAGAAGGAGCAAATGTTCCCTCCATCTTTAAAAAAGAAAAAAGACACCACTGATAATGGGCGTTCCCTTAATGATTTACTTAACTCCAGTACAGAGGCAGGGGTGGGGGGGGAGAAAAGCATATACAGAAACTCGAAAGAATATAACCTGTAAGAAGGTAAAAAGAGCATAGCTCACGGGAGAGCTTAGTGGGTCAGAATGATTTAATTTCACTCAATAAAAGAATAACACACTCTAAAAATACTAGTATGCAATGGATTTGATCTTTCTTGACACCTATAAAGTTTTGACAGCCCACATGTAACATTACTGTGAACCAGTGAAACAAGGAGTCTATAGACAGGAAAAATCAATGCCACAGGCAGGCTGAAACCCAGGCTAGAGGAAAGGAAAAGAAAGAGCATAGTTAAGAAGTGGGGAAAAGCTGAAAAAAAAAAAATCATCACAAGGGCTCCCCAGTATCAGTCCAACAACAGTTTAATAATTCATTCAAGAGAAAGTTACTGAGTTCCTATTATGTGCAAAACTGTATAGGAGGCACAAGCTGGAAAGTCAACAAAAGTAAAATGAAGCAGAAATAAGAGGGAATGGGACTTCCCTGGTGGCACAGTTGTTAGGAATCCGTCTGCCAATGCAGGGGGCACAGGTTCAAGCCCTGGTCTAGGAAGATCCCACATGCCGCGGAGCATCTAAGCCCGTGAGCCACAACCACTGAAGCCAGCGCACCTAAGAGCCCATGCTCTGCAACAAGAGAAGCCACTGCAATGAGAAGCCTAAGCTCGCCGCAACTTAGAGAAAGCCCGCGTGCAGCAACAAGGACCCAATGCAGCCAAAAATAACTAAAATAAATAAATTAATTTAAAAAAAAAAAGAAATAAGAAGGAATAAAACAGAGACAAATGATGCAGGAGAAAGAAAGGCAAAACCATAAAAAGAGGAGAATAACAAGGGTAGCCCCCGTTCACCGCAACTAGAGAAAGCCCGCAAGCAGCAATGAAGAGCCAACGCAGCCAAAAATAAATAAATAAATAAATAAATTTTTTAAAAAATTAATATTAAAAAATAATAACAAAAAATAAATAGAATTGTAAAGTTAGAACATTGTTGAAAAGTTATAAAATTACTCCGAAAAACAGATCAAAACATATATATGTAGGAAGGCTGCCCCCGTGTCATATATAAATGCAAACTTATTTTTGTTCATTCATGGGTACTAAATTACTTTATCCAAGGCATAATATTTTAATTAAAACAAATAATCAATATTACACTTCTCCTGTCAAATCTAGTTCATAAATTTGCTCTGCTATGTAACCATAACGTGTCTAAGATAAAGCTAAAATTAATGAAAATACCTTTGTATGGTTTGTGGAACTCTTCTCAAAATTCCAGGCTTTTAAAATAAATCTCAGCAGTATTTCTATATTATCTTTTTTCTTGTGAAACAACAGATACTGTTGTCAAAATTCTGTCATTACAATGATTCATGAGCACCATGCTCTAACTAATCTGCCAGACAATAAGGCACTATCTAGACACTGTGACCAAACAAAATGAAATATAAGGAAGACAATGACCCTATTCTGGAAAATTTACAACCTATGTCAACACTGGGGTTTTTCTTTCATTGGTTAGCAAAATAAGGTAAATCATATACTTTCTTAGAGCATTCTGTAGCCATGACTCTTCTTTTAGTGTAATGACCAGAAAAGAGTTAAGTATGACTTTATTAGGTCAATCAGCAACAATCATCACTGGAGGGTAAGTAATGCGGTATTAACTGATAGCAATGCTTCCGCCTACATTAGACCTAAAATAAAACTACACTGAGTTCTGCAAAGTATTATAAAGGAAGAGATGAGGTCCCTAATGAGAAAAAATTAATAAGAAATCAAAGAAGTAAAGGCTTTTTAATTAACTATTCCTATAGAAAGGATAAGAGTATGGTGGTTAAGAGAACAGATGCTGGAGACAAATGTGTGGGTGTGAATTCCCACATCACCACTAACCAGCTGTACCCATGACAAGTCAATGAACTTTTCTGCATCTCAGTTTCCTCATCTATAGACTGGGGATAACAACAGTACCTATCTCCTAGAACTGCTGTAAGAATTAAATTGCTTTTAACATACCTCAGATCTTAGATATGACACCAAAAGCACAAGCAACAAAGAAAAGTTAGATACAGTGGACTTCATCAAAACTTTAAACTTCTATGCTTCAAAGGACACCATCAACAAAGTGAAAAAACAACACACAGAATAGGAGAAAATTTTTGTAAACCATATATCTGATAAGGAACATGTATCTACAATATAAAAAGAAATCTTACAACTCGATAATAAAAAGACAAATAACTGAACTAAAAATGGATAAAGGATCTGAAAAGACCTTTCAGTGATCCAGAAAGGATCTCATTCAGATTCGAGAGAGAAATTAAACCGTTCACAGACAAGCAAAAGTTAAGAGAATTCAGCACCACTAAACCAGCTTTACAATAAATGCTAAAGGAACTTCTCTAGGCAGGAAACACAAAAGAAGGAAAAGACCTACAATAACAAACCCAAAACAATTAAGAAAATGGTACTAGGAACATACATATCGATAACTACCTTAAATATAAATGGATTAAATGCTCCAACCAAAAGACATAGACTGGCTGAATGGATACAAAAACAAGACCTGTACATATGCTGTCTACAAGAGACCCACGTCAGACCTAGGGACACATACAGACTGAAAGTGAGGGGATGGAAAAAGATATTCCGTGCAAATTGAAATCAAAAGAAAGCTGGAGTAGCAATTCTCATATCAGACAAAATAGACTTTAAAACAAAGACTATTACAAGAGACAAAGAAGGACACTACATAATGATCAAGGGATCAATCCAAGAAGAAGATATAACAATTGTAAATATTTATGCACCCAACATAGCAGCACCTCAATACATAAGGCAAATGCTAACAGCCATAAAAGGGGAAATTGACAGTAACACAATCATAGTAGGGGACTTTTAGCACCCCACTTTCACCAATGGACAGATCATCAAAAATGAAAATAAATAAGGAAACACAAGCTTTAAATGACACATTAAACAAGATGGACTTAATTGATATTTATAGGACATTCCATCCAAAAACAACAAAATACACTTTCTTCTCAAGTGCTCATAGAACATTCTCCAGTATGGATCATATCTTGGGTCACAAATCAAGCCTTGGTAAATTTAAGAAAATTGAACTCGTATCAAGTATCTTTTCCAACCACAACGCTATGACACTAGATATCAATTACAGGAAAAAATCTGTAAAAAATACAAACACATGGAGGCTAAACAATACACTACTAAATAACCAAGACATCACTGAAGAAATCAAAGGGGAAATCAAAAAATACCTAGAAACAAATGACAATGAAAACACGACGACCCAAAACCTATGGGATGCAGCAAAAGGAGTTGTAAGAGGGAAGTTTATAGCCATATAATCCTACCTCAAGAAACAAGAAACACCTCAAATAAACAACCTAACCTTACACCTAAAGCAATTACAGAAAGAAGAACAAAAAAACCCCACAGTTAGCAGAAGGAAAGAAATCATAAAGATCAGATCAGAAAGAAATGAAAAAGAAATGAAGGAAACAATAGCACAGGTCAATAAAACTAAAAGCTGGTTCTTTGAGTAGATAAACAAAATTGATAAACTATTAGCCAGACTCATCAAGAAAAAAAGGGAGAAGACTCAAATCAACAGAATTAGAAATGAAAAAGGAGCAGCAACAACTGACACTGCAGAAATACAAAGGATCATGAGAGATTACAAGCAACTATATGCCAATAAAATGGACAACCTGGAAGAAATGGACACATTCTTAGGAAAGCACAACCTTCCGAGACTGAACCAGGAAGAAACAGAAAATATAAACAGACCAATCACAAGCACTGAAATTGAAACTGTGATTAAAAATCTTCCAACAAAAAAGCCCAGGACCAGAGGGCTTCACAGGCAAATTCTATCAAACATTTAGAGAAGAGCTAACATCTATCCTTCTCAAACTCTTACAAAATATAGCAGAGGGAGGAACACGCCCAAACTCATTCTACGAAGCCACCATCACCCTGATACCAAAACCAGACAAAGATGTCACAAAAGAAGAAAACTACAGGCCAATATCTCTGATGAACATAGGTGCAAAACTCCACAAAATACTAGCAAACAGAATCCAAGAGCACATTAAAAGGATCATACACCATGATCAAGTGGGGTTTATCCCAGGAATGCAAGGATTCTTCAATACACGCAAATCAGTCAATGTGATACACCATATTAACATATTGAAGGATAAAAACCATATCATCTCAATAGATGCAGAAAAAGCTTTTGACAAACTTCAACACCCATTTATGATAAAAAGTCTCCAGGAAGTAGGCATAGAGGGAACCTACCTCAACATAATAGAGCCCATACATGACAAACCCACAGCCAACATCGTTCTCAATGGTGAAAAACTGAAACCATTTCCTCTAAGATCAGGAACAAGACAAGGTTGCCCACTCTCACCACTGTTATTCAACATAGTTTTGGAAGTTTTAGCCACAGCAATCAGAGAAGAAAAAGAAATAAAAGGAATCCAAATCGGAAAAGAAGAAGTAAAACTGTCACTGTTTGCAGATGACATGATACTATACATAGAGACTCCTAAAGATGCTACCAGAAAACCACTAGAGCTAATCAATCAGTTTGGTAGAGTAGCAGGATACAAACTTAATGCACAGAAATTGCTTGCATTCCTATACACTAATGATGAAAAATCTGAAAGAGAAGTTAAGGAAACACTCCCATTTACCACTGCAACAAAAAGAATAAAATACCTAGGAATAAACCTACCTAAGGAGGCAAAAGACCTGCATGCAGAGAACTATAAGACACTGATGAAAGAAATTAAAGATGATACAAACAGATGGAGAGATATGCTATGTTCTTGGATTGGAAGAATCAACATTGTGAAAATGACTATACTACCCCAAGCAATCTACAGATTCAGTGCAATCCCTATCAAACTACCAATGGCATTTTTCACAGAACTAGAACAAAAAATTGCACAATTTGTACAGAAACACAAAAGACCCCAAATAGCCAAAGCAATCTTGAGAAAGAAAAACGGAGCTGGAGGAATCAGGCTCCCAGACCTCAGACTATACTACAAAGCTACAGTAATCAAGACAGTATGGTACTGGCAAAAAAACAGAAATATAGATCAATGGAACAGGATAGAAAGCCCAGAGATAAACCCACGCACTTATGGTCAACTAGTCTATGACAAAGGAAGGAGGCAAGGATATACAATGGAGAAAAGACAGCCTCTTCAATAAGTGGTGCTGGGAAAACTGGACAGCTATATGTAAAAGAATGAAATTAGAACAGTCCCTAACACCATACACAAAAATAAACTGAAAATGGATTAAAGACCTAAATGGAAGGCCAGACACTATGAAACTCTTAGAGGAAAACATAGGCAGAACACTCTATGACATAAATCACAGCAAGATCCTTTTTGACCCACCTCCTAGAGAAATGGAAATAAAAACAAACAAATGGGACCTAATGAAACTTAAAAGCTTTTGCACAGCAAAGGAAACCATAAACAAGACCAAAAGACAACCCTCAGAATGGGAGAAAACACTTGCAAAAGAAGCAACTGACAAAGGATTAATCTCCAAAATATACAAGCAGCTCATGCAGCTCAATATCAAAAAAACAAACAACCCCATCCAAAAATGGGCAGAAGACCTAAACAGACATTTCTCCAAAGAAGATATACAGATTGCCAGCAAACACATGAAAAGATGCTCAACATCACTAATCATTAGAGAAATGCGAATCAGAACTACAATGAGGTAGCACCTCACACCAGTCAGAATGGCCATCATCCAAAAATCTACAAACAGTAAATGCTGGAGAGGGTGTGGAGAAAAGGTAACCCTCTTGCACTGTTGGTGGGAATGTAAATTGATACAGCCACTATGGAGAACAGTATGGAGGTTCCTTAAAAAACTAAAAATAGAACTACCATACGACCCAGTATTCCCACTACTGGGCATATACCCTTAGAAAACCATAATTCAAAAAGAGTCATGTACCACAATGTTCATCGCGGCTCTATTTACAATAGCCAGGACATGGAAGCAACCTAAGTGTCCATCGACAGATGAATGGATAAAGAAGATGTGGCACATATTTACAATGGAATATTACTCAGCCATAAAAAGAAACGAAATTGAGTTATCTGTAGTGAGGTAGATTGACCTAGAGTCTGTCATACAGAGTGAAGTAAGTCAGAAAGAGAAAAACAAATCCCATATGCTAACACATATATATGGAATTTAAAAATTAAAAAAAAAAGGTTCTGAAGAACCTAGGGGCAGGACAGGAATAAAGACGCAGACATAGAGAATGGACTTGAGGACATGGGGAGGGGGAAGGGTAAGCTGGGATGAAGTGTGAGAGTGGCACTGACATATATACACTACCAAATGTAAGTCAGAAGCAGCTGTATAGCACAGGGAGATCAGCTCGGTGCTTTGTGTCCAACTAGAGGGGATGGATAGGGAGGGTGGGAGGGAGACGCAAGAGGGAGAAGATATGGGGATATACGTATGCACTTAGCTGATTCCCTTTGTTATATAGCAGAAACTAACAAACCATTGTAAAGCAATTATACTCCAATAAAGATATTTTTTAAAAAATGGATAAAGGATGTGAAAAGACATTTTTCAAGGAAAATGTACAAATGGCCAATAAGCACAATGAAAAAGATGCTCGAGGGCTTCCCCGGTGGTGCAGTGCTTAAGAATCTACCTGGCAATGCAGGGGACACGGGTTAAAGCCCTGGTCCAGGAAGATTCCACACACCACGGAGCAACTAAGCCTGTGCGCCACAGCTACTGAGCCTGCACTCTAGAGTCCCTGAGCCACAACTACTGAGCCTGCGTGCCACAACTACTAAAGCCCACGCACCTAGAGCTCGTGCTCTGCAACAAGAGAATCCACCACAATGAGAAGCCCGCGCACAGCAACAAAGAGTAGCCCCCTCTCGCCGCAGCTAGAAAAAGCCTGCGGGCAGCAACAAAGACCCAACGCAGCCAGAAATAAATTAATTAATTAAATAATTTTTTAAAAAAGAAAAAGATGCTCAATATCAATAGCTATAAGGGAAATCAAATCAAAACTACAAGGAGGTGGAGAAAACCATAATTAGAAAAGATACACGCACCCCTACGTTCATTGCTGCACTATTTACAATAGCCCGGACATGGAAGCAACCTAAATGTCCCTCAACAGAGAACGGATAAAGAAGAGTTGTTACATATAGACAATGGAATATTACTCAGCCATAAAAAAAGAACGTAATAATGCCATTTGCAGCCACGTGGATGGACCTAGAGACTGTGATACTGAGTAAAGTCAGACACAGAAAGACAAATATCATATGATATTGCTTATATGTGGAATCCAAAAAAAGGGTACAAATGAACTTATTTACAAAACTGAAGTAGAGTCACAGATGTAGAAAACAAACTTAGAGTTACCAGGGGCTGGGGGGGGAGGGATAAATTGGGAGCTTGGGATTGGCACATACACACTACTATATATATAAAATAGATAACTAAAAAGAACCTACTGTGTAGCACAGGGAGCTATACTCAATACTCCGTAATGGCCTATATGGGAAAAGAATCTTAAAAAAAGAGTGGATATATGTATATGTGTAACTGATTCACTTTGCTGTACACCCAAAACTAACACAACATTGTAAATCAACTATACTCCAATAAAAATTTTAAAAAAAGAAAAAAATATATATATTATGGCAAACTTTTATGATATTTTAACATTAGTAAATGTACACAAATACTTAAAAATACAAATAAAAATTCTATTTCCATTTTAAACGACAAAAAAAAAAAAAAACTACAAGGAGAAACCACTTCACACTCACTAGAACAGCTATAATCAAAGATGATAACACCCTGACCTGGGGCTCCAGGAGCCCCGAGGGCAGCTGCATGAGGCTGGCTGAGAGGGAGGACTTAGCTTGGCTTTGTCCCACTCCACTCTGAGCCTTCTCGTCGACTGGGTTTAGATGGCTCCCGCAAAGAAGGGTGGCAAGAAGAAAGGCCAGTCTGCCGTCAACAAGGTGACGACCAGAAAATACACTATCAACGTTCACAAGAGCATCCCTGGAGTGGGTTTCAAGAAGCGTGCCCCTCGGGCACTCAGAGAAATCCGGAAATCTGCCATGAAGGAGATGGGAATTCCAGATGTGTGCATTGACACCAGGCTCAACAAAGCTGTCTGGGCCAAAGGAATAAGGAATGTCCCGTATTGTATCCATGTGCAGTTGTCCAGAAAACATAATGAAGATGAATATGCACCAAACAAGCTCTGTACGTTGGTTACCTATGTACCTGTCACCATTATCAAAAACCTAAAGACAGTTAATGTGGATGAAAGCTGACTGTTGATTGTTAAGTAGAAGTTATAGAACTGCCAAAAAAAAAGAAAAGTTAATAACAAGCATCGATGAGGACATAGAGAAACTGGAACTCTCACACACTGCTGCTGAGAAAGTAAAACAGCACAACCACTTTGGAAAACAATCTGGCAGTTCCTCAAATGGTTAAACATTTAGTTACTGTATGACCCTGTAATTCTAATTCCTAGTCATATACATAAGAGAACTGAAAACGTATGTCCACATAAAAACATATATGAATGTTAACAGCACCATTACTCATAACAGCCAAAAAGTAGAAACAACCCAAATGTCCGTCAGCTGATGAAGGGGTAAACATAAAGTGGTCTATCCATATGGTGAAATATTATTCAGCAAAAACAAAACATGAAGTACTGATCCATGATACAACATGGACAAACCTTGAAAACATTATGCTAAGTGAAAGAAGTCGGTCGTAAAAGACTACAAGTTGTATGATTCCATTTATATGAAATGTCCAGAACAGGCAAATCCAGAGACAGAAGAGTGGTTGCCTGGGGCTGGGGGAGGATGGGGGAAATGGGTGGTGACTGATAATCTGTATGGGGCTTCTTGCTGGGGTGATGAAAATGTCCAAGATTGATGGTGATACACAACTCTGGTCACAGAGTAAAAACCTCTGTATATTTTAATGGGTAAATTGTATTAAAACTGTTAAGAAAAAAAAGCACCTTGGACCAGTGCCTTCACGTAGTAAGTGCAAATTGCTGATTTTCATTATAGGAAGAAGAAACTCCCATCAACATTAAAATGGGAAAAGCAAATTTGAGTTAACTGAAACTGGACAAAAGATCACTTCACTTGAAACAGCTGTTGAATGTACATGCAATATTCAGAAATGACAAGAAACAACAGTGTGACACCAAGAAGCATTCTGTTTCAAATGCCCATCAAGGGCTCGGAAGCTGAGCTGCTAGAAGTGACTGGAGAAGTTCTTCCCCACCTCTGCACCAAACAGCCAAAGACGGTCAAACTCCTCCTTCTGGCCTTTGAAATGGCTGTGGGGAAAGAAGGCAGCAAAAACTCTGAAACAGTTTGCTTCAAATAACTTATCCATTTAAAGTTCAAAAATAAAATGAAAGTGATACAATTTCGTGCTGGGTTTTCTATAGAGCCGAACGATTTTGCCACCCCCGAGAGAACACTAGCAGAGACTAAGGAGAGTCACAGCACACTGCTCCCAGGAGTCGTGAAGTGATTCCCCACCAACACATGTGCCAGGGTCTAAAGGGCAGAGAAGAAGAGACTAACGTCTGAAAGGCAGATGAGATGTTGGCAAGTGAAGAGAAGGCTGCGGCCAGTCCTGGGACAAGCCCCGTGAGCAGAGGCTAGAAGGGCTCCAGGCGAACTGGGGAGGTGGGGGGCGGGCAGAATCTCAACTCTCTCCTTGCTCTCCCTCGGGGAAGAAGATAGAGTTGCGTCCTGGGATGCCAGACCCTGGCTCTGCGTCCTTTCCTGCCAGCCTCATCCTCTCCCTGAACAACAGCCCCACAGAACCACCCTGACTTTACTCCCAGCACTCGAAACTCAATTTCAGCTCTATACAACCTTATTTTGAAAAGTTTCAGAAATAAAAAATATTATATTCTTTTTTTAATCTCAACATATGACTGATTTTTCTGACAGCCCTAAGCTACTTCTACTTGGTAAAGCACCTAATTCTCCTGCAAGTGAACCCCGTACTTTCCATCAGGCATAACTAGCCAGTCTGGGCTCGATAACTTCTACTGCTCAAATACCAATACATCTAACATTGATTTCATCGTTCATCTGTTTTGGACGGGAGGTGAGGGAGTATCATTCAGTTCCTCGGCCCCCCCTCAACTGCTTTCTCATCAGCAACTCAGGTATCCTAAAATCAAAGCAAAACATTTGTTTTCCTTCCTCTAGGAAGGAAAACACTTTCCACAAGCTCCATCAGGAAACATCAGCCTAGAGAAAGAATGCAACACAAATGTTAAAACAAAAATCTACAAACCTGAAGCAATTTCATTTCAAAATCAAGATACACAATGAGATGAAAGTAAATGTGTTGGTCACAAAGCATGTGTAAGCATGACCATCTGATTTTCAGCCTTCAAAGGAAGGGAGGGTTTTCATTTTTTATTATTATTCTTTGTCATTGTCCAATTAAGGCAGAAAACAACAGAGCTCATTACGAAATAATTAAGCACTGCAATAAAAGAGATTTTTGCTGTATTAATTACAGAAGGCATTAAGCGGGGAAAGGAAAACTCACCTCTGTAAAAAATGCAAAATGTCTTTCCCTGTTAAGAACACACATACAAAATGCAACAGAGAATTCAAATTCACATTGAGAGGAGAGTAAGCCACAGAATCAGAGCGAAGTCATTACTATGAGTAAATTCAGAATTAACTGGACAGGCATGCTCAATGCATTCAAAGAATTTTAAAGGCACACTGCAAATCATTCACTTAACCATGCTAGAGGAAGAATTTCCCTCCTCGACAAACAACATAAATCAATAGGGTGCCCCATGAAACAAGGAACAAACAACAATCAGGTGTGTAACAGTTCTGATTTAAAGTTACTTAAATCAGTATGTTCCAAAGATCATAATCCAGAAATTTTAACCATTCATTCACACCACCATGAAACAAGCACTTAAAAAAATAACCAAAAGAAACTAAGCACATAGATCATGTACCTGGATCAATGAGAACTTCTTGTGCCCCTGGAAGAAAGAACAGATTATGGTCTTTTATTTGAAAAACAAAACTACTTTTAAAGATAACTGCTAAATCACATTTCATAATTCACATAGCCTCAAAATAATCTGAGACACTTGTACCTGATCAGAAAAGCAATTCTGAGTAACAGTATGTTACAATTCAGTGCCTTTATGCTTTAGAAGGAAAAAAAGAAAAGGAAAACTATTTCTCATATCCTGCAGAAACTGTAAAGTGCTTCCCTATCTCTCTCCCTTCCCACTTTCCAAGCTTACGCTCCCTAACTCTTCTGAAACAAGTATGAGAATTTCTTTTCCCACAAATAAGCCAAGTGACAGAAGAATATCAATTTATTTGTGTAAATATACGCCCACACCTTGGCCTGGAGGAGAAAGGTATCAGAAGGCTATATGGAACCTATTTCTCCTTCCTAAAATCACACACGCACACACACACACACACACACATTCACACAGACACAGACACACATACACACTGATTTACTGGACATTTCACAAGCTAAGGATTTCCAACTTCTAGAAGGTAGCTCTGTAGTTAGTTTACAACACAAAACAGTTAACTTCATTATTATCAAGAAGCTTTTGAAAGCCTTGATCATCTGTTAAACCATCCAAATATCAATGAGACCCAATTAGCCTTCTCTATAGAACGTAATTTCCCATGATGGCAAAACACACCCTAAGAGGAACTGGGTCCAAGAGTCCTGCTTATCGTTAGCTATGATCATTTTTAAACATGTTAACAAGATTCAGAAAGGTTATTTCCCAATAACATATATTCTTACTGAAAGAGCATATGTTTTCAATCGTCCATAGAGAATAGGTCCCATGATGCTACTTAAGAGCTACTTTGTGTATTGCAATCTCCATTTTTAAATGCAGACTAAAAATCACTGCAATCTAGAAGCCACGATTATAATAAAAAACAGGTGCTTTCTATTGGATAATGACTATATGCCAAACACAATGCTTGACAACCATCACGTGCGATTGTCGGGGCAACCCTACAAGGTAGATGGGGATGAGGAAGCCTGCAGTGCGGATGTGGAGCCAGGGGTGCTGCATCATCACACACTCCACAACGTGCCCACGACGAGTGCTGACAGATCTGCACTGAGGGGACACTGAGCTGTGTGGAAGCTTGGGGAATGTGAGATTTCCAGATAGTGGTAAAAACTTCCTGTTCAGTGAAAAACCCGGTCAAATATATTATACTGTGCCATGTCCTTTGAATAGGGAATATGATTGAGACTTTTTCGATGCCTCAGAGTCATAATCACAATCATCAATTACTCGACCTCTCAGGCCGTCCAGGGATGAACCAGGCCCCATGCTAAGTACACTGAGATTGCAGAGCTTTTAAGGTTGTTTAATGAAGTTTGTAAAAATCTTTCTGTCTCATGCCTCACACAGGCAGTCAACTAGCACTTCTCACTGGTGTGGATGTATTAATACCACCTGAAACGATCCTTTTCTGCCTTTTAAGCTAATCCATCTAATCCAATCTTTTCAAACAGCAAAGAACAAGCTCAACCACAAAAAATGGACAGCGTTTACCAAATGAACTTTAACATCTAATTGGACTCCCTGGAAGCCCTTTCCTTTTATTAAACCCACTTCTAGGTACGTAACAGTCTTCTGACTGGTCGACTTTGCTATCTGATTATCTGGCCTACTCAGAAGGCTTCCCACCTCATTGTGTGTGTGAGGGGGTGGGGAGATAATAATTGGTGCTGTCTGAAGAAATCACAGTGAGAAAAAGGAGCACCCTCCAGCCAGGTCTCCACAGACACGAGTACCTCCATGTGCTCAGAAATTACATTATCAGCATCATCAGCCTGCAATGGACTGATTTCACATTAACCAAATTCGTAAAAGACTGACGTTAAGAAAATCAGAGTGGGGAGGGGGTGGGGTGAGATGTGACAGGGTAAGAGAGTGTCATGGACATATATACACTACCAAATGTAAAATAGATAACTAGTGGGAAGCAGCCGCATAGCACAGGGAGATCAGCTCGGTGCTTTGTGACCACCTAGAGGGGTGGGATGGGGAGGGTGGGAGGGAGGGAGATGCAAGAGGGAAGAGAAATGGGAACATATTGTATATGTATAACTGATTCACTTTGTTATAAAGCAGAAGCTAACACACCATTGTAAGGCAATTATACTTCAATAAAGATGTTAAAAAAAAAAAAAAAAAAAAAGAAAATCAGAGGCTGGGACTTCCTGGCAGCCCAGTGGTTAAGACTCCACGCTCCCAATGCAGGGGGCACGGGTTCGATCCCTGGTCGGGGAACTAAGATCATGCATGCCGCAGGGTGTGGCCAAAAAAAAAAAAAAGAAACAGAGGTTTACCTTATTAATGTAACAGGAGACATAAAATTATCGATCAGACTAAAATATCGGAGTTCAACAATCAGTACATTTTCTCCCCAACGGCCCAATCACAGGCAGGAGGCCACATGGCAAGCATGGACAGATGCAGAGCGAGAGGGATTTCCTAGATTAACTTGATGGACTAAATTTCTATTACAGGGACAGACCTGCTGCCTAGACCACAATGAATGCTGGTCACGGTGCATGCACAGTGGCCGAGGCACAGCTGTGAACACTTGTGTAACTCTCCCTTTCCCACCCTTTCCAGGCTGACCGATGGACCGATGTACATAGAGACCCACAGACGGGCTGATACCTCTAAAAACCCAAAGCCCACCTCTGAGAGCCTGGAAGCCAGACTGCCGGGGTTTAAATACCAGCTCTGCCACTTACTAGCTCTGTGACCTTGGTCAAATTACTTACCCTCTCTGTGCCTCAATTTCCACATCTGTAAAGTTGGGAAAATAATCAAACCCACCTCACTTGACTGTTGTGAGGATCAGAGGATTAAACTAGTTTCTGCAAAGTGCTTAGAAAAGTAGGCAGCACATTTTAGGTGCCCAACAACTGTTAACTATGAAGCACGCCCCGCCTGTCTCCCTTCTAAGCATCTTCAGTGTTTCCCTGCTAGTTTAAGTCCCAGAGGACATCCTCATTTCCCTGCTTATAAACTCCTGGGGAGCACCCATCTCCTCCACGCCACGACCGGTTCAAACTGAGGGAGGGGACGCCTCCTCCCCACTCCTCTGGGCCATGAGGAGGCCTTCTCCCTCAACACTCCAGACCCCTGGCCCACGGCTAGCCCTCCTCACACAAATGGAGTGGGCAGTGGGCTCAGGGAGTCTGGGAGACAAGTGGGGCACGGGAAACCATTCTCTCCCCCCGGGTGCTGGCCACCCTCAGGAAGCGCCCAGGATGCTCAGCTTCGTGACATGACAGCCCTGAGCATGATGGGGACAGGTCCCCTCATAGGAAGGCCCACTGTGGCCCAGAGCTGCCTGCGACTGGGTGAGTCTCTCTAGTTCTGGGATAGAGTATGAAGACACCCATTTCCCCGAAGCCCTAAAGTTCATGGAGAATGTGGCTTTACCAGTAACAAAGGAGACGTTTACCTCCCGCTGCCTGCTCTCTCCTCTCGTCTCTCAGTTGGCCGGTGGAGAAAAGAGGAGTGCAATTACTGGGCCCACTTAAGCCCCAACATATACTAATTAGCCAAAAATTCTGTGGCTTAACGTTCAGGGTGACTGTATAACAGCCCTAATTCTGACGCTGCTGCTAAATTATGAGTACAGGAAGTACTGACCCTCTTCAAATATTTTACTCATTTCTTAATTGGATCTTTCGTCATAAAACCAGCTTTTTCTATTTTAATTCCTTAGTAATTGCTAAAGACTAGATAAAATGATGGCTTCATACAAAACAGTAGCTAAGGGTTTGAGCTCTTTTGAGATAACCACTGCGCTAAACACTTTACATAATTTCTTACTCTCACAATTCTACAAAGCAGATATTAGCGTCCCTATTTTACAGACAAGGGAAAAACTCAGAAAGAACTGACTCAAGTTCGCATGGCTAAGTGGTAGCACGTGCATTCAAACCCAAGTCAAAAAACTACGCTCCTTCGTACAGCAACCAAATCACCTCCCACTAATTAACACACAGCAGCGGGTTCAATACTCAGGGAGTTCAATACATTTTTCAGCTTTAAGGTGCTCCAGGGACCACTTCTATCTGTTTTATAAAATCACGGCTTACTGGTTTCTAATACTGGAAGAGAAGTACAATTTCGCCACTGTTTGCACAGCAAGTCTGAAATTTTCACACTGAGATGACAGAATAAAAATAAGATATAACTAGAATAATTTGTCCAGGTATCCAGACATAATGGACATTGTGCTATCCTTAAGCATTAAACAAAGAAGTCAAATTAAAAGAACGTGGGTTAAGTCTTCTTCCACAAACAGGAAAATTAAGACTTTTAAAAGGTGCAACAGCGCCACCTATGGCCAAAAAGGCTGTCCAAGTTGCTGTAAAAGATACAACACAAAAATTGCCTGTATAATAAGAAACGATCAGTAAGGTTTTTAAAAATAGGATGTTCAGAGCCTATAACTAAAAGCTTATCTAGCTCATAACTGAATTCTGCTTCAGGGAAGGGAGTGGTATTCAGTATGTAATCTGAAATTGTTAACACTCCTGAATAAGACATAGGCTCATGGAAACTAATCTTAGAAGAAGGAATCCAGTCCAGCCTCTTCATTTTACAGACAGGGAGACTGAGACCCAGGATCCATCCTTCTAGCAATCAGCAGCAAAGCTCTCCTAGTCCTTTTGTTTTACACTAGCTAGCTGTACTAGCTCTATATTCATAAAAGTCATGTCTGCACGTTTCCAACAGCAGATAATCTGTGTCTTGCAAAATACTTCCCAAAGAGCGTTCAACTACAAATCATACAATTTTGTTGAAATACAAAACACTTATTTATATATTAAAATAAAGAGGGAGGGGAAAAAAAAAAGAGGGAGGGGATATGGGGATATATGTATACATATAGCTGATTCACTTTGTTATGCAACAGAAACTAACATAACATTGTAAAGCAATTATACTCCAATAAAGATGTTAAAAAATAAAAATTTTTAAAAATTTAAAAGTAATATATAAATAAAATAGCATGAGCTCCACTTTTATTCCCTCTATAAAGGAAAAGTGACAGATGTCAAATCAACGTTTTGATTATTTACCTCCCCCAGCAGCAGAAATACTTGCTCAATCAAAAAAAGCAGCATTCTCCTAGCATCAACAAGGCAATTCCTTAAAAGATAACATTCCGTCTTTATCTTGTAAGAGGACACATGACCCACCGCCATGATGACGCTCAGATCTGGACTGTGTAAACTGTCAACACATCATTAAATGTACAGCTCTCTTGTCTCAAAAGACTCATATACCTGTGCCTTCACTTCTAACAGGCAGAATTGTTCTCAGAGCTTTCTGAGATGCTCTTCCCAGGTTTTATAAAATCCTCAAATTTGCCTTGAATAAAATTTTCCATTTTCTTTCTTAAAAAATAAATACATGAAACCTATTAAGGGTACAGGAAAAAAAAATCAAAACTTTCTTCAATCACAAAAGAGATAAGCTTATTCTCTGAAAATAATCAATATTGATTTTTCTAAACGTAAAGGCCGTGGTCAAATTCCTAGCAATTTAAAGGTTCTAGTGGATGATTACAAGGCAATATGAATTCTGAGTTGTAAAAATATACATTCTGTACAAATAATCTTCAAGTTCTTCAGCTTGTCAGAAGACAATTTAGCTAGCCCCTATCTTACTAGGATGACACTCATCAAAACTTCATACTGCACTAAAAAAAAGTAACCGAATCCTTATCACTTTAAGTGATATTCATATATATCATATGTATATACACACTGAATATGCATCAGAAATAAACCACCCTCTTCGGTATTCAGAGCTGATCCTTGTAAACTATCTGTCATTGTGACAGCAAATTTTTACTGAGAATCTCTTGGGTGCTTTGTGCAAGGTATCTAACTCGCAGTCAGACTAGGTAAATAACATTATTCAAATTTCACAAATGAGGAAATATATACTTAAACCATAAAAACCAACTTAACATATTCACCATAAGGAAAGAAAAGAGTAAAGATTTTTACTTTCCCTCAATTTTCAGTGGCTTAATCTTTTCTTCCGTACTAAAGACTACATAAAAGCAGTTCAGTCTTTATAACTTTTTCTCTCGACAAGCCTCACTAGAGAAAAACAAGCGGTAAGTCATTAGTAATGGTTGGATTTTCAAAGCTCACTTCTCTTTTGCACTGTAATCATTTTTTACGTTTCTTTTTAATGCTTCCAGAGTTAAAATAAAAAATACTAACTTTTTAGGTCATTAGCTGAGAATAAAACATCTATGCCACTCTGTCTCATATTCTCACTGACACCTCTTCTTTTAAGGCCTCATCAGGTTGAGGTCACTAAAATCAGTCATTTATGAACTCACAGGAGTTTGGGAAACCAGTCAACGGGAGGCTGATCAGAGGAGCAATTAAGGATGCACACTGTGCAGTCACCCCAGCCTGGTTCCAGCCCCGAGTCTGCCGCTGCCAGTTGCATGATTTGGGGCAAGTTACCCCATCTCTTTAAACCTCAATCCCTCACCTGCAAAAAGGAGTTACTGATAACTACCCTCAAACACCTGCTAGGAGGTAAAACGTAAGGAAAGCATTTAGCACAGACTGGCCTAGGGTAGATGCCAAATCATTCATAGCTATTTCAATAATTAGGAATGATAATGCTTACTATTAATAAATTAAGCTAGTCCAAAAAGTACAGATAACCATAAAGGAGAAACATGTGTAAATCAATAAGCATTTTCTTTTGGATTGATTGCAGAATGTCCTATTGATTTTTTAATAAACCAAGTTTTGAATAACCCTGAATACTCTGAATACTAAGAAAGTGAAGTTTTTTTTAAAAAATTTAAACAAAAGGAGAATTAAAGCAAAAAGAGGTAGGGAGTACAGAATTCTTTTTTGAAACTAAATTCAGTTTTAAGAGGGGGGAAAATTCCCTTTTCTCAGAGGAAATCTTGAAAACTATGTAAAGGGGATCTGAGATGTCTAGAGTCTTTTAACACTATTCATGAATTCATATTACCAAGTCTTAAAACTACTTGACAATCAACAATAATAATACTGATAATAATAATGGCTGCTAACATTTATCCAGCACTGGCTGGGACTGTTGTAGGTCCTTTAAATGTGCATCTCATGCAGCCTTCACAAGAACCCTCCAAGGTAAGTACAATTATTATCTCCCCCACTTCACAGATAAGGAAATTGAGGCACAGAGAGATTAAACTTGTTCCAGGCCACACCGCCATTAAATGACATCTGTAGCCTGCTATTTTGCTGGTGAAAAAGGAACCTGAGATATAAATTCAAGGGAGAATGTTAAATAATCAGTTTGTCTGGTCTTCACCTCAAAGAGTGGATACCATAAACTCCGGATGTGAGATGAGGCTGCCACTACAAGCTGACTAATCTTGAAATTAATATCCAGGACGAAGCAACATATATACTCATGATAGCAAATCCGATCACGGCTCTGGACCCTTTAGTGCCTGGAAGGTGGTAAAATCATTTCCGAATCTAAACGCCATCGGCGCTGCTCTTTCAGCTCTCATCCAAGCTTCACTGGATGTCCTTCTCCACAGACTGTCTTCAACAGTGAAAAGTTCTCAAGTGTTTCACACTATGCACAGCTAAATAAAGACATTTCTCTACTGCAGACAGAGCACTTTTTCAGGCTTAAGACTTTTTCTGCCTATCTTTAGCAAGGGGAGAAAGTGAAACGTCACCCTAAAAAGGCGCCAGAGTCTCACTAATCACATGAGTAGAACAGTCCCGACACATTATAACTCTTCAAAGAGCAGGGAAAGAATAAAATAAAACAACCTCCAACAAAAGGCAACCCAGAGAGAGAGCACTTTCTTCTAAGGAGACGATAAAACAGCTGTCACCTGTGTGTTGGCTATTTTAGCACTTGGCCGCTGGCGCGAGGCGACAAGAGGACTTGAAATGCTGGAATCTCATAGCAGAGACAGCAGTTACAACACCACGGGATAAACACAGGTGGTGAGCACCGACGGGAGGCATCTCAAGTCAAAACGGAAGCCCAGGAGAGCAGGGAGCAGAGACATTCCAGTCTGAGGACTTTCTCTATCACTTCTCAGCCCGCTTTACTTTCCTCTCCAATAACTGAGACCCCACTAAAACCGTCAGGAACGGTCTGCTGAAGGATGATAAAACATCTTCAAGGGCCACCAAAGATTCATCTAAGCAGTTCTACAAAGAGTGCACCCAGATTCAGACTGCACGGCTACACTGACTGGCTCATAGAGGTGGTCTCTGCAGTCTTTGCTGGTGACGGGGATGGTATAATTCAGGGGAAAAAGACACTGAAGGCATTTCCCCATCCAATACACATCAACGGCCGTGGGCCTTCTCTTTGGGGGGAAAAAAAATCTGTAAAAATCTCATGGTTCAAAAAACACCTAGTAGTTTTGTGTATAGCCTCGATCTCTGCATTCTTTGTTATTATCTTCGTGACCTATGCGGTATGACAACTACATCCTGAACATTTAAGGCAAATTCATTTATTAAGGGTCAAAAGGGTCAAGTTCATTCAACAAGCATTTGTGGTTCTGCTCCTCCAACGATGCATTTTTACTCTTCATAGGCGCTAACAAACATGAGCAAATCAAACTTCATGCATTAAGAGAACTTCATCAACCAGAAAAATAAGAAACAGCTCCCCGGGCCCTGAATTAGCTGCTAAAAGTGACATCTGGGACTAACTTCACCAAATACACAGAAATTATGACAAGGACCCAGACAGAGAACTTCAAAGACAGCCTACCATGAAATTTTATGCAACTGGTCCAGAAATCAACCCATCACTGTAATCCATTAATATCATTTGATAAGACTCAATAAGATCAATACATATTCAATAGAACCAGAAGACAATGTCTCACGTGCAGGATTTCTGACTCAACAGATTTTATATTTTATTTAAACATTACTCAACCTTCACTCAGAGGGAACAGGAATAGATTATTCCTGCTTGCTTAAGGTCTGTAACTGAGTCCAGGATGGAGGCAAGAGCAGAGCTTACCTGGTCGATGTCTGTTGGCTGCTTCAGCAGGAAGTGAGCTACCCTGGAACCTTCGAGCTCCAGTTTTACCACCAGTTCCACCAGGATAGTGATAGATGACAGAAGCTGAACATAACCCTTCAAGGGCAGCTGGGCATTAAAATAAAAGTTCAATTAATAAAGTTAGTGGCCCACCCTTAGCAAAAATTGCAGTGACTAAGAATGATCTGAACAGCCTGATGATGTGGAAATGCCAATTTTTCCACAAAACAGAGATCAAACCTACAGATCACTGGTTTTGTTACAAACAGGAACATGGCCCCTACTATGTTTTGCAGGCCTGTGTCAAAGCTGGCAGCGCAGAAAATTCTCGTGATGCTCAACGTTTCTCTGAGGGGCTGAGCACATGTGAGACAGGCTGTTCATTCATTCATTTAACCAACAGTTTAGTTCACACTGTGTGGCAGGCTCTGTGCCAGATGCTGACACTGCAGACAGATGTAGAAGTGCCCTGGATCGAAACTATTTTTAAAATCATACCACTGGAAGAAGGACCAGAATACCTATCCCCATCATTCACCCTGAATGCATCTATCCCATTTCGAGGAAACACCTAGCAGGCCTGTCTCCGTCTCAAAGGCAGCCATACTGAGTTGCTGCAACTTTTCATTCTTCTATCACTGGCAGTTAAACCCTAAGAACCCTGGACTATGCTACTCGCCTCACAAGTTGTGCTGCAGTGTTCATCTTTACCCAGTAGCTCAGTGGTTCTCTAACTTTTTGGTCTTAGAACTCCTTGACGCTGAAAAATCACTGAGGACCACAAAAAAGAGCGCTTTTTTTGTGCAGGTTACATCTACAGATATTTACCATATTCGAAAATAAAACTAGAAGAGGATTTAAATATTTATGTGTTCCTTCCTTTTAAAACAATAATAAGCCCATTACATGTTAAACTTTTTTTAAAATATCTTTATTGGAGTATAATTGCTTCACAATGTTGCATTACTTTCTGCTGACTAACAAAATGAATCAGCTATATGCATACGTATATCCCCACATCCCCTCCCTCTTGCGTTTCCCTCCCACCCTCCCTATCCCACCCTTTTATGTGGTCGCAAAGCACCTAGTTGATCTCCCTATGCTATGCAGCTGCTTCCCACTAGCTATCTATTTTACATTTGGTAGTGTATATATGTCAATGTTACTCTCTCACGTCGCCCCAGCTTACCCTTCCCCCTCCAAGTGTCCTCAAGCCCGCTCTCTACGTCTGCGTCTTTATTCCTGTCCTGCCCCTAGGTTCATAAGAACCATTTTTTTTTTTAAGATTCCAAATATATGTGTTAACATACGGTATTTCTTTTTCTCTTTCTGACTTACTTCACTCTGTATGACAGACTCTAGGTTCATCCAGCTAACTACAAATAACTCAATTTCATTTCTTTTTACAGTTGAGTAATATTCCATTGTATATATGTGCCACACCTTCTTTATCCATTCATCTGTCAATGGACACTTAGGTTGCTTCCATGTCCCGGTTATTGTAAATAGTGCTGCAATGAACACTGTGGTACATGACTCTTTTTTAATTATGGTTTTCTCAGGGTATATATGCCCAGTAGTGGGATTGCTGGGTCATATGGTAGTTCTATTTTTAGTTTTTTAAGGAACCTCCATACTGTTCTCCATAGTGGCTGTATCAATTTACATTCCCACCAACAGTGCAAGAGGGTTCCCTTTTCTCCACACCCTCTCCAGCATTTATTGTTTGTGGATTTTTGGATGATTTTTTGATGACCAGCCATTCTGACTGGTGTGAGGTGATACCTCATTGTAGTTCTGATTCGCATTTCTCTAAAGATTAGTGAAGTTGAGCATCTTTTCATGTGTTTGTTGGCAATCTGTATATCTTCTTTGGAGAAATGTCTATTTAGGTCTTCTGCCCATTTTTGGATTGGGTTGTTTGTTTGTTTGATATTGAGCTGCATGAGCTGCTTGTATATTTTGGAGATTAATCCTTTGTCAGTTGCTTCGTTTGCAAATATTTTCTCCCATTCTGAGGATTGTCTTTTTATCTTCTTTATGGTTTCCTTTGCTGTGCAAAAGCTTTTAAGTTTCATTAGGCCCCATTGGTTTATTTTTGTTTTTATTTCCATTTCTCTAGGAGGTGGGTCAAAAAGGATCTTGCTGTGATTTTTGTCATAAAGTGTTCTGCCTATGTTTTCCTCTAAGAATTTCACAGTGTCTGGCCTCACATTTAGGTCTTTAATCCATTTTGAGTTTATTTTTGTGTATGGTGTTAGGGAGTGTTCCAATTTCATTCTTTTACACGTAGCTGTCCAGTTTTCCCACTTATTGAAGAGGCTGTCTTTTCTCCATTGTATATTCTTGCCTCCTTTATCAAAGATAAGGTGACCATATGTGCGTGGGTTTATCTCTGGGCTTTCTGTTCCCTGTTCCATTGATCTATATTTCTGTTTTTGTGCCAGTACCATACTGTCTTGATTACTGTAGCTTTGTACTATAGTCTGAAGTCCAGGAGCCTGATTCCTCCAGCTCCGTTTTACTTTCTCAAGATTGCTATGGCTATTCGGGGTCTTTTGCGTTTCCATACAAATTGTGCAATTTTTTGTTCTAGTTCTGTGAAAAATGCCATTGGTAGCTTGATAGGGATTGCACTGAATCTGTAGATTGCTTTGGGATGTATAGTCATTTTCACAATGTTGCTTCTTCCAATCCAAGAACATGGTATATCTCTCCATCTGTTTGTATCATCTTTAATTTCTTTCATCAGTGTCTTATAGTTTTCTGCATGCAGGTCTTTTGTCTCCTTAGGTAGGTTTATTCCTAGGTATTTTATTCTTTTTTTTGCAATGGTAAATGGGAGTGTTTCTTTAACTTCTCTTTCAGATTTTTCATCATTAATGTATAGGAATGCAAGCAATTTCTGTGCATTAATTTTGTATCCTGCTACTCTACCAAATTCATTGATTAGCTCTAGTAGTTTTCTGGGAGCATCTTTAGGATTCTCTATGTATAGTATCATGTCATCTGCAAACAGTGACAGTTTTACTTCTTCTTTTCCGATTTGGATTCCTTTCATTTCTTTTTCTTCTCTGATTGCTGTGGCTAAAACTTCCAAAACTATGTTGAATAACAGTGGTCAGAGTGGGCAACCTTGTCTTGTTCCCGATCTCAGAGGAAATGGTTTCAGCTTTTCACCACTGAGAACAATGTTGGCTGTGGGTTTGTCATATATGGGCTCTATTATGTTGAGGTAGGTTCCCTCTATGCCTACTTTCTGGAGAGTTTCTATCATAAATGGGCATTGAATTTTGTCAAAAGCTTTTTCTGCATCTATTGAGATGATATGGTTTTTATCCTTCAATATGCTAATATGGTGTATCACATTGACTGATTTGCGTATATTGAAGAATCCTTGCATTCCTGGGATAAACCCCACTTGATCATGGTGTATGATCCTTTCAATGTGCTGTTGGATTCTGTTTGCTAGTATTTTGCTGAGGAGTTTTGCATCTATGTTCATCAGAGATATTGGCTTGTAGTTTTCTTTTTTTGTGACATCTTTGTCTGGTTTTGGTATCAGGGTGATGGTGGCCTCGTAGAATGAGTTTGGACGTGTTCCTCCCTCAGCTATATTTTGTAAGAGTTTGAGAAGGATAGGTGTTAGCTCTTCCCTAAATGTTTGATAGAATTAGCCTGTGAAGCCATCTGGTCCTGGGCTTTTGTTTGTTGGAAGATTTTTAATCACAGTTTCAATTTCAGTGTTTGTGACTGGTCTGTTTATATTTTCTATTTCTTCTTGGTTCAGTCTCGGAAGGTTGTGCTTTCCTAAGAATGTGTCCATTTCTTCCAGGTTGTCCATTTTATCGGCATATAGTTGCTTGTAATAATCTCTCATGATCCTCTGTATTTCTGCAGTGTCAGTTGTTATTTCTCCTTTTTCATTTCTAATTCTGTTCATTTGAGTCTTCTCCCTTTTTTCCATGACGAATCTGCTAATGGTTTATCAATTTTGTTTATCTTCTCTAAGAACCAGCTTTTAGTTTTATTGATCTGTGCTACTGTTTCCTTCATTTCTTTTTCATTTCTTTCTGATCTGATCTTTATGATTTCTTTCCTTCTGCTAACTTTGGAGGTGTTTTGTTCTTCTTTCTCTAATTCTATAGGTGTAAGGTTAGGCTGTTTGAGATTTTTCTTGTTTCCTGATAGGATTGTATTGCTATAAACTTCCCTCTTAGAACTGCTTTTGCTGCATCCCATAGGTTTTGGGTCGTCGTGTTTTCACTGTCATTTGTTTCTAGGTATTTTTTGATTTCCTCTTTGATTTCTTCAGTGATCTCTTGGTTATTTAGTAGTGTATTGTTTAGCCTCCATGTGTTTGTATTTTTTACAGATCTTTTCCTGTAATTGATGTCTAGTCTCATAGCGTTGTGGTTGGAAAAGATACTTGATACGAGTTCAATTTTCTTAAGTTTACCAAGGCTTGATTTATGACCCAAGATATGGTCTATCCTGGAGAATGTTCCATGAGCACTTGAGAAGAAAGTGTATTTTGTTGTTTTTGGTTGGGATGTCCTATAAATATCAATTAAGTCCATCTTGTTTAATGTGTCATTTAAAGCTTGTGTTTCCTTATTTATTTTCATTTTGAATGATCTGTCCATTGGTGAAAGTGGGGTGTTAAAGTCCCCTACTATGATTGTGTTACTGTCAATTTCCCCTTTTATGGCTGTTAGCATTTGCCTTATGTATTGAGGTGCTCCTATGTTGGGTGAATATTTACAATTGTTATATCTTCTTCTTGGATTGATCATTGTTAGTGTCCTTCTTTGTCTCTTGTAATAGTCTTTATTTTAAAGTCTATTTTGTCTGATATGAGAATTGCTACTCCAGCTTTCTTTCGATTTCCATTTGCATGGAGTATCTTTTTCCATCCCCTCACTTTCCAGTCTCTATGTGTCCCTAGGTCTGAAGTTGGTGTCTTGTAGACAGCATATGTAGAGGTCTTATTTTTGTATCCATTCAGCCAGTCTATGTCTTTTGGTTGGAGCATTTAATCCATTTACCTTTAAGGTAATTATCTGTATGTATGTTCCTATTATCATTTTCTTAATCGTTTTGGGTTTGTTTTTGTAGGTCTTTTCCTTCTCTTGTATTTCCTGCCTAGAGAAGTTCCTTTAGCATTTGTTGTAAAGCTGGTTTGGTGGTGCTGAATTCTCTTAGCTTTTGCTTATCGGTAAAGGTTTTAATTTCTCTGTCATATCTGAATGAGATCCTTGCTGGGCAGAGTAATCCTGGTTGTAGGTTTTTCCCTTTCATCACTTTAAATATGTCCTGCCACTCCCTTTTGGGTTGCAGAGTTTCTGCTGAAAAATCAGCTGTTAACATTATGGGGATTCCCTTGTATGTTATTTGTTGCTTTTCCCTTGCTGCTTTTAATATTTTTTCTTTGTATTTAATTTTTGATAGTTTGATTAGTATGTGTCTTGGCATGTTTCTCTTTGGGTTTATCCTGTATGGTACTCTCTGTGCTTCCTGGACTTGAATCACTATTTGCTTTCCCATGTTAGGGAAGTTTTCAACTATAATGTCTTCAAATATTTTCTCAGACCCTTTCTCTTTCTCTTCTTCTTCTGGGACCCCTATAATTCAAATGTTGGTGCATTTAATATTGTCCCAGAAGTCTCTGAGATTGTCCTCAATTCTTTTCATTCTTTTTTCTTTATTCTGCTCCCTGGCAGTTATTTCCACCATTTTATCTTCCAGCTCACTTATCTGTTCTTCTGCCTCAGTTATTCTGCTATTCATTCCTTGTAGAGTATTTTTAATTTCAGTAATTGTGTTGTTCATCACTGTTTGTTTGCTCTTTAGTTCTTCTAGATCCTTGTTATTTGTTTCTTGTATTTTCTCCATTCTGCTCCAAGATTTTGGATCATCTTTACTATCATTACTCTGAATTCTGTTTCAGGTAGCTTGCCTGTTTCGTCTTCATTTATTTGGTCTTGCAGGTTTTTACCTTGGTCTGTAACATATTTTGTTGTCGTTTCTTCTTTTTTTTTTTTTTTTTTTTTTTTGATGGGTGGTGCTGTATTCCTGTCTCACTCGTTGTTTGGCCTGCGACATCCAGCACTGGAGTTTGCAGGCAGTTGGACAGGGCCGGGTCCTGGTGCTGAGATGAGGACCTCCAGGAGGCCTCACTCCAATTGATATTTCCAGGGGTCTGAGGTTCTCTGTTAGTCCAGTGGTTTGGACTCGGAGCTCCCACCACATGAGCTCGGGCCCAACCTCCGGCCTGGGAACCAAGATCCTGCAATTTTCGTGGTGCAGTTAAAAAAAAAAAAAAAGAAAGAAAAAAGGAGCAGTACAATATCAAAGAATAAAAAGCAAAACAAAATTAGAAAGATAAAAAACATATTAGGAAAAATAAGACTATAATTGAAACAACTGCAACAAGGTAAAATGAAACCACAACAGAAAAAAGAAGAAAAAAAAAAGGGGGGGGAACAAGCCAAAAGGAGAGAAAAATAACAAAGTATAAAGAATAAAATAAAACTAGAAAAATAAAAGATTTATTAGGAAAAATAAAAATATAAAAGAATCAACAACAATGAATCAACAAGGTAAAACAGAACCCCAATCTAAAAGAGGAAGAAAAAAAAACTCTTGGCTCTGGGGGTGGCGTTTAGGCGGGGGTGGAACTTAGGCAGGGGTGGGGTTTGGGGTGGGCGGGACCTAGGTGGGTGGGGGGTGATGTTCAAGCATGGGGCAGGGCCTCTGCTTACAACCTGCCACAAGGGGAGAGGCAGCACGTGGAAAGGAGGGTCTCTGGAGCGTGGGGTTCCAGGAGTTTGGAGGTGGGGCCCTGAGTGCAGGTTTGTGGGTGGGGTTTAGGCCCAGCGAGTTGGAGGGGGTCTCCGAGTGTAGAGGTGGGGCCCTGGGTGGGGGCCCTGGGTGGGGATGTAGGGGTGGGGCTTGGGTTCTGCGCGGCAGGAGGGAGGCTCCGAGGGCAAAGGATTAGGCCTGGGAGCCCAACAGGCTTCCCGGTGCCTAAGTGGACAGCGAAAGCACTGGCCTCATTCCTTTCTGTTCATTCATGCCCCTCCCCCACTGTCTCCCCCAGGGTCTCCCCTGTCCCCGCTGGACCCCTAACCGTGGGTGGATCCCACTGGGTGTAGGAACTCCTCCCTTCCCCCAGCCGCCCCTCAGCAGTGCCGTCCCAGAGGTCCGGCCTTTACTTTTGCTCCCCCTTCCCCCCCACCCACTCCCTCAGGACCCATGTGGCTGGAGGGGGCCTCGGTGGGCAGACGATCAGGCCCGGGATATCAGCGGGTTTCCAGGGGCCCAAGTGGGCAGGAGAAACCTGGCCACGCTCCCTTTTGATCCTCTGCCCTCCCAATGGTTCCCCAATTTCCCCCTTCGGGCGTGGGATCCCTTCCCCTCCCCCAGCCACCCCTCAGGGGCTCCAGTCCCGTCCCACCTCCACTTCTCCTCCCCCTTCACTCCCCCCATGCCCCACATCCTAGCCAGTGGCTGGGGGTTCCTCCCATCCCCTTAGGTGTCCGTGGTCCCCCACCGGTGCCTGGTAGGTGCCCTAGTTGTGAGGAGACGCGAATTCCGCGTCCTCCTAGTACGCCATCTTGACCATGTTAAATTTTTTAAGGGGTGTTTTTTGTTTTTGGCTGCGTTGGGTCTTCCTTGCTACGTGCAGGCTTTTCTCTAGTTGCGGCAAGCGGGGCTACTCTTCATTGCGGTGCACAGGCTTCTCATTGCTGTGGCTTCTCTTGTTGCGGAGCACAGGCTCTAGGCGCACGGGCTTCAGTAGTTGTAGCACGCAGGCTTCAGTAGTTGTGGCACTCGGGCTCAGTAGTTGTGGCTTGCGGGCTCTAGAGCACAGGCTCAGTAGTTGTGGCACATGGGCTTAGTTGCTCCATGGCATATGGGATCTTCCCGGACCAGGGCTCGAACCCATGTTCCCTGCATTGGCAGGCGGATTCTCAATCACTGCACCACCAGGGAAGCCCCGACCATGTTAAATTTTCATGAACAACAACTACGTTTCAAAACAAAAACAATATGCTGGAAGAGGGGCATTGTTTGCATTTTTACAATTTTACATGAAATTTCTTTCATGTCTGGCTCGAGACAAGTGTGCTGATTCTCACACCTGCTTCTGCCCTCAATGTGCTGTGATGTCACACGTCCTGGAGCCCCCCGGAAACCCCACTGTCCATTTCTGAGGGACCAAGAGTGAAATAAGCTGGCAGCACCTGGCACCACCCACTCCACCCCGCCTTCACAGGAACCCGACCTGCCCATTATCACTGGGTGGGTCAGGTGCCCGGTGGCTTCTTCCCGGATAAGCACCTAACCTTCAGCTCTACTCCACCAGTGCACAGCAAGTCATTATAGACCTCTCCTTCAAGAAAACGAAGTAAAACTCCTATTCGCCTTTCCCCTCCTACTTAATCCTTTATCTGTTTCTTGTTTCTTTTCCATCTATTCCTTCTCTTTCTCACTTTCATTTCCCTATCCTCTTTAAGAAACCAAATTATGAAATTTAAGTCCATTTTAAGAATTTATATTTTGTGTGTCCTATAGGACGCTGTTGATCTTCCACTGAAGAACTTGGTTACTTCATTCTGACTTGTATTTACCACAGTGGCTGACGGGCCCTCTGACTGAGCTGTCAACCTCTTCCAGGAAAGGACCCTGTTTCAGCCCTCACTCACGCCACGTTTATTTAACAAGCACTCACAGAACATCTACAATATGCTAGATGATGGACACACACAGACCACGCCTCCCACTCCCACCTCCAGGACATGGCCCCTGAAGGAGAAAAACACGCAAACAGGCAGTCCCAGCACAGAGGGTAAACTCCGTGCAGACAGGATTCTGTACAAGACCCGTGGGCACCCACTGCGTGGAGGGGTCAGAAGAGGCTGTCCTTTGAAGCAGGTTTTCTTTTTTTTAAGTTTTTTTAATTGAGATATAATTCACATACCGCAAAACTCACCCACTTAAAAGTGTACGATTCGGGAACTTTTGTATATTGACAGCTGTGCAACCCCTACCACTATCTAATTCCAGAACCTTTTCATCACCCCAAAGAAACCCCATGACCATCAGCAGTCCCTCCCCATTCCCCCCTCTGCCCAGCCCCAGGCAACCAGTAATCTGCTCTTTGCCTCTAGATTTGCCTATTCTGGACATTTCAGATAATCAGCATCATATAATATGTGGCCTTTTGTGTCTGATTCCTTTTACTTGACACGATGTTATCAGGGTTCATCCATGTTGTAGTGGTATCAGTATCTCATTTGTTTTTATGTCTGAATAACATTCCACTGTATGGAGAAACATTTTGTTCATCCATTCATCATCTGACCTATGGATGAGGTTTTGAAGAACGAGTGTAAGAGGTGACTAACATGGGGAATGGCATTCTAAGCAGAGGGCAAGATGTGCTTTAAAAAAACAAAAACAAAAAACAGAGCAACAAGGAAATTCAGTGTGTTTTTGAGGAAAGTGCATGCTTGGTTCAGCAGGACTGCAGTGCAGGGCTGGGTGGGAAAGTGGCAGGCGATAAGGTGAGGCAGTTAGCCTGGAAGACTCCCCACGGCAACCAGCTCAGCTGACTGCTTCCCCTCCCTCTCCATATGTTTTTAGAGCCATTGTTTCTAGGTTTTCTCTTATTTCAAGTAGCAGTTGCTGTAATTACATACGTGATCATCTTCATCAGATAACCTTACCTCCAAGCCACAGAAAGTCATTCACTGAGCGAAGCAGTTCCACGGACATATGGTAATGGACCAGGGAGTCCTGCAGCATCCCGGCCTGCAGGCACAAATCCCCCACATGCTTCCGCATGCGCCCTTGGCACCGCTTCTTGTAATGTCTATAAAGTAAAATGCACGGAAATGTATCAGTGATAATGCCCGACTTCTGCCCCAAAAGCACACTGGCTAAGCACTTTTCAATTCCCTCACTACAAAAAAAAGCTAAGAAGGCAACCTTAGGCTCCACAATTGAAAGCCAGCCACCATCATTGCCAGTTTATGAGCAAAGTTATTTTTTAAACCTAATAGAATACATGTATTTCACGTGGATAATATTAGAGCAGGCTTTCTCTTTTCAAATTTTCCAATCACAACATTAGCACAAGAAAGTTTATGTTTCAGCTTTTAAAAAAAATCAATTATCTTCCACTTTCTTAACCTCAAACCTATTATTCTTTTATAAAGAGAGCTATGCTGCATATTATAAGCCAACTGTTTGGCTTTTGCAAACAAGACCTTTATCGTCACTATTTCAGAGCAAGCTTTAATGATACTTTGAGAGGTGGGGCCTGGGACTCTCGCTAACAGCTCTTTAAATATTGGCAAGGATGTGCTATTAAATAATGCAAAAGCTTCTAACTCTGTATCAACTCAGAAACCAAAGAAATTATACCAAAGTCTTGCTTTATCATTTTTAAATATTCCTATTCTTGTGAATATTAAATTTCTTAAAAGATTTTTCAAGAAAAACAGCAGCTGTATTAAATTTCCTCTCACCAAGAAAGCAATCTTATCAAGAATAAAAACCCCTATGTTAATCCAAAAGATGTGAAGTTTCTAGCTAAATGAATGTACAGATCTCAATACAAACTTAAATCCCATCTGATCTAACTCTGGAATGTACCTTTTCTGTTCCAAATGTTCGCTGAACTAAGATCATCACATAACACAGAGAAGGAGAGAAGAGGAAAGTCGGCTTGGCCTCCATCTGTTTTCTTCCCAGCCACAAGGCGCTGCTAGGATGGCCCCCGCCAACAAGCCCTCCCCATAAGAAAATACTGCATCTAAATTGCCCCGCCATCCCCAAGCACACCCTGCCATCTCTCCCCCACTGGTCACCTCAACAGCCCTCTAATGGTCTTCTAATGACCCTCCCACCCTGTACCACCCTCCCCTTCATCCCTGCTACACACACACACTCACACACAGCCAGAGTGGCCTTCCCAAAGCACAAATCTGATTAGGTCACTCCCTCACTTCAACGCCTTCAAAGTTTCCCCAGTACAGTTCTGGCCCTCCCCACTGCCCCCTGCATTCCCCAGCCTTACCGCAGTACCGAGGTCCCCAGTGACCACAGGGGCCACCTGACCCTTCGGTCTAGCTACTTCCCACTCACCTTAGGGCTCATTTCAACTCAGTTTCTCAAGGAAGCCTTCCCTGCCTCCAACCTCTGCACCTGTGGGCCTCTCCCTCCCAAAGGTGGGCAGTGCTTGGCCTGCTTCCTTGCTGTGTCCTCCTGTTCTAACCAGAAAAGAATTCAGCATCCAAATGCACATTTTCCTCCTCCATTACCACGACTGTGGACTTTTAATACGTGGCTCAGTTTACAAATACCACCATGATGTTGACTCAATAGATTTTGAATTAGACTTTTTTTCAGTAGACTCTACTCCTATCCTGTTAGACTAAAATTTGCTTTAAAGCATCCTGTCTTAACTCTCCAAAAAAAGTATATTATTACATCTTCGTATGAACTTACAAAGGTGCACATCTGCTGTAGCAAAATATAGCCCAGAACATCTTCAAAAATAAAAAGTGCAATCATTGTGATCAGAAACAGTTGGTTTTGAAAATACAGGATTTTTACAAAAAGGAGTCAGCTAAATATGCTCTTAGTTTTTCATATTAAGGTCATACGATTCAACAAAACAATATAAAATATTCTAAATTATATAAAAATAGAATGAACCCTAATACTTTGGAGAAAATCTCCAAAATACCAAACAAACAAAATTCTATCACAGATTTATATAAATTAAAGTATTTAACTCTCGAAGTACTATATGCCCCAAGACTGGGTCATCTCAAGATTATGAGCAATTCTGTTCCAATCCTTTGAAAACACAGTAAGAAACAGATAAAGGAATTAAGACAATTCGATTTGTAGTTAGGTAAACTACAAAATAAACTAAAATATTTTAAGCCAATTTTGTAATTTAGACTATAAGCTTCCGCATCAAAATTCTTTTTCCAAAAAGACATGGATCCTTCTTTCACGGATCATTTGAAAATGGTAATGTCACGTTTTTTAAGTCTCTCTAAAAGTTCAGAGTTCTTATATATACATTATTAGAATTGTCACATTGTGTGACCACTGAATATGCTTATGGATAAGGAAAAAAAACATACGAGCAAACAGTATGACAAAGAAAAATACAACATGAAGCCACAGTAGCAAATAAAGGTAACATTAACACAAAATGCAAATATTCAAAATATGCCATAATTTGTTGTAAATTTCAAAACTAATGGTGAATTTCAAAGCCATGAGCAACAGAACTTAGCCAAAAATGTGAACATGCTCTAAATACTTCAAAGAGTGACTCACGTTATTTCATTATTCTGACAAGTTATAAACACTGGGTTAAAGGAATTGGAAATAAGGATTGATAGAAAAATTAAAAACCCAATAACCCCTAAGTCATAATGGCCTCAAATCAATCGTAACTAAATCACAGGCAAAGACCTGCCAGCCTCCCCAGATAAAGGGAAAGGCATCCTTTCTAGAAGCTGTGCAAAAACACCTAACACACAGCCGCAAGCACTGTCACAGAAGGCGCTCACACTGCACTTTACACTAAGTACAATTCAACTAAAGATATACGCTGTATTATTCTCATGACTTCTGATCAGATAAAAGAAGAAAGTGTTTCATATGTGTGCGATTTGGGTACTATTTACATGGCTTGTGGAAAAAAAGGGCTTGGTATATTCTAATCCAAAAACCAATTTACATGCAAAGAATGTATATATTCAAATCCAAAGGAAAACCAGAGCTGCTCAACAACAGTTTGCAATTAAAGTCCAAAGGAACTTTGATAAAGGTAATCTCTTTTTTTTTTCTTTTTGGTATTATATAGTTTTAAAGGCATCTGCATAATTAAGTGATAGCTACAGCCCATGATTTTGCACTAGCATATTATGGACTGAGGAAACCTAGATTACGTGCATCGTGCATAAACACACTGACAGGCGCCCCTTTGGTGGAGCTGAAGTTCCAAAGTAGACAACTTTATGTTGTAAGACAGCTCTAAACAGAAAATAAGAAATGCAATGTTCTGTACTCAATTTCAGATGGTATATGGGCCATTAACTGATTCTGCATCTTGTCTTACGAAATCTTCCAATAAATCATCAATGTCA
The DNA here is from genome assembly GCF_028021215.1 of Eschrichtius robustus. NCBI lineage: Eukaryota > Metazoa > Chordata > Mammalia > Artiodactyla > Eschrichtiidae > Eschrichtius > Eschrichtius robustus. Next base: position 83,611,914 of record NC_090840.1, read on the forward strand.
ATTTCCTCCATCTGAACTATTTTATGCTAAAGTTGGATATTAAACCTTCACTCCATAAAGAAAGCCCAGGCCTACCCTGCAGCATAGTTACATTCTGCTGAGGAAAGCGGATCAAGGGAGGGCTGGACAGTTTCCATTACAAGTTCGGAAGTTTCTAAGTCTGATTTTGCACCTGTGCGTCATTTGCAAGCATGTCATCATTGGAGTGAAATGAAGACCTTCAACTCTGGGATGTAAAGCATGCTGATGCTTCCTAACCATCAGACAAGTCTGAGCTTCATGAAATAGAACTGCAGCACTTAAGTCAGAGACTTTTTCTGAAAGGCTCCAAAACTGATCCACTTTACCATTCCAGATGTAACAGGAAGGTAACAGAATTAGTAGTGAGAACACATCCTTGAAAGCCTGACAAGGCCGTGCTTGAATCCTGCTACAGCATTTACTACCCCTGTGATGCTGGGCTAATGACTTAACCTCTCTGAGAAGGCTTCCCACTCTGGAAAAGGGGGCTGCTACCACCCACCTCAGGTGGCATCGATGTGGCATGAGTGAAATATGTAGGTGGGGAGGCTGACTGGTGCCTGATACAGAGCCTTGCTAGTTTCCCTCCCCCACCCTTCTCCCCTTATAAACTTGCATATTCCCCCTAATAAGTATCAAACCCCTGGGATAGACTGTCCTATTCTTTGTATCCACCAGTGTAGTGCCTTACCCTTAGAAGGATCAAAAAAGAACTGCTTCCTGCATAGTAACTATCAATGTTCTTAAGAGATTTGGATTTTTTTAAGTCTATTTTGAGGGGAAAGACTATTCCAGAACTATCCAACAATCCTTCCACATGTCAGCCCCTCCTCCCAATGCCCATCCCCTCCGTCCTCAGATCCCCTGTCTGATCTGCCTTGTGACCGTGGGGAAGATAGTCCACTGGACTGGCAGGGCTCCACACCACCCCAGGCCTTCCTCCCTCCCTCAAAGGTGAGTGTGACCCCATCTTCTCCCCGCTCCCACGCCACTCCAACTCCAGCTTCTGAGTCTCGGGACCCATGGGAAAGGCCCTGCATCCAGGGCACAGCCCAGCCATCACAGGATCCCACCCTATGTTTTCCAACCCAGATGGCCTCAACTTCTTGCACTTGCTACACTTACTTCTGTTTTGTCCCCCCACCCCAGAATGGGATGGACCCTTGCAGAAAGTCTGGCTTATCTCGATGAAAGATGAACGTCCACATTTGGACCAGAGCATTAAAGGAGAAACAAGGTCTCCTGGCCAGCATGGTGGTGTGGCAAAACCCTTCCCCAGGGGTGAGATGAACCGGGGGGAAGAACGTGAGGTCCTAGGTCAGCCAAAGCATCTCCATTCACAGCTGACCTTGGGTGACGGAGCTGCAAACTAATGACATGCCCATCAGTGGCGGACATTAGCCTCAACAAATAAAGAATCAGCTATTTCTTGCCAACATGGGTTAAAAGTAAAGGCTGGTGCAGGTAGGGCCTATACATCTGCTAAGAAAAACCACAGACCTGGCTCTGAACGCTTATTGGCTAAAGCAGAGAGGAAGCCATGGTCACTTAGAGAGGTCCTTGTGTCCACCAGATCCAAACAAACTAGCTATTTAGAAGGACATATTTTTCTGATACCTAGAAAAACTGCCCTCATAAAGGGGGCAAAAGAGTGGCATACATTTTACACTAGCCTCTGCCCCTTTATGACGGAAAGTTGCTCGGACAAAGTAAAGTAAATGGCATGGTCAAGGTGAAAGCAAAAGGAAATCTGGTGTCCGCTCCTCCAACAGCGTCCCTCCACGGCCAGCAGACCCCCAAGCCGGTCACCTCTTCACCGGTGACCACTGGCCAGTAAGCACCACCATGCACATCACCAGCGACAGCCAAGAACCGCGGGCCTAATGCGTTCATTTAAAAGCCAGAATCAAGCAAGGTGCGGCAGACTTTGACTTCCAAGTTAAAATATCCCGTGAAAACCCCTCGGCAGCCGCTTAAATCAATTAGCATCTCACGTCCTCAAAACAAACAAACAAAAATTAATAAGGGCTCATTTGTCACCAAATATAAGGAAGACCAAACAGGTTCCCCAAAGCAAGTGTTTGAATAGCTATCAAACACCAGTGGGTTATGTGCTAAAAAAGCGAAAATTCGAAAAAATTAGAAAATAAAAAGATGACCAGGATAATACATGGATCAAGGCAGCAGTTAAGTTTTTGTTTTTTAAGGCGATGAAGGCGGTAAGAAGGCAGCACAGAGGGAAATCTAGCTATTTTCAATGTAACATGTTCACAGCCTACCTTTTCAGACCCAACAACATACTCACAGGGCGGTATGAGAGAAAAAGAACAAAGGAAAAGAAAAGAAAGAGGAACAAGCAAAAATTAGAAACACACCAGAACAAAAATAACTTTGACAGCATGGTCAAGAATTGACGTGGGCTTTGATGAGGCCAGGGGCACACGTGGACGTTCAGTAAAGCCCACCCACACCTACGGCCCCTGGGAAGGCTGGGGCCTCAGGTTGGCGGCACGTGCCATGGAGCCTGTCAGCGCCTCAAACCAAACCTCCACCTACATCTAGACATTTCCTTTTGAGCCACAAAATGCAATCTCATTTCAGGTTGGACGCTTTTTATCACCCCTACCAAGAGCTGCAGGAGAGTTAGGCTCTGTCCCTGCACCTAACTGTTGTTTTAAAAATTAGATAACTGAGACGAGTGAAAGCAACAAGGGATGAACAGCGACTGGAGGAGAATGTGTTTGAGTTGAGGTCACTGGCATCATTATCTCACTAAAGTGCATATGATGGCTGAGTGTTTACGGTACCGGCGAGAACAGAATGGACCCACCAGGAGGAAGGTTTCATTCACTCTGCGTAAACACTTGGGAATAGGATCAGCCACCATGCACCAAGCACAGTATCCTGAAACTAGTTATTCCTGCCCAATTGTGAGCACAGATTTCAAAAGGCAAAAACAAACTGGCCTTCTCTGGTGGGTCTGCAACCTCAAAGCCAAGAAGCTGATGAGCAGAAATGTCACCAGTGCCTCGTTTGGCAAGGCTAAGGCACTGGTCACGGGGTCAGGGCAGGGTTCCTGGCTTCAGCCACTCACCCACCAGTCTGTCCAGGGAGGGGAAGGCAGTCCCCGCCGAGGCCGCAGGCACCGTGATGCGGGAAATGCAGGCCGCTGTGTGCCCGTGAGGCCCCACCTTGTGAGCGATGATTGCCACGGCATCTACCCCGCCTGACGCCTGGGGCTCAGCAGGAGGCAACAAGTGAGGCGAGAAGCTGGCCGGGAGTGGGCCTGGTGCTGGCAGCTCTGCCCCTCGGCGGTGCCTGGGCTCCTAAACCTTGCCACCTCGGCTCCGAGGAGCAGAAGAGGAGCGCTGGCATGTAGATCACAGGGTCATGCAAAAACTAAGTACGGATCGTGGGTACGACATGCCTCGCCCTTTCCTTAGACCACACAGATGTGTCCGGGTGAGGAAATGAAAATTCCTCCAGACCCTGCCAGGCACCACCTGCAGGAGTGGCTCGGGTACTCTGTGCCTCTCACTCGTAGGGCTGCCTGGACCTTTTTCCTCAACTCTGTGACATCTTCTCCTCTAACTTATCAACAACCAGCAAGTCGGGTCTGACCTTAGGTAAGTTCAGGAAACCCTGAGCACCTGCTCTGCAGCGGGCACTGCAGCACCCACGCCATGTTCCCCCATCCTCACCTGGGAGACCATCGTGCGACCTGTACAGAGCAGGGAGGACAGACTCAGGGCCCAGGGCCCAAGGCCAGGAGTGACAGAGCTACCCGTGCTCTCCCCAGCAAAGGGGAGCACCTCTCGGCAAAGGCGTGCATCTCGTCCTCTCCTGCAGGAGGGACACCACACTGGCCACACAGGGAAACTGAGCAGAGGGCAGAGAGGGGAAGCAGACGGCCCAGCAGAGCTCGTCTGCAATTCTGGTGACTTACTCACAGGGACAAAGTGTGGACTGAACTTTCCCTGCTCTGTCTGACACTCCCTGAGACACAGAAACTATGAACACACCTTCCTCTGTGTGGGGAGCTCTTTCGGAAGTCCCTGTGGCATTTCTGATACCCTAACCATAAGCGAGGGCTCTGGCGCCGCCATGGCGAGGCCGTCTGGCAGGAGGAAGAGCCTGAGCCCTGCAGGTGCCCGGACTGGGAGGCAGGAGGCCCGGGCCCGACCCCCAGCTCAGCTAGCACCTCGTTCTGCCGCCTCTCCGGGTTCAGCCCCTCATCTACACATTGAAGGGATGAGGCTGAATAACAGTCTTCACACTGTGGCGGAGGGCAGTGCTGTCCAACAGGAAAACCATGTGAGCCACGTAAATAAAGTTTTCTAGTTTGCACATCTAAAAAAGTGAAAACCAAACACTCGCAACTGATTTTAATAACGTATTTTATTTAATCTAATATATGTAAGTGTTATTTCAACATGTAATCAATAAAAAAGGAAATACTGAGACAGTTTACATTCTTTTTCCTAGACTAGGTCTCAGCATCTGACGTGCATTTTACCTACAGCACGTCTCGGCTCAGACCAGCCTCCTCCACAGTCTTAGTGACAGTGGCTACCCTACTGGACAGCGCTCCAGGGGGTCCCACCAGGGCTCCCAGCTGAAAAGGGGCAGTAAGTGTCCACATGAACCCTAAAACGATTTCCCTGAACCAAAGGCTGTCCCATTTTTAAAAGTCTGAAAACCAGTGGACTGCACCCTTTTCCCCCCGCTGCAAGACTACGCTCCCACTTGCTTCTCCGCTTCTGGATGTCGGGAAGCCCCCCAGGCTGAGGAGCCTGGGCTCCAGGCAGACTTACCTACTGTCCGTGTCCAGTCCCACGAAGTCCTTCTTCTCGAACGGGACGCAGAGGAGCGGGATCTTGTCCCCGGACTTGTCCGTGGCCCTGTCCAGGCGCTTGGACTCAAGCACGATGAACAGCGACTCGATGAAGTCCTCGATCCTCTTCTCCACCGTCCCGCAGTCCTCGTAGCCGGGGTAGAAGGCCACGTCGGTGCGCGGCTGCTCGGCCACCTCCCCCTGCAGCCCGAAGACGAAGAGCCGCGAGTCGTAGAGCGTGGAGCCGTACATCTCCTTCTGCACGTGGAACTTCTCGAAAGTCTGCGGCCAGTCCTTGGCCGAGAAGCAGTCTGTGATGGTGATGAGGCCCACGACCTTGCGGTGGGTCTGGAAGTCGCCCCACTCGTTGTTCTCGGGTGGGTAGTGGTGCCGATAGCGGATATAGAGCACGCGCTGCGAGTCGCGCACGCTGATCTGGCTCACGGACGAGATCCTCTTGTAGATCTTGAAGAAGTTCTCCTCCGAGACGATCCCCACGGGCTGGACCACCACGAGGAGAGTCTGGTGGTCCTCAGCACACTGCATGTAGTCAGGGACACTCATGGTGAAGACCCTGCCCAGAGAGAAGAAGAGGCTTTGAGGTGCACCGGGTTTTGCAGGCTGCCAGCGCACTCGGGGACGTGGTGATGCCGGCGCCCACCAGCTGGAAGGCAGGGTAAGCCCCAAGCAGAGCTGTGGGGAACAGTCTGTCCTCGGAGCTCTGCCTGTGGCTATCACCGCTCTTATCACAATTCCCTGCTCTTGCACCAGGCCTGGAGCTCCTGCAGAAAAGGGGCCATCTCTTGTTTTCTGTTTCCAACACCTAGCCAGGCGCCAGGCACTGATGTGGAGTCAGTGCTCAAAAAGCTGAATAAATGAATGAACAACGGAAGGAACTGCTTCCCCAGCCCTCAGCAGAATAGAATGAAAAGAACCACAGTGGAATCAGATGCTCTGGACTTGAACTCCAGTCCACTTGAGCTCCTCCTGAACTGAAAAATAATGGCGATAATAAAACTTGCTTTCTAAGAAGACATCTGGATTGAGGAAGGCTGCAAATGCAAAGTGCCGGGCATACTGCCTGACGTAGAAGGAGAGGCTATACACAGTTACTATCCCTCCTTTATGAACTGTGTTTCCTTGGGAGAGTTTTAATAACCTCTCTGAGTGAATTTTGTTAGATATAAAAAGAAAGCAACATCAACAGTACTCCGATAAAAATTAAAAAAGAAAGAAAGAAGGAAAACAACATTACCTGATTCTCAGTACTCTTGAATTCAATTAGATAACCCATAGGAAAGCATCTGGCCCATAGGAGTTAATAAATGTTTGCTGAATGAACGAACAAACAAGCAAATGAATGCTGCCCCCTTCCACAGACCATCATAATGGCACTACCCAGAAATGTGAAGCCCACATTCCACCCCTGACTCTACACTAACAACGTCAGTGACCTGGGGCAGGCCTGTGTGCTTCTTTAAACCCCAGTTTTATCATGAATTAAAATGTGGATAATAACACAAACCTCAAAGGGTTAGTGAGTCAATATTCTGGTTTTAATATTGTACCATAACTTTGCAAGACGGTACCATCAAGGGAAACTGGGCAAAGGGTCCATAAGCTCTCTCAATATTATCTCTTACAACTGCATGGGAATCTACATTACATCTCAAAATAAAAGGTCTAATTTTTTTTTAAAGGCTATTGAGATTAAATGAGCTCATTGCATCAAATAAGGAATACACCGTACAAATAGGGAAACGCCTAGCCCGTGAGATACACTCAGTAAATCTTTCCACTGACCCCACTGGTCTCTCCTACTTCAGAGTACAGGGATGGGTACTCACGGCCAGAGGCTGCTGTACTGTGAAGCTAACAGAGCTAACGGCCCCCACTTGCAAGAGCCCCTTCCATGGCCCTATATCTAATTTTGTATTTCTAATTGTGTTTTCTTTTTCTTGACTAGGAACTCCAAATTGCATAGCCTTCGGGTCACCAGAAGCTGACTACAGAGATCATGACAGCAGGCCTCCCAGATGAAACAATGAAAATAAAAGGCCATTTCCACTAGACCTCTGAGTAAGTCCAATGGCAGGGATTTCATCCTGGGCTGAGAGGAAGAGGACTGGGGAGGGAGGTGGGAGCAATTTGGGGCACGCAGATCCTGGGGCCACCTACCCCATGCTGGACTTCAGAGTCAACCCTCACCCTTCAGGAACTTCACAACACACCTGGACAGAGCAGCAGGAACAAGATTTTTTTTTTTTTTTCCAAAAATGGGCAGAAGACCTAAATAGACATTTCTCCAAAGAAGACATACAGATGGCCAAGAAGCACATGGAAAGATGCTCAACATCACTAATCATTAGAGAAATGCAAATCAAAACTACAATGAGGTATCACCTCACACCAGTTAGAATGGGCATCATCAGAAAATCTACAAACAACAAATGCTGGAGAGGGTGTGGAGAAAAGGGAACCCTCTTGCACTGTTGGTGGGAATGTAAATTGATACAGCCACTATGGAGAACAATATGGAGGTTCCTTAAAAAACTAAAAATAGAGCTACCATATGACCCAGCAATCCCACTACTGGACATATACCCAGAGAAAACCGTAATTCAAAAAGACACGTGCACCCCAATGTTCACTGCAGCACTATTTACAATAGCCAGGTCATGGAAGCAACCTAAATGCCCATCGACAGACAAATGGATAAAGAAGTTGTGGTACATATATACAATGGCATATTACTCAGCCATAAAAAGGAACAAAATTGAGTCATTTGTTGAGACGTGGATGGATCCAGAGACTGTCATACAGAGTGAAGTAAGTCAGAAAGAGAAAAACAAATATCGTACATTAACGCATGTTATGTGGAACCTAGAAAAATGGTACAGATGAACTGGTTTGCAGGGCAGAAGTTGAGACACAGATGTAGAGAACAAACGTACGGACACCAAGGGAGGAAAACTGCGGTGGGGTGGGGATGGTGGTGTGCTGAATTGGGCGATTGGGATTGACATGTATACACTGATGTGTATAAAATTGATGACTGATAAACAAACAAACAAACAAACAAAAAAACGGTGGGTCTAGCCCTGCACTGTGCAATACAGGAGCCACTGGCCACATGTGGCTATTGAGTTCCTGAAAAAAAAAAAAAGAAACCTCTGACCCGCTAACAGGTCTTGTTTCTACCCAGGACACAAATAGCTTCTGTGTATATTATCTCATGAAAACCTCTAAATAATATCACCCCAACTTTACACATGAAGAAACTGAGGGAAAGAGAAGTCTGTCACATTGTGCAAGATCACAGAGAGGCCACGTCAGCAGCAGTATATAAACGCAGGCGCTCCCCCACCCCCCCACCCCAGCCCCTGCCCCAGCACTCACACTGTAAAGTGTGATACACTGCCCCTCGGCCCCTCCCTGCAGTAATTCTCTGCAGTCTTTTCTGCACCTCCTGGAAAGAACCAAAAGCACATCAACTTTCAACAAAGAGGGATGTCACCCCTTGGGGAACGTATCAAAATCTTAAGCACTGGGATGGGTGGGGGGGCGGGGATTTGAGAGTTTTCTGTTTCTAAAAGGTGGCAAAGATATTGAAAAACCCTTATCTAGTCTAAGCCTTCATTGTGCAGAGAAGAAAACAGAGGCCCAGAGTAGATGAGGAAAGGCCCTTATAAACAAATTTTGCTTCAGTGCAGCACCGAGCAAGCCCTGGGCACTGCTGAATGGGTGCAGGATCTGTGCAGGATCTGTAAGGCCCAGGAGAACAGGTGTTAGAAAAAAGAAAGAGAAAAATCATACAAGGTCCTCTCTCTACAATACCGTACGATGACGTTTCATCAAGTTACTCCATATTTGTGCATCTAAAATTAAGGTGGGCTAAATCAAGGTATAATAGGTCATAGAAACCAGGAAGTTTGAACCGTAATGGAAATTCCAACCTTTACTGTGGCTTTTCCCAATTCAAGCATGTGCTCAGTGGGCACTCCCTGCACCTGGCCCAGAGTTCTCCCAGACACAGATCTTTATTAACATGTCACACATCACACACAGGCCCACCAGAAGAAAAACACCTACAGATAAGATGGAACCAACGAAACTGAAAGCGGCCAACCAGCATATATTATTATTCGCAAAAAGCATGCTGCTCCCCATCAGTAGGCGGCGGAGAACTCGTTGCAAGCACCACGTGCATCGGGTTGGCTCCAGCACTGGCTGTCACTCTTTGTGACCATAAGTGAGTCACGTAGCTTCACTGAGGTTAGTTTTCTCTTTTGTGCAAGGCTATGGTTGAAACTAATGATGTATAAAATCTCATCATTCACATCCCCAACATCTAATGAGGACTTCCCATGTGCCAGGCTCTGTACAGATGAAAAGGTAGGGTCCCAGATATACGCATGGGTAGAAAAAGTTTATATCATAAAGATGTTCATTCTCCCCATTTTGATATATAGATTCAACACAATTCTGATTAGAATTCCTATCAGATCTTTCATGGAATGTAACAAGTTAGTTTATGGTCAATAGCCAAGAAACTCCTGAGGAACGACCAATGGGGAAGGGCATTTGTCCCACCAGATATAACTGCTAATGGAACATAGGGTTTCTTTGTGGGGTGATGAAATGTTCTAAAATTGATTGTGGTGATGGTTGTACAGCTCTGTGAATACATTAAAAACCACTGAACTGTATATTTAAATGGTTGAACTGTATAGCATGTGAATTATATTTCAGTAAATCTGTAGGGGAAAAAAAAAAAAACCTATAGTCAGCACAGTATTGGCACAGGGATAGAGAGAAAAATGGAAAGAAATGTCATCAAGCCCAGAACCAGACCCACACATGCAGGGTAATTTGAAATACAGCTGAGGTGCCATTCTAGGACAGTAGGAAAGGACAGACTCTCCGATAGTAGTACTGGCACAATGCGTTAATCCATGAGTAAGAAAAAGAGCATAACCCAATCAGAAAATGGACAAATTGCTCAAACAGACATCTTTGAAGAGGAAACTCAAGCAGCCAAGACGTGTACAGTAAGATGCTCCACCTCAATGGCGATCAGGAGACAGCGAATTAAAACCACAGGGATAGACCATTTCATACCCACCCGATTGACCAAAAAAAAAAATTATCGTGGTAACATATACGTAACACAAAACTTACCTTTTTAAATGTAGAGTTCTATGGCATTAAGTACACTTACATTGTTGTGCAACCATCTCCAGAACTTTTTCACCTTCACCACTGAAGCTCTGTCCCCATGAAACACTAGCTCCCCATCCCCCCACCCCCGGCACGCCCCCATCTACTTTCTGTCTCTATGAATCTGACCATGCTAGGCACGTCACATAAGTGAAATCATATGCTATTTGTCCTTTTGTGACTGGCTTATTTCACTTAGCAGAATGTCTTCAAGGTTCATCAGTGTTGTAGCATGTATCAGAATCTCCTTCTTGTTTAATGCTTCAGCATTCATTGAAGGTCATTTGGGTTGTTTCTAGCTTTGGCTACTATGAATAATACTATTATGAACATGGGTATAAAGACAAAATGTTTTAAATACAGAAACACCACATGTTTGCAAAAATGTAGACCAAAGGTAACTCTCCTATTTGACAGGTGGCATGTATTCTGGCATGTGGCTGGCAGGTTCACAGAAGCAAGAACTGAAGAGAACACAAATGTCCACGGTCAGGAGAATGGGTAACTAAACTGTGGTCGTTTAACACAATGAAATACTTTAGAACAGTGCAAATGAATGACCTAGAGCTACACTGCAGGAACAAAGATGAATCTCAAAAACATGATGGGCAAATAAAGCAAGTTGTGGATTAATACAAGCAGCACCATTCCATTTATGTAAAGTTCAAAAATAGGCAACACTTAAACAATATCTTGTTTACACATATGGTAAAATTATAAAGAAAAAGTAAATTTGGATAGTGGTTACCTGGGTGGCAAAGAGGAATGCAGTTTGAAAGGGAAGCAGTGGGCTTCAGAAGTAGTAGTTATGTTCTGTCTCTTAAGCTAGATGGTAGATCCAGGGGTGCTTGTTTTGCCATTCTATAAACTGTACATACATGTTAAACATTTAACATAAGAGTTAGAAAAGGAAGAAGGGGGACTTCCTTGGCGGTTAAGACTTCGCCTTCCAATGCAGGGGGTGCGGGTTCCATCCCTGGTCAGGGAGCTATGATCCCACATGCCTCGCAGCCAAGAAACCAAAACATAACACAGAAGCACTATTGTAACAAATTCAATAAAGACTTTAAAAATGGTCCACATCAAAAAAAAAAGGAAGAAGGTCGAACTTCAAAAAGCTTACAGTGCGTGTTTCAGCAGGTTGGCTAGTTTCAGGGCCTGGCCCCAGCCCTTCTCATCTATCAGGAGATTATGTGCTATTGCTCCTGCCAACACCCCTCTTCTATAAGCAAAAAAGTTGATGCACAAAAAAGGCAAGTGTGTTACAGGTGCAGAGGTGGCCTGTGGCTCTGACACAGGTTGAGGACAGAAGGTGTTCAATTTCTCGAGTCTGAAGTAAAATGAGAAAAATATGAACAATGTATAGTAAGCTTCCCATAAAACTAAAGTAAATTTAGTAAGTGCTTTATAAATATTAACTACTATTGTTATCATTTATTTTTAGGTTATGAACTATCTCATTTTTTGCTGTTAAAACATTCTTTTTTTTTTGTTTAATTGGCTGCACCCCACGGCCTGTAGGATCTTAGTTCCCTGACCAGGGACTAAACCCGGGCCACCGCAGTGAAAGCACCGAGTGCTAACCACTGGACGGCCAGGGAATTCCCAAACATTCTTGCTTTTATAAAACAATATGGGGGGTGGGGGGGGCGGGGAGATGGGGCTTGTTTTTCCATTATTCTATCTGGGCAAAAATAGAAATTGACAAGCCTATGATTGGCCCTCCAGCTTTTTAGCGCTTACCAATCTATGAAATCTAAACAATGAAGTCACCCTGGACTAAAAGACCCCTCTGGGTCCCTTCCAGTTCCAACTAGGCCCTGAAAAGCAGACCAGCAATCAAATCCATGCCACAGCTCAATAAACCTTACAACCTCAGGCAAGGGTTTTCCCTGAAGCAGCTCAGTATTAGCAAACTTCTTGTTCACTTTTGCCCCAGATTCAAAATATGCAAGTACCACAGGAGGAAATTTGTCTCATATAAGGTAGGAAAAGGGCTGCACTGGGCACTTTACAACTTATCATAGTTAGACTTCACAACAATCCTAAGAAACAAGCATTCCCATTTTCAACCTTACAGATGAGGAACCAGGCTCAGTCAGCTGCCCAAGGTCTCCTAATCTGTAAGAGGTAAACTGGAGCCAGGTTCCAGAGTCCATGCTTTTCCACTACTTTCTTCAAGGGAGAAAGAATCTGATGAAATAAGCCCTGGCACTGAGCCAGCTCTGGTGTCTGAGACTAATCTAATACAAATATTAAAACATCAAGAATATATTTCTTGGAGCCTCCCATCAAGCCTCTTAGATAGCCTCAACCACCAGAGGGCAGACAACAGAAGCAAGAAAAACTACAATCCTGCAGCCTGTGGACCAAAAACCACAGTTACAGAAAGATAGACAAGATGAAAAGGCAGATGGCTATGTACCAGATGAAGGAACAAGAAAAAACCCCAGAAAAACAACTAAATGAAGTGGAGATAGGCAACCTTCCAGAAAAAGAATTCAGAATAATGATAGTGAAGATGATCCAGGACCTCGGAAAAAGAATGGAGGCAAACAGCGAGAAGATGCAAGAAATGTTTAACAAAGACCTAGAAGAATTAAAGAACAAACAAACAGAGATGAACAATACAATAACTGAAATGAAAACTACACTAGAAGGAATCAATAGCAGAATAACTGAGGCAGAAGAACGGATAAGTGACCTGAAAGACAGAATGGTGGAATTCACTGCTGCAGAACAGAATAAAGAAAAAAGAATGAAAGGAAATGAAGCCAGCCTAAGAGACCACTGGGACAACATTAAACGCCACAACATTCACATTATAGGGGTCCCAGAAGGAGAAGAGAGAGAGAAAGGACCAGAGAAAATATTTGAAGAGATTATAGTCGAAAACTTCCCTAACATGGGAAAGGAAATAGCCACCCAAGTCCAGGAAGCGCAGAGAGTCCCATACAGGATAAACCCAAGGAGAAACACGCTGAGACACATAGTAATCAAAGTGGCAAAAATTAAAGACAGAGAAAAATTATTGAAAGCAGCAAGGGAAAAACGACAAATAACATACAAGGGAACTCCCATAAGGTTAACAGCTGATTTCTCAGCAGAAACTCTGCAAGCCAGAAGGGAATGGCATGATATACTTAAAGTGATGAAAGGGAAGAACCTACAACCAAGATTACTCTACCCGGCAAGGATCTCATTTAGATTTGATGGAGAAATCAAAAGCTTTACAGACAAGCAAAAGCTAAGAGAATTCAGCACCACCAATCCAGCTCTACAACAAATGCTAAAGGAACTTCTCTAAGTGGGAAACACAAGAGAAGAAAAGGACCTACAAAAACAAACCCAAAACAATTAAGAAAATGGTCATAGGAACATACATATCGATAATTACCTTAAACGTGAATGGATTAAATGCCCCAACCAAAAGACACAGACTGGCTGAATGGATACAAAAACAAGACCCATATATATGCTGCCTACAAGAGACCCACTTTAGACCTAGGGACACATACAGACTGAAAGTGAGGGGATGGAAAAAGATATTCCATGCAAATGGAAATCAAAAGAAAGCTGGAGTAGCTATACTCATATCAGATAAAATAGACTTTAAAATAAAGAATGTTACAAGAGACAAGGAAGGACACTACATAATGATCAAGGGATTGATCCAAGAAGAAGATATAACAATTATAAATATATATGCACCCAACATAGGAGCACCTCAATACATAAGGCAACTGCTAACAGCTATAAAAGAGGAAATCGACAGTAACACAATCATAGTGGGGGACTTTAACACCTCACTTACACCAATGGACAGATCATCCAAAATGAAAATGAATAAGGAAACACAAGCTTTAAATGACACAATAGACCAGATAGATTTAATTGATATATATAGGACATTCCATCCAAAAACAGCAGATTACACGTTCTTCTCAAGTGCGCACGGAACATTCTCCAGGATAGATCACATCTTGGGTCACAAATCAAGCCTCAGTAAATTTAAGAAAATTGAAATCATATCAAGCATCTTTTCTGACCACAACACTATGAGATTAGAAATGAATTACAGGGAAAAAAACGTAAAAAAGACGAACACATGGAGGCTAACCAATACGTTACTAAATAACCAAGAGATCACTGAAGAAATCAAAGAGGAAATAAAAAAATACCTAGAGACAAATGACAATGAAAACACAACGACCCAAAACCTATGGGATGCAGCAAAAGCAGTTCTAAGAGGGAAGTTTATAGCTATACAAGCCTACCTAAAGAAACAAGAAAAATCTCAAGTAAACAATCTAACCTTACACCTAAAGAAACTAGAGAAAGAAGAACAAACAAAACCCAAAGTTAGCAGAAGGAAAGAAATCATAAAGATCAGGTCAGAAATAAATGAAATAGAAACAAAGAAAACAATAGCAAAGATCAATAAAACTAAAAGTTGGTTCTTTGAGAAGATAAACAAAATTGATAAGCCATTAGCCAGACTCATCAAAAAAAAGAGGGAGAGGACTCAAATCAATAAAATCAGAAATGAAAAAGGAGAAGTTACAACAGACACCGCAGAAATACAAAGCATCCTAAGAGGCTACTACAAGCAACTTTATGCCAATAAAATGGACAACCTGGAAGAAATGGACAAATTTTTAGAAAGGTATAACCTTCCAAGACTGAACCAGGAAGAAACAGAAAATATGAACAAACCAATCACAAGTAATGAAATTGAAACTGTGATTAAAAATCTTCCAACAAACAAAAGTCCAGGACCAGATGGCTTCACAGGTGAATTCTATCAAACATTTAGAGAAGAGCTAACACCTATCCTTCTCAAACTCTTCCAAAAAATTGCAGAGGAAGGAACACTCCCAAACTCATTCTATGAGGCCACCATCACCCTGATACCAAAACCAGACAAAGACACTACAAAAAAAGAAAATTACAGACCAATATCACTGATGAATATAGACGCAAAAATCCTCAACAAAATACTAGCAAACAGAATCCAACAACACATTAAAAGGATCATACACCACGATCAAGTGGGATTTATCCCAGGGATGCAAGGATTCTTCAATATATGCAAATCAATCAATGTGATACACCATATTAACAAATTGAAGAATAAAAACCATATGATCATCTCAATAGATGCAGAAAAAGCTTTTGACAAAATTCAACACCCATTTCTGATAAAAACTCTCCAGAAAGTGGGCGTAGAGGGAACCTACCTCAACATAATAAAGGCCATATATGACAAACCCACAGCAAACATCATTCTCAATGGTGAAAAACTGAAAGCATTTCCTCTAAGATCAGGAACGAGACAAGGATGTCCACTCTCACCACTATTATTCAACATAGTTCTGGAAGTCCTAGCCACGGCAATCAGAGAAGAAAAAGAAATAAAAGGAATACAAATTGGAAAAGAAGAAGTAAAACTGTCACTGTTTGCGGATGACATGATACTATACATAGAGAATCCTAAAACTGCCACCAGAAAACTGCTAGAGCTAATTAATGAATATGGTAAAGTTGCAGGATACAAAATTAATGCACAGAAATCTCTTGCATTCCTATACACTAATGATGAAAAATCTGAAAGAGAAATTATGGAAACACTCCCATTTACCACTGCAACAAAAAGAATAAAATACCTAGGAATAAACCTACCTAGGGAGACAAAAGACCTGTATGCAGAAAACTATAAGACACTGATGAAAGAAATTAAAGATGATACCAACAGATGGAGAGATATACCATGTTCTTGGATTGGAAGAATCAACATTGTGAAAATGAGTATACTACCCAAAGCAATCTACAGATTCAATGCAATCCCTATCAAATTACCAATGGCATTTTTTACGGAGCTAGAACAAATCATCTTAAAATTTGTATGGAGACACAAAAGACCCCGAATAGCCAAAGCAGTCTTGAGGCAAAAAAATGGAGCTGGAGGAATCAGACTCCCTGACTTCAGACTATACTACAAAGCTACAGTAATCAAGACAATATGGTACTGGCACAAAAACAGAAACATAGATCAATGGAACAAGATAGAAAGCCCAGAGATTAACCCACGCACCTATGGTCAACTAATTTATGACAAAGGAGGCAAAGATATACAATGGAGAAAAGACAGTCTCTTCAATAAGTGGTGCTGGGAAAACTGGACAGCTACATGTAAAAGAATGAAATTAGAATACTCCCTAACACCATACACAAAAATAAACTCAAAATGGATTAAAGACCTAAATATAAGACTGGACACTATAAAACTCTTAGAGGAAAACATAGGAAGAACACTCTTTGACATAAATCACAGCAAGATCTTTTTGATCCACCTCCTAGAGTAATGGAAATAAAAACAAAAATAAACAAATGGGACCTAATGAAACTTCAAAGCTTTTGCACAGCAAAGGAAACCATAAGCAAGACGAAAAGACAACCCTCAGAATGGGAGAAAATATTTGCAAACGAATCAACGGACAAAGGATTAATCTCCAAAATATATAAACAGCTCATTCAGCTCAATATTAAAGAAACAAACACCCCAATCCAAAAATGGGCAGAAGACCTAAATAGACATTTCTCCAAAGAAGACATACAGACGGCCACGAAGCACATGAAAAGATGCTCAACATCACTAATTATTAGAGAAATGCAAATCAAAACTACAATGAGGTATCACCTCACTCCTGTTAGAATGGGCATCATCAGAAAATCTACAAACAACAAATGCTGGAGAGGGTGTGGAGAAAAGGGAACCCTCTTGCACTGTTGGTGGGAATGTAAATTGATACAGCCACTATGGAGAACAATATGGAGGTTCCTTAAAAAACTAAAAATAGAATTACCATATGACCCAGCAATCCCACTACTGGGCATATACCCAGAGAAAACCATAATTCAAAAAGACACATGCACCCGAATGTTCATTGAAGCACTATTTACAATAGCCAGGTCATGGAAGCAACCTAAATGCCCATCAACAGACGAATGGATAAAGAAGTTGTGGTACATATATACAATGGAATATTACTCAGCCATAAAAAGGAATGAAATTGAGTCATTTGTTGAGACGTGGATGGATCTAGAGACTGTCATACAGAGTGAAGTAAGTCAGAAAGAGAAAAACAAATATCGTATATTAATGCATGTATGTGGAACCTAGAAAAATGGTACAGATGAGCCGGTTTGCAGGGCAGAGGTTGAGACACAGATGTAGAGAATGGACATATGGACACCAAGGGGGGAAAACTGCGGAGGGGTGGGGATGGTGGTGTGCTGAATTGGGCGATTGGGATTGACATGTATACACTGATGTGTATAAAACTGATGCCTAATAAGAACCTGTAGTATAAAAAAACAGACAAACAAAACAACTAATACTAAACTTTCATTGGGTTATTTGTATGGAAATATGTTAATATAAATGTTTCAGACATTAAAAATATATATATATATATATATTTCTTCAACTTGGTAGTTCCTCAAAAAGTTAAACATAGAGTTACCATATAAACAGCAGTTCTACTCCTAGGTATGTACCAAAGAGATCTGAAAATACATGTCCACACAAAAACTAGTATGCTAACATCCATAGCAGTATTATCCCTAAGAGCCAAAAAGTGGAAACAACACAAGTGTCCATCACCTGATAAATGCATAAACAAAATGTGACCTATCCATAACAATAGAATATTACTCAGCCATAAAAAGGAACAAAGTACTGACCCTACTACAATATGGGTGGACCTTGAAAACGTTATGCTAAGTGAAAGAAGCCAGGCACAAAAGGCCACATACTGTATGAGTCCATTTACATGAAATGCCCCAAATATGCAACTCCTTAGAGACAGAAAGTAAATCTGTGGCTGCCCCTGGCTGCAGGAGGGGATACTGCCAAAGGGTATGGAATTTCTTTTTGAAGTGAGGAAAATGTTCTGGAATAATAATGGTTGCACAACTGTGAATATACTAAAACCCACTGAAATGTACAATTTAAATGGGTGGACTTTATCGTATGTGAACATTATCTCAATAACGCTGTTATTTCATAAAATATTTCTTGACAACTATTTTTCCCTCTATACTATTGGACTGCCCCACAATTTAAGAAAAACAAAACAAAAAACCTTGCCAGGACATCTTTAGGACTGCAATAATTCCTGGTTCTCCAATATCATGCCTCTAGTGCTGCTATTTCGTGTTAAGGAATACTAGCTGAGCTGGACTAGGAAACGACTATAAAACTACGTTTTAAAAATCGCCAGTCGCGTTTAAACTGGGGCGGGGAGAGGATGGAGGATGTCACAGCCTCATACCCTCGACTCATCTTTAACTAAACCGAACCCTGCTTTCAACACTGTAATCCCTCTCTCTATAAAAACACGTGAAATCCACAAGCACCCCACCGAACACCAGAAAACTCCGTGTTAAAGGGCATTCACGTGGGGCAAAAGAGCGGGGGGAGGAGACCAAGGCAGGCACTGTGCTCTCTCTCTTCCCGAGACTTGGCCGGGAGAAGCCGGACTTTGCAATTCGAGGCGCTCATCCCCGGCAATCAGCGCCTGCCGCCGCCGAGCGGGATCTGAGACACTTTGAATCCAAAAGAGGAGGAGGAGGAAAAGGGAGAAGAGGGCCTCCCGGGACCGCGGGGAGGGGAAGGCGGCCGGGGGCGCGGGCTGCAGCGCCGCCCGGAGGCCGACCCCAGCCGCGGGTCCCAGCCGGGTCCCCAGACCCGCCGGCCCGGGGGCAAGGGCCGAGGAGAGGGAGGCCGGGCGGAGGGGACCCGCGGGCGGAAGAGGGGAAGGGGACGACCGCAGAGAGCTAAGGAGAGCCAGGGCCGGGCCTGAGAGGCGGCAGGTGCGGGCCGGGCCCCCGGCAGGTGCGGACGCGGCCCTGGACGGGTGTGGCCGGGCTCCGGGCAGGGTAACGGGGCTGGGGCAGGTGGCCCGAGCAGGTGTGGGCTGAGGCGAGCCCCTCGGCGGGACACACGCTGGCTGGCGCCCTCGAGCGCCGTGACACACGGACAGCCCTCCCGCAGCCTACCCGACACCCTCCCTGCCCGGGAGCCCCCCACCTTGCACTTACACAGCCGGACCCCCGGGCCCGGAGCCAACGGCCTGGCGGACGGCGGGGCCGAGCAGCCTCTTCGGACGCTCCCCCGGCTCAGAGCTGAAGCTTCCGACTAGCGGCTGAGCCGGCACCGCCCCTGCGCGTGCGCAGGGCCCGTCCCGGGCCGGCGTTCCGCTCCGGGTTTTGGAAGAGACGCCGGGGAAGCGAGGGAAGGAGGAGGGGGAGGAGAGGAGTGATGAAAAGTGAAGGGAGCTAGATGGTCGCAGGGAGGGGCAGGGAGGAGGAGGGAGATGGAGGGACCCAGAGGGAGAAAAGGGGAAGGAGAGCAGCTGAGACGGAAAGAAAAGCTTTGGCTCCTGGGGCCGCGCACCCCGAAGGAGATGCCACTCCCGCCTCCGCGCGCCTTTCCAAGCCCTCAAGGCGCGCAGCTCAAATTTCACCTCCGTGGTGGAGCCCTCCAGCCCAGGCCTCTGCAAAACCCCTACGGCATCACGCTCCTTGCCCACGCGCCGAGCCGGGCTTCGTGTCGCGCACCCGCAGGCGTTGTCGCCAGCGCTCTGAGCTACCTTGGGGAGAGTAGAAGTTCCCCTTTTACAGGCTGAGAAACTGAGGCTGCGTGTCTCCAGGGCATGCCTTATGTGCAAGGTCACAGGGGCTGGGCGGGGCCAGGAAGTAGAAGGTCGGAGCCCGAGCCCCAAGCAGACTGCCCGAGGGCTGGTGCTTGGTCCCCATTCCTCCTTGGAAAACCACTCCTGACTCTGGGGGTCCCGTCTACGGCTCCAAATAGGCCCCCTGGTGTGGCACAGCTGTCCTTAGTTCCAGAGCCCAGCTTGCTAGTTAGGGGCAGAAGGGGTTATCCAGGTTAAAAATAAAAAAATAAAACTTAAAAAGGAATTCACATACATAGGTTGGAATGTGCATAGCATATTTGAAAAATACACAAGTAAGTGTCAACAGTGGCATCTCCAGAGAGGGTTGAGAGAACAAAGGATGAGAGAGACCTTCTTTCCCTTGTGTATTTTTGTGTTGTGTTTGAATTTTTTTACCATATGCATGTATTTCTTTTTCAGTAAGAAAAAAAAAAAAAAGTGTAATGGTGGACAGGAATAGTTCAGCCAATACAGCAGCCATGGAAAAACTGAGCCATCACTTTTACTTTACTCCAGCAAGCATTTATTGACTCTGCTCTGTGACCAGTGGTGTTTTATGACTTTATTTTTATATTTTTTTATAAAATAATAATGCACTATCCCTCATCCCTGCCCTGGGCCAGTGGAAAACCAAATGAGTTTTTATTGAATTGTTTTCCAAAGAGTAGGAATGAATTATAAACAGAACACATCTTCAGGGCAAAACAGGCGGAACGGATTTCCAGCACACCAGACAGCAAGGAAGGATTTTCAACACAGGCGCCCAGAGGCTAAGAGAGAACGCTTCCAGGACCCTACAAAAAGCCGCCCAAGGTGGCTTCTCCGTGGCGCTGAGAGCACAGGTTGACAATTACAGAACACAGAAAACAGACATTAAAAGAGGCCACCCTTTATGGAGGTCTAAGTGCCAGGAATAGAGCTCCCTGTTTAGCACACGGTGTCTTCATAAGATCGATACAAGGCAGCTTTTCTTAGCGCTGAGGTCCAGAAAGAACACTCCACTTGGCACACAAGCGGCTGGTGCTATTTAGGATTCAAATCCCAGGCTGTCTGACTTTGTTGCCTGCGCTCTTTCCATAGTCCTTCTTTGTCCTCATTCTCTCTATAAATGAATAAGAGAAGCAATCTGGAAAGCAAGATTGAAAGCTGGCAAAAGGAAACATTGTTATTTTTGTACAATGTTTCTGTTTACAATGTACTCACATTAATTTATTTTATTGTCCCAGCAAATATGTGGGGGAGGGAGGGAGGAGACTACTCTGCATTCTGACCAATGAGAAAACTGAGGCTCAGAGAATGTAAAGGCTAGCCACAGCCCCCCAGCCATCAGAGAGAGGTGTCCAGACTTGTCCCAGGTATATCTTGCTTCTGGAGTTATGTTGCTTACATAGTTTTAACGTTTCCTGAGCATCTCCTCTGAATGCTGAGAATTCAACGAATATACCAAACCTGCTCTCAAGGAGTTTTAGACACTTAAAGTTGGATTGGAAGGAACATCTAAAATCATCAAGTCCAACCTCACACCCACACCAGAAACCCTCTATAAAAAGTCCTAACAGAGGTGGAAAGTTTCATACAATGATACAGAGCCCTGTTAGAAAGTTCTCTCATAAGGCAAATCTACTTCCCTGAAACATCCAATCATGCATGCAATCTCAAAGATGAAGACCAATGCCCAAAGAGGCTTGGTGGGGTTGAGAATTACCACTGAAACCAGTCAAGAGTGCAGGTCAGAGCATAAACTCCATTACTCACTAACTATATAACTTAAATATCTTCACATATAAAATGGGAATAATCACTTCATAAGGTCACTCTCAGGATTAATGAAAGCAAGTATAAGAAAGCACTTTGAGACAGAGTGGGATAGATCTAAGTTCCGTCTCAATTCTTTCAAATGCTACTTGTATGGCCTTGGGATAGGGTGATCATATATCCTGATTTGCCTAGGACAACCCCAATATATGCCTGTTGTCCTGGCTAAAAGTGTTCTGGTTGGGTGATATGATCACCCCACTTTGGGCAAAGCCCATCACCTCTTAGGATTTCTGATCCACCAACAGTATTATAAAGGTTTCCTTACTCCTTTCCATGTTGTAGGGCTCTATTCTACCATGCAGTCCACTTGGATACTTCTCCATAGGGCCATGTCTCACCTGGGCTTTCTAGTGCCCAAGCCAATAGGAACAGATTTGCTTACTTATCACCATGAAGAACCAGCCACTTGAGCAAGCTTTCACATCTACTCCCTCAAAATAACAAAATCATGGTAGCTACCATTTACCCAGCAGGTAAAGTACAATGTGCTTGGTACAAATTTCTCATATAATCTCACAATGGCCCTATAAGGTATGTTGTTCTAATGGAGGGGACTAAGCAGTAACACTCCTTTTTTCTCTTCCTGAGTGTGGAGCAATTGAGAAATAAGACAAAAGAATCAGACAATGGATATTTACAAGTCAATTTTATTACCAATATGTCGGTTGAAGAGGGTGCTTTAGATCTGGAGCCAAAAGTTTGGTTTAGGTTTACTAAATCCTTCACCTTAGAATTAGCCAGCCTTGGGAACCCTCCTACATTGGTGGGAATGTAAGATGGTGTAGCCACTGTGGAAAACAGTATCAGGGTTCCTCAGAAAACTAAAAATAGAATTACCATATGATCTAGCAATCCCACTCCTGAGCATATATCCAGACAAAACTATAATTCAAAAAGAGGGCTTCCCTGATAGCGCAGTGGTTAAGAATCCGCCTGCCAATGCAGGGGACACGGGTTCGAGCCCTGGTCCGCGAAGATCCCACATGCCGCGTAGCAACTAAGCCCTTGCGCCACAACTATTGAGCCTGTGCTCTAGAGCCCACGAGCCACAACTACTGAGCCTGCATGCCACAAATACTGAAGCCCACGCGCCTAGAGCCCGTGCTCCGCAACAAGAGAAGCCACTGCAGTGAGAAGCCCGCACACCGCAATGAAGAGTAGCCCCTGCTCGCCGCAACTAGAGAAAGCCCGCACAGCAACGAAGACCCAATGCAGCCAAAAATAAATAAATTTTTAAAAAAAAGATACATGCACCCCTAAGCTCATAACAGCACTATTCACAATAGCCAAGACATGGAAACAGCCTAAATGTCCATCAACAGATGAATGGATAAAGAAGATGTGGTACACATATACAATGGAATATTACTCAGCCATAAAAAAGAATGAAATAACATGACTTGCAGCAACATGGATGCAACTAGAGATGATCATACTAAGTGAAGTCAGAAAGACAAATACCATATCACTTATAAGTGGAATCTAAAATATGATACAAATGAACCTATCTAGGAAACAGAAACAGAATCACAGACATAGAGAACAGACTGGTGGTTACCAAGGGGGAGGGGGTTTAGGGGAGGGATGGAGTGGGAGGTTGGGGTCAGCAGATGCAAGCTTTTATATACAGAATGGATAAACAACAAGGTCCTACAGTATAGCACAGAGAGCTATATTCAATATCTTATAATAAACCATAATAGAAAAGAGTATTTTTTAAGTATATATGTATATAACTGAATCACTTTGCTGTACAGCAGTAATTAACGCAACATTGTAAATCAACTATGTATACTTCAATTAAAAAAAAAAAAATTAGCCAGACCTGAGTATCAGCCAGTGCTGGACACAGGCCTCCCTGCAATGGCCCAGAGTCATACAGGCTAATCAGGGGCAAAGCAGGGATTCAACCCCAAGATAAGCAGCAAAGCTCATTATTTTAAACCTCACAACCCCTCCGAAAATTACTATACTCCTCTTTCAGAGGTGAATGTCAAGTGGTGGAAGTGCCTCAGTAATTGAGCGCCTAACCAGAACTCCATCTCAGACCTTCCAGTGTCCAGCGGCTGCTTTCAGGGATGGGGACCCTTCAGGAAAGGCGCCTGCAGTAAGAGAGGCCGGGGGTCACCTCCCTGTGCAAGTACACCACACTAGGCTTGAATGGAGAGGAGAGGCGATAAGATTGCACAGGAAGAAAGGAGGGGACACCGCAGAGGGTCAACGAAATCGTGGGATCCGAATCCCCAGCGCTTAGCACAAGCTCAGACTCCGCGTACTCTCCGTGAAGGCTGAGTGAGTCTATCCATTCAGCGAGTGAGTGAATGAACGAAACTCCAGAGCCCGCCGCAGGGGTCCACGGCGGCGCCACAGCCGAGCTTCCTAGTGGCCAATCAACGCCTTCGCTCGCCCACCCCGCCCCCCCGCTGCCCCGCCCCCTCGATTCCCTCCGGCTGCCCTGAAATCCCGGAACACAGGATCCCCGAGGCTGCCTCGGTGCGAGTGCGCATGCTCTAGGTCTGGCAGCGACGAGACGTCTTTTCCCCCCTGCGCTCAGGGAGCGGATTTGAAAGCGATTGGTTGGGGGACGGAAACTAAGCTCCACCTGCCTCCCTACCAGCTCCTCCCGCAGAACCGAAAAATCATTTTGGCCAACACCATCCGCAGCACAACGCCCCAACTAGACGAAGAGAAATAGCCCCAACCTCAGCCACTCCACAGGCCGGCGGCGACTGGCGGCGAGCGGCCGGAAGTGACGCACGCGTGCGAGCGGAAGGATGGAGGCCTGGCTGCTGTTGCCCTGGAAACCGAGCCTTGCACCTGCTTCCCGATTGCGTCAGCAGTCCGCAGGCTGCGGAGTGGGGATGGCGAGCAGCGAGCAGGCGGGGGAGTCGCTGCGAGGGGACGCTACGGGGCAGGAAGGGACCTAGGGCCTGCCTCATGCGCACTCCTTCATTAGCCCGAACCATGTGCCAGGCATTGTGGACGCCGGCCCGGGGGAGAATCGGACCTGCACGATCTCCCCCTCCAGCACTGGTCCTCCTGGGAAGTCCTACCGCACCTACTCATCTCCGTTTTCTAGACCCAGCTTCCCCACCTCAAAGCAAACCCAATGCTGTCTTCTCATTTTCCCCTGAGCCATGCCTTTCCACGCTTCCCTGTCTTTTCTATATTGTTCCTTCAGTCCAGAATGCCCTCCATCTAGCACATCCCTGCCCCATGAAACTGCACTCCTTTCAAACAATCTTCCTAGGCAGCGCTGGTCTGTGATAGACCTGTGGGTGATTAATGCTTTTTCTTCTTTTAACTTTTCTATATATTTTTTCTCCTTTAAAAAGCATACAGGGGCTTCCCTGGTGGCGCAGTGGTTAAGAATCCACCTGTCACTGCAGGGGACACGGGTTCGAGCCCTGGTCCAGGAAGATCCCACATGCCGTGGAGCAGCTAAGCCCCTGCGCTACAACTACTGAGCCTGCGCTCTATAGCCTGCGTGCCACAGCTACTGAAGCCTGCGTGCCTGGAGCCCGTGCTCCGCAACAAAAGCCACCGCAATGAAAACCCTGCGCACCACAACAAAGAGAAGCCCCCGCTCACCGCAACTAGAGAAAGCCTGCGTGCAGCAACGAAGACCCAACGCAGCCAAAAATAAATTAATTAATTTAAAAATAATAATAAAATAAAAAGCATAATACATTGATTGCATAATGAAAAATAATAAATCATTTTTAAAGAGACCAGTTCTTTGTCATTAAAGAGCTTGTTACTTTTGGAAACACTTTTTGGGGTTAACTTTTTTATATGTAATTTCAAACACAGAAAAACGACACGAATTGTAACAAGAACTCTTATACACCCTTTATCCATGTTCACCAATTACTTACATTTTTGCCTCATTGGTTTTATCATTCTCTAGGTAAATAGTTCCCAATTGTGCACTTCATAGCTATTTTTCCCCTGTCCAGGATTACAAGTTGCAGTTGTCATATGTTTTTTAGTTTCCTTTTATCTGGAAGTTTCTCAGTCTTTGTCTTTCATGACTTTAATATGTTGGAAGAATACAGTTCAGTTATTGTGTAGAACGTTCCTCATTCTGAGTTTGTCTAATGCTTCCTCATGATTAGATTCAGGTTATGTGTTTTTTGCAAAACAGGCCACAAAAGTGATGTGAGTCCTTAGTGTATCATCTCAGGAGGCACATGAGGTTGGTTTGTCTGGTTTGTGATGTTAACTTTGATCCCTTGGTTAATGTGCAGTCCACCAAGTTTCTCCACTATAAAGTGACTATTTTTTCCCATTGTAATTAATAAGTAACTTGTGGATCTTTTGAAGATACTTTGAAATTGCATAAATAACCTATTCTTCATCAAACTTTCACCAGTGAATTTAACATCCACAGATATCTCAAGAATGATTACCTAACAGCCTAGTCACGATTGTAACTTACTATTTACTACATTTCAAACAATGCACTGCAAGAGGTTTCCTGTTTCACGGAGTATAATCAGAAGCACGAGGTTAATTTGCCATCCAGATTATTCTTTTCCCTGCCAGCGTCCACCTCAGTGCCTGCCATGTATTAGCAATAAATTTTTAGAATTAACAGAGGAAAAACATCCCCAAACACAGACACACACACACAGACACACACACACACACACACACAAACACCCCAAGAAACAAAGACTAAAAAATTATGAGTTCTCACCAATGCATTGTGGCCACTTGTAGAGCCAGAAACTTGTAAATATAAGTTATAATCTATCCAATTTATTAAAATTGGATCTTACATTTCAAATTTAAGTTTAAATGGGGAAAAAAAATTCAAAATGGAAAAGAAAAATCCTGAGAAGGGTAACATATGGGTAGCTGCAATCCCACGTGTGACCACCAGATGCCGGAACAAGCTAAGTAGCTACTATGGGAAAAACAAACATCCGTGTCTGGTCTGAATTAGGATGGCCTCAACAATTCTCACCAAGACCTGGGATTTTGTCACTTTGTCAGGTGAGCCTGGGTCAGTCAGTTCTGGGCAAATTCAGAGTAGACTGATGTTAGAAAGGAATTCACAAAAGAGATTTAGCTAAATTGGCAGTGACTTAATTCTTGAGAATTCAATTTATGTACATGACACTACATTATATGCCTTATATGTTACATATAAAGTAATAAATAATCCAATTGGAAATATATGTTATATATTACATATCAAGTTATTACAGTTCAAGTTATGTTATTCTTTATGACTTTTGTGTGTCAAATATTACAGCATTAAAGCTAATTTTTAAAAGGAAAGACTGAGACTAAATCTCTGCTATCTGCCAACTCGATACAGGATTTATCTGAATTATTCAAATAACATAGATCAAATTATTCAAATGACATCGATTAAGTGGAAGGGTTTTTTTTAAACCTCAATTATCCATACTTTTGCCATTTCTGTCCTTCTTTCTCTAACGCAGAGAAAGAGGATTCAGATCACCTGAAGAAACAAAGTATCAAGAGAATGGTGGTTACTAGGTACTGGCAGGTAGGAGAAAAGGGGAGATTTGGCCAGGGTATAAACTTGCAGTTAGAAGATGAATAACTGGGGATCTAGTGCACAGCATTGTGATTATAGTTAACAATACTGTATTATATAGTTCAAAGTTCCTAAGAGACTAGATCTTAAATGTACTCACCACCAAAAAGACATGAAATTGTGTGAAATGATGAAGGTGTTATCTAACACTGAAGAGGTTATCATATTTTGACATAGAAATGTATCTAATCAACTGGTTGTACACCTTAAACTTATACAATGTGATGTCAATTATACCTCAATTAAAAAAAAAGAGGATTTGGGTCAAACTGAATCAATGGTAATGGGACAAATCTAAATCATGCACCACCTGATAGGATGCAATCAATAGAACAAAGTACCACTTCTGTGATATTCCTGCCAAAGATGCATGACCTGGATTTAACTGTGAAGAAACAAGAGAGAAACCAAAATTAGGGACATGCTACAACAGAACTGGCCTGCAATCTTCAAAAGCACATGTCCAGTTCATGCAAGTCACAGAAAGACTGTGGAACTGCTCCAGATTAAAGAATATTGATGAGACAGGACAACTAAAGGTCATGCGTGACTCTGGACTTGATCATTTTGCTTAAAAAAAAAAAAAAAAAAAAATTGGAACAGCTGTGAAAGCTGAATGGAGCCTGAGGATCAGGTGGTAATAATGTACCGATGTTAATTTCCCACTTTGGATGGCTGCCTTGTGGGGCTACAAGGGAAGGTCCTCGTTTGTGGAAAATCCACACTCAGCTAGGGGTGTTGGGGCAGCCACTTACGCTAAAGCAGTTAAGGAAGATAAAGTATTTGTACTGTACTTGAAAATTGTTTGCAGTTGTTTAAAAATCATCAAAAAGAGAATTCCAGAAGAAGTCCAAAAGAAGTCAAAGCAGTTAAAAACACATCACGATTTCCTGGCCTGACTCAAAGGTACTGAATGAGAACACTGGAGGTGTGGCCTTGAAATGTGTTTGTGAAAACACAGCCAGGTTTGGAAAGCAGCTACTCCCGTGGCCCAGGAAGAAGAAGAACAGCCTGTATGTGCAGACCCATTTCCTTTCAACCGTTCATCCAGACAGTCATTGGGGCAGCTCATAAAAAAACTGTTCCATACAAGTTGACTGGTTAAAATCAGCCTCCACCCATCTCTGACCTGTTTGTTTTCCATTCCTGACATTAAACTGGAGACTCTCTCCCGTTTTTTTTTTGCCTTTTTGTTTAATTTATTTTTGACTGCATCGGGTCTTTGTTGCTGCATGCGGGCTGTCTCTAGTTGCAGCGAGCGGCGACGGGGGGGTGGGGGGGAGATACTCTTCGTTGCAGTGAGCGGGCCTCTCACTGCAGTGGCCTTTCCCGTTGCAGAGCGAAGGCCCCAGGTGTGCGGGCTTCAGCAGTTGCGGCACACAGGCTCAGCAGCTGTGGCTCACGGGCTCTAGAGTGCAAGCTCAGCAGTTGTGGCACACAGGCCCAGCCACTCCACGGCATGTGGGATCTTCCCAGACCAGGGCCCAAAGCCATGTCCCCCGCATTGGCAGGTGGATTCTCAACCACTGTGCCACCAGGGAAGCCCTGTTTTGTTTTTTTATTCATTAAGTAATTTATTTATTTTTAGCTGGGTTGGGTCTTTGTTGCTGTATACGGGCTTTCTCTAGTTGCGGCGAGCGGGGGCTACTCTTCGTTGCGGTGCGCGGTCTTCTCATTGCGGTGGCTTTTCTTATTGCGGAGCATGGGCTATAGGCGCGGGCTTCAGTAGTTGTGGCACACGGGCTCAGTAGTTGTGGCGCATGGGCTTAGTTGCTCCGCAGCATGTGGGATCTTCCCGGACCAGGGCTTGAACCCGTGTCCCCTGCACTGGCAGGCGGATTCTTAACCACTGCGCCACCAGGGAAGTCCCTCTCTCCCATTAAAAAAAGGACTACCTTTAACAAGAAAACTAAGAACTTCTTGAAAAGTGTTCATTTCAGTGCACTTCCCAAATCAGCTCTGGGGCACCTGGCCTCCATTTGGTATCTGTCAGGAAAGCAGGACTTCTGGGAGCCTCAGCCTGGCCCAGGGCCACACTCTCAGTATTTTACGGTCCCCTTTGCTCTGACTATTAAGACACAGCCCCAGGTTACAGAAGCTGTGGTCCGTGGTGGGGGCCCTGCAGGGGGCCTCCTCTCCCCCCTCTGACCCACAGGTAACCTGACGGAGCTCTGCTCTGCTCAGCACAAGGACTGCTGCCTGTTTTCTTTTCTGCCTGGATCCAACACTGCTCCAGCTTCCCCTAGACTTTATGCACCCACACAACCCCCAAAAGACACTTTGGGAAGTCCTGGGAAGGCCACCTTCAATAGGACCATACAGAGGCTTCAAAGATTGCTTCCTATGGTTGCATGCCACTCTGAACATACTAAAAGCCAATGCATGGTGCTCTTCAAATGGGTGAAATGTGTGCCATGTGACTTACAGCTCAATAAAGTTGTTGGGAAAAAACTGCTCTCTGCCTGCCAGTGCAGCCTCACCCTCTGCGATCCCACCCTCATGCCGTCGTTCGGCCTGGCTGCCCTGCTACCGTTTTCTGAACATCACTCTTCCCATGCCTCTGAGTTTTGCAGATACTCTGCTCTTTCTCTCCCCTAC
Organism: Eschrichtius robustus; assembly: GCF_028021215.1. Lineage (NCBI taxonomy): Eukaryota > Metazoa > Chordata > Mammalia > Artiodactyla > Eschrichtiidae > Eschrichtius > Eschrichtius robustus. The sequence continues at coordinate 83,641,720 of NC_090840.1, forward strand.
CATGCCCATCTGGCAAATTTCTACTCGCTCTTCAAATCTTAATTTCAGTCCTTCATCTTCTGCGAAGCCACCCTGACTCCCCAAGCAGAGGAAGTTCCTTTGTCCTCGGGGCTTCCTCAACCCCCTCTGCATCTCTCTGTCCTGAGACTTTCTACCCCATTCTCGTATCTGACCCACTCACGGTTCTATGAGTTTCAACTCCAACACAGGGACGAGGACGGGGTAAGGACTTCAGTGGAAGGCTGTTATATGAGTAAAAAGAGAAATGATAATGGAATATGGGCCGCAGCCCAGGAAAGCAAGCCTGGATCAGAACCCTGGGCTGGCAAGGATACCATAATGGGGCTTCCCTGGTGGCGCAGTGGTTAAGAATCCGCCTGCCAATGCAGGGGACACAGGTTCGAGCCCTGGTCCGGGAAGATCCCACATGCCGCGGAGCAACTAAGCCCGCGTGCCACAACTACTGAGCCTGCTCTCTGGAGCTCGCGAGCCACAACTACTGAAGCCCGCGCACCTAGAGCCCGTGCTCCGCAACAAGAGAAGCCACTGTAATGAGAAGCCCGCTTGCCGCAACTAGAGAAAGCCCGCGCGCAGCAACGAAGACCCAACTCAGCCAAAAATAAATAAATAAATATTTTTAAAAAAGGATAACATAACGATCGATCCCAGGGGCCTCAAGGGAATAAGTAGCATGCTACAAAGGAGGCAGTCTTTAATGTAAAGCTCACCTCCTTTATTGCATTGTCCTAATAATAGCTACCATTTATTGAGCACTTAAAATATGACAGACACTATTCTAAGAACTATACGTACTGTCTCATTGCTTTAAGGAACTCATTTTCCCCACCGAAAGTCCCAATGTCCACACGTAGTCTTTCCTAAAACGGATCCACCTTAGACTCCGTATGCAGTGAAGCACAGAATCTCCTTTCCCACCTAAGGGAGAGTCTGTGAGAGCCAAGAGAGAAACTGCAGATAATATCAAAAGTGGAGATATTAATTTCACCCGCACGACAAATTTCACGGCAAAGCCCCATGCCTTAACTATTATCTACCTTAAAATTATGTAAAAGTATAATTTTGAAAAGATGAAAAACAAATGTAGGGAGAAGAACAGCATCCAGATTGACCCTCCCACTGTGAACAACTAGAAACCTGGGAGGAAAAAGGGGAGGAAAAAGAAAACGGTTTTCAGACATTGGACAACAGCCAGCTCAGGACTGTGTCCTGACAGAAGAAAAACAAATGAGGTCAGCTCTGTGACCACTTGAGCTTTGTGTCGGGAGTCCAGGTCTGATCCATGGCAGAGAGAAGTCACTCAAAGACCAGCAGTGTCACTGAGTTGAGGGGATGGGGAATGGAAAGGAGAGCGCCAGGGGCAGCCAACCCACAAAGCTGTGTGTGAGCTCCTGGGCTCCCCACCCACGTGTGCATGTGGAAAGGAGGGGAAAAAAATCTTCCTCTACCCACGTTAGGTTCTCCGACTGGGGCCCTCTACATAACAAAAGACGGAGTAAGGAGAGAAACATTGCTAGTGGGAAAGTCACATGGGATAAACACTTTGGAATAAGGTTTGGCAGTTTCCACTCCACACACATCCATGCACTATACGACCCAGCAATTCCCCTCTGAGGAAGAGGAACAGAACTGTATGTCCATGAATGTTCACAGCGCTTCATTCATAATTGTCACAAAGAGGAAATAACCCTTTTTCCATCAGCAGAGAGATGGGAATACTAGAGAGCACTGAACAGGGACCCGCTCTGACACTCTCCTAGACGTGCTGGTAAAGGAAAGTCTGGCACAGAAGAGTAAGTGGCTTCATCTCTATGAGGCTCTAGAAAAGGCAAATCTAATCAAGTGCTGCCTGGGGCCCAGACGGGAGCTGACTCGGAAGGGGCACCGAGACTCTTTGGGTTGATGGTGGTCGACGGTGGTTGGGTTGATACTCTGACTGTGGCAGTGGTTTCACAGGTATATACATTTAGCAAACCTCACTGAATTCTACTTCTAAAATGGGCAGTTAGTGTATGCAATAATGAATTCAATAAAATTGATAACAAATATATAAAATGAACCCGTATCAAACTTAACTCCTTAATGAAGGAAACAGCAGGCTAATAAAGCTGTTTCCAAAAAAAAAAAAAAAAAAAGCTATGAGAGAGAGAAGCAAATATATTATTCCCTGAAAGAAATAATGTAAGAATAAGACTGTAAAATGAATACAAAATAAAGCTATGAGTCTTGGAATGTAATCTTCTCATTTGCATCTCTCTAGAATAATATTCATTTGCTTTGCTATAGCTCAAGAATCTTGCATCATGATCAGTTTTCTAGAATATAATGCCGAACTTTATAAAAGCCCCAGATTACACCACCAGACTAACCCTGCAAAACACTCAGCAGGACACAGTAATCTCTCTGCCTCATATCTAAAATTTGGACAATTTTTCCTTACAATTAGAATCCTCGACATGTGTAAAAAGCATACTGGGAAAAAACAATCTTCTATGAAGCTCTTCCTCCGTTTTTACTATCCTCAGCAATGAGAAAGGATTTGTGAGTATTTTCACTTTCCTGCAGCTCAGTCTGTAACTCAGTTGCATATTTTATATGATTTCAATGAGGGAGGAAGAGATCAAAAGTTTCCTTTTGAAAAAAAAAAAAGATTTCCTTTTGCTTTTGACAAATCAATGTTACATTTGGACATACATACTTTTACCTTACAAAAATTTTCAAGACCATTATTCAGACTCATAAGATGATTATTTTCATTAACATTTCCCAAAATATCATTGGCTATTGTAAATGTATACTAATTTTTTTACCTTGGCAAAGGTGAACTGGAATTAACAATACTTCCATTTTCCCAGCCTCTTCTGAGCATGTTGGGTTAAACGAGGTGCCTCTAAGCAAAAGAGTAACAAGTATATTTAAGCGTCTTGTGCTAATTCTTGGTATTACTGCCCTGAATTTTGAACTTTTAGCGTACTGCCCAGAAATTAAGAACATGAATGATTCTAACAACTTGGTAACAAATCATTTTGCAAATTAACTGTTTCAGTTACTTTCTTTCAGCAAAATCAAAGGAAGACCTGCTGAGTTGTTAGTTGAAAATCACTCAAAATGATTTTTGATCTTATATCGCCATCTGATTTTTGTTATAAAAGTTTGGAGAATTGAGAGACACTGCTATAACATAATTTTCTCTATTCCCATCTACATTAATGTGAACAAGAGTCTCAGCACTTACACACAAAAGCTAAAACTCGGGATACGTTTGGTGCATAATCTCTCCCATTCAAGCAAACAATAAATATCAATATTTGTAGGTCCATAAAATAACTTAAAAATATTTATTTCAATAAGAGATATATTTCCAATAAAATTTACCTTTATATTAATTTAATAATTATCAAAATAGATAATATATTTATGATGTTTTGGTCAATTGTGTGGCTCAGAGACGTGTGGCCACTGGGAAGGCCCGGTCTCCCAAGGGAGGCTGTCTACCCTCAAAGCAGCCCCCATGTCAGGCTGCAAGGGTGGTCACCCCTGCTGTAAGCCAGGCCACGCTGCTGCTTTGTGGTCTGCCAGGGTTTGTGCAGGAGGGCTGGAGCTCCAGGGACCAGACGCCTCGAGCATTTCTCCTGGCTGGAGATTCTAACTAGGGCCAAACTCCCAGCCCCTCCATCGCCAGGCTGATGCAGTTTTTTTTAAAAAACACCAGCTTTTTGCAGAACTTTGCTACATTATCAGATTTGGATGCCAGTCCCTGAGAGCTCTCGTAAGTACTGCTCCTCCTTCCAACTGAGGTTGGTGATGTCAGCCCTGGGAACAGCGTGTACTAGAAATAAATTGCCTTTTAGAGGGACATGTCTGAGCCAGAGCAGTCAGGAAAAAGTGGGTCAGCATTTGGTTTTTTTTTTTTTTCTTTTTCAACAAGTACACTCATATCCAGAGCTTTATTTTGGGCACAAAGCCAAGTGAACTTGGCCTTTGCAGGGCTCTACCGTCCTGCCTGCCTTCCAGCTGGAGACCACGGAAAGTGATCCTGCACGTTGATTCAGGAGAACAGGGCTGGGGGCCCCACGCTTGTGGATCAACTCAAGGCCGAGATGAGGACCAACGTTCACTCCAGTGGAGAGGGAGTTTGAGGAGAGTATCATTTTCCATCGCTGCCATAACGAATTACTACAAGTTTACAGGCTTAATACAAAGTTATTAGCTCACAGTTCACAGTAGTTGGAAGTCCAGTCCGTTTTCCCAGCTCATCTGAGTTGCTGGCAGAATTCAGTTCCTTGCGGTCGTAGGACTGAGGCCCCCATTTCCTTGCGGGCTGTCGGCCGGGACCGAAGTCTGGCTTCCAGAGGCTCCTTCCTCCATTGGCAAAGCCAGCAATGCCTGCTTGAGGCCCTCTCTTGTGAATCTCTCCTGCCTCTTCTTCTGTCCTCCAGGTTCTCCGACAGACCCTCTGTCTTCCTCTTCCTCTTCTAAGGGCTCAGTGTGCTTATAATTGGCCCACCCGGATAATCCTGGATAATCTCTGCAACTCACTGCCAGTAACTCTATCGTGGCTGCAGAGTCCCTTTTGTCGTGTCAAGTAGCGTATTCACAGGCAGATGTGAACGGGGACCACTGTTCCGCCCACCACAGGAAGCAGCAGGCTCAGTGACAGGTTGACAGCCATCATCAGGGAGCTTGTTTGGACTGTCCCTGTTTTCTCCTGAGCCCTGCCCCGCCCTGTGCGCACATATTACCTCCAGGAGGCTGTGCTTGGAGGTCGGAAGCAGTGTGCCCAGGGTCCCAGAGCTGGTTAGAGGCAGAGCCCAGGGCTGTCGGGATTCAAGGACCAGAGGGGTCATGTCAGCCTACAGTTAGACGGTGAGGCCCGCACAACCCACCCCAGAGCCTGCAGTGGGCCGGGGTGTACGATTGGCCAACAACCTGTCCCTGTCACTGTCACCACTGCCTGATGGCCAGCTCCCGCTCAGGCTCTGAATGTTCCAGGTCCTGACCTAGAACCACGACACTTCAGGTGGGAACAGCAGGGGTTCTGGAGCCTCCAAAAGCCTCCAGTGCTGGCTCTGCCACTACCCGCTGGGTGACTTCTACTCTCTATACAACGGAGCTGATGACACCACCGCCTCATAGAGCTGTCAGGAGGGCAAACGAGGGAAAGCAGAGCTTGGCAAGTAGTGGCGACTACGTACGGGTTAGCTGTTACTGTTATTTTTTCAGAGCTCAGAGTCAGCAAGAACTGTTCCTGAGTCCCAGCTTGCTCGCTAGCACGTGACTCGGGTGCGTGACCCCAGCTGTCTGAGCCTCCCTGCTTCATGTGTAAAATAGAGACAGTAATGCTGACCTCAGGGGCCACCGTGGAGATTACATGCCTTAGGGCCTGAACAGGAGGGGCTCCTGCTACTGCCCAACCTTCTTCTCCCCACCTGCTAACAAGGCTGATTTTATCTCATCACGTGCACTTTGACTAAGTCACTCTCACCTCTGTGATCAACACAATAAGCAATTCCTGGGGACCCACTAAGTGCCGGGGCCTGTGTTGGGCTCTGCAAGGAGGCCTAATTAATCAGGCCCAGGCCTTGCTGCCCAGGAAGGGGGCAGAGGGACATTTAGTCACCTCTAATCCCTGGGGCCAGTGCTGTATCGGGGGCTTAGCAGAGGCTCACAGAGGGTGCAGAAAGGACAACCAAGGAGGCAGTGTTGGCACTTGGTGGGTGAAGAGTGTGGGTGGGGGAGGAGCAACAGAGGAGAAGACACAGCAGCATTACAACAAGGAGAACATGTTACTTCCTCCCAGCCACTGGGAGTGAGACTTGCTCCTCCGGTAGGAGAGACCCCTGATGGTGTACGGGGTGCTCAGGACTTTCTGGAGGGATGCTCTCTGCTACAGAGAACAGAAAAGCCTAGGAACAGGCTTTCACGGTCAGGACCTCCACTACGTCACATTACAGAAGTCGGGTGCAGGCCAGTTATTTCAGGGGCCTCCCGTCTTTGTGCTTGGCTTCTCTTTGTGTGACCAGTGTCCCTCATGGCTGCAAGATTGGTCGCAGCAGCTCCAGGCCTCACACCCTTATATATCAAACCCAGAGACAGGAAAAAGGGATTGTTCTGTCTCAGACCTCTTTTCTTTAAATGGAGATATGATTCGCATAAATACAATGTACCATTTTAAAGTGTACAGTTCGGTAGCGTTTAGTATATAACTGTTTCTAAATGTACAATTCAGTGGCACTAAGTATATTCACACTGTTGTGCAACCATCACCAACGTCCATATCCAGAACTCTTTGCATCTTGCAATACTGAAGCTCTATACTCATTAAACACTAACTCCCCATTCCTCCTCCCCCTTGGCCCCTGGCAAACACCACTACTTGTGTCTATGATCTTGAGGACAGGCACACCTTTTTTTTTTATTGTGCTTCTCTTTATTACGCTTTGCAGATGTTGCATTTTTTACAAATTGAAGGTTTGGGGCAACCCTGCATAGAGCAAGTCTATTGGCACCATTTTTCCAACAGCATTTGCTTATTTTGTATCTTTGTGTCCCATTTTGGTAATTCTCGAAATATTTCAAACTTTTTCATTACTATATACGTTATGGCGATCTGTTATCAGTGATCTTTGGTGTTACTATCGTTAATTGTTTTGGGGCACCACGAACCACTCCCATAGAAGATGGTAAACTTAGTCGGTTGTTGAAATGACAACAAAGAATTTAGAATATGACATGAACTCAGTTGATAAAGCAGTGGCAGGGTTTGAGAGGACTGACTCCAATTTTGAAAGAAGTTCTGTGGGTAAAAAGCTATCAAGCAGCACTGCCTGCTACGGAGAAATCGTTTGTGGAAGAGTCAGTCAATGCAGTGAACTTCTCTGTTGTCTTATATTAAGAGAATGTCATGGCCACCCCAGCCTTCAGCAACCACCACCATGATCAGTCGGCAGCCGTCAACGCCCAAGCAGGACCCTCCACCAGCAAAAAGATTATGACCTGCTGAAGGTTCGGATAATAGTTAGCACTTTCAGCAATAAAGCATTTCTAAATTAAGATAAATACCTTTTTTTTTTACATAATGCTATTGCACACTCAATAGACTTTTACAGTACAGTGTAAACATAACGTTTACATGCACTGGGAAACCAAAAAGTTTGTGTGACTCGCTTTGTTGCCATATTTGCTTGATTGCAGTGGTCTACAGCTGAACCCACAGCATCTCTGTGGTCTGCCTCTAAGTTCTCCTTCCGCCTTTAAAGACCCTTGTGATTACATTGGGCACATGGATAATATAGGATAATCTCCCTACATTAGTGTCAGTTGATGAGCAACCCTAATTTAATCTGCAACTTTAATTGCCCTTTGCCACACAACCTGACATATTCACAGGTTCCTGGGATTAGGCTGGAGATATCTTTGGAGGCCATAATTCAGCCTACCACACAGTGTGAAGAAGAACTAGTAGACACGTAGCAGGCACATCCACTTATATCTGGAGGCCCCTCCAGGTACCTAGATAACCCTGCATCCTCCTGGAGCAGCAGGGGCTGCAGCCCTTCGAAGCCTGGGTCTGGGAGGATCTATGCTCTTATTTTTTCACTCCTGAAATAAATCTACGTTAGTCGATATCTTCAATATAGATTCAGGAGAGAATACTCAAAAAAGTGTTATTTCCACAGAAAATTCATAGCTAAGCCTGGGCCCTGTGTTCTTCTGTCTCAGTGCTGAGGTTTTTTTTCGGCAAAAAAAGATGCAGAAAGAACAAGAAGACCCACCTAGTAGAAAGAACCCAGTCCTCGGAGTCAGCGAGCGCTGAATTTTTTAATGGGTTTTCTCATCAAAAGGCACAGAGTTCATTTCATGAAATGGGAGAAGACGGTTTCTGAAAGCAGCCCTGCTTGGATCAATTTAGTAATTCAAAGAAGGATGTTCTCAGGCACTGTGGCCCTGGCATTTTTCATTTGATTGTTGATTGAAAGAAAGAAGAAGAAAGGCTTATTTTTCTGATTTCTACTTGGGGCCCTTGAAATAAACACGCTCTGGATGAGCCTTAAATTCCTTCCCCCTGGGACACTGTGAATCTTAAGTGAATCACTCCCATTCTCTGAGTATTTACTAGGTACCTACCATGTGCCAGGCCCGGCACTGGGGAAACAAATGAGCAAGAAATGGTCCCTGTCTTCCAGAACACAAGGGTGGCCTTGCATTTGTTAAATGCATCAGGAAAGAAATGGGGATGAGATTTTTTCAGGACATTTTTCCTTCCCTTAAACATGGGTATGACTTAGACCATGCTTATCTCCCTTCAGATTGAAAATATCCAGGGTGCCCTCCTGGGAGGGATTACAAATGTTTTCTTTCAAATGTGACTTGGGCCAGGACAGCCAGGGGAGCCTGCTGAGAAGGGTGGATAAGAATTAAATACACCGAACAGCAAGGGCTGACATTTAAGCCATATTTTTAAATCTTAAAATGTATTGCAGGAAATCTAAAAATTAGAGAAAGGAGAAAAATATTCCATAATTGCACTTCTATAACACAACCACTGCTAGCAATTAAATGTATTTCCTTCTACTAGTCTAAGGAAGACAGCAACCATTAAAAGGAGCAAGAGAAATACTCTAATATTAAGCAAAGAGGCAGGATGCTGAATTGGGCAAAGAGCAAGAAGGAAACACATGAGATATATCTGCAAGTGGTAAATGCTTGGGAGGGAATTTACACATGTGAAAATCATGGGGCTGGGATAGTGGAGGAATATGGAAAATTTTTTTAAATTCCCAAACTTTCGCAGTAGAGGTGTGGACCTTACAGCTGCAGTTCAGATGAGACAAGGGAATGTTCTGGGGGCCAAGTTTCACAGAGTAAAGCTTGTGAGTGAGTCAAAAAAAGATGCAGAAAGAACAAGACTCACCTAGTAGAAAGAATCCAGTCTTCGGAATCAGCGAACCCTGAATTTGAAACTTAACTCCGCCTCTTCTGTGTTACGTGACTCCAGGCAAGCTGTAGGGCTGCTCTGAGCCTTTGTGTCACCATCTAGAAAGTAGGGCTAAGACAGCTGGTGAGAGAGAGAGGATCGTTGTTCTGGAGGTGACCCCGTGGTAGGTGGCACATCAACTGAGCACGAGTTAAGTGCTGGGCACCTGGGGGCTGGGGGTGGTTACACAACTGTCTCTCCACTAAGTATGTGTGATCCTCATTTTACACGTGAGGACACAGAGGCAACAAAGTTAAGGAATGTGCCCAAGGAAGTGGCGGGACATGGCCAGCTGCAGGGTAGGCGAGTGGCTCCCGTTTGGCAGTGGGGGATGTCACCATCTCACAGAAGGGCCCTGGAGTAGGGCTTGGCAACTTCACCACCAGACCACCACTGCTTCCTTTTGCTTTATAATACAGTTGACACTCATTATTGGTGGCAGTTTTTTAATTCACCGCTAACACTGAATTAGCAAATCCTGGGCCATTGCTCCTCTGGAACATACAGGGCTAGGCTCCTGCGAACCCCTGGTCACATTTTCATAACCACCGTACATAACTTTGCCTTATGTGTGTTTCAGTTTAAAGACATTTTCTTTTTTTTTTAATTGACTGAACATATTTCATTTGTCTTTTAAAAACACGTATATTTTAAAAATTATTTGTTTATTTGTTTTTTTGTTTATTTGGCTGTGCTGGGTCTTAGCTGCGGCACGCAGGATCTTCGTTGTGTTGTGCGGGATCTTTAGTTGCGGCACGTGGGATCTAGTTCCCTGACCAGGGATCAAGCCCGGGCCCCCTGCATTGGGAGCACAGAGTCTTAACCACTAGACCACAAGGGAAGTCCCTAAAAACATATTTTTTAAGCCATGATGCAAAATTACTAGAAGTTACTATTACGTGACTGTAAATGTGCAAATTTTTCTTTTTTAAAAACAATTTTTAGGGCTTCCCTGGTGGCGCAGTGGTTGAGAGTCTGCCTGCCAATGCAGGGCACACGGGTTCGAGCCCTGGTCTGGGAAGATCCCACATGCCACGGAGCAGCTAGGCCCGTGAGCCACAATTACTGAGCCTGCGCGTCTGGAGCCTGTGCTCCGCAACAAGAGAGGCCGCGATAGTGAGAGGCCCACGCACCGCGATGAAGAGTGGCCTCCGCTTGCCACAACTAGAGAAAGCCCTCGCACAGAGACGAAGACCCAACACAGCCAAAAATAAATAAATAAAGTAAACAATGCGTTTAAAAAAATACATTAAAAAAAGTACTAAAGTTTAAAAAAAATTTTTTTAAACTATCATTTTTAAAATTAATTAATTTATTTTTGGTTGCATTGGGTCTTCGTTGCTGCGTGAGGGCTTTCTCTAGTTGCGGCAAGCGGGGTCTACTCTTCGTTGCGGTGCGCGGGCTTCTCGTTGCAGTGGCTTCTCTTGTTGCGGAGCATGGGCTCTAGGTGCGTGGGCTTCAGTAGTTGTGGCACGTGGGCTCAGTAGTTGTGGCTCGTGGTCTCTAGAGCGCAGGCTCAGTAGTTGTGGTGCACGGGCTTAGTTGCTCCACGGCATGTGGGATCTTCCCGGACCAGGGCTCAAACCTGTGCTCCCTGAATTGGCAGGCGGATTCTTAACCACTGCCCCACCAGGGAAGCCCCACATTTTTCTTTTTTTTAATTATTATTTTTTTTAAATTGAAGTATAGTTGGTTTACGAGGTTGTTAATTACTGCTGTACAGCAAAGTGATTCAGTTATACATATATATACATTCTTTTTTTAACATTCTTTTCTATTATGGTTTATCATAGGATATTGAATATAGTTTTCTGTGATATACAGTAGTAAAGACATTTTCTTTAATATGTCTTGTTGATTCCTTAATATTGAACTCACAAAGAAACTTGGGATAGCCATGGAAAATTATTTCCCCGAAGCTTTTTCTACCCCGTTTGCAGCTAATATGGTTATAATCACAGTGTGTGTATGACGTCATAGCCTGCTCTTGTTTAACAAAAGCATTTCTCATGCTGTTGCCAGTTATGTATAAAGATCATTTTCAAAATCTTTATGTAAAGTTTTTATTCCTGACATTAATAACTCCATTCTCTCCCCCCCTTTACAACCCTAGAAAGAAAATTCAGCCAGACTAATGACAAGAGATAGTGGAGGGCAGGGGACAAGTGTGCCTCATTCTGTGTGTATGCATCTCAGTTTTTAAAAAAAATAGATTTATTTATTTATTTATTTATTTTTGGCTGCACTGGGTCTTTGCTGCTGCATGCGGGCTCTCCCTAGTTGCGGCGAGCGGGGGCCACTCTTCGTTGTGGTGCATGGGCTTCTCATTGCGGTGCCTTCTCTTGTTGCGCAGCACGGGCTCTAAGCGTGCGTGGGCTTCAGTAGCTGTGGCACGCGGGCTCAGTAGTTGTGGCTCACGGGCTCTAGAGCGCAGGCTCAGTAGTTGCGGCGCGTGCGCTTAGTTGTTCCACGGCACATGGGATCATCCCAGACCAGGGCTCGAACAAGTGTCCCCTGCATTGGCAGGCAGACTCTCAACCACTGCACCACCAGGGAAGCCCTGCATCTCATTTTTAATGACTATACTTGATCCCATCAGGGTTATGCCACTGTGTGCTTAACCAAATGCCTCTCATTGGACAGCTGAATTGTCCCATTTCTACTGTTATAAATAACACTGCAATGAACATCTTTGTGCATAATGATCTTTCCAAATTTCGGGTGATTTCCTTAGAGACATTCCCAGGGGCAGAATTCTTGGGTCAAAGGCAAAGGCCCTCGAAGGCCTCAGATACATATGCCAGAGAACAGTTCAGTAAGTCGGCACAGTTGCACCCCCCGCGGTGTGTGTCTGAGGGCCCTTCCACACAAGCCACATTCGTTAAAAAGTCACTGCTTCATCTCACCATCCTTATTAATCAGACTCTTTGAAAATCGCCCCAAGAGCTTCCAATCAGCAGGAGCTCCCACAGGGTCACCACACTGAGCCGACACAATTCCAGGCTGAAGGGAGGTCTGTGGCATTTCACGGGGTTCATAGCCCCTGTGCTGGGGCTCAAGCCTCCTTCAGACCCCGCGGGAAGATGGGCAAACCTGATGACACAAGTGCTCGAGATGCTGACGTGGCCCTTCCCTGACTCTACGTGGGGGCAACAGTGCCTTCTTTGCCCCAAACTGGCTTTTCCTGAATGCGCCCGCTATGTCAGCTGGAGTTCCCTGAATGTTTGCTCGTGTCTTGAAATTAAGGCAAAATCTCTCAAGAGAGATTTTCTTACACACACACACACACACACACACACACAAACTTATTGCTCAAAAGACAAAAGACCTCTTAAAAACAAATAAAAAAAGTAAGGATTCCCCTAAAGGCTAAACATCTTGTCATATAAGAAACGTAAACTAATTGGCGTGCATTCTAGGCAAACCAATCTAGCCCTGAAACATATCTGGAATCTGTCTCTCGTTGTGGGATGCTGGCTCACTCCCAGTCTGTAAAATGACATGAAACAAGCTTTCCGATGGTTCCTTTTTCCTTCCTAGATGAGAAAGGGTCAAGGTGGTTGGTTTGCGCTACGGCAACAATATCATTTGTCGCCCTCGTTAGGACACTTTTGAGAGTGAGAGGAAAGTTTGTTAATTACTACTCTGGCTCGAAAGATGTAAACCAGGACCTTCTCTGCAAACCAGGACACATGCAAACACTCATCTGGTTAATCACAGGGCGAAATGCATGAATGGATGGCTGGTTAGACATTGATCTACTGCAGGCTCGGTGCCAGGCACGGGGGAGGTGCCTTTTCACGCTGGCTCGCCGGAGACACACACCAGCCGCCAAATGGGGGCTGTTCTTTCACGGCTGGGGAGGTGGGTGGGCAGAGAGCCAAAGCAACCGGCCCAGTGCCACATACACAAGCAACCCCTGCCCCTCCGCTGGGAAGTAATGAAACTGGGCACCCAAATGAGCAGCAGGACAAAAAGTGCTCCCCGCCAGGGCCGGGGCCCCTGAGGACCCTGTGCTGTGAGGCATGCAGACCCCAGAGCGGGTTGCTGGCTCTGAGGCCGAGAGCTCTGTAAACACCTCCGCCTGGGCGGAGTTCAGTTCCCGGGAGCTGGGGCGGAAGGCTCACAGTGGAGGCTGATCTGTGACGTGAAAGCTCCACACAATCTTCACTGAGGGAGAAGCCCCCCCACTCCCCCTCCCCGTGCCAGCTCTCAGCGGGACAGACCCCAGGCTCCTGCCTCCTGGCCCCCCAGGGCCCGCCTACAAACCAAGCCACTCCAGGTTTCCAGCCTGCCCTTAACCCAGACCCAGGAAAGTGCTGGGTTCTGATGAGAAACACAAAAGGAGACAGACAATAGGGGTGTTAGTGACCCAGGAGAGAATGAGCAGGGCCGCCTGGAGAGGAATCTGGCCATGTGGGCAACACATGCGTGCCCTGGGGGACCTGATTCCCCCGTTATTTCTGAGCCTAATCGCTGACGGGTGGAATGAAGAGTTACACGGTTTGTGAATCAAGAGGTAAATTCTGTAAGCCCGAGGGAGGGCATGGGCCATGGGGATAACGGTAAGATTTCTACACCAAAGCTGGACCCTGAACCCCTTTGCACCTCCTCGCCACCCCAACCATCAGGAGTCTGGGCCCAGGGCCCCCCCTCCCTGACCACAGCTGCCAGTCCCGCCCGTCCTCGCCAACGTGGGCGCTAACGCAGCCGGCCTCGGGAGCACAATTCCTAGCTGGATCTTCTGCCTGGAGTTTGCTTGGCACCCCCGCCTTCACATGGGCTGTTCCTTCTGCCCGGAGTGCCTTTCCCTCTCTGCGCGGCTGGGGAACTCCTTCCTGCTTGTCCTTCAAGGCCCAGCTCCAGCCGGAAGGTCTGGAGGGGCAGTGGCCGAAATCGGGGTGAGGCAGGGTGGTGTCTGTACCTCATTTTCCTTTTACAGAACTGCTTCCTCTCCTTTTCCTCTATACTCAAGAGGTGTCGCTTCTGAGAAAGGAAAAGGTTACTTGTAATTATGACGATAAGGATGCCAAGTGGGACTTCCCTGGTGGTCCAGTGGTTAGGACGCCGCGCTTCCACTGCAGGGGCCACGGGTTCCATCCCAGTCGGGGGACCAAGATCCCGCATGGCACAGGGCAGCCAAAAAAAAAAAAAAGGATGCCAAGTCCCAGGTCAGATTCATCTCTACTGTGACACTCACCTTGCCCCACCAAGCGTCTCGGCCTCTTCCTTCTCGGGGCCCCCTGTGCCTTTTCTTCAGGAGGCTGATCACGGCTCGTGACTGCGTACATTTCTGCTGTTACTTGAATGACATCTCTCACCCCCACTGGCTCCATCAGAGCAGGGACAGTGTCTTTCCTTTTTTAAAAAAATCAACTTCATCGTGATATAATTTCATACGATAAAAGACATCTATTTTAAGTGTAGTTTAATGAGTTTTGGCAAACGTATACACCCTTGTAACCAACCATCACAAGCAAGATACACAACGTTTCCAACCGTGCTCCCTGCGGCCAGCCCTGTCCCCACCCTGGCAGGCAACCAAGGATCTGTTTTCTGTCACTATGAATTCGTTCTGCCTGATCCTGAATTTCACATAGGTGGAGTCACGCAGTGTGTCCTCTTCTGTGTCTGGCTTCCTTGCTGTAGCATAATGCTTTTGAGCCCCAGCCGGGTTGCCGTGCGGCTCAGTGGCTCTTTGTTTGCTGCTCAGTCCCTTGTACGGAGGAGCCACCATTTGTTAGGCTCCATCTGTCTGTGGGCATTTGGGTCGGTTCCATCTTTAGTCATTACGAATAAAGCTGATATGGACATTCAGGAACAATCATCTGTGTGGACATATGCATTTGTTTCTTTGGATAAATATTGGGACTGGAACTGTTGGGTCACGTGTAACAATATGGCTAACTTTTTAAGAGCTGCCAACCTGTTTTCCAAAGCGTCTGTACCGTATCCCTTCGTCAGCAGCATCGTGGGAGAGCGGCGGTTGCTAAACTCTCTCCAACACGGGGAACCACTGGACCGTGCCCCTTCTTGCAGAGTGCACATCCGCAGCCCCTGGCCCAGTGCTGCCCACCAAGGGACTCAATCCACCACTACAGAATGCATGAGTGAATGCACTTTGCTTTCGTTATTTTGTTAGCATTTTCAAACCAATGTTTATTCCACTGCTCTGGGGGGTTTATTTATTTATTTTTGGCTGTGTTGGGTCTTCGTTGCTGCACGCGGGCTTTCTCTAGTTGCAGTGAGCGGGGGCTACTCTTCGTTGCGGTGCGTGGGCTTCTCATTGCGGTGGCTTCTCGTTGCGGAGCAAGGCTCTAGGCGCACGGGCTTCAGTAGTTGTGGCGCATGGGCTTAGTTGCTCCATGGCATGTGGGATCTGCCCAGACCAGGGCTTGAACCCGTGTCCTCTGCATTGGCAGGCGGGTTCTTAACCACTGTGCCACCAGGGAAGTCCCTCTGGGTGTTTTTTAATCTTTTGTTATTTTTAATAATTACACAAATAATACATGCTCAGGGTATAGAAATCAGAACAGTAGTGAAAAAATAATTTTAAAATTACCCCTTAATCTCTCCATCCCGAGACCCATGTTCCAGGCTCAATACTGGGCACTGGGAAAACAAAGATGAATAAAGCACACTGACTGTCTGCAGGGGCTCCCCAGGCTCCAGCTGCCTGGACAGGGGCCACACATGGGGTCAGCCAGAAGAGGGGGGCACGCAGGGGAGGCGGTGAGGAAAGCCTTCAAGGGGGTGGAGAGGCATGAAGAAGGGACATGCGGGGGGCCTGGTGGACAGCGGTGGCCGGAAGTGGGCTCGTAGGTGGCTGGGACATCTCAACCCCAAGGCTAAGGAGGATGCCGCCCCGCTGCCTCCTCAAATGCTGGGCGCCTCCCTGCAGCCACAGGGCACCGGCCCAGGACGCAGAGTCATGGAGGAGCCCGGCCCCTGGGTGTGTCCATGCTTGGGCACAATCTCCCCAGGAGCTCGCAGCCACCTTTGCTGACTCCTCCTCCTCCGGGTCCCAAGCACCGAATAACCAGGTTGGCTGGCTCCTTGGACCGCCCTTCTCCAGCTACTCTCTTTTCCTTGGTCGCCTGACCAGCCTCTGGGCTCTACACATCACCCATCCAGTACTGACACTCATATTTCTCTCCCCAGCCCTGCAGTCTCCCCTGTGCCCCAAGCTTAGGTGTCCATGGTATAGCTGCCTTTCTTTCCATCTGGCTGTCTCCCAGCCATCTGTGCCCTCAAAGGAACTCTTGACACCCCTGGTTCCCAAACCTGTTCTTTCTCCATTCTTTCCATCCCAGAAACGGGCACCACCGTTTGCTCTAATCCACAACCAAGGAATCATTCTTGATTCCTTTTTCCCTCCTCACCCACATCCAATCTATCACTAAATCCTATTGATTTCACCATCCAAACACTTCCCAAATCCCTCCAGGTTTCTGTATGTCCAATGCTACCACGCCATTCAGAGACACCAGCAATTCTTGTCTGAACTGCCTCTTAACTGCTTCCATGATTACTACACCCCCAAGTTAAAATCATGCATCAGCCAATGACTTGTTTTTGTAGAAACAGAAAAATTCATCCTACAATTCATATGGAATCTCAAGGGACTCTGAATAGCCAAAATAATTTTTAAAAAGAAGAACAAAGTTGGAAGTCTCACATTTCTTCATTTCAAAACTTAATATAAAGCTGTCATAATCAAAACAGTGTTGGTACTGGCATAAAGACAGACACACTAACAAATAGAATAGAATAGAGAGCCCAGGAATAAACCCTTGCATACAAGGTCAAATGATTTTCAGCAGGAGTACCAAGACCACTCAATGGTGAAAGGACAGTCTTTTCAGCAAATGATGTTGGGAAAACTGAACATCCACCTGCAAAAAGAATGAGGTTGAATTCACCTTATATTATATACAAAAATTAACTCAAAATGGACCTAAGACCACAACTTAAGAGTTAAAACTATAAAACTCTCAGAAGAAACAGGAAAAAGCTTCATAGCATTGTACTTGGCAATGATTTCTTGGCTATGACACCAAAAGCAGAAGTGACAAAGGTGAAAAATAAATATGTTGGACTACATCAAACTTAAAAATTTGTGTGCATCAAGGAACACAATCAAGAGTGCAAAAGCAGGCATGGAATGGGAGAGAATATTTGCAAATCATGTATCTGATAAGGGGTTAATATCTAGAATAAAGAACTACAACTCAAATACAAAAAACAAACAACTGATTAAAATATGGGCAAAAGACTTAAATAGACTTTTCTCCAAAGAAAATGTACAAATGAGGGGATATATGTATACATATAGCTGATTCACTTTGCTGTACAGTGGAAACTAACATAACATTGTAAAGCAACTATACTCCAATAAAATTAAAAAAAGAAAAAGAAAAAGAAAATATACAAATGGCCAATAAGCCTGTGAAAAGATGCTCAACCTCACTAATTATGGAAATGCAAAACCAAACCACAATGAGATACTACTTTACACCGATTAGGAGAGCTATTATCAAAACCAAACAAACAAAAATGTTGGCTAGGGTGTGGAGAAACTGGAACCCTTATCCATGGCTGGTGGGAACATGAATATTGTGCAGCCACTGCGGAAAAAACTACGGATGTTCCTCAAAAAATTAAACACAGAATTACCATATGATCCAGCAACTTCACTTCTGGGTCTGTGTGTGTGTGTGTGTGTGTATATATATATATATATATATATATATATATATATCTCCAACAGTTAAAAGCAGAGACTGGAACAGATATTTGTACACCCATGTTCATAGCAGCATTAGTCACCATAGTCAAAAGGCGGAAGCAACCCAAGCACCCATGGATGGATGGATAAACCAAATGTGGTCCATCCATACAATGGAATATTATTCAGCCTTAAAAAGGAAGGAAGGACTTCCCTCATGGCGCAGTGGTTAAGACCCCGCCTGCCAATGCAGGGGACATGGGTTTGAGCCCTGGTCCAGGAAGATCCCACATGCCATGGAGCAACTAAGCCCGTGCGCCACAACTACTGAGTGCAGCTCTAGAGCCCATGAGCCACGACTGCTGAGGCCACGTGCCACAGCTCCTGAAGCCCACACACCTAGAGCCCATGCTCCGCAACAAGAGAAGCCACTGCACTGCAACAAAGAGTAGCCCCCGCTCACCGCAACTAGAGAAAGCCCGTGCGCAGCAATGAAGACCCAATGCGACCAAAAATAAATAAATTAATTAAATAAATTAAAAAGAAATCCTTCTAAAAAAAAAAGGAAGGAAGTTCTGACATGTGCTACAACATGATGAACCTTGAGGTCATTATGCTCAGTGAGCTAAGCCAGTCACAAGAGGACAAATGCTGTGTGATTCCACTTATATGAGCGACCTGGAGTAAAGTTCAGAGACAGAATGTACTTAATGCTACTGAACTGTACACTTAAAAATGGTTCAAAAGATAAATTTTGTTGTATTTTGCCATAATAAAAAATTTATCCAAAAAAATCATATATCAGCTCTCATCTGTCACTTTTCCTCTCCAATGACTTCCCACTGCTCCGACCAGGACCCTGAGGCTCTGTACAGTGTGGCTCCCGGCAACCTTCCCCCTTGGCCCAGACTGCTCCCCCCACCAGATGCCAGCCCCTCCCCCTCCACTCCCCACATGAAAATCTCTGCAAGCTGCCTGCCTGCTGGCAGCCATCACCACGGTGGGCTCTGGTTTGCCCACATTATCCCTGTATTCAGGCCATTATCTATAATGACAACCTGGCATAATTATATTTTTACAATTTATATAACTATATTCTATTGAGTTAAATGATCATTATTATCATTATAAAATATTTATTAAGCACTTCTAGCCATGCAAACCTAATAAGAGGTAGCCTCAGCTCTTAAAAATCTCCCTTCCGAATTCCATCCCAAATTCATTTCAACTTTGGTTATTCATCCTTCTTGGAGAAGGAACAGGGAACTTCTATGCTTTTTGCCTGGGGCTTTATATGCATATAAACTTTACACCATATAAGCTTCTCAGTGAGGCTGGGGAGCAGATGTGATTAGCCTCCTCTTACAGACGAGAAACAAGAGAGTCAGACTGCGGGAGTTAGTAATTTAGTAATTTAGGTCTTTGTGATGGCAAAGCCTTTACCACTCCTCTCATGTAATGTGATAGCTTGGCTTATTAGGAAGGGCTTGTTTTTTTTGGCCTTATTTACATCTTACATGCCAAACACTGTGCCAGCCCAGTGGGATAAACACACAAGTAAACAGATCTTTCTAAAACAACGTCCTAAGTCGGGGGTCACAAACTCAAATGTTCACAGGAGCCAAGCAGGCAGTGGAAATGGTGAAGCAGACAGGTGAGTGATAGAGAGTGGTGAGGACGGTAGCCAACCCAAGAGCATGTGACTCATCTAACGACGACAGCCAGCTTTGCCATGAGGCAATGTGGGGTCATGTTGCCTGCCCCTCCCACTCTTCCAGTTAGATTTATAAGTGAAATCTCCAGAATTTTAAATGTTGGCAGCTTTGGCAGGTACTGGTCATTGTCTAACCTACAACCATTCCCTGCCTCAAACCTCACCTCCCACCCCCTCAATTTTTGTCAGTAGGGATCAGATACCCTTTGATCTCAGGAAGATAGCCCCAGGGGATAAATCTTAATTGGTATAAAGCAATCCTAGCAGTCTCATTCCCTTCCGCCAGTAATTGGTCTCAGGTCCCAATTCTGACAAATGAGATGTAAGGGGAACACTAAGGAGATCTCCCCTTCCTTAGTAAAAAGACAAAGGCTGGAGACCTAATGATGAAAGAGCCTTTTGCCTATGGCCCTTTCTCCTTGTTTCTGTCTAATGCAGTGATGAAGTCTGGAACAGCAGTGGCGTTTTTGGAACCATGAGGCAATAAGCATGAGGCCTAAAACCAACATGCCAAGAATGACAGAGCAGAAAGATGGAAAGACCCAAGGTCTTAGATGACATCCTTGCTGCATCAGCGCCAGATGCGGCCATGGCCACTATACATAAGCTCAATAGAGCAAGCACTGGGTAGTGCCAGAGGGTGGCTGGAGAAAGAGAACAAATGACGTGTACAAGTGAGGCATCCTGCCACTTGTTTATTAGAGGCCTCCCGTGTAGGAGCCCTTTGGTGAGTATGGACATGGGCTACACCTACCCTCACATCTCTCCTCATTCTGAGAAGTTCATCCACAAACCCCTTCCCCAGACCTTTTTGTCTTTAAGTCTCCAACCTTGTTCTTTCCAAGTTCCCAGACCATCTGTTAGCTGCTGCCCCTGCATTGCTGTAGATCCTGGACCTCTGGCTTTCTCTCCACCCAGGCAGGTGGCCTTCTGGGGGAACCCCTTCACCTCTACCTTTTGGGCACACTGGGGGAAGCTGTTTTGCACGGCATTCCAGGTCTGCGTGGTGCCAGCATATTTACAAAGCAATCTATTAACTGGGTCTGCGTTTTCCTTCTTCACTCTTCTGCCCACAGAGAGTCCACTGAGGCCACTGTTGTGGGGTGTGGGGGGATGGAGCAGGTGCCCTAGGAGTCTCAGCCACCTGGTCATGTGACTTACTTGTGCTTCTGGGACCTGCTCAAGGCTGATAGCATTGTCCACATCGACCTCCCCTCGATGGTGGAGTGTGGCATGTGGCTTAGCGGAGCACGTCACACCCAGCTCAGCTCACACACTCACGTGGGGTCTGGCATTTGGTCTCTACCAGTGTCCAGCAGAAAATCTGGAGCTGTGGTTCAAATGGAGAATAGTTATTTGCAGAAGATATCTCTTTGCTCCAAGCCCCTGAGAGTCTGTGCTATGACTCTGTTATTGGGATCTGCCAGAACTTCTTCCCACAGACACCCTGGCCTAGATCTGCAGTTATCTCGTGAATGGGTCAGAGCAGCACACTCAGATGATATTCAAGTAGTCTTTAAAAGTCAGAGAGCCACCAGCGCAGGTCACTCCAAACCTCACTCCACCGGCTTAGCTAAGCAAACTGATCAAGCCCCTCCTAGCTGTTGGAGCGAACACACACCGAATCCAGAACCTCTGGTAAATCCGCTATATTGATAAATTCAGCCCAAACCTACATTAAGCTCTGTCCACCTGGACTGGTGCCGTTAGAATCCATTCACCTCACACTCCCCAAGTGTCTGACGATAAATGCATGAATATGCTGCAATTCTTTCACTGTGTGAATATCTCCTAAATCGAGCTTTGCTGTTGCTTCCCTGGGGCATGCTGGGATCTGACTCTGGTTATGGATTGGAGTTAATGAGGGGGTGAGTCTTGAGAAGACTCAGCATCCCTGTTGCCAGGTAAGCACAGATGAGCTCATTAATAGGACTTCAAGCAGGAGAAGACTGATCTCAGGCAGGCAGGGGGCGGCTATTTCCACTGACAAAGACGCTCAGAGGGATGGGGGGTTAAAAGTTTGCTTGTATCCTCCCAACCGTCCCTTTTCTAATTCTCAGGACCCCTCTCTTCCCAATAAACAGCCTACCTTCACAGAAGAGCCCAAGTGAAGCTGTGAATTCAACTTCTGTCATAATTATGCCTCAGGTAAGATTAAAGGCAGGTGTGACCTTTAGCCCCATTAGCCCTGAGGCTACAAAAGATAAGGAATGGCTTAGGGCTTGATCTGAGAATTTATAGTCTGAGCTTTCAATTTTCTTTCTGAAATCTCTCCCAGCCTCACGAGAAGCCCATCCCACAAGGCTCCACCGACTTGGGGCAGCCTTGTCTTCAGCGAGCCGTCCATCCAGGCAATGGCAGGTGACAACTTAAGTGACTGTT
Organism: Eschrichtius robustus; assembly: GCF_028021215.1. Lineage (NCBI taxonomy): Eukaryota > Metazoa > Chordata > Mammalia > Artiodactyla > Eschrichtiidae > Eschrichtius > Eschrichtius robustus. The sequence continues at coordinate 83,663,539 of NC_090840.1, forward strand.
TGGCCAGGGCACACTGCCAGGGAGGTCATCCCTGCACCAGCACAATCAGATCAGATAACCAGCCCCAGATTCCCATTTTCATGGGTCTGTTTCCTGGGACAAAGTACGTATGTTTCAACATTCAACCAGGAAAGCAGAAACTTCTTTAGATAGTTCAAACAAAGAGGGATTTAATGCTGAGAATTGACTTCAAGGGTGTGGAAAAGCTGCAGGAGCATGAGGGAGCCGGTGCTGAGGTGCTGCTTGGAGATCAGGACGCTGGTACTATTCCTGGCTGGGGGCCGGGCCCACACTCCCCACTAGACCACCCAAGGTGTCGCTGCGGAGCAGACGCCCCCCACCCAGTGCGGATGACTCACTGTAGCCGCCCCCATCCCCACCTCCCCCCACCCCGAGTCCCCATGTGCTGCCAATGCCTTCACACAACCGTAAAACGATGTCTCCTCCTCCATCCGCAACTGCACTCTCTCACCTGGGTCTCCCACTGGCGGAATCTAACCAGAAGCCAGCTGGCAGAAGATTCTGAGAAGTGTAGATACCCGCCTCCCAGCACCCCGGGTACAGATACAGCAGGGAACAAGGAAGGCAGCAGAAGCAATGGGCACACCTGAGACGTTGTGAGGATAAGTGGGCTGACGGATAAGAGCACCAACCACAGGATGATCTGCTAACTCACTGTGCTTTTTCTAGTGCAGGGAAGCTCTGACGATCATAGATTCCTTCATTCTCCCACTGTCTTAGGTTTGAAGCTTCTTTTTATTGAATGCTGAGCATTTCCCCCCTTTTCTGCAGATTTGTCTTTGCCGCATTCCTTACTTCTCAAAATGATTAAGGACAAGACGCCCTGGCAGTTCCACAACCTGAGCTTCTCACTCTCCTTGTCTCCTTGAATTCTTCTGGCTCTTTTCTGAGCCTTCCTCTTCTGTCCTCTTTCCTAAACTTAACCCATCCTGCTCTCAAACATGCCAGAAGAGAATGACAAACCTGATCAAAAAGCAGTAACCTGCTAGAGAAGCAAAACATCTAAAGACTGAAAAATGTCAGCTTGCTTCTCGTGTGGACCCAAGGACCCTCTTGCACAGCTAGCTTATGGAGGAAAGGCACTCCTTTGCTTTGGAGCTGAATCCTGGAGGCTGAAGCAGCACCTTCTATCTCTGCTCTGCACAGGGCACGGTGCCATTCAGTCATCCCTCGGCAAGCGGGATGAGCTTTTAAGTTGGATCCACTCCCTTGCTTCAAGACTCTTATGGCTTTCCATCGTTCTCAGAACGAAAGCCAAGCTTCTCACCTGCCTGCCCGAGCGGGTGGCGCCTACCTTGTTCATCACATCTCCGGTGCTCTCTGCCTCACTCACTAAGCTCCAGCCACACTGGCCTTTTTATTCCTCAGATTTGCCAAGGCGTCTTCCTTCTCAGGTGTTTTCCCACAGGCTATTCTGTTCAGAGTGCACATCTTGTCCCAGCCCTTCTGCGTGTCCTCCAGATCCGACCTTAAATCTCAGTTCTCAGAGAGGCTGTCTCATCACTCGCACACTGGTCTGTTTCCTCATAGCACTTACCACGGGAGGTGTTATTTTTCTTGTCTTGCTTGTACCTGAAACTCCGCTCCGTGAGAGCAAGGACCATAGCGGTCTTGCTCGCTGCCTGTACCTTTCCTTTGTGCCCAGAAGTGCCTGACATGTACTGGGTGCTACTGGACCAAGACCTGAGGTCACAATGGTGAAGATGACACTGTCCTTGCGTTCTCGGCCTTCACCTTCTAGTGACAAAGCACACAGCAGGTGCTAAGATGACTGGGTCATCATGGCTGAAGGTAGATGGGAAAACTTTTCTGGCACCACAAACGTCAGCAATCTGGGTCATCTGGGCTCTCTGGCCTTCGCTCCTCTCCTCAGGAAGCCTGAAGAGCAGTGATTTTCAGAACCCACTAAACTTGCAGAAACACCCTCTGCAAGTATGCATTTTATATTTTGCAATCATTACCTAAGTGATGGACAGAATAGAAATCAGAAAGGTTAAACAAGATCTATTTTTAATTTTCCAGACTCCTTTCATATGAACTTTGAAATCAAAGTTGATTGGAGTGACAGGACCTTGCAGCAGGAACCCTGAGACTTTACATAGTCGTTTAGGCTTTTGCAGGGTGCTGTACAGTTGACAAAGAGCTTTCTCGTTCTCAGCTCCTTTGATGCTCCCTGCTGACCTGTGAGGGAGGCAGTGCTGGATGGATGGGGGGACGACTTTAATCTTCATGTGCCAGGCATGTTCACACCTTTTAACAACCCCGAGACAGGTGCGACTCTCCTGTCTCATCTTTGCAAATGAGGAAACAGCGGTTCAGAGAGAGTACTTGCTTTGCCCGGGGTCATGCTGTTGTGAATGGTGGGACAATCTTATTCCACCTCCCAGCAGTATTCAATCCAGTTGATCAGTTTCTCCTTTCAGAAAAACTTTCTTCGATTGACTTTATGGACACACGATCTCTTGGTTTTCCTCTTACTCAGTGGCCACTTCTTCCCAGTTTCTTTTGCTGGATTTTCTTTCTCCTCTCCACCTCAGAACGCTGGAGTACCCCAGTTCGTGGTCCTTAGATCTTTCTACTTTATCCACACTCTCCTCCCAGATACTTTCATTCAGGTCCTTGGTTTTAATTACCACCTAGACAAGGGTGGCTTGTAATTCACTGCTCCAGCCTGAACTCCAGGCTGGAATAGCCAATTGGCTCCTCAACGTTGCCACGAGTGTTCACAGGCAATTAAGACTTAACTTGCTCCAAACTACGCCTCTGCTAAATTTGCTCCTCCCACAGGGTTCCCCATCTCAGTAAACAGCACTACCATCCTTTCACTCATACTCCACATCACATTAGCAAGACCCTGATGAAATAAAATTTCTGTTTTAGGGCAGGACAAGGAAAAAAATTAATCATAAAATTCTCTGTTTGTTTGGGCCTCCTCCCTCCCTCCCTAATGTGCAGTATGCGCCTGCACTACACGTCAGAGCTCCTCAAAGATGGGAGTGCCTGCTCAACCGTAAAGATCAATTTTTTTGCTTTTCTTTCTTCTGACGCTAGCAATGTAACTTCTTAAAAGAACATTGTTCTTTCCCAGCTCTGTAGGGGGTCATGGTGACTTGCTGCCCGCTTTGTACGTGCTTACCTGGACTACGCATCCTCGGTGAACTTTATGTAAAACATCAGTATGTCATTTTGATGTATGATCCTTTGTCTCAAAAATGTACAGACTATACCTTCGACTTCTAACAGGAGGAAGAGCTCTCAGAGCTTTCTGAGAATCTGCTTCCCAGGTGATAATCCTCAGTTTGGCTCGAATAAAATCCCTTTTTTTCTTCTTAACTTGACAGTTAATTGAATTTTCGTCGACAACCGTTGGCTCTACAAATTAGATCCCCAATCCTACCCTACTTCTACCACCTCCACTGTAGTCTAACCCATCGTCTCCCTCCATCCCCGTTACAGTTTCCTAACTGCACTCTCTGCCCGCCTCCGTTCTCGCCCCTCTCCAGTCTATTCACACACGGCAACCTGAGTATTCCTTGTAAAACTTAAGTGGGACCACCTTACTCTTCCCCAGGCCTCCCAACTCTCTGGGAAAGAATTCCATGACGTACAAGGCCCTATCTAGTCTGGCCCATGGCTACTTCTCATCATTCTTCTCCTAGCTCATTTCGCCTTAGCCACACTGGCATCCAATTCATCACCTGCAATCACCTTCTACTCTACAATCTCTTTGCTACCACCCTTACAACCTCCTTATCCTCACGACTCCCCTTTGGTCTATTCACACTCAGCAGCCAGAGGGATCTTTCGAAAACTTAAGATACAACCCATCATCCCTCTGATACTTCCCATTTTTCTTAGAATAAAATCCAACAGGACCTAGCCCCTGGCTACCTCTCAGACTTCACCTAGCACACCTGGTCCACACAGCGGTCATTTTGAGCTTCTTGAAAGGCCTTTGCCTATCGCTTCTTTCCCCGGCAAAGCGCTTTCTCATAAACAGGGCTGTTTTCTCTCTTTGCTGCCCAGCCTTCTCCTTTACTGCCCCGGTTTCTATCTTCTTACACTGCTTTGTTTTCCTTCATGGTACGTCTCAGCATCACACAGGTAGAACCCCCACCCACGGTCCCCCCCACTCCCGCCCCGCCGAACCTGCTGGCCGCCCTTCTGCTCCGTCTGCGCAGCCTCGGGGGCGCGCGGCATCACGGGGCTTGTAGTCCGTCCCGCGGCCGCGCCTCCCGGCACTACAACTCCCACGGGGCAGTGGGACGCCGCTCCCGCACCGACCGTGTAGGCCGGCCACCTCGCGGCGGGTAGGGGCTGCCGCCGCGGGGGCGGGGCGCAGAGATGGCGGACGTGGTCGTGGGCAAGGAGAAGTGCGGGGAGCAGCGGCTGGTGTCGCTGCCCCTGTCCCGCATCCGGGTCATCATGAAGAGCTCCCCCGAGGTGTCCAGCATCAACCAGGAGGCGCTGGTGCTCACAGCCAAGGCCACGGTGAGGCGGGCAGCGTGGGGAGGAGTGAGGAGCGTGGGGCGGCGGTGGGGGCCACCCGGAACCATCGCGCCCCGCCGGGTCCCGCCGAGCTGTCCGGTCCCCTTCGCGTGCGCGCGCGCGTCCTTTTGAGAGCCGCCTCACTCCCCTCCCACGCCGCGTGCGCCCCAGCTCCCCCGCGCGCTCTTCGCCCCGCCCATCCGGCGCCTCAAGCGCCCGTCTCCCCGCCCACTCCGCTCCCGCCCTCCCTCGCGCGCCCGTCTCCCCGCCCACTCCGCTCCCGCCCTCCCTCGCGCGCTGGTCGCCACGCCCACTCCGCTCCCGCCCTTCCTCGCGCGGGTTTGGCCTGGGCGGTGGCGAGGAGACGCGCGGGCCTTCTTTGGCGTCCCTTCCTCCTCCTCCGGAGTCACCGTACTCCGGGCCCCAAAGCCTCTCTTTTTGTCGCTTCCGGCCTGTTTCGCGGCTTTGGGCCCCAGCTCCTCAAACGGTTCATTGAGAGGGCCGGCGGCTCCCTCAGGAGGTACGGCCCGGCACAGCCGCTCGCCCACCCTCTCGCAGTTTCCTGGGCCAGAATTGAAGTAATTTCGGGGACCTCAGTTTTAGCCCCCTCCTAGGTCCAGATAGATGATTTTGTCTCTTAATTTGGTCTAGGTAGGCCAGACCTTCCTGTTCTTACCCTGGGCCGGGTTTCTGCTGCAGAGTCTCACTTGCTTTAACTTCCCTTCGAGTCTGTTTCCCAGGCCGGCTAGTTCGGTAGACGGTGTCCGGTGCGGTGCGTTGGTCAGAGCTAAGGGAGGGGGGGAATCACATGGTCTTGGGATAGCTGTACAGTTTCGTTCTGTAGGTCTTAAGGAATTAAGAGTTTTGCAGGCACTTCTTTTAATCCCTTCTTGACTAACTTAGATGGAGTTAAAGTAAAACTGAGAGAGGGGCTCAGCTCAGGTGGGCTGCCCTTGGAAGGGTGTCCGGGCAGAATGGCAAAGTGACCATTTTTTACCTTCAAGCTAGTGACTGTTACAGTTGTAGGCGGACCACCTTAGACACAGTGTAGTCAAATACAAGACTAAAAGTCTGTTCCTGGCATAGAATTTTTGGATGGTCTCTTGCCCCCCTGTCTAACTGTAGAGATTGGGCATTAAACAAACACGATTCCTTGTTGTATGGCTTTTAAATATTTTTCGTAAGTTAGAAATCTAAAATAAACTTGCGGGAAATTCCTGCTGCCCTGCCAGTTTTAATTCAGCCTTGCTTTCTTTCCGACCTCGTATTTCTCCTTTCTCCAGTGATTTTCTGCAGTTCGATGAACCAAGATAATCTGAAATCATCTAAACTTAATGTAATTAAAAAGTAAGGTCTGTGGTAAATTTTCAAAGCACACCTTTCATCTTAACTTTTTCATTTTGTTTTAGGAACTCTTTGTTCAATATCTCGCCACCTATTCCTACAGACATGGCAGTGGAAAAGAAAAGAAAGCACTCACTTACAGTGATTTATCAGATACCGCAGAGGAATCGGAAACGTTTCAGTTTCTTGCAGGTACTTAGCCTTTGAAACATTCTGGTTAAAAAACAGCTTTTTCCCTGCTCTTTTTCTGCTTTCACTGAAGATGACATTTTGGCTGCTTTCTCCAGGTGTCAGAGTTTACCTGGCGTGGGGCGAGAGTTTTAGTTTTGTTGACTGGAGCATGTTTGTAATGCAGTTCACCTAGAGCAGGAGTTAAGTTGGCACCTGCACGGGGCTGTCTGGGCAGCCCACCCCCTCAGACTCGTCCTTACTTGGCTGGGGAAGCAGAAACCCATAGTTGTTGCTGTGGAACAGGCTGTGTGCACTACAGCTAAAAAAGGGCTTCCGGTGATCCTTGGGGCCAGCCGCTGTGCCAGGTGGGTCGGGCAGGGCTGCTCCTAGTGGGTACCAGCACAGAGCGGAGTGTGGTTTGCAGCCACTGGAGTAGATACGGGTGTTGAGCCTTCGTCCAGAGGCAGTGCTGGTTTCCTGCTCTTCTACTCAGAAGTGTAGTCTGAACTTTGACTTGTCTTGGAACCTGTGTTAGAGGTCAGAGCAGGAACTAGCACGTTTGAAACTTGCATCGCTGATGTTAGCTTTATGTTTTTAAGATATATTACCAAAGAAGATTTTAGCTAGTAAGTATCTGAAAACACTTAAAGAGAAGAGGGAAGAAGAGGAGGAGGAGGAGAACGACAACGACGAGGAGAGTGATGGCGACGGAGCGGAATCCTAAACCACGAAGTGCTTTAGCGATGAGCCTGGAGAGGACCCTCATGGATCAGCACCTTTGCTCTGGAGCAGGCGTTAGTCTGTCACTCTGCAGAGACTTCACGTACATGACGTTCTTTCCTGGCTGAGACCAAGCGTAATGCGCCTCTGCCATAAATAGCCAAAAGGAAAGGAACCCAGACAGCAGCTTCTCTTCCCTAGGCCCCCACTGCAGCTGGAGTGGGAGAGGACCACGAAAGGGCTGCGTACCGTGAGACACAGCCAGTCTGCAGGTGTAAGCTATAGAGGCAAAGACAGCTTTGCTTAACTTTCTAGTTTACAGATAGATTTTGAAGAACGTCTAAATATCAGTTGTGTAAATTCACATATGTATGTTTTGAAATTAGTTCTTGTGAACAGCTAGATCCTGTTTTAGCTAAATGTGTAGTCTCTGGGTAGTATGTTACATTTGAATTTTCGTATTTGAAGAAAATTTCTGGCTTTGTATATGTCCAAATACTGCATTTTTTTTTTTTTAAACTGTAAAGAAATAAATTTCTCTTTTTTAAAAGCTGTATATATTTTTATAGTGAAATGTTTCATGGAACTAGCTTTAGAACCCTCTGTTATTCTAATGCCCTGCTTATTATCTGGAAACATTTGTGAAATTTAAAAATGAGTACTTTCTTCTTTTTATTTTGCCTTTTTATTGGCAGCGCTGTGAGGCATGTGGGATCTTAGCTCCCCAACCAGGGATCAAACCCGCGCTCCCTGCAGTGGAAGCACAGAGTCTTAACCACTGGACCGCCGGGGAGGTCCAAAAATGAGCACTTTCTAACGCTTTTATTCCTGGAGAAAAATTTCAAGTCAAATTATTAGATCAGATACAGTTAAGAAATACTACCTCTCCGTAAGCACGTTTTTCTTAAAAAATTGTAAAGCATTTTGTATATTGAAGATCTCTCTCATTTTACTGTTCCTTTCTTTACACCCATAGTAATTGTTTTTACTGTCCACAAGAGAAAACCATAAGCCCTGTTTTTTTTCCACGTAGGGTAAATTTTTACTTTTGCCTTTTCTTTTCTTTTCCAATTGAGTTCGAATTTTCATCCAGTAAAATCACCCTTTAATGTCCATTCTGTTGGTTGTGTAAGCAATCAATATATAGAACAGTTCCATCACCCCAAATATTCCTCTGTATACGCTTGGAGTTAGTTCTTTCCCTTATCCCCAGGCAATCAATCACTGATGTTTTCTGTCCCTCTTGTTTTTAAAATTTTAAAATATTTTAAAATCTACTTTTTGGTGTACAGTTCTGAGTTTTGACAGATGCAGTGTCATGTAACCACCACCACAATTATTAAGATACAACAGTTCTGTCACCTCCCCCAAATTCCCTCATGGTCAAACTCCTTCCTACCCTTTACCTTGGCAGCCACTGATCTAGCTATTCTCTGCCCCCAGAGGAGGAGTCAGCAGACTTTTTCTGGAAAGGGCCATGTGGAAAATATTTGAAGTTTTATGGGCTACATAATCTCTGTCACAACTAGTCAACTCTGCTGTTGTAGTTCAAAAGCAGCCACAGTCAACACATACAGGAATGAGCGTGGCTGTACTTCAAAAAAACTTTATTTCTGGACACTGAAATTTAAATTTTATATAATTTTCATGTGTCATGAAATCTTTTGCCTTTTTTTCAACCATTTCAGAATGTAAAAGCCATTATTAGCTTATAGGCCATACAGAAACACAGCAGGCCACATTTGACCCACAGACCATGGTTTGCCCACCCATCTCTCCAAAGCGTCATATAAATGGACTCACACAGTAGTAGCCTTTGAATCTGACTTTTACATTTAGCACATAGTGCATTTGAGATTCATCCATGTTGTTGCAGGTATCAGCAGTCTGTTCTTTTTTATTGCCGAGTAGCATTCCTCTGTATGGATATACCATTTGTTTATCCATTCCACAGGTGAATGGATAATTCCCAATTTGGGTTGTTTCCTGTTTTTTCTTTCTTTTTCTCTTTTTTTTTTTTTCCTTTTAAAACTCTCAGAAATTTTTCTTGTTTCCTGTTTTGATGATTACACATAAAGCCCTATAAGCCTTTGGTACAGGTTTTGTGTGACCATACGACTTCATTTCACTTGAGTGGAATTGCATATTTCATTTTACCAGAAACCACCAAACTGTGTTCTAAAGCGTCTGTACTATTTTGCATTCCCACCAGCAGTGAACCAGAGCTTCAGCTGCTCTGCATCCTCTGCAAAACTTGGTATCAGGTTTTTTTGTTTTAATTTTAGCCATTTTAGTGGGTGTTGGTTTTAATTTACATTTTTCTAATGACAAATAATGTTGAACATCTTTTCATTTGCTTGTTTACTGTCTATATATTTTCTTTGAACTGTCCAAATCTTTTGCTCATCTTTTTACGGGGTTATTTTCTTTTTGTTGGGGTTTCAGAGTTTTATATGTTCTGAATACAAGTCCTTTGCTAGATTATGTGATTTGCAAATATTTTCTACCTGCCTGTGGCTTGTCTTTTCATTCTCTTAACAGCATTGTTCAAAGAACAGAAATTATTTTTTTGAGAAATTCTGAATTTTGAGGAAGTCCATTTTATCACTTTTTTCCTTTGGGGATCATGCTTTTCTTGTTGTATATAAAAACTTGTCACCAAACCCAGAGTCACAAAGATCTCCTGTGTCAGTATCTTTCAAATGCCGCATTGCCTTCAGTACCTCTGCCTATAGTAACGTGATGCTGTTTAAGAAATGCCCAGGAAAAATGGTTTTTGTGTGTAACCAGCTGAAACATCCTTAACCTATCATAAGCCCTTCAGATCCAATTATGTAGAGAGCTTTCATCCTTCTCAGTTCCTCCTTAAACCACATGCTAGTCTAGTACAGTAGCTTCCTAACAACTGGTTTCCTCACCATCTTTATAGCCTCTTTCCTCTTCCCATCTTGCATGCTGCTGTCAAATTACCAAAACAATTTTATGAAGATTAATCTTTTTTTCCTGTTAAGAAGCGTTAAAAACAGCTGATATTGGAGTAGCCATTGGGGGCTGAGCCTCTTCTGTGTGCATTGTGCACACTTTCATCTAATCTTCACAACTTGCAAAGTATCCATATTTTACAAAGAAGAGAATGAAAGCTCAGGTTAAGGAACTAGTCCAAGGCACACCTAGGAAGTGGTGGAACTAGGATTCAAATTCCAGACTACACTCTGAAAAAAGTGTGGTTTTTCTCTGCACTGTCAATGGGGTCAATTCTTAACTTGGCAGTCGAGGCCCTGGACACTGATCTTGCTCTGCTTTATAGCCTGTTTTCCTACACGAACCTTCCATTCCTGCTGAGATGGGCTCCTTGTCCTCTATGGAGCATAAAGATCCCTTGTACATCCTCTGATCAAGGAGCTGTTTTCTTTTGTGAAATCTTTTCCTAATTCACATAACGTCACATCATCGTACTCTGTTTTTACACTTAGGGTTTCACAGTCAGATCATGACTGCTTCTGGCCATCCAGTGAATGATAGTGAGATAACGGGAATGTAACAAAGTAAGGCCGTATTTATGAAGTAAGGATACTGTAGGTCTCTCAGCAGTTTGTGTGTATTCTTTCAGTTTCAGCTAGCATGTCCCAGGGCCTGTGGGCACCAAGAGGCTTTGTGGTTTTGGATACCAAGAAGAAGTAAGAAGTACTAGGTCCTGTATACATTAAGGGGAAAAGAAAAAAAGAGAGAACTACATCTTGATTTTATTAGGGGAAAAAAAAAGCCTGGAACAGAATACACCAGAGTGCTAAGAGTAACTACCTCTCAGTGTTGTGATTACAGATAATTTACAGTTTCTATCTTTATGTTTATCTGAATTTTTACATTTTCTATAATGAACACATTATTCTCTATTTTATTTATTTTTGGCTGCGTTGGGTCTTTGTTGCTGCGCGCGGGCTTTCTCCAGTTGCAGTGAGCAGGGGCTACTCTTCGTTGTGGTGCGCGTGCTTCTCATTGTGGTGGCTTCTCTTGTAGCAGAGCATGGGCTCTAGGCGCGCAGGCTTCAGTAGTTGTGGCTCACGGGCTCTAGAGCGCAGGCTCGGTAGTTGTGGCGCACGGGCTTGGTTGCTCTGCGGCATGTGGGATCTTCCCGGACCAGGGCTTGAACCTGTGTCCCCTGCGTTGGCAGGCGGATTCTTAACCACTGCGCCACCAGGGAAGCCCTATTCTTTTCTTAAAAACATTTTCCGTAAAAATCAGAAAATAGCTTTGGCTGTTTCAAAACAAAACAAAACAAAAACTTTGGCCTGCTTTAGCAACAGTGTGCATCCTAGGGATTTTCAGCTATATTTTTGGTTTTCTTAACCCAACCCTCCTTTCCTTTCCCAATACCACATATTCTTTCAGTACAGACAGAAGTCAAACACCGCCCAGAGGGAGGTCACCAGGCCCAGAGCCCCAGATATGGTCAGCTTTGATTCCCACACAACATGGAGCTCAGGGCTTTGCAGTCGATTGGGGTTTAGCTGAATGGCCTTTTTCTTCTTCTTTTCTCATGGCTGCTAGAGTAGGAACACCCAGCTCATCCTAGGTACCACATTTGTTCTTCAATTCGTTCCTGACGCTTTTATCCCCAGACCCCAAATTCTCAGGGGCCCAACATATGGAATAAGGCTCTAGACTTCTATCACCAAAGGTGTGCTTCCACCTCAGAAGCCTGGAATCTTAACCCGTATGGAAGGAAGTCCCCAAATAAATATGTGAGTAAACAGAAGATCTTTGGGCGAGGCAGCTGTAAATACGAGGAATTTTATTTTATTTTTTGCTGACATACTATGAGGCAAAACAAAATTGACACCATACAAAATATAAAATATCATTCACATCATATTGTATCAGATTTACAGCATTCTGTGCATGTTAAGGGTTATGTAAGGAGGTGAAAAAAACACTATGCCAAACTTTTTAGTATTAGTTTATATACACACAGTAAGAAACAAAACAAGTAACTGTTAGGTTTTCCATGAATTTATTGCAAAAATAGTGCAAACTACTTAACCTAGTAAGCTGTAAAACAAACTCTAAAGGACCCAGCTAAGCTTAAACACGACAATAGATGCTCAGTGTCTCAGCCTTTAGCTTTCTTCACCAGTTTAATCTTTGTCAATCAAGACCACTCCCCGTCTGTTCAGTTTGGGGTGAGTGCTGGGGAATAGAGAAGTGTGAAGACCGGCTCTTCAGAGCCCAGATGGACCCGGCTGCCTAGTGCCAGCAATACCTTTAGGATCATGCTACTTACTCAATGGCAATTTTGTGAGGTCTGTGTTGAAAATGTTACGATGCTATGATGTTTAAGTCTGACCTTAGAAATAAGTCGTCCAACCTCTTGATGACATGGAGAAAAGAATTAAGAAAGCAGCATGAACAGAAAGGATTGGGAACATTATTGTCTGCTTATAAACATGGTATCCTTTTTCTCAGGTGTATTTGGGTAAAGTATTAATCTCCTGGTGGGCAACCTTTGAACCAGATATTGCAGTACGTTAAAAAAAAAAAAAAAAAAAGATACTGTATCCCTACAAGAGTAACTTTAAAATCTCTTTTAACAGTCTACTGGGGTCCAGAAAGCATATATCTAAACAAAATCATAAGAGCAGAACAAAATGCTACGTATAAAAGCTAAAGAAACAAAATGCAGCATATTCAGGTTCTTTTTCTTGAGGTACCTATATAAATTTAATCACCTGCCCCAAAGTACTCTTGTTAGGTAAAAAACAAAATGCTTACTGGTGAGCCAATTGTAGGGCATTTATTATTATTGAGAAAGTGCAACAACGCTGATCTTTACATGCAGCATACTAAAGGATGATTTACTCTTTACAAAATATAGCTTAAGTATTGACCTGATGGAATTTTAAAAATTAAAAACATTTAACTAGAATCATCCCAATTTTTTTGAGATCCTGAAGCGAAAAGCCTCCCAAATCAACTTTCAAAGTTATGCCACTAAGGAATGTTGGTTCTCTTGTAAAGTTCAGAGATCTCTTTAAAATAGTAAAACTATATACTACAGGAAAGATCCCTAATTTTTATTTCTTATTGGTATAAAATCAAATTCTTAAGACTCCAAAATATTGTGTTACCTCCAAAGAATTAAGTTAAAAAAGATTGCCATAGTAGGAAGAGTCTAGACTTGTAAACTGCCAAATATAAAAGCATGGAAAGTCATCGATCTATCCGATTTTCTCACCTGCCAGAAAGCTTTCCTAACTTACAGAAACCCTGGGGCTGCTGCTGCAGGCAGCACCCCTCCCCTCCCCCCCCCCCCCCCACGGCCAGCGGCCCTCCCTTCCTCTGTCGATGGTCACCAACACCCACACCAGGAGGGTGGGAGAGATGAAATCAACAATAGTCCATTCGCTGCTTAGGAAATAAACTTATAAAATACGCCAGAGGAAGGCCGGGAGGGCACGTGTGGTGAAAAAGCAATGACAAGAGTGTTTGTGAGTTGTTTTTGGTCGCCCCTTCATTGGCACAGAAAATGAAGTGATAGCTACAAATATATGCGTAGAAGAGTTTGGAATTTGCTTGTAAAATGTCAAATTTGCTCTTGGACATAATTCTATGTTTCTTTTCACAAGAGGGCAGTTGGGATTCCAGTATACGTTAGTGTTTAGTTGGCTGGGGTGATCTATCAAATTCCATGGCCAATTGGGTTTTTTCTCCCCATGTACGATATAAAATATTTAATTTCATACTGATTTTTTCAATGCATTAGGATTCAACACAAAAGGCACAAAATAAATAGATATTATTAAATAAACGGAAATTACGATTTCAAGCTTTGTGTGGAGTTATATTTCACTGTTTTGTTACTTTTTCCAATTTAATTTGACAGACTTAGTAAATAGCACCCAACTGTTTAACTGAGGTAGATCCACATTGTAAAGAAAGCTGGGTCCCCTCCATTTTATGTCTAAATTTAAGATGCTTTTACAAAAACAAAAATCCATTTAATCATATGCAGAAGCAATGACAGGTGGCACTACCTGAAGAAAGCTTAGAACATGAGCAGGTTTGCAAAGATTTATGCCTAAATCATACTCTCCATCAGCCATAAATACATCTCAGACTGGAGGGAAAAAAAAAAAATCAAACATCTAAAAATAACCCTGAAAAAGTCTCAAGACTTTTAGAACAGGTCTTTTTGACTGACTGCCACAGAAATGCACAATGGTCCATTTTCGTCAAGCAATGGCAACAGCCAAGCCAGACCAGAAAGAGAGAGAGAGAGAGAGAGAGAGAGAGAGAGAGAGACAGACAGATCTGTATGTATCACTGAAAGTTTCCCTTTATAAGTCCGGAGAAAAGACTTGTTGAATTATGATATAGCATCTTGATCTGAACAGTTTAAACTCATTCTGCCTAATATTTTTGCATACTGTGAAACTTACAAATTTAACATCTGATTAAGGCTTAATTTAAAGTGGCATTGCCACCTACCATCATGCAAGCATTGGACATCCTGAAAACACACAGAATGGTATCAAACTAAAGACAAGGACAGGAAGCCTCAGATTTGTATTTAGCAGGTACTATAATTTTATATTTAATTTTACAATTCATGTAAGCAAATGAAAAGTTATACAGAGAGGCCAATGTATATAAATACTAGTTTATACAGGAACTGTCAATGTACACAACAGCACTGCACGGTTTCTATATTGCAAGCACAAGACATCGTCACGTAGACCCACCGCACAGGTAAACGAGTCCGCAGACAGTACGCGCAGTACCACCTGAAATGAGGCCCTTTAGCTGCTCAGCTTCTTAGAAAACAGTAAACTTTAAATGGTCATAATACATTTTGATTCAAAATGTCTTCTAAAATTTTTTTTGTGGGAGAAAATTAAGAAGGGTCAAGATCTACCTATGGAACTTCTGAATTCATTTTTGTTTTTTTCAATTATTTTATAAAAATAAAATAAAACTAGAAAAGTTGATAAAACTCAGGGTTAAAACCCCTCAATACATATTAGGTAAGTAATCTGAAGTGTACCAGAGGTAAGAAAAAATCTGGATTTAGACACTACATTCTTGTATTTAATGAATAATTAGCCACTTTGCTGCACAGAAACTTACAATTATTCCCTTAAAACTTTTTAAAAAGTAAAAACTCACTTGCCGCTACAGTTACAAAACATGATTTTATACCTTCAACACCTACATGTAAAATCCACTATCAAACTCAGGAGGCGAATTTCAGTTCAGTGCTAAACCGCAGACTTCCAGGATTTTAGTCACGTGTCTATTTGGCTTTGAAGAGGAGCCCACATCATCGCTGTGTTACGGCCCCCCAAAGCCGCCCGCAGTCCCCCCGGTGCCTGGTAGGGGGAGACGGAAGGGCCAAGAGCTGCCACCTCGAAGGCTTTTCTAGACAGTTTAAAATAAGTAACGTTGGGTTATTTCCCCCGCTTAAAACCATCCACTGACAGAGGAGGGTGGCTTTTAACTAGACCGTCAGCCGAGAAAACTGCTCAACTCAATACCTGGATTGGAAAAGTCAAGAGCTAAAACCTGCATCTTTGAGACGTCGAAACCCAAGTCCTACGTGCACAGCTCCAGGTGACACCACTCCCGAGGAAGCAGTTTCCCAGCACGTCACAAAACAACAACAACGCGGGGCACTCCAACAACTGAAATAGCACCTGACATCTGAGGACTTCCCACGCATTTTACAAAGACACGACTCCAATTCCAATTCCTTTTTGAAAACAAATCTAGTTCCATTACACTCAACATTCTCATTGAGTGACCTTGAGAACAAAACCCCCAGGTTTGCCGGTGGTCACCGTCAGCACCTGACTAAGAGAGGGGTCCTGTGGACGGACGTGCTCAGGGCCTGGGAGGAGCCACGCGGCCAGAACCCAGCAATTTCCCACAGGAGACAGTGCTCAGGAGCCGAGGAGCGGAGGCGGCTTCAAAGGCAGAGGGCCAGCGACTGACCGTGCGTCGGGCCAGGCTTCCTTCCCAACAACGCAGCCCCAACGTGATTTCGAAAGGACACTGAGGACCGGACTTGAAAGGCACGGAGGCTGAGATGGGGTCTCCAGAACACGCTCAGTCTGGCACCCCTGGCCTCTGGAGACCAGGGGAGGCCTGGGCACCGCCTGCCTCCTGGGTCAGAGGGGCTGCCCTCTCCCACCCCCCAGCATCGTTCCCAGCATCTCCAGAGTCCAGAGTCCAGAGGAGCCCTGGGTCCCCCAGTTCCGTCCAGCGGGGCCGGGCAGCCCATCCGCATCGCACCCCCCAGCCTGGTCGGTGGTGGTGGGCGGTGAGGGGGCACATTCCTAGCATCAACTCATGGTTCTGAGGACCTTGAAGATTCCAGAAGTACCGAATGAGGTTGGCCTGAACATCAAGCTCCTGGAGACACTTGGGGGTGGGGGTGGGGAGTCAATATTTGGTGTTGTAGCTTTAACTCTGAACTACTTGAGGCCAAGGAAGTTGTAACTAGGAGATAATTCAGCCTCCTCCAACCGCCTAAAGAAGGGGGGTGAGGTGAGGATCCAAGCCTACAGTCACACCACCAAGGGCGTTTAAAGATCTAACACACCTGAATTTTTCACATTAACCAATAAGACAGAAAAGTGTTAACAAAAGCACCAGTAATCTTCAGTTCCCTCATCTTTAATGATCTTTCATGAACGCAAAGATGCCGGGGGAGGCCCACGTCAGGACGCTGGGGACATGAGTGCAGAAAGCAGGTGGGAGATCTGAGTCAACGGCTGACATCACTAAAGCGAGGAGCCGGCCGCTGCGCAGCGGCCCCTGAAAAACCCTGTATGGGTTTCTGGCTGAAAACGAGGCCACTTCAGAGCCCAGCAGCCCCAGAAGCAGGTCAGCAGACGTGGCGGACACTCCCCAATGTCCACGCTTCTTAGGGTGGTCTGTGTCTATAGGACAGCGCGACTGCAGAATTACACATTCTTAGACTGCAAAGGACACTTGGCGCTTTCGGAATTAAAGCGCAGCATGCAGCGTTGAAGGCAAGGACTTCCTCGTAATGGTGCACCTGGAACCTCTCTGGGCCAAAGTCAAGGTCTGATGAGCGTCCAGAAGAGAGCGGAGCCGCCTCCTCACACCCAGACGCCTGCAACCGCAACAGCGCCCAACTGTCCCTCCAGAACTTAGGAGCAAACCAGTGCAAGTGATCTGGAGCAAATGCTCACCTCCTGAAGACGGGAGAACACGAGGAACCTAAAGAAAAGACGCGAAGGAGCAGGGGGGGCGACACTGATCAACCCACAGCAGTGTGTGGGCAGACGAGACTTCTGACAGCAAAGTGGTTCATGACACGTGATGCCGAGCTCTCCCAGGCCAGCCTCCCCGCAGGCTGGCATCCTGGTCCAGGGCGCCAGCAGCAGGAACCCCTAATTCAAGATGCTGCCGCCCTGGACCCTGTGCTCCTTTCAAACAAAGGGCCTTGGATTTGAACAGAACATTTTGCTTTCAAACCTTAGCTCACTTTAAAGTATAGAGTGATAGTAACTCAAGGTTCCCAAGTCAAAGGTCAATGACATCTGCACTGCATTTTGAAACCATGCAGCTACTGAAGTACTATTTGCATGAGAGTCGGTGTTTAAGCACCTTTGTGATCTTACAGAGTGTACAAAAAGGGAGAAGAGAGTAGAAGGAGACACTTTCAACCCATTCATAAGTAAAGCAGGAAAAAAAAGTGCTTTCTTATGTCAAATAGGAAAGTGAAAAGCCAGGACAGTGGGTCGCTTCCAGGTCCCGCCACACACGGCCCTGCACCTGAGGACGGTGCAGAAAGGCCCTTGCGTTTCCTTCCTGCTGGCCACTGAGAGTCCTAACATCTCGGAGCCGGGCAGCCCTGAGGAGTCCCTGGTCCACCCCGGACACCCAGAGAGGGAGGAGGGGACTGCCCGTGGGTCACAGTATGGCACACAAATTTTCAAGCCAGAACTGAACAGAGAGATGTTCACAATTCAGTTGATTCAGGCAACATTTTGGCTATTTTCAGTGTGGACAGCTACACTTAAAAGCAAACATGAATCTATTAAGAATTCAGAGGTAGCCTTTATCTGCGTTTATTTATTTATTTTTAAACTAAAAGGTATTAGAAACCACCTTCTGTAGTGATATGGCTAAGCCAATACATTCACTTTAGACAATAAAATGGCAAAACATCCAAAAAAGCACTAAGTGAGGGCACCGAGGTGGCATCAACATGACATTAACACACACTCAGATGACTGGTTTGGGTTTAAAAGCTCCTTTGTGTGTCTGATACTGTGTAGCCTGATCACAAACAGAATTACACACTGTGGGCTGGAGCACGTACTTCTCATCCGGCCAAATCACGAGGCCTAAAGGAACAGCACTGCGTCTCAGGTCTGCCCGGCATCTATGGGTTAAGCCACAAATGACAGTTTTGACATAACAGCGACCTCATGGCTGTAAAATGACGGGTGACCAAAGAGAAGCAAGGGAGGCCCTGACTCTCTAGTAACATTGGCCGTTCAGATGCTTCCTATCCATGCTGTCAAATGCTGGAGGGAGCTAGCAGCAAATGCTTTAGGGAGTCATGGCAAATAACTAGGAATTAAACAGACCAGAAGTATTCAAAGGATTTACAATTAATCCTCTTAGAATTAAACCTCAGACCGCAAGGAGAGAGCACACTCTTCTTCCAATACACTGCAAACCTCCTTCCAGAAAAAGACAGCAACGAGGCTAATCTGTCCTTCATGAATGGTCAACACACACACATACACATGGCTGTAGAGGGGGAAGGGCAGCGGCCAGCCCACACGGCGCTAACACATAATACTGAAAAACGTGGCAGGATCACTAAAACAAAGCAACGCATTGTATTACATCATTTCTGCTATCCTAAATCTATTTACAATCATTTCAAACAAGTACAGCAGATGCAAAGTTGGACATAATAA
Source organism: Eschrichtius robustus (assembly GCF_028021215.1). NCBI lineage: Eukaryota > Metazoa > Chordata > Mammalia > Artiodactyla > Eschrichtiidae > Eschrichtius > Eschrichtius robustus. The sequence goes on from NC_090840.1 coordinate 83,682,243, forward strand.
AAAGGAAGCTGTCAAAAAATCAGTGCAATTATTTCGAGTTGAAAATTTTCCTTACAAAAAAAGTCAGCATGTGTGTGTAACACGGACAGCCCTATTACGAACTCACACGTGCCCTGTGTCTACACTGAGAAACGTCACAGCAGCCGAAACTGCTGGCACGGCAGCCAGAGAGAATATTCTTGGTTACTTTGGGGGAGGGCTTAAAATACAAAGTATTTGCATTCTGAAAGTGAGGCGTATGAACACTGAGGAAGTTTCTATTCATTGTACATTCCTTTTCTCATGAGCGTGAGAGATGAGTCAAAGAGAGGTCACGGGGAAATTTCTATGGCTTGTCTGGGCCACTGGGATTGTCCACTGTCTGGATTATGTCAACTTCTAAAGCTCCTCCTAATGGAACTGCCTTAGGTGTAGGAAAATGCCCATGAAAAATCCTCTGAACTGCCCAACAGATCAAAGTCCCACTCAAGGACTCCATCCAGATCCTGACGGGTGGCTCCATGAAACAGCCTAGTGCTTCCATGACGCCAAGCAACCAAAAGAAGCCGTCCCAGCCTCCAGAGGCCTCCTCGAGACAGTCTGGTGTCCCAACTGCACGACGCGTGGCTGGTCTACCCTTAACATATTGTATCAAATATATAATCTGACTGAAAAACTGCCTTGTAAAAATAAAATTTAAGTCACCCTGCAGATCAATGTTAAATTACATTGCTGCATATATAAGAAAAACAATTCATCCAGAAAAATTACATTTGTGGCTTTCAAAAATAAATCATCCAGCAAACTTGAAGGTAAACATTAGGTAATTTATAAAAGTTGGGGAAAATAATTTCTATCATATTCATCAGGTACCACATGCACTGGAATATCCATATCAGCCAAATCAAACCAGAGCAGAAAGGAAAAAATAAATAGCAACATTTGCATTTAACAACAATAAAAATAACATACAATATAACATCGATACCCACCCGCCCACAACCCTGCTGTAGGAATTGAACTTAAACTGTCTCTTCTAATGAGCACACGCTGGGGTAAACATCACAACAGCACTGCTTACGGCCAAACTCACACAGCGCGGAAATCACTCCACTTCCAACAAGTCCCTCCTGGGGAAGCCAGCGCAGTGGCCAGGGATCGCTCGTGGTTCTAGAGTGCAAACATTCATGCACGGGAGTGTGAGAACACTACCAAAAAGCAACACAATCTTGAAAAGAAAAAGCAGACCCTAAAATGTAGTATCAAGTGTATATGTGAAATCTTCTCAAAACAGAAAACCAAAACCAAAATAAAACAATCCCTTTCTAAAAGTATAGGTATGCCCAGTTTTACAACATTTATCTGAACTAGGAACATCTGAGCTTATTATAATAAGTACACAAACAGCAGGATGGAATCTCAGCAGGGCCAAAGGGCTCTCCTACAAAACGGCGACTTGAAGCAGCTCCCCCGGCTTTCTTTCATCACTTAGCTATTAGGGTGAGAGCTTGTCGAACGTAATAGGAAGTGGTGAAGGGATGGGAATATGTTAACTTTTCTTACTGTGAATATTTTAAAATATACTAGGAAGAGTACCAGGATAAGGATCTAATTGGGAGACCTCTTCTGAAGAGATGAGATAAATCCCAGTTTTTCTTTGAAACGAATCCAGATTTCTACTTCATAATTTTCACATTCAGTTTGCTTCAAGCAAGGCACACCTTACTTAGTGGGGTTGGGCAAAGCCGGCGGCGAGTGGACACCTCTGCAATTTGCACAGCCCCGCACAGGCCTCAGGAAACCTGTCAAATGCAGGCAGAGGCCGGAGGTGCCCGGAGCCCCTCTCGGGCGGCCACGAGGTTGCCCTGGGCGGGCGTGACCCACACAGAACGGGCAGGGCCCCTCTTGGCTTCCACGTGAACAAGGCTTGGACTTATTCTACTGCACCTTGAGGTTTTACGCTGTCTCAAAATTTATCCTAATAATGGGGGGGATTGGTAGAAATTTGGGAAAACGGTTCTTTACCTGAGAAATTGTAACTACAGCCATTTGAATTCTGAACCATCAGACATGTACAAAGGTATGCAGCTAACCCAGCTGGAGACGTTTGGTTTATGAATGCTTTTGAGTAGTAAAAGTTTTATAAAACAAGCACAGGGCTGTAACAAGTACCTTTCTCAAAGTACTTTGGCCCTCTAGAAAGAAAACTTTTCCTTCAAAACGATTTTTTAAAAATTTAGGTCTCATTTTCTGCCAGCCTGTGATCCCGCCCAGTGTATTCGCTTAGAACACGTTTCCCTGCATTGCTGGGGAGCCCCTCCCTGCCGGGCCCTGAGTGCTTGAGGGAGCACGCTCTCCAGAAGGCTCTAGATCAGAGGTTCTCAGACCCCAGGCAGCCCTGGGCCCCCGGCTGATGGTGTAAAACGCAGATGCCCAGCCGCCACCCCGGAGGCCGCAGCGAGCACAGGAGTCACAGCGTTTTTACGGCCAACGCCCCAACCACCGCCCCGACCACTGAGATACCGTTGCAAGTGGTAGAAACATACCTTCGAGACACACGGTTCTAGATGATCCTAAAAATGACTGAAAACTAACCTAAGTTCAGATTTTAAAAGTGTATTAGTGAAAAGATTCCCTCCTTAGCTTGAATGCTCCCGGTAACTTGAGCCAAGAGTGTACTGGTATCCCTCTGAATAGGAGAAAGTGCCACTTGCTAATAAAATGACAGGGAATTGCAACATTTCTTAGAGCAGAGGCTTCTGTCATTTAAAAAGACAAAAAAAAAAAAAAAAAAGATACAGCAAGAAGAGACTAATGCCATTAATAAGACACCCACATGCACACACGCGCGCGCACACACACGCACACACACACACACACACACCACTCTTGAGTATATATTGTCACAAATAATAGTCACCCCTTTGTCGTTGCCGCCAAAATCCAGGCCGAGTGTCCATGACAGCGCTTGCCCGCCCCCGCGGAGCCCTCACACAAGACCGAGGCGGGCGCTTACCCCGGCACGAGGCACCCTGGTCGGGACCCTCACCCCACCACAGCGCCAGAGGTAAATGTCAGGCCGGGATGGGAGGGCCGTCAGCAGGGCCAGAGGAAACCTACAGAGCACGAAGCAGCACTAGGGAAAGGTTCATCTCCTTCCTAGAATCTCTGTACTGAATGTGGATTTGATTCTTAGAAAACCGCCTACAAGGACAAAAAGCCCATTTAGAACAAACGGAGCTCTCTGCTGTTACCCCTGTCGAGCTGTCCACGGCATCATTCTTAGTGCAATGGATTCTAGACTGGCAAACCCACGTCCGGGGCCCAGAACGCAAATCCTAGCAGAAGGGTCTGCCTCTCCTGCTGGCTTCGCCATCAGCCATCCTCCCGAGGGCTGGGCTCCTTCGCGGAACGCTGGCCTCGCATCCCGCAGAGCGCCACCACCGACAGCCTTCTCTGTGTTTCAGTGCATAGATCCTATGACGCTTGTCTAACAAACCACACGCAGAGAGAAGTGCACGCTGATGCGCAGACTCGTTCCCAGGAGTGGAAGGATACATACATTCCATTTGTGCTTAATTGGCTGAGCGACACACGGGGATGAGGCGGGGAGGGGGAGTGACCGCTGGGAGCACACTCGGTCCTCCTGAGGGTCCAGGCTGCGCGGTCTACACGAGAGGGTGGGCCGCGGGCACACTGAGTCAATTGCATACTCCTGTACTTAAGCACTGAGAAACCACAAGGGTGGTCCAGGCTCCAGGCTCCAAAACACTCTTGATATGCTAAACAGATCACAAGAAGCACCCCGTAGTCAGTAAAATGAAAAACAGCATCTATCTATCACATTAATACTGCAAACCAGATATATATTTTTTTCTCTTACATTAAAGACATAACAGTGAAAAAGGATTGTACTGTATTTATCACCACAGACCCGTATTCTTTAGAAACTTTGGAAAATAAATGTCACAGTCCTATAGGACAAATCTTATGATTAGACTGTCGGCATATTGTCTTTTTTCTTTTTTTAAATAAATTTTTATTAAAATGGCACTTGTCTGCCAATCCCTCTGGACCTATAAATGTTGTAAACACACACGGCCCACCTTCTGCCACCCCTCCTTCCTTCGGGCTGAGTGAAAGGCGGGCAGTGGCAGAACGAGAGACACCGGGGCGCCTCGCCTGGCCCCTGCCCTCGGATCCCGGACAGCTGGTGGGAGCCAGGTCAGGAGCACACAGGTGTCACTCTGAAATAAACTTTAGTGACAGCATCAGAATGTTCAAGGCTTTAAAACCACAATGTGTTTTATGTTGCTTTCACTCTCACAGAACGTTCACAGCTAGTTTGAGCCCATCAATTTCATATAGAATCATATGTTAAAAACAAGTAAATTGAACGACCAAATAAATTAAAAATGTTTTAAAGCCCTGAGTTCATAGACTGGTTTTAGGAGATTTTTAGGAAACACGGGACTCTATTTTAATAAGCAGCTTATAAGATTTTGGCAAACCATATTTCCTACGACAATGGGGTCTCATACAGGTCTGCAGTTCAAAATCCAAGTTTGAAATCTGGGACGGAAGGCATTCTGGAAAATGGAGAATCTACTAAAATCAATGGCGTCTCATGTTCGATGCTGGCTGTCACGGAAGGGCTGGGCATTTGTTGGTCTGAGTGTAGCTGGTCTCATGTGAATCCAACTCGGTACACAATCGTAAACACTAAAACATGTCAAGCAAAGTACATGGTGCGCAGCGTGTCCTGATGGACCTGGACTGCCTTTGCCAACGCCTGGTGGTCTCGTCCGTTACTCTGCCCGGAGGTATGGCTTCCTTCAGCACTGTGGGGATGGGGGACAGAGAGAGAGAGAGAGACAGAGAGAGACAGAGAGAGGAGAGAGAGAGAGAGAGAGCGCAGCCTTTAACGCACCATGAGGCAGCACACTGATAGCTAAGTTAGGACCACGCACCAGCCATCTGGGGAGGCAGCCACACAGCTAACAAATGGCGGCGAAGATGCTAGCTTTTGGGTGTCTGTGGCAGGGTCGGCTCCAGCCACTGGGACCCCACTGCTTCCCATTCCAGAAAAGCAGCTGCCAAAGCCCGTTGCAGAAACGACCCCAGCCAGGAAAGGCATGCCACTCACCTATCATGTTCTTTATCCACCAGGTGGTACCTGGCCCGGAAGGCCACCAGGTGAGCATAGTATGCTGGCGCCGGGATGGACACGGAGCGCGTGCAGCGCACGTAGGTGTGACACAGCTGGTAGGTGAGAATCTGCAGCTCATCGGAAGAGAAACGATTGTCATCCCAAAGCACGTGATAGTGGGAAGGCCTGCTTGTTCCCTAAAAGCAGATCAGAGGGTCAGAGAGGTAAACATGCAAGAGAGAAGTCCAGAACTCACCTGCAAAAGGGTGCTGCCGAGAGAAGCTGCGCTTCCACCCCACAGGAGAATCCTTCACAGAGGATACAGTGGGAGGACGTTCAGTGACAAGAAGGTATTTATATTATCCTATTATGTATCATTATAAACAGGCATCAGAGCCACATATTCTATGACCCCCTACTGGTAAAATAACAGACTATACACACATTTGTTTGTGTAGAGAAAACTCACAGGAAAGGTATAATACAGAAATGGTTGTTTGGAGGATAATGTCATTTGTGTATACTAGGTTTTCTACAACGCTTTATTTATAAAGGCAAGAAGAAATCTCTAATAAGTTACACATTAACGCCTTTAAAATGGGAGTTTGAACATATATTTATTTTGTGCAGTGTATGCAGTTTGGAATCTTTCAAAACTGAAGGAGGTGGGGTTGGTTGCCTGGCCCATGCCCCAGGCGGAGTGCCCGCTGGGGCTCGGGTGCTGGCACGGCCGCTGCACAGCTCGCCGGGGCACCCATGACCGGTCAGCTAGGAGCGCGCTTGAGGGAAGGGCCTTTCTCTGGCTTCTCCCCACCCGCCTTCCCTGCCACTCAACCCAAGCCAGCCAGCAGGCCCTTCCTGACTCTCTGGCTGTGTTCAGGCTCCCGGGGACTGGTGGGCGGCAGACACTCTTATCCTCTGATGAAGCACACATTCTGCGCCCCCTTTCAGCATTTAAGCGGTGGCTGTCATGGGGGCCTGCGGGCAGTGGGGTATTTTGTGTCAGAGGGTGTGCCGAGGACATGGCAACCACAGCAGAGCAGGACCCCTTGAGGCCCATTTTGTCACAGCACTTAAATGTCTCCAGTGTGAGATTTCCCCCATTAGAAAGTGCCCGCGCAGAAAATGGAGGGAGACAGGTTTATCCCTTAAACAAACCAGAGGCCCCAGGGGGCGAGGGGGTCCACCCACCAGGAGGGAAGCCAGGAAAGACAGACTGTGATGGAAGCCGGGGTGGCCTGTACAGAAAAAGCGCCCGCCCGACACGGAAGCCATCACGGGGACAGACGTGCCCGGGAAACACTGCGGAAGCCTCCGTCCTCTCTGAGCCACGTTCCTCTTCTTCCTTTTTAACAACCTTTAAAAATGTAAACACCACTCAGCCCTAAGGCTGCACCCCGACAGGCTGCAGGCTGGATGCGGCCCACAGGCCAGTTTGCCAAGCCCTGTTCTAGAGCCACGGTGATGTGAAGGACGTGCAGGTGTATTTCCCGTGGCAGAAGTACAAAGTTTACGGTAAGCCCTCCAAGTTTAGGTTCACATCCCTTGGGGAGGGATATTTAAGTCCTCACTTATAACTTGAAACACCCAAAAGCCCCTCTGTGGTGAAGCGGCACGGGCACCCAGAGCTAAGTTCCTCCTGTCCCAAGGGGCACAGCCTCGCAGATCCCGGTGGCTCAGCTCTGACAACAGGTACGCTGGACGTGGCACTTCTGAGGTGGCAACATTCTCTCAGAATCACTCTTGGCAAGCTGTGGGTCTCTTCGCTGGGAGGGACAAGGAATGCCACATGGTGACCTTCCCCGTACACCAGTGCCCGTGTGTGGTGGGCACGCAAGGCTGACCCCGCCCCTCTGTCACCTCTCAGACCCCATCTAGCTCGCCAAACTCCAAGCACACAGGGATGCCACTTGTCCCCGCCAGGCTGCCTGGCCTTCGCACTCATTGCTCCTTCTTCCTGGACCTCATCTCGGCTAAAATGGGAACCCACCCCCGCGCCAGCACAGCACCCCAGTGGGTCCTCCGTCCCCAACACCTGATGGTTCTCAGCCTCCACGGTTCACTGGTCAACCGCCTGCACAGACGTCCCCTCGGGATGGCCTGCAGCCCCATCCGCGCTGTTCACCACCACGTCGCCAGTGCCCACTGGAGCACCTGGCACAAGGTTTGTGCCCTGCAAGTGTCTGCTGAATGTGTGGACGACACCCCAGAGACACCAAGACTGCGCAAAGTGGACCCTCTGTCCTTACCTGGATGCCAGCATGACTACACAGGTAGAAGTCAAACTCGGTCGGGTGGGTGATTTTCGTGTCCACGGTCGTCCCTGCTGGAATGTTTCCGCTCTTCCCCACCTTCAGCAACACAGGAGTCCATTAGACACGCCCAGGGGACAAGAGGGCAAAGCAAGCAAGCAGGCAAGACGCGGCCACACTGCCTTCTGCTCTGAAGTCTTTAAATTGGCCAATACATTTGCTCAGTGCTATGGTGTTACAATTTAACATATACTAACAACTGAAATCAAATCAATTCCTGTTCTCTTTGGGCTGGGGTTAGTTTTCGCCATCTCATAAAGGCCGCTGAGGGAAATGCAGAGTCTTCCCTTCACTGAAGCATCTGCGTGGACCACCTGAAGGGTCTTCATTATTGTTGAGGCCAAGATGGAAACTGTCACCAACATAACAAATCTAAGACCAGGCGACGGACACGTGACAGCCGTCACCTGCCCATGTGCGCCCGCACGCGCGCACACACACACACACACACACACACACACACACAGAGTACTGAAGGCAGAAGAGCTAGAAAACCCTGACAGCTGTCAAGAGCTTCCCCACTCTACCGGGGGTTCAATCACCACCGCCAGGGAGGGAGGGTTGCTCCACCAGAGGCCATCCAAGGAGCTGGGGTGTGGGAGGACTACAAATTCTACCAAACCACTTAACTCCCAGTTTACACTCTAGCATCGAAAAACCACCCAACATCCAGCTACGCTACTGGAACAGCAAAACTCCCAATCAGTCACGAAGTCACTGATTGATTTTTTTTTTTTAGTCGTGCAATTTCAAATATACATACAAAAAAGAGAATCTCCAGTGTAACCCCTCTGCACATTCAGATGTGTGTGTGTGTGTTTTTACTTCTTCTCAACCTTTTTTTTACACCTTCAGATTATTTATTTGTTTATTTATTTGTTCATTTATTTATTTATTTATTTATGGCTGCGTTGGGTCTTTGTTGCTGCGCGTGGGCTTTCTCTAGTTGCGGTGAGCGGGGGCTACTCTTTGTTGCAGTGCGTGGGCTTCTCACTGCAGTGGCTTCTCTTGTTGTGGAGCACGGGCTCTAGGCATGCAGGCTCAGTAGTTGCGGCGCACGAGCTTAGTTGCTGCGCGGTATGTGGGATATCCCTGGACCAGGGATCGAACCCGTGTCCCCTGCACTGGTAGGCGGACTCTTAACCACTGCACCACCAGGAAAGTCCCAGATTTTTAAAATAAGTAAAATATGTGAAAAGAGTGCCTACCTTTGTATCCCTTCCATGCTGCAGTCTCAAATCTAGACTTTATTATTCCCACACATACTTTTATTCTCTGCTACATATTTAAGTCTCCGTTAGCATTATATTGTGTTACTTTGCAGATTTTAAAACTGTAGGGGCTTCCCTGGTGGCGCAGTGGTTAAGAATCCGCCTGCCAATGCAGGGGACGTGGGTTCGAGCGCTGGTCCGGGAAGATCCCACATGCCGCGGAGCAACTAAGCCCGTGCGCCACAACTACTGAGCCTGCGCTCTAGAGCCCGCGAGCCACAACTACTGAAGCCCGTGAACCTAGAGCCTGTGCTCTGCAACAAGAGAAGCCACTGCAATGAGAAGCCTGCGCACCGCAACGAGGAGTAGCCTCCGCTCACCGCAACTAGAGAAAGCCCAGGCGCGGCAACGAAGATCCAATGCAGCCAAAAATAAATGAGTAAAATAAATAAATAAATTTATTAAAAAAAAAAAAAACTGTATACATGTATCCTATATGTTTTGCTACTTTCTGTTTTTGCTCTGTATTACAATTTTGAGATGTAGTCATTTGGGAGAGATAGTTTATTATTTTTCATTGCTGTATAAGTGCCGATATATAAATACGTTACAACCTTTTCTCCTGTTAACAGACAGATTAATTTTTTGCTATTATAAACAATACTGCCAGAATACTCTTATAGAATACATGTCTTCTTGCACACAAGCATGTGAGTTCCTCCAGGGTAGATCTCTAGAATTGCCAAACAGTGTTCCAAGTTGGTTATCCGTTTGTATCCCCATCAAAAGTGTAGGAGAATCCTCCTCATAATAATGCATTTACTCTGTGCTAAGTGCTCTGCGTGTTACCTCAGCCAACCCTCCCAACATCCTCAGAAGGTGGTCCAGGGGGTAGAGGGGCTGACAGCTTGTGGTCACGTAGCCCGGATGCTGAGGGGATGGATTGGAGCCAGGTTATCTGGCTCCAGACTCTTTGCTCCACATCACGGCACCCACATCCTTGACGACATTTGGTATTTATCAGGCTAACCTCATAATGTGAGTCCCCCCGACTTTTCCCATTCTCTGAAATACTTTATACAAGATTATTCTTCGAAGGTCTGGTAAAACTTGCCTATAAAAATCTCTGGACTAACTTCATAAAATAAGCTAAGTAGTTTCCCCCTTTTTCCTATGCTCTGCCACACTTTAAGATAATCTATTCTTGAAGCCTTAGTAAAGCTTGCCTGTAAAACTCTCTGGGCCTGATGCCTTTTGGAACAATGATTGGACTATCCTACTCAGCTGATTTTGGTAACTTATGTAATTCTACAAACAAGTGTTTGTTTCTTCTCAGTTTTCCAATGTGTTGTCATGAAGTTGTTATCATTCCATTATGATTCAAATAACACACACTCCCTCTGCAGCCATCATTCCCCTTCTGTTCCCAACATAATTACAAGTGTTCTCTCTTTTTGTTGAGTCTTGCTGGGTTTATCTATCTTCAGAGAAGTACCTTTTGCTTGTGTTAATCTGCTCTATTGCTTCTTCATTTTCTAGTTCACTATTTTCTATTCTGAGAGAGAAAGTGGGGTGCCAGAATAAGCTGACTTTGAGCCCTCCTGACTCCTGGCAAGAGAGGTCTGCAGGCTGAGGTGGCAGGGGGCCTATGCACACCAGCTCCTCAGCTTTCCCTTGACCACTGGGACTGACATCCTTCCTGTGGCTTCAGACTTATTCATGGCTCTCTTTCTTGTTTTCAACAAAAGCACCTATGTCTATACTCTTATCTGTAAATGCCTGCTTTAGTTGCACTGCACAAGGTTTGATATGAAATTCTCGTTTTTGTTCATTTCCGATCATTTCACAATTGATTATTCTCTTTACATTTTTAATGCACTGCTTTTTTTTTTTTTTTAATAAGTACATTTATTTATTTATTTTTGGCTGCGCTGGGTCTTTGTTGCTGCGTGCGGGCTTTCTCCAGTTGTGGCGAGCGGCGGCTACTCTTCATTGCGGTGTGTGGGCTTCTCATTGCGGTGGCTTCTCTTGTTGCAGGGCACGGGCTCTAGGCGCGCGGGCTTCAGTTAGTTGTGGCACGTGGGCCCAGTAGTTGTGGGGCACGGGCTTAGTTGCTCCGCAGCATGTGGGATCTTCCCGGACCAGAGCTCGAACCTGTGTCCCCTGAATTGGCAGGCAGATTCTTAACCACTGTGCCACCAGAGAAGCCCTGCAGTGGGCTTGAAATTAAAATTTTAAGTTTTCTTACGCTTTTTCCTACATAACAGAAAATATGGTTTGGGGACTTCCCTGGTGGCGCAGTGGTTAAGAATCTGCCTGCCAATGCAGGGGACATGGGTTCAAGCCCTGGTCCGGGAAGATCCCACATCCCGTGGAGCAACTAAGCCCGTGCACCACAACTACTGAGCCTGCACTCTAGAGCCCAAAAGCCACAACTACTGAGCCCAAGTGCCACAACTACTGAAGCCCACGTGCCCTAGAGCCCGTGCACTGCAACTACTGAGCCCACGTGCCGCAATTACTGAAGCCTGAGCACTCTAGGGCCCGTGTGCCTAGAGCCCATGCTCCACAACAAGAGAAGCCACCGCAATGAGAAACCCGTGCACCGCAACGAAAAGTAGCCCCCGCTCGCCGCAACTAGAGAAAGCCCGCGTGCAGCAATGAAGACCCAATGCAGCTCCCCAAAATAAATTAGTTTTTTTAAAAAAATGTGGTTTGTAGAATACTGAGGTTTGGCAATCTCCTGAGACCTCTTTTGTGACCTGGGACAACGCCAGCTCATGTAAGCCCTCAGCGTGAGCTCAGATGTCACAGGCAGAGTTCTGTCTGTCAGGTCTGGCTCATTCCTTTCTTCCCATTTTCAGTTTTTACTAACTTGTGCCTGTTTCATTTTCTGATAGTGGTCTGTTAAAACAGACCTCTTTGATGGTGTGTTTGTCAATTTCTCCTTGAAATTCTGTCTGTTTTTGCTTCACATATTTTTAGGTCATGGCGTGAGGTACATCCACGCTGACAGCTGTTGTATCTTCTAGGTGATCATGACAAAGTATCCCTTTTCCTTGCTATTGACTCTCACTTTGCATTTTGTCTTCCATTTAGGCAAGAAGCACTTTCGGTGCTGTGGTGCCGCTGTGGCATCAGCGGGCTGCACCGCGCGGACTCTAACCCCCGACTTCCAGCCCTGCTGGTGGACAGCCTGGTGGGACGTCCTTCCCTTCCGGGAGGTCTTTTTCCTCATGCAGTTACCTTGACACTGTGCAGTTTTAGGACAATGTGTCTAGGTATGGATTTATTTTTATTTATCCTGTTGGGAACAGGAGAGGGCTTTTAACCTAAGGGTTCTGATCTTTCTCCAACTGTGGACAATTCTCAGCAGTTACAACTACAAATCTTAAGTCTCCTGCATGCTTGTGGTTCTTGTTCTGGAACAGCCAGGAGAGGGATGAGGAGCTTGGACACCGCTGTCTTTCAGTGTTTCTCCAGACAAGACCCCTGAGTGAGCTCCCCAGGCCCTCTTCCAGCACTCCAACCACCCTGTGGGCTCCCCACTTACTGCATCCTACCGCATTCTCTACACTGTGCTGTCTATGGCCATGGTTGCTAACTGGCCCTGAAGCCTCCCCTTCGGTAACTTCCTTATCAGATAAATGACATCTGCCTGGACCTATCCCGGACCTGTGGGGTTTGCAGGTTCAAACTTCTCACCAAACTGAGGAGAGCCCTTCTCCAACGTCTCAGGCTGGGTCGCCACGAAGGGCCGGGTCTCCCAAGAGCCTGGGAGGTGGTGCAGGGCGTGAGACCCGTGTCCCTCGAGGCTGCACAGCCCAGGGTCGAGGACACTCACCCGCTCATTCTTGTCGGTGCAGAAGAGCCGAGTGTGGTGCCTCTTCTGGACCACTATGAACGTGATGCCCGGCTGGTAGTCTTTCTCTAGCTTAATGCATGCCTCTCGGATAGCCAGTAACTCGTGGTGAAGAACCTATGGAAAGAAAGAAGAACACGTTTGAGGATCATTATTATGTTTTCAGGCCTCTTGCTACCTTGGAACGAATCCCTTAATCATGTGTATGTTTGATACATATTTACGTTAAGGCTTGTAGTTCCACTAGCTTGTTGTTACCTGTGTGATTCTGACTCTCTGAGCCTGTTTCTTCATTAATATCATGGAGCAAACGATACCCAGGTTTCGTGGTTAAATGGTTTAGGTTAGATAATGGAGAAACAGGCTGAGCACGGTCTCTGGAATGTTCTAAGTGCTACCACCCACCGTGGACATGAGGCACTGTGGGAAACACATACATGAACAAATCAATCCAACAACTTAGTTTTGGATCGGAGAAGACGGAGAGACTCTAGTAAAAAACAAAACAAAACAAAAAAACCCAAAAAACCGCTGGCTTAGGAGCTGGACCTGAGTTCAAATCCTAGCTCTACCACTAAGCAACCGTGCGGCTTTGGAAAGCCATGCACCCTGTCTGATCCCCAGTATTTTCAGTTTTAAAATGGGAACATCGCACCTTGCAAGCCTGCCGTGAAGACTAAAGTCACCTGCGAAGCGCGAGGAGTTAGGGTACAAGGATGCTGGCACTGTCTCTGCTCCCCAGCCTGTGTCAGAGATGAATAGGCACACAGCCTGGCCCGGCGTGGTGATGGCTGCTACAGGGACTCCACACCTCAGGGTTTCAGCAACTGCCCTCACCAAATATTGTGTTGTGATGTCTCAAAAATATGTCGTGGGTTCTGGGTCCAGAAACCCCAGTGTGGTGATTCTGTAAGGTGTGGAGTGCGTTCACAGAGAGAGAAAATGGAGGAAGACGCAAACCCTCTTCTGCAGTAAGAATGCCAGTGACAGAGGGTGAACGGGCGCTCAGACGAGGGGAGAGCATCTCCCAGCGGAGGGAACCGGACCCGAGAGGCGGCACAGGAGCCCCCAACCCAGGTTCCCACAGAAGCTCCGAATCAGGGGCCCTGGCCAGGAGCTACCAGACGGTCAAGGAACCTCGAAGCCATCCCCCTCGCCCGCTGCGGCCTCAGCTGCTCCTGCTCTGGACCAGGAAGGCACTGGCTCCCGCGCCTTGTCGCGTGCCACCCCGCCTGTCTAGCAAGGTGGCCTGGGGCCTCTGGACACGCCGAGTGCCTCTCAGGATGTCTTCCCGTCTGGGTGGGTCTCCTGCAGCATCGGATACTTCTCCCTTCCCTGCTACTATCTCTCGACAAAGCGTGTCCTGGAGACGCGGAGGGGGTGGAGGTGGCATTAGCCCTGGCCAAATATGGACACACTCAGGGCATCAATACCCCGAGTTCCAGGCTCGGATGGATTCACTGCTGCCCACAGTCCCCTCGACTTGGAGATGCTGCGGGTGCTGTCACCTGGAGCGTAGCAACAAACCCCCTTTTGTCCTCACCTGCCCCGCCTCCAGTGCCCCGGTGTCTAAGAGGCTCCCCTGCCTTCCAGACGTTTCCTCAAGGCGATGCCCCACACGTCACCTAAGGTGCCGCCTCTCCCTCCACATCCAAACGGTGGCTGGGTCCTGTTGACTATTTCCAAAGGGCTCCCACCTACCCTCCTCCCGGCCACCGTCCTCACCCTGCTCTGCGCTCTTCCCCACTCCGGCCCGCCCCCTCCTTCGCAGACAGAGGTGACCCCCAAGCCACAGCGGTGTCCCTGCCCCACAGAGACTCCCCTCAGCCTGCAAGGCAAAGCCTGGAGCCGGGAAGGGCCCCCGGCTGGCGTGCGCTGGACCGAGTCCGCCGGGACAGGCCTCTCCGCCCCACCTGCCGCAGGGTCCTGACAACCCCGAGCCCATCACTACCGCCCACACGGTGACCAGATAAACCTGGGGGCAAAAGGAAAACCACACCACTGTCCTCATTAGCGAACCCAAGAAGCTGTCCTGCCGAGAAACAGGTGAGTTTAAGACACCGACAAGAGGGCAGGGAAAAAGCGGGGGAGACGGCCGACCTGCTGGAACTGCCCCTCGGAGACACCGTCTCGGTAGAAGATGATGCGGGTGGGCTTGAAGCGTGTGGACTTGTAGAACTGGATGAGAAGCTCGCGCACCATGGCCGCCAGGTCCTGGATGATCTCCTGCCGGTGCTGCTGGACGCGCACGGTGGCGCAGTAGCGGTTCGGGTGGGCGTCCATGCTGCCCACGACCTGCGGGGCAACGCGGGTTCAGCGGGAGCCCCGAGGGCCCCGCTCTGGGGGCGAAGGGGGTCCAGGAGGAGCCCCGAGGGCCCCCGCTCTGGGGGCGAAGGGGGTCCAGGAGGAGCCCCGAGGGCCCCCGCTCTGGGGGCGAAGGGGGTCCAGCAGGAGCCCCGAGGGCCCCCGCTCTGGGGGCGAAGGGGGTCCAGCAGGAGCCCCGAGGGGCCCCGCTCTGGGGGCGAAGGGGGTCCAGGAGGAGCCCCGAGGGCCCCCGCTCTGGGGGCGAAGGGGGTCCAGGAGGAGCCCCGAGGGCCCCCGCTCTGGGGGCGAAGGGGGTCCAGGAGGAGCCCCGAGGGCCCCCGCTCTGGGGGCGAAGGGGGTCCAGGAGGAGGCCCGAGGGCCCCCGCTCTGGGGGCGAAGGGGGTCCAGGAGGAGGCCCGAGGGCCCCCGCTCTGCGGGCGAAGGGGGTCCAGGAGGAGCCCCGAGGGCCCCCGCTCTGGGGGCGAAGGGGGTCCAGCAGGAGCCCCGAGGGCCCCCGCTCTGGGGGCGAAGGGGGTCCAGGAGGAGCCCCGAGGGCCCCCGCTCTGGGGGCGAAGGGGGTCCAGGAGAGGGCTCGTCACATGCAAACCCCCCACCTTTACGATTCTTCTGAGTGCGTGGCTGTAGTGCTTATAAACGTGTTCCGAAGAATAAAAGTTTGCCCGAGGGACCTAATAAAAAAATCAACGATTGTTCTGAACCCCTAATTCTGCTTGTGACTAGATGTGGCTGAATTACATCAGCCCAGAGAAGGTACCTGGCGACACTGACAGTGTCCCTAATTCTTTCAAGCACACTGTTTTCCCAAAGCCACGTGCACCTCCACACACGACACTCCAAGATTCCGACCCCTAAGAGCGACGAGTGTCCCAAAGGCAAGCTGGCCTGAAACCAGTCGCCTGCAGGTGCCACCCAGAGGGAACCAGACGGCGAGTGCCAGGGACATGACCCCACCGGGCCACCGTGCTGCACTGTTCATGCTATCAGACAAGGAAAGGGCCAAGAAGTACGGAGATGCTGATTACGCAGGAACACACACCAACAGGGGGCCCGGCAGGAGGTGATACTCACGGCGGCGATGGACGGCTTCTTCCCGTCCCCGGCAGGTGGGTGCGTGACATCTGCCCCCAGAAAGATGACGGGCTGCTGGAACACCGGAGGCCTGTGAGGGGAAGCAGGAGCGTCACAGGCCAAGACTCGGGGACACTGCCCGGACCTCTCAGGGTACTGGCACCAGCGTTACTTTGTGTGCTAAGGGAACTGTGGCCGTGTTTGTAAAGACTCCTTATCTTTCAGTCACGTGCACAGAAAACCTTACAGGTGAAAAGCTGCTTGGTGTGAGACCTGCTTCAGAATAAGGCGGTGGGGGAGAGGGTGTAGACGGAGTGTAGACTGAACGAGAGTGCGGAGGTGCTGACAGCTGCTGTGGCTGGGCTCAGGGACACGAGGGTTCTACCCACGTAGACGGCTGAAAATTCCAAGACAATGATACACACAGAGTCCCATGGTTTGTTACCCAACCTCGGGCCTGCAGCCGCCCTGCAGGGTGCCCAGGAGCATGCTTGCTCTCTACGTGTTAGAGGCCAGTAGCAGCCCCCGTCCTGACACCCCTACGTCTCCAGACATGACCACACACTCTCAGGGCTGCGACACCGCCCCAGTTGAGAAGCACTGCTCTAAGCTCTCTCCCTGGGTCTTCTAACCGCTGGCTGCACTCCAGCGGTCACGACCCTGAAGCGCCAGCGTTGGGGGCACGGTTCTCGAGCCAGCCGGCGGGTCCCAGACTCACCGGCTGTGCGTTCTGGAGCTTTCTCTCTCTATGCCTCACTCTCCTCTTTTCCCTGACCGCGTGTGCTCTCCCACCCACCCTGCGCCTGGCCCCCCCCCCCACCCCGCGGCTCTTCCCTGCTGCCCCCTCCCCCAATCCTGGATCGGTCCCGGGAGCATCCGGAGCAGCATAACATACGCAGTTATGACTCACACCTTAAACCAGCAAAACCACACCTGCCTCCGGACTCCACTCTCCTCCCACAGCTCCCTCCCTCGCTTCCCTTGCTCGCCTTGTGGCAAAGCTCCTGGAATTAGCGGAACCCAGGAACCCGTTTACTGCCTCCCAAGCAGGCCTCCTGCTGCCATGGCAACAAGACTCCTCTTTGCAAGGTCACCCACGACCTGCACACGTCCCCCAGTCCCATGGTGGAGCCTCGGACCTCATCGCACTTGGCCGGTTGGCACCGAGTGACACAGCCACGCACTGGCTCTTCCCCCCCCCCCCACCCCCGACCCCACCAGGCTCCAGTGCTGGCTCCTCACCTCCACGACCTTTCTAACCCTTGACTCTCCAGGGCTGAGGGTTTGGGCATCCTTCCTATCTACACCCTGCCCTGGGGGTTCTCTCCGGCCTAGAGACCTTAAATACCACCTCCACGTGAGGATCCCTAAACAAACCTCACCAACACCAGGCCTCTGTTTCCCCTCCTCCTCCCCCCACCCCAGTATCTCCCCTGGGAGGCTGACGCACCTGCCCAGCTTCCTCATCCAGTGCTGCCTAACTGCTCCAGAGGTACAGGCTTGGACTCACTCTCGAGTCTCCTCTTCCATTCACAGACCATCCCGCCCCAGCCGTGCCCCAGCACCTCTCCTGGGACAACGCAGGAGGGCCTGGTCCCCACTCCACCCAGAGCTGGAGTCTTCTTTTAGAACGAGGTCACTGGAGCTACACCTCCACTCGTGAACCTCCCTCCCGTGGATGCGCTCCCCCGGAGGGAGTGCCAGGCCCCCCAGCAGCCCTCTGCCCCTCAGTCTCTCAGTGGAACACCTGCCACACTCCTGGCAGGCTGCACCACAGGGCCCTTGCACGGCCTGTGCCCTCTGGAACGCTCTCCTCCCAGGCGTCTACATGATCCTGCCCGCCCACCCCCCGCCCTCCAGTGCCTGCAGTCTGCTTAGTGCCACCTCCCCTGTGAAACCCTCACCCTTCTGAGCTCCTGCCCCTACCGCTGTGTCA
This sequence comes from Eschrichtius robustus, assembly GCF_028021215.1. Taxonomy (NCBI): domain Eukaryota; kingdom Metazoa; phylum Chordata; class Mammalia; order Artiodactyla; family Eschrichtiidae; genus Eschrichtius; species Eschrichtius robustus. The sequence continues at coordinate 83,700,085 of NC_090840.1, forward strand.
CTGTTGCTCACCTGGGCAGCGCATTTATGGACCCTCTCACCGGGGCCTGCGCTGGAGGGCTAGGACTCCTGCACACAGTAGGCGCTCAATAAACACAGAACCTGCCGCTGAGTGAACTGAGCGAGTCCAACGACCCCTCATCGCAGAGCCACCCCCTCCCAGGGCAGCCACCACATCTCACGTGCGGGACCCCCGGCCCTGGGTGGGGTGAGAAGTCCCTTCTCCTCCGGCCCCTGCACCCGGTCCTCAGTGGCCTGCAGGTGGCCCTGGTCGCCTAGACCGAGAGCAGCCAAGACCCGCGTCCCCCTCACCTCCTTCACCCACTGTCCAGGGGAGCGGACGCCGGCCCCGGCAGGCCCCACCCCGGGGAGTCGCGCACCAGCTGCCCCGCACGCGGCGGAAGGCCGGCCTCACCTCCCCTGGGGCAGCAGGATGTTGTTCACGCCGCCCAGTTTGACGTTGATCTTCAGGCAGAGGTTGGACAGGGTCTGCGGCGTGGTCCTCTGCACGTTCTTCATCTGCACACACTGCGTGGCCATCCCCAGCACTGTGTCTCCTACACGCTTGACCTCGGCTGCGGAGGGAACGGTGCCCTCAGGATGGCTCCCCGGCGCCTCCCCTCCGCCCGCCCCGCGCTCCCCCGCCCCACATGCAGCCAAGCCCGTGGAAGAGGGGCCTGGCCCAAGAGGAGGTCAGAGCCCGGGTTCCAGCTCTGCTCCGCGCCGCCCAGGCCTGCGCTAGCTGCGGGGCGTCCCCCCCACCCCTGCCCCCGCTCGCCCAGGGAGGCCGGGCGGCTCAGACAGCCCAGTCCTCGTCAGGAGCGTTTCCACGACTTATGCAGGCCTGCAGGGCGGTGCGGGCAGAGCCAGGCTGGAACCCGGGGCTTGCATCCCGAAGGCCACCCTCCGTCACAGTGCTCAGGACGGCAAGCAAGCCAACGCTCGAGTCGTTAAAATATAAACACGGGCGTTCTCAAATCCTCGGCAATTGCAAATCCCACATCCAAGACCTCTCTGGGCCCACACCCCCTCTACTCCTGGCTTCCTTCATGAAGCAACTGGTCAGCCGCTCCCTGGGCAGGCCTGGGAGAAGATGCGTAGGATGGGAACTCCGGGGGCTTTCTTGTTCCTCCTTTCCCTGGACGTGGAGCAAGCGCTCTGTCACTGCCCAGACGGGGGAATCCCGTCAGTGACACCGACACGCCTCTCTGCTCCCTTTGCCCTGGGGCACCCACACGCCTCCCGCACTGGGGCCTCTGGTTCCCAGGGGGCTTCCGGCAGACGCACCCGGCACCCACCTCCCCATGCCGCCGCCACCTATCTACACCACCAGCGCCCCAGAGCTTCCCGAACCAGGGCCTGGGACTCCATCACAGGGGCCTGGAAACTTTCAGCCGAGGGAAAGTGCAACTGCCCTTCTGGCAGAAAGGACTCTGATCAACTTCCAGAGGATTCTGAGGCGGGCACAGCTCACAAGTGCGGAAGCGAGTCCCAGGCAGGAGCTGAGGACGGCACCCCGAGTGGATGACTCGTGTGCGTCGCCTGACTGCTCCTCCATCCGGCCGACGTCTGCGTCGGGCGGCGGGCAAGGTAACTGCACACGTGTCGAGTCCTGTGCCACCGCAGGAGGCTGGCCTCCGGGAACCGCGGCCCCAGACGAGACCACCAAGGGCGGCCCTGGGCACGTGCGCGGTCGCAATCAGAAACCACCTGGTCTTTCCTAGCTCTCGAGTGAGCCAGAGACAGGCAGCTCCTCGGTGTGGCAGAGACACAAAGGGCAGAAGGCTGCCCTGCACACCCACAGTGCCACCGACGGCAGCCAGAGGCCGCGTGCGCGCCGAGGCCTACCATAGACGGGGGTTTTTCCAGGCAGGATGACCACCACCAGCTGCAGGCCGGCGTACGTGTTCTTCAGATGCCGGAACATGGGCTCCACACTATCCGCCCCCTGGGCGTATTTACAGAAGCACGGCTGGCCCTGGATCGGCATTCCTGCGTCTCTCGAGATCTTCCTGAGCTGCTCCGTGAAGGACCTGAAGGAGGAGGTTCATTACGTGAAGCACCGAGAGCGCCAGTGATTCAGACCAGCCGGAGGCCCCGAGGAAAGGGCACAGTTTTAACAGATCCAGACCCCAAACCATTTTCACTGAGATCCAAATCCGAGCTGAAGCCCTGGACAAGGCCATTTCAACACGGTAACAAACAAAGGCGGCCATTCGTGCTAACCACGCAGGTTACTGAAAAGTCACGATGAAACAGGAGACTTCAAATCGTGGCCACGCTGCCCCCTCACCAGCTGTGACACTCGCAGGGCAGTGACAAGTGCTGTCCTTTTAAAGCCGTGCGTGAGCAGCTGCCGCCCACTTGCCTGCGGATGCCGAGCGTTGTCAGGGTGAGGAAAACTGTGAGCTGACTGTCCCCTTGGATTTCCCCCCAGTTATTCCTGTGTGCACAACTTGGACTTGGATGACACAATCACGGGGGAAAACAAAACAGCCCACAGTTAGAGTAGCACCAACAGCTGCGGCCGACAGGCCCTGTGAAATCACAGGCGTGGCTGCGGAGACGGATCCACGGCTTCTATTTTAAGCCCAGGAATAAAAGCGTCACCGCCTTTTACAGTAAAGTGAGGACACGCGACCCGCTCCGGCCAGTTAGCGCCCGACCCCCAGTACGTTAGTCAGCGCAGCTGAAGAGACACACGAGTGCGGATCTGCACCTACGCCCACACGTGCATGTACCCTGGGGCCATCCGGCTCCAGGAAAAGTGAAGTGGGGGCCACGGACAGAACACGAGAGGGGAGGCACCCCGAGGTCGGACTCTAGCCCACTCTGTCCCCCGACACCCCGCGCTCCCAGCGGAGAAGCCAGCTCGTGCCGCTGATGGCGTGGAGGAGAGGCCCCGCCCCTCTCCAGAACCCTGAGAGCCACAGCCCTCCGGAGCCGCTCTCTGCTGCAACGCCCACCTGCTACCTTCCCCCGCTGTGTAGGCCCCCTCCTGCTCCCACCCAAGAGAGGCAGGAGACAAAAGCCTTCCTTTCCCTGTTGGGTCTGTTTGGCACAAAAGCATGAGCAACCAAGCTGCACGTTTACGGAGCTGCTTTCAAAGGGTCTGACACTGGGCCAGGCTGGGCTGATACAGAAATATGAACCTAAAGTGTGTTTTAAAAATAATTTTAGTTCACTGAACACAGTCTTCTCCTTTGCCTCTACTTTGTACACTTATTCGTCATTTGCTGTTTTGTTTCTCACGTAACCTGCTCCACCTCTCCACACTCGCTCCAACAGCGAGTCTGAGAAGCAAAGCAGCACCGGGGCCCCCACTCCCCGGCCCGGCCGCCCCAGGCAGTGCCCTTCGACAGGGAAAGGCTGCCACCCCCTGCCCTCCAAACGGAGCCCACGCCCCGCCCAGCCTGGCGGAGCGGGCCCTCCCTGCGGTCCCTCTGCCCCTGCCCGTCCAAGGCCAGGTACTTCCGCTCCCGGGCGGCCTTACTTGAGGTGGACCTCCGTGCACTGGCGCTGGGGGGCGAAGCACGCGATGGCCCACACCTTGATCTCAATGCCCGTGTGGAACTGCTTGTTCCTCATGTCCCAAACGCCCTGGACAGGGGTGGCAATCGCTTTATTCTGCAAACGGCGAGAAGTTCAGAGTGAGAAGAAAATGGAAAACATATTCCTCTGACCTTGGATTTTGTCACTGTCCCTACTGCTGTTGGTCCCCTGACCAGACGGCAGCTCCTGAGGCTGAGAATGGAACCTTTGTGTAGACCCCCCCATCTCTGAGCTGCCTGGCACCGCAGGGGTCCCGCAGGTGTGTGCAGGATGGATGGATGGATGGATGGATGGAGGAAGGACAGACGGAAGGATGGAGGGGGGAGAGGCGGAGGGAGGATGGAGGGGTGAAGAAGCAGATTGTGGGGAGCAGGGGGAGGCCCGGAAGGCTGAGCAGGGGGGGCCCGGAGCTCCATTCAATCTCACGGGGAGCCTGGAGGAAAAGAAGTGCCTCACGACGCTACAGGAAGGCTTCTTGTCTTATAAACACGCTTCCGTTAATTCTACCTCATCCGTTATCAGTGGGGCAGCCAGGGAAAGGAAGGGGAGCAAGGTGTTTCTTCCCAGCCCTGTGCCTGGGAGCAGACAGGCCAGCTAGGACCGAGCCCATTGCTGCCCCCGCTCCACATGCCACTGCCTGCAGTTGTTTAAGCTGTTCCCATTTGGGAAGAAAAGAACAGCAGATAATGCATCCACTTAATTTTGTCATCTCTCAACCAGAAAGGACCAGGTCTCAACACTGTCACCGAAGGAATCTCTGAACTGCCTTCAAGTGATTCTGGAGCACAAGGGATGGTCAGCAAGGGACACTGTGACTGGAGCTGTGTTGGCTGGACCTTTGTGTGCCCTGCAGAGAAAGCTCTTGAGTCCCACAGACTGGGCCTGAGTCAGAGAGAAGTCTTTGGCACTGGCCTCCATTTTTAGTTAGGGCCATGTGGAGGGGGCAGAGCTGTAATCCCAGGCCTGTGGGCAGCAGGCCCTGAAGGACAGGGCTGTGCCTGAGTTGCTGTCATTTACTCTGCAAAAGTGTTTTTTTAATGAAAAACACGTTTTTCCTACTAAAATAAGCATATTGTAAAAATCAAACATTACAGAAATGAATGTTTTTGTTTCCTATATTTTCTAAACTACTACCCAGCTCCTGCCAGCCTCCTTCTATAAGACAGAGCCACCACCGAGTGTGGTGTTCCAGACTCAGTAAGTAAACACACACACACACACACACGGAGTTCCCACGGCAATGCACTCTTACTGTCCGAGTGTTTCTCAGCCTCAGTCCCACCGTGGACACGTGGCTGGCTGACTGCTCTGTGGCAGTCCTGTGCCCTAGAGGGTGCCAGCAGCCGCTGCCCATCAGATTCCAGCCTCCAGACATTGCCGGATATCCCTGGGGGGGGGGGACATTTAATGTTTTGTCTAACAGGACAATGGGTAGGGCAGGTGATGAGAAGTGTTTGCTCCCATTACAATGTTTAAGACATCTGGAAAAATTCATTCATTTAGAAGCATTAAAAAGTTTGGATCCTTACAATTCTAACATTCTTGCAAGGTTAGATTACAAGAGCTGCTCTGTTTTCCAGATGACTCCTGTCTTTACTAAAAGGTGGAAAGACGCTGGATATGCAATGCTGGCTTCACTAGGTAAGTCTCACTACTTCGGGCATCTCCTCACTGACTTGTGAAGGGGAATCCCCCTCTCCCTCCTAGGGCCACAGGGAGGGTTAAGAAGGTGCTGTGTCTGCAGTGTCTGAGCTCCCAGGTGCACAAGTGGGCTGAGAAGGAGCCAGGAGGCCTTGCTCAGAAGGCATCCTGCAGAGAACGGGGAGCAGCCCCCATGCCCACTGGCTAGGGTGGGGCTCCCCCCACAAAGGAATACCATGCAACAGTCAAAAACAACAAGCCAGAGGTCACACACATTCCAAGATCTCCATGGGATCCAAGAGAAAATATTAAGTAAAAAAAGGCAAGGCACAAACGTGTATTTAATATGCAGCTATTTGCACAAGAAGGGGTGAAAAAAATATGTGAATAATCCCTGGAGCGATTTTACAAGGAGAATTGCCTCCTGGGAAAGTAACCAGGATCTGGGGAGAAAGAGATTTTTTTCCCTATAATGCTTTGTATCTTTTGAACTTTGAAACACTTAAAAAAATAGAACTTATATTTTAAAATAAGAAAGGAAAAAGTCCTGCAAACAAAACCGAAGGGACTCCCCTGGTGGTGCTGTGGTTAAGAATCCGCCTGCCAGTGCAGGGGACACGGGTTCAAGCCCTGGTCCGGGAAGATCGCACATGCCATGGAGCAGCTAAGCCTGTGCGCCACGACTACTGAGCCTGCGTTCTAGAGCCCGCGAGCCACAACTGCTGAAGCCCGCGTGCTCTAGGGCCTGCATGCCGCAACTACTGAGCCCGCATGCTGCAACTACTGAAGCCCGCGCGCCTAGAGCCCGCGCTCTGCAACAAGAGAAGCCACTGCAATGAGAAGCCCGCGCACCGCAGTGGAAGAGTAGCCTCCTCTCGCCGCAACTAGAGAAAGCCCGTGCGCAGCAACAAAGAGCCAAAAAAACGCAGCCAAAAAAACAAACAAACAAAAAAACAAAACTAAAGCTTGCCACAGGCACTGAGGACTGGAGTCCCACTCCATCAGGTAAAAAGGTGTCAAGTCATGCAGAACGCAGGCTCCCACAGGTGCTCACTGACCCACAAAAGCCATGACCTTTGTTTTCTCTCTCTCTCTCACTCTTTTTTTTGGCTGTGGCCCGCGGCTTGTAGGACCTTAGTTCCCTGACCAGGGATTGAACCCGGGCCCTGGCAGCAAAAGCGCCGAGTCCTAACCACTGGACGGCCAGGGGATTCCCAAAGCTGTGACCTTGGAAGCTGAGCCCCACCACCTGCGCTGCGGCTAAGGGGGCGGTGCCAGGAGGAAAGGAGGGAAGAACTTCTCGTGAGCTCTAAGGGGCTCAAGGGTCAGGACCGTACTGACCAGAACCAGAGGTCAAATGGGCAAAAACAAACAAACAGAACTGTGCCCGTGACTAAACTGATGTACTTGCTCCCACATACCTCCAAAACAAAAGTTAGAAAGCAGAAAAGCGGCATGAACTTCTGGAGAATAACTCGTCACTGGCAGAGTATCTACCATACAAAGAATGATGCTTTTAAAATTTTGATGAGATAATAAAGTTTACCTTTTGAAAAGAAAAGGGGTGATTCAGAAAACTTTAAAAGGGTTAAGGAAACCAGTCCTTCATGAAGGCCCATAGCTGTTACAGGTTCACACTGGGGCAGGAAGAATTCTTCACCTTGACCATGGTCTACACCTCTGAGGGTGTGTGTGTGGGGGTCAGGTGCTGCACCCCACCATCGACGTTCAGACACATACTCCCAACACCCACAAAACGCCCCACCCAGCCATCTACCTACCCGGCCCCCGTAGAGGATGGAGGGCGGCTGGAGGACCCGCCCGGTCACATCGGTCATCTCGTCTTTGACCATGATTCCAAACTCACGAACATACGGATCTGTGTTAAAACTGGCACTTCTCATCTTGAAAAGGGAAGAGAGAAAAGGCACAGAGTCAGGGGTGGACTCTGCTTCCTTCCAGAAGCCGAGTCTGTCCAAAGCATCATGGGGCCTGGCCCTGGGCACCCTGAACTGGCGTCCCCAGGGTGTCCCCACCCGAGGACTGGCCTGAGGATGTGACGCTCACCAATTTGCTAATCTCTTCCTGCCGATCGGGGGCTGACCTGGCAGTCGCTCTGATCATGGTTGAGGTCTGATTGTCGGTCAGCTTTTTTATACATCTCTGTCCCGCCACTATGTTACAGACCTACGAAGAAACGCAAGAACCGGGTGTCAGCACCGGGCTGGGGAGCGGGCGCGGGTCTGAGGCCAAGCGCGGGAGCTGGCGCCCAGCTCTGCCCGTGACACGTCTATTCGTCACGAGAGAACCGTGAAGCGCCACGCAGACGCCAGCGTGGAGGCTGTTCCTGAGATCCACCAGGAACCGCAACGCGGGAGGAGGCCCTCTGGTCCGAGGCAGAAACCACCCGAGGAAACCCAGCACGACAGAAACGCGAGCCGGGAGCCGCGCCGCTGAAAGCAGCACAGCCTCTGAGGCCACCCAGCAGTGGGGCGGGGTTGGCCTGTGTCCTCACCATGGGCTGTGCGGACCCCCCGACCCCCGTCCTCAGACACGGGGGTGTAACGCAGAGCTGCCGGTGATGGGAAGGAAGTCTGCCTTCTGCACACAGCACAGGAGAAGCCAAACCAAGGGCCGGGTGTTTCAGTAACTGGACAAATACCGAGAATTTAAAACACTAACAGAAAAGACTTAAAAACTTGTGTCCTTGTTTCAGCATTTGATCTCTTCCCAGGCAAGGATTTTTCAAACCAGAAGTGAATTTTAGACTTCCTGAGCACATTTTCCTGGGTGCCAGGGGCCTGCTGGGCACACACATATGGTCTCGACCTTCACACGAATCCTGTAAGTTACCAAACCCATCTTATTAATGCAGAAACTGAGGCTGGACCACATCTGTTAACCTGTCCCAGGTCCCACAGTGGCAGGAATAACACGGTTTGGGCCCGGGGTGCCAGCGGGGCCCCTGCCCCGGAAGTCCTCCTCCCAGCCCACAGAGATGGAGGGAGGGGGACTTGCCTCTAGGGGAAGGTAGGTGTGTTTCTGCTCCTGTCCGACTTGTAAACACGGGAGGTGAGGGTAGCGCAGGACCAGCTTGTGCCTGTCCTTAAAGTACTGGGCCACCGTGCACTCGACCGTCTGCCCGCTCTCCTGCTGCAGCGGGAACCTGGGCAAGAAAGAGGCGGCTCAGGCCCGGAGCGTCCCAGGCCCCCAGGGGACGGGTGACCGAGAGCCAACGTGCCCGCTCACACAGGGGTGCTTTTGTGGGTCTGCTTTCTTAGGGCTGAAGAAGGTGGAGGGTGATTCAAAGCATCTCCCTGGGGGTCAAAACCAAATCATGCCCTCTGGCTTATCTGAACATTCCCAAGTCCCTAAACTTTCGTTTTATCTCTGGAGTCGGGAAGTAAAAAACACCCGCACGCCTACAATATGCAATAATCACAAATGACACATACATCTAGAGTACATGGAAAGGACTCAGGACAAATGAAGACAAACCCAGAAAGAAAAGCCTGTGCACCTTCCAGCCGACCTCGCACTGACTCTGAAAGTCGTTTACTGGCTGAGTGCTCCAAGTGTCCGCCCCAGAAAACCTGAAACCTTCCAGAACAGGACAGTGAAAGGGACAAGCCGGGTCTGCTCAGGCCTCCGCAGCCACATGTGGTGGGCTGAGGCAGGAGAGGCCCACGTGCAGGGGCGGGAGAGCACAGTGGCATCCTGCATTCACGGGGGGCAGCCCCCATGCAGGATGGGGCCGAGGGCGCTGGGCACAGGGGTAGGGGACCTCTGCCGACTCCTTTGCTCTGCTCGGTGGGAGGAGGTCATGGGGACAAGAACACAGGCTCACCTTGCCCCTCCTGCTGCACAGGACCCTGGGCGTCTTGGTATAACCAGTACCCAGAGACACACCAGGCACCTCCCACAGAGCGACCGCGAAATAAACTAACGAGTCCTCACTGGACCCAGGGGCCTCAAGGTGGGGTGAGGGGGCCACACAACCTAAGACAGCACTGCATCCGTGCAGCCAGCACACTTACTACGCGGACCTGGACCCCAAACTGTCTGTGAAGTGACGGGAGCTCAAGGCAGAGGTCGCAGCGTCGGCCTGGGCCGGGCCACGCTCGTGGATCCAGGCAGCACTAACTGATCCCCACTCCCTCCCTGGACGCCACTCAGCACGGAGAACTGGAAAATGAACCAAAAAGACCTTCCCTCGCCTGTCATATTCAAGAAGGAAAACTGACGGCGAGCCCCGCCCCCTCTCGCCCATACAGGGGGAATTTCATTATTTTATTTCACGAGGTGAAGTGTGCTTTCGGAATTTTACAACTAGCATGAAAATCCTTCGCAGAAGTGATTGCTGCAGAGTTTGGACATCTGAGTGACAGTGAAGGTCAGAGCTGATAAGCGTTTGACAGGAAGGCCGTTTACGTTTGGTGGCTGGCGGGCCGCCGGGTCACGTTGCAGACGCGGTACTTCCTCTTCATCTGCCCACAGTGCGTTATCTCCACCTTTAGACCTGAGGACACACAGCAGCTGGGCTTCAGCATCAAGACTCGCCTGGGCCTGCAGCGCACGCCCCACTGTCAGCCCATCGGCTTTCAGGGGAACCTCACCCACAGACCCACGGCGAGGACCTTCCGGGTGACCCTCGGGCTGGGCCATCTCACCCCCAGGGACGCCCCCTGCCCCAGGGACGCCCGGGCCAGAGGCAGGGTGTGTTCTCAAAGACGAGGGGCGACGTGGGCTCGGCTGAGAGCGGGCCGTCAGCCGCCTCGGCCCTCCGTGCTTCCTTTGGGGTTATTTTTAGCAACGAGCACTGCTGCCGGCCTTTGAACACCCCCAGGAAGGACAGGTGCAGAGGGGCCAAGCCTACAGGGCCTGCCAGCTCTCCGACGACGGGCAGAAGGACACAGCCAGGTCACTGAACCCTGGGCTGTGTTTTCTTGAGTGGAAACCAGGCTCGGTTAAATGACAAGGAATCAACGTTCCGGAACGTCCTGAGAAACTGATTACACTAGTGCTGCAGCTGCCTGGCCCTCATAGCCGCGCCCGGACACTGCCGGGCCACCCCACGCAGAAAGTCATCATTTAGAAATCGGCCCCGCTCTGGGAAGCGGGTGTCCTTGTCCTGCGCTGATGTGTCTCTGAGGGCTGGCTCCTCCCGCTGCCCCCTGCCCCCTCCCCTCGGAAACACGAAGGAACAAGAACTTGGGAAACTCGGGGCCATCCAGGTCGCGTCCCTCATCCACCGCGCCGGGCAGCTAGTTACCTTTGATTTCTTTGGTAAACTTGACCCTTTGGGAATCTGTCAGAGGTTTTTGTTGTTCTTCAATACTTTTAAAATCCAAAACTTCACACACAAACTCGATTACTGGCTGTGCCTTATAAAATGCTGTTGCCGAGACTACAGGCGGGAAAAGAAGAGACAAAAGCCGAGCCGTGACCGGGCCTGCCTGGCGAGGCCACTCCCACGGCTGCCCTGGCTCCGCCGGCTCCCCCGGCTCACGGACTCCGAGGGGCAGCGGGAGGGGTTGGCAGAGGCCAAAGTCACCCTCTGAGGAAAACGCTGAGGTTTAGAAACAAAACCCATCAGCCGGTGATAACCGCAAGCCTGGGTTTTCTGGCACTTTCTGACCACCTTCTGGTCTCGGGCTCCCTGAAGCTTACTGTTCGCACGCGGGGTCCAACACAAAGGAGCAGCCGGGAACCCCCCCTCGGCCCCTGAGCCACAGGCTGTGTCTGTGGAGGGGGCCCCGCGGAGGCTCTGACGGTCAAGCGTGAGCGCCACTACCCTCCGTGCACGAGCAGTGCGGCGGGCCGGGCGCGTGCGGAGGGGCCTCGCAGCCCCTCACCCCCCCGACGGCGGCCGGGGCTCCGCTTACCGTCGATATTCAGCATCATCTTCCAAAGAGAAGGCCGGACGGACTGATGGAAGCCAAACCACACCTCTCGGCCCCCGCCCAGCGGGTTGGAGCAGCCCTCGGACGCCGTGAAGAAGGAGCGGCCCACGGGGGTGTACCTGGAACGGGAGCCTTGTCTAGGGAGGCCGGCGGGCACACGTCCCGCAGACGCTCAAGCCGCCCGCCTGTGTCCACGGCCAACGCGCAGGGGGCACGCAGGAGAACTTCCTCCCGCGAGCCGGGGACACAGGGGTCTGGTCGCACCTCGTGCTCCCCACGCGATCCTCCCACCGCGATGCCTCGCCCGCAGCCCTCGGGTCTGCACACAGCACTTCACCTCCTTCTAGGATGGGGCGGGCAGGGGTGCAGGTGCGGGCGACCACAATCAGCCAGCCGGGCCGGTCCCGCCCGGGCCTCGGGGCGTCTGGCACGGAGGGCCAAGGACCTCGCGGAGACCAAGCACCCAGGCCCCGTTCCCTTTCCACCCGGCTCCTCTGTGGGGGGGAGAGGGGGGTGCAGAGCTCGGACCCCGTCTCGGGGGGCAGCGAGGTCCACGTGAGGGAGCACCTACGCCCTCCCGGGGGGGGGTGACTGACGGTGCTCAGAGGCGGAGGCCACCGCGCTCTCCAGGGCAGCGGCCGCGGCATCACCGAGGCTCCCCGAGGGAAGACCCTGTCGCCTACAGGCCGAGCCACCAACCAGGACACGCACACTCTTTGCTTCCCCCAGCCTCTTTCTCTATTTCCCCCAAACGAAAGACTTTCCTCCTGATTATAAAAGTAACATGGTGATTAATGCAAAGGAATTCAGAAAAAAAAAAAAAAAATCACAGTAATTCCTGCCACTCTTTTAAAGAATGGATTCGACATTTTGGCAACAATCCTTAAGAGCTGGGGTTTCTTGCACCCACCTGCCTTCCTCACATCAACAGTTCCAAGCAGTGACAGACTACATGCAGGGGCCGGGGACCCTGCCAGGAGTGACAGCCTGCCCTGTGTTTCGAGAACACCAGGGTCCCCTTTAAATCTAACACGGCCCTTCAAGGAGACTCCTCTTACACTTACACCCTCCCCTCAGACCTTAGAGTTCTGGTCGGTATTGGGAGAGTTCAGTACGGAGGTTCGTTTCAGTTTTAGGTTCTCCTCCTTTCACTTAATCGTTCAAAGAGTTCCTGAGGCCCTACTGTGCACGACACCCGGGGAAGGAAGAGGCCTCCCACACTGGAAACCCGAGCGGTGGGTGAGGCTCGCACACGCCTGTCACGTGGGGAGCCGGTGTGGCCCTGCGCCTCCATCTGGTCAATCACGAGCCATCAAAGTGTCCTCCTACCCTCTGCCTCAACAAGTTCAAGTGTGGTGGTCAGTGGAAAGTAATCCCACCGAATAAAGCCGAAGTGTGTGGGTGTGCGTGCTTCCCGCAGTCCTGAAAGGCTCCTCCTCGTGGCGGAAGCCAGGCAAGCACAGAACCTGGAACATGACTCCTGAGTGCGAGGGCGAGGCATCGCGGCGGGAGGATCCTGGGAGGTCCTGAGAAACAGGACCAAGCTCGCACGTTGGGTGGAGTGAGCGGTGCACCCCGAGACAGGCAGGCAACCTTTGTGTGCTTGGCAGAGAACTCCAGCGATTTCTTTTTACAGTACAGCTCTTCCCGAGCTGGCGTCGCCACTGCTTTCATCACAGAAACCCCTACGGCCGTCCCCACCCTGTGCCCGAGAACCAGCGCCTCCTCAGACAGAGGATTCAGGCTTCCCGGTTCCCACCTCGTGGACGGTCCTCACCTCATGGACGGCAAATGCCTCATAACCACGTCCAGGGCCTGGATCGTCTCGAAGGGGACACTGGGCAGCCGCCCCGAAAGTGCATCGTGTAATGCCTGTAAGCTCACGCAGGACACCCACTTGATGGACACCTTGAAGATGCGGTCCTTCCCTTCTCCTGGCAACGTGACCTCCAGCTCCACCTGGGAGGGGATCCAGAGCACAGTTACTCACGCTTCCCTCTTAAGAAGCTACAGGGAGGTCAAGGGTGGTGGGACAGCTTCCAGAACCCCCAGGCTAGGGAAGTTCAGCCAGTCCTTCATCCAAGCACAGGAGGGGGCACACTCAGCCCCTCCTCCAGCAGCCAGTGACTGAAGCACAACGGGACTCCTTCCCACCACGGAGGTCTAGTGCTTCCCGAGCCCGATCCTGCACACGGTGGCAGCCGGGAGAGGCGAGGGGCCAAGAAGGCGTCCTGAGGCCGCACAGCAGCTGATGAGCTGGGGCCTGGGTCGGCCTCTCTGAGGAGGGCGCCCCAGGAAGAGGAAAGCAGGGCGCAGGCACGAGCCTAGGCTGCTCCTGGGACAGAGGAAGGGGGCGTGGGCAGCTCACTGGGGGTCCTGGGGAGTTACTCTTTCTCCAGTGGGACTGAGAAAACTGCAGTGGCTCTGGGGGTTCCTGTTTTCTGGGTCCCTTAAGAGTGCAGGAGCTAGTTTTGCAGTGAATAAATCATGAACAAAAGCCTTCTCAGAACAGACATGAGGTAAAACAGAGCAAAACGCTAACAACAGCCTAGATGGCTGTGCATCCTCCAATGCCTTCGACGTTTCTGTCTGATTAAACTTGTCCACAATGAAACGTGGGCAGATCGCAGGCACTGAATGACGCATGTGGGCAGTGGGGACAAGCCAGGCTCTTCCCCAGGCAAACAAGCCCTGATGCTGTTCCAAGGGCTGTCTATGCCCATCTGTGCAACAGGAAAGCGCTGCGGTACCAGCATCGCCAGGTTCAAGGTGGCAGAGAAAGTAGCTTCAACTACCACAAGACCAATCAGAACTTCCTGGGAAGAAATTTAAATTCTCAGAATATTTACACAATAGCACTCAATGTTTACAACAGCCCTTTCCAACAGAACTTCCTGTGATAATGGAAACAGTCTTTTCTTGAGCTGACCAGGACAGAAGCCACTGGCCACTTGTGGCCACTGAGCACTTGAAATGTGGCTGGTGAGACTGCGGAACTGAAGTTTTAGCTTCATTAACTTCTAGTAGATTTGAGTGCACATAGCCGCGTGCAGCTAGTGGCGGGTGTTCAGGACAATGGTCCAAGGTACGCCCTCTGGAGCCAACACTTGATGAACAGCAAATCCACTTCTCTCCCCGCCTCCCAGTAGGTCCTTCGCCCCTCACCACGCCCACCCACCCTGCTCCACGTGATGCCCAGACCCACCTTTACCCAGTCCCTTCACTCCACCACTGAAACATTAAATTATTATTCGGTGACTGACTAATGCATCCTGAGCGTCACACACACAGACCCCACTCAGTTGACGACTGAAGCAATTCTGTTATTTGCTGATAATACTTCCCCATGTTTATGGAACATCTATTGGTAGGGCACAGACTATATACTTTATCCTTAAACACCCAAAAATCCCAGCAAGGGAGACTTGTTCACCATGCTTTATACAAAAAACACAGACCCTCAGACTGACAGTCCAGCCCGAGGCCACACAACCGTGAAAGGGCAGACGTGGGACTGGGAGCCAGCGGGGCTGCTGTCAAAGGCCCTTCCACTCACCACGTGATGACTGGGGTGGGGGGAGGGGGGCTGAGAGGTCCTGGCACCAGCCCCGCTCATTCGTTCACGCCCTCCTTCCCCCATCTCACCCGGCAGCCTGTGCTCGGCTCCTCTGCTCACTCTCCACTCTCAGGGGCTCCCCCCCTCACGCACTTGCTACGCCCCATTCAGACATCACCGGGGCAGCAACTAGACTGCACTGAAGCCCCCTGCACACCTGTGTCCGAGGTGTGCTCCAGCACAGGCCCACACACCAAGCCTGACGGCCCCAAAATGGAAACGGCCCGAGGTCCATCGAAGGGAGAACAGAGCAGTGAAAAAGGAACACGTTCTTCACAACGGATGGATTTCAAGCATCTAATACTGAATAAAAGTGGCAAGCCACAGAGGGACACTGCAGTATGATTCATCTCGGGGCAAAACGTATGTTAAGGATGCACACAGAGCTGATAAAACCAGTCAAGAAAGGGTCCATTTAACCCAGGTCATCAGGATGGTGGCCATGGGGGAGGGCGCTGGGGGAGGGCTTGAGTGTGGACCAGCAGAGACCTGCTCGCACGTCAGCAGAGGGGGTAAGCACTTCCGCCTGTTCAGAAATGGTGCACCGAGGACACGGCCAACAGGTGGGTGGAAACGGCACGCTAGTTTCCATCTCCCACACAGCGGGCACTTCACGCCTACCGCACACGTCTCCACCCAGCAGTGCCTGGCGTATCTAAAGAACAATTCTGTGAACAGGAGCTAATGAGACGCTTGTCAATGTCATTCTTTAAAAATGCCTCTATAATCCAACTGAGTGGGATTCAGAGGGGCGTATTTTCCTGTAGCAAAAGGTACTTCCATTTTTATTTTATTTATTTTTTTAAAACACCCTTCCTTTACTTATTTATTTATTTCTGTAATTTATTTATTTTTGGCTGCGTTGGGTCTTCGTTGCCGTGCACAGGCTTTCTCTAGTTGCGGTGAGCAGGGGCTACTCTTCGTTGCGGTGCGCGGGCCTCTCACTGCAGTGGCTTCTCTTGTTGCGGAGCACGGGCTCTAGGCGCGCGGGCTCAGTAGTTGTGGCTTGCGGGCTCTAGAGCACAGGCTCTGCAGTTGTGGCGCACGGGCTTAGCTGCTCTGCGGCACGTGGGATCTTCCCGGACCAGGGCTCGAACCCGTGTCCCCTGAATTGGCAGGTGGATTCTTAACCACTGCACCACCACGGAAGTCCTCTATTTTTAAGTAGATTCTAGACCAGCCTCCTCTTGGCCCCCGTAAAAAGGGAACAGAATAAGCTCCAGGCTCTACAACATTCTCTGTCAGTCACGTCTCAAGAGGCCAACTGGTACAGGCATCTAATATCTTAGGGATGATGGAGATTTCAACAGAAATGTCACTCCAGGGGCAGGGTGGCACCGGGCTTCAGCTGCGACACGAGCCCAAGAGCAGTCCTCATGCCCGTCGGGGCTGCCGGCCACTGGACTCGCTCCGCACACCAAGACACTTCAACCTCTGAGCGTCCTGAAGCTCTTGGTCCCAACCATGCAGCATCCAAGGGCAGTGTACGGGCTACCAGGTCTGTAACCTCTGTGGCTCCTTTGGGTCCCGTCTGTAATACGGGACAGGTGGGCGGCCCACATGCCGCACAGATGCCTGTGCCAACCGAGGACGCCGGCAGCCCAGAAGCTGTGACACAGGAAGGCGACCACTGCCAACTTTTGAATATGGACAGCGTTAGCAGGGACGCCACCCCAGGCTTGGAAAACGGTGAGGCAGACGTGAGAGTCAACGTGTCCAGGCAGACCACAGCCACACACTCAGTCCCTTCTGGCTGAACGTCACCAGGGCGACAGACTGGAACTGGGGCAGGAAGAGTCCCGCTTGGTGCCGCCGCCGTGCAGCTCGAAGCAGCGCCGACACGAGCAGGGAGAGGCGTGCGCCGCCAGGGAGCAGCAGCCACGGTGCCCAGCGGGCTTCGCTCGTCCAGATGTGGCTGCCATCCGTCCCTGAGGAAGGCGTGACAGCGCGGGCAGGGCCTCGGGGCTGCCAGGCTCCACGCGCACAGGGCGCTCGGAGCGCAGGTCTTCTGTGACCGGCACGGCAACAGATCCCGTCAACGAGCAGCCTGTCCCCAGATGACCCGGGACAAAGCGCTGGGAGACGGCCGGGAGTTCAGTGACCGCGGCAGGAGAGCGACAGGTCCAGGGAGGGGCTGCGCTGCTGAGGAAGCCGCGCTTGCCGAGCGCCTCCACCCGCCGACGGGCCAGAGCACGCGGACAAATGCCGCAGGCCCGGGCCTCCCTGGTGGCGCAGCGGCTAGGAACCCGCCTGCCAGCGCAGGGGACACGGGTTCGAGCCCTGGTCCGGGAAGATCCTACGTGCCGCGGAGCAGCTAAGCCCGTGCGCCGCAACTACTGAGCCTGTGCTCTAGAGCCCGCGAGCCACAACTACTGAGCCCGCAGGTCACAACTACTGAAGCCCGCACGCCTAGAGTCCGTGCTCCACAACAAGAGAAGGCACCGCAATGAGAAGCCCGCACACCACAACGAAGAGTAGCCCCCGCTCGCCGCAACTAGAGAAAGCCCGCGCGCAGCAACGAAGACCCAACGCAGCCAAAAATAAATAAATAAATAAATTTTATTTAAAAAAAAAAAAAAAAATGCCGCAGGTTCACTGGAGGGACCCTCAGTCCGAAGGCAGCAGGACTGCCTGAGGGGCAAACGAGGCCGAGCAGACCCTCCACCTGTGGGCTCGCCAAGGAGGGGGCCCCAAGGACGGCTCCCTGGCCCCCACCGCCTCTGCCCTCCCCTCCTGCCCCTCCTCAGACCTCCGACCCTCCAAGTGCAGAGGCCTCACCACCCTGCTCAGACTCTCCAGCCCGTCACCCCAGGTCAGCAGTCGCCAGCGGGGCACAGGCAGCCCGGCTCGCGGTCCGGGGCCCGGCGCGGGGGGAGAAGGAGCGCCGGGGACTCTGAAGGCTGGAGTGCCCTGCACGCACGGTCTGCTACCCATGCGAGTGCGCGCCTGGCCTCACGGGATGCCTCCTTCTCAGAAGGAGACGCTCACACCTTCCCTGAATAAACGCAGAGAGGCTGTAGGTCCAGGAAGCTGCAGACCCGATGGGGGAGGGCTGGAGCCAGCACCAAGGACAACAAATGACACACATTCCCATTTGCAACTCACGTCCCGTTCCTGCTGAGGAGGATCCAGAAGTTAAGCCCCAGCCTGTGAGCAGCCCTCACAGCCTCCGCAGTCTCCTGCGCGGGGAGGCGGGGGGCTGGCCTGGCGCACCGGGTCTTCCAGTCGTGGCAGGGCTGGGCTCAAGGGGTGTGTGTGTGTGGGTGTGTGTGCAGGGCTGGGCTCAAGGGGTGTGTGTGTGTGTGTGTGTGTGTGTGTGTGTGTGTGTGTGAGAGCAGGAGTAGATCACAACAGCTGCCTTCCCTGAGTAAGGGCCCGGGGCCACATTCTGTGCACAGACCTGGGCCAGAGCCACCTGCGGCCCCCGGGCAGCCACTAGCAGACACAGGGTTACTGGGACATTAAAGGATTTCTTCTCTTACTACAAAAGTGCCCATGACACAAAGAAAAGTACCGTATAGAAAAGAGAGCAAACATAAAATGAAAAAAAAAAAGGATGACACTTTGCTACAAGATGCGAACATATGGAAATAGAAAAGGTTAACATCTTACATTAGCTCTCAAACGGAAGAGATTAATTTCTGCATCTCACGAATATTTGACAGAACCTTAAAGATGAGTGGAAGGAGGGGTCTGGAATCTGGAGACCCACGCTAACCAAACGCTGTGGCCTTGGCTAGGTCCTCTCAGCTCACCCGAAAAAAGGACGAGGATGGGTGGGACTCAGTTTAAGAGACACTGATGCCCACTGAGTCTTGGCAATACGTACGAAGGGCTGCTGTGGGCATCAGGGCGTCCACACGGACATGGGTCAGGACGACAGATGCGAACGCTTGGACCAGCAACAGCAGCGGTGAGCCTCTGCTAAGTGTGCGCCGTGTCCCAGGTGTCCTACGGGCGTCACCAGGAGGGCGGCTTGGAGATGCAGACACCCCAGACCCTGAACCAGAGCCAGCGCTTCACAGAGGCCCCAGGGCTGCAGGAAGCACACTGAAGGCGGAGAAGCTTTTCTTGGGGTGTGTTCACCCATTCAGTTGTCACAAGGACCCTGGGAGGTAGTTTCTATACCATCTCCCCATTTTATAGGAGTGGCAGGTGAGGCAGCTTACCCAAGGTCCCACCACGAGTTAAGGGCGAAGCCAGGCCTCGGATCAGACTTATTATTACCCTAGAGCCCGTGTTAACGTCCACAACGATGTGTCTCAAATTTGAACACCATACACCCTCCCCACCCCTTCTGAAGGAAAAACACTCCTTAGCCCCTCCTCGTATCTAATTATAAATATGTACAGACAAAACTGTGAATAAACTCCTTATGCTTTTCTTTCTTACAGAACTTTAAACAAAAACAAATGTGCAAATTAAACACAAAACTTGGTAACTCATACACTTCAAATGCAGAGCATGTTAATTAGCAAGGGGTGACTGCTCAGCTGACAGGCACCGGGTCCTGGGGCTCCTTCAAGTTCAAAACCGTGTCAATCCCCTGCAGCCAGGCAAGGCTGGGCGGAGCGCCACTGTTATCTCCTAGAATCACCGCCAGGCCCTTCGGGGACAGAGCCCTTATCACCACCGGCCTGCCCTCGGCCCTAACTGCTCCTCCTATCTGAGCGTCACACTTCCCAGCCGCTGTGCTGCTGGGAGCTGAAACCACTGGCCCCACTGGCCATTCAGAAGGGCGAGAGGAGCTTAGTGGTTTTAAGATCATCATTAAAATGCAAGAGCAAAAACACGTCTGTGGAGAACTTGCAGGTCACAGGGCAGCAGTTTCAGACCCTCTAAGCTCTGAGCTGTTTTCCCTCTCGGGGACCCTGGGGGTAAGAAGCTAATTGTGTAGGTCATTCTTGAAGGGAATCAGCTTCTACAGTCTCGTTGGGATAACTGTTAAATTACTAGTTTGGGTTTTTTTTTTAAAAGTACGGGTAAAAATGATTTCCAAGCCGTCTTCGGTCCTCCTCTCTTATAAACAATAACCATCATCCCAGAGCAGCCCATTGGTTGAAAGATATGCCAAGAAGTAACAGCTTCTGGGCAGAAATTTCACTGCTTTTTAAATAAAACCACGGTAAGGACAAAGACAACAAGGAAAGGCGACACTTTAAAACAACCACTACTCCCAGGTTGATTAATTACCATGATCATCACTTCAGATGACTCACTGGCTACGGCTGAATGATTGCTGTGTTTCACCGCCTTTGTCCCACACACACTCACCTGTGCAAACATACTTCTCCGTAGGTCTTTACAGCCCCGCCCTGTCATCCAGGCTCCTGTCTGGTGCTGGTTTGGGACGTGTGCGTGCACGTGTGTGCTTTACATCTAAAAGTTTAGTGGTTTCAAGAAGTTCTCAACGTCTTTCTCTGCACTTAGACAACTAAACCCTCTGCCACTGAAAACCGCGGCACACGGAAGGCAGTTTCTGTGGATCTCACGATGAAGCACACGACCGATCAGCGGCTCTTTCCTCCCGGGTGAAGCAATTCAGTGTGTGACGAGAGGACAACGGACTCGACTTCTCGCCCACTGCTCGATCCAACCCACCTCTGTGAGCTCACCTTATCCCTCCCAATCGGAAGGGGCATCGCCGTGTAGAGGTTCTTCCTTCCATCAAACACTGGCTTCCGGTCCCCAAAGATCTGTGCTTTAAAGTGCTGAACCATGTGCTCCACTATTTCCCTGAAACGAGACAGAATTCGAGCAAAACATCAATCAAATCAGCGAAATGGCACACAAGGACGACATTCTTCCGACACTGGTTTTTAAGCAGTTTTATAAGCCCCGTGGCTCCCTTTAATAACGTGACTTTCAACTTCCTTCTGTAAGAAATCAAACTAGAACCTTCCGTGGGTTTACGCTCACTCATTTAGTGACTCGAGCATGGGAGAACCCCCTCCCCGCCCAGCACTGTGCACGCCGCATCCACGGAAGACTAGCTGCCACGTGTGACGTGCACACAGGGCGCCCCCCCACCCCGCCGACACCGCGGGCTGGCTCGGCCGGGGCCTCGGGCTCCTGTGGTTCGCGGTACGGCTCGCCCTGGGTGCTGCTGCCCTTTCAGTCGGGGCTCCGGCACGAAGACCCCGAACGTGCAGTGGAGGTTTGCCACCGTAAGCGACGAAGATTCTGGGGCTGTCTGCTCCTCGGGCGTGAACGGGAGCGGCAGGAACCCGGCAAGCACGAAGCAGCTGTTCCGCTGTGGGGCCCCGAGGACCGAGCAGACCCGTGGCCCTACCTCGCCCCGTTTTGCCTATCTGTCCACGGCTCAGCAGAGAAACACACCGCGACGACCAGGGCCAGCTCAGCTCTCCTGCGGGCCCCAAGGCCCAGGGAAGCGCCAGGCCCACCAACCACCCTCTCAGCACTTCTCTGCTCCAAGGGAGCCCCACCTGGAACATCTCTGTCAGCATGTCACGTCAACTCACCCGACTCTGATAAAGTACAGATAGGAAAAAGCTGTGATGCCTGCCTGGTCCCCAAAGGTCCTCGTAAGGGAAACATGCAAAGGACTGATAGCAAACGGACTGTTAGAGGCTCAAAATCTCAGCCAGTATCAGGAAACAGCAGCTCATGGGATGTGGTAAAGAGGGAGATGGATTCTGACAGCAGGGAAAGGGGAGGTGGGCAGAGGAGGGGGAGGCACATCTGAGCTCAGCCTTGTTGCCGTAAGGGTATTTCTCTGGGACACAGCCTTGGTCATCTTTCAGGACGCAAGAACCAGAAATTCATTCCATTCTTTTCCTTGAATGAGAAAAGCGGGCCTAAGAAGGGTTTGCTTATTCAAACTGGCTTTGCCCAGCTGACTTCCAACTGTGCTGGTTGCAGGAGGTGGGTCTCTGGGGATCCAGCTAATCCTGCCCCAAACGCCCACTGCCTGGGGAGTCCCTGGGACAGACGGAGCCTCTGCTTGGCTGGCTTCACCAAGAAGGCACCAGGCCTCTGATACCAACCGGGAGATCACAGCCCTAGCAGGTATAAAGCCTCAAGGACAGCTAGTGCAGCTCTGACCTCCAACCCCGCCGCCCCCGACCAGTAGCCAGGGTGCAATCTCACCTGCTGCTCCACACACTACTCTGGGCCACCTTCCTCCACGCTGTCTCCAGACCACTTCCTCCCCAAGCTTCAAGGACCCCATCTTCTTGGTCAAGACTTCACGGTCAACTCAAGGTCCAGATGGCTCCACTGGGGAGTCCCACCCACATTCAAAGAACAAATCGGCTAACTGAACTCAAATTTATCATGAACAGAATTAAGAGGGCACATGCCCCAGCTTATTTTATGAGGCTAGAAAAACTGTTATCTCAAAACACAACAAGGTGATCGTGGGACAATCTCACTTATAAACACAGATGCAGAACAAAATAAGAGAAAGCCCCACCCTCCACTGCTCCTCTCTCCCCCAAGATTGGAGTAGATCAGCCAAACCAATGTGGTCCTTCCTAAAGGGACCAGTAAAGTACATTACAATGAGAAATGGACTTCCCCACAGTTAAGTGTGTAGGTAATAAGGGATAGGGGACAACTAGTTCCAAGTGGCATACACAACCCTTTTATTTGGGAGTTGGAAACACCATAAGAAACAAAACAACCAACTGATATACCATATTCATGGACAGGAATATTCAATTCTGCAAGCAAATTCATTCCTTCAATCCCAATGAAAATCCAGAGGGGTTAATTTTTATCTGATGGGATTTAATAAACTAATTCTAAAATGTATTTGGAGATAACAAAGGATAAAGGCTGGTAAGCACACTCTTGAAAAGGTACCTGGTGGACGTAAAAGCTACCATGACAGAGACAGCGTGGTGCTGGAGGAACAGACAAGCAGAACTCAGGAAAGAATCGAGGGCCCAGAAAAAGACCCACGGACATACAGACGTTCCATTTATGACAGAAGGAGGAGAAGAGAGAGGACAGAGAATACTTCTCAATACCTTGTGCTGAGGCAACTAGGTATCTAGTATTCAAAGCAATAAATGGAGCCCACGCGACACAAAACGTTTATCTACACTAACACTTACTGCTCTCAGCTGAATTCAACTGTTGGCATGATGACTCCACTTACACACCAAACTATGGGTGGGAGTCACGTCTTACCTAGGAACAGCCAGCACCTGGCAGTTTGGCACACCAGGGGCTCAGTAAATATTTGTTCAAACAAGGAGGCTGTTCAGTCATTACCTCTGGAGTCACCCTGATGGACTACGAAGCAATCCTGCTCGGGTGACTAATGGTACACAACCCTGACCACCACATGGACCAAGAGAAAGCATCCTCATTACCCACACGATGTCCCCATGCCTCGATGGCCCACTTGATCACCTCGTATCATCTTTTGCAAAACATAAGTAGGGATCATACTGCTTAACTTTTATGACCGGATAGCAACTAACTCTAAAATGTGAAGGTCCCTTCTCTCTATCAGCCCAGACTGACTCCCAGAGGCTGGCCAGTGCCTTCCTGTCCTTCTCTCTCTGTTTTAACTGTGGTAAAATACAGATAACATAAAATTTGTCATCAGTCATTTTTACATGTACAGTTCAGGGGCATCAAGTACATCCACATTGTTGTACAATCATTACCACCATCCACGCCCAGAACTACTTCTTATTCCCCAAGAGAAGCTCCGTTCCCATTAAACAGTAGCTCTCCCCACCCCCACACCCCTTTCCAGGCCCAAGGACTTTTTTGGACCAGATTCTCCCCAGCGACTGCTGAGAGGTGTCTGAGCAGAACCACCTGGGCACATGTCATTCCTCAAGCCCCTGTGTTTAGTTCTTTCTTCATATCAAGTTTGACCACTGGAAAGCAAAGTTCCTGTACTACATCAGTTTGGCTCCCTGGACAAACACCTTTATTGAACCTCATTCTCAAGCTAGGATCCTGACCTCACTCAAAAGGCAACAGCCCCCAGATACTATCTGTACACATTCTAGAGACTCATTACGTCCTCAATATCTTACAGAATGATCCACATATTAAAACGCAGAGTGAAGATGACAATGGCAAACGTGTTGGCACCTAGTCTCTGCCAGGCTGCACATGGAACAACTCATTCAGTCCTCACAGTAACCTAGGAGGTCAACACCACCTCCATTTTACACACAAGGACACAGAGGCACAAGCCGCACACTGGAGAGTGTCAGTGGCCAGATGTGAAACTGCCCCGTGGTTAACAGGACATGTCTGCTAATCCAGAGAGGCTGAAATGCTCCCTGGCAGCTTGTTTGCCTTGTTACCAAAATTCTGAGAAGTTTCCTCTTTTAAAAAAATGCATTCTTGTAATTTAAAAAACCCCAACAGACAAAAGTCCAAGACCAAATGACTTCACAGATGAATTCTACCAAACATTTAAAGAAAAGTTAACCCTATTCTTTTCAAACTATTCCAGAAAATTGAAGGGGAAGGAGTGCTTTCTGAACTCATCTGATGAGGCCAGCATCACCATGACACCAAAACCAGACAAAGACATCACAAAAAACAGAAAATTATAGGCTGATATCTGATAAACATAGATGCAAAAATCCTCAACAAAATGTAAGCAAATCAAATTCAGTAATACATCAGAAAGATCATACACCATAAAGTGGGATTTGTATCAGAGATGCAAGCATGTTTCGATATCTGCAAATCAATCAACGTGATATACCACATTAATGAACTGAAGAATAAACATCATCATTACCTCAATAAATGCAGAAAAAGCGTTTGATAAAATTCAACATCTATTTATGATTAAAAACTCTCAACAAACTGGGTATAGAGGAAACATACCTCAACACGACAAAGGCCATAATATGACAAACGGCCAACATCACACTCAATGGTGAACAGCTGAAAGCATTTCCTCTGAGAAGAGAAACAAGAAGACAAGGATGTCCACTCCTGCCACTTTGATACCACATAGTTTTATCTGATTGCCACAGCAATCAGATAAGAAAAAGAGATAAAAGGAATGCAAATTGGAAAGGAAGAAGTAAAACTGTCACTGTTTGCAGATGACATGACACTATATATAGAAAATCTTAATGACGCCACCAAAAACCTATTAGAACTAATACATGAATTAGGTAAAGGGGCAGGACACAAAATTAATATACAGAAATCTATTGCATTTCTATACACTAATAACAAACTATCACAAAGAGAAATTAAGGAAACAATCTCATCAAAAAGAGTAAAATACCTAGGAATAAATCTCACCAAGGAGGTAAAAGACCTGTACTCAGAAAACTATAAGACACTGATGAAAGAAACTGAAGACAACACAAACAGGCGGAAAGACACATCCATGGATTGGAAGAATTAATATTGTTAAAATGACCATACTACCCAAGGCACTCTACAGATTCCGTGTAGTCCCTATCAAAAAACCAATGGCATTTTTCAGAGAACTAGAATAAATAACTCTAAAATTTATATGAAAATGCAGAAGATCCCAAACAGTCAAACAGTCAAAACAATCTTAAGAACCAAGCTGGAGGTATCATGCGCCCTGATTTCTAACTATACTACAAAGCTACAGTAATCAAAACAGTATGGTACTGGCACAAAAACAGACACACAGATCAGTGGAACAGAATACAGCCCAGAAATAAACCCACCTTACATGATCAATTAATCTATGACAAGGGAGGCAAGAATATACAGTGGGGAAAAGACAGCCTCTTCAGTAAACGGTGTTAGGAAAACTGGACAGCTACATGTAAAATAATCAAACTGGACTACTTTTTTTTACAAGAATACACTCAAAATGGATCAAAAACTTATATTTAAGACCTGAAACCATAAAACTCCCAGAAGAAAACACAGGCAGTATGCTCTTTGACATCATCTTAGCAGTATTTTTTTGGATCTGTCTCCTTAAGCAAGGGAAGCAAAAGCAAAAACAAACAAATGGGACTACTTTCAACTAAAAAACTTTTCACAGCAAAGGAAATCATCAACAAAATGAAAAGGCCACCTACTGAATAGGAGAAGATATTTGCAAACAATATATCTGATAAGGGGTTAACATCCAAAATATACAAAGAACTCATATAACTCAGCATCAAAAAACCAAACAACCTGATTAAAAATAGGCAGAGGACTTGAGTAGACATTTTTCCAAAGAAGATATACAGACGGCCAGACACATGAATAGATGCTCAACATCACAACTCATCAGGGAAATGCAAAACAAAACAATGAGATATAACCTCACGCTTATCAGAATGGTTGACAACAAATAAAAAGTGTTGGCCAGGATGTGGAAAAAAAGGGAACCCTTGTGCCCTGCTGAGGGGAATGTAAATTGGTGCAGCCACTATGGAAAACAGTATGGAGGTTCCTCAAAAAGTTAAAAACTACCATACAGTCTAACAATTCCAGTTCTGGATATTTTTCTGAAGAAAACGAAAACACTAATTAGATAACCAATATAAAAGATACATGCACCCCTATGTTAATGGCGGCATTATTTACAATAGCCAAGATATGGAAGCAAACTAAGTGTCCACTAGTAGATGCATGGATAAAGATGTACTGTGTGTGTGTGTGTGTGTGTGTATGTGTATATGTATACATACACACACACACACACACACATACATACACTGGAGTATTACTCAACCATAAGAATGAACAAAATCTTGCCTTTTTCAACAACATGGATGGACCTAGAAGGTATTATGTTACGTGAAAGAAGTCAGACAAAGAAAGACGAACACTGTATGATTTCACTTAACAAGCAAAAAAACATAACGAAACAGAAAGAGGCTCATAGACATGGAGAACAAACAGGCGGTTGCAGGGGGGGATGAGTGAAATAGGTGAGGGAGATACAAACAGGCG
This sequence comes from Eschrichtius robustus, assembly GCF_028021215.1. NCBI lineage: Eukaryota > Metazoa > Chordata > Mammalia > Artiodactyla > Eschrichtiidae > Eschrichtius > Eschrichtius robustus. The sequence continues at coordinate 83,726,688 of NC_090840.1, forward strand.
GTTGCAGGGGGGGGATGAGTGAAATAGGTGAGGGAGATTGAGAGGTACACAAACTTCCAGTTATAAAGTAAATAAGTCACTAAACATTTTTTAATGTATTCTTCTGGTAATTTCTAATTACACAGATTTTTTCATTAATACACTCCCACTGTAAATTTCAAACACGCATAATGCTCCAAGTCCACCTAGACCACCTCTTTACTTCACTTCTCTTCTCAGAAGCAACCTTATTATTTTTAAACCTATGCATTTATAAATACATAGGTACATAAAAAAAATACAGTGTATTATTTTTTTAAACACACATGGTTCTGGAGCTTGCTGCTTTCCCAGGATGTGTGTTTAACACCTCTCCTTGTCACTATACGTGAAGCGGCATCAAGTCTAGAAATAGAAATGCTATTGTATCATGTACTGTAATGTAATATTAACAAATCACATAGTTGTCTATGTTTCCAGACATGGTATTCATACTGTGGAGCTCCATTTCATTGCTGTCCATCGTTTCACAGTACTCCACAGTATGTTTACTTAACCATCCCCATTAGTTGACACAGAAATGACTCCTTTTCCTCTCTCGCTTTTTGCCATCACAATATTAGACATCCTTGTACATATCTCTCTTTGGGATAAACACTTAGAACTGGCGGGTCAAAGGTATATGGGGTATTATTTTTATTTACATATATACACAAAACCACCTTCTGAAAAGCCTGGACCGATGTACATTTCCTCCAGCGGCCAGCGCCCGTAAGCAGCAGGCTGCAAGTGACACAGTCATGCTGCCCTGCCCCGCTCTTCCCAAGCACAGCGTGAGCACTTGTGCAGTGCTCTCCTAGGGCCACTCGACAGAGCGCAGGAGGAACAAGAGGGAAAGTGCAGACAAAAGGTGAGGAGCACACCTTCTTCCTTCCGGTAGCCCATCCCGCGCTTCCGAGCACGGCACCGCTAATTCTGACCCATTGGCAAGGTTTCCTAGCGCTGGCCGTAAGGCCCGCACAGCCTAGACCAGCTCTGGGCACTGGCTGTTGTGTGTGACCAACTGCAGCCACGATGATACTGGAGGCATCCTGAGAAGAGGGACCTTGCCTTATACTGAACCCCTCCCACGGAAGCCACTCAGAATGGCGATCGAGACTAAGGGCACACCGGGCCGGGATTCACAATGACTCATCAGAACGTGTGCAGATGGCATTTTTCTCTCAGTCTTGCACGAAGCCTCAGGGTTGAATTTATTAAATATCTACCATGTGCCCTGCACAAAGTTTGGGGAACTCAGAATTAAGACACTGCTTTAACAGGGGCTGCAGTGTGGAAGCAGATGGGGTGTCGAGGACTGTCTGGACAGCGTCAGTGCCAGGGGACAGTCGGCGGCAGGAGCTGCCTGCTCCTCCACCTCCCCTTCCACTCCGGGTCCCCTCTTCCAGCGCCGCCCCGATACTGTCAGTCACTGCTCTGACTCTCTCTTCCCAACTAGGGGCAGGAACCATGCCTACCTTGTCCCCCACCGTACGCCCGCCGGCACAGTGCCTACCACACAGCGGAGGCTTCATAAATGTCGGCCGGTTGGTAGCATGGTTGCCGAGAGGGACTAAGTCAAGGTTTTAGCACGTGGGTTTTGCTAGCACAAAAACTTTACTTCCAACATTCTTCTAAGATGAATGATTACAATTTTGAGATTGGACCTTAGGCCAAAGTCCATCAGAATGAATAGTAAAAAGAAGAACCCTGAAGGTTCACACATTTAACTACGCAGCAACTCTCAGGTTGGCTCAAAACCCAGGGGAGCAGCATGGCATGCCAGTATGCGGGCTGGCCTTGCCACAAAATGCAGCTCAACACCCTTAAATATTTAAGGGCTGTTGTTTTTCTTTATATGATGTTCAGCTTGGTGTTGGCTAACCTTGGTTTTCTTTCTAGAAATATGAAAATTTAGTTAAAGTGGGATGAAGTCTTTTCCCATGAATGTGTCTGCTTACCTCATTACGGCTTAGGCTCCTCGCTCTATTTCCCTCTCTCAAACAATTCCTTTGCCTACCTATGCTACTTTACTTTCTTGGAAAGGTTTAAATATAGTATAAAATTAGCCTGGCACTTTAGGTAACTTGAAGATAACTTACTCTTCTGGCTGCCTTTCATGCCCCCCCCCCACCTTTTAATATACATACCCTTGCAGATTTTGTAACAACCAAATAAAATTCTAGCAATAAATTGAAAAAAAAATGCAGCTCAAGACCCATCTTTGCTGCTTTCTGTTTCACGAGGCAATTTCTAAACACTGGGTAACTCTAGAACCTTGCAGTCGTAACTACAACAGGACCGTGGGAATACGGTCAGGTAAAAACATCGCATTTTAGCCACCATCCGCCTTCTTCTGTTGCCAGACGACAAAGCCTTAGTCATGCCTATTTTCATAAAAGAAAGCTTCTTGTACACTGTGGTTGATGGCATAATAAGAGCCCACTGCCACCATGCCAATCAAAAGCCCAGAAAATGTGCTTTTTCATGCCTTCATTCCAGCTCTAAGAGTATATCCAAATCAGATTCTCACAGGATTTTGTCCCAAGGAAACTCAAAATCAAACAAGCCCATTCATTGAGCGTCTCAGAGCATACAAGGCGTATTAAAAGATCTCAGAAGACCTTTAGTAAATAAAGCTGTTTAAACCAGTTGTGCCCAAAGTTTTGGTTCACAAACACATATTTTAGTAAGCACATATTTAAAGGACCTCATATAACTGTCAAGTATTGTTTCTTTGGAGACATGTCTTTTGGGGATAAATACTCAGAAGTAGAATTGGTGGGTCAAAGGGTATATACTATTTTTATTTTAACATATGTACCAAGCCACCTTCTAAAAAGTCTGGACCAATGTATATTGGCCACACTGAGTGAATCCAACTGTTTAGTTTTACAAATAAGGGAAATGAACCCCCAAACATTCTTTCTCATACAAAGATTGTGATCAGGAAAAAATTTACAGCAAAGAGCACTTCACAGGGCACCAGCACAAACTGGGTAACCAATCTGACTTATTATCAAACTGCAACTCAGAACTCTGCTTCTGACCATGACAAGGGAAGTAGACTTCTCCTCCTGCCCTAAAAAAACTAAAGAAACTAGAGAAAACCCGAGAGCTGTTTTTGACATTGTAAAACAGGCAGCTTAGGACTGTGACCACCGAGGGAAGGAGAACAGACATTCACTCCGCTGGGAACACTTTCCAAACCACAAAATGGGGAAGGCACGTGAGAGAGCAGCAGTCTTGCTGTGCTGCAGAGACGGGGGCAGGAGAGGTAGGAATTTGTGGGGGAGGGTACCAGAGAAGATAGCAAAAGCCAGACTCCCTCAACGTGACATACATAATGCTCAACAGACAAAAAATTCACTATGCATGTGAATAAGCAAGGGAAGGTGACATGTAATCTAAGGGAAAACCTGCCAATAGAAACAGACCCTGAAATGACCCATCTGCTGTAATTAGCAGACACGGGCTGCTATCATAAATATGCTATTACTATAAATACATTCAAAGTCATCAAGAAAAAAGATGCAGCTATGAATGAACAGATGAGAAATCTCAGCAGAAATGTAAACTATGAAAAAGAACCAAGTGCAAATTCTAGAAAAAGTACAATACATAAATGAAAAAAAATTTTGGATGGTTACCACAGAATATTGGATATTACCAAAAAAAGGTCGGGGGGAGGTGGGTAGATAAAGTGATCTTAAAGAGAGATCAATAAAGATTACCCAAACTGAGAAAAGAGGGAGAACAATTTTTTTAAAAAATCACAATCACAAGACAATATCAAATGGTCTAACATACACATAACTGCAATCCTGGAAGTAGAGGAGGGAATGGGACAGGAAAAAAATTTAAAGAAATGACTGCCAGTATGTCACCCAAATAACATGAAAGATATAAACATTAAGGATCCCAAGAAGGAAAAATACAAAGAAAACTCCACCTAGGCATATCATAGTCAAACTGCTGAAAAGCAAAATTAACTAGAAAGTATTTGAAAGAAAAAAGACAGATACGGGAGAACTACAAACAACAACAACAACAAACAGATTTCATCAGAAACAGTGAGGATTAAAAGACGATGTAATAACATCTTTAAGGGGCTAGGGAAAAAACTGTCAATTTAAAATTCTACATCCAGCAAAAATCTTTCAAAAATGAGGAGAAAATAAACATATTTGCAGATTTTAAAAAATGGTGGGAGAATTCATCACTGGCAGGTTTGTACAATGAGAAAGGATAAAAGATATTCTTCAGGCTGAGGGGGAAATGATGCCAGGTATAAACACTGATCAACAGAAAGAAATAAAGAGAACGAGATATGGTTAATATGTGGGTAAACAGACTATTTTCTTTTCTTAATTTCTTTAAAATAACAACATTGTACCCATGGGGTTTATAACATATGTAGGAGTAAAACACATGTCAACAGTAGCAAAAGGAATTATACTAAAACTATAATTGTTCAAAAACAAAAAATTGACAAGTGTTTTTGTAACCTTCAGGAAGTCAAATGTTTCTTAGAACACACAATATAATAACCACTTTCAGGGACTTCCCTGGTGGCGCAGTGGTTAAGAATCCGCCTGCCAATGCAGGGGATACAGGTTCGAGCCCTGGTCCGGGAAGATCCCACGTGCGGTGGAGCAACTAAGCCCATGTGCCACAACTACTGAGCCTGCGATCTAGAGCCCGTGAGCCATAACTCCTGAGGCCCACGTGCCACAACTACCCGAAGCCCGCGTGCCTACAGCCCGTGCTCCGAAACAAGAGAAGCCACCGCAATGAGAAGCCCGCGCACAGCAAGGAAGAGTAGGCAGGCCCCTCTCGCCGCGACTAGAGAAAGCCCGAGCGCAGCAACAAAGACCCAATGCAGCCAAAAATAAACAAACAAACAAACAAACAAATTAAAAAGAAGAGAGAAAGTCAAACAACTCACTGGAAAAAAAAAAAAAAAAAGGAAATAATGCATGAAAAGGTGCTCAACTCATTAGTTATCAAGAAATGAAAATTAAACCACAATAAGAAACCATTACACACTCACCGAAACAGCAAAAATCAAAAAGACTAACCACGCCAAGTGCTGACAAGGATGTGGAGCAGCGGGAACTCTCGCTGCCAATGGGAGCGTGAGACGGTACAGGCACGTTGGAAAACTACTTGGCAGTGTCTCATACAGCTAAACCTACTCTACCCCTTTGATCCACTCCCAGGTATTTATCTAAGAGAATTGAAAACGTGTGTTCACAAAAGACTTGAACAAGCAGTTCACAGCAGCTTCATTCATAACAGCAAAGCCCAGAGCGCCTAAGCACCTAATGAGAGGATGAGTAAATGAAATAACTGTATCGTAACACATTCCTCTGCAACAAAAATGAGAAGCTATTAACACACACAATGGTACAGGTCAAGCTCAAAAACATGCTGAGAGAAGCAGGATGAAGGGGCAGCTCTCAGCTCTCGTGGACCGTGGGCCGTGCGACTCCATTTTCACAGGCAGGAAACGAGCCTCCAGGGACGGATCCCAGCACTGCTGGTGGGGGGCGGGGGCACTGGCAACTTTCGGGGGCGATGGGCGTGGCTAAACATTCGTCAAAACTCACTGAGCGGCACACTTACAATGCGTATTTCTTTGTATCTCAATACAAGAACACTTAAAAAAAAAAAAATGCAACAGGAGCTTCCTGGGGGGAAAAGGTCAGAAGGATCTGCTGAGAATCGAAGGGTTGATTCGTTTTAAAATAAAGGACAAAACAGAATACCTGTTAACTCTTCTTGGGCATTTCTCTGGCTTGATATCCAACTCATAATGATAGATGTCAATTTTTGGAATGTCCATTTCAAAGAAGTTGGCCTGTAACTTGATCGTTCTCCCGGAGGTCCCGAAGTCGGGTCTGGGTGGAGGCTTGAAGGCATACCCTTGGATGGGTGGCGGTGGCGGTGGAGGAGGGGCAAGCACTGGAAATGGCAAAGAGAATGCCTGTTACCCAGGGACCACGCTGAGAGGGGCCTGGCGCCTGCCCCGTGCACGCTGCCCTCCCCACTTCCCTGGACCCCGCCATCACAGGCCCCGCTGGCACTGCCATTCCCTCCTTCCCCCCTGCTCCTCCTCCCCTTGAAACTCACCCCCCACCCCGCCCGGGGCCACCTCATCACAGAGCCCCCCCAGTGCCAGGCTCAAGGTCCCCCAGAGCGCGGCCCTCCTCGGCCACTCGGCCTCGACCCTGCACCTCGCCCTCCTTGCTCAGACTCTTCCCTCCCTGGTCCCCCCTCGCTCGGCTTTTCTCCACCGGCCCTCTTCACTTCTTCTGACAGGCTCACAGTTCCAGCCCTGCACCCACAGTTCAAAGTCCTTCCCCCAGGCCTGCGCCTCCATCGATGAGGCTGCGGTCTACTCCACTGTCAAGACCCTTCCCACACATTCTTCACGGCCAATTGCTCAACAATGCTCACCACTTTACCCGCTTTTCTCTCTAACGCCTCTTTTCCTATCCATCTCTCTCCGCCTCAGCTCGGGTTCCCATTTCATCCTAGTGGGGGCTCGGCTTCCAGGCCCGTCACCCACTTTCCACACATTCTGATCTCACCCCGGCCAGATACCTTGGTGGCCCCCCCGCACGCAGCCCCGACATTTAGGCACTCACGTCTCGGCCTTATCTTCTGCAGCTCTAAGGACCCTCCCCACCAAGAACCAGCCTCACACTTCAGAGCCCTGCACATGCCAGCTCCCGCCCAAGAATCCCGAAGAACCCATTCACTCCTGTAGCCCTCGTGTGTCCAGCTCACTTTGCTCGCGTTTCCAGCACGAGGCTGCCGCGCCGTGCGCTGTCCTCACGCTTGGCCCTCCGCCTGGCGAGCTGGACCACGAGCAGCTTGCGGGTCAAGGTCTGCGGGAGCGCCTGACGCTCAGGAGCCAGCCTATCCGTTCACACGTGGGAAAGCCCAAGCTCACGCAGGCAAAGGAAGGTTGCCAAAGTCGCCCACCAAGTGTCCTCTGCCACGAAGGAAGGTGTTTGCAACATCAAGAATCAAGAACGCAGAGCCTCCCAACACCGACACTCACACCCAGACCTTGGCACTGCGCCCCTGAGAACCACTTCCTACACCACAGCCCCTCTTCCAGGGACTTCCGACGGCTGTGCTTGGGTCAACGTGGTACTCAACTACCCCTGCCATCTCTCTCCTGGAAGCCAAGACTCAACACCCCCTTCTCTGCAAAACGCCAAGATCACCTTTCCACAAAGGAGTCTCAACAGTAAGCCAATTCGTTACTTAAAAATGCTTTATGATACCTCTTTGGTTACCATACTTGCCATGCACACTTCTGTTCTCTTTCTTTGCGTGTGAGAGATTAAAGATGGGGCAGTGTGATCGTCAGCAAACAAGACAAAGGCAAAGGGGTAAGACTCATACGGAATTAAAGGGACCAAGATCGCCATGACAGCGTCCCTCCTCCGTGACTCGTAAATCCATTAACTTAATTGAGGAGTGCTTTTCTCCCCCTATAGACCGTTAAAAAAAACAAAAACAAAACAAAACAAAAAAACACTTCGTCCCAACTCGAATTTTCAGTAATTCCATTAATAAAATTCAAACTCGTTTTAGGAAAAAAAACCATGAAAAAAATTTCCGATTAACAGTGTACCTTTAATTTTCGCTCAAATATCTTTGTTTCAAAAAAGTTCTCATTTAAAAAAAAATTCCATGTACTGCAATCCCTACTGACACTCACTGGAAACAAAAGTACTCTACAAAAAATAATAGAAGCTGTTCTTACTGTATTTCTGACATAGGAAATCTCAGGGAGTCTTTGAATCACTTGTTTTATACTTTGGTTTCTTTCTATGAGAAAAGGTTATTTTTTAGGTTATAACCTTTTAGGTTAATAACCTTTTAGAAAAGGTTATTAGACCTTTTCTCTGAGAAAAGGTCTAAAGGTTATTAATCTCACTGAGCTAAACCATCTGGAGACCTTCGGGTCTCTCTCCACGAAGCTACCATGACTTCATAGATGACACATTCACAGCCTTGCACAGCAGCCCATCCCTTCAGCAAGCACACCTGGGTGCCCCTTACGTGCTGGGTAGAGTGCCAGAGACCAAAGATACAAAACTAAACAGAGTTCTCAAGCAGCGCACACATCACCTCCCAGGAGAGTGTCTGAGTGCAGGACATCCAGTGGATTAGTGTGTTTACTTCCCCAAAGTCAGCAGGTCACACGGGGTCCTCGCACTGAGGGTCCTGACCACGCCAAGGAGGGGACACCGCTTGCTCCCTGGGGACAGATGCAGATTCTCTGCACTCAGCACTGAGTGCCCACTGACACGAGGTCTCTGTCCTCAGATGGACTCCCACCCGGCAAGAGGAATCTTGTGAATGTAGAGTCAAGGCTAAACCTTTGTGTCCCAAGAAATGTCCAGCCACAGAGCCACAGACATCCGGCCCCCAGGGCAACTTGAGGAACCAGAGCATGATCCACATTGAAGGGAGTCCCAGCTCACAAAGTGCTTTCCCAGTTTCCTTTCTTGCAGCCGATTTACAGTATCATGTAAGTTTCACGTGTACAGCACAGTGATTCCGTTTTATACATACAGATATACGTTATACATATACACACATATTTACACACATGTATATTCTTTTTCAGAATCTTTTCCTTTGTAGGTTATTATATAATACCGAGTATAGTTCCCAGTGCTATACAGTAGGCCCCTTCTGGTTCACGTTCCCTAATTGCGCCTCACAGCTACGGAGCAAAGGGGTCGCCTGTGAACCGTGAAGCTGGCCAAGGCCCAGAGAGCAACACAGCGGGCGTGCCCACTCCATCCCACTCCCCAGGCTGCCCCCGCCCCCGCCCCCGCCCGCCGGCCTTACCTACCTCTCAGCAAGGCAGGGTCAGGCCTGGGGCCCACCTCTCAGGCTGAGCCTACGCCTCCTATACCCCCAACACCCACCACTTGGACACGATAAGCCGCGGGAAACAAGGAGAACAGTTCACCAGTTTGCGCCACTAACCTGTATTAATAAAAGCAATGGGGGAAATGCAATGGTAAATTATTCATAAAATATATAATTTCATAAGATATTTCTTCCTCGCTTCTAGCTTTTAATAATGAAAATACTGACAGTTCACGGGGAGGCGGATGGAATATAAAGTCACAAGTTAAAGCCCTCTAAGCAGAGGGAACAGGGTGAGGACCTGTGTGTTTGTGCTTTTTTTAAATATAAATTTATTGATTGATTGATTTAGGTTGCACTGGGTCTTACTTGCTGCGCTCGGGCTTTCCCTAGTTGCGTTGAGCGGGGGCTACTCTTTGTTGCGGTGCATGGGCTTCTCTTGTTGCAGAGCACAGGCTATTGGCATGCGGGCTCAGTAGTTGTGGCACGTGGGCTCCAGAGCGCAGGCTCAGAAGTTGTGGCGCACGGGCTTAGTTGCTCCGCGGCATGTGGGATCTTCCTGGACCAGGGCTCGAACCCGTGTCCCCTGCATTGGCAGGCAGATTCTTAACCACTGCGCCACCAGGGAAGCCCAGGACCTGTGTTTCATACCTTCGGGAAGGAAAGTCTCCCACCGAGGGACATGAAAACTGCGCCGGGCCTCCGTCCTGAGACACCTTGGATCTATTTTTCTGATGCGTAGGGAGTCCCAAGTGTAAACTGCCGAAACAAGCAGGAAGATCCACAAACAAAGCTCCGGAGAGGACGCAGCGGAGCAGTGGAAGGACAGAGCTCCGCCCACGCTGGGGAAGGGACGCGGACACAGGGGAGAGGGAGGAGGTGTCAGCTCCTGGCCCCGAGGCCAAAAGGAGGGACGAATGGGCACACACGCGTGTGACACAGGGGAACCGAAAATCCAGCCCAGCGTCACCCAGAGGTGAGCTCTCCAGGCGCTCCCCTCGCACGGCCCGCGGCCCTTCTCACTGCAGCAGGAATGGGGGCTGCCACGCACAGGTGCACCGGACGGGCGGGGCGTCAGAGGGAAAGGATGAGGAGGGGACATGGGGAGACCCCAGAGCACAAGCTCCCTGGTCGACCTTCTCACCCTGGGCTCCCAGGAGCGGGTGCCACCAACATCTACAAATAAATGGAAGCCCAAGGAACAGCCCAACTGGAGGCAGCATCTGGGGAGGAAGGAGTTCACGGAGCTGGCGTTAAGCCAACTGGCCGTGGCGCTGGCCGCCTGCTCAGCAGGGACCCAGCCCCAAGTGCCTACCCCCCTTAAGATGCCACCTCACCTCCCCTGCTCCTGCCGTGCCGGCAGGCTGAGCGAGCGATCCCCCAGCTTCCAAGCTCTCTCACATCTCCTCCCCTCTTCACGGAGAAATTCAGGTCTGACCTTCCTGTGAACACTGTCGGCAGACACCCCAGCCTCGCTCCTCCCAACCCCAGGCAGCATGCACAGCACATTTCCCACCCAGCAACTCATCAAACAGCTTTGTTTGGAATGGATTTCCCGCTGTTAGGCTTGCCTCGGCACGGGGCAAAACCTTTGGGATCGGGAAGGCAAACGCTTCTTTCTCGTCCAGCAACACTGGCTGCCACGGCGGGAAAGGACTCGTCCACAGCAACCGCCAGCACAGCCCCAGCACTTCAGTGAGTCGGCCACCAGCCCCTGTTCCTGACCAGAGTGCTGTGGGCAGACGTCCCCGAGCCTGAGAATCCAGCACAGCGTCAGGGACAAAGTAGGCACCGAGTGTTTGCCGAGTTGCTGCTGATCATCCAGCACGTGTGTTTAAAATTTCCATCTTCAGAGCCACAGCTCAATCAGTGAAAGGGAAACATGTAGTGAATGAGTAATCGACTTCCTGTATGAGTAACCGGGTCATAGAAACCAGAGAGCTTTCAAGAGATTCCACGGGAGGCGAGCCTGTCATCGCACTGGGCGTCCTGCAGAAACCCACCCCCAAGGTTTGGACCGTCGCTGGCCTGTCACAGGAAGGTCCCAGAGCAGGGCTGTGAGACACACCTGCCTTCACCATCTCTTGGCAGCCCCTCGCCAGAGCTGTTCGCTCGTCCCAGCCCTCCCCCTGAGCGAGGGATGGAGGCACATGGACGCAAACCCACACAATCACCCCTCCTCTCTCCCACCCGGAACTGGGGACGCAGGTCACACACCCGAGGAGCCAAGGAGATACCCTGAGACTGCTGCCTATACGGACCAGCACTGGCAGGGCCCCAAGACGCCAGGCAGCCTCACAGTCAGCTAAGACCCCCTCCGAGAGAAGGAAGTTTGGCCTCCTTCCGAATGTGCCAGGTATCCAAGAGCTCGCGGCGGGGCTATTCTTCACCGACTAGATCGCGGGGCACTCCCTAAAGCAGCACCCGTGGGTAACTTCCACTCAAGGAAGCCGTCTTGTTTCCTTACCCATGACGGTAGACGTGGGCGACTGGGTGAATCTTTCCTATACTGTAGTCTTCTCTCTGATTATCAAAACACATCCTTATTACAGAAGATGTAGAAAAATACAAAGAAAATTTAAATCATCTGTTATGCCAGAAGGTGACTAACAGGCAAAGCTAGGACTCAGACACAGGTCCTGTTGTCATCAGAGCATGTGAGGTTTGCCACCAAAGCGGAGCTGCCTCAAGTCCTTCTGAGAGAGTAGACAAGTTTAAATCAAACAAGGGACTCTCCTGGTGGTCCAGTGGTTAAGAATCCTGGTTGGCGAACTAAGATCCCACATGCCATGGAGCAGCTAAGCCCATGCGCTCTAGAGCCCACTCCCCTCAACTAGAAAGCCCACACGCCACAACTACTGAGCCCATGCACCACAGCTAGAGAGAAGCCCGTGCGCTGCAACAAAGAGCCTGTGCGCCACAACTAAGACCCCACGCAGCCAAATAAATAAATAAATATTTTTTTAAAATACACTCGGGGGACTTCCCTGGTGGTGCAGTGGTTAAGAATCCGCCTGCCAATGCAGCAGACACGGGTTCCAGCCCTGGTCCAGGAAGATCCCACATGCCGCAGAGCAACTAAGCCCGTGCGCCACAACTACTGAGCCCACGTGCCGCAACTACTGAGCCTGTGCGCTCTGGAGCCCGTGTGCCGCAACTAGAGAGAAGCCCGTGCACCGCAACTAGAGAAGCTGCGCGCTACAACGAAAGATCCCACATGCCGCAACTAAGACCTGACCCAGACAAATAAATATTTAAAAACAGACAAACAAAATTAATAAGAGAGATGCACTAACAGTGCATAATAATCTAGCCTCACCAAGTTCATTCAGTTAGCATTTCAGAGCATAATCATAGCTGCCACTTACTGAGGTCTGTGTACCAGACAAGCAGAAAACACAGGGCTCTCTTGTCACGTGACAGCGGTCACAGACGCCACAATGTACGTTTAAAACCTGAAGCTCCTTCAAAATCATGGTATTTATTAGACCTGCTGCTGGACCTTGTTATTAAAGGTGGTAAAGGACCCATTTGTTACTCTGTCACCCTTTTGGTTTGGTATTTTGATAACTATTTCAATACAACCAGTTTTCTTTGTCATCCTATGTATTTTGTTCTTTGCCTTAAAAAACATTATTCTGGAAAGGAATCCATCCACAAGCGTCACCAGACTGACAAAGAGGTTCACGACTGCACACTTTTGGGAACCACCTGCTCTAAGGGAACAGGGAGGCCTCGTCTCTAAGCAGGGAGGAGGGCGGTTCGGCTGCTGGTAACGTCACAAAGCCTCCGTGGTCTCCTGGCGGTGTGGAGGGTGGGCAGGTCTGACGTCCCTCCCCCAGGAGCAGCCCCGCAGACAGCACCACGCCCTGCGGGCCAACAGGGGCTCTGTCTCCATGGCTGCCCTGCGATCACCCATCCCTGACCTGACGTGAGCTCACGATTTACCGGCTGCCATGACAACAGGATCTCCAGGCTTCTGCTCATCACACGGGCCGCCTACCACGAGGCTGAGCTGGGAATCAGAAATCAGACATCTTGATAAGGCCTGACAGCAGCGCCCCAGGGCCCACGGCTCTGCCGCTGTCCACCTAGGGCCATGGCAGCGGATCCTGGGAAGAAGCAAGGCAAAACTCCCTGATGACCAGCGTGGAAATCAAGCTGTCCCGGGGTGAGCAAGGGGACAAGCATCATTGTTCAGAGAAGCTCTTCATTTCTGCTATTTTCTAAGTACTTAGGCACACGGAACTGAACTTTCAAAAAACTGCAAACCACATTAGGTCAGGCACCGGGATCTGGAATCGGCTTGGCCTCCGCCCCTGCCCCTTCACTCCAGCTTTCACGGCAGGTCTGCTGTTACAAGCACAAACGCAAAGGTCTGGGTGCCAGCTTATACCATCAGGCCGAGAACAGCATTCCTGACCACGGATGACTTGAAATAAATCACAGAACCTGGAGGCTGGAGTCACCTTGGACAACCTTGGAGACCCAGAGGAGACAGCAACTCACCCCCACCTGCTCTAAGCCATCAACTGTGAGCCGGATCTGGGCAGGTGCTGGGGTCACAGTGCCGAGGCAGGTCTGGGGGCTTGGTCTCGGGGAGGGCCAGGAAACAGCACAAAGGAACCGAGCGGCAAGCACCAGGACTTCCCAGAAGGGGCACAGTGCTGCCTGCCCCGTCCCCGGCCCCCGCTCCGACACCGCTCCTTCCACCACATGTTATTATGAATTATCTGACATTCAAGATCAAAAAGATCTGCGTGACTGTTCACTCCTGGGTGACTGAAATGTTCCTTAAGAAAAGTCTAAATTACGTCCTGTCTGTACTCACTGGCTGTTCGGTGCTGCTTGAACTTGGGCCACAGCCTTGCTGGGAGGCTGGAGGGTGGGGCACTCCTCCAGGAAGTGAGCCCAGCCCACCAGCACCCAAGTCTTAGTGGGGCTGGGATCAAAGATTTGCCACTCAGATACCAGGAGGCCATTGTAAAGCTCTTTCCAGAATCTCAAAGTAAGCGTTAGTATTCAAAGCCATGCATCCTCTATTTTCCTTTTAGAATTCTGTTTTCATCATATTGGGTATCACAGCCAGAAACTATGAACGCAAAAGAAAGTGATAAAAACAGCTCAGGGCTGTCCAGCCCTTCCACGCCACGCCTGGGGCCAAGCCGGGTGTGGCCATCAGCTCCTTGACGCTTCTGGATGTCGCTGTCAGGACACGGAGGCTTCGGGGATGCGTGATGTGTCAGGCTCCCCGGGCCAGGCCTGGGTCTGTGTGTCTCCTCACGGGCTAGAAGAGCTCGTCAGGCACAGACCAGAAAGCAGAAGCCGACCGACCAGCACTCTCCCGCTGAAACCAGGACACACGGTTACCACTGACCAAATCCACCTGCTGCCTACACAGGCAGGTCTCGCTTGTGGCCACCGAAACTGACTGAACTGCATTAAACAATCGCAGCAGCCTTTTCGGTGACGTGAGTGGAAGCAGCCTCAGGACGAAGCACTAAGAATGCAGACAGGCACACCTGCTGTCAGCTGGAGATCAACTCAAACATGACTGCAGCGTCAGACCCGGGCGACCGACAGCCAACTGTGAGCAGGGAAACAAACCAAACCCAGCCGAGTTCCCGGAGAAACGGACCATCTGACCAGACACAAGGACCCAGGAACACTCGCCCACACGCACGTCCGGCCCGAGTGCCCTGCCAAGTGGAGCTGGGATGGAACCCAGGCCGAGACACAGACGCTTCCGCCTGGCCCGGGTCTCGCTCCCGCTGCCCCGCGAGCTGAGAATCAGCTCGGGGCAGGGAGGACCCAGGCCCGGTCACTGCAGGAGGACTTGCTCTCAGCAATGTCTGGTGCCACCGGCCTTCCGATGGGATAGTCAACGTCAGCCCAGAGCGCAGGGGCTCTGGGGACACCGCACGGCACGAGGCTGACCATCAAGCCCCGCTGACGCCCCCAGGCCTGCAGGTCCCAGCCCGGGCCGTGAGCACCCCCTCCCCTGTGCCCACAGCACCCAGAGGACTTTCGCTTCCTCCTCGCGCCCTTGGGCAGGCTTGCACAGCAACTCCGCTAGATGAAGAGGAAGGGCGGGCTGGGCGGAGCCCGGTGACACACTGGCAGCCTCCCCAGACCGGGGAGGGGATGGGGACAGGCCCTGCAAGGAAGGCAGCCAGCCGTGGTCTGCAGACCTGTTCTCTGTAGATGTGTCACCCCCTCGCGCGGGCCACCGTTCCTGTAAGCCTTTCACGTCTTCCTCTCTCAGTGGAAATTCCCACCTGGTTCTTGGTAACATGCAAAGAAAGGGCCCCGGCAGCGGCCTGAACAGGGAGCTGACCCCAGGGGCAGATGCGCCCAGGTGAGAGCCGGCCCCAAAGGCCCGGCAGGTCAGCGCCAGGACAGCTGCTGACCCGAAACCCTGAAGGTATTCGGCCTTCTCCCGGGGAGCATGCAGCTTGCACGGGAAGAGGCCACAAGCCAGACGGACCACTGAGGATGAATTACAAGACAAGCACCCAGCTACCCTCGTGTCAGTGGCTCGAAGAACTTTGTCTACGATGGGGTTTTTTTGGTTGGTTTTTTTTTTTTTTAAATAAATTTACTTATTTATTTATTTATTTATTTTTGGCTACGTTGGGTCTTCGTTGCTGCGCGTGGGCTTTCTCTAGTTGTGGTGAGCGGGGGCTACTCTTGTTGCGGTGCGTGGGCTTCTCATTGCAGTGGCTTCTCTTGTTGCGGGGCACGGGCTCTAGGCGCGCGGGCTTCAGTAGTTGTGGCACGCGGGCTCAGTAGTTGTGGCGCACGGGCTTAGTTGCTCCGCGGCATGTGGGATCTTCCCGGACCAGGGCTTGAACCCGTGTCCCCTGCATTGGCAGGTGGATTCCTAGCCGCTGCGCCACCAGGGAAGTCCGACAATGGGTTTTTAAGTGGGCTTTTGTGGTTAACCTGAAACTCCCACCAGCATTTAAAACACAATCTTCTTTGAGGAACAGTCCCCAAAGCCACCCCTGTGATGTATAAAAAGAAAAACTTTTTTTCTCATAGAAAATGTTTTAATGAACTTCCCCTCTTAAGTTAAAAATGCCCCCTCTGATTCACCATCTGTCTTCACTCAACGATATCAGAAATACTATAGGGCCTTCCCTGGTGGCGCAGTGGTTAGGAGTCCGCCTGCCCATGCAAGGGACACGGGTTCGAGCCCTGGTCCAGGAAGATCCCACGTGCCGCGGAGCAACTGGGCCCGTGCGCCACAGCTACTGATCCTGCGCTCTAGAGCCCACGAGCCGCAACTATTGAAGCCCATGCGCCTAGAGCCCATGCTCCGCAACAAGAGAAGCCACCGCAATGAGAGGCCCGCGCGCCGCAGCGAGGAGTGGCCCCCACTCGCCGCAACTAGAGAAAGCCCGAGCGCAGCAGCAAAGACCCAACACAGCCAAAAATAAATAAATAAATCAATAAATAAAATTATTAAAAAAAAAAAAAAAAAGAAATACTATAATCAACACAAGGAAGGATTAAAGAAATACTTGTAAAATGCAAATTACCTCCTACAGAAATGTCCCCCAAATGGCTGATACGACATTATTGTGGACTAGTGGTTCTTTCAAGCGTTTGTCAGAGAGTTTGGAAGCGCGTTACAAAAAAGCCCCGTGAAAACAGGAAAACTCTCTTATATGTGCATTTCTCCCACACATTTCTCTGCAGCACTTACTAGCTCTGATTTTACAGTTATTTTGTGACTCTCTGATTAGTAACGGCCTTTCCCACTGACATAAGCATCACCAGGGCAGAGGTTAGGTCTGGTTTGGTGCAACAGTTTAATGAATGACTGAACAAACGAGTGCACAGATGAAAAAAGAATAGCTCAGTGTCACACCAACTCTTAGTAGAAACGCCTTTACTGATTTATAACTCAGTGCCAAGTGTTTTGTGGCAAAAACATGAGGCATTCATGTGAGGACTATCATTCCGTCTTGGGCGAGCAGCCTGCCCCATTTCAGCTCAAGAGGCCGGCACTGATCGAGCACCTGCTACGTTCCGGGCACGAGACTTCAGGCGCCTCCTCGTCGTTCTCACGTCCACCCTCTCGGACACTGTCTTCACTCCACAGGTGAGGAACCAGGGCGGCACAGAGGGCACCGTGCCCGCCGACCACAGGGCCGACACCAAAGCAGTCCCCACTGAGCCCTCCGCCAACGCAATCCCTCGACTCCCCCAGCCTCCCTTACGGAAGAGTTCACATGACATCTCTCATACTTCAGGAAAGTCTTTTTCTCCACAGAACCCAGATCCTTTTCATCACCCCAAACATACAGGAATCTAACCTATCATCCCTCTAAAGCAGCTGGGAAAGTTCAGAAAACTCAATTTAGTGCCCTTTTACATTAACTACTTCATCCTAGTTACCTGGAACACCTCTCAGTACCTACAGAAAACGTGTGATTTCTCTTTGTAATATGTATATTATTATTTTGAGCTCCCATAATAATTCAGGAAGTAATAGCCACCACTAGTGCACCAGGCACATACACTGTGTATCATGCATATCATCTCGTCTAGTCCTCACCCTGGGTAAGGCAAACATGATCCCACTTTACAGATGGGAAACCGAGGTGACCAGAAGGTGAGTGACAGGCAAAGCCGGGACTCAGACACAGGTCTTGCTGCCCTCACAGCACGAGAGCTTTGCTAGCAAGCCGAACTGCACAGCGCTCAGTGCCTTCCCCGAGATCCGCAGGCCCGGCCCTACGCTGAGCACCTCCACACACCGGCTCCGACTCCACTCACTGGGCACCGCCTGAGCACCCTCGACTCCCCTGCTCTCGGGGTGCCCACCTTCAGAAGGGGGCGGGCAGAAACGTCAGAGAGAGGCCGGAAGCAGGCCGCTATGACAGGTCAGGGTGGGCGAAGGTGGCATGTCCGTGAGTGGGACAGGAGGACAAGAACAGCTTTCTGAATATTAAAAAATTAAGGAGAGCTTCCTTACATTTTATTAAAAATAAATTCCAGGGCTTCCCTGGTGGTGCAGTGGTTAAGAACCTGCCTGCCAACACAGAGGATGCGGGTTCGAGCCCTGGTCCGGGAAGATCCCACATGCCGCGGAGCAACTGAGCCCGTGAGCCACAACTACAGAGCCTGTGCTCTAGAGCCCGCAAGCCACAACTACTGAGCCCGCGCGCCTAGAGCCCGTGCTCCGCAACAAGAGAAGCCACTGCAATGAGAAGCCCACGCACCGCAACGAACAGTAGCCCCCGCTCGCCGCAACTAGAGAAAGCCCGCACGCAGCAACAAAGACCCAGTGCAGCCAAAAAATAAATAAATAAAACAAATAAATTTATTTTAAAAAAATTCCAAATGGATACAAACTGTAAATAGACATTTTTAAGTGAAACAAAAACATCCAAAGAAATATATTAAAATTGAATAACCTTTTATAATTATGGGGTGGGAGCCAAAAGCAGAGGTCACAACAGGCAAGCTTGAGTACATGAGATTTTTTAAGACTTCTCTAATCACTGGATAAACTCAGAAAATTTTGACATAATAAACTCACAAACCTAGAAATATAAACCTGGATATAGAGTTTAAATTTCTAAGGATTAAAAACTCCAACTGGAAAATGGGCAACATCTATGAATGGAGAGTGTGCATAGGAAACCCTAGTAGCCAACAAACATCGAAAATACATTCAGCCTTTAGTCAAAGAAATCCCCACCCCCCCAAAAAAACTGTAAGTAATTTTTTGCCCAGCTGGCATTTATAAGAGCTTGGGGAAAAAAATCACGCTTATCCAAACTAGGTGGTTTTGAAGGTATGTTTCAGAAATCTTTTAAAATCATGTGCCTTTTGATCTAGTTAACTCAATGTCTAGGTGTTCATCCTAAAATACCCAGATACGTATACCTAAGAGCGTTTATCGTAGTATATCATAGTAAAAGACTGACAGTGACAAAAACGTCCATCAGTAGAGGGCTGGTTAAATAAACCATTACAGTAATTTCCTGACACAACACATCTACAATTATTACATGGAAAGATGTCCAAGTGGGAGAAAGTTCCAAAATAGTGTTTGACGCAATCACATTTGTCCTCTATTTACACACGTGCGCGTACACACACACACGCACACACACGCTTGGTGTATGAATGGGAAAACTCAAGGAAGGATGAAAAACAAAATATTGACAGTGATTATTTCCTAAATGGTCATACTATGATTGGTCTTCTTTATGCCTCTGTATTTTTTAAGTGGGCATATTTTATCTATTATTGGAAAAATAATAATAAGGCTAATTTTTTAAAAACCTACAAGATATAGGCACAGTCATTACCCCCATTTAATAGATAACCACACTGACTTTAAAACTTGCCTAATTCAGGATTTGTGGCAGGCCTGTTAAGACTTCCGTCTGCATTTTACAGATGAACAGAGTGAGATGAGAAGGTTAAGCCCCTCGCCCGTGGCAGGCAGCAGGTGCCCAGCTCCATCGTCTGGAAGACAGGGCAGCCTCCGCCTCCCTCTGCAGCCAGGAGGCCTGGAAGGACCCTAGGTGCCGGGCAGTGCCTGGGGACCCGCCAAAGGGCACCCACCTGCGAGGGCAGGGTGTAAACCTAGACGTCCTCGTCCCAAGCTCACCACGTGCTTCTGCACTGTTGCCTGCACACGTGTTATATGAAACACAAGATTAAAGCCACAGTTCGGGTTTTACAGCCCAGATAAGGGGAACCCACACTGCAACTGCACACGAGAAAAAAAGCAGCTCAGACGCTGTTTCTGCCCATGTTGGAATGCGGCCCTCGGCACACGGGGTGGGCCTGCTCCCACCCAGAGCTCTGACTCAGGCTGGGGTCCCCCTTCTCCCTCCACACACGCTGAATCATCTTCTGAGGTGGCAAGAAACCACCGCCTTGTACGTGCAAGCACTAGGGGAGACCGACGCTGGAGGGCCCACTCTGGGGGAGCGAGTCTGCACCAATGCTGGGCGAGGTCCGCGCGGGAAGCCCACGACTCGCTGGAGCAGTGACGTCAAACGGCAGGGGGCCACCCACGGACGGATGGCATTTCTTTCTCTTTTTTTAAATGGAAAATAAAACCCAATACACAGGGCACGCCTCACCTATTCAGGGCAGGTACCATTCTTTTAACTACTTGAGCGCCATCTGCACACACGCAGGTGAGCAGCAAAGGAGAGGGGCTGGCGGCCTCGCCCCACTCCCACCCCCCCCAGTGGCTTTTCAGGCAGTAAAGGCTTGGCCGCTAACGGGCTTCTGAGCCAGGGCCTTTTCCCTGGGAACTACCTGCTGACTTCAAGCCTTAAGTTTAATTTCGGTAATGGACTAAGGATAAATTAGCATTCACATAGCTCCAGCTAATGCAAATCCGCTAAAACCTGACCTATCAGCATTACCTGTAAGGCCTGATGAATTTTAAGAGAAAGAGAATCAGGAAGAAAAAAAAACGACATCAAGAATGAAAAACCAACATTTTAGTTCTGTCCCACAGGGCTACTGAGTGAAGTCTTAGCCTTTCGCCTGCCTTGAAAAGAGTAAATGTCTATTTCTACCAGCTGGGCTGCTGCTGACACACACCCGTGTCACTCAGAACCAAGGTGCCATGTCATCTGCCCGGCTGGGGAACTGACAGGTGATCCTGGATGCCCAGGCTGCAGGGCGTCCGTCCACCACTGAGTGGATTATTCTACGTGGTCCAGCACAAGAGGAGGAGGAGGAGGAGGAGGAAGGAACAAGATGGGACAGCACGGACAGGCCCAGGTGCCCACAACGCAGCTCAGCCGCCCAATGCGGCAACGCCAGTGGGAGAGGGACGAACTCCAGGGTTTCCACATCTGACCCTCATGGGAACAGAGCGCCCGTCCCTGCCTGAAGGATGACTTCGGGGGTTGATGGCCAGATGTTTTGAAGTCACTGCACAAAAAGAACTATTTTGGACCAACCAAGGCAGCAGGACTCAACCATTCAGAAGTTTGGGTTGGTCCCCAGAGGTGTGACATTCCAAAGCAGTTCATTCTAATCAACTGTCAAACCAAACACTGCTGAAGTCTTCACCGGGAGTGATTCTACATTTCTTCCTGTTTAACCTCCTATCTTTTAAAATCATTTTACCCAAGACGAGGCTCAGCCTGTCTTCATTCCTTGCCTCAGCTCCGCTTCCCTTGCTCTGAGCGCGTCCCTCACCCTCTCTGTGAGCTGTTGTTCCTCACTTCCTCCCTGAAAACAGGAAATCCTGCAGACAGACCTCCTGGGCCCACGAGCCCGCCTCACTGCACGTCTTCCCCCGGCTCTGCTGTTGCTGTTTGCTCAACTAGAGGAAAGCGATAATAACCCAACACTTTCCCCAACTGACCTCTCCGCCTGTGATGTTTCTTCCGCACTGTGTATGCGTCCACTGCCAGGGCCCATTCTACCTTGTGCTTTGGCAGTTCGCAGGCCAAGATATCTGTCTTCCCACAACCCTGAGGCTGACTCATGTCGCCACCCCAGCACGTTGTTGGGCCTGGCAGGTCGTCAATGCTGGGTGAGCGCTCACTGAAACTGGACCGTAATTCAGCATCTGTAACAATGTCCGTAATCCCACTGACAAGCCTGCATCTGAACAAGGGCACTGCATTCATTTGCCCAACCGGTGTTAAGGATTCTATAAAGTGGTCTATCACTGGCTCCATTTCATAGACGGAGTGGGTTGAAATTAATGATTAGGGTCCCACAGTTAGAAGGTAGGCGTGCTGGGCTTTGAAGCAAAAGCCTGCAGGATTCTGAGGCTCCACATCTTCAGTGACAGTGCGGCCCCCAAAGTCAGCCAGGAGCAAAGGGGACTCAGCTGTGCAGCCAGCTGGGGGTGCTGCGTCTGCCCTGGGAACCTGCATCTGCAGGGCCCTGAAGGCCCACGACCTGGAGGCCTGGGCAGCCCCTAACTGAGACACTTACTACACACATAAAAGTGGTCCTAGCGCTTCTAGCCATTTTAAAGCTATTTCTTTAAACTAGGTGGCATGTATACAGACATTCTTTATATGGCTTGTAAGTTTTTACTTGTTTGAAAACAAGATCCTCTCATGATTTAGAAAATAAAAACAAAACAGACAAGAGCCCCTTCCAACTTAGCATAAGGGACTTCCTGGACCTGATAAAGATCATCTAATAAAAACCTCCTGAAAACATCACTCACACAGCAAAGCATTTCTTCTGAGGACAGAACCAAACCACGAGGCTTGGAATCACCACTTGAACAGATCTGAGCAAGGGCGGTAACAAAAGAAAAAGAAACATGCAATGTGACTGGAAATGAAGACACAAAACTGCCACACACAGACGACATGACCACCTACATAAAGTTAAGACGGAATCTACAGATGCTGTTAGAACTAAAAAGAACTCAACAGGCTTGCTGGAAAGAAGATTCCAGAAATCCATTGCACCCCTGTATGTGAGCAACTACTAATTAGGAAAGTTAATTTACAAAGACGCCGTTTACAAACAACATCGTCAAACTGTAAGGTACGAAAGAGGCGCAGGTATAAAACTGACTTGAAAGACGGCTCGGTGAAGCAACACTGCCCTCGGCAAGAGCCTCCGCCTTCGGCCTCGGGGTTAAGTACCCGTTCCACTCAGAGCCCTGCGGCACACGCCACGGCCGCCTTAAAGATCCCGGAAGCGTGCACTCACTCAGAGGAAAAGGAAACCAGATTCTGGGTGGCCGTCTCATGTTCGAACACAGGTGCACCGTGTAACCCTCTGCAAATAGTTCTGCTGAGCACGATAAGGTTATTCCCAGGAATGCCTTCCAGGGCCTGGACCACTGGCACCTCGCATTTTCTGGAACGCTCACGACACCTCTGCAAGGCAGGGATTATCACCACTTTGCAGAAGAGGCTGAGACTGACAGGTGAGGTGACCTGCCCGAGGTCACACAGCCGGCAGCACAGGCGGGACCTGGACTCCTCCAGCCAAGCCGGCTGAGTGGGGACCGGGGCGGGGGCGTCGGGAAGGGTGAGGAGTTCTAGCTGCTACAACGTGGGCTGATGTGTAGCTGAGCACGGGCGGTCAGTGCTTCCCACACGCTGTCACTGAGGAATTCTTGGCATTCGACGGCCACCTCCAACAACACAGCCAACCGTGTTGCCGTGCTGCCGAGTTTCAAGTTTTTTGGAAGGACAACACATTAGCGGCTTTAAAACCGCCCAAATCCTTCGACGTTGAGAGACAGGGTCCACGCCCCCTTCCCTTGAGCCCGGACAGGCCTGTGACGGCTCGGACCGGCGGTGGGGTGCGAAGGGGAGATGACGCCGGGACTCGTGAGCTGAGTCACAACCACCAGGCGCTTCCACGCCCTCTCTGGAAACGTCTGCTCTCCAGACACGTCCTCCTGACACACTTCCTCGGGGAGCCCAGCCTGGGCCACGTGAGAGGCCCCCGCGGGCGGCCCAGCTGAGGCCGGCCTTGGCGTCGCCCCAGCCCAGGTGCCAGACGTGAGAGTGGAGACGTCCCCAGACGGTTCCAGCCCGGAGCCACCGCACTCTCTCCCAGCCACGGCCTCGTGGGGCAGGGACACCGCAGCCTCCATGCCCGGTCCGGACCCCGACCCAGCGAGGCCACGGGCGGCGACAGGCAACAGGCACAAACACCAATTTCTGAGCAGTGCCGCCCCCTACTCAGTCCTGTCGTGGTAAACAGGCAACATAAGCGTCTTCGAAGAAGCACATGTGGAGCTGAGGCAGGGTCCGAGGGGGGTCCTTTGTCGGTCATGTCCCCATTCAAGGAAGCGGGGGTGGTGGTCAATGGCACAAGTCTGGGCTCCGGGTGCCCGGAGCCCAGTCAGCCCGACACTAGGAGGGGCTGGAGGCAGCAGGCCTTGCGATGACTGAGAGCTGGGCAAGGACGTCTCTGAGGGCAGAGAGCAAACCACAAAGTTGGTCAGCTCGGAGAAAGCGGGCTCCCCTGGGATCCAGGACTGTGCAACGCTGGTCTGACCAGAGCCCCGTGGGGGACAGGAAAAATCTGCTCATTGGGCCCCCGGTCCTCTGTGACCGCCAGCCTCCCGGGACCCCTCTGCGCACTCCCACGGCCCACTCCCGCCCACACCTGCCCACCTGCTTCCTGCCCCCCTGCCCCCAGCTCCCCGCTCTCCGCAGAGGGAATAACAGCCATCAGGAGGGAGCTCCTGAGGCCAACCGCCCCACGCCCGCGGCAGACCAGGGGCCGAAATCGGGGCCAGCGCTCCCGCAACCCCTCCTCCTCTCTGCGCCTCGATTCTCCCTCTGCCCGCTCACTCCCAGCAGCACACACGCACGCTGCGATGACTCCCGTCTTAAACAAGACAGAGAGAGAAAAGGTCTTCTAAGACACTGGAGAGAAAAACACAGATCAGCTATAAAGCACCCACAGAGAGCCAACTTTGACAGCAACAATGTATGGCCGAAAAAGAGGAAGAACAGCGACGAGCTAAAAGAGAGTAACTCTCAACCTATAAACGTGCACTCAGAAACTTTCCCTGAAGAATGAGAACAAAGATGTTCTCAGACAGCGAGCCCTCAGCAGACCTGAGGAACAAAGCAATCTTGGGCTCCCACCTCCCCCTCCAACCACCCATCAGCCGGCTGCACCTGCTGCTCTCCTCCTAATTCTCCCCAGTCAGGCCTGTGCCCCAGGCAGCCCCAACACACCACCCACCAGCCCATCGCTCCTCCTGCATCAAGTCTCTGCTTCCTCCAGCCTCCCTTCCCGCCTCCCCAGCTGTTCCTCCTCTGTGCCCGGCCAGTTCCGCCCGCCTTCCCCTCCCGCCCTCCCAGCCCTGCGCACCAGCTCTGCCCCAGCTCTGCCCCACACGTCCAGCCACAGCACGCCCCGGTGATCACGCCCGGCCCCGCGCTGCCAGCCCCCTGACCTCCGCTGGGCTCTTCTCTGGCTCGCATGTCCCACGAGCCCCCTGCTGCCCTCTCAACCCCTCCGCCGGGACGCCCAACAGACAGCCCGGGTCTGACGCGTCCTAGCCCACCCCACCCTCCCCAGGACCCTCTGCTGACCCCCCAACCCCTCTGCACTGGTTGCTCCTCCGACTCCTCCGAACCCGCGTTAACAGGGTCACCAAGACCCTGCATTATTAACACCTCCCACGCCGGTGTCCTCGGCTCAGGTCGAAGTGCCGGTGTCACCCGACTCTGTCCCTCACATCTCACACCTAGCCCGCGACTGAATCCGACTGCCCTCCGCCTTTCAACACCTGTACCGTGCAGACTCCTTCAGCTCCACCATCTCCACCGTTGGCACACAGGTCCAAGCCGTCATATCTCCTGGTGGGTGACCCCACAATTCCTAACGGGTCCCCTCTGTGTCCACACAGCAGCCAGAGACTGGAGGGCAAACGACATCACTGTTCAAACCCCCAGCGGCCCCCGATCTCAATCAGAGTAACGGCCGGAGTCCTGCCACTGCCCCGACCTCTCTCGCATCTCCTACTGCTCCCCTCTTTGCCCGACAGGCTCCCACCCCAGGGCCTTTGCACCTGCCGCTTCTTCTGCTCGAAACCCACTTTCCTCAGAGGTCCGTGTGGCTTGCTCGCTTGCTTCCCTCTTTCAGGTCTCTGTTTACACGTCACCTTCTTAGAAGAGACCACTGCCGACCGCCTGGTTAAAAACAGCATCTGCCCTTCCGCCACCTCGTGCTCCACCTGCCTCTACCGCATCTGCTGCCTGGCATGTTCCTCATCGAGTCCTCCCTGCACCAGGCAAACCCGACGAGGGCAGCGTGCACTGCTCTACCCCAGCACTTAGAGCAACTCCCGGCAAAGAGCACGCTGACGGATGTGAGTGGCTGTGATGAATGAGCTCAGGTAGATTCTAATTTTCTCCTCGCTCCCTCACCATGGCAGTCTGCTGGCTGTCTGCCGTGCTCTGGTTGCTTGTTCCTCTATGGCAAGTGGGCATATGCTGCCCAGCTACATGGCTTGTGCAGGCAACGGTGGGTTAGGTGTGTGTAGGCAGGAGGTAGGCTACGGGCGGACCCTTGGAAACCCCACAGACCTCCCCTCCAGGCCCCTCGCCTTCAGGGTGGAGATGCACTCAGCCTTGCTCTCAGGATGCTCCCGGAACAGGGCATGAACCCCACACACCCCTGGAAATTTATACAGAGGAAAAATAAACCTCCATGAATTTGGATTCCTACAGGAGCCGTTATGTTTAGGTCTACTTAAGAGCTTCATGTGCCCCAACTAACGCATCCTTCTGTAGTCACTATGTTTTTCTACGAGGAACACAAGTCTTTTTATTTTTAATAGACTAAAATAGAGGTTAAAAATAAACATTACAAAGGAAAAACTTCAGCCTCTCTTTATGATATCTTTTTTGAGGTAAACATGGTTTCTTGTTACACATCAAACTATTCCCAGCCTGGATATCTACAGGGTCATGTCTGCAACACTGCCACTGTAAAGGAAAAAAATACTTCCTCTCCTCAGTGATATATTTAGAAACCAAGCGTTTCAACTCAGATTTTGTTATAAGAATACTCCCATGTTTACTTTAAATTATAATCATGATACTTTAAAAAGAAATGTTACTTTAAATGTTAATAAAACAAGGCACACATTGAATAGCAAATATCATGGTGCTATTACCAAACAAACAGATCCCAGAATGTTCCTTATTCCAAGAAAAGTATCTGAAAAGACTAAATAAAATAAGCTTTAGCTCTAAGACGTAAAATTTCCTTGCACACTTTAGCAAGGCTCCTATGGCCGATACCCGTGGCTCGATCCAATTCAACTGAGCATTAATTTGACTGTAATCCCCACACTTGGAATGAAAGCAACTCCCCGAGGGGATACTTAAAAGCAAATTTACCAAACGACAGAAATCGGAAAATTCCCCAAATCTGTACAACTAGATATTTGAAACGTCACTTCTAAATAGTGGCACCCCGTAGAGGTACAATTTTTTTGCGTCAGAACAATTAATTAGGAGTAAATTTGTTGAAAATCAAGCAGATCAAACCCCAGGACTGCTGGGCCTCTTAAATCAATTCTTCTATAAGAGAAACAAGCCCACAATTTAAAATAAATAGAAATGTGTTTCTGAGTTTTTCAGAAGACTGAAAAAAAATTTAATGGTACTTGCCCACATCTTGGATTGTGGATGGTGCCAGATGCGGAGTGCTGACTGTTATCTTGAAATGACAAAGTTGTGGCATTTTCCCATCCACACCAGGCCCCACCATTAGCCAGAGCTCTATGCATGCCCAGTGCCCTCTGCAGCTTGGTGAAGACAAGAGTCAGGGTCTCCTGCACCCCGGTGGGCCTCACTGAGCTTAAGGTAGAACCACAAATGTCATTTTTGGTTGGTCATGATTCATACCTCAGAGTGAAGTATGCTGGCGCCTTCAAGCTCAACGCCAAGTTTGGAAATCTAGGATCATGAATATGCATGAAATGATCAAGCCCAGTTGTTGTTTTTTTACCATATTAAAATTCACATAACATAAAATTTACCATCCTAACCATTTTAAAGTGTACAATTTAGTGGCTTTTAGTACATTCACAATGTTGAGCAACCTTTGCCACTGTATTTCACAGAACGTTTTCATCACCCCAAGAAGAAACCACATATGCATTAAGCAGTCCCTCCCCTTTCCCTCCTACCCTCAGCCCCTGGCAACCACTGATCTGCTCTGCCTCAGTCCTTTCACCTGCCCCGGGCATTTCGTACCAATGGACTCAGCCCCCGTCGCAGCTTGTCTCCACAAGGAGCTCTGCAGATAGGGCTGATGGCCTGCAGCTGGGGTCCCTCCCACCTCAGGTGCACGGCCTGCCATCAGCTTTCCACAACGACGTGGGCTTTCAAAGGAGTCTGTGTGTTTCTGCAGCTCACTCTTCTAGGATCCTGCCTTCCGGGGGGGTGGGGGGGAATGAGACGCAGCGGGGAGCAGCGCTGAAGGTGCCGGACGTCCAGGCCCCTGAGGGGACCAGCCAAGGTGGGAAAGCTGTCCAGCCAGCCTGCGGTGGCCCAGGCGCACCCAGCGGGCCTGGAGGCTCAGGCCAAGGTGGGAAAGCTGTCCAGCCAGCCTGCGGTGGCCCAGGCGCACCCAGCGGGCCTGGAGGCTCCGGCCAAGGGGAGACGCTGTTTGGAGGCTCAGGCCAAGGGGAGACGCTGTTTGGAGGCCCCGGCCAAGGGGAGACGCTGTTTGGAGGCTCCGGCCAAGGGGAGATGCTGTTTGGAGCCAGAGCTTGGGGGAGCACCAGGCAAATGAAACAAGGGAAAACATCCTAAAACGTGAGCGGCCAGCGCGTGCCCTGCACTGAGGGAAAAGTCAGAAGCAGACTCAGCCTCTGCTGGGCAGGGAGCTGGGAGTTAACTCTCAAGAACCTGAAAATCACACAGGCAGAAATGTTTAGGTACGGTAGAATTAACAGCTAATTCTGTGCACAAATAGTGATTCACACACACCAACAGTAAACATGCCTTTGGGAAATCTGAGCGCTTACTGTATACGTCATGATACGAAGGAGGGGCCGTTCCTCAAGAGTCAGTGTTGTGACCCTGTTTCAAGAGGGAGTCCCCATCTTTCAGAGACACACACTGAAGTATGTGTGGATAAATGATGCGATGTGGGATTTCTTTCAAAACGTACCAGTAAGACAGGCCACGTGTTGGTACTTCCTGAGGCTGAGTGATGAATACCCAGGGACCACTAGACTTTCCTTTTATACATGTTAGGAAGTTAAAAGTACCTTTAAAGTTTGAAAGACATAACAGCAAATGCAGGGATGATCACGGTGGATGGGATTCCCGGAGGAAAGAAGTGAGTGGGGCTGAGGGCAGCTGCAGAAGCGGCGCCCCAGGCAGGGGAGACCCCCTCCCAGGCAGGGACGCACGAGGGCCAGGCCACCGCTCTGAACCAGAGGGCACACGTGCCTGGAACCGCTCGCGACGGTGTGGGCGAGCACACGGGCATTCTCCTGGGAAGGGTGCAGAGCGCTCATCGGTGGTGCTGGAGCTGCTGCGTGAGGGCGGTGGGCTCTGAGTCAGCCGTGACCCCGGGGCCAGCTGACCGGCTGGTGGCAGCCTTGCACACGAGTCCAGGCTCACAGGCCCTCCAGCAGCCTCCTCCTGACCGCAGGTGCGAACAGGGAGATGAATGACCCCAAACACGGCCGACGAAGCCAAGTGAGGGGAACTTTTCCAGAAAGGAGGGGAAAGCTACCAGCCTGCTCAGAGGCCTCAGAGTCAGCCCAGGAGCAAAGTGAGGATGGGCAAGTTAAGAGTCCTCGTGCAGGGAAAACTGCCAGGCTTGCAGAAGTCCTCAGCAAAGGGACATGTCAATCAACTCCTGCAAAACGAAGCAGAGTGTCAGATATAACAGTTTTCCCCACTCTGTCTAATACTCCGTGCCTTCAAGTCATGAAATATACTAAATATGACCAATAGTATAAACAAATTATGCAGAATTTGTTGCTTTTTCATGCTTATAGCTCAGTCATGCTCACTGAGTTTGACTTAAAAAACCTTACATCTGGGACTTCCCTGGCGGTCCAGTGGTTAAGACTCTGCACTTCCACTGCAGGGGACCCAGGTTCAATCCCTGGTCGGGGAACTAAGATCCCACATGCCACACGGTGCGGCCAAAAAACCAAAACCAAAACGAACAAAAACCTTAAAGCTCAGGAAGGTTTACTAAAAATTAGGTAAGATTTCCCCAAAATAATATACACAGAGGAAGAACGCTGTTCTTCAGAACATCAACTGCATTTTAATTCGCCCGAAGGAAGCAGGTAGATTCTAATCCCTAAGGAAGGGGCTCAGTGCGACACACAAGCAGGCACCTGTAGCTCCCACCTGCTGCCCTCCCTTCCCACAAGGCAAACAGGGATCAATGGCGACGTTCTCCAAAAGCCGACGCTCTCAGCACACCGTGGAAGATGAGCCAGACGGGCCTGTGTGTCCCCTGATAAAAGAGTCACACACATTTCAATTCTGGTAAGGCTCGAAGGCACAGCAAATGAAGAATTTTATAATTTAAAACTTTAATGTTTGGAAACCACCCCAAATTTCCATCAACAAATGAATGGATAAAACGAAATGTGGTCTATCCCTACAGTGAAATATTATTCAGCCATAGAGAGGCATGAAGTACTGACACCTGCTACAACCTGGATGAACCCTGAGAACACTGCTAGTCGAAAGAAGCCAAATACAAAAGCCCACCCCCTCGTATAATTCCATTCACACGAAACATCCAGAACAGGCAGATACAGAGGCAGAAAGCAGGGGAGCGGCTGCCAGCAGCTGGGAGAACGCAGAACGGAGAGAGACAGCTATGGGTACAGGGCTTCTCTCCAGGTGACGAAAAAGTTCTGGAACCAGGTCAGAGGTGGTGGTTTGCAAACACTGTGAGTGTACTTAATGCCCTGAATAGTATACTTTAAAATGGTAAATTTGATGCCATGTGTATTTTATGCACCTACCTACATATATACAAATATACATACACATATACATACACACATACGCCATACTTCCTGGATGTATCTTCTCGGCACTGAGCCCCCGAGCCCCACGGAGAGGAACTGGGGCCTTCCCCTGGGGTCTCCCGTGGAGAACACACTCACTGCATGAATTATCAGCACCAACAGATTCTTCAGATCTTCAGCAACAACACATGAAAATACTGTGGTAAACAGGGAGACCAGCCCGGTGCTCTGTGACCACCTAGAGGGGCGGGATAGGGAGGGTGGAAGGGAGACGCAAGAGGGAGGGGATACGGGGATATATGCATATGTATAGCTGATTCACTTTGTTATACAGCAGAAACTAACACACCATTGTAAAGCAATTATACTCCAATAAAGATGTTAAAAAATAAAATAAAATAAAATAAAAATACAGTGGTAATTTGGGGCTTTGTGAGCTGTATCTTGAGAAAATAAAACTGTTGTTTTTTTTGAATATTAGTGTCATACAAGACAGAGATAACCAATCAGAACCTGGGTTTTTACACGTTTCTTTGACAATACTGATACACCACCTCTGTTCTCACTCGGCCGTGCCCGCTGGCAAGGCCCCGCCTCTCTCCAGTGCTACACCACCAGCTCCTGGGCACACTGGCCGTATCCCCTTTCGTCCTCCTCTCCACAATCGTCAGTGGAGACCCCAACAGATGGTCTCTCTCCCCCATCCGGGGAGTTGCTCAGGTCCAGCAGGTTGCCCGCAGGCCGGGCGGGCACAGCACAGGCGGAGGGAAGGTCATGGCCGGTGGCATACAGCGTGTCATTTGGAAACCTCACCCGAGCAGAGCTGTTTGCAGCTACCCAAGCGGGCACGGGTGCCAGGAAAACCACCAAGCCCTGCACTCTCGGCCAGCCGAGTTTCTGTGCTTCGGGGCCAGCGATCTACCAGACCTAGAAAACGCCAGGAACACTACACGCGAAAGGGGCTAGATGGAAGCAGTAAGGGAGGGGCTTCTCTGCCAGGTTTTTGCTCTCCAGTCGCTCCAAAGAGTGACACCAGGGTCACCTGCCGGGTCACAGAACAGAGCGCTCTGGACGTCTGAACACCTAAACGGGCACTTTGCGGTGGCCTCAAGGAGCGTCCCCCCACGCAGGATCAGCGCGGCAGAGGAGCCGGGCCACTGCCAGGTCTGTCCGTCCACCTGCCCGTCCATCCATCCAGTGTCCAGAGCTCCTCCTGCCCACCCGGCACCTCCCACTGCACCGGGACCTCCCTGCGGGTCCCACCAACACCACCTCCAGGGACTGACACCCACCAGACCCTCCTAACCATGTGCCAGCTTGGCGGGACCGTGAGCTCCCTGACGGGCTGGCTGGTAACGGACACCCCGAAGGGAAGGAGACGGACGCTGGGGAACAAGCCGACTGCCTGTGGGCCGTGGGGGAACACCAAGGCATTCTGACTTAGCTATCCGGCAGGGGTTCACAAGAAAACCGTTTTGAGCAGATCCTGGGAAGAAGGAGTTTCCATCTGCAGGAAAGGGGACCAGGACCTACGCGGCCAGAAGTGCAGGGCAGGGGGGCGGGCGAGGAGGGCAGAGGGAGGGGAGCCGGGCGGGGCGGGTGAGTTCCCGGTCCTGACCCGCTCCAGGGTTTAGAACGCCTTCTATAAATAGCTGGCAACCTCTGATTGTGTCCAAGTAGGCAGTGTGGCCACAGCAGGGCCCCGGCCGCAGCCCCGCAGGACCGTGCCGTGCTCAGGCCTCGGCACGCAGGTTCTTCCTCGGCTGCACGCTCCCGCTCCGGCAGGAACCTGCTGTCCAGAGTCCTGCCCTAACCCAGCGCGGCATACATTGGTATACCCACTGATTGTCCGCCCATCTGCCCCCACCAGATCCCAAGCTCCCTGAGAGCAGGAATCACCTGCTTTGGCCCACTTGCTCTTCAGCATCTAGGACAGGGCCCAGCCCCAGAGCAGCTCCACACCCGGAAGGAAGGCGGGTACAGCGACAGCGACCAGGAGCAGAGGGCAGCGGGGGGACACGGCCCTGGTCCTGACCATGGAGGGGGGCTTCTGCCCCTGTCCCTGGGCCAGGGCTGTGACAGGACAGCAGGTGAGTCAGCACAACTCTTGACCAACAATTTTCACACACGGGGAAGTGACTGCCTGCTCGTTAGGAATCAATTAGAACACTTTCCTCTATGTAGGTCACACCATTCACTCATATTTTTTCTAGAGCAGGTCAGAAGCTACGAGCAAAAGCCCCTAAAAACCACTCGAAGACGCAGCCAAGCGATGGTGCTTCACACAAGCACCCCTGGCAACAAATCTCCAAGAGGGCCCCAGGCTGTTTCCTGGGGAGGGAGGGGGGATACACTTTATTTTTAAATACAGTGGTGATAAAGAACAAGCAGGACAGGCGGCAGGGAAGGGGGGAGGGTCTTTCTCTAGGCCCACAGAAATGTTTTAAACTCCTTCTGGATGCCAGCCAGGAATGGAAGCACTTCCAGACTGATAACCTCAGAAGAACATCCCAACTCAGTGTGCTCAGATTATCAGAAAATTCCATCAGCATCTGCTGGCGAAGACAGAGGCTTTCTTAACAGGACAAATTTTATAAACACCTCACAAAAAGCACAAACAGAATTCAGCAAACTAAAGACACCACTCACTTAAGTTGCCTATTTTCAAAAAGAGCTCTGAGACCTGAGGGAGAGCCACACTCCTTCACCAAGAACTCAAAAGAAATCACTGACCCCATTCCCTTCCGCAGCAGAGACGAGGGTCCCTGTTCCGTCCCACAGTCAATCCTACGGCTTCCCACCTACACCTGCTCCAAGGAACAGGCCATCCAGGTCTGTTCCGGCCCCAAACCCCTCCTGCAGTCCCAGATGGGCCACACAAACAAGAATTCAAACTCCAAATCGGACTGTCTTCTTGGGTAGTTTTATTAAAACATGCTTGTAAATCATGATGCAATTTAATTAAAGTGGAACATCTCTCTAACACACTGTGGAATTAAGTATTCACACACAGATCGTTCGGTAGATTGAAACAGAACTCAGGATTCTCCTGATTCAGCAGTTCTCCACGAGCGGTCCTGGGAACCCCTGGGGGGTCCTAAGACCCTTTGAGGGGATTCCCAAGGTCAAAACTATGTTCATCTAATACTGAGATGTCATTTGCCCTTTCTGTGCTGACAACTGCACTGATGGCTCAATGGCAGGTAAAATTGCAGGTTCCTCAGCACCAACCAAGGCAGCGGTGCTGATCTGTGCTCTTACCGGATCCATCACCAGAATGGGGAAAACCCAATTTACCTAGAAATGTCCTTAACAAAGCAGCAGAATGCGTTCATGAAACACTGACTCTCAGGCCTTCTCACTATCTGTGTGAGAAGCAGGAAATGTTCGTATCCCAAGGTACGATGGAATGCCGAGGAAGAGCGATTGTGTCAGTGTGAGCTGTGAGCTGACCTCCTTTTTCAACGGAGACTGGAGCTGGGAGTTGGGCAGACACCGTCTCAAAACTGAACCAAGTGGGCTTGCCCCTCCAAGAACACGGCTGCCAGTATTTGTTGCGATGATAAGATTCAAGCTTTAACGTGACAATTAGAATTGTGGAAAACTTGTACTCGCCGCCACGAGCTAAAGCCTCCAAATACTTAGACTTGTGGCGAGAGCAGCAGTGATGTGATGTCCCCGAGTGTGACTCTTCCCTGTGTTTGAAAGACCTGAAAACTCTGCAAACCAATGTCCTCCAATGACGACGCGGGACGTCACTAAGTCACCTGGCTACAGATCGATTCACGCAGCAACGGGTGCGGTTCTGGACCCTGCACGGCAACTAGCTTGTAAGAAACTACTACTTGCTGCATTCTGGTGTGGTGGCAGAGAAGAGCATCCACAACCTGCAAAGGCCTCTAACGCTCCTCCCTTTCAGCCACAGGTCAGTGTGAGGCCAGAGTTTCTTCGTATACTTCAACCAAATACACCATATCCCAGCAGACTGAAGGCAGAAACCAACTGCTGCTTTTATTAAGCCAAACCTAAAGGAGAGTTACAAAAATGTGAAGCACCACTCTTCTCATCACATCGTTTTTAGTTTTAAACAATTCTTTCATAAGAATATGATATATTAATGCACACCAGATTTCTTGTCAGTACATTAAATATTCGTCATTACAGCACATTAAGTATTTTTTAACGCCCTCAATTTTAAGATCTTATACAGTGTATAACCCACATAAACAAAGGGTCTGTGGGGACCTCGGTAATTTGAGAATATAAAGAGGTCCTGACACAAAAGGTTCCGGAACCACCGCCTGAATATATCATTTTGTGGGTGGGGCTGGCCATCCAGCGTGGTCCCGCCTTGCATTTCTCCAGGGATAAGGGCAAGGGTGGCCAATGTCAGTGACCCAAAGGAAACTCTGACTGTAAAGGAGGTACTGCAGACATTTCTGATCTGGTGCCCAACAGATAAGAAGAACAGCAACAAGAGTTGGGTGGTCTGAGCATCCCCGGTGACTGTGCTCTCTTGCCACCGTTTGGTGGCTCGCCTGACCAGTTGACCAGAGACGGCTTCACCACCAGTGCTGTGTCTTGCTGGTATGAGAGGTGAGCAATTAAAGACTGCACTCCACAGCCACTCTCTCCAGGAAACTACCCACCAAAACGGGAAGCGGACATATACAGAAAATGTCACCAGAATAAACACAAAGTCAATCACTAGTAAACATGGCAGTAGCCTGCACTTATTCCAAAGGAACTGAAATGATCCACAGCAGACCTCAATGGTTAAGTGATTTACAACTGTCTTTGAATTAACACAGTTTTCTCCTAATACCCACAACCAGGGATGGGGAGGAAGGTGGGCACACAAAGTCTGCGTCAGTACTGAGCTCTCAGGACCCTGTAACACAGGGACGAGTGCACCGTGCACCTTCTGTGCAGGTTTGGCAAATCATCACTTCACCTCCAAGTGCATCCAGTTACTTCAGTTTAAACAACTACTTGTCAAGTACTCAAGTCAGAGACGGCAAACATCGTTCACTTCAAAATACATAAAATTTCACCAGGAACAGGATCTGAGCAAACAGGTGCTCTTCGCCACTTTCAGGGAGCAGACAGCATCCTCAACGGGCACCGTGCCGGAGGGCCGCGGGCTGGTACCCGCTCCTCACCAGCCCTGGGATCGCCACAGGTTACGCAGCTGCAGAGGAGAGGGGAAATCAGCTGAGGACTCTCGAAGCCCACAGCATGCTTTCCTTTGCCTATTTTCCAGTTTA
This sequence comes from Eschrichtius robustus, assembly GCF_028021215.1. Lineage (NCBI taxonomy): Eukaryota > Metazoa > Chordata > Mammalia > Artiodactyla > Eschrichtiidae > Eschrichtius > Eschrichtius robustus. Next base: position 83,762,358 of record NC_090840.1, read on the forward strand.
ACCTAAAAGAAGAAAAAAAGCAGCAACGACCCTCACCTCCTCCCCCACCTCCCCCACTGCTGCACTAACACGCCACACGACGGAACCGGCTCTCAAGGTGGCGACACGCTACGATTACACAGACTAAGGGGTGACGGTGAGGGCCGCCTCACAAGCCAAGGGGAGCGGCGTGAACAGGGCCACGGAGCACCCACAAGCCGTGGCTCCCCGGGCCGCCTCCCCAAGTGCAGCCCGTTTCATTCTGATGTAAAGACGGGGGAAATGGTACAGGGATGCAGGAGCCGGGCTTTAACAAGGCCCCTCATCCTGTCACCCCATCTGGTCATCATCCTTCACAAAAGCATGTGAAAACGATCAGACGTCAGTGAGTGGGAAGAAAATGCCTGGGGTGCCAGCAAAGGACGGTTAATGGAAATCCCCTCCTGGGGCAAACTGGAGGGCACCACGGCCCGAAACAGACTCAGAAATCCATGGTTTTAAAGAAAGCAAAAGTAAAACTCAGTCAGTACTCACTAATTCAAAACAGCATCCCTCCCCCACCAAAATCAACTGAACGTTCTTTAATCAAAACACTGGAAAATCCAAACCCACTTAAGCTAAGTCAATTTTTCCCTTTTATTCTGTAATGAAGTTTGTGCTACTACAAAGAACTCCCTTACGAAGTCCTGTACATTTGCATAATAATGGCAAAGCCTTGCAGCTACCTCCCATGCATTCATCAACCCCAGCGAGTTCACCCACCTTTCTGGGCACTCGGGGGTCAAGGTTCTAGGACCGCAGGTAGCTGCCCAGGTCCAAATCGGGGATCCAGCACTTCCTGCTGTGTGCCCTGCACTCTGTGCCTCAGTTTCCTCACTTCCATAATGGGGGGTGTGACAGGTCCGCTAAGGTCAAGCCTGAATACGAAAAGCACCCTCTGAAAACTTAAAAGCTTCTGCACAGCAAAGGAAAACATAAACAAGACAAAAAGACAACCCTTAGAATGGGAGAAAATATTTGCAAATGAAGCAACTGACAAAGGATTAATCTCCAAAATTTACAAGCATCTCATGCAGCTCAATATCAAAAAAACAAAAACCCAATCCAAACATGGGCAGAAGACCTAAATAGACATTTCTCCAAAGATATACAGATTGCCAACAAACACATGAAAGGATGCTCAACATCACTAATCATTAGAGAAATGCAAATCAAAACTACAATGAGGTATCACCTCACACCGGTCAGAATGGCCATCATCAAAAAAATCCACAAACAATAAATGCTGGAGAGGGTGTGGAGAAAAGGGAACCCTCTTGCACTGTTGGTGGGAATGTAAGTTGATGCAGCCACTATGGAGAACAGTATGGAGGTTCCTTAAAAACTAAAAATAGAACTACCATATGACCCAGCAATCCCACTACTGGGCATATACCCTGAGAAAACCATAATTTAAAAAGAGTCATGTACCACAATGTTCACTGCAGCTCTATTTACAATAGCCAGGACATGGAAGCAACCTAAATGCCCATCAACAGATGAATGGATAAAGAAGATGTGGCACATATATACATACAATGGGATATTACTCAGCCATAAAAAGAAACGAAATTGAGTTATTTGTAGTGAGGTGGATGGACCTAGAGTTTGTCATACAGAGTGAAGTAAGTCAGAAAGAGAAAAACAAATACCACATGCTAACACATATAGATGGAATCTAAAAAAAAAAAAAAATGGTTATGAAGAACCACTGCTGGACAGGAACAAAGACGCAGATGTAGAGAGTGGACTTGAGGACACGGGGAGGGGGAAGGGTAAGCTGGGACGAAGTGAGAGAATGGCATGGACATATACACACTACCAAATGTAAAATAGCTAGCTAGTGGGAAGCAGCCGCATAGCACAGGGAGGGAGATCACCTTGGTGCTTTGTGACCACCTAGAGGGGTGGGATAGGGAGGGAGGGAGGGAGATATGGGGATGCATGTATATGTATAGCTGATTCACTTTGTTATACAGCAGAAACTAACACAACATTGTAAAGCAGTTATACTCCAATAAAGATGTTAAAAAAAAAAAAAAGCACCCTCCGAGTGGCACGCAGCCAGCAGGACACCCACTGAGCTGCCACTGCCGTCACTGAACTGACCTCCTGCACCCTGCAGTCTTCATACACCTGCCAGCTGAAGCCACTTCCCGAGTCTCAAACTTCACGTGTGTGATTCTCATTAATGCCCTCCTCACACACGGACCTGCGGCCACTGCCTGCAGGTCACCGCCATTCACTCATTCATTGCTTTCAGCACAGTCCACAGTTAGCTGCTTCCTAAGTCCTGTAATCACGCTGTAAATAGCACTTTTAGCTGTAAGGATACAGGTATTGATTGGCTAAATGCAAACATTTAAAACAAACCACTTTTAAAGTAAGCAAAAAATGGGACTTCCCTGGTGGTCCAGTGGGTAGGACTCCGTGTTCTCAACGCAGGGGGCCCGCGTTCGATCCCTGGTCAGGGAACAAGCCAGGTTAGATCCCGCAGCATGCTGCAGATAAGAAGTCCGCGTGCCACAACAAAGATCCCGTGTGCCGCAACAAAGACCCAGCGCAGCCAAAATAAATAAATAAATATTTTAAAATAAAGTAAAATAAGCAAAAATATAATAAAGTGGATGGAGACAGGGCACCACGCGGCACTCAGGTCCTACTGGCCCAGGAGCAGCCAACCAGGGCTCAGCCGCCACCAGCTGCCCACACCTGCTCCTAGGCTCCAGGGCCCACAGGTGGCCATTCGCTGCTGCCCTGGCCCCAGCGAGTCTGCAGAGCGCAGGGCCCAGCTCTCACCACACTGAAACAGCCGTCTGAGCGGTGGCAGAGACAAAGCCAAAGAGCCAAAATGAAGAGGGGGCCTCTCCACTAGTGGATCAACAGCTGATATTTTAGGGACAGAATAAAAGGGCACCACACATCAGGTCAGAAATAGTAGTTTCTGTGGACTGTGGCATGCTGTGGGGAGATACACACAAGTTAAATGAAATTTTAACACGCTCAGAGTGGTTTTGCTAGTTTAAAAAGCTGGACGAGCTTCTTGGAAGTGTCGGTTTTCCAGCTCTCCACACAGCTTTGTTACACGCAGAGATGTTCCCCTTCCGGGCACCACATATCCCATCCACGCAGTTGCCTGTTTCAAATTAAAACACACTATTGAGTTACAGCACTAACGGGTCTGCTTTGTTTCTTCTGGGGCTTTGTTTAGAAATAACTTCGACAATGTCCAAGCTAACATCTTGGACCAAAGACCAGAACAGTCACTTAGAAGAACAAGAAAAAGCTGTTCCCACTGAAAGAAGGTTTTTTTACGAGAAACACATACTACATCACTCATCTATATCAATTTGTAATCTCCAGTCTCTAAACCAAAGCTCACCCCCATTGGCGCACCTTTCTGGAATATAATGGAAGATCCTGTGGACTGACGGACGTGCTGTCACGCAGGGCACGCTCAGTGGAGTACTGGGGGCACTGCAGAGGGTTTGCACTGGGTGGTCCACGTCCTTGCACAGGCACCCCTGTGACCAAGCCCTGCACAACTTCTCTGCCCCGTGGCCCAGGCCAGAGAGGAGCCTCCCCAAGACGTCCCCAAGCCCGCACCTGCCTCATGCAGCCCTCACCAGCCCCAGGCAGCACTGGCACAAATGTCCCTCTAAGCGTAATTTTCAGATTCCTCTAAGAAGGGCATACTCCTTAAAGAAGCCACAACATTTCTTCCACCCGCTAAAACCATCGCTGTAATAATAAGTAACATGCAATGAGCACACCCTAGGCATCAGCAGGCACTTTCCACGTTAACTCATTTTTTACCTTCACAATAAAATGACTGTTTAATATGATCATTGTAACAACAAGTTATATTAATTATTATGTAACTAACAATCATATAACATTGACAATTACAACGAATAAGTATAATTAACATTTATTATAACTAAATATATCTCTATATTACATATAAAATACATTATGCTGACAAATGTTCTGATAGCTCTGACACATAATTTTACATTGTTATTAGCTGTAATAAAAATTCGTACTATCATCACCCCCCTTTTACAGGCACCAGCAGTAACGTGGCGAGTGAGGTGACGCTGTGAACCCAGGACGCAGCTGCAGAGCCCCCGCCCAGTTCCCTTGGGCTCCCCCAGAAGGGAGCTCCCCAGGGGGTGGAGCAGCTCCATTCTTCTCTGTTCTCAGCCTTGGGATACGGCGTCCGCCCAGAGGGTGCTCAGCAGGTGTCCCGGAGCCCACCTTACGCATGAAGTCGGCTTATTAGCACAGGGCATGTGTAATTAACACCTAGGGAATAGACATGTCTTGGCACTAACCGTTTCTATCTAAGTGCCTGTGTGTTTTTAGTAAGCAGCCTGTCTACACACACACACACACACACACACACACACACACACACACACACACACACACCCTCCACCAAATGGATACCGACGACCTAATCTCCACAGTGGTGCGGATGCAGCCACAAGACGTGGTCCTGCCCTCTGGCAGCTTAGGGTCAGTGAGAGACAGGACACCAAGCCATCCCTCAACACTTCACTGGGGACGGTAAAAAAGTGCTCTGAGGAAGAGTGTGAGCTCTGAGTACACGTAAGGATGATAGTGAAACCAGCAGCTACAGGAGTGCTCGAGCCTGTTAACCCACCGAACCTTCACACTGACTCTCTGAGGGAATTACTGGCACGTCATCGTCCTCTCCATCCCGCGCCTCGGTCTCATGCCCAGTTGGTACAGTGGCCACAAGAACTGTCACACGGCTGGGTGGCACCTAACCAGGAATCAGGCCACAGCTGCCCGTGCTCATTACCTGTGTCCCGTGGGAGACCACCACCTGACACACGTGTGCTGCCATCATTATTTACTTTAAACACTGTTGTAAACATACCTCCCCAACAAATAAATAGCACTCAGAAATGCTCAAGATAATGGCGAAAAGAAACAACATAAAATTTTAAGTGTAGGCTAACCCCCGCTGTGTATGTATAGAAAAACATGTCTGGAAGCAAACACATACATACTGTTAACACATTAACTATTTCTTCTAAGGAATATTACCGGTGGATATTTTCTCTTTTTATTTCAGTATCTTCTAAATTATTTGAAATGAGCATGTATTCCTTTCATCATGAGGGTAGGATAATTTTTTTTTTTTTTTTTAATTAGAACCAAAAGGCACCCTCCGTGCCTGTGGTCACGGTCCAGACGGTAAGAAAAACCTGTGGAGTGGAAGGGAGGGGTCGGCGCCCCTGTTCTGGAGATCACGGCTGCTGTTCCTGGTCCGGGAAGGCTGCCCCCAGCCGATCGGTTCCCACGGCAGCCAGTGAGGCGGCGGCACGCGTGCCTGGGCTTCTAACTGCACCAACAGTCCATCTGCGCAGAGCAAACAGCCAGCCCTCCCAGGCAGCGGCCACTGTCACCAACTCTGTCACCAAGTCCCTACTCCTGGGCTCCGGCACATACTTGCAGCAACCCTAACGTTTAGGAGGGCAACCCTATAACAGAGCTGGGGTCCCGAGTCGCCTCAATTTGTTTCAGATTTCAACTGCAACACGGATAACAGTCTCATTTTCACACCAGACTGCTTACTGCCATCCACAAACATTAACCTAAATTTCTTTTTTCTTTTTTTTCTTTTTGGCCACGCCGCACGGCTTGTGGGATCTTCGTTCCCCAGCCAGGGACTGAACCCACGCCCTCGGCAGTGAAAGTACGGAGTCCTAACCACTGGACTACCAGGGAATTCCCTAAACTGAATTTCTCATATACTAGAAGAACTCAGAGCAAGGACAGAAGAGACACAAAACAACAATGCTCAACTATACTTTAATTAAAATAAATTAAAAATAAAACAATAACGCAATGTAGCATATGCTGCACAGCTCTCTCAGTAACTGTTAGAGAAGGGAGGAGAGAGCAGAGCCGGCGCCCTAAGACTGTGTGCTAACCCCAGCCAAGGGGGTGGACAAGAGCGAGGGAGGAACTTCGGAAGCTGACACCCTGACTGAGCCCTCCACGGCGCCCTGACTGAGCCCTCCACGGCGCCCTGACTGAGCCCTCCACGGCGCCCTGACTGAGCACTCCACGGCGCCCTGACTGAGTCCTCCACGGCCAAATGCTGGGGAGCCATGCGCAGATCAGTCCTCCAGGGAGCAGGCTTGTTTCTCCCAGGGGCCGGGGAGTCATTCTAAAACTACTTTCTGTGTATGCTAGGTCTGAACAAATAAGCAAATACATTGTGGATAATGAGACCCAGACTTCTCACTACCTGATGAAGAAGTTATAAATAAGGAAAGAAGAAAGCAAGAATAAACCATGTGATATTGGATTGGAATCAGAAATGCAAGTGTGAACTCATGGTTTCTAATACGTACACAGAGAGATACATACAGATGTGTATGTCCAGGCATGTGAGTACAAATACATGTATATCCTGTGTACACTGAGAGAACCAGAAGCGAGGGCACCCCAGGGGGCTAGGAGCACACTCGGCAAGCAGGTCTCAGCCTCTCACACCATTTCTCCAAGAAAAAGAACCAGGGCTCCTCGACGAAATGAATTGGGGCAGGAAAAATACAAGAAGAGACTAGAGTACCCTGTAGGTCCAGGAGGGAAATAATTAGAAAACGATGGGGTGTGTTGAAAAGACGGAGGCACCAACCTGAAAGAGCTCCACATCAAGGTCACAAAAGACAAAGAAAGAACGAGGAATTGTCACAGATTGGAGAAAGTGAGGGGACGTGCAAGGTAGGCCCCCGAGGCTGGATGGGGGACCAGAACTGGACAGCGGGTGTCCGGGAAATGGACATTAGTCAGACTAACAGCCAAATGTGAGTAAGATCTTTAGATGAGGTAACAGTACTATGCCAATGTTAATCTCCTGGTTTTCATAACTGTCCTCTAATTATATAGGATGATAACATTGGGGGAGCTGGTATGGGAACTCTATTGTAGTGCTATTTTGGCTACTTTCCTGTAAGTCTAAAATTATTTCAAAATAAATGAATACTTATGAATGCGATGACAGGATACTTCAAGCAACGGAGGGTGGGGAGCAGGGGAGAAACAGACGAGCAAGGCTGCACTGAATGGCTGAGCGGAGTGACGGCCACACGGGGGCTCCTTGTATTGCTCCCTCTACTTTCATGTACATTTGAAACTTTCTTCACTAAAAAGCCCTTTAAAATTTTTTTCAAAGTCTGCAAAACTCAACTTAAATCTGCCCACTTCTACTAGTACGCTGCATCACCACCCACCACCCATCCAAGCCCCAAGTCAATCAGCCATCTTCCAGACCCTCTGCTCTCCCTAAACCACACCTGCTCCATCCTCCGCCCGCAGGACCTCTCCAGTGTGACACTTCTGCGCATCTCCAAGCCACTTCCCATCTCTTCTCCACCCGGCAGCCAGCGGCTCCTCAGAAACACACAAGGCATGTGTGCATCTCTCACACCTGCTCCCCAGCATTCTGGATTAAAAGCGCTGTGCTCAGGGCGGCCTCTGCCCCTGGGCCCGTGCAGCCCATCCCGGGTGCAGCCCGATCCCAGGCCCCCCACAGGCCAGGGTCCCCGCCACATTCGCTCTGGAATGTGCCCCCTCCCGCCTGCACTAAAACATCCGCCACCTCGCATGTGGTGACCACGCATTGCACGTCTGTGTTCACGACTCGGTCAGTGAGCTCAGGGGGCAGAAGCCACCTGGGTTTGCACCCATCATTGTTCCCCGAGCACTGAGCAAGACGCCTAGCACATAGCTGGCACTCAGTATTTACTCAAAGAGTGAGCATTTTTGACATTAGACACACAGGCCCGACCTGGGTATTGGACTCTCATGTTCTTTCCCACCCTGTTAAAGTATGTTTAGCTTTACTGTGTTTATCTAATTGTCCAGGTTCCAAACATACTCTAGACTCTAGCGCAAAGAAATGGATATGCCTTATAGCTATTAGGCAGATCTTGGCAAAACATGCTTAAATCTAATATCTTTTTCCACTTTGGTAAGTAACAGAATATGCCAGATATGATATACTACATTAAGAACTCCACTTCACTTTCTAAAAGGCTGTGAGGACAATAATCAGTGTCGGTGAGGACGTGGAGAAACAAACCACTGCTGGTAGAAACGTAAAGTGGTGCAGCCGCCATGGAAACAGTTCAGCAGCTCTTCACAAAGTTACAGAGTAAAGCCCAGCAATTCCACTCCTAGGTATGCGCCCACGAGAAATGAAGACATCTGCCACACACCATATACGAATATGGTGTAAACGAATGTTCACAGCAGCGCTATTCACAACGGCCAAAAGGCAGAAACCACTCAAGTGCCCATCAACAACAGATGAATGGGTAAACAAACTGTGATATAGCCACATAAGGGGTTATTCAACCATAAAGAAAAATGAAGTGCTGACACACACTAGGACACAGATCCTGAAAACATTATGCTCAGTGAAAAAAGCCAGACGTAAAAGGTCATATATTTTATGATTCCATTTACATGAAATATCCAGATGAAGCAAATCCACAGACAGAATGCAGACCGGTGGCTGCCAGGGACGGAGGGAGTGGGGGATGGGGAGTGACTCCTTAATGGGTACAGGATTTTCTTTTGCGGTGATGAAAATGTCTTGGCACCAGATAGAGGTGATGGTCGCCTGACACTGAATGTACTAAATGCCACTGAATCGTTCACTTTAAAATGGTTTGTTATGTGAACTTCATCTCAATTTAAAAAAAAAAAAAAAAAAAAAAAGAGGCTGTGACATTTTGAAAACACCGCCTCTCTGAAACACCGATCTTTTTTCTCTCCCTTTGTTAACGTGCAGACACACTTGGAATAGACCACACAAGTAACAGAAGCAGGGGAAACTGCTGTAGGTTTGCCTCAAAGGAGGCCAGGGACCTGGACCAGGGGAATAAAACCCCACCTTACAGCAGCAGCCTGAGCATGCCCAACCTGAAAGGTGACTCTGCAAGATTCTTTAACAACCATCATTCTACGACACGGACTTAAAAAACACCTATTTTCAATAAAAACATGCAAAAATAAAATATAGACCGCTCTTCAAATAAACGTTTGTTGGAATGACACCAGGTACCATCGGATAGCTTAGCAGGGTGTGTCTCATCCTTAAAGTACGTCGTGCTGGGATGGCGACTCGCCGGCCAGCCAGGAGGGCACCACCCTCGCCCGCTGCCCCCCCGTGGCAGACTGTGATAAACCCATCTGGGCGCCCTCCTCCTCCTCCGATAAGCCCAGACTGGGGCTCAGCCTCTTTCTCAACACAATGCTCCAGGCACCCAGGACGCCCACCATCTCAGGTGAGATGCTTCCCTGGTGGAATGAGATTCAAATCCCTCAAAAAGTCAACCTAGTTCTTTGTTTCTCTTCTAAAGACAAAAGAAAAAACAATTGCCACCCAGAGTTCCTACGGTTTTATAACCAAATTTCTCACCATCTTTTCTATTTACGTCACAGCATTTATTTATTTATTTAAATGTATTTATTTTATTTATTTATTTTTGGCTGCCTTGGATCTTCGTTGCCGCGCGCGGGCTTTCTCTAGTTGCGGCGAGCGGGGCTACTCTTCGTTGCAGTGCGCGGGCTTCTCATTGCGGTGGCTTCTCTTGTTGCGGAGCACGGGCCCTAGGCGCACGGGCTTCGGTAGTTGTGGCATGAGGGCTCAGTAGTTGTGGCGCACGGGCTTAGTTGCCCCGCGGCATGTGGGATCTTCTCAGACCAGGGATCGAACCCGTGTCCCCTGCATCAGCAGGCGGATTCTTAACCACTGCGCCACCAGGGAAGCCCACAGCATTTATTTCTCAGAGAATTTTCACCCAAGACATGCATTTTCCCCTTAACTCACCCCTAGAATCCCATCACGGAGAGAAGGTGGCTCACCAGCCCTTTATCACAGGACCCCAGCACCTGGTGAAACCACAACTCTCAGCTCGGTCCCGAGTCCCATCCCAGCACCACACCTGCCCAGCCCTGCCCTGAGCACCTGCACGCATTAATGTGCTTTATCCTCACAAGCAGGGAGGCACTTATCGCCACTTTACAGGTGAAGACACTGGCTACAAACAGGCGCAGGTGCTCTCTCAGGCTCCCCCCTCCACGTGCCCATGCAGCTTCTAGCTGGGTGCCTCCTTCCAGGCCTGTCTCCTGAGGGCACGGCTTTGGACAAGATCTTAGGAAGCCAAGAGGGAGGCAGTCGGCCTCTAACGGCCAGAGCAGCAGCCCGGCTCAGGGTTGCCCGCGCTGAACCTACCAGCACCGAGGGCCAATTCACTCACCGAGGGCGGTGGAGAGGTTGCAGGGTGCTGCGGAAGACTTCCCTGCCTGCCCCTTGAGAGGTCATGCGTTTACCTTCCCACGGACATCCACTACCTATCTAAGTAGATCCGCTGGCGAGTGGCCCCCTGGTCCACTTCCCTCCACACTGCCCGACAGTCAGCACCCTGGACTCCAGGCAGAGCTGGAGAGAACCACAGGGCGCCAGGGGTAAGGGAGGGCCAAGCGAGAAGAGGCGCCACGCCGGGCTGGAGGCAGGGCTTTTCAGACGTGTACACAAGTTTCAACTCAATTGATTTAGCTTTTAAACAATAAAGAATTGAATGTAATAAGGATTTATTGAGTAAAAAGAAAACACTACGGTAGACACTGGAAAGACAAAAGATAACCAAGATGGTCCTGGGCGGCGAGCAAATGGAGTTTACAACAGAATGAAGGAAACAGGCCCCCACCAGGCAAAATGCACTGGGTGCTATAAAGATGCAAAGTGAATGCCACGGATTTTCTTCTCCCGGATTTCTTAGGATCGCCTTAAATTTAGCATATCTATAAAAGAAAACTTACCCCTGCTGCTCCTTCCTTACCCATGGTCTGCCTCGCTGACGCCACGCTGGCAGGCAGGTCAACCGGGAGGAGTGGTTTTCACCTCCTGCCCCAGACACAGGCCTCCCTGCTCTCTCCACTCTCCTCCCCTCAGCACTGACCTGCCACCAACAGGGAACCTTACCACGCCCCCACCAAACACAGGTGAAGACTCCTGTCACCGGCCAGACCACCCCAGCCTGTCACACACCTGCCAAATACTCAGAGGGTCCCCGTTACCTGCAGAACAGAAAAAAGCCCCACCCTCAGCTCACCTCCCAGGTACCCACAGCATCACCTCCAAACCCCCGACGTCACGCTCAGTGCCCGCCTACCTGGACCAGCCTCTCTTCTCAACAGGTTGTCGGGCCTTCATGCTGTTCACCTACACTCCTCTGCCTTCAAGACAGATCCAAACCCAAACAGCTGCCCAGGGGAAGTTTTTGTTGTGGATACAGAGCATGAGCGTTGTACAAACCCTAATGAATTGAATTAATGGAACCTAATGATTAACGATCAACAGCAACTAGTATTCACACCAAAAAAAAAGCAACAAAACCCAAAAAAGTAGAACCTGCATCAGATCAAGCCTTTAGGTCTGACCACTAATTTGCAGGAAATCCGCACAGGACAGACAGACACGCTGAATTACACCAAGAAGATGCAATCAGCGGAATCTAGTTGGTGGGGAAACGTGACAGCACACACAAGCCAGGTTCTTCAACCCACCAACAGTAAGCAGTTGGAAAGAAGAAGGCAAAAACTAGAGATTAAGAGAGTGGTTGTTTAGGGGAGACCAGCTCGGTGCTCTGTGACCACCTAGAGGGGTGGGATAGGGAGGGTGGGAGGGACACGCAACAGGGAGGGGATATGGGGATATATGTATATGTATAGCTGATTCACTTTGTTATAAAGCAGAAACTAACACAACATTGTAAAGCAACTATACTCCAATAAAGATGCTAAAAAAAAAAAAAAAGAGTGGTTGTTTAGGTCTGGTGGGTGGGCAGGGATGAGGAGTCACAGCTAAGGGGTACAGCCTTTCTTTGGGGGGAGGGGACAAAAATGTCCAAAATTAGGTTGCGGGGATGGTTGCACAAGTCTGTGAAGGTACTAAAGCGCGCGGAGTTTTACACTTTAAATGGTGAATTGTGTGGTACGTGAGTTACACCTCAATAAAGCTTATATTTTAAGACCATATTGAAGACTCACATCAGCCAATCACAACGTGGGCCTTACCTGGATCCCGATTCAATCAGCTGTTGACAATCCATGACATGTGAGAAACTGAGCAGATCTGGACTAACTGTGTGGTCCAGGACACTGGTAACTAGGGGTTATGTGAGGGGGGAGGGGGAGGAAAAGACAGACATCCTTATCTCCCAGGGATACCCTCAGACATACTGTAAATTAAATGAGATGACTGGGGTCTGCATCAAGACAAGGAGCAGGGGGGACTTCCCTGGTGGTCCAGTGGGTAAGACCCCAAGCTCCCAATGCAGGGGGCCCAGGTTCGATCCCTGGTCGGGGAACTAGATCCCGCATGAACGCCGCAACTAAGAGTTCGCATGCCACAACTAAAGATCCCGCGTGCCGAAGATCCCATGTGCCTCGACTAAGACCTGACGCAGCCAAAAATAAGTAAATCAATATTTAAAAAAAAAAAAAAAAAAAAAAAGACAAGCTGCAGGGACTTCCCTGGCGGTCCAGCAGTTAAGACTCCGAGCTTCCACTGCAGGGGGTGCAGGTCCAATCCCTAGTAGGGGAAAAAGATCCCTCATGCTGCTCAGTGCGGCCAAACATAAAAAAAGACAAGTGCAAGGGGCCGGCCTGCGACTGGGGTTCCTGATGAAACAAGGCTGCCGGTGGCGACTGGCGGGGGCGGGACACAGGCTCTTCCCTCCGCTCGTGCTCTCCAGCTGCCCCCGGCTCAGCCCTCCATGCTAACCTCCTCCAGGCCGGCTCCCCGCCTCCACACGTCCACGGAGATCACTGTAAAAACCCTGCCGGCTGATGCCCTCCTCTGCCCAGTCCCTCCTGGGCTCAAAGTCCCGCCAAAGGCTCCAAGCTCAGCATGACCTCCCTCCCTCCCCTTCTTCTGGTCCAAGTTGCTCCAAGGTGCCTTCTCAATGCACCTGCACTGACCACCATGCAGCAGGGCCCCGATCCTGCTCACCTGGCTTCTCCATCACAGGTGCCCCAGGCACACTTTACAACCACGTTACTTGTACACGACTTGTTTCGGTTCTCCATCTCCCCTCACGTGTGCTCCGACTGTTCACCCCCAAAGGCTTTCCATGCCTCCAGATCAAGGTTAAGTTGTGATTACCAGTCTTGGCGCTGAGACGCCCTCCAAGTCTAACATGATGTTCTTGTAGCGAGGCACGTGTGTTCACACTGAACAAACCGCACACTTGTTAAAACAGCAGCACACGGCGGGAACAAAAGGTCCCCAGCGATGTCCCCCGCCCCCAGTCACCACGTGGAATCACAGGTAGAAAAGTGTCTCCTGGTTCACCCAGCTGTGCCAGCTAATCACCTGGAGCAGAATCTGGTGCTCCCCGGCACCACTGCCACCACGTGGTCACGCCAGGCGGGTCCCCACTGCACAGCACAGCTGGGTCTGTTCTGAACGACTCTGCCAGGAACGTGAGCTCCGAGCATCGAGGCCAACCCTTCACTTCCCTGGTACTGAGCCGTACAAGGCAGCTGTGGATACACAGCACCTGGTAAGTGGTATTTATCAGGGATGTGGTCTGTGAAATGTTTTCGTATGCCTCACGGCTTACAAAGTGAAGACCCAGAGGTCAGCCAGGAGGGTCAAGGAGAGGAGCACGCGTCTGACGGAGAGAAGCCGCTGTGTGCGGAGTAAACAGCAGGATAAAGTGACCGAGGGAGGGACACAGCAACTCGCAGGCACTTCCTGGGGCCACGCACGAGGGAAGCGACAGCAGCCTGCCCGCGCTCTGTCACCTGATCAGAGCGCCTCCGCCGTCAGGTGCTCATCCTCTGTATGAGGTTCGGAGAGGCCGAGCGAGTGCCCAGCCACACAGTCAGGATTCAAGCGAGGTCGGCCTGACCTGGAGCCCGCGCTCTGGGCTTGCATCACAGCGAGAGGAGGTCTGCCGGCGAGTCACGGCGACACCTAGCTCCCGGGAGCTCCGGACTCTCTGACACCCCAGTTTTTGTCCAAAGTTATCCTTTTTATCTCTCTGCATCTGCTTTGCCTTCTCTCCACTTTTCACTTGTACTTCTCTGTTAGCTCCTTTGTTCCCACAAACACCAAATGATGCCACCTCCTGCTACCCGTAAGGCCAGGCGAAGTCCTCGGTTTTCTCTCGTTCTGCTTAGCCCGCCGCATGGATGGGACTGTGCTCCACGAGAGTAGCGGCAAAAGGACTCTGAGAACACAAGGGCCGCGGGGACGGGAGCCTCGGTCACGGTCTCTGACACTCAGACGCAGCACCAGCTCCAGAGGACCCCAGTCACGCCAAACACCCGGCCACGGTCGCGTCTTGCATGAGCTCGGTTACAGCAGGGGCCTGAGAAGCTGGCGAGCAAGTCCCCAGCGCAGGGGCCTCCCACCCTCCAGGCTCATAAACGAACGGCACAAAGCACGCCCACCTACCCCTGGGCCGCGGGAACGGGCCCGCCGGGTTCACGCTGCTCCACCAGCATCAACGTGGCGTTGTAAGAAGCTACTCTCAATGGCCGTGTTATTTAACTTGGCGTCAAAGCTGATGAAACATCTCAAATGACTCAGACCTACGAACCTCGGCATTCTGACCTTTTATGTGCAACTCTCCAAGTACCACAGCTCAGAGCTGAGACACCCAGAAATAACGTGGAAAACCACAAAAACCGTGCCCCCTTGAGTGACTGCCCGGGAGGCAGGAGGGAGAGTCAAGATGGGCTTCGGCTGCAACGAGGCAGACTGAGGTCAGCAGCCACCCAGATTCCTGAGCTGGCTGGTTTCAGCCAGGCTCCAGTTCTGTTTGTTGGTTGCTATGGGTTCTTACAGATGGACACAGAACACTTTTCACTGAGAATTCACTGAAGTCCCCAGTAATAAGCTTTAGAAGTCTCCTTCTGACCCAGTTCTAAGTGAAGTTGTAGACAAGTTGTATTCAAAGCCACCTGGAACTGTAACTACAGCTACTGAAAAGGAGTGGTCGTCCGTCATTCAACCAGACCTTCAAGCTTTCTCAGGAAGGGAACCGCAGGTAAACTACAGTTAACTCCTTACGGTGCATCGCAAGAGCCTCTTCAGAACACCCACACTCCCACCTAGAACCCCTCCCCTCCACCGGCGACCCCCCTCTCTCGGGGGCTGCCCTCCAAGGTGTGTTTCCGGCATGAGCTGCTCCCTGGGGCTGCACGAGGCTCGTTTTGGCTTCCTCTCCCCGCCCTCTCTCCCAACACCAATGGGTCTCAAGCTCCTCCTAAAAAGCAAGCACCTGGGACATTTGCAAAATGTAATTTCCTGGGTCTTCAGGGGCAGAGATGGGGAAAAGCCTTCAGGTGATTCTGCGACCAGCTGCGGGGGTGGGCGCCAGGCTGCATTCTCCCAGGGCCCCAGTTCCCACTCACTGAGCACCGGCTGTGGGCGGGCCCGTGAAGCCATGTCCCCCCGAGCCCAAGCCCCGGTCCTCCACCTCCAGCGCCCGCCTCAGCCTTCCAGAACCTCAAACTCCACGTGTCCACGTGCCACGCACGAGTCCCCTCCCCGGAGCCCGCTGGCCCTTCTGCCGGCCACAAAGCCAGACGCGATGGCACCTTCTTGTTCAAACATTCAACAAGCGGGGTCAGGAAGGCGAGGATGCGGCCAGCTCCCCACTCCCCCCTCACGGGCTCTTGCTCTGGGCGGGCCCCTGATTCTCCCCATGAGGAGGCAGGACCAGACCACTGTGCAGACTCGCACCCACCCTCGCCGGAGACGAAGGTCCAGCACATCTCATCTCACGCGCACAGCAACCCCGAGGCTGGTGCGGTCCCCCCCATTTTCGAAGTGCGAAAGCCGAGGCTTAGAAAAGACACACAACCGCCAAAGTCACGGAGCTGGTGAGGCGTGGTTTGGAGCCCAGACACTAGCGGATGCCGCTGCCAAGTGGCGTCTACCTGGTAAGCGCAGACGACGAGATGCAAAGCTAGGCCAGGGCCAGAGTGCCGGCCGCTGGCTGCTTATACCCACAGGGCACCCACCCCGCTACCCACGGCCATCCCACCCAGACGGGGTCCACTGTCTTCGGCCCTGACTGCCCACCTCTTCCGTCACACCTGCCCCCATGCTGCTCTGCCAAGGCCGCCTCTTCCACCTGCAGGGCTGCTGGAATTACCTTCCTAGGACCCGTGCGATCACATGACACTCTGCACGCCACCAAAGCAGATGGCGCCTTTCCTGGTGGGACGTGCCGCCTCCCCTACCACCTGCCCGCCGGCCGCTGGGCGTTCACACCCTCTGTCCCCCGGGCCCACTACCTCCTTCCTCAGCTGCAGTCACATCAGAGGTCCACAGAGGAACAAATGCACCACGGGACGAAGACACGGACACCTAAGGCGGCCGGGCCCAGACGAGGAACCTGAGGCCCAGGACGGGGACAGGGCTGGAGCCCACGACCAGGCTCCCTGCCTGCCCACTGCTCCAGCCATGACCTTGAGGAAAGTGAGAGGAAGGCGAGGAAAGTGGGGTTTCAAGTTCTCAGCAGGCAGGGCTGGGCCGTCTCCCCCACCTGCAGTTCCACAGGAGAGGGACGCAGCGCACCCCTGCGGCACAAAGCAGCAGCCCTCTAAGACCGCGCCTGTGACCTTCAGGTTGTATGAGGACTTTAGTAAGTGGCAAGCACTGGAGAGTCAGACGAGTCAGCGATGCTGAAGCCCTTTGTTTCTGAGCCTGTCTGCGAGGCTAAGATTTAGGGAATGCTGTTGGGGAGACGTCCACCCTGATTTGCCGCCGTCCGTGCACACCTGTCGTCCCAGGGAAGTAATTAAGAGTGCCCTGTTTCACTTGCACAAGTTCCCAGTTTAGAGGATAAACTGTGGCGTCGCCAAGGGTACAGCTCTGTCCAAAGATAAATTAGGAGGGCACAGCTGCCCGGTCACAAAGCGTGAGGAGGTTTCAGGGTTTTAAATTTTGAGGGAAAAAAATGCAGACAAAAAATTAGAATAGTAAATACTTAATGACCTCTTCACTGCCTAGAGTGAAAAAGGACAGGCCTGTAACCCCAGCACCAAACCCCGGCCCGGAGGCAAGGGCGCTGGCGGCGGAGGCGGCTAAGCCGGGGGTGAGGCCGCAAAGTCGAGAGAAATGACTGGGAGCAAACAGGACAGAAGGGCGCTGAGAGCCGTCTCCCTACCACACACTGGGGAAGGAGGGGTCCACCGAGTCGGACGAGGAGAGAAGCTGCACGAGAGGCACGAGCCCCAGGCACGTTTTCCGCATCACACCGTGGTCCTTCTGCTGACAGAGCCCCACGTAAAGAGTGGATTCCACTGCACTGAAAATTAAAGGTGCAAAGCGGCCTGTCCCAAAACATCGCTGAAGATTAAGTGCGTCTGAATTAAACTTACGAACAACTGGGTCTCATCAGCCTTCCCCAAAGAAACACAGGGACCCTGAACAATTAAAGAAAACTGGGGGGAAAGATACACATCCTCCGAAGAAGAGATCTTAAGGATCTCATGGTCTTCACAAGTCAGCGGGTTGGGGGTGGGGGGGGTGGGCTAGCTGTAGAGTCGAGATAAAAGAGCCTCAAAGGCATAAAACCGAATTCACGTGTGAACTTTTAATAAAATTCAGGATTCAAAACAACCAGGAAGTAAACACACTTCTGCGATAATGAGAAAAATTGATTATGGACTGTTAAGTGTGACAATAGCATTGAGTTTTAAATGTCCCCATCCTTCAGACATGGTACTTAAGTATTCAGGGTGAAACGACAGATCTGGAACTCACTCAAGAATATTTCCTCAAAGAAAAAGGAGAAAGGGGCAGATTTGAAGCAAATGTGGAAAATCTTGATAGTTGTTGAAGCTGGTGATGGATAAATAAATGCAAGCCGTATTATACCAGTCACTCTACTCATGTGTACTTTAAATTAATTCACAATAGAAACTATTTTAAAAGTCAAGTGATACATTCTGAGTGTTCGCAAAACAAGAGGGCAGCAGACTACCCAGCCACGCCCTCCAGCCTGACGCAGCTCCACCCTGGCAAAGGGCCGGCTGCTATTTGGCAACAGTGCACTGTTATTGGAAGACCGGTCACATCTTCACTGAGATAACTGAGGGAGAAGAAGCGGGGTGCAGGAGGAGTTAAATGACACTAGAAACCACAGTGAAAGTTGGTCATTCTCAGCGTCATAATCCTTAGCTGTCGCTGAAGTTACTTTGTAGCAAAGCTGTGAGGAATTAACTCACAGGAGTCTGAGCACAGTGAAACCGACAGAAACAATCCCCTGGGAGCATGCAATACTGAGACTCCATTTAAGGTCTTTAAGTGGTTAAAAAAAAAAACAACTGCTTGATCATCTATGAAGGTTCAGGGTCACTGGGGAGTCCACGCATTCTAAACCGCTAACTTCTTTGGAATAGTTAAAAAACAAACAAACAAACAAAGAAACAGTAACATACCTAACTTGAGAGTCCAGATACCAATTCACATATGTAATAGCATTTGTAACGGGCATAACGCAGGCTTACTGTGGACTCTACTTTTTATATTAATTTACTTAGGAAGTCACTTAATAATCGTATTAAAATGGGAAGTAGCAAAACTATTTGTAATTTTTTCTACAATCCAGATCAAATGTCTTTTTATTATTCTAAATTAGGAAATACATTAAAAAGAGTTTCATTGAAGAGACTCTATTCCAAAAATTCCTCTTAAAAATTAAAAGCCTTAGTGTGTAGAATAAAATTAAACAGCACCACAGCCTTATAATTACAGCACGCGTGCATAGCCTGAAATTTGGTTTCATTCCCATCCTGCCATTGGCTAAGAACTATCCTACAGAACCACTTATTTTTTCAACCAAAGCTGTCCGATTTCAGGGCAGGTTTATCTGTGAACCAAGAACAAGGGGCCCTCTCCCCACCAGGCCACAATGCAGAGGCCCACATCAGAGCATGATTTTTCCAAGAGCCGTTAAGGACCTGAAATGAGCCTGGAGATCCGGAGAACTAAAGCTTTTTTGAAAATGAAATAGACCAGAAAATATCCCAGTGCAGAGCACACAGCATGGGTTAGCGGTGCTTCCTGAAGCTCGAGTTTCAATTACACCCGAACACGCGAGGACATGGGTCCAGTCTACGTGTAACAGGTGTTTCTTACTGCGGGTCAAGGTCAAAAGGACTGAGAGCCACTTCTCTAAGGAGAATGTATGGAGAGTCAGCGGGGATCAGACAGACCGTCCTAATGCTCGCTGGCCATATGACCCTCGCAAGGCTCTTAACCTCTCTGAGCCTCTGTTGTCCATCTTCAAAACGACCACCACCAACTTAGCAAGCTGTCCAACGGATTAGTTAACGTCAGACACAACACAAAGGTTTGACCTTCCTCAAGGTTCTTCGCTTTTTCTGGGCCTTCAACTTTTAAACTGAAAACGTGAAAAAATTGTAGAGCGTAGTGGCTAACACTTGCTGGGCTCCTCTACAGGGATCAGCGGGGAGATTCTCACTCACAGAGGTGAGGGCCGACCCTGCCATGTCACGGGTGGGCGCTGCCCATCCGGGGCTTCACGGAGCCAAGTCTGCTCCCAGGACCGTGACTACAGAGCCCCCGGCCCTTCCCCACCAGGGCTGAGTCACCTTCCAGATTACGGTTAAAACCATTACGCCTAAAATCATTCTTCTATCAAACTGCTGAGGGCCCGTAAGGATTTAAAAGTTGGTCAGGCTCAGCCTTGGAGAACCTTTCTAACTAAGGGACATCAAAAAAAAGGATTCACAAGGCAGAGAACTGTTTGTGAACAGACACAGCAGTGGGGGGAAACGTCAAGGGACCCAAATGGATCAGGAGAGCCCGGAACAGGTCGGGCCAGGGCCCCATCAGCAGGAGGCCGGGGAGGGCTAGGGCCCCTAGGAGAAGGCAGCACTATGCCGAGCCGGCAGGGCCTGCAGCCCGCTGGAGCCTGGTGGACAAAGGGGACGGGATATGCCCTGTCCAAGTGGCAGGGCCAGCGGGAAATTTAGGAGCCACGTGCCTGGCGGGAGAAGGGAGAAAGCTTAACAACACTTAACCATTTTCTTGGCCCAGCAAGTTAATCGCCCTTCTACTCTGCATCAAAAAAAAAAAAAAAAAAGTTAAAAAAAGAAGTGTTACTGCTTTAAGTTTTTTAGAACTTTTCTAAAGAAAGAGAGGCTGACTAGTGAGAAGGGAGGCTAAGGAAATCAGCACATCTCCTTACCTTCCTCTAGTAAATTGCAAAAGGCAAATTAGTACTTGAATAAGGAGCCGGCGTGTCTGGAATGAAAATGAGACGCACGCAGTTTTAGGGTTTTAGGGTGCCGCTTCCTATCCCTCTCAGTCTACGGCCCTAACTACCAGCACGAATTGGCCAAAATTCGGCATTTCCAGACTTTCCTTCAGAGAAGGGGCCGCAGAAGTACTGGCAAAAAGAAAAACGAAACTGAGAGCGCTCCAGGCTCGCCGCGGCTCGGTCTGCGCCGAGCAGCCGCGCTCCTCCCCGTGCCGCCCGCGCCCCGAGCTCGGCGCCCCCGGCCCGGGCCTCAACGCCCTCGGGCGCTTAGAGCCCGGCCCGGGCCTCGGCCCCGCCAGCCCCGCCGGCCCCGCGCGGCGCAGGGGCCCAGGCGCCTGGCGCAGGAGGCCGGGCCAGGCGGGCGCCCGGGCCTCAGGCCTACACGCGGGCCGCCCGGCCCAGGTCCGGCTCCGGCCCGGTCCCAGCCCTCCGGACCGCGGCGGGAACGCGGCGCAGGGAGGGCCCAGGCCGCGCGGGGCGCCCCGACGACTCGGGCCCGAGGAGGCCAGGGCTGCGTGTCCGCCGCGGGGCCGAGGAAACGGCCGGCGGCCCCGACCCCCGGCCTCCCGGCCCGCCAGCCCCGGTCCCCCGGCGCCCGCCCGCTGCCCGCGCCGCGCCGCGCTCGCGCCCAGCCCGCCAACCGCCGCCGGCGCCGCGGGGAGGAGCGCGCGAGCGGCCGGGCCGGCGCCCCGAGCGCGAGGACTCACCGGGGCCGGCTCCCGAGTACATGGTGGTGCCGCCGAGGGGCTCCGGGGCCGAGGGGCGGCCGCGCGCGCGCCACGGGCCCCGACGCCGCGAGCCGCGAGGGAGCCGCCGGCCGCACGATCCGCCCCGGCGCGGCCGCCAAACAGGTTTACCCGACGCGGCCGGGGCGGCGGGCGGAGGCGGCGGGCGGGCTGGCGGGCGGGCGGGCGGGGGAGGGGCGAGGAGAGCGGGCGGGGGAGGGGGAGGGCGGCCGGGAGGAGGGCGGGGGAGGAGGGAGGGGCCGGGGGAGGGGAGGCGGGGCGGGTCCGCGCGGCGGCGGCGGCGGCGGCGGCGGCGGCGGGGCGCGGGCAGGGGATCCGGGGCGCGGGCGCGGGCGCGGGGCCGGGGGGGCCTGGGGGGCGGCCCTCGCAGCCACTCAGAAGAACGACGTCTCCTCCGACTGGGCGGAGCGGGCCGCGCGGCGCTGCCACCGGAGGCCGGGAAGAAAGAAAAGAAAACACACCCCTTGTTTCCCCGCCGCCGGCGGCGCTCGCGGGGAGCCCGTTCTGGCTGCTCGCGGGCCGGACCCTTCCCCACCCTTAGCCCCCGCCGGACCGGGTGAACTTGGGCACCGTGTTGACGTGGTGGTGTCGCGTCCTGGCGCCCCGGCATCTCCGCCAGGCTTTTTTAAGTTATTAACGAAACAGGAGTGTCGCGAAGGTTCCTCCCGACCCGGAGCTTGAACTTGAACGCGCCCCGGTCCTCGCTCACTACCACACCGCCACCTCCCGGCCGAGAACCCAGATAATCCATCTACAGAACTCTAGTTTTTGGTCAATTTTAGCTGCTATCAGTGATCAGATCAAAATAACACGCCCCATTCCAGCCCTCGGGGCCTCCCCAGTTTCTTTACGTGGGGCCCTTATCCAACCCCCTCACGCTCCTCCGTGCCTCTCGGTATTTGCCCCACTTGTGCGGATACGTCTCCCTCCAGCCCAAATCCTCCTCCATGGATCAAGTCCCCTGGGATCCAGCTGTTTTCTGGAGCCTTTTCCAGGGAGGCCAGCCAGAGGCCAACTCCTTTCTCCCCTCATTGGTGGGCGATTAGCAACCAGAAGGTGAAATACAATCCCAAATTGCCCATTGTCTTTTAAACATATTTGCCATCTCATTCCTTCATCCTATAAGCAGGTATTATCTGCGCACTGGGTGCCAGTAACTCTGTGTTCCTCCGGCCTAGGATGGTAGGAAGACGAACGGGAGTCTTGCTTGCAAGCATCCAATAGGTTTATTTCTCGTCTCTGCAGGTCCTCAAGGACGTTCTTAAATAAATGCGGGAGGACCAGCCTGTCCTCCAGGGAGAAGCTGAAAAGGCCTTCGATCTTCACCAAGTCACTGATACGAACAGGAGTCGGTCTCATGGCATCAGCCTCAGAGACGCCCATCCATCCCTCTCCAATCCTCTGCCCACCACCTCCACCCTCACCGAGGCCTGGACCACCTCTCCACCTTACACTCATGCTGTGGGAACACAAATCCGCACTTGACCCTAGGCAGCTACTCAGCCGTAATGTGTGTTTAGGAACCCAGGAAGTCCGGGTAAGAAGGCACACCAGGGTGGGACTGTGTACCACCCAGATGTCCATCAGTCTTCGAATAGGCGGTGAGAGCCACATATACTCATAAAGTGGAATCTAGCGATGAAAATGAACACCCTTCATCAAAGTACAACAACGTGGATGAATCTCTACAAGGTTGAGTGAAAGAAGCCAGAAGTCATACTGCATGAGTCCATGTATAAAATTTCTAAAACAGGCGAAATTGAACTGCATTTTTGAGGGAGGCATCATTTAGTGGTAAAAAGCTGAAGAGAAAAAAAAGGTGGCTACCTAAGAGTCAGAATGGTGGGTGGGTACTGCTGGGTATAGGGGTGCTGTGACCACGGAGAGGCCTGGGGCTTCGGGGGCGCGAGCCTCCTGCCCATGACAGAGCTGTTCATTTTGCAAGTCTCTTAAGCTGCACATTTTTTAAAAATATACTTTTCTGTACCTTTGCTATGTTTCACCATAAAGACATTTAAAAATCATAATCATAAATGTTATCCCTCTTATATTTAGGACCCTCCACGCCCGAGGGCTGCTCTGCGTGCGCCTGGTCCCCTCCCTCACACAGCCACCGCACTATCTTCCGCCCCAAATCACTGAATCACTCGGAGGCCTCACGGCTCTGCTGTGTGCTCCTGTAATCTCGGGCCTCAGAAAGCGCCCCGAAGGCGCTGTAATTGCCGCCTCCCTTCAGCTCGCCTTCTGCTTCTTTGATGCTCGCGTTGGGTAACTTTGTTGCAAGGGCTCCTTTGCAAGTCCGGCCAGATACTGTCTACCCAACGCTTCCTTGCGTCGCTTCTCTGCAGAGACAGCGCTGGCCTAAGCCCCGCCTCCCCGCCCTCCCTCACCAGGGATCCTCCTTCGCCCGCGTCTCCCAGGCATCATGCCCCACCGCTAGTGTCGAGGAATCCCGCCCCCTTTCTGCGCGCCCCGCCTTGTCCCCCACGAGCTCCAGGCCACGTCCGTCTCCTCTCCCCTCCTCCCAACCCGCTCTTTCACCAGTGTCCCAAGCACTGCCAAGATTCGCCATCCACGGAAGCAAAGCCCAGGCCCCTCTGCCGTGTGCCTCTTCCCCAGGGAGTGAGTTCACTTAACCCACTCAATCCAGTCCACGCAGTTCTCTGGGAAATGCCTCTAGAACCTTCTCCAGCCCTTCACTGCTCTGCTTCTCCAGGCCTTCATCCAACACTTGGGTGTTGACCACATGGGGTGGGCTCCTGGGGCTTCTGGGGCCCAGTCCTTCTCTCGGATACAATTCATTGCTCTGTATTTGGATCCCATACAGGTCCCTCTGCTCTGCTAAGCCTGCAGGGCTGTAAGCACAGCCAGGGACCCCACAGGTTTGCATGTCAGGCACACCGGATCCAGAGCAGTAACCCTGCAGGAAAGGCAAAGGACACTCGGGAAAACACACAGCTCGCTGCTGTGGCCATCGGGCCCACAAAGCACTCAATGTTGGGGGCCCTTTGTCTCTTCAAGACTAAAATGTGGGCACTGAAATAAAACAGTTTCCAAAAACATCTTCTGCATGTGATAAACGAGGGGTTAGGAGGTCAAATAAGCTGGGAAGCATTGAGTTAAACAACACTAAACAGATTTTTTGGCTGAAGACCTTCTCAGAGCCTTTAACACAGTATTAACAGTTATGATTCCAGTGACTTCCCTGGCGGTCCAGTGGTTAGGACTCCGTGCTTCCACTGCAGGGGGTACAGGTTCCATCCCTGCGTGGGCAGCCAAAAAATTTAAAAAAAAAAAAAAAAAAAAAAAAAAGATTTGTGATTCTACAAAGAGGAAGGAGGGGAACAGACTGGATGTGTCCCAGCCCACTGGACCACAGAACCCTTTTATCACAGGGTACCTCCAGGTTCCGTGGAGCACACTTTGGGAAACACTGTGGTAGAGCTCTTCTATGATGCCTTCCAGCTCTAAGCTTCTAAGATTCTCTGAATAAAAATACTGGCTGTTTTCCTGAATTAAAAACTCAAGAGCATGGTTGTGAGTTGACAAAAGCCCATATGTTCCTGATACGTTCTCTCATATCAGGAACAAACGACACTCCTAAGCAATTTCTTCACACTGAACCCAACATTAAATGCAAACCACTTAGTTTGAATACATAAATAACTTTGTCATTTGTGTACCCAACAGAGGCTAAGTGGAGAATCCTGAATATGCAAGCAACCAGGGCCACCTCCTTGCACCACCCTGGAGGCGTTGACACCACTGTGCACAGAGGCTGTCATCCACTGGAACACGGAAGTGCAGGGGAGGGGGCATCTAACGTGTGTCCAGGAGACATAGTTTACTCTAGGGTGTGTTCCTTCCTCCGTATGATAAGGAAAGAATAGCCAAGATGCCACTGACACTGAAAACGTAACTCAAAATGGATGAAGGATTTAAATGTAAACATAAAGCTATAAAACTTTAAAAATAATAGGAGAAAATCTCTGGGTTCTAGGGCTACTAGGCGAACAGTTCTAAGGGACAATCCATAAAAATAAAAGTGGATACCCTGGACTTCATCAAAATTAAAGCTTTTGCTCTGTGAAAGCCTCCATTAAAAGCATAAAAAGACAAGCTGTAGAGTAGGAGAAAATATTTGCATACCGCATATCTGACAAAGGACTAGTATCTAGAATATAGAAAGAACTCTCAAAATTCAACTGTAAAAGAGCAAAAAATCTGTTCAGAACATGGGCAATAGACACGGAGAGACATTTCACTATAGAGAAGAGGCCAATGGCAAACAGGCACATGAAAAGATGTTCAACATCACTGATCATTAGAGAAACGCAAACTCAAACCACAATAAGATAGCAACACATATCTATCAGAATGGCTAAAATAAAAAATATTGACAGCAACAAAGCTAAGGAGAATGTGGAGAAACTAGATCACTCTTGCTTTGCTGGTGGGAACGTCCAATGGTACAGCCTTTAGGGAAAACAGTTTGGCAGTTTCTCAAAACACCAAACATATAGCTACCACATGACCCAGCAATCGTACTCTTGGGCATTTCTCCCAGAGAAGTGACGACTCGTGTTTACACATAAATCTGTACATGAATATTTATAGCAGCTTTATTTGTATAACCCCAAACTGAAAACAACCCAAATGTCCTTCAGTGGGTGAATGGTTAAACCAACTGTGGTTGGTCCACACCATGGAATACTCCTCAGCAGTATAAAGGAGCAAACTATTGAAATACACAACCACTTGGATGAATCTCAAGAATTATGCAGAGGGAGAAAAAGCCAATTCCAAAAGGTTACATATTGTATGATTGCATTTATATACCACTCCTGAAATGACAAAGTAATAGAAATGAAGAAGAGATTAGTGGCTGCCAGAGGCTGAAAGGGGGTGGATGGGAGGGAAGATGGTGGGCTATGAAAACGTGCCATGAAGGACCCTCCTGGTGGTAGAAAAGTTCTGTATCTTGACCTTATCAATGTTGTGTGGTTTTTTTTTCAATTTTTATTGATTGATTGATTGATTTTGGGCTGCATTGGGTCTTCGTTGCTGTGCGCTGGCTTTCTCTAGTTGCGGCGAGCGGGGGCTACTCTTCGTTGCGGTGCGTGGACTTCTTATTGTTGTGGTTTCTCTTGTCATGGAGCACAGGCTTTAGGCACGCAGGCTTCAGTAGTTGCAGCTCGCGGGCTCAGTAGTTGCGGCTCACGGGCTCTAGAGCGCAGGCTTAGTAGTTGTGGCGCACGGGCTTAGTTGCTCCACGGCATGTGGGATCTTCCCGGACCAGAGATCCAACCCACATCCCCTGCATTGGCAGGTGGATTCTTAACCACTGCGCCACCAGGGAAGTCCCGACCTTGTCAATGTTAATATCCTGGTTGTGACATTGTATGGTAGTTTTCCAAGATATTGCCATTGGGGAGACTGGATAAAGGGTACCTGGGATCCCTCCATTTTATTTCTTACTTAACTGCATGTAAATCTACAATTATCTCAAAACAAACAGGTTAATAATACTTCAAAAGAAAAAAAACCAAAACACTCTCGTGTGCCAGAACCATACCCCCAAACAGACACACACACCCTAGGACAGAATTATTAGATTAATGCCAATGCACCTTGCAAGAAATGTCTCTTTCCTGCCTGGAGAAGTCAGGTCCCAGGCTTAAACCTCTAAAAAACAGTTCCTAGGACGTTCGAAGCTGCTCTCCAGGGAGTTACAACACAATCCAGCCTCCCAACAAAGGTCACTTACCTCTGAAGCTATGTGCGTGAGGAGACTCACCTGTGTGGTCGCCCTCAGGTTCACGCACGAGGGCTGTAGCTCAACCAGCGACCCCTGTACTTTCCATGTTCTCTGTGAATCCCACCCCTCTCCACCGCCAGTGCTCCAGTAGACAGTTTCATCGCCACCATCAGGGACCGTCAGAAAAAAATATCAGCAACAGATGTGCACTGGGAAAGCGCCACCTGTTTGTTTGGTTGTTTCCTTCATCTGTCATTGAAATATTAAATGTACACTTTGGATATCTCATGGGATTACCCATCAAAAGCGAACTGTTGGTAATCTGAAAAGAAGAGCCGAAACACCCCGGGGATGCCGTGTTCTCCTGGAAGAACTACGTTAGCAGCTGAGTTGCTCGGTGACTCAGGTGACATTTGGCACGTGCCTTTACACACAGCACCCCAAGGTGTTACGTGGTGTTAGTATCCTGTGCAGACCGTATTCTCACGACTGCTGCCTTTATTAGGGGGCAACAGAAGCAGCCAAAAGACATCCTCATCATCCGACCAGAGGAGAGAGGGTTGGCAGTGACGGGAGCCATCCAGACCCCTGTCCACCCCCCCAGCCCCCAGCTCCATCCACCCCACAGAGCCTGGAGGTGAGCCGTCAGAAAGGCCAAGGAGGTGACCACGTGGTGTTGTGGTGACATGGTGACAGCCACGTCTTTCAGATCTGCCACCACCATCCTCTCCCGGCCTGATGGCCTGGCCCCTAGCGGGATGGGGTAGAGAGGCCTGCACGTCACATTCCGTCCTCTGTGAGCACGTCGGAATACTGGCTACACCTTCCGCTTTTCCAGACAGGGATAAGTCTTTTTCGGTTTTATGAACTGTTTCTACTCAAACTGCTGCATTTTCCACAAAGGCATTGATCTCCACCTTTCAGGCTGGCACACTTACTTGATGACCCTTAAACTTAACTCAAGATCCATTTCCTCTTTGAAGGAACTGGGGTCCCACCTGCAAGGTGTGGGTGGCCTTGCCTCCCCTGTTCCCAGCCTGGGGACAGCCCAGGTTTCTGGAGCACAGGGTGAGGACCATCCCACCCCCACCAAGCACGTGCCAACTCCACAAAGAACTTGTTTATGCTGTAAGGTCAAGAGTTACAAACTCATCCAAATATATGTTCCTCAAAGTTCTTGGGGGTGAATGTGGATGTGGTGTATGCAACTTGTAGCATTTCCTGGGGTCAAAAGAAATAAATAAAGGCTATTTTTCATATAGGGAGAAACCATTAAGCAAACATTATACTATTTATGAAAGGAATAAAGCATATAAAGTGTAAACAAGTATTCATTTTTAACTCTCCACAATGATTCCTTTCTACTGTCATTTTTATCATCTAGCATGATGTTTCTTTGAAATAATTTACCGATGAACTATCATTTAGCAAGGTTTTTGTCTATAAGGTCAATATTTTTAAATTAACCATAATTCTATATACTAGTGACAATTAAAAATTAAATGTAAAGAGTAAAACATCAAAAAATCTAAGAATTCATGTAATAAAAGATGTGCAAAACACATCGGAAATCTATAAAACAGAAATCTATAAGGCATTACCGAGAAATTTAATAAGACCTAAATAAATGGAGGAAGAGAGCATGTTCCTGAACTCACTAGTGTAAAGATGTCACTTGTCCCCAAATTGATCTATAGATTCAATGCAATCCCAATACGTTTGTTTGTTTGTTTGTTTTTGCGGGGTGGTTGCAGGGGATGGGATCTGACAAGCGTATTTTACAACTTGTATGGAAATACAAAGGGCAAAAGCAGCTAAGACGCTCTTGAGAAGAAGAACCAGGTGGCACAGCTTGCGCTGCCAGATCAGGACTTATTATGAAGCCATAGTAATTAAGACGGAATGGCATTGCCTGTCAGTAGACAGAGACCAATGGAAGAGAAGAGAGAGGCCGGAAAGTGACCCCACATACGCAGCCACTTGACTTATGAAGAAGCACCTCAGAGCAGTGGGGAAAGGATGGGCTTTCTCCTAAGTAGTGCTGGGACAATTAGGTATCCATATGGGAAAAATGCATCAAAACTCAATTCCAGGGGGATTCTAGACTAAACGTGAAAGGTAAAACAATAACAACTTTATAAGACAATACAGGAGGGCTTCCCTGGTGGCGCGGTGGTTAAGAATCCGCCTGCCAGTGCAGGGGACACGGGTTTGATCCCTGGTCCGGGAAGATCCCACATGCCGCAGAGCAACTAAGCCCGTGCGCCACAACTACTGAGTCTAGGGCTCTAGAGCCGCGAGCCACAACTATTGAGCCCACATGCCACAACTACTGAGCCCGTGTGCCACAACTACTGAAGCCCGTGTGCCTAGAGCCCGTGCTCCACAACAAGAGAAGCCACCACAATGAGAAGCCCACGCACCCCAACAAAGAGTAGCCCCCGCTCGCCGCAACTAGAGAAAGCTTGCGCGCAGCAACGAAGACCCAACGCAGCCAAAAAAAAAAAAAAGACAATATAGGAGACTGTTTTCATGACCTTGAGGTAGGGAAAGATTTCTTAACTGAGGCAAAAGAACACTACCATGAAGAAAAATTGAACTTCATTAAATTAAGAACTTCTTTTCATCAGAAGACACCATAAGTGTGCCCCTTATTTGGAATTGATTTTTTAAAAACTAGAAAAAAATCCTGAGACTATTAGGAAGATTTGAATTCTGACTGGATATTTGATGATATTAAGGAATAATTATTAAATTTTTAAAGCTCTGATAATGGTGTTTTGATTATGTCAATAAAAAGGGAGTCCTTATCTTTTTTCTTTCTTTTTTTGTTTTTTTGGGCACACGGCACGGCTTGCGGGATCTTAGTTCCCCAACCAGGGATCGAACCCGGGCTGTGGCAGTGAAAGCACCAAGTCCTAACCACCAGACCGCCAGGAGTTCCCTTAATATTTTATGTAAGTCCCTCTCCGTCACCTGCTAACCCTTCCCCATGACCGTGGATATTACCTCTTCAGCGCCTTGGAGCATCCACAAGGCCCCTGCCCTACCTGCCGCAGCTGGCTCCCCTTGGCCTGCTCTGGTCTACTCGCCTCTCTTTTCAAAGCACGTTAGGTGCTGTCACTTCTTGAAAAACGTCCCCGCCATCCTGTTGCTCGCAGGGTAGAGACACAGCCAGGTGTGGCCTGCATCCTCGGGAACAGCCCTGCCCTTCCATCCCTGCTCTGGACCGGGCCACCCTGGCTGCCTTCATCGCTTGTCCTCACGATGCCCTGAGCCTAGGGCTGAGGGCTGTTCAGAGAGCAAACCCAGAGGTAAACCCAGGTGTCCACAGTGGAGGGAGTCAGAGGCCAACATGCTTGTCTTCTGCCCACACCTAGAACGTCACCTGCCTTTCTGAATGGCACCACGCGAGGGGCGTTGAGGAAGACAGGAAGGGCAGCTAGCACTTATGCTGTGCTTGGGTTTCTGTCCCATAAACACCATCTTGGGGAAGCTAGATGGCCTCACTTCTCTGAAGAGGCAGGGGGTGGGGCCTCGCTGCTCTGGGATGGGCCCTGTGTCCCCCCGCCACCTGCTGGGGTTAGCGTGCCGTCCTCACTGGGACAACCCGGGCTGGGTGTGGTCAGCAGTAAGGGTACACACGTCTCGCTCCTACTGTGGGGCCTGGTACTCCAGCGGGCGCTCTGTAATGGCGCCCCAACACCCACCCGAGGTCCTCTGTCTCAAGATCCTGTCCTTTCCCCATGGCCGTGCACACAGGGGGCGATCAGAACCGGGACACATCCGGATCCAGTGCAGTCACAGCAGAGAACGCCGTGAATCAGTCTGGGGTGGAGGGGGCTGCCGCTTCCGTCCTCTTACTGGGCTCTCAAGTTGAGAAGCGAAGAGTCTCGTTCTGTGTTTCTTGAAAAAGCAGAGCTGAGAGTGGCTCCGGGAGAGGAATAACCTCCTGCCCCCCAGGATCGTGCAGGAGCGTGAATACTGGCATCATGAGCTTCCTCCGGCCCAAGTGCCTGTTCTCAGCACCGCACATGTATTTCCTCATTCAGTCCTCAGGCTATAGATGGGAAACAGGCAGGGGACCACACAGCCCATGAGCACAGAGCCCGGCTTTGAACCCGCGCAGCTTGGTCCCAACCTCGACACCAGCCACCTCCCAACAGGCGCAGGGGGGCCGTCACACCAAGGGTTCCACAGCTGATCTCTTGGTTTCTTCTGACTGTGAAGTTCACTGATGCACTTGGCATTGCTGGTCCCCAGTTTTGTTCACATACTCCCTAAAGTAATTTAAAATATGTTTTATCTCCCTCACACATTAAGTTGACACCTAAAATATTTCATAAGTTTAAATAGCTACAAAAGAATACAATTTCTGGCATGCTGTAAATATTGACACTTAAAAATAAAACTGTCATTATCACTTTAAAATGTAACCAGATGGAATATAAATACCATATCAATTTGATATGCGACACGATCCATTACAAACAGTACATGATGAACCTCTAATGCTTAGACACCTCTTTCTGTTACCCACAGAAATCATCTTTTCCTTTGACTGCTGCCAGGTTATTTATCCTGAAATAATATTTTTACATTTGAAAGTTTTATGGATCACTCTACAACATACTTCTCTACAACAAAAACGTGTAAATAAATTGAAATTTTGTTTTATTTCCTGCGATGCTCTAAGTGTTAAAAATAATTCTTCTGGATTTATTTATCACTATGATTATCAGTTCACAATTGAGCAAAACACAAATATATGACACATTTGGAGGAATAATTCTCAGCCATGAAAAGTACACTTCTGTTGGAGATGCATCTTTTAATATTCATTCTTTTTTTAAATACATTTATTTATTTATTTTTGGCTGCGTTGGGTCTTCGTTGCCGTGCACGGCTTTCTCTAGTTGCGGCGATCAGGGGGCTACTCTTTGTTGTGGGGCGCGGGCTTCTCACTGCGGTGGCTTCTCCTTGCAGAGCACGGGCTCTAGGCGCGCGGGTTTCAGTAGTTGTGGCATGCAGGCTTCAGTAGTTGTGGCGTGTGGGCTCAGTAGTTGCGGCGCACGGGCTCAGTTGCTCCGCGTCATGTGGGATCTTCCCGACCAGGGCTCGAACCTGTGTCCCCTGCATTGGCAGGCGGATTCTTAACCACTGCGCCACCAGGAAAGCCCGGCAACGCGTCTTTTAAAGTAAGGAATGGGGCCCGGGAAGGACTGCTGGCCGGATTGAGACAAGGCTCGTTTCTGCAGATGTCAGTGCCGAGGGCCGTGTTCCCATCAGTGGTGGTGGGAATGGAAGGGGCTGTGTCACTGCAGCGCGGCAGCTCTGACCCTTCCCAGTGACGTGCCAAAGTCGCATAGTGAACCCCCCTGACAGTTACATGTGATGATCGACGGCTGGCCGGCTGACCCTTCAACGAGCTCTGCCTTCACGGTGAGGAAAGCCCCATGCTGGAAATCACCTGGCTTTCACAAGGATCTTTTATGACCCCAATAGAGTCTGCAAGAAAGGCGTGGTGGATCCGATCGCTGCCCAAAAGTCATGGCTCCTGCCTCTTCTCCCACTGGAACGGTTTATTTCTAGATCCGTTGACGCTGGGCTCAACCATGTGACTTGCGTAGGCCACTAGGATGTCAGCAGAGCTGCCCTAAGAGGCCTTAGATGCCGTTGTGGGGCTGGGCCCGGGACTTGGCCCCCTCCCCATGGCCCACACACGTCACCGAGAGGAACTTTCCTCATCCTGGACCCTGGGTGACCGGGGAGCCCCCAGTCCAAGCGTAGCTGGGCCAGCCGGCTGCCAGCTGGTGCACAGAAGCACAGTGAAATGAGTAAGCGATGTCACACAGCGAAAGCTGATTCAAAACCCCGAGGGGCTTTTTTTAAAAAAGGGAAATTGACAAACTGATTTCACTTGTGTTTTTTCTTGGCCGTGTGGCTTGCGGGATCTTAGTTCCCCAACCAGGAATTGAACTGGCACCCTCGGCAGTGAAAGCGCGGAGTCCTAACCACTGGAATTCCCTCAGAATTTATATATAACTGCAAATGAGTTAGAAGAGCCAAAAAGAAAATATCTTGAAAAAAGAACAAAGTTAGATGACTCACACCGGCAACTTCAAGACTGACTATAAAGTGACAGTCATCAAGGTGGTGTGGTCTGGGCAGAGAAGTACTTTCCTGAGATTGATGTCTAATATTCTTTCACTTAGAGGCACCAAGTTTAACTCAAGGTCTAAGGGGCATAAAATATTGTTCATTCATTTATACCTCTGCCAATAAAATGTTTTTAAAATGAAAGTTTTTATCGCTTCTTTAAATAAATTTTTTTGTCAAACTCTTAGAGCCGCAGATTTAGTTTATTCAATTTACGCAAAAATATGGCATAGAATCTGATTTGTAGAGCCTGTCCTCCTTGTCAAACCTGTCAGCCAAAGAGACACGCTCCTGTCAGAAGGCGACTTCGTTTTACAATTCAAATGCTAATATGTGTTTCCAGGAATTTTATAGAATCCACTTAGAATTAAATCAAGGAATGCATTTTGTAAGACAGATTACTAAAAGCAGTCAAAATTAAACTAAAGGTCTAAAGTAATTAATGTATCTGTTTTACAATGTGTTTCACGACCAAGAAAATAAATAGATATGCTCCTTAACATTACTTAATTTATAATAATACAGTGTAGCATGTACCCAGCATGATAAGGCACTTATGAAGCAAGGGGCTGGATAGGAAGCACGGTATTCCTTTGGTAAATGTGTGTGAATGTGTGTACTGATGTGTGTTTTTCGGCTTTTGAGATTAACTAAATGGGAATCAAGTATAAAAATCAGAAATAATTCCATTCATTTTTGTTAAACATCACAATCGGATTTTCTTAATGAATTTAAAGAGAAAGGCATATATACTGCTTAAAAACAAACACTCTGACAGCTCACGTGTCGTATTTCCTTTTCGTTGTTGGGAGTGGGAAATATTAAGCATTTGAGAAGCTGAAGTAAGATGAGGACTGATCAAAATTAGAGCAGTTCTTGAAATGATTTAATAAAATGGGTTTTAACTACCTCACTGATTAATGCTCATCCATGGTGAAAGAGACTGTGCAGAAGTTTCATCTGGGTTTTATCCAATGTATCTTGAAAACTGGGATAGTTCCAGAAGACACTCCAGTCCGATTTCACAGAACTGTCATTGTCACCGTCACTGTTTCAGCTCTGTGAAGGGGCTTTCTCTTTCCACCTCATGACAGGCCATCCAGGGTGAGTCCTGAGGTTAGCAAAAAAAGAGAATCGCTGCATATATCTAAAAAGGTATTTTTGGCATTTAGTATTTCTTATCAACGTCTTTGCTTTGCTCTCATGAGACTCCGCGGCCGCTCTGGTCTTCGATGCATATTGGGGACACAAGGGGAACAGCCTAGGTCACCCCTCCCCCAGCCCCACTCACTGAATTCAGAACATCCCAACAACCAACATGCCCAGAGCCTGGGCCCCAGGGCACACAGTCCAGGCCTGGCCATGAATAGTCTCCCAAGCTCAGGTCCAGGCCTGAGGTGGACTTCGGACAGGGGAGGGGCCTTCCTTCCTCACAGGGAGAAGCATCTGGAGAAGTGGGGCCTCTGGAAAGGGACCCTCGGAGCTCTTCATGCTCCCTGGTGATGTGGGGACCCAGGGGCTCCTCCCTAGCTCGGAGACCATGGTTCATCCACGCTCTGGGACTCAGACCGACTGACCTGGAGACGCTGGACGGGGCTCCCTGAGTCAGGAAACGCCGGAGCCACGCACGAGAGATGCAGGCTTCTGATCCACTCCTGCATCGCTGCTGGAAGGGAATGTGGTCCGTGTCCTCCACACCAGACGTAGAAAGGGCACTTGTGTGTTACGATGACTCGCACCTCGGGAAATTTAACCGGTAAGTTTCTGCCTACAACTTTATCCACAGGATAGGAAAGGGCTGGGACAGCTACGCCGAGTGGTTCCAAGATGGTACAGGACAGACAAGGGGCCTGGTCTGGACCGCTTAGATGGGTCAGTACCCTAATGAATTCCTATGGGACACTCAGGATCGTTAGCATCAACCCCTTACATTTGTTTTCCTTTTTTATTGTGGCAAAATGCACATAACACACAACGCACACAACATAAAAGCTACCATTTTAAAGTATGTGGTTCAGTGGCATTAAGTATTTGGTTGGCCAAAAGGTTTGTTCGTTTTTTTCCTGAAAGATGGCTCTAGCAGCGCTTAGTTGTCTTTAACTTTATTCGAAACAATTTTGTTGGATTGTATGTGACAGCTGTCATACCAGCACGCATTTTAAAAAACCTTATCAAAATTGACGAATTTTTGTGTAATTGAACGTGGAAGAAAAAAGCAACATTTTAGGCATATTATGCTTTATTATTTCAAGAAAGGTAAAAATGCAACCGAAACGCAAAACAAGATTTGTGCAGCGTATGGAGAAGGTGCTGTGATGGATCGAATGTGTCAGAAGTGGTTTGAGAAGTTTCGTGCTGGAGACTTCGCACTGGACAAAGCTCCATGGTCGGGTAGACCAGTTGAACTTGATGGCAATCAAATCGAGACATTAATTGAGAACAGTCAACATTATACCACGAGGGAGACAGACGACATACGCAAAATACGCAAATCAAGTGTTGGAAATCATTTGTACAAGCTTGGTTATGTTGATCGCTTTGATGTTTGGGTTCCACATAAGTTAAATGGCAAAAAAAACTTCTTGACTGTATTTCCCCATGCGACTCTCTACTTAAATGTAACGAAAACATTCGTTTTTAAAACAAATTGTGGGGACTTCCCTGGTGGCGCAGTGGTTACGAATCCGCCTGCCAATGCAGGGGACACGGGTTCGAGCCCTGGTCCGGGAAGATCCCACATGCCGCGGAGCAACTGAGCCCGTGCGCCACAACTGCTGAGCCTGCGCTCTAGAGCCCGTGAGCCACAACTACCGAGCCCACGTGCCACAGCTACTGAACCCCGCGTGCCTAGAGCCCATGCTCCGCAACGAAGCGTAGCCCCCGCTCGTCGAAACTAGAGAAAGCCCACGCGCAGCAACGAAGACCCAACGCAGCCATAAATAAATAAATAAATAAATAAATAAATAAATAAATAAATAAAAAAAACCAAAATAAAACAAATTGTGACGGGCGATGAAAAGTGGATACCGTACAATAACGTGGAACGGAAGAGCTTGTGGGGCAAGCGAAATGAACCACCACCACCCACATCAAAGGCTCGTCTTCATCCAAAGAAGGTGATGTGTATACGGTGGGATCGGATACTATGAGCTCCTTCTGGAAAACCAAACGATTAATTCCAACAAGTACTGCTCCCAATTAGACCAACTGAAAGCAGCACTTGACAAAAAGCATCCAGAATTAGTCAGCAGAAAACGACAATCTTCCATCAGGGTAACACAAGATGGCATGTTTCTTTGATGACCAGGCAAAAACTGTTAGATTGGCTGGGAAGTTCTGATTCATCTGCCGTATTCACCAGACATTGCACCTTCAGATTTCCATTTATTTAGGTCTTTACAAAATTCTCTTAATGGAAAAAATGTCAATTCCCTGGAAGACTATCTTTGCTAAAAAAGATAAAGTTCTGGGAAGATGGAATTATGAAGTTGCCTGGAAAATGGCAGCAGGTAGTGGGACAAAATGGTGAATACGTTGTTCAATAAAGTTCTTGGTGAGAATGAAAAATGTGCCTTTTACTTTTACTTTAAAACCGAAAGAACTTTTGGGCCAACCCAGTACATTCATAAAGTTGTGCTATCATCACGTCTGCTCTAGTCCCAGACTTGACGTGTCATCACCCCAAACAGAAAGCCTGTACTCAGCAGCACCCCGCACCAGCCCCGGCAACCACTACTCTGCTTTCTGTGCCTGTGGCTTTGCCACTTGGCATAGCTCGTGCAACTGGAGTCATGCAGTGCGTGGCCTTGTGTGTCTGGCTCCTTGCACTGAGCATAATTTTGATCCCCTGCATTTTGAGGTTCCCTTTATCTAGGGTAACATGCCCACTGTTGGCTTCCAGGTGCAACTGTGGCAGAAGTGAAGGTGGGCCCCAGCACCCGAAGCCCATCACCCTGTCACAAGCCCAGGAACCCAGCTCTCCGGCTCTCCCCTCCAGCAAGGCCGAGGGCACCATCCTGGGGCTGGGACCAGCTGGGTCCCAGCTCTGCGGTCTCTCTCTCTGGCCTCCTTGAGGGTAAACACTGGCGAACGATCCAGGCTGAGTGCTTGGGTCTCCTTCAGCCCAAGGAGCCTGGGATTCCCATCATTTCTTATTAAGGTGTTGGTTACTAATAAGGCCTGGTGTGTTAAGCGTCAGGGACATTCCTGCTTTGATGTGGCTCAAGAAGCTGCAAACCAAGGTTTCCGTCCCTGAGAGTGGAACCCGGGCCCGGTGAGAGCGGGGTGGGCTGTTCCGTGTCCACAGTCGTGGTCAGGCTAGGCCTGGCTTGGTCTCGCCAGGAAGAGCCGGGACGCAGGTCTGGTCCCGTCTGCCCAGTGCACTGGAGTCTCCAGGTGGCTAAGGCCCCTATCTTTGAGCGGTGTGTGCTGCATATGACACTCACCTCTCCAGACCCGGCCCCGACCCCGCGGGACCCCAGCAGCCAGGCAGAGATGGAGCCCCACACGTGAAACGATGAGTTGTGAGCAGCGGAGGAAGGGGAGGGGGGGAATGTGTGCCCCACAGGCCCCAGGAGGGCCCCAGCCCCTGCCCCGAGATGCCCGCCACTTAGGGGCGTCCTAGAGAAAGACCTCTGGGAGCAGGGCCAGCGTGGGGAGAGGCACGGCAGCAGCCTCCAGAGGCTCCGGGAGACGGCATCTCAGGACCACCGGAACGGAAGGGTTCTGGGAAGATGTTCACAGTGAGACCAGGAAAGACCTGACACACTGAGTTTAAAAAATTAAGATTCCAAGTAGGAGTTCTGAAGCTGAGGAATATCCTAAAAGTAATGGGAGAATAAGGAAACAGAAGAATCAATGTTTTTTTGACCTTAAAGAACTTAAAAAAACAACAAAAAAGTGTGGGACTTTGAACTCCAATAAAATGTTCCATCAGGAGCAGAGAAGAGGTGCAAAAGAAACAGAACACAGGCACAACACAGCACCGTTTAGACACAGACGGTGAGCTGCCGGTGCCTTGCCGCTGGCACTGGCTCTGCAGTGACTAAGCACGTGTGTGTTTGGGGGTGATTCCCCCCGCCACCCCGCTTCCTGTGACTCACTCAGCGGCAGCAGATTTGTAATAATTTCCTGGGAAGTTACTCATTAGCTGATTTCTCCAGATTACTTTCCACGGTTGGGCAACCAACGAGCCAGTGTCCAAGAGAGAAGCCGGGAGGTAGAGGTGTTCCGGCTGAGAGACCCAGGGAGCCTGGGGTCTGCAGAGGCCCCCGAGGGAGGGCCGGCTTGCCCAGTGCCCCTCCCTGATGGATCAGGGCAAGTTGTCGGAGGGCTGTGAGGCCAGGTGAGGGCGAGACGGGAAGACGAAGGACAGAGATGGGGTACCTTTCGAGAGTACCTGAGAGTGTCCCGGGGACCCCTGGGGACCTTGAGGGTTTGGGGGAGGAGAGGTTTGGTCCCTCTGGGGCAGGGCCTGGAGGAGGCGGGACACAGGGAAGGGCTGGGCCACGCTCTCCCTCACCAAGGGCGAGGGCTGGTCCAAGGGCAACTCGAGGGGCAGAGGAGCCCAGGGGCGGGGCTCACAGCACAGGTGGGGCAGGGCGGCTGGAAGAGGCAGAGGAGCGGGGTCTGTGTCGGGGCAATTGGACTCCCAGACCCTGCTAGGTGGGGCTCTTTGGAATTTGCAAAATCACCCCCAAGTAGAGTTAGCTTTGGACCTGTGCTGCACCTGGGGGCAGGGGGTGCGGGTGTGGGAGGACTAATGCCCGCTCACGACCGTGACACCAGTACACCTTGCCCCCCACCTGGGCATGCCCACGATGACGCCCTCCAGCCCAAGACCAAGAACACAGCAGCAGCTGAACGTGTCGGGCTGTTGCTCGCTGCAGTGAGGGAGAACACGCATCTTGAGGAACCAAGGGGGCGTCTTTAGAAAAGACTTAACTTGTGTGCATTAAGAGTCCTGGCGCCACTGGCTGAGAACAGCACACATGCTTCCTCCTACAGCTGAAGCCAGGAGTCTGAACTTAGTCTTGCTGGACTAGAGGCGAGGCTGGCAGGGCCGGCCCCTTCTGGAGGCTCTAGGGGAGAATTCACTCCTCGACTCTTTCAGCTTTTGGACTCGGCCCACATTCCTTGGCTTGTGGGTGCATCACTCCAATTTCTGCCTTCATTGTCACACTGCCTTCTCCCCTTCTGTAGACAAACGTTCCCTCTTGTAAGGGTCCCTGTGAGTTACACCAGGCCCACCCCGACAGTCCAGGGTAATAGACCCACCTCAATACCCTTAACTTAATCCCACGAAAAGTCCCATTTGCCATAAAAGGGAGCACTCACAGGTTCTAGGGATCAGCAGGTGGACGTCTCGGGGGCCATCATTCAGCCTCTAGCACAGCGGAATCTGGGATGGGGTGAGGTCATCTGGGGGAGGGCTGAGCAAGTGGGGTCTGCTCCGCATTAGACTTGGTTTGCTCTTGGGAAGAGGGGGTAGCTTTGTGACTGGGCATCTTATCGGTCTTGTTGGGAGGGAGGGGCAGCTGTGGGTGGTAAAGCAGTAGGAATCGCTCAAGTCAGCAGGGGGCAGGTGGGGGGAATGGTTGGCCACTTCTGTTGTCTGGACAACTCATGGTTTTGTCTTGGTCCATCACAGTCACAGACTGACCTGTGCGATGTCCACATCCTGTGAAATTGCTGGGGTTCAGCAGCACACAGGCCGTGCTGTGAAGGCCAGGCCAGCTCCCAGATGTCAGGGGCTGCCCTGCTCCAGGCTTCCACATCCAGTCTCAGCTGGGGGAGGAGAAACATTTCAAACCGGATAAGAGTTTGGATTTTGATTATCAACTGGAATGAACTGGGCTTATGTCATTCTGGTCTGGACTGGACTTTCCAACAGCAGACCAGAGGGGCCACGGATGTACTGTTTACTTACCTGCTTTGCTCACTCCTGGGCCCCCAGGGCTTAGGACAGGGCTGAGAAAAGGGAAGACGGCAAGTGTTGGCAAGGCTGTGGAGAAACTGGAATTCTTATATGTTGCTAATGAAAATGTAAAATAGTGCAGCCACTTCAGAAAATACTCTGGCAGTTTCTCAAATGGTTAAACATAGAATTAGCATTATGACCCAGAAATTCCATTCCTAGGTATACACCCAAGACAAATAAAAATATAAGTCTGCACAAAAACTCATACACAAATTTCCACAGGAGCATTATTCATACATAGAACCAAACAGTAGCAACAACCCAAATGTCCATCAGCTGATGAGATTTTG
This sequence comes from Eschrichtius robustus, assembly GCF_028021215.1. Taxonomy (NCBI): domain Eukaryota; kingdom Metazoa; phylum Chordata; class Mammalia; order Artiodactyla; family Eschrichtiidae; genus Eschrichtius; species Eschrichtius robustus. Next base: position 83,802,677 of record NC_090840.1, read on the forward strand.
TGGTCTTATCCCTACAACGGAATATTATTTAGCGATTTAAAAAGGAAAGAAGTACTGAAACACACTACAACATGGACGACCCTTGACAACATTATGACACTGAGGACCACACATTGTGTGATTCCATTTGTATGGAAAGATCCAGAAGAGGCAAATCCCTGGAGCCAGAAAGTGGAGTCGTGATTGCCAGAGGCTGGCGGTGGAGGGGGATGGGTAAGGGGTGCTGGGTTTCTTTTGGAAGCAATGAAGTGTGCTGAAGTTGACCCTGGTGATGGCTGGCCACAAGGCAAAGGCTGGCAGGTCCACATGACCCAGAATGTTCTAGGCCCGTGTGGCTGAGGTGGAGGGGGACAGAGAGCCACGGTAGGAAGCTGGCAGGTCTGGCCATGCCAGGCCCTGGAGGAGTCTGAATTCTAATATTTTATTTTAAGTGCCAGGAAGCCTCTGGAGGTTATGAGCAGGGTGGGGGTGGGGTGGTGTGTGTGTGTGTGTGTGTGTGTGTGTGTGTGTGTGTGTGTACGTGCGCGCGCGCCTGTGTGTGTGTGAGAGACATGGTCTGATTATAATTTAAAAAGATAAACATACTCTACTGGCCAGGGAGCTAAGAATGTTTTTACATTTTTAAAGGGTTGTCAAAACAGAAAAAAAAAGATAACGCGACAGGGATCATATCCAACCTGCAAAGCCTGAAATAGTTACTGTCTGGCTTTTTATCGAAAAAGTTTGCTGACCTCCGCATGTCTTCAGAGAAGACCAAGGGCGGAGCCGTCAGTCCTTTCTTGGGTGAAAGAAGGATCTGGGGGAGGGATTGAGAGTGAGGCTTTGCCCTGGATGAGATGCTGTTGGGAGGGGGTAGTTTTGTGACTGGGTCTAGAAGGAGGGGGACGGAGAGCCGGAATGAAGCGGCGCAATGCAGACCACCCAGGACCTGCTGTCACCTGTCCCCACTTACACGTCCCCTGGACTCCTGCAGACACCGTGGGTGACCATTCATCCTCCTACATAAGTAGGTACCTAATGTTTTTTAATAAGACATTTGATACTTTTTATTATCGTGGTAAAATACACACAACACAAAATTAACCATTTTAACCATTTTTAAAGTGTACAATTCAGTGGCATTAAGTACATTCACCATGTTGTACAGCCATCATCATTACCTAGTTCCAGAAACTTTCCATCACCCCAGATGGAAACGCTGTATCCATTAGGCAGTCACTCCCTATTCCTCCTCAGCCCCGGGCAACCGCTGATCTGCTCTCTGTCTTTAGGGATCTGCCTATTCTGGACATTTCCTATAAATAGAATGTAAAGGAAAAAACTTTTGTTTTACTTTACATTGCTTACAACACTTTACTCACAATATTTCCCTTCTGACACTTCTGGTCCCTCAACGTGTGGGTGTTTTTCCCACACCAAGCAATTCTGCAACACCAGCTGGTACCCTGCAATTAACTCCGTCCTGACCCCATCTACCAGGAGACAGCATCGGACCCCCCCCCCACCGCCCCGGCGAAGGGCTCAGCCACAGGCTGTCCTGTTCTCCAGTGCCGATGGCACCATCACCCGTGCTACTGATGCCAGAGACTGACCCTCCCCTCAGGTCCCATGAATTTGCTAGTGCAGCTCACAGAACTCTGGAAGACATTTAACTTACTAGATTTCATTATAAAGAACAGTTTATTATGAAGAACCAGTTTATTACAAAGAACAGAACTCAGGAACATCCAGAAGGAAGAGATGTGCAGGGCAAGGTGTGTGGGAAGGGGCGTGGAGCGGCCAGCCCACCCCGGGCACGCCCCAGCACCTCCGCGCGCTCACTAACCCGGAAGCTCTGACCCCGTCTGCGTGGGTTTTTATGGAGGTACCACTGCGTAGGCACGACTGATCAAAGTCCCAACCCTGTAGTCATGGGGAGTTCCTCTAGCAACCAGCCCCCTTCCCCAAAGTCTCCTCATTAACATAAAATCAGGTGCCACTGAAAGGGGCTTGTTAAGAATTAATTCCAAAGGACACCGGTGTCTCTCTCATCTCCTAGGAAATTCCAAGGTTTTTGAGAGCTCTGTACCAGGAATGGGAGGAACATCAAATTTCTGTTTCTTATTATAAATCACAAAATCACATGGAATCACACAATCTGTGGCCTTTTGTGTCTGGCGTGTTTCACAACCTCATGTTTTCAAGGGCCATCTATGTTGTAGTGTGCGTCGGTACTTCATTTCTTTTTATGGCTGAATAATATTCCACGGTGTGGACACACCACACTTTGTTTATTCACTTGCTGAATTTGTTAATTATCTTTAACAGTCTTTATGGATTTTTTAGGATTTTCCGTGTATAAGATCACATCACCTGCGAATAGAAGTAGCTCTACTTCTCTCTTTCCAATGTGGACGCCCTTTATTTACTTTCTTGCCTAACTGCTCTGGCTGGAACTTCCAGTCCTACGTTGCACGTTAAGTGGTGAAACTGGCATCTTTGCCTTGTTCCTAATCTTGGGGCAATTAAAAAATTTTTTGACTTGGCTGTATTTTCTAATGTTCTTCAGTGTATGTGCACCACTTTGTACACTTGTGCAATAAAAAAAGATGAATTTTTAAAAAGAAGTCAATGCCTAAAAATGTTTGGGTAAATTTAAAGAGCATTCTTCCCCCAGAGGGGAAAATAACTAGAAAGATTGTCTGTTTTTGTTGTCAGATTCATCAAGATAACAAACTAAAGTCAAGTATGATTTAAAAGTTTTAAAAGATGTGCAGCCCTCATTGGTGGTACACAAACCTGGTCAGACCTGGGCTCAGAGCGTGGCAGTCAGCCCCACCCAGCAAGGGGGGCCCCAAATAGAGAGACTGAGCCTGACTCCCCTGAGGGTGGTTGACGGTGTCCGGCACTTGCACTCGGTTTCGGCTGCTGTGTCCTGCCCTCTGCTGCATGAAGGGACAGCACGAGGGGCTGGGTGCGGTCGGAGTTTGGGGTGCATCACTCCAGGCTGGGGCAGGTGAACAGAGACAGAAAAGGGCTGGACCCACCAAGGACACAGTGTAAATGACTGCATTTCTATGTACTGAGCCACCAACAATTGAACAATTTCATTTGCAGCAACGAATGGACCTAGAGGTTATCATACTAAGTGAAGTAAGTCAGATAAAGACAAGTATCACATGATATCACTTACATGTGGAATCCAAAAAAATGAAGACGTAGAAAACAAACTTACGGTTACCAAAGGGGAAAGTGTGGGGGGGGGGGGCGGGGAGGGATAAATCAGGAGATTGGGATGAACAGATACACACACTGCTATATATAAAATAGATAAACAACAAGGACCTACTGTAGAGCACACGCAACTGTACTCGTTATCTTGTAATAACCTATAATGGAAGAGAATGTACAAAAAGAATATATATATTTACATATATATAACTGAATCACTTTGCTGTACCCCTGAAACAATGTAAATCGACTATAATTCAATTTAAAAAATAGAATAGAAAATAGTATATGTCACACCTAGCTTAAGCAAAAAATAAATAAAATTAAAAAAGAAAAAAGAAAAATTTAAAACCTAATAGCATCAAAAACACAGAACAGGAATACAGCTAACAAAAGATGTTTAAGATCTTTATTTACACTGAAAACAGCACGGCATTACTAAAATTAAAGATATAAGGGAATAGAGATGTATTAAGTTCATGTTTTTAAGACTCAACATTCTGAAGATATCTGTTCTCCCCAAAGTGACCTAAAAAGCCAATGAAGTTCCAATCACAACAATCCCTCCACCAGTTTTTCAGGTAAAATTACACTTGAGGTGCAGTTAAGAAAATGAACAGCCATGCCCCAGACTGGGAGAAAACGTGTGGGAAACAAGTATCTGACAAAGACTAGTATCTGGGACACAGAGGGAATTCCTAGCACCCAGTGGGTAGGAATTCCTATCTACCCAACAGAATGATGAACAGCCCAATTTTATTTTATTTAATTAATTAACTAATTAATTTATTTTGGCCATGCCACATGGCTTGAGGGATCTTAGTTCCCTGACCAGGGATCGAACCTGTGCCCTCGGCAATGGAAGTGCCGAGTCTTAACCGCTGGACCGGCCAGGGAATTCCCAAACAGCCCAGTTTTAAACAGGGCAAAATATGTGAGCAGAGGCTTCCGGGAAAGATATATAAATGGCCAGTAAGTATAGGAAAAGATGCTCAATATCATTGTACATTAAGAAACACAATTAAAATGAGATGGAACACATATTCACTAGAAAGTCTAAAATTATAAAAGACTGACAATGCCAAACACTGGTGAGAACGTGGAGCAGCAGGAAGGTTTATGTGTCGTTGGTTGGAGTGTAAAATGGTGTAATTACATTGGAAAACGGTTTGGCAGTTCTTAATAAAGTTGAACACTTACCATAAGTTCCAGAAATTTTGCTCATAGTTGTTTGCCCACGAGAAATGGAAACACGTGTATTTGTACACAAATGTCCACGGCGGCTTCATTCATAATAACCAGATTGAAAACAGCTCAAATGTCCCATCCACCAACAGGTGACAGGTGAACTGGCTGTGAGGCCACGGAGTACCATCAGAAATAAAGAAGAACAAATCCTGATGACGCAACAACACGGATATTCCAAAACATCACCGAGTCAAAGAGGCCAGAAACAGAAGAGTGCATACAGTAGTTCCAGAAGCAACCTGGCGTGTAAGACCAGACCTACGGTGCAAGAGACCAGGCCAGCGGCTGCCTCGGTGGGTGTGGGGACTGACGGGGAACTGGATGTACACGTTTGAAGAGAGTCATCCAGCTGTTCACTCAGCAGGTTCTTAACTCTGTGTGAATTACATCTCAATAAAGTTGATAAAAGGCAAGCAGGGTGGCTGCACCCTTCTGGGGAAGCAGTGGCTAGGAGGGACCCCCGGCAGACTTTTGGGGTGCTGGTGCTGTCCTGTTCCTGAGTCTGGGCGCCAGTGACATGAGTGTGCTCTTTTGCGAAAAATTCAATAAGCTCAACATTTACGTGCCCTTTTCTCTATTCAAATGACTCTTTACTTAAAATAATGTTAAAATACATGGAGCTGGAGAAAGACAGAGGGCGAGGTCGTGGGCAGGCCCGTATTCGCTTTCTTTACGGCTTCTCCTGGCCAGCGTGGACAGGGTCGAATGCCTCACTGGGTAGCTGTCGTCTGCAGCACCATGTGGCGGAGTCACGGGGTGGCCCTTCTGACGGCCCCGGGGCCACCGAGCCGGCCAGCCAACACCCTCCGCTATCTGTCTCCACCTGTCCTCGCAACCAAAATGCCTTTCCCTCTGACTGACAGGACGTTTCCAGACTTAACCTGCAGTTCTCGGTACGGGGCAGAGAACACGCGCTGCGGCCGTGGCTCACAGCCCCGCAGTGGAGCCCCCGGGAGCACGTGGAGCGCTTCATCGTTCACACCGCTCGTTTTATTTAACCTCACGATCACCATCCTAAAGACGAGGAAGCGGAGACTGGAGAGCCCGAGAGAAGCTCAGAGGGGCGACATCCCCGACCTTCTCTTCAGACGAAGAGGACGCCAGGCAGCCCAGAGGGGACTGACTCTGCTGCACACGGGGACGCGCGTTTTCCTGCAGGACACGCTCGAGTCCCTCCACTGGGGGCTGGGCCCCGGCTCTTCTCCCTCCAGGTCCGCAGCGCTGCAGACCCCAGTCCTGCGTGCCAGAGGCTCAGCGAGATGAGGCTGGGTCTGGGGTCTGTCACGCTGATGGCTCCCTTAAGAGAACAGGTTCCCCGAGGCTGGACAGGTGGCGGTGACACCAAGCCTGCGGAGGGAAGTCCTTCAGGGACGACATCACCCTAGCTCGGTTTCTGCATTTAACCGTGAAGATGGAACAAGAAGGTTAACTTATGAGGAATGTTCTTGACTTGTCGACAAGACAAAGAATAAAAGAAACTAATCATTATCGAGAGCTTTCCTGTATGTTAGTTTATCTGACAAGTCACCTGAGAAATTTCAAATGATCTGAAGGAACAAAACCAAAAGAAAGGATATTACACCAAGCACTTTACTGGTAACACCTTTTTAATAGGTCAAAGTAACTGTACAGTTCATTATATTCTTCCTGAGAATAATTTATATCCCCCAACAAACTAAAGAGAGGGCATATTTTTCAAAATTATTTAACAGAATGGATGGTAAAACTGGACATCAAAAGGAAACCAAATCTCTGTTTTGCCCAATTCTTTCCTGGGAAGACAGACACAATGAAGGGTTAGTTAACTCCCGCGGCTGTAAAATAGTCAACATGGCTTTAATCTTTCTTTATAAATTATATAAAAATGGAAAACAGGGATGGTTCCAGAACTTCTTCTCAACGCAGTTTGGAGGTGCTCTGGTACAAAGCATTTCTGCTTCCAAGAGAAATAACAGCGCTACAAAAAACTGGCACATTATTCTGGTGAAAAAAGACAAAAGTTTTTAGTGTGTTCTACAGCTAGTTTCCAACCAAATGCTTCACATACTCACATGAAAGTAAAAGGCAGGAAAGACAAGAGGGTTGTAGTTTTTTTCTGAAATTACTCAAGTCTTCAAAATATAGCTTTTATATTCTTTCTTTGTAAAGTGGTATTAGCATATTGCAACTGAACAGTGTTCTAACGACAAAAATTCCAGCCCGGAGAGTAAGTCTGCGGGTTGGCAAAGGGATTCTCAGCCCCTTGGGTTTCCTGGAATCCTCCGCTTCCTCCTGTCTTCTTCCAAGGACCAGTCCGGCCAGTTCAGGAACCAGTGCATCACTGCCTCGGCCGCTTCCACGAAAGTACATCCTGATGTGAACAAAATCTGTTCTTCGTGATTCTTTAAAAGCTTCTCATGTACAATTTTTATTCTGAGAAAAATGCCACATTTTGGATCCCGGACTTTTCTGAACACCATGATTAAAGAACCAAAACCAAAACAACCCACATCAAAATGCGGTTAAACTTGTATGAGATTTTCAACCAGCCTCAGCCAGAGTGTTGGCGCTGTGAGTGCTGGCGCCCACGGCCGGGCAGAGCCTCGCTGCTGGTGGCGGCGGAGCGGGGAGCAGGCCCCGGCACTCAGTGCGGCCTCGTCTGCCCCAGGGCCTTCAGTCTGGCCTGGTCGATGACATCGAGCAGGTTCTTGGCGTCCACGGCCAGGGCGTGTGCGGCCGTCAGCATCTGCTTCTTGTACTCCTGCTGCAGGCTGGTCATGACGTACTGCTGGGCCAGCTTCATCTTGTTGATGAGCTCCCCCAGGTCGGAGTTCAGCAGCTTCTGGGCCATCTCAATCTGCAAGAACAAGAGGGTCAGGAGAGCCTCCTGCAGCCAACACTCAGGGCATTCTTAGGCGCTTTTCTTAGGTGCCTCCAGGAGAAGAAACTTTCTTCCTTCCCCTAAACAAGACAGAACCTGGTCTTCACCTCCAGGCCCGCACGCTTTCTACTGCACCTGCTCCAAGACCTCCCTTTGCTATGCAGGAGATGGTTCAAGGATGTCACCAGACACTTGCTCCACTCTGATGTAAGCTCTAGACCCTTCCAAGCGGATCAGAGGTGGGAAGCGGGGGCAAGGGCGGTGGAAGGAGCCACAGGGCTGGAAAGCTTTGCTTGGGGTCTCTCGCGATCCCTCCGACCTGTGTACTTAACCAGCGGCGATCTAGCCACGTGCTCTTTCAACAATCAGCGAGCACTTACTGTACACAAGGCCCTTGGAGTCGTGGACTCAAGAGTGACCCAGTGTGCCTGTGCTCACAGCCCAGTGTGGGGGAAGCACGCACAGAGCTGCCCACCGCACGCGGGAAAATCACGCCATAGAAATGGGCCCGGGGAGGAGCAGTTCACTCCTTCTGAGAGGGGCGGAGACTCCACAGAGGAGAACTCGCCTGCATGTGGCCGAGACTGCGTGAGCCGGCTGGCTTCCTCCGTGAAGGGCCTCGTAAGGCCCCCCACGTTCACCTTGGTCCTGCTGAACTTAGCAACGGGGAGGCCTAAGGAATTTTAGGAAGGGGAATAACATAATCGAGACGGGGCTCTGGTGGCAGTGCGGCAAGTAAACGGAAGGGCAGGGAGAGCCCAGAGGTGGAGTAAGCAGCTGAGAGGCTGCTGTGATACCTCAGGGAAGAGGGGACGCGGCCGTGAGGATGGAGAAGCAAGGCCCGACCTGAGACTCGTGGGTGACACAGGCTGTCCGCACGTGCGTACGTGCGTGCGTGCGCGCGCGCGCGCGCGCGCGGTTCGTGCTGGGCAGGGTGGTGAGTGCATGCTGGTCCCACTGACCCTGCAAGCAGAATGTGCTACAGGGGCAGACGTCCCGCGGACAGCTAGCGCCCGGGGCACAGGGAGTGGGCCCACTCACAGCACAGAGGGTGAGGGCCTCAAACATCTGGATCTGTGGGCGTGGGGAGCCCTGCCAAGGACAAAAGCCATCTCTAAAACGCAAGTCCGGGGAGCACCTTGGGGGCGGCCACCATCGGGGCAGCAAAGAAAGGCTGGGGGTGGGGCGGGCAAGGCTCTGAAACTCCAGGGGTCTCGCCAAGGGGTCAGGGCGGTGGGGGGATGGCCTCCGGTGACCCCTGGGCGGGTGCAGTAGAGAGGTCAGGGACAGCTGGGTCCAGAGGGCGGGAGGGGAGCAGGAAGAAGCACACGGCGTGCGGAAGAACCAGGTACACAGAGGTCACTGCAGCCGTTATCAGCTCACGTAGCAAGTTAGAAGTGGTCCTGCCAAACTATCCACCCATTAGGGTACCACCTGCTTTTGCCTCTGGCACCTGGAGCGTCTTCATTCGGGGCAAAATCCTTGCTCACTGTGGAAAACCAATTAAATTTCTAATAAAGCAGATAAACTAGCTCATCTCCAAACTGGAGAGAAATATTAAGCTACACGGTGACACCAGTCAGAGGCATTTCCCAAAACGATTTAAGTGGTGTCATGCAGGCGAACTGACGCCACTTACAGGACCAGCTGCAGGAGCTGTGCCTGACGGCCCCGCGTGTCCAGACACCCTGCTGGGCGTGCTGCCCTCGGACACGACCTCCGAGGAGGACGCAGCCTCGCCGCAGACGTAAAACCTCAGCCTGACCGGGAGGAAGCATCAGCCTTTAGAGAACTTCCCTCAGCTCCACGTCAGGGAGGCTCTGGAACACGGGGGCCTACACTCTGTCGCAGAAGACGGCGCGGGGCTGAGGGGCTGCCCCAGGAGAGAGGCGCACAGACACGCTGGGCGGCGTCAGGGGCCACGTGAGCCCCAGGCCGTCTCCAGCCAGAGGGAGAAGCATTACTGGGGTGACTGGTGAACCCGGACCACCACCTGCTGACAGATGAGCACACTGGCCAGTGTTAAATTCCAGGACGTGGTGACCGTGCAGGGTAAGAGAACGGCCCGTTATTCGAAAACACAAACGCAAACACTAAAGGTAAGAGGGCGAGGTGCGCACAAGCGGCCGCAGGTGGCCCTGGAGAAGTAAAGCCTGCGCGTGCAGAGAGAGGCCGCAGACGGCGCAGACGGTGAAGGCGGCGCGGTCCGGGCGAGGGTGCTCGCAAGCTCTCGGTGCTGCTCTCAGAGCTTTTCCGCAAGTTTGAAATCATTTCACAGTAAAAACGAAGAAAACAGAAACAAGCAGAGTGCCTGCAGGGGGAAGGACAGATCACGCACCCCGAGAGAGAAAGCAGAAAAGTGGACACTGGAGCTGGAAGGGCGAGGCGCGGGAAGCGAGCAGGGCTGGGTGCAGACCCCAACGCTAAATAAGCCTATTTACTAGTTACGAGGAATGTTTATATCGCTGCTTTAAGTGGAAAACCAAGGTCACTTGCAAACTCGAATTTTTCCAGAGGAATTCGAGGAAGGAGGGCAGGATGCCTCTCGCGGTCCGTTTCCACAGCCTCCGTCCTCTCTCTGGAGGGTTCCAGGGCGGCAGCAGCCCCAATCCTGCGCTCCCCACCTGTCCTCACGGACGCCCCGTCCTTCAGGCCGGGACCCCACACGCGGTGCGGTGGCTCCACACGGCCCCGAAGGTGGACGGCCAGGCGCCGGAGTCCCGCCCTGGGGCCCGGCCAGGAGGTCACGCCTGCAGAGCGCGCGCTGTGCTCGCCCCGCCACACTGCCCTCTGGATGAGGCCCTACCTCTCGGTGGGTGCTGGCGGGCAGGACGGGAATGGTCTCATCCACGGTGGCCAACAGCGTCCTCAGGGCCAAGCCGACTTCCTAACAGACAGGACCACACCCAGCGTTAGGACGCACGTCAAGGAGTTTCACGCCAGCAATGACAGTGTTTCCTTCCAGTTACATGATTTTTCATTTCCGTTTCACCACTTTAGGGAAAATTTCTTTCTTTTTTTTTTTTTTTTTTTTAAAGGAAAATTTCTGTGTTTCTCTTCCACAGTGCTGAGCCTGATCTCATTAAGTTATGAGGCAATTTCCCCCAGATTCAGATCTCTGAATACTCACTGCTCTACTGTCTGGGGAACCGGGGAATGGAGGCTCATGTAAGAAAAGCCGCGAGGGTGCCCAGGGAAGGCGGTGCTGGGGCCGTGTGCGCTCCATGACTCTCTTCTCTCCCCAGTGCTTGCCAAAGCCTCGTGGGCCACCAAAAAGGATGTAACTGCTGCCACACGTGGGAACGACAGGTGGCAGTCTGCTATGGAGGCCATTCTGACCCCAGGGCTTCGTCCACTATGTACACGGAGCACAAGAGCCCTCCCCCTGCCACTCGGAGCTTAAAGGGACCAATTGTGATTAAAAACGACATGACGTTAGAGTTAAAATGTTTGTCGCTGTCATTCTTATGAGGGTCAGCTATGTAATGACTCAGGTGCTAAGTTATACATGCAGTATGAACAAGACCAGTATGGACATGCTAGTTATTGACACTGGATCAACAAAAAGAGTGTCATTTTGCCACAGTAATACGGTTAAAAAAGCAGCTTCTATAAAATCACCATAAAAAGTCTTATTATGTACAAAATTTTGATTGCTTTTGTATATTGTTGAGTTTATTAGTATTTTTTAAAAACCCGTCTGTGGTTCATGCAAGTGCACCCTTAAGAACTTCGGTTATAAGTGTATGGGAGTATAGCCTAAAAACGAAACCAGAATGGATTAACTGTGCTGCCCACAAAACATCACGGCTTCCAAGCAGCTACTCCACACTGATGGTTTAAAAGAAGCGGTGCCAGAGACTGCTCCTTGGTACGCTAAAAACGGTGTTCGGTCCTGCAACTCAATGACAAAAAGCCAAACAAGCCTATTAAAAAGTGGGCAAACGACTTGAACAGACATTTCTCCAAAGATGACACACAAATGGCCAACACAAAAAAGCACACGAAGAGATGTTCAACCTCACTAATCATCAGGGAAATGCAAATCAAAAGCACAGTGAGGTACCACCTCACACACATTAGGACGGCTACTATCAAAAAAAAAAAAAAAAAACACACAAAAAAACAGAAAATAAAAAGCGTTAGCGAGGATGGAGAGAAACTAGAACCCTCGTGCACTGCTGATGGGAATGTAAATTGGTGCAGCCATCGTGGAAAACAGTATGGTGTATCCTCAAAAAATTAGGAATAGAACTACCATACGATCCAGCAATTCCACTTCTGAGTAAATGCCCAAAAGAACTGAAAGCAGGGTCTCCAAGTGTCATCTGTCTTGGCACTTTAACACTGTAATTACCTCCCCTAAGTCATAATGGCATCAGACTGTGAGTATTCTGCATCTTCCCTCACTCAAGATCACATGTATGAGCAGCAGTTATTGACAGACTCTGTTGCTCAGGACATTCCGGGGTCAAGGTCGGGAATGGCCGTGATCACCACGTGATGCAGACCTCCTGAAGAGTCAGGCTGGGCCCGAAGGGCACAGGGAACGCCTCCTGCTCCACGTGACGGGGCTGAGCTCACCTTCACCATGGGGACATACTCCTCTGGCGGGGCTGGCTGGATCCTGCTGGACATCTCGATGACCGCTCTCACCAGGCCCGTCACGTTCTCGTACACCCTGTCATTGGAGCGGTCCAGGTTGGCGGTGGGAGGGGGGCTGATTTCCTGGGGCTGAAGCTGCCAACACAGAAGCCGGTTATCTTTCTATCCTCCAGCAGATGGCGTCATATCACTGCAACTAGGTTAGAAAGGGTCTCTAAAAGAGATCAAAGCAGATCACATAACTGATCTTCTTGTCTTAGGGGACACAGTTCAGCTTGGGGATGACCGCAAAGCAATTCATCCAAGTGACAAATAAATAAGGCACCTTTTTTTCTAACTTTGAGCTCAGTTAAAGGAAATGAGATGGAATCACACACATTATGCTAAAAGCCCCCGGATTCATTCAGAGAAGTGATTCACTGTCCCCCCCAAAATCATTCACCAAAAGAGAAAGAACCCAGATATTTTACATCTCTCTGAGGATTTAGAGACAGTTGGCTAAGGGGTCAAGTGTTCTACATTGAGACTATAAGAACTTCCACTTAGTTTGAATTTTGCAGTAAAACCTCTATGGCTCAGCTTAATTGCCTTCAAACCACCTAAATGGAAACGTGTATTCCTTTTATGGTTATAAAAAGTGGGCAAATGCAAGTCTTCTTTAAACGGACACCATCTGCTTCCAGAACGCTGCTGACGTGGGAGCTGTGCAGGTGCTGCTCTGTTGGTGGGGGGGCGGGCACTGCCCCCTCACCCGCAGCTGTGATGGGGGTGAACATATGTAAAACTGCCCGTCCCAGGGCCCGGGCACAGAGAGACTTCAACAAATGTTATCCAAGACAACCTGAGCCCTGAAGGCTGCACAAGGGCCTCTAGGGAACCTTCAGCGTACTGAAAAAGTCGAATTGGCCACCCTAGGCACAAAAAGGACTGCACACGGCTACTTGGAGAAGACTAAATGACAGCGCCCAACAGTTGTTCATTCATCAATCTGCTGCCAGTGCTCAACTCTGGGTGCCCACCCCTGAGCCCTGAGACACAAAGGGACGAGAACGTTCCCTCCCTGCGGAGATGTTCACGTCTCACTCTTGGGCAAATACAAATGCTGCTTTTGGTGACAAACCAAGCAAAAGCACCCTCCCCAGGCTTCCCGATTCCTGGTCCAGAGTCGCATGCAGAGCGGGGTGCGATAGAGAGCTGGACAGACACACAGATACCATGTGCTTACCCTCCACGGCTATTGTCGAACGGAAGGTGAGGACAAGTTAAAGAAATTTATCAGAGAAAGGGAAAAAAGAAAAACAATATTAATAAAGGCAGCAGACAAAACCCCCGTAAAAACACATGAGCAGAACAAGAGGAGCGAGTTTCTGCCTGTCGGCTCAGTTCGCGGGCCATCAACGTGTAGCCGCTGGGCCGTCTGTTCAGGGCACCCGCACACTCAGTAGGGGTCTGCCATGCACCATGCTTGTTTTCACAAATAAATGAGGAAAACAACATGCAAAGCCCGAGAATGACAATCTGGCAGCCGTGCAAGAATCCAAAGAATTAAGGGTCTTTAAAAAGAAAGAAAGCGTATCTATGCTTGTATTCACGGAAAGCCGCCCATTGGACATCTGAGTGATTCTGGAGAAACTGCACACCCTCACTCCCTGGGCCTGGTCCCAACATCCAACATCCCTGGAAATGGCCTTCGACCTAGCCAGCCTGCTGTAATACAGATGCCTGGCTTGGGGCTGTGTTTAAAGATATCAGGAGCTTATTTTAAAAACTAAAACACAAAACCCTTCCTTTGAACCAGTTCTTATGGTTGGGTTCCTTTACTTTAAACTTAGAAATTTTAATGTTTTTTTTTCTCTACAGTTTAAACCAAGCCTATTCTACTGTAACATAATAGGCAACGTTAATTGAGAGAAATATGGATTTCTTGACCTTTCCTTAGAATTGTCTGAAAAAAGTATACCCTTTGGTATAGAAGTTTAGCAGAGCCCTAAATTCTGAGGTCCAACCCTCCACACTGTCTGTTTTCTGTGCACTAGAAAAAGGGAGGTTACTCATGGCAGCATCACTTCCAAGAGAAGCCCTGTCAGCATTTTATCTTCTGCACTGAGATGCTGAATGGGGCAGGAGGGCCAGCTCAAAGGGGATCAACGTAAAAGGCTGTGTTTCCTCAGGAGGCGGCTGGGGCTCCATCAAGAAGAACTACAGTTCTGGACTCCAGGAGGTGAGGGTGGTTTGTCCTGACCCGTTCAAAGCTTCTGCTCTTTTGTGTTCACCCTTTGCCCAACTGTCACAGAAGCGCTGTCACAAAGCTTCCGGGGGCCATTCACAGGGACCCTCCCAAAGGCACCAGCTTGGTGTGCAGAGACAGCTGTCACTGGTTTCCTACCTTCTGGAGCTTGACCACTTGGAGGCCCCTTGGCAGGCAGTTAGGACACACCACTGCCCGCAGGGACGCAGCCAATCCCAACCACTTGAGGTGGCGGGCGGGGCGGGGGTCGGTCCTCAAAGACTCCGATAATTCAGAGCCGAAATGTAAAGCCACCAAGGAGAAACCGAGACTGATTTCTGGCTAGGAGTTGGATGAACTACTTCAGTTACACCCAGGTAAAGGTAAGCATTTCTGTATTAAAAGAGTACTGTTCTTTCAGGCTGGATTTGATAACCTCTACCAAACGGACATGTCATGAAGAAGTAGAGACATATACTTCACACTTACTAATTATTAAAAAATGTTTACTGAGTGTATTTTTTTTTTTTTTTTGGCCACGTTGGGTCTTCGTTGCTCTGCGCAGGCTTTTCTCTAGTTGCAGCAAGCGGGGGCTACTTTTCGTTGCAGTGCGCGGGCTTCTCATTGTCGTGGCTTCTCCTGTTGCGGAGCATGGGCTCTAGGCGCGCGGGCTTCAGTAGTTACAGCATGCAGGCTCAGCAGCTGTGGCTCGCGGGCTCTAGAGCGCAGGCTCAGTAGTTGTGGCGCACGGGCTTAGTTGCTCCACAGCATGTGGGATCTTCCCGGACCAGGGACCGAACCCGTGTCCCCTGCATTGGCAGGCGGATTCTTAACCACTGTGCCACCTGGGAAGTCCCCTGAGTGTATTTTTAAAAATATTTATTTATTTATTTGGCTGCGTGGGGTCTTCAATTGCGGCGCACAGGCTCTTTGTTGCAGCGCACGGGCTTCTCTCTAGTTGTGGTGCATGGGCTCAGCAGTTGTGGCACGCGGGCTCTAGAGCGCAGGCTTAGTTGCCCCGCAGCATGTGGGATCTTAGTTCCCCCACCAGGGATCGAACCCGTGTCCCCTGCATTGGAAGGCGGATTCTTAACCACTGGACTGCCAGGGAAGTCCCCTCCTGAGTGTACTTTAAGTAAGCACACTTAAAAGATTCCTTTCCATAAAGATTTCTACTTGCTCAATACCCTATAATAAGGGTATTTCCCAATTATATTTATTCAAATGTAAAAAATGAATATAGGTCAGAATTCTAAGCTGGTATCTGATCCACTTTTAAAGTTGGCTTTTCATTGCAATACAAGCCCTTTTGAAAGTTTCTTCTTTCGCTTATGAAAAATGAAAGAAGTTCATTAACCCAATTTCTCTCTTTCCTTTTAAAATTTATGTCAAGAAACCACACTGGGAAAGGGTGTATCCTCCTTTGCTCCTCTGTGGTGCTAGTGGAGCTGCAGGGAGGCTTCTTGGGCCTGGAGGCCCAGACGCTGGGGGCAGCCCCCAGGACCAGCACCCTGATTTCCAGGAGCTGACTGCCCGACCCTTGGTGCAGGGGCGCCTCTGGCACCGTGGTTCCTGCGTTAGGCTCCGCAGGGAGCAGGCTGGTCCCAGACAGTGCCAGCTGCTTCACTACTGGTCACCGCCCTCCAGCTGTGGGCTGGCTCGCAACTGGAGATGACATTTTCTCTGCCTGGGGACAACCTCTCCGACTCGCTAAGATGGCACTACACCTGCTTCTATCCAGGAATCAGCCGCTTGGCTCTGGGGGTAAACCTGGAGCGGCAGCACACGTGTGTGTGTGGAAAGCCAGGTCTGCCACTAGGTGCTGGTCCAGCTATGGGGAGGCCGTAACCTTGAACACGCCCTGTAACTTCTGGGAACTGCAGCCGCCTCATGCCACAGGTGGGAACAATAGGAAGACCACCAATTCCGTGAGGCTGATGTGAGGATTTAAAATACACGGGGCAGGGTCTGCCACAGCAGGTGGCACTCAATGAATGGTGGTTATTAGTGAAACAAAGCTTATCTTAACCGATCCCGTAGCTATTGAATTCTAAGATGTACCTTTTTCTACGCACCACGAAGAAGGAAAAAAATGCCAGTTAAATTACCGTCTTGATTTTAGAGATATCAAAATGTGAAGACAGGGACTTCCCTGGCGGCGCAGTGGTTAAGAACCTGCCTGCCAATGCAAGGGACATGGGTTCCACCCCTGGTCTGGGAAGATCCCACGTGCCACGGAGCAACTAAGCCTGTGCGACACAACTACTGAGCCTGCAATCTAGAGCCCGTGAGCCACAACTACTGAGCCCGCATGCTACAACTCCTGAAGCCCGCGCGCCTAGAGTCCGTGCTCCGCAACAAGAGAAGCCACCGCAATGAGAAAGAAGCCTGCGCACCGCAATGAAGAGTAGCCCCTGCTCGCCGCAACTAGAGAAAGCCCGCACGCAGCATCGAAGACCCGATGCAGCCAAAGATAAATAAATAAATTAATTAATTAATAAAATAAATAAATAAAACGTGACGACAAAATGTATCAGAATTGAGAAGTAGGACATATTTTGAGAGATAACTGACCTAATGGAAAGTGGAGTGTACCCCTCTCCTTAAACGGGCACACAGAGGAGGCGGCCGTGGTCCCCAGCACACGCTGCTTTACACACGCTGGCCCCAGACGGCAAAGGATGGAAGTCGCCCACTAGGCCACACTGACACACTTGGAGACACTCAGCCTACAGAAGGCCTTGCTTTCCCCAGGCGTCCTGGTTTGATTCATTTGTAAAACCAGAAGCCACCCCAGCACTTTTATCTCAAAGAAACATTCTGTCTGGTAAGAGGAAAATGTCTTCAGAATGTTAAGATCTGACTGAGGCCCTAGAATCTATCACATGAGAGAAGAACAGAAAAGAGAGTTTTCCAGTAAAGTTTGTCCTGACTCAGAGGAGTCTGGAGCCGACCAAGGAGCCCTCCCAATCCCACCGAGCCCCGACCCCACTGCACATCGCAGGGTCATCGCCCAGAGCGAAAGGCTCCGTGGGGTCCTGGGCTGCGCACAGGCTCTGGTGCTCACCTTGACACCCTCATTGTAATTGTCCCCGGGGCTGCCGAGGCTGGCGAGGCTGCTCAGGTGCCCGGGGGCTCCGGGACGCGGTGGTTTCTTTGGTGGAGCTGCAGGATCTGGTAAAGGAATGAGTCCCATTACGTAACGTGCATTGATGAAGAGAATGGAAACAACCCCCAAACAAACAAACACGGATTCGTGTTATTACAACAGAAGCTAATCTCGGAGAGGGCACCCTACAGAGGTGTTTCTGATGCATTAGAGCAGTAAAGTCTGTTTTCCAACATTCTAGTCGTGGGCTGAATTTGGTAAACATCATACTTGCTATGGTCTGTAGGGGGAAGAGTGTTAACACAACATGAGGTTTTTCAAAGCTAAGAAACTATACCTCAAAACCCCCGCCCCTCCAAATTATACAAATCTTGTGACACTCCATTCATTTCTTCATTTACCTGGTTTGCCCACAGGCTGATATATGTGCTGGTTTCCAGTCTGTGGGAAAAGAAAAAGCCGGGTCAGTGCAGCAGGGCGCACAACAGGATAACAGCCTCCCCTGCCCACCCTCTCCACCCACCCCCTTGACCCCTGGGCTAAACGCTGGGGTCAAAGACCAGGGCTTCCCTGGTGGCGCAGTGGCTGAGAATCTGCCTGCCAATGCAGGGGACATGGGTTCGAGCCCTGGTCTGGGAAGATCCCACATGCTGCGGAGCAACTAGGCCCATGAGCCACAATTACTGAGCCTGCGCGTCTGGAGCCTGTGCTCCGCAGCAAGAGAGGCCGCGATAATGAGAGGCCCGCGCACCGCGATGAAGAGTGGCCCCCGCTTGCCGCAACTAGAGAAAGCCCTCGCACAGAAACGAAGACCCAACACAGCCATAAATAAATAAATAAATTAATTAATTAATAAAAATTAAAAAAAAAAAAAAAAAAAAAGACCAACAAGACGGGGGAGGGGCCTGCCTTCAAGGCCTCAGGTGGGGACAGGGGATTAGGCTAATAAGCAAATAATGCCAATGGGGTATGGGATAAGGGCTGCCATAGAAGGAGTCACGATGGGAACACGGTCAGGGGTGGTCACACCAATTTCAAATCTTCTTTAAAGAAATTATGCCCATGGAGGTCTCCAGCTCAACTTCATGGGTGTGAAATCTGTCCTGTGTCCGGAAACTCTCCCCCACCCCCTCCTTCTCTGATTACAAGAAGGAGTGCCGTCAGGCACAATGACGATGAGAAGAGGTTTCCTAGCACTGGGATGTCTATGTTGTCACTGTCACCTGAAGAACCTGGTGTGACACCTCCATCCGTTCTGGACAAGCCACAGGCCCAGCCAGGAAGCCAAACCACCCCAGGCACAGGAAAAAAGGCAGGTCCACATAGGACCAGCCCCAGTCTAGGGTGTCACACCTGCTGCTACGATTACAGCCACTTATCCTAGGCTGACTGAATGAAAAGAAGTATCTTCAAACTATATCCTTTTGAAAAGAGGGACTTTCCTTGCTTATTTTGAAACAATAAACTGGCTGAAATACATATACTTTAAGGTGCTTTACTTTTACTGAGTAGACATCCACTTCTTTAAAATAAAGGACCATGAGACAGCACACAGTCACAACTGCTCCTTGCCCAGGATCACGGCTGCTTCCAGCAGGCCACTGAACACTCCCGATTTGAAAGACTAGAGAAACCCTCCGAGCGGGAAGGTGTGAAGAAGGAGGACTCCTTGACACAGTGGGAAGCGGGCCAAAACCCTGCAAAGAGACAGACTGTGGCTATGCTGTGCTGTGCTCACTGGCCAGCAGTAAAAAGACTTAAAGAATTTCCTGATACTCAGGGAACAAGAAAGTGCGATAATTAGAAAATCCTATCCTCAGAACTTTCTGGATCAGTTCAACAAATGTTATGTATGTCCCTGTGTGCAGAGGCTGACGGGCTGGGTAGCGGGCCGGGCCGGGCTCTGGTTCTGCTGCGTGTGCAGTGCTGGCCCTGGAGGAGCGAGTCACTCACCGGTTTGAGGCTTTGGTTTTCCCGTTTGAACGCGGAGGCTAGTGACACTTACCCCCTATGGGGGGGTTGTCACAAAATGAACATGCTGCCAACTTGCATATTATTTTGAAAATCCAAAGTTTTTTTTTTTTAGACATATGTTTTTCTTTAAAATTTTAATAAATTTATTAATTTATTTATTTTTAGCTGTGTTGGGTCTTCGTTTCTGTGCGAGGGCTTTGTCCAGTTGCGGCCAGCGGGGGCCACTCTTCATCGCGGTGCGCGGGCCTCTCACTATCGTGGCCTCTCTTGCGGAGCACAGGCTCCAGACGCGCAGGCTCAGTAACTGTGTCTCACGGGCCCAGTTGCTCCGCAGCATGTGGGATCTTCCCAGACCAGGGCTCGAACCCGTGTCCCCTGCATTGGCAGGCAGATTCTCAACCACTGCACCACCAGGGAAGCCCCCAAATAGTTTTTATTTTTACTTTTTACGCACACAGACGGGATCAATTTCCGTGAGGCAGTGACTAGAGTCTATTAACTAGCTCAGACCTACTGACAGTCTACACTGCTTTCCAGCCAAACGTTTCTTCCTGAAACTGGGGCCCATTTTCAAAAGTGTTAAGTTGGAGCACTTTGAGAAGTGGGCCAAACCAAATAGTTATCTTAGTAAAGGATAGAAGCAGAAAAGCCAGCAACCGTCAGCGTGTGTTATGAGCCCCACAGCTTAACCCAGACCTTGGAGGGGAGAGGCCTGCAGAGCAGGCTGGCGCTTGGTCACGCTGAGTGCCCTGTCCGGCGTCTGGCATGAGGACCAGCGACCTTGGGCAAGTTTCCTACGAGCCTCGGTTGACTCATTTGTGGCGTGTGGATGGCACGGCGCCTGACCTGACAGGAGTGCTGAGGACTCATGAGGTGACAGGAGGGAAGCACCCAGCGCAGCACCCGCTCCATCAGGACTAAGCACGCCTACTGTCACCCAGGCCTGGCGTGCGGCAAGTACTATGAGATCACAAGCGGCCCCGTCATGCGTTGTCTGTTTCACAAAGTGTTTCTCAATAATCCTTCTGTCTCATCATTCACTCATTCATTCACTCACCCCACATACGTTCTGGGTGCCTGCTACATGCCACATCTTGGAACAAACAGGATTTTCCTTTTCTAAAAAATGTTCCTATTAGTGATGTTATAAATAGCTGGTCCCTTGAATAGGGTTTACTTTCATGCTTATTCTCACTCTTTCCTCTTAACAATTTGGGACCAACTGCTCAAAATATGTTATCATTTTTTTAATTGAAGAAGTCTTGATGCACACTGTAAGCTACAGGTGTACAGTATAGTGATTCACAGTTTTTAAAGGTTATGCTCCATTTGTAGTTATTATAAAATATTGGCTATATTCGCTGTGTTCTACAATACATTCTTGCAGCTGATTTCTTTGGCCGCACCGTGTGACTTGCGGGATCTTAGTTCCCTGACAAAGGATTGAACCCGGGCCCTGGCAGTGAAAGTGCCGAGTCCTAACCACTGCATCGCCAGGGAATTCCCATTGTAGCTGATTTTATACAAAACAGTTTATACCTCTTAATCTCCTACCCTTGTATTGCCCCTCTCCACTGTTAACCACTAGTTTGTTCTCTATATCTGAGTCTTTTTGTTATATCCACTAGTTTGTAAGTGATATTATACAATATTTGTCTGTCTGACTTATTCACTTAGCATAATACCCTCCAAGTCCATCCATGTTGCTGCAAATGGCAAAATGTCATTTTTTTGGCTGAGTAGTATTCCATTGTATATATACACCACAGCTTCTTTATCCATTCATCTGTTGATGAACTTGGGTTGCTTCCATATCTTGGCAATTATAAATAATGCTGCCATGAACGCTGGAGTACATGTATCTTTTCAAATTAATGTTTCTGGTTTTTTTCGGATATATGCCCAGGAGTGGGATTGCTGAATCATATGGTAGTTCTATTTTTAGTTTTTTGACACCTCCATACTGTTTTCCACAGTGGCTGCACCAATTTACATTCCCACCAGTGTACAAGGGTTCCCCTTTCTCCGCATCCTCACCAACATTTGTTATTTGCGTTCTTTTTGATAATGGCCATTCTGACCAGTGTGAGGTGATATCTTACTGGGCTTTTGATCTGCATTTCTCTGATGATTAGCCATGTTGAGCATCTTTTCATGTGTCTGTTGGCCATCTGCATTTCCTCTTTGGAAAAATGTCTATTCAGGTCTTCTGCCCATTTTTTAATTGGGTTGCTTTGTTTTTTTTTGACATTGAGTTGTATGAGCTGTTTATATATTTTGTATATTAACCCAATATCAGTCATACCATTTGTAAATATTTTCTCCCATTCAGTAGGTTGTTTTTCATTTTGTCAATGGTTTCCTTTGCTGTGCAAAAGCTTTTAAGTTTAAATTGGTCCCATTTCTTTATATTTGCTTTGATTTCCTTTGCTTTAGGAGACAGATCAAAAAAATATTGCTATGATTTATGTCAAAGAGTGTTCTGCCTATGTTTTCCTCTAAAAATTTTACGGTTTCTGGTCTTATATTTAGGTCTCTTAAAAATCTTTAAAAATTAAAAAAAATTTTTTTGTTTCCTTTTGTTCCTGATCTTAAAGTCTTTAATCCATTTTGAGTTTATTTTTGCATATGGTGTTGGAGAATGTTCTAATTTCATTCTTTTACATGTAGCTGTCCAGTTGTTCCAGCACCACTTATTGAAGAGACTGTCTTTTCTCCATTGTATATTCTTGCCTCTGTCACACATTAATTGATCATAAGTGCGTGGGTTTACTTCCGGGCTCTCTATTCTGTTCCATTGATCTATATGTCTGTTTTGGTGCCAGTACCTTACTGTTTTGATTACTATAGCTTTGTAGTATAGTCTGAAGTCAGGGCGGGTGATTCAGCTCTGTTTTTCTTTCTCAAGATTGTTGTGGCTATTTGAGTTCTTTTGTGTTTTCATACATATTTTAAAATTATTTGTTCTAGTTTTATAAAACATGCTATTAGTATTTTGATAGGGATTGCACTGAATCTGTAGATTGCCTTGGGTAGTATGGTCATTTTAACAATGTTACTTCTGCCAATCCAAGAACACAGTATATCTTTCCATCCGTTCGTGTCCTCTTCAATTTCTTTCATCAGTGTCTTCTAGTTTTCCGAGAACAGGGCTTTTGCTTTTTTTTTTTTTTAAAATTAATTAATTAATTAATTAATTAATTTTGGCTGCATTGGGTCTTCATTGCTGCGTGCAGGCTTTCTCTAGTTGTGGCGAGCGGGGGCTACTCTTCGTTGCAGTGCGCGGGCTTCTCACTGCGGTGGCTTCTCTTGTTGTGGAGCATGAGCTCTAAGCGTGCGGGCTTCAGTAGTTGTGGCACGCGGGCTCAGTAGTTGTGGCTCACGGGCTCAGTAGTTGTAGCGCATGGGCTTAGTTGCTCCGCGGCATGTGGGATCTTCCCGGACCAGGGCTCAAACCCATGTCCCCTGCATTGGCAGGTGGATTCTTAACCACTGCGCCACCAGGGAAGTCCCAGGGCTTTTACTTCTTTAGGTAGGTTTAATCCTAGGTATCTTATTCTTTTTGATGTGATGGTAAATGGGATTGTTTCCTTATTTTCTCTGATAGTTCATTGTTAATCTACAGAAATGTGATAGATTTCTGTATATTAATTTTGTATCCTGTAACTTTACCGAATTCACTGATGAGCTCTAGTAGTTTTCTGGTGGCATTTTCAGAATTTTCTATGTAAGTATCACGTCATCTGCAAACAGTGACAGTTTTATTTCTTCCTTTCCAATTTGGATTCCTTTTATTTCTTTTTCTTGTCTGATTGCTGTGGCTAGGACTTCCAATACTATGTTGAATAAAAGTGACGAGAGTCAGCATCCTTGTCTTGTTCCTGATCTTAGAGGGAATGCTTTCAGCTACATGTCATCCTTCCAGTATAAGGAAAGAGCACTGCATGTGGAGACGTTAACTGGGGAACAGTGTGATTTTGCACTTGTGGACTAAGGAATGCCTAATATTCTGTCTGTAGAGCCCATTGTGCCAGCATATCTTATGGGAAATGCCAAACCTTCACATGCTAGCGACTGAACACATCTTCTAGGGGCCAGATCTTAGGGGGAGCTGGATTTTATAGCACAGACTAGGGAAAACTATGCATCTTGGAGCTGGATGACGACACAGTCCCATGTATGTATGTATGTGTACGCACGTGTGTCTAGAAATGAAATGGTTTATTTCTACTCATAGGCCTTATTAGGGTGGATTGAGATTTATCTCCCTAAGTCCGTTACCCAGCAAGTGCAGGTTTCCCCTTTTTACTGGGGATTTCTTTAAGTTGTAAAGAAATCTGCATTTATTTTAACCAGGTATCTGCTAATGGAAATCCTAACAATTTTAACTACTCTCCCCTGAAGACCAGGGACTATTTCTAGCAGGCTTTCAATATATTTGGAATAATGATAATAAGCTAGGTCTTTAAGTACATTTGGAATAATGATAATAAGCTAGGTCTTTAAAGAGAATTTCAGGCACTTCCCCTTACAACACCCAGAAGAAAAAAATCTTGCTTGAACAAGTTTCCTGTGACTGTGGAAACTTTCATAAAACACGAAACAAGAGTATAAAAATTTAGCAGATGACAACTTGTAGCAACAGTTAATTTGTGTACGTATTTCTTTAGGACACAGAGAGTTCAGCTTACTATTGAAAAGAGTGTATTAGTAACGGGGCAGAAATTTTTCTAGCCGAATACGCATGTCAGGCTGCGTACTGTTAAGTTTTAATAATCTTGGCTAAAACGTTGATTTTAGTTATAGAATGAATTATTGTGTTCCATACGACAAATGCTAGTAAGCCTGGATATCCCAGGACACAAAGTGGTCCAGATCCTGATGAGAATGTGGGCAGCTGCTTACCGGGCCCTGAGGACCTCCATCCTCCCTGTCGATGCTGCCTCGAGAGAGCCGCACGTCAGGTTTCTAGAGAAACGAAAGCAAACCGAACAGTTTCATTCTTGGTTTGAAAACCACTGACATACTTCTGTACTACGTTTCTTCCTTTTGTAACACAATTGTCCTCTGAATAAGAAGAGTTAAAAGTTCCCCAGTTTCACAAAAATTCTCAAAGCCCAGGTCAGCTGCCCCAGCAAAGCCCCTTTCTCCGCACACGTGCATAGCTAACAGGACTGGCACCTGTGCCCGAGTCCCATATGACACATGAAGATGTGCACTTCACCTCTCTTCCTAGCAGCAAAGCGAGTTTTCTTCGCTGAGAAAATCCCCACCCCAGGAGGAGGCACCGATGCCTGCTTCCTGGCAGGTTAAGGCTTATATGTACTTGGCTGTCTTGCCAAAGCAGCAAATGGTCCAGTGACAAGTTTTCCCCCGGCACTGCATCCAGAATACAGAAACCAAACAGAGAAATCTTGACTTAACATAAGTAAGAGTAAATGAACTTCACTAACATAATTATGATTAACAAAGTAGGCCACATGCTGTCAAGGTGTGGAGCTTGGTAGGTTTTCTCCTCGTGAAAGCAATGCTGTGAGGTGGTCCCAGCCTGCCCCACGATGGCATGGATTTCACGGAGTCCCTAGGCAGCCACGCCGACTCCTGCCCCCTGCCCCCGCCAGGCACACTGGCTGACCGCTCATCTCTGAAGTCTCTGCCAGTCCGCTGTATCTTACAGACCCTCTATTTGGCAGAGATCAGGCAGTAACAACTTCCTTGTTAGACAAAGAACGTCTTGACGTCGGATTCGTCGTACTTTCTACACCTGAGGAGGGCCCAGCACTGAGGACACCATCCGCAAGCACCTGTCGGGGGTGTTGATGGAGAAACAAGCT
This sequence comes from Eschrichtius robustus, assembly GCF_028021215.1. Lineage (NCBI taxonomy): Eukaryota > Metazoa > Chordata > Mammalia > Artiodactyla > Eschrichtiidae > Eschrichtius > Eschrichtius robustus. The sequence continues at coordinate 83,827,744 of NC_090840.1, forward strand.
TCGTCTCTCCCTTCTTTTCAATGTGTGTTTTCAAAAGTGAAACCATGCCATATAATTTCATAACCTTCATATAACATTATATAGTGGAAATTGGTAAAAACGTTAGAATACTGTACAATATTCCAGAGCATGAATGTTGTCATACACAGAGAAAGGTGGAAACAGCCTGGGCTCTGGCAGTAGCCATCGGGGCTCAGGTCAGCCTCCCACCCTTGCCAGCTGTGTGACCCAGGCCTCAGCTTCTTCATCTCTAAGATGGGGCGATAACAGCACCTGCTGAGCACTACCCCAATCCTTGTCAGGATTAAACGAGTTAATATTGGCAAAGTACTGAGTCACTGCCACGTACGTGTGTGTCAAGTAGAATAAACAGTTCTCCTGCTGTTTGTTGACCCTTTGGGCCATTTTCAAAATTTCAACTGTATAAATAGGCTGTGGGTAAACATCTTTGTATACAAATCTTTGACTAAATTCCTGATTAGTTCCTGGGGACAGATTTCTAAGAATTGAATTACGGAGTCACAGGGTTTAAACATTTGAAAAATTGAGCGTATCAGCTGCCAAGCTGCTCCTGCCTCTGTCCATGATGGACTGTGCCCCACCCAGCACTGCTGGACTTCACTTAAAACTTGCAGCCAATCAATAAACAAAATGCCATCTGTTGCAATCTGCCCCTCCCCCTTCCCTAAGTAGTAGAACATCTCTGTTTCCTCTCACAGATGCTAAGCTGCCTTGGACAAGGTTCACCTCTCCTAACCCATTTCCTCACCCACACAGTTACTATAAGGATTAAGTAAGTGCTTGGCACAGAAATGTGCACATATGAGACGGTTAGTAAATATGTGCTGAAGGAATGCATTAATAAAAGTGCAAAGGAGAAAAGATTTTACAGAGGAGGAACGTGAAGCTTAGAAAGGCAGAACCGGTTGCTATAGGCGACACGAGCTGGATTCAATCAGGCAACAAATATTTAGTGAGTATCTTCTACGTGCAGAAAATATTTTATTTACGTTTTTACTTAAACCAAAGCAGTTCATATATTGTTTGCTTGCTTATAGAGTAAGGTGCTGGGTTTCATGTATTTACATGAATTATCTACTTTTACTTTCATATAAAATACATGAAATGACTTATTTTTCTTTATGTACAACAATTCCCCAATGATATACTTTTCCAAAGACAGAGTTTCAATCCTAAAGGAGGCCTATCTATGTAAAGTCCACTTGTGTTCCATGAATAGAAATATTTAAGCGTTTTCCTCATATAGTCGACAGAGCCTGTCTGAATAAAAGTGTCACGCTGGGAACTAACTAAAGAGCAATCTAGCCAAAGACAGCCTGTCAAAAAGGAGAGATTCTATTGCTGTTTCTGCTGCTGCGTGAAGCTAAATTCTCCTGTTTTCCCCTTACAGAATATTCTAGATCTCCAGCCCTCTGGGACCCAAACGAGCCACCCCAGGACCCAGCCCCTCCTATCAGCAGGCTGGCAGCCACTGCACAAGGCAGGGCCAGGCAGCCAACAGGGCTGGGCCAGCCTCACCTACCAGCTGCCCATGGTAGCTGGCCCAGCCACAGCAGAAGGACCCACACAACCCACACATGGGACAAAAGCATACAGCTCTGGTGACCAAAGGGGAGGGTGCTGCTGGGTTCCATGGGATGTCTCTTACACAAGGCCACTTCTCCAAGATTGAAAAAATGTAACTGACCCTTCCTAATACATAGAGATAAACACAGAGAATTAGGCAAAATGAGGAGACAGAGGAATTCCAAATAAAAGAGTAAGATAAAACCCCAGAAGAAGAACTAAGCAAAGTGGAGATGTGCAACCTACCGACTAAAGAGTTCAAGGTAATGATCATAAAGACGCTCAACAAACTTGGGAGAAGAATGGGTGAACACAGTGAGAGTTTAACAAAGAGTTAGAAAATACAAAGAAGAACCCAACAGAGCTGAAGAATACAATAACTGAAAAAACACCCTAGAAGGAATCAACAGTAGACTGGATACAGAGGAATGGGGAACGGATCAGTGAACTGGAAGGCAGAGGGGTGGAAATCACCCAAGATAAACAGAAAAAAGAAGAAGAAGGAAAAAAAAAAAAAAGAGGATAGTTTGAGACCTCTGGGACAACATCAAGCATACTAACATTCAAATTATAGGCGTCCCAAAAGGAGAAAAGAGAAAGGGGTGGAGACCTTATTTGAAAAAAATCATAGCTGAAAACTTCCCTAACATGGGGAGGGAAAGAGACATCCAAGTCGAAGTACAGAGAAGCCCAAACAAGATGAACCCAAAGAGGTCCACACTAGACACATAATTAAAATGGCAAAAACTAAAGATAAAGAGAGAATCTTAAAACCAGTAAGAGAAAAGCAACTCGTTATGGACAAGAGAACTGCCATAAGACTATGAGTTGACTTTTCAACAGAAACTTTGCAGGCCAGAAGAAGTGGAACCATACATTCAAAATAATGAACGGAAAAAACCTACAACCAAGAATACTCTACCCAGCAAGGCTATCATTCAGCTTTGAAGGAGAGATAAAGAGTTTAACAGACAAGCAAAAGGTAAAAGAGTTCAGCACCACAAAACTGGCTTTACAAGCAATGTTAAAGGGACTTCTCTAATCAAAAAAGAAAAGACCATAACTAGAAATATACAAATTATGAAAGGAATTCCCTGGTGGTGCACTGGTTAAGAATCCGCCTGCCAACGCAGCGGACACGGGTTTGAGCCCTGGTCCAGGAAGATCCCCACTGAGCAACTAAGCCCATGTGGCACAACTACTGAGCCTGCGCTCTAGAGCCCATGAGCCACAACTACTGAGCCCACGTGTCACAACTACTGAAGCCTGAGTGCCTAGAGCCCATGCTCCGCAACAAGAGAAGCCACCACAGTGAGCCTGCGCACTGCAAGGAAGAGTAGCCCCCGCTTGCCTCAACTAGAGAAAGCCCACGCAACAACGAAGACCCAATGCAGCCAAAAAAATAAATAAACAAAAGTAATAAAGTTCCTTTAAAAAATAAAAGTATTAAAACAAACAAACAGACCCCATTGGTAAAGGCAGACATACAGTAAAGGTAGTAAACCAACCACTTATAAGGCAAGTAAGAAGGTTAAAAGACAAAAGTAATAAAATAATCTAATCCACAAGAGTAGTTAAGGGATACAGAAAACAGAAAGATGTAAAATATGTGAAAAACATTAAATGTGGAGGTAGGGGAGTAAAAACGCAGGGTTGTTAGACTGTGTTCAAACTTAAGAGAATGTCAATGTATACGTATCATATATATGCATATGACAACATACATACAATGTTGTTAAATACAAGTCTCATGGTAACTACAAACCAAACATCTGTAATAGGTACACACGCACAAAAGAGAAAGGAATCCAAACATAACACTAAAGATAGTCATCAAATCACCAGGGAAGAAAGTAAAAGAAGAAAGGAAAAACAACAACAATAAAACCCTACAGGGCTTCCCTGGTGGCGCAATGGTTAAGAATCCGCCTGCCAGTGCAGGGGACACAGATTTGAGCCCTGGTCCGGGGAGATCCCACATGCCGCGGAGCACCTAAGCCCGTGCACCACAGCTACTGAGCCTGCGCTCTAGAGCCTGCGAGCCACAACTACTGAAGCCCGTGCGCCTAGAGTCCGTGCTACGCAACAAGAGAAGCCACCGCAGTGAGAAGCCCACGCACTGCAACAAAGAGTAGCCCCTGCCTGCTGCAACTAGAGAAAGCCCACGCGCAGCAACGAAGACCCAATGCAGCCAAAAAACAACAAAAAAAACAAAAACCAACCCTACAAAACCCAGAAAACTGAACAAAACGGCAGTAAGTACATACTAGCGATAATTACTTTACATGTAAATGAACTAAATGCTCCAATCAAAAGACACAGAGTGGTTGAATGGATTAAAAAAAACAAGACCCACATAGATGCTGCCTATAAGAGACTCACTTGAGTCTTCAGACTCCCTGCCTTCAGAGTGACTATACTGCAAAGCTAGTCATCAAAACAGTATAGTACTGGCACAAAAACAGACACATAGATGAGTGGAACAGAACAGACAGTCCAGAAATGAACTACATGATCCATTAGTCAATGACAAAGGAGGCAAGTACATACAATGGTTGAAAAGACAGCCTCTTTAATAAATGCTGTTAGGAACACTGGGCAGCTATATGCAAAATAATCTAACTGGACTACTTTCTCACACCATGTACAAAAACAAACTCAGAATGGATTTAAAGACTTAAATGTAAGACCTGAAACCATAAAACCCCCAGAAGAAAACACAGGCAGTATGCTCTTTGACGTCATCTTAGCGGTATTTTTTCGGATCTGTCTCCTCAAGCAAGGGAAACAAAAGCAAAAATAAACAAATGGGACTATGTCAAACTAAAAAGTTTTTGCACAGCGAAGGAAACCGTCAACAAAACAAAAAGGCTGCCTACTGGCTGGGAGAAGATATTTGCAAATCATATATATGATAAGAAGTTAATATCCAAGATATATAAAGACCTCATTCAACTTAACATTAAAAAAAGAAAAATCCAAACAACCTGATCAAAAAAAGGTCAGAGGACCTGAAGAGACATTTTTCCAAAGAAGACATGGAGATGACCAGCCGGCATATAGAAAAATGCTCAACATCACTAATCATCAGGGAAATGCAAATCAAAGCTCAATGAGCTATCACCTCACACCTGTCAGAATGGCTATTATCAAAAAGACAACAAATAACGTGTTGGTGAGGATGTGGAGAAAAGGGAACCCTCGTGCACTGTTGGTGGGAAGGTAAATTGGTGCAGCCACTATGGAAAACAGTATGGAGGTGCCTCAAAAAATTAAAAATAGAGCTACCATACAATCCATCAATTCTCCTTCTGGGTATTTTTTCCAAAGAAAACAAAAATACTAATTTGAAAAGATATGTGCCCCCCAGTGTTCACTGCAGCATTATTTACAAGATATGGAAGCAACCTAAGTGCCCACTTATAGAGGAATGGATAAAGAAGATGTGGTACACATACACACAATGGAATATTAGTCAGCCGTAAAAAAGAATGAAATCTTGCCATGTGCAACAACACAGAGGGTATCATGCAAAGTGAAGTCAGTCAATCGGAGAAAGACAAATACTGTATGATTTCACTTATATATAGAATCTAAAAAAACAAAAAACAAATAACCTCTCCCAAAACAAATGAACAAACAGAACAGAAATTGACTCACAGATACAGAGAATAGGTGGTTGCCAGAGGGGAGGGGCGGGGGGGGGGATGAGTGAAATAGGTGAGGGAGATTAAGAGGGACAAACTTCCAGTTATAAAATAAATGGGTCAATGAGATGTAATGTACAGTGTGGGGAATGGATTGGCTAATACTGTAATAACTTTGTATGGTGACAGATGTAACTAGACCTACACTGATGATCATTTTGTAATATATAAAAATATTGAATCACTATGTTGTACACCTGAAACTAATATAATATTCTAAGTCAATTACACTTCAAAATAAAATATTCTGGGTCTGAAGACAGTAATACTAAAGACAAAAATGAGGCAACTTCTATTTAAAATCTTACAGAAACGGATCATAGACATAAAGAATGTCTGGGCCTATTTGATTATTCTCCCCATCAGGTATGCATTTTCTTTCTTTTTTTCAAACTCAGGTATAACTTGTATACAACAAAGGCCACAGTTCTTAAGTGTAAAGGTCAGTATCCCTGCCTAACACGCCACCCCAATCAAGACACCGAGCAGATAACCCGCAGGCTGCAGTTCGCCAAAGGGGCCTCTCCTCTGACTTCCAGCCCAGATGACTGTTTCTGAACTTCATACAGACGGGTCCTGTAACAAGCACTCTTGTGTGTCTGGCATCTTTTGTGAACACGGTGTCTAAGACTCAGCCCTGTGGTCATGTGTAGCAGTTTGTTCCTTTTTACTGTTGTGCAACATGCCCTTGTTGCATCCGTTCTGCTGTTAACGGGCAGGTGGGTTATCTCCAGTTCTTTTCCATGTGGGCATGCGTATTCCCTTCTCTTAGGCAACAGATGGGGGCCGAAGGTGCTGCTTTCGGTTCTGGGGACACGGTAGCCAACCATTCAGGCTTGATCTCTAGTCCCATGTTGCTATCACTCTAGAAAACTTCAAACCTAAGGCTTTCAGCTCAAAAGTCCTTTCCCCTTGCACTACACTGTCTTCAAATCTGGACCGTGGAAGACACATGGGAGGGATGTGGCCTGGCTGAGAGCAGAGGCCCCGTCTTGGATTCTCTGACCCCGTCTTGATGTTCATCTTTCATTCCTGCTGACTGGCTCTGCTGCAAGAGGGAAAACAGCTCAAACATTCATTTCCTTTCTCAGGACACAAAGCAGGCTTTATATACTCAAAACTTTCTCATTTTAAAATTAAAATCCTATCTTCAGCACAGCCCTGCATTAGAAAATGACTGTATGCATAGCAATAAAAATAAACAAGTAACACAGTTACTCTCTCTTTAAGCAGCACCCAACAGGAAAGAAAGTCCTCTCAGTGGACTGAGGTTCTAGTCAAGGCTGCCGGCTCTCTCTGGCCAGTTTGCAAGAGAGCTTTTACAGCCGTGGATTCACAGGCACAGAGGCAACCCGGAAACCACTCGGGCTGCACTGAGATCAGAGAAGGGGGTGGGGACACCACAAAGACCCTGCGCTGTAGGTCACAGCTGTGTGCCCCAGGGCAAGAGCCCGCCGATGTCTGTGTGCCGATGGAGGGATGCATCTGAGGGATGCTTGACTCTCCAAAGTGCTCGATAAAAAGTAACCTCACACAGTGATGTAAGTCCTAAAACCGGAGGCTTCAATAAACAGCTATCGATCCTGATCTGTTAGAAAATATCTGGGAATCGCTACGGACAAAGCAACTTTAATTTTTCCAGTAAAGAACGTGACTCTTCCACCCGGGTACAAGCTGACCTCACGGAAGGGCGCAGCAGGGCTGCTCCCAGCACAGTCCGAGGACCAGGGCGGGTCAGGAATGATTTGCTGTTACCAGGTCATGATGAGACAGAAACAGAGGATGAGCATCTTTAGACATTTCTAGAGCAGTCTGAAATAGTAATTTTTAGGTCTGTTGGAGCTCATAACAAAAGTTTGTTATACCTTTTTAAAAATTTCCTTTTTCTAGTAACTGCTTTTTATTTTATTTTACTAGAGT